>NC_090921.1:180443771-181693771 GCF_040938575.1 Ambystoma mexicanum
ATAGCATCTGCCGCCATGTTCTACTCGTCGGCTAGAAAAAGTGCCTGCACCTCGCTCACTCTTCTAGCAGATGTTACTGCAACTAAGAAAACAGTTTTACGTGTCAATCTTAATGGGCAAGAGTGCAAAGTTTCAAACGGAGCACCCATCAGAAATGTTAGAACCAAATTAAGGTCCCAGACCGGTACCTGAAATGGCGATGGCGGGAACACTTTTGTGAGCCCTTTAAAAAAACGGAGTGATCAGTGGAATTTTAAAATAAGAGCATTCTTCTGAAGAGCCCTTAAATATAGACAGCGCTGCCAAATAACCTTAAATGGTGCCCACTTGAAGACCCTTGTGGGCCAAAGATAGCAAGAAGGAGAGAACCTCTGAAATCAAGCACTGAAAAGGATCCACATTCTTTCCTCTGCACCAGTTGCAAACCTTAGGCCAACGGCAATGGTACAGGCACTTTGTTGTCGGCCGCCTAGCCGAAAGCAACACCTACATCACGTGATCCAGAAAGTCCCAATCCCTGTATCTCCACCTCTCAGAAACCATGTGTGAAGGTTGAGATAATTGACTTCTGGATGGAGAAAGAGGGAAAGAGGGAGAGAGAGAGAGAGAGAGAGAGAGAGGGGAAGAGGGAGAGAGAGAGAGGGGGGAAAGAGGGAGAGAGATAGAGGGGGGAAAGAGGGAGAGAGAGAGAGGGGGGAAAGAGGGAGAGAGAGAGAGAGGGGGAAAGAGGGAAAGAGAGAGAGGGGGGAAAGAGGGAAAGGGAGGGGGAAAAGAGGGAAAGAGGGGGAGAGAGAGAGAGGGAAAGATGGAGAGAGAGAGAGAGAGAGAGAGAGAGAGGGAGAGAGAGGGGGGAAGAGGGAGAGAGAGAGGGGGGAAGAGGGAGAGAGAGAGGGAGAGAGAGAGAGGGGGAAGAGGCAGAGAGAGAGGGGGGAAGAGGCAGAGAGAGAGGGGGGGAGAGGGGGGAAAGGGGGAGAGAGGGGGGAAGAGGGGGAGAGAGGAGGGAAAGGGGGAGAGAGGGGGGAAAGGGGGAGAGAGAGGAGGTAAAGGGAGAGAGAGGGGGAGAGAGGGGAAAGGGGGAGGGAGAGAGGGGGAGAAAGAGGGAGAGAGAGGGGGGAAAGAGGGAGAGAGAGGGGGGAAAGAGGGAGAGAGGGGGGAAGAGGGAGAGAGAGGGGGGAAGAGGGAGAGAGAGGGGGGAAGAGGGAGAGAGAGGGGGGAAGAGGGAGAGAGAGGGGGGAAGAGGGAGAGAGAGGGGGGAAGAGGGAGAGAGAGGGGGGAAGAGGGAGAGAGAGGGGGGAAGAGGGAGAGAGAGGGGGGAAGAGGGAGAGAGAGGGGGAAGAGGGAGAGAGAGGGGGGAAGAGGGAGAGAGAGGGGGGAGAAGAGGGAGAGAGAGGGGGGAGAAGAGGGAGAGGGGGAGAAGAGGGAGAGAGAGGGGGAAGAGGGAGAGAGAGAGGGGGGAAAGAGGGAGAGAGGGGGAAGAGGCAGAGAGAGAGAGGGGGGAAGAGGGGGAGAGAGGGGGGAAGGGGGAGAGAGGGGGGAAGAGGGTGAGAGAGGGGGAAAGGGGGAGAGTGAGGGGGGAAAGGGGGAGAGTGAGGGGGAAGAGAGAGAGGGGGGAGAAAGAGGGAGAGAGAGGGGGAAGAGGGAGAGAGAGGGGGGAGAGAGAGAGAGGGAGAGAGAGGAGAAGAGAGAGAGAGAGGGAGAAGAGAGAGGGGGAAGAGAGAGAGAGGGGGAAGAGGGAGAGAGGGGGAAGAGGGAGAGAGGGGGGAAGAGGGAGAGAGAGGGGGAAGAGGGAGAGAGAGGGGGAAGAGGGAGAGAGAGGGGGAAGAGGAGAGAGGGGGAGGGGAGGAGAGAGAGAGGGGAAGAGGGAGAGAGAGGGGGGAAAGAGGGGAGAGAGGGGGAAGAGGCAGAGAGAGGGGGGAGAGGGGGAGAGAGGGGGGAAGGGGGAGAGAGGGGGGAAGAGGGTGGAGGGGGGGAAAGGGGGAGAGTGAGGGGGAAGAGAGAGAGGGGGGAGAAAGGGGAGAGAGAGAAGAGGGGGAAGAGGGAGAGAGAGGGGGAAGAGGGAGAGAGAGGGGGGGAAGAGAGAGAGAGAGGGAGAGAGAGGGAGAAGAGAGAGAGAGAGGGAGAAGAGAGAGGGGGAAGAGAGAGAGAGGGGGAAGAGGGAGAGAGAGAGGGGGGGAAGAGGCAGAGAGAGAGGGGGGAGAGGCAGAGAGAGAGGGGGGAAGAGGGGAGAGAGGGGGGAAGAGGGGGAGAGAGGGGGGAAAGGGGGCGAGAGAGGAGGTAAAGGGGGAGAGAGGGGGGAGAGAGAGGGGGGAAAGGGGGAGAGAGGGGGGAAAGGGGGAGAGAGAGAGGGGAAGAGGGAGAGAGAGAGGGGGGAAGAGGGAGAGAGAGGGGGAGAAGAGGGAGAGAGAGGGGAGGAAGAGGGAGAGAGGGGGAAGAGGGAGAGAGGGGGAAGAGGGAGAGAGAGGGGGGAAGAGGGAGAGTGAGGGGGGAAGGGGAGAGAGGGGGGGAAGAGAGAGAGAGAGGGGGGGAAGAGGGAGAGAGGGGGGAAAGAGGGAGAGAGAGAGAGGGGGAAGAGAAAGAGAGGGGGGAAGAGGGAGAGAGAGGGGAGAGGGAGAGAGAGGAGAGGGGGAAAGTGGGAGAGAGAGGGGGAAGTGGAGAGAGAGAGGGGGAAAGAGGGAGAGAGAGAGGGGGGAAAAGAGGGAGAGAGGGGGGATAGAGTGGGGAAAGAGGGAGAGAGAGAGGGGGGAAGAGGGAGAGAGAGGGGGGAAGAGGGAGAGAGAGAGGGGGGAAAGTGGGAGAGAGAGAGGGAAAGTGGGAGAGAGAGGGGGGAAAGAGGGAGAGAGAGAGGGGGGAAAGAGGGAGAGAGGGGGGGAGAGAGGGGGGACAGAAGGGGGAAGGGGGGACAGAGAGGGGGAGAGAGGGGGGAGACAGGGGGGGGGAGACAGGGGGGAGACAGGGGGAATCCTCTCGTTGGGGAAGACACATTGCAGGACAGATGACATGTCTAGAAGGTCCGGGTACCACACTCTCCTGGCCCAATCCAGAGCAATGAAGATCATGCAGGTCCCAAACCTTCAACCTCCTGAGAACTTGAGGGATGACGGTGATCGGAGGAAACACGTACAGTAGCAGGAAGAGCACTCAACGATGAACGTGTCTCCTAGAGCTCCCATCGGAGGAAATTCCCTAGAGCAGTACCTTTCGCACTTCCGGTTGGCACCAGTCGCGAACAGGACCACCTGTGGGGTTCCACAAAGGGTGGATATCTGCTGAAGAACTTCTAGAGCTAGTACCCACTCGTAGGAGACCGCGCTCTGCCTGCTCATAGCATCTGCCGCCATGTTCTACTCGTCGGCTAGAAAAAGTGCCTGCACCTCGCTCACTCTTCTAGCAGATGTTACTGCAACTAAGAAAACAGTTTTACGTGTCAATCTTAATGGGCAAGAGTGCAAAGTTTCAAACGGAGCACCCATCAGAAATGTTAGAACCAAATTAAGGTCCCAGACCGGTACCTGAAATGGCGATGGCGGGAACACTTTTGTGAGCCCTTTAAAAAAACGGAGTGATCAGTGGAATTTTAAAATAAGAGCATTCTTCTGAAGAGCCCTTAAATATAGACAGCGCTGCCAAATAACCTTAAATGGTGCCCACTTGAAGAACCTTGTGGGCCAAAGATAGCAAGAAGGAGAGAACCTCTGAAATCAAGCACTGAAAAGGATCCACATTCTTTCCTCTGCACCAGTTGCAAACCTTAGGCCAACGGCAATGGTACAGGCACTTTGTTGTCGGCCGCCTAGCCGAAAGCAACACCTACATCACGTGATCCAGAAAGTCCCAATCCCTGTATCTCCACCTCTCAGAAACCATGTGTGAAGGTTGAGATAATTGACTTCTGGATGGAGAAAGAGGGAAAGAGAGAGGGAGGGAGAGAGAGAGAGAGAGAGAGAGAGAGAGAGAGAGAGAGAGAGAGAGAGAGAGAGGGGAAGAGGGAGAGAGAGAGAGGGGGGAAAGAGGGAGAGAGATAGAGGGGGGAAAGAGGGAGAGAGAGAGAGGGGGGAAAGAGGGAGAGAGAGAGGGGGGAAAGAGGGAAAGAGAGAGAGGGGGAAAGAGGGAAAGGGAGGGGGAAAAGAGGGAAGGAGGGGGAGAGAGAGAGAGGGAAAGATGGAGAGAGAGAGGGAAAGATGGAGAGAGAGAGAGAGGGAGAGAGAGGGGGGAAGAGGGAGAGAGAGAGGGGGGAAGAGGGAGAGAGAGAGGGGGAAGAGGGAGAGAGGGGGAAGAGGGAGAGAGAGAGAGGGGGGAAGAGGCAGAGAGAGAGAGGGGGAAGAGGCAGAGAGAGAGAGGGGGGGAAGAGGCAGAGAGAGGGGGGAAGAGGCAGAGAGAGAGGGGGGGAGAGGGGGGAAAGGGGGAGAGAGGGGGGAAGGGGGGAGAGGGCGGAAGGGGGAGAGAGGAGGTAAAGGGAGAGAGAGGGGGAAAGGGGGAGGGAGAGAGGGGGAGAAAGAGGGAGAGAGAGGGGGGAAAGAGGGAGAGAGGGGGGAAGAGGGAGAGAGAGGGGGGAAGAGGGAGAGAGAGGGGGGAAGAGGGGAGAGGGGGAAGAGGGAGAGAGAGGGGGGAGAAGGGGGAGAGAGAGGGGAGAAGAGGGAGAGAGGGGGAGAGAGGGAGAGAGAGGGGAAGAGGGAGAGAGGGAGGGAGAGAGGGGGAAGAGAGAGAGAGAGAGAGAGGGAGAGAGAGAGAGAGGGAGAAGAGAGAGAGAGGGGGAAGAGGGAGAGAGAGAGGGGGGAAAGAGGGAGAGAGGGGGAAGAGGCAGAGAGAGAGAGAGGGGGGAAGAGGGGGGAGAGAGGGGGAAGGGGGAGGAGGGGGGAGAGGGGGAGAGAGAGGGGGGAAGAGAGAGAGGGGGGAGAAAGAGGGAGAGAGAGGGGGGAAAGAGGGAGAGAGAGAGGGGGGAAGAGGGAGGGAGAGAGGGGGGGAAGAGGGAGAGAGAGAGAGGGGAAGAGGGAGAGAGGGGGGTAAGAGGGAGAGAGAGGGGGAAGAGGGAGAGAGAGGGGGAAGAGGGAGAGAGAGGGGGAAGAGGGAGAGAGAGGGGGGAAGAGGGAGAGAGAGGGGAAGAGGGAGAGAGAGGGGGAAGAGGGAGAGAGAGGGGGAAGAGGGAGAGAGAGGGGGAAGAGGGGAGAGAGAGGGGGGAAGAGGGAGAGAGAGAGGGGGGAAGAGGGAGAGAGAGAGGGGGGAAGAGGGAGAGCGTCATGACCGCAGCCTCCAAGGAGTCAGGTTTAGCCCAACTGCCTCGGGAAGCTGGGTCACAACTTCATTTTTCAGGCACCCATCGGCTCCCATAGGGGCCTTATGGACCTTGTCCTGGCGCCAGTGGCGCCAGGCTCATAAGGGGACCCAGTCCCGGCACAGGACGTGCCGGGCTCATGATGTAAGGAATGGTGCTTGGGTGGACCTACCGGCTGCAGACCATGCTGCTCACTCCCCTGCAGGATGAAATCCTCATCCATCCATGGCTGGAACTACTTTACCTTCTGGGTGTGGCCAGCACCACTCCCTGGGACTGATACTGGAACTATTCTGGAAGCTGGGACTGCTTACCTGGGCGAGGCTGCTGTGGAAGGAGACACCTAAGCACTCCAGTAGGACTATTTAAACCACGCCCGATCAGAGCAACGTGCTTCGCGTTATTCTGCAATAGCAGCAAGACGCTCACCGTGTCAGCTCCAGAGAATCTTCAACTTCTGCATCTAGGGAAGAGAAATCCGTAATCTTACCTTCTGAAATACCATCTTCGTCTTCTGCAGCATCTGAGAAGGGAAATGAACACCAGGTTTGCACGAGATAATAACCAGCGCAGCACTTACCCAATCCATCGGTGCATCTCAAGCCACGGGCTGCAGCTTTCCATTTTTCGGCACCCTGTGGAAGAAAGGACATTGGTTAGTAACCATCGTGAAACTTTCCCTACCTGCGCTGCATTCTTCTCGCCTCCGCCGACGCTGCTACTCGCATCTGCAAAACAAAAGGACATCATTAAGAAATACAAAACTCCATCCATACGCACGTGTTTTGGGCAGCTCTCATCTTTCTCACTCCTCGGCGCATTCCTCGACATCTATTTTTCTACCCAGCTGCTTCTGCAACCTGAAAAAGGAAAAGAGACATTAAGAAGTGCTTTAAACTTCAAATTGACATTTTCTACTTACTTGCCTGCAATACCTTCGCCTTTCCATCGCTCTCCATTCAAGCAACCGCCGTTCGTGCTGCTAACGACGGCCTAGCTCCAAATCTTCATCCTCTGCAACCAAGAGGCTGGACAATTAACCAGTGAAGTAACTGGCTTCGGCGCCCCTGCACAGACGCAGGATGGAGAGCTCCGCTTTCACCTATATAAGGTGAGCACATTTAGCCTACGAACTACGTGGGGAGTACCAGGAAGGGGAGTCAGCTTGCCCAGTCAGGCATATATCCTATTAACCCCTTGCTCTCCCAATTGCAGACACCTCACCCTTCAGATCAAGATCTCAGTGAGGAGAGGGCCTTTCCAGGGTGGCATTCGAGGCCTGCGCGTGACCCTAGAAGACTCCGAGAACCCCCAGCCCAGACCTGCGCCTCCGAGGGATTCAGGTGAGCGTTACAGAGAGAGAGAGGGGGAAGAGGGAGAGAGAGAGAGAGGGGGAAGAGGGGGAAAGAGAGGGGGAAGAGGGAGAGAGAGAGAGGGGGAAGAGGGAGAGAGAGAGAGGGGGAAGAGGGAGAGAGAGAGAGGGGGAAGAGGGAGAGAGAGAGAGGGGGAAAGTGGGAGAGAGAGGGGGGAAAGAGGGAGAGAGAGAGAGGGGGGAAAGAGGGAGAGAGAGGGGGGGGAGAGAAGGGGGGAGACAGGGGGGAGACAGGGGGGAGACAGGGGGAATCCTCTCGTTGGGGAAGACACATTGCAGGACAGATGACATGTCTAGAAGGTCCGGGTACCACACTCTCCTGGCCAAATCCAGAGCAATGAAGATCATGCAGGTCCCAAACCTTCAACCTCCTGAGAACTTGAGGGATGACAGTGATCGGAGGAAACACGTACAGTAGCAGGAAGAGCCACTCAACGATGAACGTGTCTCCTAGAGCTCCCATCGGAGCAAATTCCCTAGAGCAGTACCTTTCGCACTTCCGGTTGGCACCAGTCCCGAACAGGACCACCTGTGGGGTTCCACAAAGGGTGGATATCTGCTGAAGAACTTCTAGAGCTAGTACCCACTCGTAGGAGACCGCGCTCTGCCTGCTCATAGCATCTGCCGCCATGTTCTACTCGTCGGCTAGATAAACCGCTGATCGGGACATTCCCTCTCGTATTGCCCAGAACCAGAGCTGCATTGCCTCCCTGCGCAGAGGCAGCGACCCTACACCCCCCTCTTGTTGAGGTAATGCATTGCCACTGTGTTGTCCGTCATTATCAGGACATTCTTCCCCCGAACAGACGGCAGAAAAGCCTTCAGCGCCAGACTGACGGCTCGCAGCTCCAAAAGATTGATGTGAAGACTGGACTCCGATGGAGACCAACGACCGCTGATGGACAGATAGTCGGCATGAGCTCCCCACCCTGTCAGGGAAGCGTCTGTCACCACCGTGACATCCGGCCATGGCTGCCAAAAAGGCTCTCCTTTCATGAGATTCTTCTCGTCGGCCCACCACAGAAGCTCCTGCGAGAGCGGAACATGAAGGAGAGCCGACATCCTGCCCGAGAACTGGGACCATTGAGTCCGTAGGGCCCACTGAAGGCATCTCATTCTCCAACGGGCCTCCGGCACCAAAAAAATGCAGGATGCCATGAGGCCAAGCAACCTCAAGAATTTGAAAGCCGGAAGACTCTGGGCTTGCTGAAATTTTGTGACCATCTGAAGAATGTGATGAGCCCTCACCTCGGGTGGCGAGCACATCCCCCCCAAAGTACGTGTCCAAAACTGCCCCTAAGTACTGGAGCCGTTGGGATGGTGTCAAATGCAACTTCTTGAAGTTGAGGGAGAAGCCCAGCTTGTGAAGGGAGTGGCAAGTGATGCTGAAATGATTCAAGGCTTGTTCGGGAGAACGTGCCCTGATCATCCAATCGTCTAGGTAGGTGTAGACATGAATCCCCAACCCCCCTCCTGAGATGCGCTGCCACCACCACCACGAGCTTGGTGATAACCCTCGGGCGGAGGTGAGCCCGATTGGCAGGACACGAAACGGATAGTGGGATCCGCTGACTGCGAACCTGAGACATTTCCTGTGCTGGAGATGGAGTGGGACATGAATATAAGCATCCTGAAGGTCCAATGTCACCAACCAATCCTGAAGTTGGAGGGCCTGAAGGATCTGAGAAAGAGTGACCATCTTGAACTTGTCCTTCCTGAGCAACTTGTCCAAGAGGAGTCTCAGTCCTCAGTCCTTTTTGGGCATCTAAAAAGAAGGGGACTACCAACCCTTGTTCCACTCCGCCACAGGCACTGGTTCTATAGCGCCTTTGTCCAGCAGGGCTAAAATCTCCTGCACAAGTAGCGGAGCGGATCCGGAACCTTCAAAGAGTGTTGCCCCAGTGGATTGTCGCGAGCCCTTTGGAGAAAAGGGAGGCAGTAACCGTGGGATATTGTATCCAGAGCCCACGCATCTGAAGTAATGGCTTGCCATTCTTCGAGATGCTGTGACAACCTGCCCCCCACCGGAGTACCAGGAGATCTGGACTTGGAGCTGTTTGGCAGTGGCAGGGCCTGATGGCAAAGAGGCAGCTGCCCAAGCAGCTTTGGCACCTCTACCTCGTCCACCATGAGTTAACCTAGGTTGGGCTTTCCCTTCCGCCTTTCCAAATGAGGCGTAATCATGAAAGGAACCACCCCTCCATTGCGGTCCCCTAGGACAAAAAACGCGGAGGTTGTCCGACAGCTGCGCCCAAAGATTTGGCAGCTGCCTTAGATGTCTGCAACTTCTCAAGGCTCTCGTCAGCCTTGTTGCCAAAAATATGCGACCCATAAGCCACCCCCTTCAAGAATATGCTCAGCCGCAAGCGAAATACAATTCCAGAGTGTGCGAAAATGTTGCCAAGACACAGGTGAAGTTATCCGATTTCAACGCCATACTCCCAGCAGAAAAACCTTGCATGCTCATCCACCCATGCATTTATCGTCCCTATCAGGAGGGATGATAGGGTATGCTGCCTGTTTCGAGGTGGCCATAGCCGCCTGGACCACCCAACTCTCGTGAGTAGAGTGTGGGGACAGGTAGCCGGGGTCACTATTGGGCGGTACTTCCTTGAAAATGACTTGACGACTGCCGGAATAGACTCCGGGGCATTCAAAGTAGCAGTCACCCTCTTTTGCAGAGCTGCATGAAATGGCAACACTGGGTCAGTGGACGGACCCTGATCCAGGATATCAGTAAGCTCATCCTGATCATAAGCAACCGGGGGCCTGGACCAACCCAGATACTCTACAACCTTCAACATCAGCCTCCAATAGGGAGAGTCGGCATGATCACCAGGCTCGGGCCTACCAAACTCCATCTCAGGAGACGTGTCTAGGCCACTGGCATCATGCAAGGATTGACGCAGATCCTCAATCCAACTTTCCTCAGAAATTGGACATTCTGGAGCCCCAGATGTTCCATAAGGAAGACCATGGGCACATCATCCTCCTCGGACCCCTCTTCCTCTTCAGAAATATTCCGGAGAAACTGAATAAACTCCTTCCTAGAGAGAGGAGTACACCTCTTGTAGCGTTCCTTGGAGGTGCAACAGCCACAGGGGGTTCCACGTTCCACTGGTAAATTCTGCCCAATAGGCACTGATGGCGTCAACAGCTCAGACGGCGTCGACAAAGGTGGCGAAGGTCTGACCGGGATAAAGACCTGATAGACACTCGAAGGACACGGCGCCGTTGGCGTGGATACCTTCTGCGACAAGTTCACAGGATTCAACGGTTTCGTGGGAGATGAAGACCGTGACCTGGCGATCCCCCTGATGCCATGTCCGAACAGGAACTCGAGGGCTCCCAATGTTTATCACGCCGACTAACCGGGCCAGAGGGCGCACGAGCATCAGACCAAGACCGTTATTTGCCAGCTTCAACCGAATGCGCGGATGGAACTGTGCCACGAGATTGAAATATTTTCAGCATTTGCTCCTGAAAAAACGACCATTCCTCGGGGCTAGAGGATTTAGTGGGGCATGACATTTTCTTCAGGTAGTCGTCTACCGACGAGGACGGGGAAGGCAAACGGTGGACGCCGCTTCCGGGACCGCCTCCACAAAGAGGAAGAGTGGCGCGAACTACTCCGTGACCTCTTCCGACGAGGAGACTCCCCGACTCGTCGGTCGACATAACAGTAGATTTGGATTTACGGGGCTTGAAAACACGGCCTACCTTTAATTTTCCCTTACGCTCCTGCAAGGCCTTGGCAGTCACCGACTGACACTTCGAGCAGTCGTCTGTGACGTGGTCCTCGCCCAGGCTCCACAAGCAGATACAGTGTGGGTCCGTGATGGACATCTTGGACCCACAGTCCCGACATTTCTTAAAGCGAGGATGGAGGAAGAAGACAATCGCACAATATGAAGTAGAAGACACGAGGCGCGCAGAGTTCTCGAAGCAAACACGTTTGCAGAAAAAACTGAACTGAGGCTACAGGCGCCATGCATGCTGCTTTTAACATCCAATAATGTCAACCTCGACGGAGGCCTTCGAGGGACATCAACTGGACGCAAGGAGGCCATCGGCCGAAAAATATTCCAAAGCAGCACAGCAGTGAACATTACATGTCAGAGGAGGAATACGTTGGAGGACACCATCCATTCGAAAGTATGCCTCTGGGAGAACAGCCGCGTGTCCCGTTTCAGCCACTACAGAAAGTGGCCGAAACAGATGGGAGACTGGTTATATTGAAAGGGCTATTGGAGAATAATGAGGTATGCATTGTAAATACGTATGCCCCCGATCAAAACACAGCAGCATACTTCAGATCTCTGTGCACTAACCTCAGTATGAGTGTGGGCGGTGCGGTTATTTGGGGCAGGGATTTCAACTGTGTAATGAACCCCGAAGTAGACAGATCTGATGGTAGGATGGATGGCCCGCCTCAGCGGCTAAGGCAATGCAGGTGCTACTAGATGATTTTGGCCTGGCAGACGTGTGGAGAACAAAGCATCTTAGTGGGAAGCAATATTCGCATTACTCAGCCCCGCAGCAGCTACACAGTAGATTAGTTTATCACTTTGTCACGCCAAATGTAATGACAGAAGTTACTCAAATAGAATATAAGGCGAGGGTCCTTTCGGATCACTCGCCCCTGGTCCTCGAATGGCAATATTGCCCCCCCCGAGGGCGCGGATTCCGACATGGCGCCTCCGAGCAGAGGCACTCAAAGATCCGGTCTTTAGAGAGGATATGAGAGATGAGATTACTAACTATTTCGAAGTGAACACTGGGAGTGTTGACTCGGCGGGCACACTATGGGAAGCCTTTAAGGTGGTGATGCAGGGGGTAGCCACAGCTAAGTCAAAGGGCCTGCAGGGCGGGGTCCTGGCTGACCTACAAAGAGCAGAAGATGACTTAGGAAGAGCATTAGAAAACGAAAGGGAGGATGTGGAGCTAGTATTGAAACTACAGCAGCAGTGTGCGGAACACTGGGATAGGCTCTGCAACCTCAATTATAAAAAGTATGTAGAGAAACAGCACGCAGGAGGGGATAAAACGGGTAGGCTCTTAGCGTGGCTGTATAGGAGCGAAACCCCTAGGCCCCCGATCAGGACAATAACTAGTGAAGATGGCGAGGTAGTGGACACCCAAGAAGGAATTAACAAGGAATTTGCAGATTATTACAGGGAGCTATACAGGGATAAGGAGGGGGAGCAGTCTAGAAGAGATAGCTGAGACACTAGAGGATATAGGACTTCCCCAGGTGAGCGATGAAGAAAGTGGAGCTTGATGCACCGATTACGTTGGGGGAGGTCGCGAGACCGTTGCCTACCAGTAAAACCCCAGGAACAGATGGGTTCCCTAGTGAATTTTATAAAGTATACAGAGAAGAAGTGCTTCCCCCAATGCTAGAAATGCTTAACGAAGCGTTTGAAATGGGTAGGTTGCCGGAGTCACTCAGAGAAGCGATCACAATACCGCTTCCTGAGCCTACCAAACCAGGACATAGCTGTGGCTCTTACAGGCCTTTGTCAATGACGAATCAAGTCAGCAAGATATTGACGGCGGTCCTGGCAAATGTCCCGAATAGGAATATAACTCATAACCATAGGCGATTCCATCGGGTGGTAGAGTGGGCGGGCAGGAATGAAGGCGAAATGGCGATTGTATCCTTAGACGCATTAAAAGCTTTCGACTCGGTTAGGTGGCCATGGCTGTTGACGGCCTTGAGAGGATACTGAGTGGGGCCGAGTTACATTAGGTGGGCGAAAATGTTATACAGTGAGCCGCTAGCCAGAGTTCGAACGGGATCAGTGATATCTGAGAGATGGCAACTTGGTAGAGGCACCAGGCAGGGATAAACCCTGGTCCCTGATGCTTTACATTCTAGCTCTGGAGCCCCTAGCAATATACCTCAGGCAACAGTATGACACAATAGGTATTGAAGTAGAGGGGGGGGGGGGGAAGCGGCACCTAATATCCTTGTATGCAGATGATTTCTTATTATATTTGAAATACCAGGAAGAAAACCTTCAATATATTCTGGAATTGATGGAGGTACGCGAGGTTGTCCGGTATAGTGGTGAATCCTCAAAAATCTAGCATATTCCTGCTAGGCAGTTATAGGGGGATCCCTCTGGAAAGGCTACCGGTGTTACAGATACTCTGGGCGGTTAGTTCCTTCCGCTACCTTGGAATAGATGTGTATTACACGACAGATGAGGAACATAACTACATTACCGAGACAGTTATTGAGAAAATCCGGAAATGCATGAGGTTTTGGGAGAAGTTACCCCTAGCAATGATGGGACGGGGGGCAATGCTTAAAATGGTGGTCCTGCCTAGGCTCCTACATTATTTTAGCAATATTCCACACATGATACCCAAGAAGTTTTTTGCTAAATTGAATGGTATGTGTAGAGACTTCTTATGGCATGGTACCCGAAATAGAGTGGCGCTATGGAAGTTGCAGAACTTCTATGAAAAAGGGGGCATTAAATTGCCTAATTTTGAGGTATACTATGTGGCAACTCGACTACAATATGTGGCTAAGTGGTTATCCGATGAAACAACCCCGGAACTTGGGCTGTTTGAGCGGGACTGCACCCCATTCTACTTAAGGGAAATTATATGGTTGCCTGAATCGGAAATGAAGGAGCGCCCTGGGATGATGATGATGCTTGGATGGAAAATGTGGCGCCGAGCATGTCGGATGATGGAGGACCCACTCCCATGCTCCCCTCAGATACCGCTGGTGGCTTTCGTAGGAGGAGATACGCAGTTGAGGGGGATTATTAGAACCTACTGGGAACCGGTGGGGCTGGTAACGTTAGGGGACATCTGGCAAGAGGGGACCATTAGGGACTTTGTAGAACTTAGGGAGGAGGTGGGACTATATACGGGCAAATATGTTACCTATTATAGGGTGGTTCCGAAAATTCGGGAAACGTGGCCTGAAACAGTATTGATGGTGGAACCAGACGCTACCATGGGGGCAATATATGATATATCAGAGGGAGGGCATGAGATTTCTAGATTGTATGAGATGGTAATGATTAAGGTTGGGAGGGAATTGACACAATTGAGATTGGATTGGGAAGCGGAGGTGGGAGCCCCAATGGAAGATGGAATGTGGGAACGCGCCCTGGGATATCACAAAAAGGTGTCAAGAAACGCCAGACTAAAACAAATACAGCTGTATATAACACATAGAGCATATGTGACCCCGGAAGATATCCAAGTTCGAAAGCGCTGGACGACAGGCGTGTCCTAAGTGTGACATGGAAAATGCTGACATGACGCACATGTTTTGGTCATGCCCAGTAATCCAGTGTTTCTGGGGTGAAGTGGCACAAAAATTAGCAGAGAAGGGGGTCACGCTTGTCATATACACGGTCTGGGCATGCTTGTTAGGAGTGTTCCCTAGACCACGGAAATCTGAACATGTAGGGAAATTGAAATATTTGGCATACGTGCTAGCAAAACGGAGGATTGCCATGGGATGGAAGAAGTGCCATAAACCACGGGTGGAGGTATGGTGGAAGGAGTTACAGAAATGGGCAGAGGCTGAAACCATGGTATGGCAGGACGCAACCTTAATTAACGATTATTAATAGTGGTACTGTTTGGATCTTTACCGGACCCAACGGAATCCGAGGACAACAAGACCCTGCCACATGCAGTAGATTCTGAATGTAAAGTATAATTAGGCTCATAATGGAGGGTGGGACTTGGGGAGCAGTGGACATAAAGGAAAAACGAAAGTGTTCAGTGGAAATTGTAAAGTGCACTGCGTGTTGGGTTTGTTTGTATTGTTGTTTGGTTTGATTAAAATCAAAAATCTTTTTTGAAAAAATGCCTCTGGGAGAACAGGGAGGGCTTTTTAAATGGAGGCTAAGAAACACAGGCAGTGTCTTTTGGCATGGGAGAGGAGTTTGCTGAGGCAGCAGGTGAGCACCAGATGTGGGGTGTACGACAGGGAGAGAAGGGCTCCCTGAACCCCAAACGAGGGGTGTGCTCCAGTGAGGGGGAGCTGGGCTTCAGTGAGAAGAGGAGAGCCCCTTGAGACTAAAAGAAAGATCTCCTGACCCCAGAGAATGGGGGGGGGGGAAGGTAAGAGGGACATTGACCATTTAGCAGAAGGAGCTCCCTGTGAGCCAACGACAACGGACCTGGGGGAGAGAAGAGGAAGACGGGGCGAGACACACATACCTGGGTGCAGATTAGTGAGCAGGGCACCATATTCCTGAATAAAACACTGGGGGCAGAATGAGTTACCTCAGCCCCAGAAGGGGGGAAATACATAACAAGAAGGGGAGGATTTTTGGGACAATCTGCAAAGGGAGGAAGACCCAAATCCTGAGAAGTGGTGTGGTCTACTTGTCCTCAGAAGTAGTGATAAAGACTGAAACCTAGAGCGCCCTAAACAGGAGAAGAGAACTTTGTCCAGAACGTTCTGAAAGCCTTTTAGTTTATGGTCCTTCATATACCATTCTGAGTTCAAGAACGAAGTTTCCAAAGAACCTTCAAGTTCCACCACCTTGAACCAATTTCCATGCAATATTCTTCTGTTTTACTTTAGTTTATTTTGGTGTTAGTTGTCGTGTTTTCCCTCGGCTAATGACAAGTTGTCGTGTTTTCCCTCGGCTAATGACAATGTGCTATTTAAAATGCATGATTCAGTCAGCCACAGTAAAATAGTCCGGTGAAAAGATTGAAGGCCACAAGAGCAGGCAAAAATAAAAAGAGAGGAAAGGACAGAATGACAAAAGGAAGACAGAACAGAGATAAGAAAGGAAGAACAGGGATGTTTAGAACATGCCGCTTCACTAGAAAGTAAGGGGGCATCCGGGTAAGTGGATGGACAGAGGAAAAGAAATAGTGGTTGGTCAATTGATGTTTTGCCCTCCGATTCAGACCCAGTCAGTCTCAAAAGAGTAGAACTGAGGGGAAACTATGGGTTGCAACAGCTAGAAATACTTGTGTACATGCGCGTTATAATCAGGTGGTTAATCCAGCAGGACCCCGTCGAGAACAATACCATAAAATTGAAACCACAAGAGGAAAGTACTGCTGACTGCGAATTAACCAGGCGCCTGTGGAGTGGCATGACTGCTGAGGAGAGCCCTACTGCTGCGGTGCGGCTTACTTTCTCTGTGTCAGGGAAGCCTGCACTGCTGGTGCAGTTCTGTAATGTACGCACTTGTGTACAAAGCCCAACTGCTAGTGCGGTCTGAATTTTGCCTTTGCGCATTGGGAACCTTGCACCGCTGCGGTCTGTATTGGGCCTGTGGTGGTATGACTGGGAAGCCTGCCTTGCTGCAGACTATGTACCTGTGGTGTGTGTAGGAAGCCTGTGTGTAAAAAGGAAGCTGGATATGCTGCTGCACCAACTGCACTGTATATAACTACTGCTATAACCAGTCAATCTAGGCCATCACATCACTATCCGAGCTCAAGAAGGGGGCCACAATCAAAGGACGGCAAGCCCTAGAGGGTCAACACATCGCCCACTTGGAAGAACAGCTAAAGAAGAATGCCAAGTTGAACAGTTACAAATCTCTGCAACACCATCATAGCACATCAGGCTATCTCATCTTTCATGTACACATCATTAGTTACCATGCAGTGACATACTGCTGTGGCAATAGGTGAAAGAAGCTTATTAACAGTGCAATGTATTCAGAGGCTTTACTGTTACGTTGTCAGAATGGCCAGTTTTTCATACGATTGTCAGAAATTATGTTTCTTGTCAAAGAAGTGTTTGGGGAGTTTGCCCTATTACCAACAATGCAATATCTTGTCAGTAAAATCTCGATCATCTTGGTGTCTTTTTGGATCCACTTATACCCGGAATCCAACAGCAGTCCCAAAGCAGGTACTCTAACCCCTGTATTCAACCCAGATGCGTCCAAGTCCCCCTCACCCTCTCATTCCATCTCTGCCTCGGCCAAAACCCTCCAGTGTCTCAAGCCTTGCTTGCCTCTTGCTGTACTTCTGGCAGCACACACTCTGTAGGCTAAGCACGTCCCTTCAGCTCTTGTAAACTTTCTGGCAAGGTTTCCAGCAGTTATTGCTCCTCGCTCAAGACAATCTCCTAGGTTCCTTGCGGGCATCTCACCTGTAGTTACCAGGTCCCCCTCCTCAAGCCTCTGCTGATTTCACGTTGCTACCTACAGGATTCATTATCCCTCAAAAACCACAGTTCGTTAGTTCAGTGTTACCAAACAAGATTAGAGAGCTTTGTGCACGCAGCACTCGGTGGGCTATCACTGCTCACAGCTTAAACCATTACTTCTCAGCTTCTCCCAGAACAGATTCTCACTGGCCTACTGGCCTTTTGCTCTTCCTCATTCTCCAGCATTCTGTTTCTGACCTCTAATTGCAGGTCTAGGCACAAAATCCCAGGCTGCCATCTTCGATACATGCTTATTTTTCTCTGGCGCTCTTTGGTCAAAAAGTGTATCTTGGCTGAATTTAGGTCAAGGACACATGCAACAGAAGACACTTTGTTGTTATTTGTGAAACCTGACAGACACTTAGCCGCAGACAGCACAAAGAAGCAATGCAAAATGAGTAACAAACTTGTTCTCATCTTGCTGCCCGATGGTGAAATGATTTTTCCCATGGAATCGAAGAGGCTCTTCTGGCTCCGAAGTCTTGAAACGCCTAGGTTTCAAACTTTATCCCACCAGACTTCAAAAAGAATGTCTCTTCTCATCTTCACGCCGCCAGTCAGACACTGGTTCTTCACTGGATTTTGTACTCTTTCTTCAAGTCGCTTGAATTTAAATAAACATGTTAATACTTGCTTGCTGCGCCATAGGGAACCAAGCTGCACCTCACTGAGGAGGCCCAACAAGACCGAAACATGTCTGGGGTGGCTTGTGTTTCTATGCAAAGGGGACCTGGCCTAGCAGTTGGGGCTGGGCTGCTACCATTGGTGGCAGTACCTGACTGATATGGCTGGACCTCTTTTCCAATGGCGCAGACAGGCTAAAAAACAGTGGTGTGGAAGGTTGCCCAGAGCAATGCCGGTGGTTCAGATTCATTCAGAACCTTCCACCCATCACTTTTGTGCTTACATGTTATTATGCATACATTTTGCTGTAAAAGTTTAAGAGGATTTTCATGTTTCGTATTTTTCGGCTGTAATTTTATGGTTAAACAATTGAGAGCTTTAATACTTTCATTGCAGCCACTTTCAAAGACTTCCGAGTTAAGACACTTCAATAATTCTCAGACGTTGTGTTGAATGAGTTCAATGCTTAAAGAGACACTACTGCCAGGGTTGGACTGGCCCCATCGGCCGATGAACTTTGGGACCTGGGGGCCAGTTTTTTTAAAACCGGCCCCTCATGAAAAAATTGTTTATTAGAACAAATTTTGCACTGCAGTGAGACAAACGTTGTCGCTGCGAGCCTGCACCGGCCCAAGCTGGGCCTTTTTTTTTGTTGATGTGTTTGACTGAGTCACTCGTCTCACTCACGAGATGTGTGCGTGCGTGCGTGTGCCGTGCCCATGAGACGTAGCGGCCTGGGGGCGGCCCGAGCAGCCACCTCGCCTCGGGCGCCGGCCTGGAAGGAAACTGACTCTCTCTGGGGGGCCGGCCAGGGGAGCCTGGAGGGAGGAGCTGGCCTGGTCCTGACCTGGAGGAGGGCGCATATTCATCAAAGCAAGGTAACAACAACACACACTTGTTACCTTTGCTTTGATGATTTACAAATGCATGCATCATAATCATGATGCATGCACGAGCATCATGCATATGTTGTTAGGGGGCCGGTCGCGCCAGGCCGGCGGTGGTGCAGCGGGCCCCCGTGCTCCGGTGCTGATGAGAAGTGTGTTAACGAACAAACAACACGGCGGACGGCTACTGCAGCACAGCAGGAGGCTGGCTGGACTGCTCGCTCCCTCCGGCTCCTCTGCCTGCAGGGCTGGGCTGGGGGCGGCCCAAGTTCACACACACACACCACAACTTGAGAAGTTGCTTTCAACTTTGCAGGAAGTATCATCTGCAGTGAATTTGTTGTCCTGCAAAGTTGAAAGCAACTTGTCCCTGGGGTGGGGGGCCAACACAGATTCTGTGCCGCCACAATCTGGAGTGGTGGAGCCGGTGGACACGTGGGTGAGTTGGTGGCGCGCTGTCACTCTCTCTCAGGAAATAGTGGGACTCTTCCTGACCCTGGGCTTTATTTTTTGGCCACCCACCCCACGAGTCGACGAGGCAGCCCACAGCCAGCTGAGTCAGGCAGACAGTGCCAACCAAGACCAACGACTCAAGTCGACAGACGATGACACCGCAGCCAGGCCTGCAGCACCAGTGACAGCTCCCCAGTGCCCACACAGCCAGCCTGAGCCCAGCAGCAGCAGACAGCTGACTGAGCCCTGGCGCCCTGAAGAGTATACCGACTGAAGTGAGCCAGCCCAGGACCCAGGGCCAGCACCAGCAGCACAAGCAGGCTGCAACAGTGTTGTTGACGCCGGGCTCCAGGCAGCTACACTCGTGATGAATCGAGTCGCAACAGAAAGATTCACAGGTAAGATTGATCCACCAAGTGTTCAGTTTGCTTTTGGTGGGAAAGTGCTTAACAAATTCGGCATAATATTCTGCAGGCTCTCGCTCATGAAGGGCTTCCCCTGGTCCTTGTTTCTCAGTTTTGGGGCTTCTCAGATGCCTCAACGGGGGCTGTTCTTGGGTTCCATGCCTGGTGCCTTTGAGACAGAGTATAGTAGAAAATCCAGTTTCCACTGCAAAAACCGATTTCTCTTTCTTAAAGTAAATTCCTTTCCTACTGTGTCGCATGTGCACCTTGTCAAGGATTCACTTGTGCGCCATGCATGCACAAGTATATTGTCCTGGTACTAATTGATTTTGGGATTCTTTGAGCAGGCCGGTTATAATTATGCATCGGAAAAGGAAGGCATTTGGGCAGAGTCCGAATGGCATCCGGGTTACCAATGCTGTCTAGCGCTTTGAGTCAAGCTGTAACACGCTCTGCTGCTGATATGCACTTGTGATAGCTAGCTGTACCCTGTAATGAAAGGACTTGCTCAGTAATGCTTGGCACTAGGCCCGGACTAGCCTATAGGGCTATGTCTGAATCAAAAACACAAGATGCTTGTGTGGGGCAGTTTTTGTGGTGAAAGTGGAAAATTTTTTGGGCCAATGTGTGCCAGTTTGATGAGTTACTTCACTATGCGGCTAGTAGTTTTGACCAGTTTTAGTGAATAAATATTCTTTAAAATGCACAATTTACATCTATTTATTTATTTTATTATTAATGTGTTATAGCTTATAAGCTTTTCACATGACATAAAAAATTACATTTAAAAAAAAACAATTGATCATTTAAAATAAATACTAGCATATTAAATGAATGAAGAAAATAGTAGTATAAGAGGCAAAATAAGCAGAAGAGGAAAAGAGGATTTAAAATAAGAAACGAGTAACATTCAGAATTCAAAGTTAAGAGGATATATAAATGTGTCCATGATCCACCAGTGAATGAGTATTAATTCTTTTACATATTCAAGACTTCAAGTCCAGAGAGCAATTGCTGATGGGAAATTTATAAACTGTTTTTTCCTGATAAAAACATTCCCGTAATAGAAAAGTAAAAAAGAAGGACAACATCCATGAATTGGCAGTTCGCTCTATGTTTATGCCCAATGATTTCTCAATAGTCATCCAAACATTGTACATAGCAATGTATAATTTCATTCCTTTTCCCCTTGCGTTAATGGCTCTTTGCCAGAATTCATTGCTGCCAATGTGTTCCAAGTTATGGACAAAATCTGTGTAAAATGTTATGTAGACCTTTATCACAGCGACACATCTAGTAAGAACATGTTTGCCCGTTTCAGATTCCATTCTGTCCTTACACAATCTGCAGAAACGTTCCGGTAAGGGGAGATTGTTCTTAATCCCACTTATGGCCAGTACAGGCAACTGATCGATCCTTAACAAAAGAATGAATCGTCGTAGCCGTGGCGAAGGGCATAGATTCAGATATGGCAATGGTTTCTTAAGAGTGTAATTCATGAATTGCACAAATTTATAGCGCTTTAGATTTTCCAAGTGCGCAAAATTGCTGATCCAATCGTGTAATTCAGCTTTCTTGGCTAGCGCTCTCAGCACAGGAGGGGAGACCACTTGTTGTTTTTGGGTCCAGCCAATCTCTTCAAGATATTTAACGATGTTCTTTTTCATAAAAGAATATGAAGATGCTTTGTTGATTTCGCAATGAATCGCTACTAACAATAAATTGGCGGTATTAGGTGTTGCTTTTAGATATAATTCGGCTCTTTTCCTGAGTACTAGAGACTTCCAGGAAATAAGGCCGAGCTCTAATCTAAGAATGGCCATTGGGATGCAGCCCGGGAGACCGAGTATTTTTTTCCAAAATTTTCCTTCGAGGGTTTGAAGCCAGTCAAGGTCTATCAATTGCAATGCCTCCAGGCCATAGATTATCATTGGTGTTAAGACCTGAAGGTATAGTTGGCGTGCTGCCCAGATGGTATAGCCACAATAAGATGTAGAAAAACGATAAATAAGTGCTGTTACTTGGGCAGCTCTAGTGATTCTGATTTGTTTGCAAATGGTATAGTGCCCCTTGGGCTCAACCTCGACACCCAGTTATCTATAATATGGGGTATATTTGATTGTCGTCCCATATATGTTTAGACCGATTCTTGCTGTCTTCTTGGAACTGAACATTACCATCTGTGTTTTGTTTAGATTAATAGCCAGCCCATTCGATTGAGTATAGGACCATAGTGCCTCAGCTGATCTACGAATGCCGCTAATGGTGTGGTCCAAGATGACTAAATCGTCGGCATATGCTAGCACTACACAGTGGGTGAATCCAATCTTAGGGGGGGCAGTTATTTTCCAATGATAGTACTTTAGGTATATCGTGAACAAACAGGTTATACAGTATTGGTGCCGTAACACATCCTTGTTTCACGCCACAGTTTTGGTTGATCTTATTAGTCATATTCCCTTTAGCGTCCAGCTTCAGGGAAACTGTGGTATTGTAGTACAATAGCTTGAGGTAATGTAGTATTTCTTTAGGACATCCCAATTTTTCAAGTTTGGCCCATAGTAGTTCCCTGGGGACTAGATCAAAGGCGGACTTGAAATCTATGAACAAGGCGTATAAAGGTGGATTGCCTGGTGTTCTGGCCTTGTTACAAAGAATATCCATTACTACCAGGTTATGTGTAGTAGAATATCCACTTCTAAATCCACATTGGAATCAGTCAAGAATCTTTTCTCTGTCTGCCCATGTTCGGAGTTCCTGTAGAAGATATGCTGCAAATAACTTGCCCGTGCAGTCCAGCATAGAAAGTAGACGATAATTACCAGGATCTGTGCGGTCGCCTCTCTTATATACAGGAATCAAGATTGCTGTCTGCCAGGATTCGGGGATTTGGCCTTCCTTCAGAATCTTTTCAAAGAGGATCTCGAGTACCTCTGCCCAGTACTCCGGGTTGCTCTTTAATACGGCATTTGCTAAGTCATTGGGTCCCGGAGCTCTTGAGGATTTAAGCTTTTTTATCCTAATTATCAGAGATTCGACTGACACTTTAAATGGGATCGAAGGTAGATCCTGGGGCATCCTCTCCTGTGGCTTTGCCTGGTCCGTGCCGTTCCGAGTTTTCAGGAATTCTTCCCATTGGCTAATGCCGATTGAATTGGTTAAGGGGATACTGGTGTCACCACGAGCCGTGCTCAGTAATCCCCATATGGTTCGGGAGTTCCCCGTACATAATGTTTGAACTGTTGTTTGCCATTTGAGCAATTTTATTGCATAGCGTTTCTGCTTTAGCCATGTTCTATAGGCATTTTTCAGCTTCTTGCTTAGAGACAGATAGTTGTACGATGTAATGGAAGCTTTACGTAATTTCCTCAGGTCAGCTCTTAAGGTTCGTTTGGCATCTCTAATTTCGATATCGAATATATTAGTGGTCTTGGCCTCAGGGGCCCGCATATTTGTTTTAGTCGCTGCATAGGTGTTTGAGAATGCTGCCATCCATTCTTCAATCTCCTTGCTGGTCATGGCTAAGAGTTCTGTGTGACACAGGTTGGGATAATTGATTGTATGTTCTGTGGCTCGTTTAATGTTGTTGTCAGACCACCGTATCTTGGAGAGAGCATGATTCGTCTTCAACTCACCAATAGGTTTATGCGATGTAATTTGAGTAATATAATTGAAAGAGAGTGTAAGAGTCGCGTGGTCGCTCCAATCATTGTCCTTGATCTTCATATCTTTGACCCAGGTGGTCATGGTGGGACTTACGTACATGTAGTCCAATGTACTACTAGATATAAAGTTTCCCCATGTTGGTTTTCCCGGATAGTCACTAATGGTTCTACCGTTTAATAATTCAAAGTTCCATGACTTAAAGAAGTTAAACCACAGCTGTCCCTCCGTGTTTACACTTCCATGTTTCAATTTACCTATTTTCTTCAGCAAGGGGTTGTTACTGATGCTCGGCTCACCAATTAAGTGGCAATTAAAGTCACCAACAAAGATTACCATATTTTTCTTCGGCTCCGTCAGCCAGTTGATCAACAAATCGTGGCAAGCTTCCTGGATAATCTTGCTCTGAGAAGATTCAGGTGGGTTATATATATTAACCAGGAGAACATGTTCCGTTTTATCTTTGCCAGGGAGCTCCAGTTCCACTGCTAATACAAATTCGTCCATTTTCGTGTGAATGCGGATAGATCTTAGCGGATGCAAGATGCCAATTAATAGGCCTCCATATGGTCTTCCCCTTAGTCCCTTTTTTGCTAATTCCTGGTGTATAGTGTACCCATTTAGCAGGGCTCGGGAGGTAAGCCACGTCTCTTGTAAGCATATGCAGGTATGGCCTATTAATAAGGGGATTGAGCCATCAGGCGATAGTAGATGGCTGAATCCCCGGCAATTCCAAGAAATAATGGTTTGATCTCATTGATTTGATGTTGTTCCTGGTAGGGACTCTATTAGCCATTTGAGAACCTTCTGTATGTCTACCAACTGTACAGAGTCATCTTTAGGTGGCTGTGCTATGGTCCTTTCTTCCATAATTGGACTTGGCATCTGGGTCGGCCACTGTGGGTCAGTGATGTTAGGATCAGCATCTATTTCCAGATCAACTTCCCTCAAGTTGGTTTTGAAATTACGCAGCAGTTCTGCAGTGGCTAAGAATTTACAATGGAGGGCCGATGTGCTTGAGTTCGTCACTTCCAATGGTTCGACAAATACAAAGTCCTCAGATCGTAGCACTCTCAGCTGCGGAATGGTATGCAATCTGGTCATCAATGCTGATCTGGTAATCCAATCGTGGTTACTAGATTGATAAAGATTTTTAATCAGGCAGATTCTTCCGCCTCTAGGTACCATAAGATTGCCCTTGTCCTCAACTGGTGATGCTGTTATTAATTGAGGCTCGTTGGTCGGGGGTATTGAGGTAGCTGATATATTGTTTGTGTTATTCTGGGATACATTTGTATCCTGTTCTTTTTCGCATAGAGATGATTCTGGTTCTAGTGCTACTGTTAATTTAGAGGTATTGCATTTGTCATTAATAAGCCAGCTAGTGAGCTTCCCTTCTTTTACTGCAATACGTTTACGTGCCCGTGCCGCTCTCCGTTTAACTTTCCTCTATCCTTTTTTGGGAGTGCTACCTACTGTTGGCCTCGAGATTTCCTCCACTGTCTCTGCTGTGTCTGGTAGTATAATTGTTGCCATTTGACGCTTTCTTCTTCCAATCGCCTTTTTTGTCAGGCGTCTCGGTTTACGTGAGAGGTAGATTTCCGAGTTATTGGTAGTGTTTGGGTCCTGGGTCCCAGAGTCAGAGCCATCGTGCGTGTTAGTATTGATGAGTTCCGGCTCGGTCTCCTTTGGAATGTTTTTCTTGGTATCGCTTGTTGCGATTGCGAGGGTAACGTCTAGTATCTTCCCGCACATCTTCAATAATCTGTTTAATGCAAATTGTAAAGATGCGACAGATGCTTGCAAATCCCCCAGGCTCGTACTGCCTTCTCTGTGATCGCTGTTGTTTTCGGATTCCTGCGAGTCTAAATGGACATCCAGGTTGGGGGAAGCGGATAATCTATCTAACGCTTCCCGTTGTGAGGTTATCGTCTGGTGTGGTAACTATTGATTTGATTACTTGTGTTGCTTCGCGGTAGCGGAGTCATGGCTCTCTGCATGGACAGACAGAGATCTAGCAGTGAGTTATTGTCAATTATACTCTCCCCTAGGCACACTGAGTTGTTCGTTCTGCTGTGAATGCTCGGCTCCTTCTCCTCGCTTAGCAATGGACTTGTGGTATTTGGAGTAGGCGGAGGTGGAAAAAATCAGTAATAATTCCTCTTTCCTTCAGAACCGGTTTCGTACCCTTACCCTTATTCGGCCCTGTGGTAGAGGTTCTGCCCTTCTGATTCCGAAGGTTGTATCTCGTGGCAGAACACTTCTTGACAGTTAGCATAGTGATACCGTTCCTTCGCTTCCTTGTCGGGTCAGGGTAAAGGGGGAATGAACCGTGGGCAATGTATCCAGTAAGATTGCCTTTTACTGGTAGTATATAATGCTCCCTTGGCACTTTCAAAAACGTTGGGAATCACGAGCAGGGTATCTTAGGGGTATTAGAGCAAATCCTCAGGTAATTAGCGCCGTTAGTATAAGGGCACAAATAGAGCTTTCAATCAGTATGCACAACAATTGTGTCCTAGGCTCAATCAAATATCCGAAGATTTTGATTGAGCAAACTCAAATCCACTCTCATCCGTGTGGATTACCTGCAATCCCCACCAGTAGGCTGGTTCACGGGTATTTAGAGAGCTCAACCTCACCCATTTATTAGAGTTAAGCTGCGCCCAGCCATTAGTATACAAACACACGGATTATGCTCCAACTAAGCACTCCTCCCAGCTGTGTGTAGGTTGGAGCCAAATCACACTCCTTAAAACAGGTGCCCCGAAGGCACACACAACCTGATTGATATCCCTATCAGGCAGATTGACTCAAACGCTGGTGAGGCACAACCTCACAGATTAACTTTCACCGCCCTCCTTGGGCCAAGAAAAACTCACCAGCTCAGTGCCGCTCAGCTTCCACCTTAGCCACCTTATTCAGGTACGTCCGCTCACAACTCTCACGATGTGGCAGACGAGGCGGGCATAGGAGGCACGCTTGTAGGTAGAGGCTAGAAAACCGGGGCCGAGGAGAATCAGGGTTACGATGCGGGACCCGACTCCCAATTCCCGATTCAATGAGGTGTCCCGCGGCTCGCAGCTCCTTTCAATCCGCAGCCATAATACGAGAGATCCGAGTAAAGGACCCAGCACACACGTGACCATCAAACCGTCACTGCAATAGCACAAAGAAAGTACGTACTGCAGCCGCTTCCGATAGTTTCAAAAACAATTTACATCACATTTCGTCAAAAACCTCCGCCTTGGGTACTACTTAAACAGTCTGTCACAAAAAAGGAATGACTTGCCATTTACAACTGTGGCCCACTTTTTCCATTGATGCCCAAGACAATTGTATGACCCAGACTCCAACCCTGCCTGCAATGGGTCCGAACGCCTTGTCCTGCTTCATGACACTAGGTCTTCTTGGTTGACTGACGTTGCCTGTTCTGTGACATTGGGTCTAGTTATTCATGTCCGATTTCCTTGGCACACCCGAGTTTACAGAGCCCCCTTTGGTTGTAATGTGTATATTTACAGTGGTCACCCTGTCTTTAAAGTATTTGAGGTTTTGCTGCTAGGTGCGGTGCGCAACGGTTTAGGATTTATTTTGATCAATGGCTTCTTTCCAATCCAGATTTCGCGTTTTAGAGTGAGGGGTGAACCTAGGGTGGGGTCTGAACCTGATTGAACCATCATGTTGCCCTTGCCTATTGAATACTGTGCAACACATGGGTTTGGTGCACTTACATTTGGTTTTCGCAGCCTGTGTTCTCAGTACTCTGCATGGTGGTTGTTTGCCGCCGTCTTCATCTTGTTTGCAGCTGCTGCTATCGCTTTCTACTTCCACTGTTTTGCTTTTGCAGACATTGGTAAAAATGTCCTACTTTCAGGCAGTTGCCACCAGTCTTACCTTTGGCGGGGCATTCTCTACTCCCTGTGATGTGTGGGTCGCTCCAGCAGCAGTAGTGCCCCTTCTTGTGCCTTCTGTCTTTGGCGCATCCAGTATTTGCGCCCTTTTTACTTTCTCCTGCTCCTCACTACGTTGAATTTTGTGCATTCTGTTTCTGTAGGTCATCTATGCATTTTTTTACCCAGTGCACTGTTGCTTCTTATACACATTGCGCAGATGGTGTCATTATTTTTTGTCTGTATCAGTTTTTCCCTCTCCTCTACCACAGAACTGAAAGGCCTCTCTGCGTTTTACCTGTCGTCTTCCAAACTGGCATGGGCTTGCTGGATTCCACACAGCACTTCAGAAAGTCATCCACAGTCTGACCTGGTTTTTGAAGGCAATTGTGGAATAGCAGATGGTGCTCGAGTATAATCGCCTTTCAAGTCAAAGTGCTTTGTTACTCTTTTTAGTGCCACTTAGTAATTGTCTTATATTTCTCCAGGGTCCTCTTGTTAGTTTGGCTATTGCACCAGATATAAGCTGAAACTATTGCATGAGAGTACAGCTAGGGAGAAATGGCATGAGGAAGGACACAAAGCTTGTAGGTGTGGTTTAATTTGCCCACCCATTGAGTGCCCATGGCCACGCTAAGACCTATGGCCATTCCCACCCAGTTCCTGGCCCGCCTCCACACCAAAAATACTACCTCATGGGAACTCTTTCAGCTCGCTTTAATGAAGCCTTACCTTCAAACTTTGCACTCGAAGTTCCTGCCAGTATTTTTGCAAAGCAGTTTTCTGAGAGTTAATGACTTAAATGAAGCAGTACTGCTTATTAAATGCAACTTTATTTTCATTACTGGTGGCAACGAGTAGACCTGCTTTGAGTCTGGTTCTGCAAAATAAGTGTTTAGCTATGTGATGCTTTAAAAAAAAAAAAAAAAAAAAAAAAAAAAAAAAATGTTATCACATTCTCAAGTATTTACACAAAACATAACATGCAACAGACACATGAACCCTCCATATGTAGCAGTGTAAAGTCGTGAATTGATGCGATTCACGGCTGATGGTTAGAGGGCCACTTGTTTAGAGGTGAGTAGTGGGCCACTTTTTTGAGGCGAGGGGTGGGCCACTTTTTTTTGGGTGTCCGGGCCCATTTCTGCCCCAGTCCGACCCTGACTATTGCACAGTTCAAAGATATTGTGACAGCATCTTTAAAGACTCTTATGGAATATTTAATGACTTTGACTGGTTTACTGGTTATACTTTGTGATCAATCATCTTCAAATTAGATCTTTCATATTAATCTTCATCATATTTCCTTGACTTGGACTGGCATGCTACTGGCAATGGAAAGATTTCAAGTCTCTTGATATGGAACTATGCCTTTAGGTAACTAATATTTGGCGTTTTACATAGTGCCTCATACCAGAAAATCTTGTTCCAGAGCGCGTGTTAACAGATACGAAGTACCATCATTATTACCCATATTTCTGGTACTCTTTATTTAAACCCTGTAAGGATGATAAGTTAACACGGAAGAGTATCAAACCACTGTCCAAGTAGCAGCTCCTCATCAGAGACCTGCTTGCTATGTAGAGCTATCCGCTTTGCCATCCATTCCACCATGTAATACTCTTGGAGCTGGCTTGGGTTTCACAAGTAAAATAATATTTCAAGTCTCCGTAGGCAAAGTTCCACAGGGCATTGTGCTTTCTCTCACAAGGGTTCACCCACACCCCTCTCTGGGCTCACACTTTGCCCTAGTCTCCCACTTCACTGTGGGTCAACTTGTCATGTGTCACATCGCCCTTGTGGATTCATCCACATCTGAAGCTTCGTCCACGCGCTATGCCCCAAATGCCATTTGCTTTCTTGTTAGCACATGTGCTCGCAGTCTTCTCTGGACTCTGCGCCTCCACCTTGTTCCTCCTGCTGCCTCTAATTCCATCAGGGTCTCAGTGTCCGACTCCTGGCCTGTGTAAACGTGCATTCGACCTTTTTTCTTTTGTTGCAATTGTGGGGTAACCGTCATAAAATGTACCATGGTTCCTCAAGTAACTGACGCAAAGGGCACAATAGACTGGCAAAGGCCTCACAAGGGACACCCACAAGACTGCAAAGGTCCTCCCGCCCGCAAGGCACATACCCCACACGGTTTAATAGATTCAAAGGTTGCTTAGATAGCATACCAGAGAAACAAAACTATTGGGAGTGCATTCTTCCAGTAAAACTAAAATGCTGACTAATAAGAACTGTATTGCTTTAACGCCAGAGCCAAGAACATGAGGCCATTTTCATTTAGCAGGGGGAATTTTAACAACAGTGCTCAGAGGCTAGTATGTCTCGTGATTAGATAAGAGTAACTCCCTATCATGAAGACCTGGTGCTTCTGACCATCTCTGGGCACCTGACAGGTACAGTTCCACGCATCTTGGCACACCCAGGGGTTTCTAAGTACAGATCCGGGATCAAACCTTTGTTGCTCCGTGTCGTCTTGCTTCCAAGGCGAGCACGTTGCCACCGAGCTATCCTCCCGAGATGATCTCCTTTGCGTCTTAGCTCTTGCAGATCCATTATTTAGTGGGCCCATCACATTCGCGGGGACACTTCCTATGCGGTTACCATTCTTTGTGTGGAAGGCCATGTCACTCCCCATCCTTCCCCAGAAGCCTTATACTGTGACCTAGTGCTCTACTCTAGATGCACGCCTCTACTGGCAAATGATCACCATCTTTAAGTATATCCCTGTATTTAATTGTCGCTATAATAGCTTCCGACTGCCTCTTGCCATCACGGAAAGATACTGGATTATTAGTATTTGGGTGCAGGAGGAATCCCAATTGTAGCGGTCCACATAAAGGTCTCTAGGTCATCTTTATACAATCAGGAGTTTAGCCTCCATGATCACGCACACCATCTTCAGGCATGGCCTAGAGAACTACACACATTACCTCTAAATGTAGCTTATTGAAGTGCACAAAATAACTCGCATATGGCTCCAGAACTGCACATTTATTTCCAAGTGTGGGTACCGGAACTTCGTGCATTATTTCCAGCTGGTGCCCACCAGTTGCACACAGAATCTTCAGCTGAGGCCTAAAGAAACATACACAACTCTAGGTGCGATCTCCAGAATTAGACATGTGTAGCTTCCATAAATCAACACAATACCTCAAGGTGTGAACCCAACCAAACATAATATTCCATTCATTGCCTCCAGCACTGGATACAATACCCTAAGAGTCATCCAGAACTGAAAATGCAAAAATGGGACCTCCAAAGCACGAGCGAATACTAGGCAATGTGACGTCGAAAACCAGACAGTCCTCCAGACGGAACCTCAAGAGATTGACGGAAACAATGCATCCAGTGTGGCCTTCAAATCAGGCATACAGTGAACCAAGTTTTACTTTTCTTACAATGCTGGTATTTTTAAATGTAAAGTTCTAGATCTATCCCCATATAGATTTGCACGTTTTGCTTTTCTCCAACTAATCAGTGAAATAAAATATGTCTGGCATCACTTCCTCACTGGGACACAGAGTAAGTGATGTTATTTGGCACTTATATAGCGCTCTATATATCATCGGTATGATCACAAAGCGATGGTAGGTTGAACGCCCTCGGGGACCGCAGTCCAGGTCAGTTGAGAGTGTCATAGTGTGCATGGGTGCACCAGTTATGCGTGCAGCTAATGTAATTTCCTGATGGTAACTGCCACATTGAAGTGGATGCTACTAGGAAGGGGTGCATGGGCATTTGTTTTGTCCTGCAAGGAGGGGATGAGAACCCATTCAGAATATACATTCAGTCCAACCGTTTAAACAATTTAGTGATGTTGTTGACAAAGCGGAAACGGTCAATTTATTCCTGTCTCTTGGTTAACTGCTGACAAAAAACACCATAAAGAAATCATGTTAACTTGCTATGCCCCGAAGAAGACGGATCATAGAATTAACAACGGTTTGTTGAAACTAGTGTGCAATCTCTAGACATGGCCAATGAACGACCAGGCCATAGTCACTACTAGTCTTGGTAGTATCTGGTAACAAGTAGTTATTACAATGCAGAAAGATGCACGATAAACTGCAGTTAATGAAAAACGAGCAGGTAACCTGTGGTCCAGATTTGAGATGGTGGCAGTGTTTAAGCTCCGCCCCAGTCAGCCATCTTCAGATTTTGAACCGTATAGTCTACAGTATGATGGATGCTGAGCATAGGAGCAGCCTCTAGGGGAGGCGGGTGGGCGCATGTGAATCTATGAAAGATAACAATACTGGAGAAATACAGTTACAGGTAAGTAACTAAGACTTCTCCATTGGATCTTTCATAGATTCAGATGCTTGACTAGAATACAATCAGTTAAAACATGCCCACATCATATATGGGATACATTACTCACCGTAATCATATTTCTGATGCTTGTATCTGCTTAGATTCACATGCTGTGCATAGGCCGACATCTAGTGGAAGCTGCGGAGTATTACAGTTTGTTTTTTGAAACTTGAAAATGGGTGTCGACCTAGGGCGTGCCAGTAATACTACCCTAGTGTGACGTCCACTGTACCCATGATCCCTCACGCGCGTAGGACCCTCAGATTGTATTTTTTGTGACATGAGGTAGCATGAGGAGTAGCGCGAGTACAGATTATCCAAGCAGATAGATAAGACTACAAGCATCCATGCGTCTTCTCTCAGAGGGGAGGAAGGGCGGGCGCATGGGAATCTAAGCAGATACAAGCATCAGAAATACGATTACGGTGAGTAATGTATCCCTCCTGAGGCTTGTGGAATCTGCTTAGATCACATGCTGTGCATAGATTAGCGAGCAGTGTTAGAAGAAGGCGGTGGGATGTGAGAAGGGTCTTGAGCAAATAAATGTCTTAGAACGGCTTGTCCCACTTGAGTATCTGTCTTGGAATGAGTGTCAATGCAGTAGTGCTGAGTAAAGGTGTGAATAGAGCTCCATGTAGCTGCTTTGCAAATGGTGTCAAGGGGTACATTTGCAATGAAAGCCAGAGTGGCCCCAGTGCCTCTTGTAGAGTGAGCCCTTGGCGTAAAATGCAGAGTTTTATTTGAAAGGGAGTAACACAGCTGGATACATTTAACTAACCATTTTGAGATGGCACCTTTAGAGATGCGATCTCCTTCTCTGCCTGTAGCTACGGAGACAAACAGTTGGTCTGTCTTTCTTAGCGGTCTGGTCTACGTAGTAGAGGACCGCTCTTTGCACATCTAGTGTGTGTAGTTCCACCTCAGCAGAGCTCTTAGGTTCTTGGAAGAAGGCCTGTAGCATGATGGATTGGTTAACATGGAATTTTGAAATGAACTTAAGTGAGAGCATAGGGTGAGTTTGTAGAACCAGTTTATCCTTATGAACAGTAAAGAAAGGATCCTGCACTGACAGAGCCTGAATCTCGCCGACCCTTCTTATGGATGTAATGGCTACTAAGAAGGCAGTTTTATAGGTCAGGTGTTTGAGACTAGCTTTATGCATGGGTTCAAAGAGGGGTGGGGGGCATGAGTTTAGCAAGCACCACATTAAGGTCCCATCCTGGTGGCGTGTTCGAAATTGGAGGGTGGAGTCGCTTTACCCCTTCCATAAAGGCTTTAACCACTGGTACTTTTCACCACAACACTTTGTTATGGGAGGTGGTGTATGCTGACAGCGCCGCCAGGTGTACCTTGAGTGAAGTAAATACCAAGCCTACGTCCAGCAGGTGGAGCATGTAGGTGACAATATTGGAAGGAGTGCAATCAACTGGGTTGATTTGTTTATTCTGGCACCAAATAACGAATCTCTTCCATTTATCAAAGTAACAGTGTCTTGTATTTGGTTTCCTTGATTCTTTTAGGATATCCATGTATCTCTGTGGTAGATTGAGATTGCCAAACTCTAGGACTTCAGGAGCCACGCTGCCAAGTTCATCGAGCTGGGTTGAGGATGCACTGTTTGTCCTTCGTGCTGGGATAGTAGGTTGTTCCAGCACGGGAGTCTGATGGGTTCGCACACTGCCAATTTGCGCAGGTGCGGGAACCACTGTTGTCTCGCCAACATGGGAGCAACTAGGATGAGGTTCATCGATTCCCTGTGCATCTTGTTGACCGCCTTCCTCAACAGAGGGGTTGGTGGAAAAGCGTACGCAAACATCCCCGACCAGTTCATCCATTGAGCGTTCCCCATGGAGCCTGGCAGGGGGAACCTGGATGCGATTGCTGGGCATTGTCCGTTTTCGCCTGCAGCGAATAAGTCTATAGTGGGAGAACCCCACTGTGAGAAGAGGTCTCCCACGACTTCTTCATGTAGACACCATTCGTGTTCTTTCGGGAGGGGATCTCTGCTCAAAGCGTCCGCTAGTGAATTGAGATCCCCTGGAGCATTTTGGGATGACAGGTAGATGTTCCGTCTGAGTGCCCAGGTCAGAATTCGCTGGGCAAGCCTGGACAGATTTGGCGAACGAGTGCCCCCTTGTTTGTTTATGCAAAACATTGCCGTTGTGCTGTCTGTTAAGATCTGCACTGACAGGTTCAACAGGTGGGGTTCGAACGCTCGAAGCGCTTTGAAGACCGCTAGCAGTTTAGCAGATTGATGTGATTCTTGGCCACTGTGTGAGATCAGAGACCCTGAGCAATGAAGGAGGTATGCTCCCCACCCTGACAGGGACGCGTCCGTAGTGACTACCGCCTGTATCTCTGGATCGTAAAAGGGTTTCCCCTTTAACAGGTTCCCTCTTGTAGCAGTGTTGCCGAAACGACCACTAGATCGTCCCACTGACCACTTGCCTGAGACCACTGTTTCGTCAATCATTCCTGCATGGGTCGCATGCGCAGGCGCACGTGGGGAACCAGGTAAATACATGACGCCATCATGTCTAACAAACATTGCTTTGCGCACCCTGGCAACTGGACTGATAGAGGAATTTGCAGTAGTAGATTCCGAATTCTTTCCTCTGATGGAAAGGCCAACCCCTCTTGAGTGTTTAGGACAGCTCCTAGGAACTGTTTGGAGGTGCTTGGCACCAGGCTTGATTTTTTTCTCGTTGATTGAGAAACCCAATTCGAAGAGGAGGTCGATCGTTCTTTGGATGTTGGATCTGCAAATTACTGTGGTCTCTCCCGTGATGAGCCAGTCGTCCAGGTAAGGGTACATTGGGATTGCCTCCCTGAGTAGGTGCGCCGCCACCACTGCCAGTACCTTGGTGAATAGTCTTGGAGCCGAGGCTATACCGAAGGGCAGCACCTTGAACTGGTAGTGCTGACTGTCCACCTTGAAGCGCAAGAATCTTCTGTGCGCTGGGAACATGGAAATATGAAACTAAGCATCTTTCATGTCCAATGTTGCCATGTAATCTCCTCTTTTTAGGAGGGGGGGGGGATTACCTCTTGGAGTGTAGTCATGCAAAATGTTTGGGGGTTGACATACTTGTTTGCAGGGCGTAAGTCTAATACTGGGCACATTGTCAGATCTTTTTTGGCACAAGGAAGTAAGTTGAATAAATACCCTTGTTTACCTGGTTGCCATGGACGAGTTCTATCGCGTCCTTTGAGAGAAGATTGATGATTTCCTCGAGGAAGATCTTTTGGTGGTCGAGGGAGTGTATTTTTTGTCTTGGAGGGTGGTTGCGGGGATGCTCCAACAGTTCGATGCAGGATCCCGCGGACACTGTGGACAGCACCCATCTGTTCGAGGTGATCCCTTCCCATGCCTGGGTGAAGGTAGAAATGCGCCCCCCCTACTGGGGATGCATGGGAAGGGACCCTGAGCGGAGCGTCACTGTTTGCTGGGAGGCGTACCGCCTCTACCTGGGCTGCCTCTCACTCTACCACGGCCCCTCTTGTTACCTCTGGCGTAACTTTGGGTAGTCTGTTGGTTGCCACCCCACGATGTAACCTGCCCCTGTGAGTAATTAGAACCCCTCTGGGAATATTGGCCTTGTGAGCGACGAAAATGATTATTCCCTCTTTGGTTTGTGGGTTTGTTAGTTAATTGTCCTAGGGACCTTAGGGTACCGTATTCTTCTTTGGCAGTTTTGAGTGCCTCCTCTACCGCTTTCCCAAACAAGACATTCGGTTCCACCGGCATGTCGATAAGAGTAGCATGGGTCTCGGGTTTGAACCCCGACTGTCTCAGCCATGCATGTCTCTTGCTGACAGTGCCCTCTGCAATGAGCCGGCTTGCATGGTCTGCTGCAGCAAAAGTCGCTTTCAGAATGCACCCGGACACCGATCTACCCTCCAACGCAATCTGGGCTAACTGGCCCTTTAGTGGTTCTGGTGCAGAGGCAATGAGGGCAGCTACTTGCTCCCATTGGTGACAATTATAACTTGCCAGCAGAGTGGTGGTATTCGCGATTCTTGCCTGGTAACTGGAGGTGGAAGCCACTTTCCTTCCTAGATCATACATCCTCTTGTTCTCCTTGTCTGGGGGAGCTTCAGATGATGCTAGAGGTGTCCCCGCTCTTTTCCTGGTGGTAGTAACTACCAATGAGTCGGGCTTAAGCTGACCCCTTATGTAAAGGGGGTCGGAAGGGGCGGCCCCGAGTAATTTTTCAATTCTGGGGTTGACTGCCCGGGTGATATTAGGGGTGAGGAGTCAATTCTGCATTGGAGAGACTTCAGAATTGGTATGGCTTGGGCAATGGACTTGTCCCCCCATGATTTCCTCTGAAAAGTCCCTCTCTTCTTGAGCCTCTTGAGCCCCTTGAGTGTCTATATGAAAGTGCTCTGCAGCTTTACCTAAGACCTCATTCATTTAGTGGCTGATTATCCACAGGCGAGTCACTGAACGGTGATTCTTTGGGGATAGGGGAGTCTAGACTATAGGCCTCATCTCCCTCCTCCTGGTCCTCGTTATCTCCGTAATAATCGACCCCTGCTTGGTCGTTCAGTATCTGTATGTCTGGGTCTTCAGCATACTGATGGTAAGGTTGAATAGAGAGTGCGTCTGAAATCAGACCCTGAGCTGGAGCCTCATTCCGATGTCTCTTTCTTCTCATCACCCTGTCGATGTCATCAGAGCTCCATTCCCTGGAACTGGGAATGAACACCTCTTGCTGAGGTTCCTCTTCTATTCCCATGTCCTGTGGAGTGGGAGGGGCAACTTTGAGTCTAATGATAGGGTCAGGGGTCTTAGATTTATCTTTATCCGAAGATTTATAATTTTTCCTTCTGGACCTGGGGTACAGATGTTTTCTCTGATGACTTCTGCTGCTTCTCCCTTTTACCATGAGTAGAGGCATGTTTCCCTGAGTTTTTGGCCTTCTCTGAATCTTTCAGCACCTGGCACCAAGATACGGGGATGGTTTGGCTAGGTTCTGTAGCTTTAGAGGGTGTGTGTCGAGACTCTGAGGCAGATGTGAAAAGGACTGCTGGAGCCGACTTTAAGCGTGCTGCGGTAGAGGTCGGATTTGTCTTCTGACGACCATTAACTTTGGAGAGCGAGGCACCTTTGGCAATCATGGAAGGTTGCTGTGTGTCGTGAGGCGATCTCGACCTGGAACGGCCAGAGGACACAGATTCTGTGGGCCGCTCTCTTTGTGCCTCTTTCTTCCGATAACTCGACACGCATGTCGAGTCTCGGCTGGGGTTAGTGTGGTTAGATGCAGTAGTGTGGGTAGCACTCATGTCGCCGGGTGAAGTCCCCATAACTGCCCCGCCGGACAATCCTCTGAAGCCGGGGACTCGTGCTTTGGTGTCCATCGACGCCCTTGTACCCTCGCCGTCCGAAATGGCGGTATTACTGCCATCACTGAAGGAACCCACCGCCTCCATGGCCTCGAGCTGCCTGGCGTAATGGGCCCAACGTTTAGTGGGGTGATCCCTAGGCAGACAGAGATTACAGGTGTTATGCTTATCTACCCAAGGAAACTTACGGTTGCACTTGGGGCAGAATTTAAATGGAGTACTCTCCATATGCTACTTTATGGCAGCGGGCAAGTATATGTAGGAAATAAACTAGTGCGAGTATGTCCACCCCCCACTGCAGGGCCGAGGCCAGAGGCCTTCCGAGGCCCAAAGTCCGTCGTGCAGTCTCGACGGCTGTTCGTTCTTCGGACCGGCGTCGATCTTCGGAATCTCGACGTGGGATTTAGAGAACGGGGAATTTTAGATGATGACAAAATGGCCGAAAGCCAGGGAACTCCGCAACTATGCTTCCGACAAATATGGCGGAAATAAACAATCTGAGGGTCCTACACACGCGAGGGATCATGGGTACAGTGGACGTCACACTAGGGATAATATTACTGGCACGCCCTAGGTCAACGCCCATTTTAGAGTTTCAAAAAACAAAATGTAATACTCAGCAGCTTCCACTAGATGTCGGCCTATGCACAGCATGTGATCTAAGCAGATTCCACAAGCCTCAGAAACAGATATGTAGAACATACTTCTGCAAGCCTTAGCCATACAGCAACTCAAAGGCTACATACCCAGGGAAAGGCGGGAGGAAGTATGATCCTACCTTATGCAAAGAGGTGGCAAAGCACTGCCTGGCCAACTGCAGATTCTTTGCTGGAATCTTCTGTCAGACAGTAATGCTTGGAAAACGTGTGTAGAGTGCTCCAGGTAGCGGCTCTGCAAATGTCCTTCAATGATACCCCTGCGTGAAACGCCAATGAAGCTGCTCTCCCTCTGGTGCAGTGAGCCGAAGGGGGCCTGGTGGGGGGGTCGCCTTTAGACTGGTGACAGTAGGTTATACATCAAGAAACCCAACGTGCTAAACTTTGTTTTGAAATAGGTTGACCTTTAGTGCAGCCAGAAAAACCAATGAACAATCTGTTGGAGGAGCGGAACTCCTTAGTTCTCTGTAAGTTTAACTTTAGAACCCTCGCCACATCAGAGGTGTGATTCTGGAAGAAAGTTGGGAGGACAATGCGCTCCGTGACGTGAGAGTCATGACTCTCCGACAAAACCTTAGGAAGGAATTTTGGATGAGTTCTCAGAATGACGCCGTCTTTATGGAACAAGGTAAAAGGAGGTTCTGATGATAAAGTTTGTAACTCACTGATCCTCCTGGCAGATGTGATGGCTATCAAGAAAACTGTTTTCCAAGATAAGAATTTTAGGTCACATCTATGACTAGACTCGTAAAATGGTTCCATTAAAGCGGTCAGTAGTGTGTTTAGGCTCCAGGATGGAACTGACGTTGGCGTAGGTGGGCAAGTACGCATCAGCCCTTTCAGGAAGATCTTACAGCTGGTTGAGTGAGCAATGACTGTTTATCTGGATTTGTCATATATGCCAATACGGCCGATAGATGAACCTTGATATAGGATATAGATAATCCTACTTCGGCCAAGTACAGCAAGTAAGGTAGCACTTGTTCGACCGATGCTCCGAGTGGGTTCACTAATGATGTTTTGCACCACTTGAAGAAACAAGTCCATCTCTGGATATAGGTGATCCTAGTAGAAGGAGCCCTAGACGCCTTGATAATATCCCAGCAATATGCAGGGAGATCCAGATTCTTTATCTTTCGCTGCTCAGGAACCAGACCTCGAGACATAGGCTTGCTGGGTCGTGGCGGAGGACCTTGTGGTTCTGTTGGGTCAAAAGCTCCAGATGAGCTTAAAGATGAATCGGGGGCCAACGGGAGAGGCGGTGTAGGGTTCAGAACCAGCGCTGCCTGGCCCAATCCGGCACTATCAGGATCATTGAACAATTCTGTTCCTTCAGTCTGCGTAGCACTCCTGCTATGAGAGGTATGGGGGTGGGGGGAGCATAAAGGAATTTCCCTGTCCAATCCACTGAAAACTCCTCTCGACCAATGCTCTGGGTACCTGGAGGTGAATTGGTAGCATTTCTTGTTGGCTTTGGTGGCGATCTGTGGATGACCCCATTCAGAAAATATGTGATGGAATTCTTTTTCCTCTAGTTCCCACTGTGAGAGGTCGTGAACTCTCTCCTTAGTTTGTCCGCTAGGACGTTGTCCACTCCCGGAAGATATTCCTCTTTGATTTGGACTCTGTGGTGCAAAGCCCATGCCCATAGCAGTTGAGCTTCTTGTGACAAGATCTCCAACTTGGTGCCTCCTTGTTTGTTCATGTAATGCATGGAGGTTGTATTGTCTGTCTGGATGCTCACCACCTGCCTGACTAATACCGTGAGGAAGGCTTTCAGCGCCCACCGCGGGCTCTAGGACATTGAGATGCCCGAGCGGACCATGTGCCCTGGATTTGGAGGTCCTCTAGGTGAGCCCCCGAACCCGACAGAGATGCATCTGTCCTGAGAAGGGTAGATGTTGGTGCCTGAAAAGGCATTCCCTGTAACAGGTTTTGAGGTGTATTCCACCATCGAAGTGCCTTGTGTAAGGTCTCCGGTAGTTGTATCCTCCCATGAACCGAGTACTTGTTTCCATTGGTGGTCTAGGGCCTCCTGGATTGGTCTCGGCGAAGCGTGAAATTTGGTATGAGAAAAATACATGATGACATCATGCCCAGGAGACATTTGAAAGACCGTACCGTGGTTGTCACTCTGTCTAGGGGAACCATGAGGTCAATTGGAGAACAGCTGCTACTCTGTCGGCCGATGGTCTTATCCTGGGAATGTTGCTTCGAAGTCCGCACCCTAGAAAATAAATGTCTGCTGGGCACTGGGCAGGATTTAGTTTATTGAAAAACCTAACCCTTTTAAGAGGTTTATTGTTCTTGAAACTGCCAAGCTGTGATTTTGTATGTGCTTGCCCTTATCAACTAGTCCAAATATGGGAAGACTTCTGTTCCTGTCCTGAGTTTTGCCGCTACCGGTGCTAGACACTTGTCAGCACAGAGAGTTTTTGCCTTTAGGCCAAAAGGGAGAACACGGAATTGGAAGTCAACTCCCCTATTGAGAACCTGAGGAACTGCCTGTGGGCAGGGTGAATGGGAATGTGGAAGTAGGCATCTTCCAAATCTAGAGTGGCCAGGAAGTTGTGCCAGTTAAGCCAAGGTAAGACGCTTTTCAGGGACATCATCTTGAATTTGTGCCCTTGATTAACTTGTTGAGCGCTCTTTGATCCAGTATAGGTCTCCACTGACAGTTTTTATTTTTGATCAGAAAGAAACAAGAGTAGAAGCCTCTTCCCTTCTGTTGGTCTTGGACTGGTTCGATAGCCGCTATTTGAAGCAGTTTGTGAATTTCGGACATGACAGGTCTTAAAAAGATGTACCTTGCGAGGGGTGGGAGCAAAGGATGGAGGTTGATCCAGAAATTCTATGGTGTGACCCTTGCGGAACACCTGTAACTTCCACTTGTCCGATGTTATGGACTGCCAACGTTGGAGAAATCTGCCTACTCTTCCCCCCCACTAGGGTGGGGCGTCGAGGGGAAAAGACATGGATCCGTCAATTTAGCTTGCTCTGGGTCTTGCCCTGGGTAGAGCGAAGCCTTCCCCTCTGGGAGTACCTGCTAGAGGATTGGTGGTATCCGTTGTCCTGGAAGGTGTTTCCCTTTGTTTTTTTGGCCATAGTAGGGTCGATTAAAGCCTCTGAATTTGGAGGATGAGCCTCGAAAAGATCCATTTGTTTTTGTTCTGGTCTTTAAGGGAACTGATGGCTCGAGCTGTGTCCGTCTTTAATCCTTTGAGGTGGTCATTGATCTTCTAACCAAATAAGTCTTGCCCATCGAAGGGCATGTCCACTATTTGTACTAGGACCTCCGTTCTGAAGTTTGTAGCTTTCATCCAGGCTTGTCTCCTCAGTACAGTACCGTGAGCCATTTGCCCGAGACCCAATTCCACCACGTCCACTGCTGCGTCAATCATATGATCTGAGGTAACTTCCCCGTCTGCTATGATTGTTCTGGCTTCTTCCTTGAGATCCGCTGATAAATGTTTGGTTAGTTTAGACATACGTAGCCATAGCTCACGGTCAAAACACACTGTCGTGGCTAGCGCATTAGTTTAGACATACGTAGCCATAGCTCACGGTCAAAACACACTGTCGTGGCTAGTGCATTGCCCGCTCTGATGGCGAGAGAGGCGGACGAGGATACCTTCCTGCCATGGCCTCTAACTTACGGTCTTCTTTGTCGGGAGGTGCTGATAAGGCCGATGAAGGATTGGCCAACTTTCTCTGACTGCCACAGTGCTGACAGAATCTGGCTTAGTATGTCCCCTTAGACATAGCGGTGCTGTATCAGGAGCTTTGTATCTCTTTTCAGGTCTTGAAAACAGAGCAGGAGTGGATAATGATGTGGCCAGTATCTTAGACCCAGATTCCCATATGGTATCGAGAAGAGGAATGGTGATGACCGTTCTTCTAAGTTTGTCCCTGTGCTCATAAACCACTGACTTTTTCTCTTCCAATGTAACTTGTAATTTGAATAGGTCTGCGGCTTTGCCGATAATGATATGAAATGAAACTAAATCGTCGCGGTGGTGAAGAGTCACCTGGAGAGTCTTTCTTTCTAGGTTTCTCAATAATGTGATCGTCCCATTCGCTATGAGTGTCAGGCTCACGCCTGATCTCACCTTCCTCGGGGTCCGAGAAATCCCTGAAAAGGTCCTCTTGCCAATCTGAGACTGATGCAGTCGATGGCACCATTGTCGTATCTCGAAACGGTGATCTTGGTCTATGCGATGATGTCGGGGACGGGACCCTTGTCGGTGAAGCACTGCACGTCATGCTCCTGTATCTGCCAGGAGGCTCAGGTGAGTGTGTTCTTTTATGTGGTCTGCTCCTGGTAGGAGAATGTCTGTTTTTCTGAGGTGAGATGTCACTCAGAGGGGATCTCAATTCCTTTGATATAGATGACCTAGACTTTTCCTCTTGACTTCTGTTAAATTCTTCAATGATCCTTTACATCGCCTCCATGAGCGATGGATCGACGGGTTGCTGCGTAGTCAGAGGTCAGAGAGGACTGTGTTCCTTGGGGGGGTGAGAAAAGGTTGCTCACCAACAAATTCTGTGTCCGAAAACTCCTCTTGAAGAATGATGTCAGGGAGTTCTGTCATCCCTCTTAAAGGAGATAATTGTGCTCCCTATTGGAGCAGGAGTTTCTGAAATAGGAGGCACCGAAACCATTTGTTTGGGAAGACTGCTTTCATTTGATGGCATAACAGTGGCCACCGCGAGGGGCGTTTTGGACTTTGTTTTTCGTAGACAAAGAAGTTTGTGATATGGACGATGACTTTGAAGACGGTTGACGGTCTTTATCCGTCGACAAGAGCTTCGTGGACGAGTGATGGGATTCCTTCGTCGACGATTGTTTCATGGATGCAGATTTCGAAGAAGAGGATTTGGTCGTGATGACGAGGTTTGAAGTGTCGTTGTCGTGGACGATCAAGGTTTCATCGACGGCTTGTACATTGATGGGCCTCTATCCTTATTGCCACTCGTAGACGGCTTATCTGTGGACAACTGCCCCCACCCCCTGGTTTTTTTAAAACACCTCCTTACCTTTGGAGGGGTTTTGTTTTGTTTTGTTTTTTCCCCTCAGGATGCCTATCTTGTGGTCTCCAGAGTCCGAGGGAGGTCTCGAAGAAGTTAAAACCAGCTTCCTCTTACTTTTATGAGAGGGAGAGGTGGCTCCTTTCCACTGAAGAGACCCTTCCCTTAGAAGTTTGCCTCTCAGATGGTTTGCTGGAAAGTATTGGAGCTGTTTTAGCAGATTCCTCATCAGAAGACAGACCTCTGGCTTATAAATGCAAAAGAGGTCTTGTGTCTGCTTGCAGGGTTTTGTTTGCGAAAAACCTGCATGTTCATGTGGGTCCTTCATGTAGACAAGTTTCTTCATGCACCTCGTGCAGTCCCTGAATAGGGAAGGCTTCTTGACAGTATGAAGTTTAGCCATGCTCGAGGTGAATTTCACTCAATGAATTTAGGGTGAGAAAATACATTTTCTGATCCCCCCCAAAAAAAAAGAAAATAAAAACACAAATAGGATATCCCAATAAAATAGAATACTTTTGAAGAATATAACCTATCTAACAAAGAGAAAACATTTCAAAAGCTCAGAGAGCTGGAGGATTTCCTCTGTCAGACTGCAGTGAAAAATCTGAAGATGGCCGACGACTGCGGCGGAGCTTAAACCCTGCCAACCTCATTGGTTAAGGACCAAAGTGAGGTGGAGGGACTACACAAGTGAATGGCTCAGACCATAATGGGCAATCTAGATTCATATTTCTAAGGAAATAAATGTATATTTAAACATTTTTATAATTATTTAAAATCAGAGGATTCCTGGTCTGACGACGGGGAATATTCAAGCATCTGAATCTATTAAAGATCCAATACATGTGCAAATTTCTATGTACTTTTTTTGTGTCAGGCAATCCATAAATTACGAGATTCACTTGATATCTCGTATTGCACGAAGTGTCAGATTAATTCAGCGTATTTAATGGGTTTAGGTTGATTCCATGTGAAGCTTTTATTTGTGGTTTATAACACTCTACAGGCACAGTCATCAACTCGGAACAAAGAATGGGCAATAAGCCCATCCTCTTTTTGCATTGACGACTTCGACCTAATCAACATTTGGCCTGCAGAGGAAATGAACCCACTGAGCTGCAGATGCAGCGAGACCTCCTCCTGGGAGGCAAGGCAGGGAGCAGCCAGCGCACGCCCCGCATGGCAGATAAAATAGTGGTGAAGCCCACGAAAGCTCCACAATCCTGCAGAGACACAGCAACCCTGGAGAGACTTCAAACGGAAAAACCAGGTTCACGAGAACCCCAAGCAGTGGACAACAACTAAGCCCTGAACGAGCGGTTTAACAGGAAATCAATGCTGGAAGACAGCAGGAAGAGAGCTTCAACTCCCCAAGACGCAGAACACAGGAACAGAGCCCGTACAGAAATCTGCGTCAACCTACTGGAAAGCCAGCCTGGATGAGCACCGCACGGAGACAGAAGGTACCTAGTCGCTCCAGGGAACCATGAGGAGGGCGGAAAGGCCCAGCCAGACTCCAAGGCAGGGAAAAAACAATAAGCCCTGTTGTGGGTAAAGAGATAAGACACCCCATAGTGGGGAAAGTGCAAAGTAACCACAAGGTAGGTACAGAGGCTCGTTACCAAAAAGGGGGTAGAAAAAAAAAAAAGAAAAAAAAAGACCCAAGCAGAGTAAGAAGCTTCAGACCCCAAGGCGGAGAAAAAGTAGTAAAATCCCAAGGTGGACAGAGACACCAAATCCCAAGGCGGGGATGTTGAGACCTGGAGCCCGAGGGAGGAGTAAAACCGAGGGGAGAATTCACTAGAAAGAGTATTACGAAGTTCCTGTTGGAAAACCAAAAATAAATAATTCTGTGGACTTAAGAACCAGGCGGTTCCCAATGATAGAAGGAAAGCAGAAATAGAGAAAGTGTGTGACCAAGCCAAGGAGAAAGACATTTGTTCTTCTGATGTGAACTATGTCATGGGGCAAGGAGTCTTTTTACTGGTCTAAGACTAACACGCAACCGCAAGAAGGGGAATTGTGAGCTACATTTGGTCTTTTCTTTTGTTAACCGATCCGTGGGGCAAATAGCCAGACGGCTGAAGGCCAACTATGAATCTAGGTATATTAGCCACAGATGTTTCTTATACCAGAATGACGCAGAACTCATGCTGCGTTCTTTGAATAAGAAATCTTCGGTAGAAACCTGGTCCCTCATAAGGTCATTGAAGTGGAACCAAACATCACTGCAGACAAACTGTATCAGAAGCAGTATGGTCTATTTTTTTCGGCTCTATATGCATCTCCTGGTGGAAAACATACAATTGGTCAAAACATAGCTGGCTTGGACTCTGCCTTACGACCATGATGATCTGGTGACCTTAAAGGTCCGAGTTCTTCATGGACGCCTGGGCCTGATGGCCTATCCAACATCATACTCTGAGAAATCCCTTACCAATGGGCTTTGAATCTGGTGCTCAAAAATGTTCTCCTGTCCAAATCCATCCCACATTCCTGGAAAACAGGGAACATCATAACAATTTTTAAAAATGGTAGCTACTCGGACCCAGCTAATTATAGACCTATAGCGCTGCTAGACGTGCTGGGGAAATTATACACCACTCTGCTTCTCAAGACTAAAAAAAAATTAAAAAATAAAATAAAAAAAGGTTTCAATGATCGTTTTCAGGCGTGCTTTGTCAATGGCCTTGGTCCACGCCGCCTACCTTTTTGATCAATCTACTGAAGAACAAAGCCATTGAGAAGAACACCAAACTGCACCCGGCATTTGTAGATTTTACCAAGGCCTTTGACAGACTGAACAGACAGTCTATGGGATAAATTGGCAGAGAAAAAATGTCCGCCAGACCTGCTGGAACAAATACAAGGCCTATATACAGACACGTCGAAGCATATTAGTCTATCAATGAAAGGCGATTTAACTGAAGAAATTCCTACGTATAGAGGAGTTAAAACAGGAAACCTTTATATCGCTGATTTGGAGGAATTCATAAAAGCCTGTAGAAGTTTTCCACCTAAATTTGGAGTCATGAGAATAACCCATCTCCCAGATGCGGATGATTTGGTTCCGATTAACCAAACTGCAGTAGGGCTCCAAAGACAATTAAATCATCTCCATGAATATGGAGTGAAAAATGACCTGGCAATAAATACCAACAAAGATCATGACGTTGGGAAAAGAATGCATGGTAAGGAAAAAAAACAAAAAAAAGATGGTTCCTGAAGCACTAGACCAGGTCACTGCCATGGCTTTCATGCAGCAATATCAAAAGGCCGATATGCTTGCTTCCTAGAAAAGCATATTGAAGAAAATATATGGCAAATTTACCTTGAAGCCAATTATTGGCATCTACATTGCAAAAGTTGTGCCGATGCTAGTCTATGGTGCTGAGTCCTTTGCTGATTTGCCAGCTAAGCTCTGGGTGCATATGGAAGGTACCTTTTGGAAGAAAGTGCTTTGGCTCCCGCAATCAATCCACATCCAGGGGGGTGAGGAAAGAACTGGGATTGCGCTCACTGAAATCATCATCTGACGGAAGCTCTTTAGCCTATTCTGTAAATGTAGCGGTCCTAACCCACCCTATATAATAGATGGGATTAGTAAGGAGCTTCGGACAAATTCTAATAAATATTTGCATACCAGGGGGGAGCCATGCACTAACCTCCTTAAAGAAACGAGCTGCTCGACAGAAGATCTAACTAATCAAAGTATGGTGAACATTTAAAACAAAAACAAAAAAACAGTTTGAAGCAGACTGGATTCAAACTATGAATGAAGAAATCTGAAATTACACACGCAATTATCCATGGAATCAAGGCAACAAGGTTTGATCCAATCGTACCTGGGAAATGTCCAAAAGCCAAAATTCAGACAGCCTTTTATGACAGAGGTCTTCAAATTCAATTTTTTTTATTTTTGTTGTATGATTGGAGGAAATGGGAAGGAGCAGCTCACATGGGCTGACTGGACCACAAAACTGTCTTCGGCACCAGTGAAAAAATGGCCAGCAGTTGCAAATGGATATTCGGTCCTTTAGTCACAGACTGTTTGAATAGTACCAAAGGGGGTGTTTTTGGTTCAAATGTAAACAAATTGTGATATTTAAAGAATATTTATTCAGCAACAATGGTCAAAACTACTAGCTGCATAGTGAAGTAACGCCTCAGACTGGCCCACATTGGCCAAAAAAGTGGGTCATTTTGACTGGCCTACACTAGCATTTTGCATTTTTCGTACAGGCATCGCCCTATTGCCCTATAAGCCAGTCCAAGCCTGCTGGCTCATCCAGAATGGGTGAGGGGGCGTCCGCCCACTGGCCACCTCACCCATTATGGAGGAGCAGAGGAGCCCGCCCAATAAAACACTGAGCACTTCCTCAGCTGCTTTTTCCAGCTGAGGGAGTGCTCCTGGGCTGGCTGAACTGTCAAAGGGAAACACTGTTTGCCTTTGACAGTTCATTTCCCCAGCCGCACAGGATCACTGAGCCATGCAACGCTGGGGATGTTTTGCTTCGCCAGCCTTGCATAGCTCATTGGAAATGCTGGCTGGGGCACTGCATGTATGTATGTGCGAGGGAGTGGTCCTGCGCCTCTTCGTACATACGGGCAGAGCAACCTGGAGCGGGGCATTTTAGCAACTACGCTCAGGCCCCTGCAGAAGGCACGTTTATGGCGATTTATTTTTTATTTAAATATGTGTATGGATGTGTGTATGCTTGCGTTATGGGACTGTGATGGGAGCAGGATGGGCGGCAGCACTGGGATAGTGGTGGGAGTAGCATGGGGAGAGCCCAGGGTCTGTACTGGGAGTAGGGTGCGGTGACGGCACACAAAGGTTCATACCGATTTCTACATACTGTCCATCTGGCACTTTTGGGGGGGGGGGGGGGGGGGAGACCCGGCCTGACCAAACTTTGCTCAGGGGGGGCCCAGCCCAAAAAAGTTTGAAGACCACTGCTTTATGAGGATCCAACTTAATTTATGCAGAACGAATTAAATCAATGCGGTATGATCCCAGGGAGATGAAAGCCATTCCGTTTGTAGGTTTGGCAAAAAAAAACTAAACGAAAGAAACTCTTTCCCATGTATTTACAGTGTTTTCATTTTTACCGTAAAACGAATAGAGTACTTTGGCCGTTTTGTAGAGAAGTTCAGGACTTTATTGGCAGATTGGTGGCAACTGCTAATATGAGGAACCCAAATGCCTCTATTAATTGCGACGGTCCAATACTACTGGAATGTTTTAGTGCCTCTGTTGGAAAAGATCTAATGTTTCAATATATAGTGTTAGTTTCTTGTTTTTGAAAATCAAATTTTATTGTCATTTTAGAATATAGCACAGTAATATCAGTGCACTATTCAAAACCCAAGTGCATCACTGCCCCACCTCCCCACCCCAGCCATGGACCTTTTCAATTTAACACCATAGATAATTGGACACTCATTGCATCTTCTCTCCAAATCCGGGAACTCCTTCTGTACAAACATTGGAATCCTGAATCTCCCTTCTTCATGATTGACTCAGCACGTCCTTCCCAGTGCTTACTCTGTGCACAACCACATCTCGGCGTCTTCCCACCTCACTTAGCCAGGTGACCGTATTTCTCAAAAAATGGCAGCCACATTTCCTCAATGTTGGACCTTGACTCCTCCAGGAGGTGGGTCAAATATTCGTACATCGCTCTAGTTTTGGAAACCCATTGCTTCTCCCCCGGCATTTGTGGGCTCTTCCACTGCTGTGCCAAACACCACCTCGCTGCCACCAGCATAATTTGAAGCAAATGGCCTCTTGCCTCCTCCAAGTCCCCCCTCTACACTCACACCAAAAGAAACAACTACGGGGTGGGGTCCCTCTGTATCCAGTCTACCCCTTATCCAAGACAGGACCTCAAACCAATAGGCCTGCATCTTGACCCATGTCCACCACATGTGTATTTAGTCCCCATTATCATGACATTTACAGCAATGGGGGTAGTATCCCTCTTGCATCCGTGCTTTGCTCTCCGGGGGGTAATGCCACCTGTGCAGCAGTTTCAGGGCCGGATGAATGTATCCCACCCATGTCCCATCCCCACTTAACTCTGGCTGGGGGGGGGGGCGGAGCTCCCTGCTAGGAGGAGCAGCCTGTACAGTCTCACCATCGTACCCTTCGACTTCTTATGTGAAATCAGGAACTTCTCGAAGTCTGTCAGCCCCCTCCTGAGGGCCCCCCCCCACCATCTGTCTTCAGTGAGGGCCCCTTCAATTGCAGAAAGCGAAAGGACAACAAATTGTTCAAACCCAGAGCCTCCTCCAGCTCCCTCAGCAATACAAAGGCTCCCTCAACCCCGAACTGCCCCGCTCTGCTCAGCCAAACCTCATACCAGGGTTGAAATGCCGATGACTCCTCGATCCCATCCCCGAGTGGGCAGCCCAGATACAACTCAATGGCGACGGCCATGTTGTTAGCCACCTATAACCCCCCCCCCCACCCCTCTTTCCATACAGACCACAGGAACTCCAAGACCAGATGTAGCAGAACTCTCCTCGGGATACAAGTTTTAGGAACCCGCAACCACTCATCCAACGTGACCGGGGCCAATATCTCATTATCCATTGCAACCCATTGCATCTCCGGACTAGAGTTGAAAAGATCCATCAGGACTCTCAACTGGGACACCTTATAGTATGTTGCCAGGTCAGGGAGCCCCACTCCCCCCTCTTCTTTTGGCCTTAGAGCACCAAGGGACCACTCCGGTGGTGATAGTGCACGGTACAAATATCCTTTAACATTAACATTCTTAATAGTCTCATAGGAGATCCTAGGTCTCTTCCACGCCCAAAGGAACCGCATCAAAGGCCCAACTCACCCGATCAAATGCTTTTTCGGTATCTAGGGATAGCAAGAGAGCTCCCTCTTCCTGAGCCACACGGGAGCTTAACACGTGAAAAGTTTCCTGCATACTATCTGCGCCCCTTCTATTCAGGACAAACCCCCACTTGGTCCGGGTTGGTCAATCGGGGGAGATAAGTCTCCAAACGGGACATTAACACCCTGGGCGAAGACCTTTGCATACACATTCAGGAGGAAGAGGCACCAGACTTCAGAATCACTGCTATTAGGGCCTGAGGAAATGTTGTTGGTATTGTGCCCCACTGCCCCTAATATTAGGTTAAACAGCTTGATCAGAGGCTTTGCCAGTAAGGACTGGTATTGCTTGTAGAAATCAGCCGTAAAGCCGTCTCCACCCGGTGCCTTCCCAACGTCAACCTTTTAATGGCTTCTGCTACCTCCTCCCCAGTTATTGCCCCCTCCAAGATCTCAGTCCACGTTTGTGAGTTTAGTGAGATTCTGCCCAGCCAAGTATGCCCATATGTCCTCCCGTGACTCCTCCTTCTGCCTGGAGTAGAAGTGTTCAGCTATGGCCGTCCCACTCTTTGCATCAATCCCCCTGTATCCCCGATACCTTCCACCCACCAGACCGCCCTCATGCCCCTCGTCCTATTTGCCAGGTGGGTCCCCACCTAGAGCTTGTGTCCTTCAGTTCTTCTCATAGCTTGCCCTCGATCAACAATTTTTCGCGCTTCCTACGGGACCCCTCCTCAATGAGCAGTCCCCTTAAAGTGGCCTTGGCTTGTGTGGTACATTTACCAGCGCAACAGAAATCCCAGCACCACAAACTGCATTTTTAGCAGTTACAAAAATAATGGCTGAGCTAGGTCTGCTGAGCACATATTCTGAGCTGGGTCTGCTGAGCACATATTCCCTTGCATCACAAAAACTGCATTTTTAACAGTTAAAGAAGTAATGGCTGTGCGGTCTCTGCTGAGCACATATGGAGCGAGATGGAGCATAGACATCCCAAGAATGGCTGCATTTTGTTTTCTCATGTGAGCCCAAAGAGAAGGATCCACGGCAGAATGGCTCAGCTTTGCTATGCTATCAACTAAAAACTTCAAACTGAAAAATAAAATGTTCTGTTTAAAATGACCTTGCACTAGTGCGATTTCCATCTTTAAACATTACACAGTTTGGTTCCAGTGAAGCACTGCAATGCCCATCTATATTCAGGATGAACATTATTAAATGAGGGCCATTCCTCCCTCAACGGCATTGTTGTGTCAAGTAAAATATGTGAAGAGCAGAGAAATTCATTGCAGCCCGTATGGCCAGCGTTTGTTTTTTGCAACAAATTCTCTTCATAAGAAGCCCTCTTCTTTCATTGCTTGGTGTCAGTTTCAAAGAATACATTTCTTGAACATATCCCCTGTACAGAAATTGACCAGAGCTAGACAGCAACATGTGAGGAAAACCGCATTTGTTAAATGGACAACAAAAATAAAACAAACCCATGTTACTTTGCCTTACAGAGAAATTAAATTACATTATGACAGCTAAATGGGAAAGAATACTGTAAAATGCCCAGAAACACAACTGTACATTTGGGGAAGGAAAGCTGCAAAAGTATAGGTATATTTAACTCTGTTTTATTTTCTTCACAAAAAGAACTTCAATAGCCTAACTAAGGCAGGCATTCCTATTAGACCAGTTTGGCTTAAAGGCCAAATGTCGCACTTCCCTGTTCTTTGGGCTGAGAGGTCTGATAATTACAGGGTGTCTCAGGCTGCATGGCAGAGATGCTCCCAAGAACAAAGGGGGGGATTCCAAGAAAAAAGGGGGATTCAAAGGAGATGCCATTGCAACCTCTGTGCAAAGTTGACCAGGGACAGACATTTGGCTGGTGGGGGGGGGGGGGGGGGCATTTGGAAAGACTGCCCACTTTTGGGAACAAAGCCAGCCCATTTGGTTTAAAAGACTTTTTATATTAAGACATTTATTGCAGTAATCTCAAGAAGCAGTACTGTGAAATTATGACAGCTTTAATGTAATTTATGCGCCATCAAAATAAGATCATTTGGGTCTTCTAGCATGTGGGGGACGCAAATGGGATTAAAGGGGTATTTCTGAGCAACACGTACATGATACAGATGTAAAAAAGTAATGGAAATATGCCCGACATTGATAGGCTAATGTGTAGGCATTTGTGGAATTTTAGATGAAATATTTTTTCATAGAAATGGCAAAAGAATGGCAGGAGGACAAAACATCACCGCACAAACTTGGCGTTTCGAATGGCATATTCCTTGTAAAATATGGGGTCTGCCCATCTGCTTTTTAGGAGGATAATAATTGTAAATATAAGAATTTTGTTTCATAACTGATTTTGGCAAAAGTAACTGGTGTAACAAAGCACATCAATAAAACACCCACACTAAAACTGATGTCACTTCCCTGGGCCCAATCTGCTTACAGGGAGGCAGCAACATTCACAGCCTGACTTAGCCCATCCTAGAGGTATGTCCAGGTTATTTCTACCCACATAGTAAAAATCCTCTGATGTCATCCTGCTTATAAAAAGGAGAAAGCAGAGAGTCCGAACATTAAAAATTCAGGACATTCAACATCCAGCGATCCGGACATCCAAAATCCACCCTGCAAGACTCCAGATCTAGGCAGATCCTCCCATCCAGGCAGAACCACTACCCAGAACTAAACCCTATGCACCCGCTGTCCACTGTGACCAGACCCCGGTTACCCCACTGTTCCCTTAAAGGAGAATCCAGTGACTAGATCCTTGTCCCGCTGTCCAGAGACCCGGTTAGCTGTCCAAACTACCCAATTCAAGTGCATTTTTAAGTATCACCCCTCACCAGTAACCAAAAAGCTGCATACACCGCTCTGTTAACTTGTATTCTGTCCAACCCCATAAAAATACCCTAGTGAACTCTTAAAATTGTAAGAATCCTATGTGCATCCTGCCCATAGAAGAATCTGTGGTAGTCTCCATGTGTTCGCCCAATTCTTTACAAATCATTTCAGTCTGTTGTTTATGTCCTTAGTACTATTTTGAATTAATTTCCCATAGAGATGAACGTGGCATGAATAGGTTAACCTTGCAAATTAACCTCCTTGCGTACCGTGTCTTTCTTTAATAATAGTCACTAAAATATAGTTGCAGTAAAACACATAATTCTGCTAACAAGTTACATGTGGAAGTGTAGCCCTTTTAAAATCAGATTTGCTTTCCTATTAAGAATCCCTTCCTGTCAGACATCAAGAGTCATACTTTCACTTTAGTATCAGACCGGTTTTGTGCCTTTTTTGTACCTCAATCAGTAAAATCGATTTTCGATTCTGTCTGTTGAGCTCATTTTCTGAAGACGTTTGCCTGTTTTAAAACTGTCAAAACTAAGAAATGTTGCCACGTGCGATTCTTGCTGCACTGTTTTTCTTTCCCAAATTCAATTTTCTAACCTGTATGCATGTTGTTTAGTGCCTTGCAGCTTGGAAGTTTCCTTGACTCTTTAGTACAGCCACACGAAATCCATTCAACAGCACATAAAGAACTATTCAGTAATTCCGAGTGCTATTTTGCTCAATTTCAAGGGTCTTCAATCCGATTTTAGCCTCCCATTCAGGGGTGGTAGGTCAGATTTTCAATCAGATTTTTTGCTTAGTATTCCCGACTCCTTGCTACTCCTCTCCACCCACACAAAGCTTGGTTAACAGGGATTTGAGGGAGTGTTGCAGGGGAAATGCCTAACAGTTGTGCCAATTAAAAATATTACCTAAAGGTAATGTTGCTTTCATTCAGTTTTGCATCGATGTGTCTGATGTTAGAAGGTTAAATTAAGGGTATCCTATCATTTTGTAACACACTGGGGATTGCTGCCCGAAATTTAATGGGTTTGATTTTCATTTGAATTTTTAAAATAAATATTTCATTATTACACACCAGCCTGGTTCATGGTCCATTGCGACCCAGGGTGTAAGTCAAGAGGGGGGTGGGGGGGGGGGGGGGTTCATTGTCAAATTGAAGTCACCACCCAACATCATGGCACCCTCTGCCCACCCATCCATCCATCCATCCATCCATCCATCACCTGGCGCAGAAACCCAGCCTGGCCCACATTGGGAGCATAAAGGCCTGCTCTCGCATGTTGCCTTTATTCCCAGGAATCTGCCTCCAAAGCCCCTCTTAGTCTCAATTTCCTCCAAATAGAACGAGTAGAACGACCTACCCAGGAGTACGCCCTCCCCTTCCTTTTTTGAGGACTTGCGGGAAGCCCAGAAGTTCTGCCCTATGCGTTTGCCCTTCATCAGTGATCCCCCCGGCCCCTTGCTGGTTATGCATCTCCTGCAGGAACAGGACCATCAATCTTTGCTTACGAAACATGTTGCTGTTCAGGGATCGTTTGTTTTGGGAATTCAAACAATTGACGTTTAGCGTACCGAGCCGTCCCCTCAACCATTATCTCTATTCACCCATCTCCCACAACACATTGAGTCCCACTAGGCTTGAAGCCTCCACTATGTTGAGGACCCATGACACTCCCAGTCCACCCATTTCCCACCCCTGGCCCCCTCCCCCTTGATTGAGGTGTCCATCTCCATCCCCCAGTGAGACTGGGCATGGTCAGCAAGCCACCAGGGGCTTGTCCCCAGTTCCCGGCATTCTATGAAACAGATCCTTTTTCTTCGCCCCCTCATGCCAGCCCAAAGGGACAATTGGGCCCCATTAAAAATCAAGCCGGGGTCCCCGGATCCCTTCTCCCGCTACCCCACTCACAACCAACTCTTGGAACATTATGCAAAACCAAACACGGGAGTCTTCACAAACAATGCAGCATTGTCCCCATGATCCCCCTGGCCGCCAACACAGCGGTGAGAGCCCCACAATCAACTTCAGACCCTCGGATTTCCGAGCATCGCTAAGGCAACACGGAGTAGGAGTTAGCAGTGTTATTGCCCTAACCTCGTTTCACTTCAGGTGTTCCCTGTTTGTGGGGCGGGAGTTTAACTCCTGAAATGTTCTAACTCCTTTCGCCTTCCATTTTTCATCGAGTCGTTTCCGGACCACTGGGTCCTTGTGAGGAGTCCGCCCCCGCCCCCCCAACCCCTGTTACGCAGAAGGGCCCGCCTGATTGGCGACCAGATCCTCGGTTCAGCCACCAGATGGTGCTGCTCCCCCTCCCATTCAAAAGCCAGTGCGAATTGGTGACCCCAACGATACCCAACCCCTTTCTCCTGCAGCCACTTGGTGAGGACCCCCGCCTTTTTTTCATCTCAGCAATGTGTGGGCCGAGAGGTCCTGAAAGATGGCCACCTACGTGTCTCTGTATTGTATTTCGCATAGGCTCGTTGCTTTCTCCAGAAACCTTGCCTTGTCCCCATAGTAGTGCATGCGTGCAGGAACTGTTAGAGGTTCCCTCACTCCTCCAAAGGCCCAGTGGACTGTCGATTGGGACCCCTTCCCCAGCATCCGCAAAAGAACTCTTATTACTCTTTATTATGTCCTGCACCTTATGTTCCAGGGCGAACAAGGTTTCAACCTCCACTTCTGCCAGGCCGAAGAAGCAAAGGTTGTTTCTCCTCTCAGGTTCTCAATATCATCCACCTTGAGGAGTAACTCCTCTTCTCTGCGCCCCATTTCTATGAAGTGCACCTCCATCTGTGTCTCCAATAGCCCCAGTCGACGTCTGGTTGGCCTCTACCTCGTCCATCCTGTCCTCCAGCGTGGTCACTTTAGCTGAAATGTCGGCCAGTCAAGCCCCCATATATGTTCAAGGATGGTCTGAATGTCCGTTTTTAATGAAGCCCAGCTCTGCCGTGGCAGCGGGAGCGCTTCCCGATTCCATCGCTGTATCCTCCGCCAGAAACAGACATTTCGCCAGTGCCTCCTTCCAGCTTATGGATCGTCCACTTCCTGAGTCTCCTGGCGTCTTCAATGCAATTCTGCCAGACCGCAGGTGTTCTGCTTGGTAACAAGTCTCCAGGGTCACTGGTGATGGAGCTCAGTCCCGGGTGGTGTAGGGGGTGGTTGCGCAGCCCAGAAGGTCCCACAACTCAAGAGGGACGTCACTCGCTCTTTGTTCTCCACCGCAGCACTCCCCTATTGTCATTTAGGCCCCTAGCTGAGGATCTATATTCCCCTTTTTTGTCAGTGAAGGAGCAAGCGTCTCCTGTTATACCTGGGGAATTATGTCCCCCCCCCCACTGGCCCCGCCTTCCATATGTCCCGCCAACCGGTCACCCTGTACTTCTGGGTACCACGCTGCATCCGGGCCTCCACTGTGGCCCTCACGGTTATGCCCCCTTTCCATGCTATCCTTCCCCTTCCTGGGGCTTTTCCTGCTGCTGTGCGCCTAACTTGCACACTCCTCCTGGGGAATTAACCCCACATGGAAGTTCGTGCTTCTATCTGGGCTGGGCGGGGGAGGACACCTCCAGCTCAATGCGCCTCCCTGCAGGGCCACTTCGTGTCCTTAGCTGAGCGTGGGGCTTGGGGGGGTGGGGGGGTTGGGAGACGGTCCCCCAGAAGACACTCAGATTATAGGTCCTACAATGGTCCTTTGAAACCCACAGTTTGCTGCGGGTTTGGGGTACCAAATCACCTACGGGGCAGTGTGGCTGTTATACACTCCTAAAACCCTGGCTCCACTGCTGCCCTGGATACTTGGAGTCGGAGTGCCACGTCTGGCCTGCAGGCACCACAGTGTTCTTCTATGCAGGCTCAGCAACCCGCCCGTTCACACAGTGTGCCAGGGTCTGTGGTAGCCTTCACCTCCCTCCAAATGTCCTGCTCCAGCAGGGACTGTGGTGAGCAGGCAGCACTCCACTGTCCTAAACCTCTGCCCCCCTCTCCGCACCGTACCGTCTTCCGCAGGTGTAGCTGTAGCAGCGGGCCGTTAAGTCTCCCGCACAGAGTTCCGGCATACTCCCGGCCCCCCAGCTCCCACCACGGAGCTGCTGCTGCAGACTCTCTCCCATCATGGGGAGGCCGACAACTCTCCTGCCTCCTCACCTGCCCATCTCCTCTCCAGCCAATTCGTTCTCCCTGCCATGTCCTTGCAGCCCATTGGGTAATGCAACACTCCAGTAGCTGTGCATGCCGCCCTCCCCCTCCTCGGTCCTGTAGGATTGCACCGTACCCAAGGCTCTGGTCCCTGCTGCGTCTCGTTCGTTGTTCCGGATCTGGCAGGCTTGAAAGACCCCCTCTCCCCGTGGAGTGCGGCGGTGGGGAGGGGGAGGGACAGCATCCGAAACCTGGCTGTTTATTTATCACCCAGGCCACCTCGGGTCCTCGCTTCACAATCCCCTTGGATGGCGGTAGATTCAGACACTTAAAGTGTCACTTTGGAAGCAGATAAATGACTGTTTTGCACGAGACCACCACATACGGGCCAGGGCGAAGACGGAGCACGAGACTCAGGCAGCTATTTTGCATGCACCCCCTAGGGGCCTCTCCTTTTTTTCTTTTAACCAAAGTAATGAACTGCATTTGGGAAAGATTTGGCTAGGGTTGATATAAGATTTTAGGACTGTTTTGCTAAAAATGTTTTCTTGGAACATAAATATGTAAATAAAAAAAAAATAAAGCCCCTTCTTTTTGATAAAGAAACATCCAGCTGGGGTTGGGAACCAGCCAGCATGATTTCCCTTTGGGAAGAGGCCTTATTCCGCTTTTTTTTTTTATTTTATTTTTATTTTTTAAGAGTTCAGTTTTTAGGGTTCATAGTGGTAGCGACAGTAATAAGGTTAGACTAGGTTTTCTTGGCAATGGATTTTATTTCCTTTGTAGAACGTCCTAACTAGCACTTCTTTAGACGCCTTTTCTAAGAACCTTAGGGAGAGAAAATTTTTTTTGGGTGTTCTAATAAAGAACCGTTCTGGCACAAAATGCCACCTTGTCCATCTCCCGATTCGGATTTACTACAGTGCTTCATAGTGAAGCACTTAATTTGTAATAAATGCAAAAATAAAAAGTACAGTTGTAATCAAGACAACCGGAAACTCTGCATTTCTAAAGCAATCCACACCAAATTACTCAAAATACAGTATACAAATCCCACAATGTTCAGATCTTCCGTTTTAAGACTATTGAAATACCCGGAAGGTGACAGCAAACAGTCTCCTGGGTATAGCGTATAAGAGCTCGAACCCAAGAGCTTAGGAGATATTTTTTACTCCTCATACAAACATGCCCATATACAAACATGTCACATCAAGAAGATATTGAAACCATATTGAGTGATTGACAGAATTTGACATGTGTTAAATTTGCAAATCACTAGGTACTAATCGCCTCGTTCTCCAGAGGACGCTCTAGATTACTGGGTGACGCCGGATACTCAGGAGCGGATTTTATCTCCTGCTCAACAAATCCTTACTTCAATCTTTGGATTGCACACATAAAACATTGACGGCAGATAAGCACCTACAGGCTGTAGCATCATTCACCATAAGCTCTGCCTTTTATTTTATGGTAATACATTTCATACATAACACCTTCAGTATATTGAGGCCCGGCCATGTTTATAGCCAAGGTTAGACTTTTACAAGGGCTCAAATTGAATTCAGATGAGATTCAAAGTCGAGACGTAATCCTGGGTAAACTACAAGCCTCTCACAAAATGATTTGTTTCGGGATTTGGAGGTTCAAAATTTGTCTATTGTCAATTTCAATATTTTAGCTGCGGCGATGGCCCATCTATTGTTATCGCCAGAGAGGAGGCATGTCCACCACAGGTCTTCGTCACAGTCTAAGAATAGCGGGTAAAGAAACTTTTCTGAGTTTTTGCGTGGCAGCGCAGGACATCATTAAATACCTTATGGTTTCCGGTTGGTTAATTTCCAAGCAGAGTCTGCAGTCGCTCGTGGGAGATTGTGATCCAATTTTCAGAATTTCTCTGGTCGACAAAGGTTGAGCCGTGCTGTGAGGTATGTCCCTCTCAGACTTTTGCTAGGACATTTCTTTATATAAGTCGCTCTCTCTTTTCTTTTGCGACATATTTGAGGAAGATGGCTCAATAGTTTATTGCCGGAAACTTGGTCTAGAGTTTTGATCCAATCAAGGTCTTCCATTTTCGTTTTTATCTTCCGAGGGTTGTACATCAGGTCCTCTTCAGTTGATTCAGTCTGATCTTTCCCTGCCAAACGTTTAACGGAATGCAGGTGCCTTTGGCCGCCTCCTCAGCAATCAATTTATAGATAGCTGGACTGCCTGGCATCAGAGGTTTTCTGAAAAGTTGCACACTACTATTGTCTATCATAACTGATAGGGAGAGCAGACCTAATTCACGCCATATAGCGGCGATTGATATCGATTTAGGAACATTTAGAATGGAGCTCCAAAGGAAACCCTCCAATTTAGACCATATCATCCATTTGTTTGTAGTGCAACGGTTTGTCTCATCTTCTATTTTTAATTTGTATACATACAGACCACAGAAAAGGTCTGTCCATTTTCCTGCCTGCTAAAATAGCATGGGCTAATTATTGTCTCCAGCTATGCCTTTACTATGAAGCTATGATTTATATGGCCCCTCTTCATAGCATTAAGAACTGGTCAACAAGATAAGATTTTAAAGTGTTTCTTTTCGAGTGAAGCATATGCCTTATATTTTAACAGGGATGTAAATTGCCAGGAACCATTTAGCTCGGGCTTGTATCCTAGAAGAGCATGGTTGGAGACTCCCCAGGCCAAATGGTACCAAATATACATACATATGTGTCAATAAAGCGAGTGTTTAGGGATGTGGATAAATGAGCAATAGGAAAACTCTACAAGACATTTAAAGCATAATGGGTCAGATGTAAAAGCCAAATGTTGTAGTTTGCATTTCAAACCTGTCAACCTCAAATTACTTCTACAGAGCTCTGTGGCTATGCAGAGCTCTGTTTCTTCCTACCAGGGTTAGTGTTCTGCAAACCCAAATACGTGTAGAAGTTAAGTTTGCTGCATGCGTTTTACTAGTTGTTCGCTCTCCAAAAAGGTATTGCTTGGTACCCAGGACCTGCTTTTTGCTCCTGCTCATTAAATTTGTATCTCAACCCTGTGGGTGTTAAACCTTCAGCCGATTCAAGGCCTTTTATATACTAGGACTTTTAGGTATATTTTTCAGTTAGGAGGGTATGGGTTACTACAAGTTGCAGTATTGCTGGATTAAACAAAATAAAATAAGTACTGCTTTAAGTAAAACACAATACATGTATCCACATGACAGATATGGAGACTAGTATGACCGCTAGTACTATGCTCGCACAACACATTTTCTGGGAAGGGGAAGTAGGAGAGTCCAGATTTCATAATACTCATAGGTTTCCAAAAGGTAAAGATGGAAAACGGAATTCCTTCAATGAGTTAGGTTAACTGGTTTACATAGATTACTCGTTGTGTAGAGCCCTCCCTGCTACGAATAGTGTTCAACCTACAGGTCGCTGGTTCAAGCGCTCCAGACTTTCCCCATGTGGGAGTAGCATTTGTAAATGCCGCAGTATTCGCTTGGAGCCTCCTGGACTCCCCCAGCCCATGTCTTATTGGATCGTCTATTCAGAGAACTTGACGCTCTGACGGTTTGCGAAACAGCCGGTTGTATTGCGATTTCACAAAGCACTTTGTATCAGTTCAATACCTGCAACTGTGACGTCACAATAGCTTCTCTAGGTGAGAGCGGTTTCACTTTCACAGAGATCTGAATATATGGTTGCAATTGTATCTTTCACTCTTCTCAGCTCATTTGGGACTCACAGCGCCAAGTAATTTTCCCCCAATATTCTTTCGGACCCATCAGACTCTTCCAGCAGCCCTTTCCGTTGTTGCTCCTTCTTTGTCTGAACCCTTTTTTGCAGGGTCATCACCATCAAGGTCTGGTGTCTGGCAGACGACACGTGCCAGTACCTTGTCAGCGGACAACTCCTGGCCCCTTCTTAATCTCGATTAAAGCATGGTTTCTTTAGCAATGGAGATCCGTTCCTACTTCTCGCCCCGGAGCCCCCTCTTTTATGCATCAGTGTATGTTCCTGGCGCCCTTGAATATTAACAGTCACTTTGCATTGATTGATGGCGTTTCCTTATGGAACATGATGCTATGGTGCCCTACGACGCAGGTTCTCTAGCCGCCATTTTATGTAGTAATCACAAGAAAGTGTTTAGTGTATTTATTACTGGGTTCAAAATGTGCACTCACCACTACCTGTTGGCTAGTGATAGACTCTTGGCAATTAAGAAATGGTGTAAAATGAAATAAAATTATATTTTATTTATATCGTGTACGTACACAAATGTTTCAGGTGTGCTGTGTGTATATGTAGAATTGAGGTGGCAAGTGACTATCCAGTAGCTTGCAACTTCGAATTTGTTACGAGTAGCATAAGGACCCCAACTGAGATTACTTGCAATTAACATTCCTCCTTGGGTTCTCACGGATGTCTGCTTGCAGAACCCCTGACACAATTAGTACTTTACAATACACGAATCCAGTACTTTAAGTGGACCGGGCCCCAGCAGTCTCCAAAAGGTGGGGCTGCGGTCCCACCGTGCCAGGACATTCCGTCACAGAGGGAGTTTTTTCCACCATTTTCAAGTCAGACAAGCTGTGACTGACAGAAGTGCCAGCTACAGTGTTGCTCAAACTGGAAGTTGCAGTTTTAGCCATGATGTGAATAGCTGGCCCTTCTGTCAGGTCACTGCTCTGGCGACCTCCTGAAGCCCTTGGTTTCTTTTTTTTTAAATTTGTGTTTGGTACGCATGTACCTTTACAAACGTGTTTCGCAGCAAAAGAAAACAGACATATGATATGCAGCACGTAAGTAAACAACTTCAAACAAACATATCAAGACAAAGTGTAAATACAAAACTTCAAACATCAAGAAAGCCTACTGAAATCAAAATATATACAAGCAAAAAACCAAGGCAAAAGAATAAAATACAGTCAATAAATGCTCCACAAATGTGAAGAAATGCTAAAAAAAAAAAAAACAGGCTATAAAAGGGTGCACTGTAGGCATGGAGGGTGCTTAATACCATTTTTCTCAACCATTAAAACTCAAGTTCAAGCCCTTTTTTCCCCACCCCCTCCCAAGGTCACTGAGGAGTTACAGAGCAGATAATATCACAAATCTCCCCCCTACCCCTTCAGGAAGATGCCTTGGTTATCCAGTCTGCTCTGCAGCACGTAGATCACGAGCACGAGGTTTGACTGTTGGCTAAGTCTTATAAAAAAATGGCTTGAATTGTACACTTGTCAAGCCATCTTTTATAAACATAGAAATATGTAACATTTCTATGTTTATAAAAGATGGCTTGAAAAATACACAAACCATAGAAGGTAAGCAAAATGATATGTTACTCACGGTAGGGACTTCGTCCCCTTTCCTCCATACTGCATGGGCATCCCTTCCAAGGGACGGGAGACAACCTTTTTCACCAGAAAATACCTTCTTCCCCTTTAAATTAAAGGGGTGCAGCCCTGGGAGCATGCGCTGCCCTGACTCCGCCCTCCGGCACCACACCTCAGTCCCCATTGACATTGCCTACATCGGTTTTATTGGGGTGAGGGGGGGGGAAATGGATGAAAGGGGACTAAGGTTAGTCACTACAGTGAGTAACTTATAATTATTTTTACGTCCCGTCCCCTTTCCTCCATACTGCATGGGCCATTACAATGGAGTGTAGCCCCAGGGTGGAGAGGACACCCTTCTTTTTTTTATTTTATTGTATTTGGTTCAAAAAAACCTTTACAAAAAAGCAGCTCAACAAAAACATATCTTCTTGAATTTCAATTTCACAAAGTCAAGTAAAAGCAAGACCAGTCTCCAAATCCATCACGACCGAAGATTACAATGAGACCTAGGCAATAACATAACTCATGAACAGATAAGTAAATTGCATAATCATATTTCATTATCATATGACAACCTGAAATAAACCTAAAATAAGGAATATTTGAGCTTTGTGCAATCATCCTCCACTATCTTCCAACATGGTTAATGAAGTCACATCGCTTTCACATAGTTCTCTTTTGTAAAATATTCTCCTCAATAACATATACAAAATTCGTTAATGTGAGCACTCGCTTTTGGTTGTTCCCCCGCATACATCCTTCCCATAAACTTTCTCTGCTCAGCCAAGACGAAGGGGACAAATACAATCCAAAACTCAGTCCTCAGAGATTAAAAAAAACTCACAATATATAATCAAGTGCTTCAAGGTTTCAAGTACAGTAGTGTGTCCACAAAAACATCTTCCAGTTGTCGTATTCACCACACTCTTATTCCAATTATGGACCCTTTCACTTGTCATAAGTTGGTTGAGTTAGAATCACATAAGCTTTTTTTGCTCTATTGCACGGAAAGATCTCTAAATATCGTGCCCCCTCACCCCATGTTCTCCGGAATTTAGCATATTCATAGTAAGCCTTGCTCTTGCCAATTTGCTCTGACATTGTACACCAGTGATCAAGCTGACATTTTCTTTTACAAGATGGAAGTCCAGCAACGAGATCTTCCTTCGACATCAACGTCACCTCTAAAATTGCATTCATTTTGTTTTTAAATTTCAGCATCGAAGGCACCCGCCCCTCCATTAGCATAGCAGCAAGATGTTCGTATAGTGAATGTTGGGGGAACAAGCATTTTGGCATAATTATTAAGCATGTGCCAGTGCCATTTTACTGACAAGTCCAATAAACCAAGTGCATGGCAAATGAGAATATTGGGAATCGAAGGCGCTAACCAAAGCACCTGCTTCCACAACCTTCCCTGCATAAGGTCCAAAAATCCCTCCATCTTCAAAGTGCAAATGTCAAGGGCATAAAGTACAATTGGTTCCATTTATAGAAGATACTATTGAATACTGGGCAAGACCGAAAATGTACAATACCTATGGAAGATAATCTTCCTCTGGGAGGTCAGTGACTTCAATTTGTCACTGAGCACCTCCTTCCATATACCCACAGAATAGCCTATAGCCCAAATGGCGGATCGATGGCATCTGAGAGATACACACACCATCCAGACCCCATGTAAATTTAATGTTTTTCTCTTGCCATCTGCAAAGGAGATAATGAAGGATTTAAATGGATTTATTTGAAGGTTGTACTTGGAAGCGAAACTAAAAACAAATTTAATTTAGTCTGAAGACCAAAAGGGGTGCGGTCTAAGAATATCAAATCATCGGCAAAACCAATCCAGTTGAACGCCAACCTGCCCAATTTAACAGGATAAATAACTGCATCACTCCAACCAGAGTCTAAGTCGGCTAAATATAGATTGAATAAGACTGCGACCCTCCTTAAGCAAACAGGTTTCTACGAACCGCGTGTCCAAAAGTCGCGTCTGATCTAGAGCCGGCATCCAAACAGTAGTGCTTGCAGAAAGCCAAAGGGGTGGCCCATGTGGCCGCCCTGCTTATGACTGACCAGTGGACATGCAGCTGGAATGCAATGCCTGTTACCTTGGCTCTGGCTGCGTAGGCGTGCATGTTTGCCGGCAGTGGCTTATGTTGTCCCTCGTAAGCTTCTTTGATGACCGAGACCATCCAATGGGCTATGGTGACCGATTACCGGTCTTGATCCGCCGAAGGTGACAAAAAGTGCGTCTGACTTGCGGAAGCCCTTGGCCCCGTCCAAGTAGAATTTCAGGGCACACATGACATCCAGGCAGTGCAGAACTCTCTGTGCCTGGTCTTTGGGCTCAGCAAAGAAAGTAAGCAGCACTATTTCTTCGTTCAGATGGAATAAGGGAGGCACATTAGGTAGGAATGCTGGGTATGTCCGCAGGACTACTTTATCTCTGTTAAACATAGTGTGTGGCTCTGAGGCAACCAGCACCTGGATTTCGCTCATCCTGCGAGCTGAGGTGATGTCGAATAGCAAGGACATCTTAATGGTGACCATTCCGATGTCCGCGGACACAATTGGCTCAAATGGTTGCTAGGGCACCCAGCACTATATTGAGGTCTCACACAGGGTGTGGCCCCTTGATGGGCGGGTAGAGGCTGATGAGTCCTGTTAGATGCTTCTTGACAATCCGGTTGGAAGAGGAGAAGACCTCTTCCTCTGAGTTTCTGTAGGCCCCAAAGGCTGCCATGTAAGTGTGGCAAGTGTGGGCGTGGTGCACCAAGAAGGAGAGCACGTCATCCAATGTACATGCCAGGGGGTTGATATCCTTGGAATCTGCCCAGTGGCAGAGCCTGGTCCACTTGCTCTTATACGGGCCCTGGTAGCTTTGCTCCTAGCGCCCTGTATGATCTCTAGTTTATCCTGGACAGACGGAGGTATTCTAGCGTGACCTGCTCAAGGACGACACTTTGATCTAGTTTCTGTGGCGCGGGGTTTAAAGACCATGTCCCCCCCCTTGCTGCACCAGAAGATATGCTGGGGCTGTCGGGAGGCAAATGGGAGGTCTCCGAGAGGCTGAGCAGCTCCGAGTACCATGGCCTGGCAGGCAACCAAGGAGCTATCAGAATGCCGCAGAGTTAGTGAGACTCCTTGATCTTGCATATCACCCTGTGGATCAGCGGTGTGGCGGGAAGGTGTATGCCATCATGCCGTTCCACTGAATCTGAAATGCGTCGTCCAGGGACCCGGGGCCCTGCCAGGAGGCGAACTGCTGGCCCTTCCCGTTGTCCCAGGAGGCAAAAAGGTCCACCTAGGGGTATCCCCATCTGCTGAAGATCCCCTGCATTACGAGGTTGTTTAGATGCCACTCTTATTGTCCGCTCCCAGTCTGCTGAGCCTGTCCGCCTTCAGGTTGGACTCTCCCGGAAGGTGGACGGCTGTGAGGTTGATGTTGTTCTCCAGGGTACATTCCCACATGCTGACTGCTAGTCTGCACAGGGGAGGGGACCTGGTACCTCCGATTGTTGACATAGAACATGCTGGTCGAGTTGTCTGAATGAGGACAACCTTGCCATCGATAACTGGAAGGAAGGCACTGAGCGCTAGCCAGATTGCCTTTGATGTGGTACTCCTGCTGGGTTCAGGTGCCACGGACGCAATAGTTGTCCAGGGTGGTCTCCATCCCTCGAGAAAGGAGTCCATAGTGATGGTGACCTGCGGGGTAGTTTGCCGGAAGGGCTTGCCCGTCCACAGGTTGAAGTCCCTGGACCACCATGTGAGGTCCAGGTGAAGAGAAGTAGGAACGATGATCTCCGTCCGAGAGCCCCGTTCCTGGTTCCATGATACCGGGAAGTGCAGCTGTATCCTCCTAATCCCGAGTCTTGTGTGGGGGACAGCCAATAGAACCGGTGCCATGAGACCCAGTTTGTGTTGGTACAACCGGGCCAATGCCACTTCTCTGCCGAGGAAGTGCGCAGTGGCCCTTTTGATGGCCGTGATGTTGTCCTACGAAGGAAAAACTCTGAGCCTGCATCCCAGATGAGCCCCAGGTCAGTCAAGAGTCTGCATAGGCTGCAGCTGGGACTTCTTGAGAATGAGCGAAAAGCCCAAATTGTGAAGTGTGGTCATGAGAGCGTGAGAGGTGTGGTGCACCGCTTCTGGAGATGAAGCCCTGACAAGCCAGTCGGGGTACGGATAGATGTGGCCCTGAAAAGGGCCACCACTGTATTCCTCAGCCTGGTAAAGACCATGGGGGCTGAGTTAAGGCCAAAGGGAAGCACCTTGTATTGGAAATGGTAGCCCATGACCCTGAACCGTGGAAAAGAACAGTGAGGCTGCCAAATCGGGACGTGCAAGTATGCGTCCTTCAGACCCAGGGAGCACATCCAGTCTCCCCTGCACAATGTCCCTGCTATTAAAGCCGGCGTAACCATCTTGAATTTTTGCAGAAGTAGGGAGATGTTGAGGGTGAAAAGGTCCAACACAACTCTCAGGCCCGCCTGGTTCTTTTTCTGAATGGCGAAAATCCTGGAGTAGAAGCCCAAGCCTTGCTGGGAGGCTGGGACTTCCTCCACTGCTTGGCTCTCGACGAGCAACCGGATCTCTGCCAAAAGAGTTGCTGTCCCAACGTGTGTGAATGGAGGGGGAAGAGGTCGAGATGGGTAGGCGGTACCCCATGGATACTACCGAGAGGATCCAGGGGTCCGCAAAATTCTGGGGCCAGAACTGTGCATGGAGAGAAAGCCTGCCCCGCACTGGAGACACGTGAACCCGAAGGGGCATGCCATGCCTTCTTTCTCTGTGGAGCTGTTGCGGAAAAGGGGGGACTGGAAAAAGCCCTTACTCCCCCCTCTTTTTGTTGTTTGCGCTTATGTTGGGTCGGTGAACAGTCAGGATGCCTGAACCTCCGCTCTTGGAAGCCGCGGAAACCTCTGTATGTATGCCCATTGTCAGAGCGCTGCTGTGACTGAGTGTACGTTTTGGGTGTGGTCTTTGTAAGGATGGATAAAGACTTAGCCATTTGTGAGCTGTTTTTCTTTTTGTCCAGCTCCTCGTCCGTGGTGGAGTGGAAGAGGTCACCCCTTTGAATGGAAGATCTAATATGCGTTCCTGGACATCCGGGTTGCATTTAGTAGCACAGAGCCAAGCTGTTCTTCTCATGTCCGTGGCAATGCAGAGGGCCCGGGTAGAGGTGTCATTGTGGGCCACAGTGGACACCATGATGTCTTGTGCCACCATCTTGGCATCTGCCAGTCCCGCCTTGAATCCCGATTGGCTCTGCGCCGGAAGCTCTTGGGGGAAACCAGCAATAACCGCCAAAGCATCTGGTTAACGGCTGCCACCATGGCATCCGCTGTGGCTTGACGAAGATGCAGGGACGCGTTGGAATACAGCTTCTTCCTGTACGCCCCCAAGATCTTCTCCTCCTTGCCTAGCAACACCACAGAGGAAGAAGCCGAGGACGACTGAGGCTTGGAGAATAGTGATGCTGCAGCAATCACCAAATGGGCCGTTAGCAAGAGTGTATCCCCCTCCATCTGCCTGTACTTGGCGTCCAGGCGGCGATTGACCGGCTGGACCAAGTGGGGCTGGAGCCAGCACTTTTTGGCCAAGGAGACTACGTCCTTCTGCATCAGGATCCCTGTTCTTGCTGCGGGACTTAGCATGAGAACTTCGGCGAGGATCCCCTCTGATGGTTGCTCGACCTCTGGTGGAGGAAGGCCCAAGTACTCTGCCAGCCCTGCAAGAAGTTTATAGAAGGCCTTAGCTAATGACTGTGTGTCGGGGTCTACCTCCTCATCTATGTACACCTGAGGGTCTGGGTGGTCCGGCGCCAGTTATGGGTGCTGGGAGCCAAAGGCTGGGATGTGGAGACCGGAGCTGGAGGCTGCAGCAGATGCTGGTACGGAACCACCTGCACTATCGGTTGGGGGGCTGGAGGCTGAACAGGGGCCCGAGGTGCCGTAGCCATTGGTGGGAGCACGTCCCTGAGGATGACCTCCAGCCGAGGAGATTTCATGAGCCGAGGAACCTTTAAAAATAATTTAAAAAAATAAATATATGTCCTCACAGGCCAGAGGAGTGGTAGGCGAAATTGACGGGTTAGCGGGCGGCTGCTGGAGCCTGCGTACCCTGGCCATATGGACGCAGCGGAAACCTGCCCTGCGCAAATGAAGGGTAGGCTGTAGGCAACATACCTGGTTGACACCAGTCCCACCTTGACACATGTTCCTCTACCTGCTCCCTGCCTTGGTGCGGTATCGGCAGATATCAGAAATATTTGGCGCGGCGGCCATTTTGTCGAGCTGCATTCCACGTGCCTGTGTTGTGTTGCTTGGCTCACAGGGTCCAGCCCTGTCCAGGACTCTTGAATGTGAATCATGCAGCCGGTCCTGTTCCTCAGGCCGAGACCTGGTAGGAGTTTTGCCCTCGGCGGATCTGCCAGTAAAACTGCGTATAAGCACCCCCTCTGAAATGTTGCCGGTATTAGGGTAGGGCCCCTCAGGTGAAGACCCAGTAAAAGAACCTTCTGGTCCCTCAGCACTGTCAACAGGAGGATCAACTGACCCCTTGGCCTGCCGGCCAGCAGTTAGTTTACCCTCAGTACTCGTGCTGGTATGAGAGGTTCCTGCCGCGCGGGCGAGTCCCTGGAAAGGAGTCTTGCGGGGTGCGCTTGGAAAGAGTGGCCCTACCTTGGGCCTGGATTGATGACTGACAAAAGTCCTTCAGGACCTCTGGAGGCGATCTCTGGCTAGTCTATTCTTCAGAGACCTTGAGGAAAGCGCGTTGCACGCGGGACAAGCTTGCCAGCGTGGTCTGGCCAAGGCAATGTAGGCAGAGGGCGTGAGAGTGCCGTCTCCCGTCCCTTTGAAGGGACACCCATGCAGTATGGAGGAGAGTACAAGTATATAAATGTATCCAAGCATAAAATGCTTAGATATATTGGTTTGCGTACTTTTGAGGCCACGCCCATCATGTACTCATTCCATGCAAAATGCTTGGGGCTATGCGACTTCGGGAAGCATCCTGTTCTCCCACTCATTTTAGCTTGGACCAAATCCAGGGTCCCATGATTCGGCTCAATAAATTCTCTGACCTAACTCCCAACCCCAAACCCCGCCCTCCCATTTCTCCCCCCCAATACCTCTACTACAGTAGTTGATCATGGAATATGCAGAAATAAACTTCCCACGAGTCCATGCGTGAGAAAGCGATCCGTTCTTTTTTTCCAATTGCCATTCAGGAACTTATAGTTTTATCTTTTCGACAGTAAATGTAGGACTCCAAATTCCAGAGTGCAAATTAAGAACAGTAATGGGTGGCTTGCTCGCATTTGCAATAGGGAAATGTGGGCGCGTTGTGCACTCTAAAGTAGGTACGCCTATTACCGTTTAAAGAGCTGCGTTCTAGTAAAACCTGTGACAGAAAGAGCCATGTTCAAAGACTGTCAGAATCTGCAACAAAACAGCATTTTCAACTCAATTCCACAAGTCAATCCTTTATTTTTTTATAGGCGATCCACAGTCTGCGGCAGGTCAAAGGCTCTTGGCAAGGATTCTAAACTTGGCTTTCCAATCACTTATGAATAAGGACCATAAAAGCGCGCGGTCGCTGAGTGAGTGACTTGGGAGGAGGTGGACACTATCGCGAGCGAGCATCCCGGAAGAAAAGCCCACTTACGACTTTGAGAAGGGAGGGCGATGGAATGGGAGCGCGCACGCTCTAACGTGATGAAAGCCTTGTGCGCATGCTTAGATGTCGCAGACTACTCCGCCCCCACCACCTTGTCCTCGACTGGCCTTGTTACAAGGAGGCCAGACGTTGCCAATAAATACCCTGGATAGCAAGTGAATCCCAAGAACGATATTCGGGCAGAAAACGCAGGCGAGGTTAACTGTTTATTATAGGCAAACCACCCATCACCTTCATCATTACTGTAGGCCTTGACAAGACGTTCAGTTTGAGCACCTGACAAACAGCCACACCCGGATCACCAAGACACCGGTATTGCAAACGTGACGCTTTGCCAGCCACCCACGACCACAACCATGGGTCATATGTTGGGGGAGGGGTTAAGAACGTTAAGGTGGGGAGGCGGGGCTAAATATTTACGTGACGGGTTTTGAAAACGTCCTTAAAAAGTTACACCCACATAGCAGCAGCAGTTACATTAAACCCCACAGCATACCCTTCAGCTTTTTTGATTAACCAAGGTCGGCGAAATCAGATTTTGTTTTTGGTGGGGAATAGCAAATTGTAGTTTACGGACGTGTGTTCAACGCCCGTCAAAGCAGCTTAGTTGAAAGGTATGCCACAGCATGTTTTTCTAGGGTTGCATTACTCGTCAGTGGGCACATTAACTCGTCGTGCCATCATAATGGTACTGAAAGCTTCCACTTGCTGGTTACACGCAGATAAACAGATGATTGCATTGGAGTACAGATAGGATGTGAAGCACGCAACTATTGAGTGTCAAGACGTTTTACCAGCCCATAGCCATGCGAATCCCTCTAGCCAATCCCACACATGACTTTCCCCTCCCCAATCAAAATACTCCCGTCTGCAATCTGAGTTGTAGAGCATATAGAAAAATCAACCTCTGTACTATTTCGGGCCTATCAGTGTTATTTCTAGGTAGACGTGTGTTAATGGTTTAATTGCAGCTGTAAATGAGCTCCTCTGTGGCAGCCCACCACATGGTCACCAGGGCGGGCCACACCAAGCGCCTGGGTCACCAGGCAGGAAGCTGCTCCGCAATTATGCGGAGGACGGACCACAGGGGATAGATACCCTGTGTGTTCTGGATCACCGGAACAAGACTTAGTGACTGGGGTGCACCCAGCAGCCTTGGCTGGGGGGGGGGGGGGGGGGGGGGGGGGGGGGGGGGGGGGGGGGGGGGGGGGGGGGGGGGGGAGGGAGCACCCAGGCCAGTACTGTAACCATAGCCGTGATAACACGGCACGCCAAAGACAGTGGGACGGTGTTGCCCAGCAGAGGCACCATCCAGAAGCCGGGCCATGCCAGGAGGGCTTCGGCATGCGGCGTGGCACCAGCATGGCGCAGACAATGAATACGCCGAGTTCTTGATCGACTGCCGGGCCGTTAATGGCTCGTCCCTTTTATTGGTTTGGTCACATGGTTAACACTGTGTGACCATTACACAAATCGTGGGAGCTACCATGCTCCCACGAGGGGTGACATGCAACATCCTCCTTCAATAAATATATCTTAAACAAGTGTGCATTCAGCCACTTAAGTATTGGCAAAGCTAGCGGTCTTGCTTTTTGTATTGACATTAGACCGGAACTTGCCAGGTACTGACATCTGTCCAAGTACTCCTATGTTTCGAGCTTTTGCCAGGTTATGGCTAGGTGGTCCAATTATGGAAATGTCTGGCAAATGCCTAGGCCATGTCTACACAAAAGCAAAAAACTATTTTCTTTGCCGATAGTAGTTTGACATTGGAACCTTAGATCTGCTGCTTTAATGCCCTTTAAGATGTCATGCTCGAGTCATACAAAAATGAACATTATTATATGCTGCTTTGCGATACGTTTATCTAGCTCCTACGGACTGCAGTAGGTGGTATTATTCCTAAATGTGCTGGTCTCCATTTACAACGGAAGGATAAAGGGCTGAGTCGACCCTGCTAGACAGCAAATGTAGATCTGTATGTTGGATAAACCATGCGTCCAAGTGCTGTAATAATTCTTGTCCATCAACCAATGTACTGGTACTCGATACCCTAGTCACTGCTACCAGATTCTAACGTGTTAAATTCAGACTTGCCCCACGTTGGAGATTATCGATTAGTGAGCTAGTCGCACATACCAGTGCAATGGCAAACTACACCCGTGCAAATTAAGAAGCGAGATCACTGGAAGGCTACTCACAACTAACATGGAACAGAGGCATTTGGGCAAGAGGTGGGGGTAACGACGGTACATGTTAAGTGGAGTGGAATGCTCCCTCTCTAGCACACTTGGCACAGCCAGTGCTGTGGACTAACGCAAAGAAAGCAATGAAGCAATAATAAAGCTGGAGACCAAGTATCACAACAAGGATGGACCGACTCAACTGGAAAGCAATAGAACTTGAAAACGTGGGGCCTAAGTGGGCACTTTCTCAACGTCTACCTTGCATTGCAGCTTAAAAGGTAATGGCTTTAATTCACCGGGAAGGAATGGGCAAAGCTGTACACCACAACACAATAGTACCGGTGGCCACAAAAAGACTATAAAAGTAAAGCCGAACCGCAATTGCAACACCAAAGAAGTTCTCCGTCTCCTGTTTAATCAAAGAATGCGTGGGTAAAAATTGCCCAGGAGGCGTCTATTAATGGACAATTCTACCGTCAATAGAATAAGAGTGTACAAATGAAGATAATGCTTCCTCATAATATAGGGCAAGTGTGTAATCTCGACACCAAGCTCACAAAATGAATGTGATAACACAGGTAAAGCTAGAGACCAAGAGGTCGCCACTAAATAACTACAGCCAGCCAGAGGAAGGTGTCTGTAGGGATTGAACAATTCTATATGAGTAGCGGATGGCAATAGTGTAGAAAAAGCCCCCACTCTCAGCACTCCCCCAAGTGGAACACAAAGAACAAAATGCTCCCTCTCCTATGACCACAGCTGACCCCCTTTCCCAGTCACAATACTGCATTGTTCACCCCAGCATGACAACAGCCACCAAAACTTTTTCTGCAATTTTAACTCCTCCTTGGTGCTAACCCTGCCCCATACGCACAACCCCCGAACCCTCACTTATACTTCAGATTCGACGTTCTGACTCAGATTACTGTATAAATAGATCTCGAAAAACAAAACTCGGAGCAGCACTTATACGAGTACTATTACATTTAAGGGAGCGAAACTGAAAGAAACCACTCACGTTTCACGAGGCATAGACCTACATCCGCAAACGCTTCCAACAACCCCACACCGTTTCTTTGAAATCTCTTGTTTAATTATCAAAACAATCACACGGAATATAATCAAACAGACACTCCGCCTGGGACGATGAGTGTAGAAAAATGGGCTATTAACCGAGAACAACGCACACAACCAGGCAACAAGCAGTTAAAAAAGCAGTATTTTTTCGTGGATTGTCCCTTACTCCCAAGGCATGGTCTTTAAATCTCACACACACACCGTTCTTCAGCTTAAAAAAGCCAAAGACTGCAAACAGTTCACATTTTCCACACAAAGAGGTCTCACTCACGCGCACACACACTTATCAAGAAAGTGGTGGCTTTTAAATGGAAGACCAGCTGACTCGTTATCCCTTGTCTGAACTGGGTGAAAAATAGAACGAACACATGCACGGCAAAAATAACGATGACATTAACCAGATCGACGTGTTCGCTTTACAACAAATGTAAAAATTAATTGCAGGTAAATGGAATACAGTTGAAAAATCGAGACACATACAAACTTGAATCAATTTTCAGCTGCACGTTTAGCCCAGCTGGCACCATCCCCCACCGGCTCACAACACACCATGGAGAAAAACGCAGTACAGACATTACAATAACATAAAAAAAGACAGAATTAATTTACCTGCATTTGTGTGGGATTGCGTGTGATCTTTCTATCCCTTTTCTGCTGTTGTCGTTGATTTTTTTGGTTTGATGATCCGTTTGTGTGGCTTTTTGCCTGCTGTTCCGGTTATGTTAAATATTATTTTTGTTGCCTTTGTATGTTTGGTGGTTTTTGTCTGGTGAAGTCCCTTTTCCTTGCATTACAGGAGGAGAGTATAGCAGCTTTGACTCTTTCTCGCTGAATAGGGATAAAAAAGGAAAATTATGCCAAAAATTGAAGAAAAAAAAAGGCAGCACCTGGCTTGAGCAGCAGCACTGTGTGTGTTGTATAATTCCAGGTTCAGCAGCAGCCCCACTCTGTCTCCCTCTGTATCTCTCTCACCCGTTTTTTTCTTTTCTTTTTTTTTTTTTTTAGTCTGTAGTCAAACAAAGAAGGGAAGGTTTTGCTGCCTGCCCAGCCCCCTCCTCCTCCACCCAGCTGAGAGGGGCCCTCCTCTTATGCTCCCCACCCCCTCCGTAGCCATACCCTGCCCCTCCTCTCGCTCGCCGCCCGCCCCCCTCCTCCTTCCTGTTCCGTCCTTTCTGCTCCAAGCCCCGCCTCTATTCCCCTGCTTCCATCCCCTCCCCCTTCTCTCAGTCAAACACAGAATTTATCCTTGGGGCTGGCAGGAGTCAGGCGTGCTTCTGGGTCCTAGCTGTCGTTCGCTCTTCTCATTTTCTCTCAACTCACTGTATGCCGAGGACTCGTCGGTTGACGTCGTATTCCGTCTTTCCTTCGTTGCCTCTTACTCCTGCCTAGTTCTCCATTCAGCCCCCTGGTCCCAAAACGGTCCCTCTATTCCTTGGTCGCCACCCTCAATGTCTTTCGTTTTGCCTTATTTCCACCCACTTATAATCTTTTCTAACGTTGTTCTTTCTTCCTCTGCCTCTCAACCCTTCCTTTCATACGACCTCTTATTTCTGTATAGTTCAACACAAGGTAATTTATGACCATGACAACTCATACGATTTGCCAAAGCAAATACATTAGCTTCATACACTGACACGTTATCTTCAGTATTGAACATTTTGGGTGCCAGCTTTTTTTCTTAAAGTCCTGGAGCTTTCTACGTACTCCATGACAGCAACGCATTTATTTATTTATTTATGCCCCCCCCTCTCACTGGAGGTAAAAACACCCTACCTAGTATCCCATAATCTGTTACATTTTTCCTGTCCGCCAGTCAGACACATATAGGTATGTAGCAGGGCTAACGCTGCACCTCATATCCTCAATGCCAGGCTTCGAGGATGAAGAGAATTTACAAACTCCATTCTTTAAACCACACCCTGTTGGGCAGCCAAATGTTTAAAAAAGTGGGAGATGGGTGTCTGAATAGTGAGTCACTGCTCTGAGAGCTTTTGACACCTGGCAGGCAGCCTGTCCCTTTTTTTACTCCACTCTCGATCCTCCATTACAGAACCTCTAACCCCAATTCCCTCAGGAGAGGCTCTTGCCTCCTTAGCCTGCTGGTGTGAAATTATCCCATAATTTGGTGGAGAACTGGGACCACAACACCTAGTAGCCCTCCTGGTTTTAGGCACCAGCTCTTGGAATCTCTATATTGAACAAGGACCTGGTGGTGCTCCTTGACTAATCATCACTGCAGTGGGAATCAGCCTCCTGGTGTTTTCTCAGAGGTACACTTGTCATCTCTGAAGAGCCAGGGGGAAGACCGAAATCTGCAGTGTTATTTGTCAACAGGGGGAGTGGTTGGGGTGGGGTGGTGGCTAGGGGTCGTTAACTCTACAATAAAGTCCAACTCCACTATAAAGTCCTTGTACAAAGTGACATGGGACCGTGGGGACTGGAAGAAATAAACCAACAGGTTTCACTATTTGTCTCTTGCCTTGAGCACATATAGCACATGTGAGGAGGTATTTGCAAACGTCTACTCCCATAATGTCACCAAGCCCAACGTTGTAACCATTCCAATGCTTTCAACAGACCCGGATATCCCGCTAAGCTTTCCTTGGCAGGCTCCCTTCCGTGGAATAGCCTCCCTCTCCCCCTGCGTCATAAGCAGGGACTCATTAAGTTCTGAACAAGCCTCAAGACCTTTCTCTTTACCTCTTCCTTCTCCTCCAGTCTTCCTTGCTAATCAAAAAGTATCCTCGGGGACCTGACCCCCCATATTTCTCTGCGAGACTTGTCCTTGGCCTCAAGCCCAGGAATCTTATCTCTCCAGGACTGAAATCTCTGCATTGGCTCCCAGTGGCTGTGAGGGTTAAGTTCAAAACCCTCTGCATTGTCCACAAGGCCTTCTGCAGCCTCATTACCTCCAACTCTCTCTTCCTAAATATCTTCCTTCTCGAGCTCTTTGCTCATCCACCTCTAACTCCCTCAGGCTCAGTCGCTTCTCCAAACAACAAGTTGGTGGTGGATCTCTCTCTTCTGCTAGGGCCTCCCTCTGGAACAGCCTCCCTGCCTCCCTAAAACTTGAGGAGGACCATCTCCGGTTCCGGAAGCACCTCAAGACCTTCCTCTTTGCTTCTGCTTTCTCTCCTCCTCTCCCCTGCTGAACTCCTGACTTAAACTGCGCTGGTCACCTGGCTGCCCTCTGATCTCGGGCCCAGGTCCCCTTCCCTGCCAGCTGCACTCCTGCACTGCCTTTCAGGCAACCCCTGCACTTGGGGGCGGTTTCTGTAGCCCTACAGTCCCTACCAGCTCTTGACACTTGATGTCTGCACTTATGATAAGATCGTTTTTTTATATCGGGCTTAATATCCAAAGGTTTCTAAGCGTGGACCCGGGGAACAATCCTGTGTTGTTCCGCGTCGTCTTGTTTCCAAGGCGAGCACGTTGCCCCTGAGTTATCCTCCCAAGACACTTACCCCTGCACTTGCCACTAGCTGGCTGCACTTTTACCAACTGTTCTATTTATTTTATTTATTTACTGTTGATCCTATGTATTGCACTGCCCACACCCCTACCCCTGAACTTTCCCTTTACCCCTGCACTGCGCAATCTCAAGGTCACTTGGCCTTGTAAGATCGTCCCCGTCTTCCCTCTGTTCCCCCTCCCTTGCCTCGTCACACTTTGAAACACTTGTGTATAGGCACGTTATAAAAGCCATATCATCCCAGACGCTGTCTATTTTACTGCACTTGCTTAGGCTCACCCTCCTTACTAGAGGTTACACGTACGTTTTTTTCTCCTCTTAGCAGTTCACCCTGAGCACCTCTCCATGAGCACCACAGCACCTAAGCCTTACCCCCATCCCCTCTGCATGTTATGAACACTCACAAGGCATAGTAGGTTTGTCTCCCCTCCCTTTTATTCTTCTGATTTGTTGTACTGTCAATTCAAGTATTTATCTTTGCTGTAATTCATTTTCTCCCTGTCCCCACCATGTTGCCCTATGGGCGCTTTAAAACAGTTGTGTTAATTGTATAAGCGCCTAACAAATGACCAATAAATAAAAAAATAACTTGATATTGTGACACCAGGTTAAGGCCTGTTTCATTTATACAGCACGTGAGACAAAAGCCTAGAGGCATAGGGGCGCCAAGCCAGGACAGCAGAAAACAAATTAGTCAGAGAAGTAGTCTGAAGCAATGCAGATCAGGCGGAGAGGGACATAAGGATCAGTCAAGGAAGGGCATTCCAGATCTAAGTTGCTGCATAAGGGTAGGATCTTAGTTCCACGTAGGAAAGCCTAGTTCTTGGGGGTCTCCAGAAGGCAGGTGTTATTCGATCTCAATACTATGCATGCAGATAGTCGCGAAATGAGATTAGATAGGTACTTAGGAACCTGCCCAAAAAGGTATTTGTGTGTGATGCACATCACGCAGTAGGTAATTCTTCTACAGACAGGGAGTCAATGTAGCACTCTAATTGCTACTGTTACATGTTATCTTCTTTGCATGAACGCAACAATATGTACCGTGTTGTTTTGTGTGACCTGTAAGCGAGTAAGATCATGTTTGGAAATGCCAAGCAAAAGGCTGGAAAAAGAATCCAATTTAGCTCCTATAGTCACACAGGCGACTGTGGCACGGTTTGCAGATGTAAGAAAGGGCTGTAACTGGGCCAGTAATTTAAGATGGTAACAGGTACTAGACACAAGGCTATTAACCTGTCTTTTCATGTATAATTCTTGATCAAAGATAACCCCAAGTGTCTTGAGCTTGGGCTGTGTGGAAATATTACAATCTGCAATTTTTAAAGAAAGAAACTCTGAGCTAAGCTTCCGCAGCGGTCTAGCAGTACCCAGCATCATGAATTCTGTCTTAGAGCTGTTAAAGGCAAGCTCGTTATCTTGCATCCATATTTGGAAGTATTTATAGGTGGAGCTCAGAGTAGAGGAGTCTGTGACACAGTCACCCGTAAGGGGAACGAGGCATTGCGTGTGATTGGCATATGAAACGCCCAATTTATCAAGTTGCTCAAACAGGGGAAGTGTAAAGATGTTAAAAAGTGTGGGTGACACGCACACGCCCTGTGGAACCCGGCAGGTGGCAATAAACTCCTCAGCCTGGCATTTTCATAGAAAACCCATGCTCTGCAATCTGCTTGGAAAGAAATCACCCACTCAGTAGCAGCAGTGGAGAAATGCGCTGTATCTCGTAGTCTCTCTGGCAGTATGGTGTGATCCACCAGATCGAAACAGCAGAGAGATCAAGGAGCATAAGCATGATGGTATTTCCCTTTTCCATGAATTGCAGTATATTTGTTTTAGGTTTCAGTAAGGTAGACTCTGTACTATGAGCTCATCTGAAACCAGATTGTTTAGGCCCCAGGATATCATATTCAAATAGTAAGTTCTCAATCTGGAAATGTGCCACTTTATCCAAGATTTCAAGTAGATAGGGCACATTTGTAATGGGTCGCTAGTTTCCTGGTATGACAGGGTCAAGTGAAGTTTTTTTAAAAATCAATGGCGAAATCCAGACTTGTTTTATGTCACTGTTCTCATTAAAAGACGCATTAACAAATTTGGTTATAAGAGGTACCAACTGGGGGGCAGCCGCTTTCACCGTAATAGCAGGACAGACATCACCCTTACAATTGGTAGGCTTCCATTTGTGAAGGATATGAGCAAGGTTGTGCTCAGAAATAGGCTGCAAAGCAAATTCGGGGAAGGTCCTAGGTGTTGCCAGCACTACAATTTTATGGGGTTCTTTATTCCTACCCTTGTTTTTATAGGTGATGTTTGCCTGAATTTTTTAAAGTTTATCTGAGAAGGCCTCTTGGATATCATTACACCAATTGGTGTCTTTAATAGCTTGTGAGGGCATTGGACATGGGGCTTCCAGTTCTTTGAGGAATCTAAATAGCTCCTTGGAGCTAGAGACTGCCCCAGAAAAGCGTTGCTCATAGTAATTTATTTTTGCTGAGTAAATAGATGTTTTGTACAACTTGGCTGCCTGTGTGTAGAGGAAATTCTCCTCGTTGGTCTTTTTTTTTTTCCAAACTGTTTAAGCGCATTGCATTTATTTTTCTTAAGCACGCGGATCTCTGCCGAGTACAATTTTTTATCTGGTTGTTTAAGTAAATGTGACTTGAATGGCAACAGAATTTCAACAGCTGTTTCCAAGGACCTATGAAAGGCAGTAGACAGTTCAGTTGTTTAAGTTCCTCAGTGGGGAGATACAACAGTGAGTGCCAATGAAGGAGGCCCTGTTTTTCCTCTACCCCCTTTTGCATTTCTCCTTAAGGAACTAATATTTTTCATGTCTATAATCATTGACCATGTCCGGAGGAGAGGTACAAAGACAGATTACATGTTCTGGAGCTACGATATTTTCTTCTGTCGAATCCTCAGCATTATTGTAATCAAACTGACGTGAAATGGCCCAAATTGGAGCCAATAAGTTATCTCAACTTAGATTACCCTCTACAATAAAATCAGTACCACAGCCGCCTTCTCTTCCCTCCTTGGCAGATGCGAATAAAATGGATCAATGTAATTTATCTTCCATGCCACCAACCTTAGATCGTATTATAGCTTCAGCCATTGAACAATACATGCTAAAATATCACCAGTCTTCTGATAATAGCATTAAATGCGACGAAGGCGGACAGAAATTACCTTCATCTATTGCTACTTCGAATCTAAACCAAACTGTATTTGCTGCCTCTACTTCAAAGCAAATTCCATTTGTCCCTACTAAACACGTAAGCCCCCATGCGACACTCACCTCGAATTCAGAAAGTACTCTAAATAGACAGAAAAAACCCGATGTAAAACAAAATCTCCACTCATTAATTATTAAATGTAGACCTTTGCCGTATCACTTATATGATTTGAATCGTGCTAGCCTTTTAGCTATTTTTGGTGATATATACGCATTGGAGGATATTAATTCTGCTGATATTGAACAAGTTGAATTCTTAAATAATAACGACCTGTCCTTAGTGCGAATCTGGCTCCGCTCAAGAGTGGTTTTAAATACTCTTTGGGCCGCTCGCGCAGCCTTGTGGGATCTGGGTTTTGAGCTTGCTATTGACCATCAAAGAAGCTCTGCTATTTCAGTCCCATATAAAGATGCACAAATAACATTGGTTACCTCCACTAAAGCGAACTCGAGTGGTTCACAATGTAAACAACAGTGTGAATGTCGGTGTTCTACCTCCCAAGCATAGCGTCTCCCCTAGTAAGCATCTTTCATTGTTAAGCTGGAATACTAGAGGCTTCAAACATCTTTTCTCCGATGCTGTCATTAAACTAAGAGAGTACAATTTTATATTATTACAGGAAACATGGCTAACTAACTGCCCGTCAAGGGATGGGTATTATCCCATCCTAAATCCTGCTATTTCTGCTATTAAAGGTCGACCAATGTCTGGTCTGTTAATGATGCTGAAAACATCTCCATCCATGAGTGTTATCTCACATGAATTCTTGACTCCGTTTCTCCAGCTAGCACAACTATCTATTGACGATTGTCAATACTCTTTGATTAATACATACTGGAATCCAGTTGCTCTTTCCACTGATTCCTACTTGCGCTCCCTTGAACGCTTATGGGAAAAAATATATCAATACAAGAAACAAATGCACATACTTTTAGCGGGAGATTTAAATCTCCATTGTCTAAATCATGGGTGCACAACATACGGCCCGCCATGCTCTTTTGTCCGGCCCGCGAGGCACAAAGACTTTCCTAATGGAGGGCGGCCCGCGGCCCGGTCTTTGTTGTCTTCCGGACAAAACACTGGCCGTCATTGGCTCAGCACACATGCACCACGTTGCTCCTACGAGCCACGTAGTGTGTGTGTGCTGACCCAATGGAGGGCCAGCACTACGGCTGGCGTGGTCCATAATGCTTGATGCCGGAAGGCATTTCAGCCTTGGACCACGCCAGCCGTAGTACGATTCCAGCGTTCCTGCTTACCTGCCGCTTACCTGCCTTCCAGTTCCAGCACGTCTCCGGTAAGTGGTCTGTTTGTGTTTGTGTGTCGGGTCTGTTTTACTTTATGTTTGTGTGTGTATGTTGCGATGGGGGAGATGGGGGGGGGGTGTCGGATGTGTATGAATGTTGGAATTTGAATGCATTTTATGTGTATGTTGAGATGCGGGGGTGGGGGGGTGTCGGATGTGTATGAATGTTGGAATTTGAATGTATTTTGTGTGTATGTTGAGATGCGGGGGTGGGGGGGTGTCGGATGTGTATGAATGTTGGAATTTGAATGTATTTTGTGTGTGTTGAGATGCGGGGGTGGGTGTCGGATGTGTATGAATGTTGGAATTTGAATGCATTTTATGTGTATGTTCAGATGCGGGGAAGGGGGGGTGTCGGATGTGTATGAATGTTGGAATTTGAATGTATTTTGTGCGTATGTTGAGATGCGGGGGTGGGGGGGTGTCGGATGTGTATGAATGTTTGTATTTGAATGTATTTTGTGCGTATGTTGAGATGCGGGGGCGGGGGGTGTGTGTCAGATGTGTATGAATGTTTTGATTTGAATGTATTTTGTGTGTATGTTGAGATGCGGGGGTGGGGGGGTGTGTCTGATGTGTGTGAATGTTTGTATTTGAATGTATTTTGTGTGTATGTTGAGATGCGGGGGTGGGGGAGTGTCGGATGTGTATGAATGTTTTGATTTGAATGTTTTTTGTGTGCTGAGTTGGGGGGGTGGGGGTTCGAGTCTGTATGGGTGCATGTTTGTGTGTGTGCTGAGTTGGGGTTGGGGGGTTCGGGTCTGTGTGTGTGCTGATTTGGGGGGTGGGGGGTTCAGGTCTGTATGGGTGCATGTGTGTGTGCTGATTTGGGGGGTGGGGGTTCGGGTCTGTATGGGTGCATGTGTGTGTGCTGAGTTGGGGGTGTGGGGGTTCGGGTCTGTAAGGGTGCATGTGTGTGTGCTGAGTTTGGGGGTGGGAGGTTCGGGTCTGTATGGGTGCATGCTTGAGAGTGTGTTTGGGGTATAGTGTTTGGTTGGGGGTGAGGGGGCCATGGTGCATAGTGTTTGGTTTGGGTGAGGGGGCCATGTGGCATAGTGTTTGGGTGGGGGATGAGGGGGCCAAGGGGCATAGTGTTTGGTTGGGGGTGGGGGCCATGGGGCATAGTGTTTGCTTGGGGATGGGGGCCATGGGGCATAGTGTTTGGTTGGGGGTGAGGGGGCCATGGGGCATAGTGTTTGGTTGGCGGTGAGAGACAGAGGGCATAGTGTTTGCTTGGGGGGTGAGGGACAGGGGGCATAGTGTTTGGTTGGAGGTGAGGGACAGGGGGCATAGTGTTTGGTTGGGGGTGGGGCCCATGGGGCATAGTGTTTGGTTGGGGGTGAGGGGGCCATGGGGCATAGTGTTTGGTTGGCGGTGAGAGACAGAGGGCATAGTGCTTGCTTGGGGGGTGAGGGTCAGGGGGCATAGTGTTTGGTTGGAGGTGGGAGCCATGGGGCATAGTGTTTGGTTGGGGGTTAGGGGGGTGAGGGGGCCATGGGGCATAGTGTTTGGTTGGGGGTGAGGGACAGGGGGCATAGTGTTTGGTTGGGGGTGGGGGCCATGGGGCATAGTGTTTGGTTGGGGGCTAGGGGGGTGAGGGGGCCATGGGGCATAGTGTTTGGTTGGGGGTGAGGGACAGGGGGCATAGTGTTTGGTTGGGGATGGGGGCCATGGGGCATAGTGTTTGGTTGGGGTGGGGGCCATGGGGCATAGTGTTTGGTTGGGTGTGAGGGGCCCATGGGGCATAGTGTTTGGTTGGGGGTGAGGGGGCCCATGGGGCATAGTGTTTGGTTGGGGGTGAGGGGGCCCATGGGGCATAGTGTTTGGTTGGGGGTGAGGGGGCCATGGGGCATAGTGTTTGGTTGGGGATGGGAGCCATGGGGCATAGTGTTTGGTTGGGGATGGGAGCCATGGGGCATAGTGTTTGGTTGGGGTTGAGGGGACCATGGGGCATAGTGTTTGGTTGGGGATGGGAGCCATGGGGCATAGTGTTTGGTTGGGGGTGAGGGGACCATGGGGCATAGTGTTTGGTTGGGGATGGGAGCCATGGGGCATAGTGTTGCACTCCAAGAGTGAACTTAATAATAAAGCTAAAACAGGCACAGTTAGGAGATGTACATCCTTTGCTTTTTTAAGGAAACCTGACTCAACGAAGGCCATACTCCTCTTGGGTAACCCAAACAGCAAACTATAGCAGTTCAAAATAACGCAATGTCCAATCAAGGGTCAATAAAATATATATAATTTAATTAAACAGACGATATACAATAACTAAATCGAAATAAATGATAGCAATGGAAAATGTGTAGTACAAAATGTAAGTTTGAAATGCAATAAAAATCGTTACCCCTCAAAAACATCTTTTTCCATGTGTTTAATACAAATTGGGGTTGAAAAAGCCTCCTGACATGTCCCGCCTACCGCCCCGCCCACTTTTACTTTTCGGCCCACTATAGCCCTCATGTAAGGTACTTTCGGCCCTCTGTCAAAATCAGTTGTGCACCCCTGGTCTAAATAGTAGCAAAGTATTATCTGACGATCGAGTACGAAGCTGGAATGCGTTTATACAATCGAAAGACATGTTCATGGTAAACGGATCATTTCCTGAGGACTCTCCTCCCCATCCGACATGGAAAAGGGGTAGTTCTCTGGCTATTATTGATTTCATTTATGTTAGCCGCTCCTTGTTCTATCTCCTAAAAGGGTTTCAGGTTCTGCCATCTTCGGCTAGTGATCACAATATGTTACATCTCCACTGGCCACTGAACTCTACTGATCAAAGCATTGCTCCACCTGTGACTCCTATAACAATGGAAGGAACTATTGAAGCGAATCTTGGTCGAAACCGCCTACGATGGACCAGTACGAAACTATTACATTTCACAGATTGTCTTAAAACATCAAGCGAAACCTCGCTAAACCATTGTAATTCTGATATTGATTACACAAAACTAATGTATCAATTTGCCGGTTCTACTAAGATAACAAGATCTTCGGTCGCAGCACACTCTTATAACCAAGATATGCAGAAAGCGAAAGCTTTATTTCGAAAAAATAAGAAAGCGATTCAATCTCTACCAGTAGATCAGCGCTTAGTTGCTCTTAAAGCAATTAAAACTAAACATAGGAACTGGAGAAGAACTTATCGTTCTTTATTATACCAGAAAGATGGTGAGGCAATGTTGGTTAAAATGTTGACTAAAAACACTGCAGGATGTTGGTCATTAATATCAGACACATATAACACCACTCAATGTCAAATGCAGACTAATGACGTTGCTTCTACCATATGGATCTCCCATTTTACTGATCTTTATGCTCTTCTCCCTTCTACTAATTGCGTACCTCCTGTAAAACTTGAGGGATCCTTCTCAATAGATTTTACAATGGACGATATTCTTAATCTTATCCACAAAGCAAGTAGATCCCGTGCTCCAGGCCCCGATGGGCTTTCTAATGCCATGCTAAAAGAATTTCCGGATCTATGGGCCCCAATCCTGTTTGAAATCTTCTCTCAAGTTGTAATTACCCAAAAGATCCCTAAATCCTGGTGTACTTCATTGATTGTACCCATATATAAAAAAGGCGATAGACAAAACCCCACAAACTATAGGCCAATTGCCCTGTTAGATGTTCCTGGGAAAATCTTTGCCTCATTAATTCTAAGAGATCTCCAACAATGGATTAATTCATCGAATATGAGAGATAGGTTTCAAACAGGATTTGTAGCTGGTAAGGGAACGGCTATAAATATCGTCTCCTTGACTGCAATCAAGGCACTCTGTTGTCAGCAAAAGCAATCGCTATTCATTGCCTTTGTAGACTTCAAGGAAGCATTCGACTCTATAGATCGCAATCTAATGCTGCAAAAATTGCTGCTATTGGGCTGCCCCTATTCTTTGGTCAAGTTAATTTCTATCTTTCATGAAAATACATCAGTTCATATTCGTCTTACTCGTGACGGGATACTAACCCGCCCCATTTTAACATATCGAGGACTGAAACAGGGATGCATCTTGGCAGCTACATTGTTTAACTTATTCATCCTTGATATGGGTGAAAAGTTTCAGAATGTTAACTCTGATGCTCCTAAACTAGACCAAGAACAGATACCATGGATCCTTTATGCAGACGATCTAGAAAATGCTATGACTGTAAACTTAACGAAAACTCAAATTATGATGTGCCAAAATCGTAAAATGACAAAACACTTTCAATTCAAGTGGTATATAAAAAAGGAGTCGATTCTTTTAACCTCAACATATAAATACTTGGGCATTATGATCAGCCAGGGTAACAATGATAAAGTGTTTCAAAAAGAACTTGAATTGAAACTGCAAACCTTAATTTCCCAATCTAGGGCCATTTTATATAAATTTGGAAAGTTTACGTGCAATCATATAATATCATTCTATTCCATGAAAGTAAAACCCATTATCTCGTATGGCTCTGAAGCTGTATCGATGCTGCCCCTTTTAGTGTGGGATCGATTAGAAGGAAAATATTGGCGCTCAATTCTTAATTTGCCTACCTGTGTCCCCATTGCAATGATTCGTTTTGAATTAGGGCTGCTATCGCTATACAGTACTATTGCATGGAAACTGATCGCCTTGTTGAGAAAATGCATCCTGTCATTACAATGTCTAGATATATCCGGTATCTTGGGTAAATATTTACTATACTCAGATCATCAATACCCAAAATGCTGGTTAAACACAGCTATAAATATCCTTTCAGATGCGGACATCTCCGTAGATACTTTAATTTATAATCCAACGCAGGCTAAAATTAAACTATATCGGCAAGACTGGATATATACCTTGGAAAAATGTTCCCATTCTAAAGACTGGAACACTGCCCAGTTTGGCCATAAAAAATTTAGAGTTGCGGAACCATACATTTTAAAATATCCATCTCCAAAATTTAGAGATGACTATATTCGTTTTCGTCTAAATCTGTGGCATACAAGGGATATTTTATTTAGGCGAAAACTAATTGATGCCAGCGAGAACATCTGCCGTTTTTGTAAGGATCCTGCAAACGCAGAAACGCTGAAACATGTTATCGTCTACTGTCCTGCATTATATGCTATACGTTGTAAATACTATCTCCATTGCTTTACAACGCAAATTGTAACTGATATGGAAGAATTATGGCTATTGATTTTTGGTACAAAGAGAATGTCAATTAGATTAGCTACAACAGGCTTTTGAAATGAATTATACCCAAAGTGATTGTGAATGCTGTCATGAGAGAATGGTGATAGAAGGGAAAGAAAGAAAGGAAAAAAATGAGAGAAAAAGGAAAAAAAAGAATGCTGCTGCTACTAAGATCTTTTATATATTGGGTGTCAGGTGCAAAATTTGGAAATGTGTTATATATTGATGAATTGAATTGTAATATGTTTATGATATGTTTTTATTCATTTTGTAATTGTTGAAAGGTTGTTCCATACAGCCAAACAATAAATAATAAAAAAAAAAAAAATGGCCCAATGCCTTCCTGGTCTTAGTGCCAGAATGATAGGAGATTGAGTAGTTATAGGCAGAAAACAAAAATGTGCCAGGAGGCTTATCAAGTGTATTAGTACACTTAGCTGTACTGAGAGCCTGTAGGTTATTGTGGTCAGTTAGTACTTGTATAGGGTGCTTAGTACCTATTAAATGGTGCCTCAATTCCAGAAAGGCATTTACGATGGACAACAGTACTTTATCTGTAATGGTGTAGTTTCTTTTGGTAGTGGTTAGACTGCATGAATAGTATGCAACCGGGTGTCAACAATCAATGAGACTGCACCGTTGAGACAGAACCGCTGCGACCACTAAGTCAGACGCTTCTGCTTCTACGACAAACAGGGCTTTGGGATCGGGGTGTAACAATCTAGGGACGAATGTAAATGCGGTTTTTAGACATAAAATGCATTCTGAGCTGAAAGACCAAAAAATGAGGCTTACTACAAAGAAATGGAAATAGCCAGTCACGAGGTCAAAGAACAACATTTAATACAGTCATATGACTGGGTCTCAGCACCCCACTATGCATGCGTACAAACACTGTGGCAGGAGAGAACCCCCGAGACACCAGAAGTAGTTACATATATACAATTCGGAATCACATACAATACACTTGTCCAGCCCCATCATGTGATAGGGACCATAGGGATCATGATCTTTCCACGTAGATGGTATTACCAAGACAACATACTTGCATTTTCCCCCGTCGTCCTACAGACAATTTACTGTCTGGGAGCAGGGTAAAGCAGTGCTTGGGGGCATATTGTGTTCCCTTGTACAAGGTAACATTCTCAGTGCAGCTTTTCTATGTTGCTCCTACAGTCTAAGGTCAGTCTGCTCTAAAGCTTGGGAATAGGGTTTCTCTGAAGGAGCACGTTTCAGATGCACATTTTACAATTAATGGTTCAGTGGAGAAATGATGGTCGAGACAGGAGGCCACCTAACTTGTAGATTAGCTATGCTTCTGCAAGGGCTTTAAGGTTCTATAGTGTAAGACAAACACGCTCAGCAGAATGTGCATTCCTCTCTTCTAAGAGTCAGAAAGTTCATGCTGCAGTCTTCTATCGCGTTTAGAGCGAAAAACGCATAATGAGCAGGGAACTGAACAATGCAGCCAAGATGGCAGATAAAACAAAATGGCAATGTGACCATCATTATTGCAGCAATAGAATTGTAGTGTGATGCGAATGTACTTAGGCCAATATGCATACCTTATAGGTCACTAAACTGAATATATTTTCACAAACCCTCCTTTTGGCCTAAGCCAAGAGCATCATCCAAACATTGTATCCTCAGACGATCAGGATGCAGTGTCATCATCAGAACACCCCGAATCATCACCATCATAGACACTGATGGCCATAAACTCTTTTATAGCAACGTCCTGCATGATCAGTGCATTAGTGACGTGCACAGGCAAGGGTGGGCTTGGTTTCAATTTGACCTTTGTTCGCGCATAACAATCCCCTAGCATGGATTGAACCCAGGACCAGTAAGCATTGCATGCAACAACAACAAAATATAACTATACTAAGGATTATACCTAGAACAGAAAATATCTTCCAACCCCAAGTTCGCAGTAAACTCCCAAACCATGTACTGAGATCCCAGTCCCCTCAAGGAATGTGTACTTCTGAACCCAAAATATGTAGCCTCTTGATTGCTTGGAAAATGGTGGGGGCAGAGTCAGGTGCATAAACACAAAACGTAGACCCAACCATTTTGCATACACCACCACGCTCAGCCAGGATGGCGTCTAACACCATCCTATTCTGAAGGGCCACTAGTCTAATGTCCTTTTGTTCCAATGTCATATTGAACATAATATCATTGGTCTCATTGATAGTTTTCTCCAAAATCCTAGCCAATTTCCTAATGTTTTGAGAGTTGATTATCTGTCCCCAGAACGGAACCATGGACTTAGCAATATCCCCCAATACCTGCAGGGGAGTGTCACCTGTTTCCCTCCTAGGACAAGTTTTTAATATATCAGCGGTTGAAGTGATATATACCCGGGTAAAAGTATTTCCAAATAACATATACCCTTCCAGTCTTTAGGTAACCAACGATAAGCTTCACTTCCACAAATGAAATAGATAGAACCCCCTATATACAGAGGCCTATCCTCTTTCACCAGAACAGCTGTGTTCATGCATTTATCATATGAACCCAAAGGTCGGGAACCTTCTTTTCGTAAACAGAATGGGACAGAATCAGGGTCATGATAGATGGTATATGATGGGGGAGCAACCGCCTTATTCCCCACTGGAGTGATTTTGAAAGAGATCATTGATTGGTCGGGTCTGGAATGTTTGTTAGAATGCTTAGCAGTGGCAGTATTGAGTGTGCTTTTGTTTGCAAACACCGAACATCCTAGAGGCAATAAAACCAATTGATCGAATTCATTAACGTTTGTACCATCAAAGTTACCAGTGACACTGTCGTTCCATCGTCCAAAGAACAGTGCCCTAAATGAGGCATAACATGCCGTAGGCAGAGGGTGAATATACCAATCTATCCCCTTCTCACCATGCTGTGGCAGATGTGAGCAAACCCAACAATTAGTTTTATTCAGAATAGCATGTGTTGCATTCATTATCATCATGAGGGTGTTGTTACGATAACCCCCTCCATGACTGAGGTCACGTGGACAAAGAGTGTGTGCGTACAAGTGTAGGGGTAGTGGAGACATAGTGGATGCACTAACAGTTGGAAATAGAGTATCGAGTGGATGTGCACTCTCCAAATACCATAGTACAGGTATCAATGTGACCATAATACAGGTTATCACTAGAATTATTATCCATTTTGTCCTCGGAGACCATGGCCCTTCATATACAGGCCCATCAGTCTGGAAATGTACCATGCCCTAATTCATACGATCAGCCCCAAATGTGGGCATAGTCCTTCAGCATCCGTTAAAAAGCCTCACTGATAGGCTTTATAAATTAATCAGTTGGTGGCACCTGAACACGTGTCCAATCTTGCTTGTAGTCTTCTTTGCTGCTCCCTGCCCCTTATCTTGTCTGGAGGGGAATGATGAGGGCATGGCACAGCGTTGGTTTCTTGTGGGTGCAGTATTCCTACTACACTTTCCTATTCTATTACAAAACGTAATGTCAATCCCTGAACTAAATCCAATTTCGTGTTCAAAGGTTGTACCTCAAAGCTCCAGGTACCTAATGGTCAATGAGCAAAGACATTGTGGCAGCATAAAGGTTAATATATGGTTGAAGTATTTGTTATTTTATGATTCATACACTTATTGCATTTAAAAAACGTCTATAATGACCTTTTTGATTATGCCACCAGATCATATAACATCACATCCAGTGTTATCAGAGTCAAAGTCCATGTAATGACACTTCCTGTGATGTAATCAAGTATATGATGTCACTTTCACAACACCTAACATTTTGGTGAATTGATGTACATGAAAGTGGATTCTTCCGGGCCAGAGCTACAGTTCAATTCGGACTGGGGTGTGGACTAAGCAAAAGCCAAGACAACCAGAAGCCTGCAGTGATCTTGAGCACCACCTTCTCACTCCCTGATGAAGCTGGAGTTCAGCTGAAGAATAACCCTGCATTTGTACCACTTTTTTGCACAGCCTTTGTCCCTGAGTGAGGTATCGGGTAATAATGTCCCTATATATATATATATGGTCGGCGTACATAATGTCACTGAAAAAGGCTTGTGCCGACATTATATAGGTGACCATATATATAGGGACAGGGAGAGCAGGGGTTGCGGGGGTGTTCCCTGCTCCCCTTGAAAAAAAGGTTTTGGGGGTTGCAGTGGTGACCCGCGCACCTTCCATGTAGTAATGTCCCAGCAAAAAATTACCATTGTGCAGCTAATTGTTTGCATGGCGATATTTATGCGGGGACATTATCACATGGAACCCTGAATGTCCCATTATGGGAGCAGGTAGCTTTGTGCATCCATTAAATCCCTCTTCAGGAGCATTCCATTGACTGGCATCCACAGCTAAGGGCTGCATAGACAAAGGACGGTTCTGTTTGGCCCTGTGAGGGCCTGGCAGGTGCTAAGGCCACCCATTCTGCCCAATTACCCCTCCAATCATTTCCCTGTCAATTCTGAATGACCATGTGAGTCTCAATCGCTGTTAGGAACTTCCAACAATTCAAACCCTCACCATCACTCCTTGCCTAAAATACTCCTGCCAAGCCTGCTGCTTATCCATACTGTGTTTCCTCGTCTCTCTCCAATGGCCTCTACCTGCTTCTTCTCTTACACCACTTCCCTGGCTCCTCTTTCCCAGTCCCCTTCTCCACATTACTCACTCACCCACCAAACGCCATTCATGCGGCAACTCCCTCTCCTAACCCACCCACTCCAACCTCATTTACCCTACCCGCTTCCCTTCTACACCTCCAGCAACTATCTCCTCTACCTCTGCTCCCCCTTTTGACCTCACCATTGGTATCTAGAATGCTCAAAACATCTGCAGAAACCCATCCTTTCCCAAAAATCATTTTGATTCCCAGCCCCGAAAAACTCTCTATGATGGATATCACCGAAACCTGGATTCCACTGTGACACCCCCATCCTGGCAGCCCTCAACACCAACATTGCCTCTTTTTCTCACTCCCATCTTCTCGCCAAAAAAAAAAAAAAGAGTGGTGGTCTCATAATCATCAAGGACACATCATAAGCACGCCTTCCGGTCTCTGATTTCACCCACCTCTGAGCACATTTTGTTCCAACTACTTCTCCCACCCTTCATACTATCGTCGTCATCTACCACCTACCGGAAACATTCGCCTCTTCTTCACTGACCTAGCCTCTTACTTGAAACACTCCCAACGGAAGGTCCTGTTGTCATAATGGAAAACCTGAATGTCTCCAATATGTCTAACGTGGAACAGCGCAAACTTGAATCCACTCCCTCTTACAACTCCGCAGTCAACCTACTTAAACTTTCAACGTAACTCCCTCAATCTCATATCCTGTCTTCCACTCTGGTCTCCTCTGCTCCCACAATGTTCCCCTACATCTCGGAACCCTCTCTCATACACTTCACCTTCTTCATTTCTCCCCTCTCTCCAATCCTTTTCCCTCATCTATCACCAAATTCCAGCCCCCTATCCTGACCAAGTCAACATCTAGCTCCAACCTCTCATTCCGTCATTGATCTCACCCTTACGAAATTCAACTCGGCACTGTCTACCCCCTTCAATAATATCTAATCTGCCCGCTGCCTTAATCTTACCCTTTCCTGTCCTCAACCATGGATCTTGCCTGCTATCCAGCTGCTAAGTGTACCAAGTGTTGATCCTTCTATTACATCTGCTCTTTATGCCAATGACTTTGCCTCCTGCTTCCCAACTAAAATGAAATGCAGGACACATTGTCCACTCTATCTCTCCCATCTACTGCCTCAGTCTCCGATCTCTCCATCTTAACGACACTCGCCCCTCTATCTCGCTTCTCTAACACCTCCCCCACGGAACCTCTTCCCATCCTTCTCTCTGCCACACCATCCTGCATGCAAATTAACTCCTTTCTACCACACATTGTTAAGGAACTTGCACTTGTCACCTCAGTTCACCTCTCCACCATATTCAACCTATCTCTATAAACTTGTACCTTCTCCGTCTGTTACAAAACCCCAGTTATAACTCTCCTTAATAAAAAAATAGCTGACCCAAACAACCCCTCTTTTTACAGTCCTGCCCATCTCCTTCCCTACCACTCTAAAATCCTCCAGTGTTGTCTTCAACCCCATACTCGACTATCTCGAGGTACACTCACTTGCTGACTCCTTCCCATCTTGATTCTGGTCCAAAACCTCTCAGAGACTGAGCTCATCAATGTTGACAATTCTCGTACCACTCGCACCTCTCATTCAATCTCATTCTTCTAGATCTTTCTGCTGCCTTTGTCACTGGATCAACTGTCCCTCCTTCAACCTCTTTCACTCATCTGCTCAAAGTACACCATACTCAACTGGGTGTCCCCTATCTCTGACCACTTTTTCTCCAACTAATTGGACTTCAGCACCTCCTCCCCAATACCCTTTACCATGGGTGTCCCTCGAGGATCGGTCCCAGGCCCACTTCTCTTCATCGTATAGACCTCCTCCCTTGGAAAACTCATTTACATCAATGGCTTTAACTAGAACCTTTTCAATGATGATCCTCAAATATTCTTTTACTTACCCTTCTTCACTCTACAATCTCTGAACGTATAACTAAGCACTGTACTGCCATTCACCACTGGAGGGCACTCTGCTGTCTCATGTCAAGCTCATCAAAGACAAATCTATTTTTCCCAGCCTCCAATGTTAAATCCAATCCCCCTCTGTGCTCACCATAACTACTTGACTCCCTCAACCATGTCTTGCAACCTTGGGTTTTCTTTGACAGCAACCTGATACTCTATCAGGTCATCTCTGCCACTGCCACCAGACTCAAACTCAAACATTAGAAACATCTGCCTACACCTCACACTCCACTCAACTTAAGCCCTTACCTCTAACGCATGTGCTGAGCAAACTGCACAAGTCTACGTTTTGGTCTATCCCTCTCCTCTGTTGGTCCCCTCAACAAAGTCCTCAACTTTGCAACACACACCCTTTCCAAACTATCTAGATCCTCTCTCCCCCCTCTACCTAATGTCACCACACTGGGTGGCTAGCCATGCACAATCACTCTTTTTAAATTCCCGCTACTCATCTATAAATACATCCATGCTCTTGCTCCCCACCAATGAATGCCTCACACTCTACTTTCCCTCTCAAACATTTTGCTCCTCGACTCTTCACAGCCCATCAGTCCCTGGCACCCTTTTGCCTCCTGATGCATTCACTCCATTTCCCTACTTGTCCCACTCGTCTTGAATCCTCTCCCCAGCCATCAAAGTCATCTCTTCAGTGGAACGCTTCAAAACATGGTTCAAACTCCATCTTCTAGCAAGGGAAAACGCACCCCTGTCCAAACTCCTATCCAAACTAACTGCCCAACCCAACTTTCCTAGATTCAGTTCTAAATGACAGTGTTTAAAAAAAAAATACAAATACAAAAATCTAAGAGAACTACGAAGGAAAGGGGGTCTTGAGGAGAATAGAATTGAATGACACACTTTGAGAAACTAAGCAACTAATGGTACAGCATCCCAATGATTTCCACTGCACTTCAACCTCTGCCCACACCCCTCTAGTTCTCCAAGGTTTCTTGCTGTGCCAGTTGCTGTCCCTCATATTGTACACTACAGTCATACATTATGTACCCTACACCGACCAACTTAGTCTACCGGGGTACATTACTTACGCTAATGGTACTCTACACTATGGCTACATTAACTGGTATAGCTGATACATTGGACAATCACACCTTTCCCCCTAAATGACTTTTGCACAAGTTCAACTCACCGTCCCAATCAACCCCTTGCAACAGTGTGCTCAGAAATTCCAGACTCCGGGCACGACGTCCTAGAATATTTGACCCACTTATCAGATACGGGGTTAACTTCAACCTCCAAAGTGAAGCATCTCACAATTAATTACGTATCTTGCCCTAACACCAACATTAGCAACAACAAACCCCACACTAAAAGAATTACGACACATCGCTCAGTAGTTCCTGACAGTACCACTTTACCTCCTTTAGATAAGCCTACACCCAACCTGAAAGGAGCTTTAATAAACGCTAGATCTCTAGCCGCCCATGCTACAGAAATAGCGGAAGTCAACTTACAGAAGACTATGGGACTCATTCCGAGTTTGCAGGTAAGTACCGGTCATTACCGGCATGGTGCAAATAGCGTGTTCGAGCTGGCAATAGACCGCTAAAAGTGGCCTATTATGACTTTGCGGGCACGAGCTTTGGGCCATGCCGGTAAGGTACCTAGCGCCATGCCGCAAAAGGGCCCCAAAAAGCCCTTACCGGCATGAAGCGCACCGTATATAACACTACCGCCATAGAGTAAAGCGGCATTAGCAATGACCGTAAATAGCGGTGACCATAATTAGTGGTCACCGCTATTTACAGTCACCGTTAAATAGTGGAACCGGAAATAGCGTCATCGGACAGGAACTGGAAGGAGCATGGCGGCCATCTTTAAAAACACAATCCATTGCCACCTCACCAGACAGGACCCCTGGCAAACTTTGAACACTGTGGATACATCCCATCATCAAGGAGGAATGCCAAAAGCACCAAAAAAGGGAGCTGCCCGCCTCAGGAAGGAGTGCTTCAGCCCGGATGAGCTCCAGATGATGGTGGATACTCTTCACGAGCATTCAGACATGGTTTTCAGCGGTGACATGCCGAGGGTGGCGGTAATAAAAAAAAAAAAGAGATCTGGGCCATGGTAGCACAGAAGGTGAGCGCCGTGGGCAACACCCCCCGCACCACCAAGGACTGCTGAAAACGGTGGGACAACCTGCGGCTAAGGGTGCGGAGCATCCTGTCGGCCAACAGAGGCCAGGCCCTGGAGACAGGAGGAGGGCCAGGTTCCCCCATGAAATTGATGCCGTGGGAGGAGACATGTGCGGCCATGATAGGCCCAGAAGCCATTGAAGGGGTTTGAGACATGGAGTGAGGGGCAACGTCATCCGTCGATGGCGGTGAGTGTCCAAAGTCAATACTGCCAACGCATTTTTTTATGAAAGTCACTGCTAAGGGCTCGGCAAGGTGTACCGTCATGGTTAGCCAAACCCCCCCTTTAAATCATGCCGAAACAAGTGAGACCCAGGCTAGTGCTAGGTGCAAGGCTGTAACCTATATGGCACATACCACACAAAGAGGCGCATTCCATGAGGCACACAGGGCAGTTGATGTAAACCGTGTGCATGTGAGCCAGCACAGTACCCAGCCAACATGAGTGATACAGACATATGCATGCATTTACCATTCAAGCATAGATCAATGTGCCGTTCACCACCCAAATGCCGACAACCCACTAGAATCTGATTATATCGTAGGCATGTCCAACTGCTGACTCTCAAATCATCACTCATGACGTCCCTCTCTTCCACCCCCACAGTCAGCGAGCATGACAGCGAGGACCAGGCAAGCAACCAGCCCAGCCCCTCCTGGGGCCAAGTCAGGACCCGCCGTCTACCTGCGAGCAGGAAAACACCTCATGCCACACCACCGGATCCAGCAAGGCCTGTGGGGAGTGCACAACCCCCACCCCTACCCCACCCAGCACTGGTGGCAGACACCTGCCCTACGCCGCACTCGGAGGAGTCCAGTGTGGCTGGGGAGATTGCAGCCACGTGCCCCCTCGATGTTCCCAACAGCCCCTCATCCATATGCGGAGCAACTGAGGAGGACACTTATGAGATTGTCCACACCCCTGATGGCCAAAAAAAAGTCTTGTATAGAGACTCTGGTGACAGTGAAACACCTGGGTTTACGTGGCAAGGAGCAACACTGGAACATGCCAGTGCTGTGGCCAGTTCCCTCAGTGAAGCACCAGAAAGACATGTGAGCCTGATTCCCAGCAGGCCAACCACATCAGCCACATCAGCCATTGATGCAGAGCGGGCTCAGCAGCTCACAGGCCTCATAAATGGACTTCCTGCAAGACAATCGGCAGGCCAGGGAGGAGTGGCGGAATGAACTGCGGGCACTGGGCAAGGTTCTGCGACATCCTTGGCCAGATAGCAGATGCCCTGGAGGCTGCACCTCCTGCACGACAGCCCCAGCATGAGGACACACCTTCTCAATGCTCCTCCACCCAGACCAGCCCGCTCCGCCGCTCACAACGTACATTGCGCCGCCAGGGCATGGATCCCCCTGGCTCTGGGAGTGCACATTGACAATGCTGACATACTCATGTGGCCTATGTAGTCCTTATGGGACTAGTGTGGGTTGTTGTGGTGGGAGGGAGGGGGTGAGGGTGTGTTTGGGAGTTGTGGGGGGAGGGAGGTGAGGGTGTGTTTGGGAGTTGTGGGGGGAGGGGGAGGAGGGTTAGCGTGTGTTTGGGAGTTGTGGGGGGGCGAGGGTGTGTTTGGGAGTTGTGGGGGGAGGGGGAGGGTGGTGGAGGGTTTGTTTTTCACCTTTTAACCTTCTAATTCAATACACCGATTGTTCATCAAAAAACAACAGAGTGGACATTCAACATTGCGCATGTGTCATTCAATGTTTCACAGTGCATAGTGTACATGTATCCCCACACCCAGTGCCTGATGTCCTGACATCCTCACACCCTCTGCTGACTTGTGTGTTAGAAATATTGTCTAATCAATGACTGCCGCACAGCACGTCCCTCCTGTGCATCGGCATCGTGATGCTGTCCTGCCACCTCTTCCTCTTCCTCCCCTTCATCATCATCAGGTGATAGCAGTTCCATGTCAGGGGGCAGGGGTACGTTCCGACGGATGCATATATTGTGCAGCATTACACATGCCATGGTGATCTTGGCCACCTTCTCATGGCTGTATATAAGTGCCCCACCCGACCGGCTGAGGCAACAAAATCGTGCCTTCAACAGGCCAAAGGTCTGTTCAATCACCACACGTGTATGGGTATGGGAATGATTGTAGTCCTCCTCGTGCCTGTTCTGTGGGTTTCGGACAGGGGTCATGAGCCACGGCTTCAAGGGATAGCCACCATCACCTGCATGAGAGGGGAATGAAGGTAAGTGTTCGTACATTCATTGTGGACAACTGTACTAGTCTTATATGGCAGCAGGTAATTTCTGCCCATACACACAAGTCCCTGGATGCATTGCCCCCATTTCTGAACCCGCTATGTGTCCTGTGCAATGGGATGATGGAGGGGGTAGCATCCTCAGGATGGGTTATGGTGTGCACTCACATCTTGTTGCACGTGCATCGTATATGCATGCAGCAGTGTTGGAGTGAAATCATTCATTGTTGTGTTCTGTGAGATTTGGTAGTGGGGAGTGTTGGCTGTTGTCAGTAGCATATCCGTAATTCTGCACTGATCAGTACCATGGTGACTAGCAGCACTCCTATGGGTGTGCGGAACCAGTGACACGCTGTGGTATCCCTGTTAGGCTCAGTTCAATGCACTCCCAGGGATGACTGTCTGGTGTGGTGATATGCTGGAGGCAGCGACATAGTGCATATTCAGTGCATAGTGCTAGATGCTCTTACGGTGTGTGAGGGCCGCCGATAAGTGGTGCATGTGTTGTGGGTTGTGGCCTGGTCACCTGTTAGTCATGTAGTGTTAGGAGTCGGCCTTACTTCATCACTGTGGGATTTGGTAGTAATGTGCCGTTTCACTGGCTCTGGAGCACAGTGTTCGGTGAGGTGCACATCGTGCACTGGCATCAACATTTCCACCCAGGTGGAGTATGCATCTCCCCCCCCCACTTCCCAACCAGGTGGGGTATGCAGGCACCCGCCTCACAACCCCGATGCACTGCCATGGCCCAGTCAGGCAACTCACCAAGCAGCCAGGCACGTCATCCAGCATGTCGCTCCATATAGCGTGGAGTTCCGCAGGACCAAAGAGTCATGAGTTGATCCTGGATATCCGGCACAGCAATGTGTGATGATCTTGTTGGCATTGCATACCATCTGCACGTTGATGGAGTGGTATTGGTTGCGGTTGCGATACGCCACCTCCATGGCATGCGGGGCCACCAACTCCACGTGGGTGCAGTCAAGGGCACCTATACAATTTGGCATGCCTGCCAGTGCATGGAAGGCAACCTTTGAATCGAATATTTCCTGGGGAGACCATGGTAGGGATATGCAGTCCCTTGTGTGCTTGAGGAGGGCATCCAGCACTTGGTTCAGTATCCGGGAAAATAAGGGTTGTGATATGCCATGCATGTGCCCCACTGTGTGCTGGTAGGTGCCTGTGGCAAGGAAGTGGATCACAGTCACTACCTTCAGTAGAGGGGGGATGGCGGTATGTATTTCAATGAGGCTCACTATGTTGTCATGTATCAGGTCCACTATGGTGGTGATGGTGTCACGGTCAAGCCGGTACAGGATGTGGATCTGCTCTGGTGTTAGGTTGAAGGGGGTGGCTCTGATGCGAGGGATTGGGGGCTGCCGGCGTGGTAACGGTGGCTGCACTGGTGGGGCATGCTGGGCCTGTCTCACCCTCCTTCTCCTCCTGTGTATCCTCTATGGTGGGGGCTGTGGTTGTTGTTGTTGCTGTTGCTGTTGTTGCTGCCTTGCAAGCAGGGCCTCCAGCTCCAGTAATGCTACTACTATTGGTATCATCTTGGTGTGGGAGGAGGTGTGGTGGGTGGGTGTGCTCATTTTGTGCTGTGCCAGACTCCATTGCCTCGACCTGTGCTGATTGTGTGCACCTGTGGCTCTTGAGACACTGCTCAGTGTTCTTAACACCTTCTCAGAGATGCCAGTATTTACTCCATGCCGGTAAGGTACTTTTCAGCCTTCAGGAGGCCGTTATTTGCATGTCCACATTACTTGGGACCAGCTCCGGTTTACGGCATGCCACTAATATCGGCATGGTGTGTTGCGCGCGCGACCCTAGACCGCTATTTACGGCATCATACTTTACGGTGCCGTAATTAGGGGTCTGGTGGGTCAGAATAGGCCGTAGCGATAAGCGATGCCGGTAATCCTTTATCGGCATTGTTTTTCCCTTACCTCCAACCTCGGAATGACCCCCTTTGACTTTATAGCTGTCACAGAATCCTGGCTTCATAAGGCAGCAGGCCCGGCGCTCATCTTAGCCATACCAAATGAATACACTATCCTCAGAGTGGATAGATGTGAAGCTTGAGGCGGAGGACTAGCTATTATTGCCAAAGCTAATCTCTGCATGAGAATATCATCCTCACATACATTCAAATCATGTGAAGCTATGTCAATTAAAATACCCACAGCCAACTCTCAAACGTTAAATATCCACCTCATATACAGACCCCCTGGACCTATTAATACCTTCATGGAAGATTTTTCCACGATTCTCGTGAAAAATCTAAAGGATACCCCCCAAACATTATTGTTTGGAGATATTAACTTAGGATTTAAGGACAGCAATGACCAACAAGCTTCTGCAGCAGCCAACACCCTGACAGAACTCGGTTTCACCTGAAGAGTGAATGAACCAACTCATAAAAAAGGGAGAATTCTCGACTGAATTGCAGATCATAACTGTAATATCTCTGCCATCTCTCCCCAAATTTGGACAGACCATTATCTGATATCTTTTACACTAGCTACTAAAAGACCTACTTCACAGCCTCCTTGCGCCCCGCCCATACTCACAAGAAATAAGAAAAATATCACAGACAAATTACACCCTTGCATCTTGCCCACCCTTAACTCCCTACCTGACAACATGGATCCTAGCCTCTTAGTTGAAGAATAGAATAAAGTCATGAACAAAACTCTTGATAATATTGCACCGTTAAAACTGAGAAATAGCAAACCTAAAAAGTCACTTAAACAACTGGTTTACTCCCCATCTAAAAAATTTAAGACTTGACAAAAGAAAATGCGAAACTGCCTGGAAACTTCATTGCACCGTAGAAAACAAATTAAAGCTAATTAATATATCCTCAGAAAAGATCTAAAATACTGGAACGATCACAGAAGATCAACCCCACCACCAGATACAGCGAGCCGACGAAACCAACGACCTGCTTCTCCAGCAGACATTCCACGAGTTAAACAAGATGCCGTCCAGTCTGCTTCACATCGGCACGGCACAGCCATAAAGGATACGTGGTCTTGGCTGCGTAATGCCTTTAATCCGGGACATAACAAATAGCAGCAAATAAGGGAAATCTCTCATTCCCATCGGCGACCGACCTTACAAACCAAGATCAAATAAATGACAGAATATCTATAGCGTCCTGGAATACGAGAGGCCATACGCATTTTACTAAGATTGGCAGCTACAATCTGGGAACCCACGATATCATTTGCCTCCAGGAAACGTGGTTCTTGAACAAACCGGCACTTGACGGTTACACGATTGCGATCTCGCCGGCGCTACAGGGCCCCTTTGGCAGACCGTCCTCGGGCCTCCTAACAGCCATCCGGTCTGGATCCAATCTTCAACTTCTTAAGATAATTGCAGCTACCCATGCCTTTTTGGGAGTGCTTGTAAGAATAACCCACGGAAACGACGCTGAGATTTGGGCAATTGTCAATACATACTAGAACCCTCAAAGAATGTCTGCTGATAAATTTTGTGATGAAGCCACAAAGATCATCGACGGAATTATGATAGAACACAAAACCTCTAACATCCTCATCTGTGGTGATCTGAACTGTAATTGCCAAAAAGAATCTGAGCCAACGCCCGCAGCTAAAAGAGGTTCGAAGTGGCTCGACCTAATGAACTCCAAAAATCTATGCAATGCGGCGAACTCGACAAACCATTCCATAATTCCTACTTGGGAGCGGGAACAATCGTCAGCAACTCTGGACTATATTTTTGTTGCAGAACATATCGATGCAAGTATTACGACCTTTGAAGTAATCAGAACGGAAAAAAGTGATCACAACCTGCTACATCTTATATGTAGAACGAAGAGAGGAGTCCAGCAATTTTACACCACAAAACTTGAATCAAACGCCCAACGCTCTCGTTTGCGTATGACGGCAAACGACGTCAAATATCTGAGGAAGGAATATGAAGCACTCACTAGAGACACCGAAGCAAACGAAGAAACATCTAAGAGCAGCTACATTTCGTTACTTTTGCAATTTAAAAAACCTGGGAAAAAAGTGACCAACAGACCTGAAAATGTAAACCACACTTATAACAGGGCCTTAGTGCTTAGACGGCGTAACTTAAGGAAACTCAAAAAAGAGGCATCGATGATGAACTCTATTAACATATGGGAGGTATACCAAACGGAGCTCAGATCTTATAGACAGTGGCTTAGAAGTAATAGAGCTTTACTCTATCAAGCCGATGCAGAACGCATGATGACAACTATGGCCAACAAAAGATCAAGGGAATTTTGGAAACTGATTAACGACATGAATCACCATTCAAACTCGTTAATGATAAACGCTGTGCCGGAAGAAAGCTGGTTCAAACATTTCTACAAACTATTTGATTACCCTCCTTCTGATATTGAGAGGGTACACCGGCCATTTAAATCTAAAGCCAACTGGGTGGACCTATCCGATATAGATGACATAAAGGCAATTATCACGAAATTGAAACCTTCACGGGCCCCGGGACCAGACGGGTTGGCAAACACCGATCTGAAGCAACATCCAGACGAATGGTCAGCAGTCCTGAGCCTGATTTTCAATCACTGCATGGTACGAAGGATAATCCCCAGCTCCTGGACGCGAGCTATTATCGTTCCGATATTCAAAAAGGGTATGAGGGAAGATCCCTCTAACTACCGCCCAATTGCCTTACTGGACGTTATTGGAAAAGTCTTCGCCACTTGTTTGTTGAAACATTTTCGGATCTGGACAAAAACATCTCCGGCCATGGACATACTGCAAACAGGTTTCCAAAAAAATGCCAGCACTGCAGTTAATTTAATGATTCTTAACATCTTAAAAGAAAAAGTTCTACGTGGTTCGCCGAAAATCTACCTTGCATTTGTCGACCTGTCCCAAGCTTTTGACAGAGTAGACAGAGACAAACTGTGGGCCAAGTTGAACAAGTGGAAGTGCCCCAGCCAGATTCTCGATCCCATCAGGGCTTTGCACACGGATACTGAAATATCGGTCAGGCTAAACAACAATGGCCTACTCTCCAACCCAATAACTTCAAACCGAGGAGTCAAACAAGGCTGTCCCTTGGCTCCAGCCCTCTTTATCTCTTTTCTTGGAGACTTTCAAACAACACAAAATTCTATCAGATCGTTTCCTCCAAAAATAGGAACTACTACGATTCCGAGACTCCTGTATGCAGATGATCTTATTATTCTAGATCAGACGAAGGTGGGTCTCCAACGTCAACTGGATAACTTGCAAAAATATATGGGAAAAAACAACCTGGATATAAATAACAATAAAACGAAAATTCTGATCCTCCAAAAGCAAGGACGCAAGAAAAAAGATTCGTCAAAGTGGGTGTTGAACCAATCACAAATTGAAGTAGTATCCTCATTTAAATATCTGGGAATAACCATCGACAGCTCAAAAAAATCTCTCAGTATGTAAAAAATTCTGTGGACCAAAACCAAAAACTTAACAGCCCAATTACGTGCAGTGGACAGAAAGTACGGTAAATTCAGTCTTCTTCCTGCAATTCAATTCTACAGGTCCAAAATAGTCCCAGCATTGATATACGGCATGGACGCGAACCTCTCCATTCCAGCGACCCTTTGGGTTAAGCTAGAAGGCTTTATTTGGAGAACAACTTTAGGTCTGCCCAAAGCAACAGCTATGGCGCCGATAAGACGTGAACTCGGGCTGCTCTCTTTGGAGGCGGTTGTTGCACAGTCCGCGATTCAGCTTTTTAGAAAACTGCGGAACAAAGACAGCTTGGAAATATACAAAGTGATTTCTGAAGAAATATCAAAGGGAACCAACAAATCCCTCATCGATTGGGCAGAGAAACAAAAGCATACGCTACAAGAAATAGCCTGCACAGAAGAGGAGCTAATTCAGAATCCAATGCGAATAAAATCAAAAATGGAATGGCTAGATTGGATAAGGACAAATGACAGCGCAATTGCGAATAAGTTACTAGTCCATCTGCCGCCAATCTGCAACAAACTAAAACAACCAATGGAGTATTGTTTGAAATACCCGAACAAACGTCATATGAAAACTCTACTTAAAGCCCGCATAAATGTTCTGCCGACACAAGAAGTCTTGGCAATTCGGCTCGTATCGAAAGAAAAATCTTGCAGACTCTGTAAAGATCCTAAAACAACAGAAACCATTAAACATCTTTTGATGGCGTGTCCATCTATTGATCACGAAAGAGAAGTCTTCCTTGGACACATAGTCAAATCATCTTCCTATGTTATTGGCTATAATACATGGTGGAACCGTCTGATTACGGGTGCTAAAACAAGCTGGTTAATAACTGCATCCACACTAATAGACATTGCTTTGGAGAAAATTCGGCTAAGACAAGAAACTGAAATTGAAACTGTTTGATTCGCATGTCGTTGCGGTTTGAACATTTCTTTAGACATAGGAGATTGGTTGACTAATTTCTGTAGTAGTTGACTAACTAAGAAAGAAAGTTCCTGTTTCGACTTTTGTAAAAATCTAATTTTGATTATATACAAATAAAAAAATAAAATAAAAAAAAAAATATCCTCCCAATACAAGAAGAATATCCTCTTAGCCAAACAAGAAACCTACAACAATAGAATTACGCAAGCAAACTCAAGCATTAAGGAGCTCTTCACTATTCTAAAAGAATGAGAAAATCCTATCACCTCCCAAGACAACTGTGTCAAAGATAAAATAAGGTGCTCCGATATCCAGCACGCGCTAGCCAATAAAGTCTCCAACCTTCATAATAAAATAGCACTAAAGAAAGCTTCACTAACAGACATGACTCCATCTAACATAACAACTCCACTGGAAACTAAATCCACCACCCAATTTAATTTCTCCAAAGTCTCCATTACAGAGGTCAAGAAAGTTATACCAGGTCTCAAACCATCTAACTGCAAGGGCGACCAATGCCCAGCACAACTGATCGAGGACGCCGCAAGGGATCTAGCACCGCTCATTACCAAACTTATCAATGCATCCTTTTTATCCGGCACAATACCTACCAATCTTAACGAATCATGGGTACTCCCTCTGCTTAGGAAGCAAATGCTCGACCCCGCAATACCAACTAAGTACAGAACTATTACCACTGTGCCATTCCTGCTGAAAAGTCTAAACAAGGTTGTTTACATCCAAATCCAGAACCTCTTAGAACTTAACCAACTACTAGGCTCGCGACAATCTGGTTTCCGACTATTACATGGCACAGAAACAGCACTCATTGATCTTAAATCCCAAATAGACAACTTAAGAGTCAATGGACAACCTGCACTACTCCTACTCCTGGACTTGTCATGCGCATTCGACTTAGTGGATCACAATGTATTATGTAGCCACTTGGACTCAGCTGTGCATTTCTCTATCGAGGCAATAGCATGGATACAATCTTTCCTTAGTGACTGAACCATCAGGGTCTTCTCGCCATTTGCAGCTGCGGACCCTACACCCATCACCTGCGGGGTGCCCCAGGGTTCTTGTGTTTCTCCAACCCTGTATAATATCTTCACCAAGCCCCTGTTTGATGATCTGGACCACCTGGGTATCACCTACACTAATTATACCGACGATACCCAGATCCTCCTACCTCTCACAGGGGACTACTGCAATGACTTAGCACTGCTGAATAGAATTTACAGTATCGTTCAGGCATGGATGGCCACGCACGGCCTCTGTCTGAACGATGATAAAACAGAGCTCCTCATCGATGAAACATCTGCTCTTCTGACCAGACTTGGCACATAATACTCCTCTTTCATCATCGATGCAAACCTTATTAAGGTAGCCAAGGAAGTAAAAACCCTAGGTTTTTACTTCGACTCCACCCTAACATTCAATAAACAGGTAAACACACTAGCCTCATCTACAGCATACACATGCAAACTAATTAGAGCTGGCAAACAATTCCTCTCGCCCAACAGTTGCTTGATCCTAGCTAGAGCCCTCATTATATCCAAGCTAGATTACTGTAATGCCCTATATATTGGAGTGACTAAATTCATTATCAACAAAATACAGATACTCCAAAACAATGCCCTTAGAGCTGCACTTAGTATCTCTAAGAAAGAACATATTTCTGAAACAAGAAGTACAAGTGGTTATCCACATACGAGAAAAATCAGACTAAAAACAGGATCCCTCATTCATAAATGCCTTAACAACAAAGCACCACAATATCTAACAGAAAGAGTTGCTAGAAAAACCTCTATCAGACCTACAAGACTAGTGAATTCCAACTGCCTTCAGGTGCCTCGCTTTAAACTCTCCACCATTGGGGGCACTAGTTTGCCAGTCAAAGCAGCTCAACTATGGACCTCCCTACCTACCATACTTAAAGGACCCCTACCAAACCTTTACCACATTTAGGCAAAATCTGATTGCATGGTTCCTAGAGAATGATGCTAAATGAACATTTAAAATGAGAACATGGTTGTAAATAATTGTATTTTTTCCTGTATATTGACTGCCTATACATTCTCCACTATTGTATACTGTGTACCACTGTGATGTTTTTCTGATACTTTGTAACATATGTAACCTATGTACCAAGCTGTATGACTTCCTACTTCTGCCTGCGCCCTGATACCCCCGGGTCTGGCGTGCATAATAAATATCAAACAAACAAACAAAACATAGGTGTCCTCCTAAAACCACCGTCCCTATCCAATGGCAGAAGAACATTAAGTTTGGTGGTGTAATAATGAACCGGACCACAGGTGTGAATAAAGATTTATTTAAATACAAAAATAGTGACCCCACAAGTGCAGCAGCTAGCTCAACAACTCTTAACCACCATTATTGGGACCCTCATCATTCCAGAATCAAGGAAGAATTCCCTGATTGGCAAGCTAGAATGCCAGCCCTCTTCCCACGGCGCCTGATGTACTTACCTCCACCCTTCATTGGTCCTCCCATCAGCTAGGCATAGGTAGAAGGGACAGAGACGGGGGCCCTCATAATTCCCACATCATGTCTCTGAAGCAGGACTTGCTCTGGTAAATACCCTGGTAGGCCTCCTGCCTTAGGTTCAGAGGGGCCCCTATTGCCTCTTGACAAGGTTATATCTCTGATGCTGTCACAAAAGCAACACATCGAGAAGAAAGGAAGACCGTAGGTTGTGATGCCCTTCACATATTCCTCCAAGTACTTTGGTATGGGTTGGATTAACAGCTACAGGGGAATATGGTATTGCAACTAGAACTCAAGAAGGATACATATTTGGGTCCAAATAGAGCCAATTAGAGGTCCAACAGATAAGTGCAGGGGTCTAACCTAAGAGGATCCAAATTCGTGGACGATGTCCAGTTCTGTATGCTACCAAACTCAGTTCCAGAGTTAGAGCCCACTGATGGTTAGTTCCAAGTCACTTCCAGTCATAGCAACTCAGCATGCATTCTTGGCTACTCCGCCGAATGTACCTTTAATCAAACGAAGTGAAACTCAGGCAGGAAGAAGCAAAATTAATCTGCAAATTTCGCGCCGTGGAAAGGGTTCTGAATTCGGACCACGAGATGGCCTCATTTCTATAATGCTACATGAATGTAAAGATGCCTGTCAGTAATTAACAATATGATGTAATGTGATTTATTTGGACGATGCTATTTTTATTGCATTTAATTAGGTGTTCAAACTGTCAAAAACAGGAAATCAGTGATGAGAGTCACATGGGTAACAGCCTGACACAAAATGAAAAACAAAGGCACTATAACGTCATGAACACCAAACTGCCTTTCATCATAACGTCCACCATAGTTCTGCATTAATACACATTATCCAAGAACAGGTTAATACAGAAATTAGTACTACAATTAAAAAATATAATCTGTATCCAACATTAGGAAGACGATGTAACCCTAATGCTGAAAGCACATTTTTTGCCTAAAATATGGTCGCGGCAATGGAAATAGAAGTAGCACTATAAGGAACGAGACAATATCTACAAAGTTCCTCATAAAACTAACCTTAATTATTTTTTGTAATTAAATAACACACAAAAGTTAATTGAGCATCAACCAAGACAGGTATTGATATTGAAGTAATATCCAGTACAAAACGTAATGCTCGACGAATCATTTAATTAATTTAATTAACAATTGTAACTTAATTCCAAGACATGTAGACACATAAGGGATTTCTGGGAATAATTTAAATAACATAAAATAACAAGATCTATCAAATGAACAGTTCGTTTTTATTTCAAACACTGAACATGGCCACCAAAGTAACAAGAGAAGTAGGACTAAGAAGCTAGGCAACCGAATACAGATAACAACAGAGGTACGGCGCAAAGGTAAGCGTGCGAGAGGGGCTGGCTAGGGGGCTATATCAGCATTTATGGTTACACATGGGTCTTTGTGAAGATACGAGACCCTAACATAATTTATTGGGAACAGCCAATCATTCACGAACGAATGTATGTTAATCTTTACAATTTTTAAACGTAAAACTGTGTGTGCATTCGAATAAGACTAAGTTTAGCAACAACTGCCAATTTATTGAACGCTAGATTTTTCACCCTTTTTTTACAAAATGAAAATTTAGCCGGGAGTTTGAACGGACAGACACTAGCCAAAATGAAACAGCAGATTGATTAAAAATTAATCTTTAAAGCAAGCACTACTAGTTAATACAATGTATCAGTTAACACTAAGTAGTATCTGATTAACAAAAGAGCCGCATGAACATAGGCGGCTCTCACTATTTCTGACGTTTCTATTTCAGGGATTTAACCCATGACTTGGAAGTTCAGTCTCAAATTCAGACCAGTATCACTGGGGCTGAACCCCAATTCATGACCTTGAAAAACTTAAAAAGTAGGAAATCTGAACCAGCACCATTAGGTAAGAAGAAAAATGAAACAATCACCATACTTACCAGTTTATCAGGAATTCTTGCACAAATTAGTTTGCAATGAGCAATGGGATTGTAATTATTAACTATGTGATTTTTCTCTCTTTTTCTTCTTTTTTTTTCTTCTTTTCCATGTATTTTTCTTACGCCGATGGTACACAATTGTACATCAAAATTGACAACATTGGAGACTACCAGGGGGCGTGGGCAAGATAGAAGCCTAACTGCAAGGCTCCGTTCTCTGCCCTGGTGAAAGGCGGTGTAAAGGTTGAGGAAAGTCCCTGAGAGCAGCTACAACAGCTCTCAAGGCGGCAGAAGACCTGCTGTAATGGACGTGTGTGACTTAAGGCGCCCTCGAGTCAGCTGCGCAACCTAACAGAGCTTCCCCCGATAAGGTGGGTGGAGCTGTGACAGATGGAAGGCGAGGGGGCCCTGGACGCAACGAACCATGAAAGGGGGAGGCACTGGAGAACACCAAGGGATATCCGCGGGGTGTCGGTGGAGACTGGTGCCCCCACCATTGTCGCATGAGGCTCACCTTGAGGTTGGGGCTGGATCCCCTGCCCACCCCTCGCAGACCATTTTCGAAACCCGCAGCATACAGCGAGGCGGCACCTCATCCCCTGGCCCAAGTGGAATGAGGAGGGCTGTAGCCGGCGGGAGATACAAGCAAGGTAAATGAGGAGACCGGACCCTCCCACACGCAGTAGGCTGGCCCCTGGCCCCCCTGCTGAAAGAGAGAGCAGCTGTGCAGCGAGGGACACCCGAGGAAACATAGCAGGCAGAGAGGCCCAAGACACTGTGAAACAGCACAGAATCCATCGCTTGGCTTCAGTCGCCATGCGTGAACAAAAGAATCTAAGAGCACGCGGACTGGGGCATGCAGGGCCCAGGGCATAGCACAGCCCACAGACCGGTGAGTGCACCTGGGGGTGGGAGGGGCCCAGCGAGCAGCTAAGTGGGGAAAGGCTGGTAGAGCCCCTCAGGCCCAGGAACTGGTCCCAGAGGAAGGAGGGGCATGAACTGGGAATTGCAAAAGCAGGGGCACCCCGGTGGGTGAGGAGATGAAGGGAGTCTGGAACAACACCCTCCCACCGCCGTAGGTAGACAGAAGAAAGAGGGCAAGTGACGGGCAAACAGCAAAGGGGCTCTTGAAGAGCGGGGCCACCCATGGGCGCTTGACCATAGAACAGCAACAAGCGAGTTTCCTCAGAAATCAGGGGCCCCGGAAAGCAGCAGTATACTGGCACAAGAGATCCGGCAGCAGAGGGCAGCATAGCATTAAGCCGCCTGAGTCCCCCGGTGGTGCTACACAAGCCGGCACGGGAAGTGTGGGCTGAGGCAAGGTGGACAGGGGCGAACAACTACTGCAGATCATACCTTGATGAGCTGGAAAGGGGTGCACCAGCAATACCAGTTCCCCGAGACAGTGGTCATGGGGACCGGGAAGGGGAATAGTGGATCCCATCTGTTTACTACCAAAATCAGCTCTTTCAAAAATGACATTCAGGTGATCCAAGAGGAGATAAGGGGCAGAAGGACTGACATTGGTGCAAAATTGGCAGACATCTCAGTGAGAGTCACTACCCAGGAGGACAAGATGGAGGCCCTGGAGGTGAACCAAACCTCATCCGTGATCCTAGAGAATCAGGTGGGGGCACGCCTTCAAGAAATTGAGACACGAGAGGAGGAATTGCAGCTAAAGAATGAGGACCTTGAGAACAGGGAAATGTGCAACAACCTCTGCTTCTTCGGCCTATGGGAAAAAGAAGGTGAATCCCGGCTGGGCTGGAACGAAAGATACAGGAGATCATGTGGATGGTCCTGAGCTCCAAGGAAGTAGAGACGGTGCCCCTGGACAGAGTGCATCGGGCAGGCGGGGGAAGCAGGGAGCCTCGCTCACTCCTAGCCAAGCTATATTACTACAGAGACAAGGTTGATGTTCTGGAAAAGGCTAGACGCATGGATGACATTGAACATGACAGCTCCAAAGTGGCCATCTTCCAAGATCTCGCTGCTCAAACACTCCTCAGAAATGTGGCCAACTGACCAGATGGCTCAGAGAAAAAGGGGTAAAATACAGATGGGGATACCCCTTAGCGCTCATCTTCTAATGGGAAGGTGAGAGACGCCAGGTGGTGATGGAAGATGATATCAAGCGGGCCCTGGAGAAACTCTCGGCATGGGGGCCAAACGTCGGCGAAACTGAAGAAGGGGGAAGGCCCAGCCAAACCAACGGAGTAGAAGGACATGGAACACTGTGGGGGCGATGCAAGGTCCATGGTGCCAGGAAGTTCCTGAAACCTGGTACCCCTCCCGCGTGGGGCGACACCACAAGAGGGGAACAATGCTGGCTTGGCGAAGTTTCTAGACCAACCCCTAGGTTGTATCCAAAAAGCTGGATCGACCCCTGAGTTGGTGCATTGTTTGATACAAATGTTCTGGGGCGGTGAGGTGAAGCCAACAAAGATCTCTTGGGGGAATGCTACATAGGAGCACTGTTTGCCTGGTTCAATGTTTTAATGAGCGGGAGGCGGGAAATGACTTGTGGAGTTCAGGTTGGGCATAGGGAAATGTGCACGGGGGTGATGGGGACGGGGGATGAGGATGGGAAGGAGATGGGGAAGTTTGACACATTGCAAGCAAAGAGGCGTTTTGGGAACCAGGGTGGGGGATGAGGGAGGGGAGGGAATGGGTATCATATGAAGTCAACCATGCAAAGGAGGAGAGGTATGGGTGTCCGCGACGCCCGAGGAGATTCAGCAGGCATAGTGGCAAAGGGGTATGGCTGAGCTGAGGATAGCCACGCTTAAGGTCAAGGGTTTAAACTCCCAGAATAAAAGGTTGCAGACTGGTAACATGTTCCATAAACAACGTTTAACTGTCCTCCTTCTTCAGGAGACTCACTACAAACGAGGGGATGAATCCCCAGTCAAAGGGAGGGACGTTGCCACGATGTACTGGGCCTCTCATAAAGATCATAAGAAGGAGGGGGTAGGTATCTTACTAGCGAAAACATTTCGGCTGACGGTGACACAGATCAAGAGGGGATTTGGTGGCCGATTTCTGGGGATAAAGGGTTTTCACGAGGGAGTAAAGTTTACCCTAGCCAGAGTCTACACAGAAAACACGGGGCAGGTGAAGTTGCTATGCAGGCTATTCGAGATGGTGGAGGGTTGGGCAGAGCGTGGTATCACTGTCCTGGGAGGGGATTTCAACCTGGTGGGAGACCCTGGGATGGATGGCTGGTCACTTAAGGGGGACAAGCAGAGGGTAGAAACCAAAGAAAATGTTAACTTCAGGCACCTGCTGAAGGACTACCATTCGACTTATGTATAGAGGCAATACCAGGCCGGGTGGGTACACATTGTTCTCCCTCCACACCAAACCTACACCAGGATAGAGATGCTATTGGTGCCACGGGAACAAGATGCAATAACACAGGGGCCTAGTGTTGAGGAAATAACATGGTCGAATCACAAACTACTCGTGGGAGTTTGGAAGGTAGAAAGCCCTCCGAGGAGGGAAACATGATGCAGGTGTAACGATACCTTGGTAAGAGATCAGGTGTTCAGGCACTTCCTAGGGAAGGAGATAGGTGCATATTTTACAACAAATGAGGTGGGCATGGCCACTGTATGGGAGGCCGCAAAGGCAGCATTCAGGGGACTGCACATTTCTGAGGGGGCGCGGACGAAAAGTGAAAGGGGTCTAGTGGAAATCAGGCTGTAGAGCGAACTGAAAGCACTCGGAACACAGATGGCCCAATCAGTTTCGGATAGGGGAAAGCTCCTGAGGGATGTGAGGGATAAAGGCAGTAGTTGCACTCAATCTCTATAGTGGAGGTGGTCAAGCGGATGAGATACACGAGACAGAAATATTACGAGCAGCGGAATGCGGCAGGGGCCTTCCTGGTAAACAGGGTGAGAGGTGATAGGATAGGAAGGAGGACTGTTGGGATACGGAAAGCAAACAGGACCATGGCAGAGAAGGGGGAGGAGATTTCATTCCAATTTGCAGAATATTACAAATGGCTACACTCCAAACCAGAGGAGGTTGGGCGCGAGGTGATTTGCGGCTATATGGAGGGAATACAGCTTCCCAACCTGGCAATAGAGGCACAGGAAGCATTGGGCAGTGAAGTGACAAGGAAGGAGTTACTGTTGGCTATTCGCAAGTTAAAGGCTGGGAAAGCCCCAGGGGAGGACGTGTTTACCGCAGACTTCTATAAGCAGTATCAAGACCTGCTGGCAGCACCGCTGGCCAAACAATTTAACTCCATAAATGGGGAAGGATCAATCCCGTCGACGTTTCACCGAGCATTGATTACAGTGATCCCAAAGCCAGGTAAGGATCCGCCCTGCTATGCCTCCTAAAGGCCCATCATTACTAAATAAGGATGCCAAGATCTTCACCAGGGTGCTGGCATCCCACTTAGAAGCACATCTCCAGGGACTGGTACACGCAGATCAAGCAGGATTTATATTGCATAGGCAGGGAGCCGATAATAAGCAGAAGAAGCTTCACATTCTAAACTCACCAGAGATGGCAAGGAAAGGCGCCATATTTCTAGTCCTGGACGTCTGACAAGACCAACTGGGCCTTTATGGAGGAAGTCCTCTCAGCAATAGGCCTAGGTCAGAGATGGAGTCAATGGGTCGCAGCCCTCTACTTGAAACCGACAGCCAGGGTGGTGGCAACTGGGAATGTATTGCAGACATTCCAGCTGCAACGGGGAATGCGACAGGGATGCCAACTCTCACCACTGCTCTACATGATGGTGATGGGGCCCTGGGCAAGAAGGGTGCGCAGATATGATGGGATTAAGGGAGTGGCGGTCAGAGCACTAATGTAGAAGATGAGTCTCTTTGCGGACCACGCCCTGCTATACATTGTGGACCCGCTAATCTTGGTACCCCGCATTATGGACAGCATCAAGCAGTACAGAAGATTATCGAATTTCAAGGTTTATTTTGACAAATCAGCGGCTCTGCTGGTGGGGCAACTGTCGGGAATAGAGATAAGAGTGTATGAGGGGGCTCCCATTCCAGAGAAAGGAGGACCACTTTCGATATCTGGGAGTACAGGTATACAAACAATTCAGAGACCTGTATGCGCCTGAACTTTCTACCATTGTGGGTAACGGTGCGCAAAGATGTGGAACAATGGGGCAGGCTTGGGCCTTCTTGGATGGCGCGTCTGAATTGTATACAAATTGTGGTTTTGACTAAATTCCTGTTCATGTTTCTGGTGGTGGTGCCGAGGGCCTTTTTTGATGAGATAAGAACAAACTTGCTAAAAATTCCTGTGGGCAGGGGCCAAACATAGATTTGCATACAAAACATTGATCTTGTCTAAAGAGGAAGGAGAGGTGGGTTTCCCAGATCTCCCTACATAGTATAAAGCGGCTCAACTGCGGGTGCTGATGGACCATCTGGACCCGGCCTCCGAAAAGCAATGGGTGCCACTGGGTAACACGGTTCATACCCCTCGGAGAATGGCTGTGGTTCCCCGCTCTTGTATTCCAAAGATGTTGATGACCCAACCGATCCTGGAAGTTTTATGGGTTCCTTGGCAGGACGGAGGGGAGAATAGATGGTTGTCTACATGGCCGTACCCTCTGAGTTGTATTTGGGCACCACCAATACGAGACGGAATCAAAGAGCCTTTGGCATTCCAAACGTGGTACGAGGCTAGGCTGAGAGGGGCTGGCTCGATGTGAGAAGAGGCGGCGTTCATCAAAATAGAGAGGCTAACTGTAATGCTTACTTGTTGCCCTGCGGGAGCGCTTGGCCTTCAGGTATCGGGTGCGTGGCTTGTGTGGCTTTCGGGTCTTAGATGCGCGATCCAAACCACTCCTTCCCCACAATATTACAGAATTGCAAAGTAGCCCTGCATACGGTGTGGTTGAGAGTGGTTTGGAAGGTCCTCTGGATAAGCGAATCTGTCCGAATGACCGGCTAGACTGAGCTGCAGCCCAAATGAGGATCTATGGGTAAACAACGGGAGAAGTTAATAACTATTTCAACCTCCTCCTCACTCCACTCCCTGTCCCCTAGGTTTGCTGGCTGACATGTGATCTGGCTCACCTTTGTACTGATGCTGTGCACACCAATGTGCAAGGAAGGCACTCAGTCCAGTTCTGTCACTGGCGAGATGTGGTCCAGTCCAGCTGCGGCATATGTGGTGCTTCTTCCGATAAGTCTTTGAATAAATATCTCTGGTGGCGAGTGCGATGCAAGGCAGCGCGTAAAAGTTTTTCAGTGCAGTGCGTAGATTGCACAATAATGTTTGCTTTCTTTGTGTCCCTGCAGGTGCTGCGCGGGCCTGCTGATGACTATAGATCCGGTGCCCCCGACGAGCGGAGTTGAAGCACGGGAGGCACTGCGGAGCCGGCGAGGTGCTGGCTGGCAATGCGATAGCTGGTAAGTTGACTCTAATGGAAGGGAGTTCATAAACTAAACGTTCCACTCACTCTTGTGTTTTTCCTTTGCAGAAGAGGTATTCCGCGAGGAGCAGGCGTTGCTGTAGTCCAGGTAAGTGGAGCACTCTGATGGCCAGAGCGCATTGCTGTAGTCAGGTAAGTAGAGAGTTTCTGAAGACCGGAACATGTTGCTGTAGTCAGGTAAGTAGAGTGTTTCTGAAGACCGGAGCTCGTTGCTGTATTCAGGTAAGTGGAGAGTTCCGGCTGCTGAATCAGGAAACAGACAGCGCGGTAAGCATTGCACTGCTTGCACGGGAAGCAGGAGAAACGCTAAGCACAGGGTGTGGCCCCAAGGCATGGTTATATAGGCCTTGGCTACACCCCGAGTCTAGACCGATAAGTCACTGCAGCAATGGGCTGCTTGAGGGCCATATTGTGTTCCGTAGTGAGGCCCAACCTGGGGGCCATCTTGGAGAAGGCTGCCTTCATGACCTGCCAACCAGCAACTGCCACTGCCCATTCCTTGCCCGTGTCCCTATACTTCCTCCTGCAATAATCTAAGGGTGTGCATGGTACATTCCCAGGGATTGCGACAGCAACAGACTGCTTGCAGATAGACGCCCTGTCCATATTCCGCTATTTACAGCTGAAGGGAGTCCTATTGAAGGCTAAATGGGGGGGTTAACCTACAGAGGGGGCTGACGGATTTTGAGACACACCTGCTCACGAGGTCAGGCTCCAGGGGACTCATAGCCCGATTATATAAGGGGATACTGCTGGCGGAACCCAGGGACCCATTCCCGGCCAGGACAAATTGGGGACGTGACCTAGGAAGGGAAACAGATGATGCCCTATGGACACTGGTGTGTAGAAAAGTGGCAAAGTGGAAAGCGTCCTTGCCGTAGAGACACTAGGCTATAAAGGTCCAACACAGGTGGCACTACCTGCCAGCTGTGCTAGCAAAGATGTGTCAGGGATATGCTGGAATACCTGAAGGCCTGCAGGTTAAAAACGTTCCAAGAGTTTTCACTGATAACCCCAAGTTCACCAAAAACGTCAGCGGCGTACAAAAACGCTGCGGTTTTTCTTTCCAAGTTTCTCAGGCTCCTCCGGTGCTCCCATAGGGGAGCACCGGAGACCCAAAGTGATAGCCACAGCAGGCAGAAACACAACACGTTTGTGTTTGAAAACGCTGCAGTTTTTCTTTCCGAGTTTCTCAGGCTCCTCCGAGCCGGAGGAGTCTGAGAAACTTGGAAAGAAAAACCGCAGCGTTTTCAAACACAACGTTGTATTTATGTTTGCGGTTGCTTCAAAAGCGACCGCAAACATAAATACAACGTTTTTAAAGCTGCGGTTTTATTTCTAGGTTTTCCGGGCTCCTCCAGCCCAGAAAACTTAGAAGAAAAACCGCAGCTAGTGGTTATTTAAAAAAAATAAATCAATAGCACTTACCGAGATTCAGCTGCAGCTTTCCTGCTCTGGTCTCCGGTCCCCGTCCTCCGCGTACAGCACCAATGAAGGAAAAGCCACCCAGCGGTAGCTTTTGTTTACTACATCTGGTTGGCTTTTCCTTCATTAGTGCCACAAAAGCAAAAGCCAGCACAGGCGGGCATCCATTTCACAAAATGGATGCGCCCATGTGCTTGCTTTTGCGAATCTTGAGCTTGAATAGCTCAAACTTTTACATAGGAAGTTTAAAAAAAAAAGTGCTAGTATTTTTTTTTTAATGTTGCCCATCTATTTTTTAAATAAAATTTTTTACTGGACTATCCCTTTAACCACTGGATTGGACAGAGAGTACTGGTCCGTAGATAGGTAGGCGGATACCGCCGAAAGATAAGTTCTGCATGACAGAACGTGAATGCCCAACTCTGCTAGGTGGGATATGAAAGACAGCACAGTGTCAATCGTAGCCGCCATTGGGTCCATCTGTTTGTCTAAGCACCAATGACAGAACGTAAGCCATTTGCTTCTATGCTGAGACCTAATCGAGGGTTTCCTGAATGCTTCAATAATGTGCATGTTATCTGCGGACAGGTTGAGATGTTCTAAGGACCTGAACTCAGACACCATGCCGCCAAGATGAACGATTGTGGGGAGGGGTGCCACAGCTGTTGATCCCCTGGTGAAGGAGATCGGGAGCCACCGGCAGCCTGATCGGTTCACACACCAACAGGTGCTGAAGTTCTGAGAACCAGAGCCTGGCCGGCCCCCACGGGGCTATAAGCAGAAGAGAACAGTTCACTGTGTTCTTCAGCTTGCAAATCGTCCGATGAATTAGAGGCAGAGGCGGGAAAGCATAGGCCCTCATGTTGTGCCAAGGAATCTCGAGCGCATCCACCAGCGAGGAGTCTCCCAGACCATTTCTGGAGGCATACAGAGGAAGAGTCTTGTTTGCCGCTGTTGCGAAAAGGTCCACTTCCGGGGTGCCCCAACGCAAGAAAATCCCAGAGAGGATCTCTGCTTTCAGTTCCCACTCGTAGATGACCATCGTCCGCCGACTGAGGGCATCTGCCGTGACTTTCAGCTGGCCCGGAATGTGTACCGCTACTAGCCAGACACCATGACGAACTGCCCACTCCCAAATCTGGATGGACAGGTCCACGAGAGGGGGAGACTTGGTGCCTCCTTGCTTGTTGATGTAATACATTGACACCACATTGTCCGTGCGCATACGGACCACCTTGTTGCAATGATCGGTCTGAACGCCTTGAGCACTAGGAAAATTGCCAGAAGCTCCAGATGATTTATGTGGAGGAGCTTGTCCTGAGGCGACCAAAGGTCAGAGAACTGAAGAAGATCCAACGTTGCACCCCACCCCAGAAGGGAGGGGTCCGTCGTGACCGTTGTCATCGGGGCTGGGTCCAGAAAGCCCGCTCCCACCAACAGGATGCTGAGAGACGACCACCACTCCAGGTCCGCTCTCATGGAAACCGGAATCAATATTAACTTGGAGTCTGGATCCACGGCTTGAAACCAAGAACTCCGCAGAGCCATCTGAGTCCCCCTCATCTTGAGAAGGGCGAGAGGTAGAGACAAAACACACAAGGCCATGAGGCCCAGAAGTCTCTGGAACCACCAGGCCGACATGCTCTCCGACTGCGCAAACATCTGACACGTGGCCAACAGATCCGCCATTCTGTCCCCGGTCAGGTAAACTCTGCAGTCGATCGTGTTCCAGCGAAAACCCAGGAAAATCAAGTCCTGAGAGACCGTCATGGAAGATTTCCACCAGTTCACCGACAGCCCGAGGTTGAACAGGAGCTGGAGGAGAGACTGAAGATTGCAGGCGGCTTTCAACGGGCAAGGGCTGCATAAGAGCCAGTCGTCCAAATACGGATACAAATGGATACTCTGCAGATGAAGATAGGCCGCGATCACCAACATCACCTTCGTAAAGACACGTGGCGCCGAACTTAGGCCAAAAAGAAGCACTCGAAACTGGAAGTGCTCCTCTCCCACAGAGAAACTAAGATATCTCCTGTGTGGATTCCAGATCAGTATATGCATGTACGCATTCTGAAGGTCCACCATGCTGAGCCAATCGCCCATCTGCAAAGAGGACCGTATCTGGCTGGGCGTGACCATCTTGAATTTCTCTTGGGATAGGAAAAGATTGAACTGGGAAAGGTCTAGGATGGTGCGCAGGCCAGCCTGGTCGGGTTTGGGCACCGCAAACAGTCGGGAGTAGAAGCCCTCCCCTCGCTCCCCCAGGGGAATGGGTTCCACAGCTCTGAGGTCCAGCAGTTTCGGAACCTCGGCTTTTAGAGAGGACGACCATGACTGCTGCAAATGAGGGTTGAAGGGTGGGGTAGAGGGTAAGGGCAAGCGGAAGCCCGCCCGAGCAACTGACAAGACCCACCGGTCCTCGGTGATGGTCTGCCACGCCTCCCAATGAGACGCAATGCGCCCCCCCACCGGCGTCTCGCGCAGCAAGGAGAACTCTCATTTGGAAGGCTTTTTGGTGGTGTTACCACCTGAACCTGAAGAGGAGGCTGAGGAGTGGAAGAAAAAGAGTCCGCTGCTGCCTCCGGCGGGAATTTCCCAAAGGCGTATCCACTCTGCGGGATTTCCAATCTAGGAACCCTCTGAAACTAGAGGAGGGCCGGCTTTGCGACAACGGTCTCTGGGTCCTAAAAGGAGTTTAAACCAAGACGGACAAGGACTTGGCCGTCTGGGTGCTGTCGTTCGTTTTGGTGAGCTCTACATCTGTTGAGGAATGAAAAAGCTCCTTACCGTCAAACAGCAGGTCCAACACCTTGTCCTGCACCTCCTTTGAGAACTTGGTGGCATGAAACCAAGCTTGCCGAGAGGTATCAACCCCCAGCATAAGACCCCGAGCCGAAGTGTCAACGTGATGAGCCGCAGCCTCCAGCAGATCCTGTGCCAAGACCCTGGTATCCGATAATCCCACCTTAAAGTCATCCAGCTTCTCGACCGGAATGAACTCCTCGAACTCCACCAGAACATTCCACATCTTCATATTCGCCCCCGTTAACACCAATTCTGCATTGGCCTGCCGCAGCGGCAGGGCCGAGTTAGCAAAAATCTTCCTCCCAACGGAGTCGAGAAGCTTGTCCTCTTTCCCCAGGACCTGAGTAACCGTCATAGAAGAGGTTGCAGCTGGCCTGGACTGTAAAGTGGCCGCAGCCACCACCGTGGAGGAGGGGGGTGGACAAGATGCTAGAGCCACCTCTTCTGAGGAGAGCAGCCTGTAGCGTGCATCAATTTTCTTATTAACGAAAAGTCCAGAGTGTGGCTTTTCCCCAGACTCTACGGACCTCGGCCAAAACGTGCTTCTGCAGGAACAGGCCGGTTCACTCCGAAGGAGACAAGGTGAATGCCCCCGAAAGCACACCCTCCTGCGGAGCAGGTGTCTCTGGCACTGGAACATCCAATAGGCACATCATGTCCAGTACCCAGTCGTGAAAAGCTCTAATAGAGCGGGGCTGGTCTTCGCTGTCCTGATCGCCCTTCGCATCATCCGACAGGTCAGGGTTCTGCTGGACCACGTCGGGCACCGCCTTGTCCACAGGGGACAACGGAGGCAAGGGTGGAAGGGTAGGGGGAGGCATCGTAGGCAAAGGCGGCGCCGGCGGAACCACCGGAGGTACGGATGGAGCCCGAGGCGCAGGTGGGCATATCTCCCTTAAAAGACCCTTGAAATACTCCCTCATGGGGTCAGTACGCATGAGTACCGGAAACTTGCAGAAAAAAGCATCCTCCGGAGAAAGCTTTGGAGCTGACGGAGAAGGCCTCTCATGAGGAGGATAATTCCAAGGACGCAGAGGGGAGGGTTGCCAAGCAGGCCCATACTCGGCGGTGTCCACATAAATCAAGGATGCTGAACCCACAGGCAGCGAGATGTTGTGCGGCAGGGGCATCCAAGCGTTCCAGTCATAAACTGGATGAAATGAGGGCGCACAAGGAACCTTATGTTCACCTACAGAACCGCTTCCCACACCTGAGGCCAATGGCGTAATTGTAGGGAAAGCACCCAAAATGGCTGCCGTGGTCGTGGTGGGAACTACCGCCATTTGCCGTCATCTGAGGGGAACTGCAGCAGTGAGGCAGGGGTCCCCGCCGGTGGATCAGGGGTCTTCATTTTAGCCTTTACACAAGGAACCTCGGCCAAGCCGGTACTGTGCAGCCTGGAATGTTTCTGCAACATACCAATAGCCAAATTAGCCTTCACAGGAAGGACCTCAGCACTGCCGGTAAAGGAGGAACTTGGCTCATTCCTTGTCCCCTCAACCGTTCTGGCGTCGCCACAAGAGCGGGAACGGTGAGAAAACTCTTTCACCGATAAGGCCTCTCAGAACTGTTGGTTTCCTTAGCCTCTGTACGAGGGACCTCGGACCCAGGTCCGGCTAGTAGCCTTTTAACTGCGGGCCTCGAACATACGTTCGGTTTTACCAAGCCCAGCCGAGGCCTCGGGCGCCCCCCGGTACTTTTGAGGGAAGCCGATAAGGAGGCCTCGGAGCAAGCTCCGGTACCCCACGACTCAGAATACTGGGTCTACAAGTAGCCCCCACAGGAGGGGCCTTGGAGTGTCCTCCGGTATCCACAGGCCCTTAAGGAGACCCTCTGAGAAAACTCTGGTACAGTTTTTAGGCCCAGAAGGCACCTCGGGGCAAGCCCCGGTGACAACGCGGTCAACGCCCCTCCCAGACCGGGAAGAAATCGGGAAGGTGTCTCCCGGCCGGGGTGCTCTAAAAGTAAAGAACTTACCGGGTGTTTCTTCTTTTCGTCGATGAAGGATTGAAAATGCGTAGGAGTAGTACGTTGGAAAACCTCCTCCCAGCACTCTAACCGACGTTGAAGTGCCCGGACCAAAAGGGAATCGCAATAGAAACAGGAGTCCAAATGGTGACCGGGACCCAAACACTCTAAACAAAGATGATGGGGATTTGCCCTCGCGAAGCGTCGCTGACATGAGGAACAATTTGAAAAGTCTAGTTTAAACGACATAGACAGACTAGTACGCGATCGCTAGCGAGAGCCAGAGAGGAGGAAACGGAAGAAAATCTTCTGCGGATGCAAGTGCGTCCAGTCCCGAGCGAGCAAAGAAAAGGACTGATGGGCGATGCGTGGGGTGGAGCCGAGATGGGCGGGGTTACGGCCACGTGCTATACCCCGTGTAGAAAGAGAGGAAGGACTACAATTCTTGCAAAATTTTGGATGCTCACACAAAGTGCTCTGGTCCCGTCCCACAGGACAGAGGAATGTCCCATAAGTATGGAGGAAAGGGGACGGGACTTAGGATTAATAGGCATACACAGGGGCGTTGCTAGGGGGTGGCTAAGAGGGCTATAGCCCCTGATCTTTTGCTTGTAGCCCCGGATAGAATCTCAGGAGCTACAGCCAAAAGACTAGCTAGCCCCCAGTCCAAACAGTTCCAACATCAGCTTAGCCCCGGGTCTTTTCCAGACCTAGCAACTTCCCTGGGCATACATGGCATTAGAACAAGATACCACCAAGCGTCTACAAGACGAGATTAAGAGCCTCACGTGACACGCTGAAGAGCAATGCTGGATTTGCGAAGAACGACGAATATTCCTCAATAAATCCCACCCACGCATCCCAGCCTTCTACATCCTTCCAAAGGTGCATAAGAACGCAAGCAAACCACCGGGTCGACCAATTGTGTCGGCTTGTGACTCACTACTGGAGCCACTCTGCCTGTACTCTGACTATTTCCTGAAACCCTTTGTCAACCAGATGGCATCCTATCTTCAGGTCACGACGGACACCATCCATGTCTTAGACAGGATTACCATTGAAGAAAGTTACATCTTGGCCACTATGGACGTTGAGGCCTTGTACACCTCAATCCCACAATGGCAAGGTTTGGAAGCTCTAAGAGTCTTTCTGGACCAGAGAGGAGACACATCCACTCCGACTGATTTCATTCTTGAATGTGTAAAACTGGCATGTCAGAGAACTTCTTTTTTTAGAAACCAACTATACAAACAGATAAAAGGCATCAGCATGGGGGCTACCTTTGCTCCTGATGTTGCCAACTTATACGTTGCTAAATACGAGACTGATAACATCATGTCTGCCAACAACCCATACCGTGACAAGATAGTGGTTTGGAAATGTTACACAGACAACGTGCTGCTAGTCTGGAAAGGCACACATTGTGAACTGTTGCTATGATTACATCAAATTCACATTCAATGGGATCATCATTCCATCGATTTTCTGGACCTACGCATCTACAGGTCTGGGTATCTGCTAAAAACAGTTATACTGGAAGCCAACTGACCGGAACAGCCGTCTACATTTTAGTAGCTACCACCCGGAAGGTTTGAAGCATAACTTACCCTATGGGCAGTTCCTGAGGCTAAGAAGAAACTGTCCAGACAATAAGAAACTCCAACTTAATGCACTTGACCTACAAGACAGGCTGTGCAACAGAGGATATCCGAAGAAAGCTATAAAAAATGCCAGAAAAAGAGCAGCAAATACAAATTGAGAAGTATACCTCACTGCAAGACCAAAGAAAACTCTAGACATACTCGTGGGTGTGACTACCTATAGTCCTTTGAGCAACTTAATAAAGAGCACAGTTAAAAAACACTGGCATTTGATCAGACACAAGGGCACCTCGATAGAAAACCTTTCTTTGCTTTCAAGAAAAACCAGAACTCGAAGGAGACTCTGGTCCACACATATTTAGAACCATCCAAGACACCCAACACACTGTGGGACTTGCCACCAGTCAAGGGACATCACAGGCTTGTAATTTCACCGAAACCAAGAAGATTTTCGAATACCAAGATACTCACTGGGAACTCAAGGACCACACTGAGTGTTATAGCAAACATGTGATTTATGTCAACAAATGTCTGTGTGGATTACTATATGGGGGAAAGACTATTAGAGCCGTCAAGATGAGAATCTCGGAACACTGATCATGTATTAAGAACCAAGTGCCGGACAAACCCTTGGTCGAGCAGTAACTCAGAAAGAAGCATACCCACATGGATATAAAATGGTTTGTTTCACAGATACTGTGCCCGCAAAAGAAGCGGCGACATTGACACAGCTTAGACCCAATTAGAGCAGAAGTGGATACACAGGCTCAATACATTAAAAGAAGGATTGAATGCGACAGGAGTGGAAACACTTCATGGGAACCAACTAGATCTTCACACCCAAAATCATGCTCTTAAGGGATGGGGCTTCAACCCAAACCCCTCCCCCCTTTTTTGTCTCATGATCCGACTTTCCAACTAAACATTTGGTCAATGTATACAGTTCAAATATTAAGGAAAGGGGCCTCAACCCAAAACCCAACCCTTGAACCTTAAGCCCAACCGGGGGCCTCAGGAAATACATGGCAAGCCAGCAATTATGAGCTAGGCCAGATGTATTTCTTAGAATGCACTCACAATGCCAAGGGTGTGAATTTATTTTTATTGGTTACCCCTAAGCGGCATTTCTTCTGTGTCATTTCAAGTGATTTCTGTAAAATGTTCCTGTAAAATGTGGGATCAGGAACATGCAGACAATGCTGTATGTACTGTACTGCTAATAATAATTTTATGTAATGTACTGTTTCACAATTCGGATGTATCTTGATTTCAATTGCCAACCGCTATATTCACACACACGTGCTGTTGATAAACTATATGGTCCCAAGAAGTTCAGGGGTTCAGCATTAAAGTAACTGGGTCCGATTATATTGCAAAATCAGACATCTTGAGAATGCAATAGTCTTGCTTTTCTGAGAAAAGATGCACTTGTGGCACTTAACCCCCTTTTTTAACGCCTCGCCAAGCCATTCCCGGCCCAGTAACAAGCATGCCGCATACGGTGGCAGCGTCCCGTTACCACAACAACAGAGGATATTATGTTCACCACGCTAAGTGTATTATCATCAATTGTGACTGGACAGCACTTGCATCTACACCATCTCCAGAGGAGTCAGGAGGGCTCAGATCCTGTGTCACATTATAGGTTTAAGCCCTCAATACAAGCATGGACCGCACTGCATTACCATGACTACTGGCGACGCTTGAAAACCAATAATTACAAAAATAAATTGAGTTTTCTTGATACCCACGGGTATCCCATTAAGTTCTGTACCTCCCAAAATTAAATCACGTTGGGTGTTTAAATTCTCTTTCATTTTTACAATGAATGGACACTGCCACGTTGGCAGTGCGTAAAATGGGCGCCAGTATTTAATGCCACGTAGCCATGGCAACCGAGACACACAGCACCCGGCAATAGGCAGCCGGAAGCCCTGCAGCGCTCCGATATGACTCAGTTTCTCCAGTTAAGAAGCCTTTCTTTTGCATACAGTAACGTAATTAAACACAACTCTGTTGAATACAACGGGAGATCGCACCCGCGGGAGTGCTCGGCCATATTCAGCTTATGCTTAGTATGCCAGTCCAACTACGATTTTTAGATGCTTATTCAACACACCGAGTGGCTTGTAATTGGTACCATATGTATATTTTTTGCCAACAGGCTATTTTTTGCCAACTTGGCAACGCTCTGACAACACAGAGGCAGAATTACTCACAACCTGCCCCCCACAAAATCATCTGGATAAGATAAGTCTGCACGTATCGGCCTCAGGGGGCGAGTGCATGGGACTTACCCATTCTTTTTCCAATAATTAAATAATTGAAATAGTTTGGCTTATATTGACAGATATACGTGACACTCAGCATTAAATGCTTGCAAGTCACGCAGTTGGGATCCACAGTCCAGTTGCCCAACTTGCAGAGGTGCATGCATTTATGACTTGGCCCTGACGCAATCCTCAGAGAAGGGTAAGATCATGACGACTTGCTTCATGGAGTGTGTCCTAGCGGATCCATCTCTTTTCAAATCAAATAACTAAAATAGTCATTATTTCATATTGACAGATCTGAGTGATTTACGCCATTAGATGATTGCGAGTCTTCTTTTTGGGACTACTTCACAGTCCTTTTGCCTCTCACTGATGTGGCTTCCTGTTTTTCTAACACAGGTAAGACCATGGCCGGTCTTCGGTAGCAAATTTGAATTAAAGCATTAATTGCATTTGATATATGATACTAGTTTCTCCGTCACCCGATACACACACCTGACACACTTGTTTCTGTCTATCTTTCGACAGAACCAACAGGACCTTCCCACCACAATTGATATCGTCATGATGAAGGCCTAAATAACAGCAGCTACAAAACACAGCTAGAAATGGCCGAAACACAGTTGTGGCGACTTTTGTGACTCTATCCCAGTGTCTAACTCATACACTGCTCAGAAATTGTGTAATCTACCACATTCTATTTAACTTGTACATTTGTTCCTATGTTTTTCCTTCAGGGTTGGAGGGTTTTGTATATGTTTATGTACTGTGATCCAAGCTATTTTTCTTGGGTGAACACCATTGTATCATGTGTGGATACTGCTTTGTAAATCGATAAGTGTCCTGGAAATATTTTACGTTATTTATTAAATCTCTTAAGTAAAACAATCAAGTCTAGTGTGTGAAAACCAATGGGCTGTATATCTCTGGGTTCAATGACCCTATTCACTTGTCTGTTTTAAGTATTCACCCACTTGGGTAGCACAGGGCCTTAACCAGGAGCCCCTTTTTTTGAGGGGATATGACCTGTGCTGTTGGAAATGTGGGGTTTCCGAAGGGGATTATGGCCATATGTGGTGGTGCTGTGGAAGGGTGCAAACATACTGGAGGGAAGTCCTGTTGCGGATTAAAGGGGTAGACAGGATCAATAGGGAACTCTCCCCGTGGCAGATTCTCTCTGGGGTAATGGTGGGGTCAGACGAGAGTGAGGATGGGCACATTGTAAAGGTGATGTTGGTGGCAGCTAGATGCTGCCTGGCCCACATATGGAAAAGCCCAAGGATGCCAGCTGAAAGGGATTGGGAGGCAAAGGTGAGAGCCATTTACGACATGGAATACCTCACACATCTGATTGATGAATACCGTACCAACAATGAGAGCCACTGGGTGTCCTCCTTTGGGAAATATGGATGCTGAAAAGTGGTGGGAAGGTGACGGGCCAAGATGGGTGGGGCCTCAGGGCCACATGACAAGTAATTCCAAGGTCCCAGTCCCTTTGGTTCGGAGAGGGAACATGAGGGGGGCAACTATGGATGAAATATGACAAGAGGCTGGGAATAGGGTGAATCCATTTGGGGAACCCAGAGGTTGTCGGCTGGGAGAAAGACTGTCAAGGTGGAAGGGAGCCTTACGGAAATATTTCGAGTTGGCTGCAGGGGGGAGGGTACAAGGGGTAATGGGACTAGAGAGGGCAGGGGGCGGATAAAATGACCAAGGGGATGGAGGAATGAACTTTTTGATGCAGCCTGATCCGCACACATGAACTTCTGCCCACGGACTAAATCCCGGATGTAAGCCTGCGAGAGGTGACTTAAAGTGTGTGGGGGTGGGGAGTATTACACGGAAGCAGTGTGCACACAAAGCTTGTATTGTTATATTGAAAATGCAAATAAAGTTCAATTTTCCCCCAAAAGTATTGACAATATCGAGAATGCCTTACTTAGGGTTAATCACTGCTAAACACCTGATGGCACAGATTCAGCTTCAGCTGAACGCAGCCAAAACCACGCTTATTCTGTTCGGGCCCAGGCAGTTGGTTAAGGCGGTAAGGGAATCCTCAGTCCCACATATATCCTCGGCGAGTAGCTGTCATGAGCACTGGCCCAAGAGCACAGACACCATGCCATCAAGTGATGGGGGGAATGGGATATGGAACAGATGTACACAGGGCGCCCGGCTGGACTCATGTAAAGAGATAGCAGTGGCACTTTATTTTGGTACAGGAGTGCTTCAGTCTCAAGAACTTGTCCACATGCTTTTATTCAGAAACACTTTCCATGAGCATGCCACTGGGTGTGGTTCTCTAGGCCCAGGCTGCACGTGCAGATTACAGGAGGGGCAGGGTGTGGCAAGCAGAACAGAACTCGTGGGCGTGGCCACAGGAGCACAGCTATAAAAGCTGTTCCATCTCCAACGCCAGCGTTTCGCGTTACTTTGCATCCTAATGCAACGTGACGCTCACCACTGCTTGGACCAGTTTACTCAGCTTCTGGAAGCCAGCGTTCACCGTCTCATCGCATCTGCATACTCACCTTCTGAGATCCAGCGCTCACCATCTCATCGCATCAGCATACTCATCTTCAGGAAAACCAGCGACCTGGATTCCGGCGCCGCGCTCATCATCCAACGCCGCGCCTATCATCCACGGAGTCGGGTCCTGTAAAGAAGCAGAAAGACAAGGTTAGACAGTTAAAACTCAGCAGCCTAGGGGTCGCGCCACACTGGAACTATGCGCGCATCCTCAGAGACCACTCACCTGTTGCCGGGCCATCGTGGGCTCGCTCTGTGCTCACTGCGGCTGCCATCTTCAGCGGCGCAACTGCTGCCGGGCTGCCACATCATCTACATGGGGAGAGAGCAAAAGAAAGACATTAAAGAAAGAGCGGACTACAATACCTGAACGGACGAAACCAACACACCAAAAGCAGGCTGAAAGCAAAGCGGACTATACAAACAAAAACACTCACCTGGGGAGAAGTGGATTAGTCGTGACTGGACTACCACACGCAGGGACCAGTGAAGGAACTCGGTCCCAGTCAGACAAGCGCCCCTGCCAGAAGTAGCTGGACGGAGAGATCATCAATCAAGATAAGTAGGTGAGCCTTCTAGGGGCAGCGCAACCTATGGGATCCACACCCTGGGTGGAAGGGATTTGTAAGGGGACTCTGATTACAGATTTGTATACTTATGCCTCCTTTTGGTTTACATAGGAGCAGTCTTGAGCAGCACCACCACAGTAACTGTACAAGCACAGAGGGAGAAACCAGATGGGAGAAGCCAGATAAGAGCGAACTAATCCCTGGGAGGGCTGCAACCGTGCCCCAACGCCTCCGCAGAGATCAGGTGAGCTTAACAGGATCTTCAATTTTCCACCAGAATCTAGAATTTAGGCTGCCTTTGGCAGGAGAATCTGGGTTGCGAAGCTCTGGTTGTGGCCAAGGTCCATGCAGTCCATTATTCTCTGCGTATACTTCACCGGGTGTGTGAGAAACTCATGGTGACCAAACGTAAGACAGAAAAGTGATCACAGTTCAAGGATGTTTACTGAACAATGAACATGGTATACGGGTAGGAAAAACGCCTAATCTAAACCTAAATCTATGATGGGTACAGGTGTAGACCATCAAATGAAAATAAGGCCATCCTAGTGATGTCCAGTCAAATAAAAAGGCCTATACTAAGAAAACCTATTGCCAATTCCTTACGCTAAATCCAAAGGGTGTTGGGTTCAGTTTTACGAAAGAAAGAAAGAAGTGTTCTCAAATAATAAGTCAGGATGTGGTGGGTTGGATCTCCCTACGTTATGAGCAAGGGGTAAGGTTGGAGCTTGGAGCATAGTATGATCTTGGGCTTCACCAGCACGAGAGGACAGTTCCAATGGTAGATGGTCTCGGGCTTCACCAACACAAGACAACAGTTCCAATGGTAGTTCTCAAGACGTCGATGGCCAAGTCTTGTTTCCTTAGAAAGTCTTTTGCCTTCGGGCCTGAAGTGTTCAAACAATAAAATAAAAGTTCCTTTACCAAATGAAAGTTCGTTTCCAGGACTCATTGTGGGTGATGGATTCATCCCTGGGTCCCCCTCTTCTGGGCTGACCCCTTTCGTGCTATATTTTCACAATTTATGTTACGATGATGACTAAACCCCTGGGTCCCCCTCTTCTGGACTGACCCTTTCTCCCTTTGCATTTCTGGATTTCTCTTATTCTTTTTGCCTTAAACTTTGGGTGATAGCTTAACTCCTCCGATCTCCCTCCCTCAGGCTCGGATCTTTCTCCAGTGCCAGCCCTTGGGCGACGGATTCACCCCGGGTCTCCCTCTTCCAGGCTCTGACCCTTCTTAATCTATCTCTTAATGTCTTTGTCAAACATTCCCTCGGCATCCCTCCTTCGGGTTCACTATTGCCTTTTTACAACTTTCCACTTTGGGGTGACGACTTTTCTCGATTGTTAGCCTTCCTTGTTAGGGTTTACTATGGCTCTCGAGCAAGGTGATAGTGGCTGACCCTGATGGTCCTCTTCCTCTGGGCTGACCCCTCTTTACTTTTAATGTTCACTTTCTTTCATTCACCAGGTGGGATTCACTTCCCTTATCTCTAGCCAACTACTGGATCAAAGTCTTTCGATTGTACAGGGATTTTGCTCGACCCTCACGTATGACCACTTTGCTTCTTTTCAGTGGCCTTCTGGTTTGTGTCGTTTCTCAATATGGGGCTCGACCAGAGTCTTGAGTTAGCAACCACGTGGTGCCACTTTCCCCCTGCAACTGGTCTGCCCCCATTCAAAGTTCATTTAATCGGGTTCATAAGTTGCCCCTTTGCGATTCTCACTCAACCCAACCCGGCTTATATAGGTTCCACCCTCGACTCACCGATTGTGCTTAACCGTGGGCTCTTTGGAGACAAGGCCGGTCCCACAGGCACAGGAGCTTCCCTCACTATTGCCTATCGATATAGGCTTGCCTTGTGTTCCACTGACATCTGGTGCAGGACACTTGCGCTATTGTTTGGGGTCTTAGGCTCTCTTCTTGGAAGGCTCCATTGGCCGGGGATGAAAAGGGCAAGGCTGTTTCTCTCCTCGTCACCGCCTTTCTCCTTCTTCTGAACTACTGCGTGTTAGCCATCTTGTCGTGCTTTCCGCCGTCTTTCTATCCTTGCTCGTACTGTGCTCTTTGGCTCCACCTTTTATCCATTGGGGAAAGGAAAGGGCCGTTAGGTGTGTATGGTTTAAGTCAATTGCCTGACTGTGCCTGACCCTCGAGTTGGCACATGTCAGGTAGAAAAGTTCAACAGTTTTATCACAAGACTGTTGTACAAAGGTGTTCGTATCGGAAAGGGTGGAAATGAGAGATTTTGAGTATTCCCCGGAGTAAGATTGGAAAGCAGAGGCGTTGCTAGGGGGGGACTTAGGGGGCTATAGCCCCGGGTCTTTTGGTTGTAGCCCCGGATAGAATCTCAGGGTCTACAACCAAAAGGCTAGCTAGCCCCGAGTCCCGGCAGCCCCGATATTAGTGTAGCCCCAGATCTTTTACAGACCTAGCAACACCCCTGTTGCGAAGGTTTGCTAAATGAATAAGAATGACCGGGAAAGAACATAACATAGGGGGCTGTGGGAACAACAGATTTTGCGGGTTAAGCAGGAATAGCTAGGATTGTGACATGAACAAAGGGGATTGTGGGAATCATAGTATTTCTTCTGAGAAAATGGGAAGCGCTGAAAATACTGACGAGAGGGGTGTGAAAAAGAATGACCGGGAGTATACAGGGGGGGGCAGGGAAACAGGGGTCTTGAGATGTCACAGGGTCTGAACTCAAAGATGGTTTACCAGAGGTGCAGGGGTGATTGGATTTTACTAAGGGAGCTTCTGTGGGTGGAAGGGAGGTAGAAATTGAATAACCAAAGAAAATCTCAGGGCGTTCGAACCCCTCTTCTTCCTCCTCGGGAGAATATTGCGTCTCAGCCTGGGTATTCCCCCTAGCATAACCCCAGGTTCCCCTACACAGGTGATCCTCTCCCTCTGGTCCACCCCCAGGAACTGGATCCAACAGCAATGGCCGTGTCCTGGCCACCCGAATAAGATATTTCTGAGGTCTTGCTGGGAGAATACCCTCAGGTTTCTCACTGCTGTTACCTCTTATTCCTGAGGAGGATCACGCTGTAGTGGTGGGTGCTCTATCAAACACCCATCTGGACTATTGTAACAGCCTTTTGGTGGGAATTTCCGCCAAACAGATGTATAGGCTAAATGCAGCGGTTAGATCGGTTGGATGACTGGGCAGATCGGCTCATGTCTCCCGCTCTGCAGATCATTGCACAGGTTGTCAGTGGAGGATCGGATTAGCTTTAAAGTGGCATGCCTGTTCTTGAAGTGTTTAAACGGGCTAGCTCCCGAATACCTAAGTACCAAAATCTGCAGCTATTCTCTCCCTAGGTTGCTTCATTCTAGTGATTAGTCGCTACTGAGTGTTCCTCGCTCAACATGCGTTTCTAGAGGAGACAGAAGATTTGCCGTCTTCGGCCCCAAACTCTGGAATAACTTACTGTTGTCAGACTCTTGCCCAGTTTTGAAAGTCGCTCAAAACCTTTCGATTTGAATATTAGCAGGATGATTAATCTGGTGGTTTGTTTCTCTGTATTTCATCTGGGTTATCATCTTTCCAGAGATCCAACTGTGCCTTTATACGGTTAAGTGTGTCTTGAGCATGCTATAAATACTCAAAATCAAAATCAAATCCAATCTGATACCTTTTTTATTATTTACACTTAGTTTCCACTGTCCTGCAAGGCATAGCCATTTATGTATCAAGTCTGGCTTGAAAGTTACACCCACAACATGTGGTTGGCCTTGATCAGAATGTTGTTTGTTTTCTGCTGGGAAGCTGTGACACCTTTCCCAGAAGAACGGGACATACCTCCTCTAGGGTTCAAGTAAGGGATACTAGCTTCAAAGGGGCCTCTGCAACACAATGGACACGTTACAACAGGGAGATCATTACTGGTGTCATTTTGATCTGAGGCAGACAGCTGATGGAGTGAAGAAATGTTTTCGCTGGAGAGGACTTTTACACTGGGGAACGGGCCAGCCATATGGATTTTTGTGGGCCCCACTTCCTTCCTGAAACACCCCTTAACGGTACCCAGTTACATTTTCGAAAACACATTTTCGAAATGCCATTTTGTCGAAACAAAATTGTCGAAAAAAAAATTCAGAATGTTTTATTTTTATTTTATATGTTTTATTTTTGTTTCGTTAGTAAAAAAGTGTGCATACAAATAAAAACAGGGGGTTGGGGGGAACCCCCCCATTTAAAAATAAAATAAAAAACCATTTGAAATATTTTTTCCGGCATTTTGGTGTCGAAAAAATGGCATTTCGAAAATGTGACATTCGAAAATGTAACTATAAACCCCCCTTAACTTCCTGCTGACAAGGCACTATGGGAACTGACATCATAAGCAATAATCTTTATTACAACAGCAGGAATTGGCCACTCGCAGAAGGCTTGGAACTGACCAACCTACTGTGGCAAAGTAACTAAATAAGAGGGTGTGGCCCCCAGCCTTGATGGAATAATCTTTAGGAATCCTTTCGAAGAACCATCTTCAAGAGGCATCTTGGAACCATATGGAAGATTTCACTCGATCATTGTTGGGGTAAAGCCCAAGTCCCTTGCATTGTGGGTGAAGGCAAGGATTTCCAAGGATTTTTCAGAGCATCTCTCTAACCACTTCACAGGGACATTTAAGGTGTATGAGGAGTCAGAAATGAGAGTCAGACACAATGTTACCATGTTTTTGGTTAAAGACTTTTATAAAAACAAAAAAGGGGTTGGGAAAAGGCCTCTCTGACCCTGCTCTACGAGAAATGTCCCTACCTAAAACCAAACTAAGGATCTGTCTTGTCAGGATGTTGTTGGGAATTTGTATTTTGTATTAGACCATTTTGCATTAGGCAAGACACCATCTTTTTACTAGGCCTAAATATCATCCCTCTGTAAACTTAGCTCTCCCATCCCCAGCACCTTGCACAGAGAGCCCAAGACATCAGCACCCCATGCCAGCTCTGCGTGAGCCTTGTTCTCATGGAAGTCCAGCCGTTCCATGTTGCAAATATTTAGTCTCTTTTCCGAAAAGAATCTGCTCAGCGGAGAGTGTGAGACAGAGACAGGCCTCGGCCCAAGTGCCCATTCATCTCCACTAAATTGCCGTGCCCTCTCCTCACCCACCCGTCAGGCCAGGATCCATCAGCCCAGACCCCCCAATTCCCTTTGATGCTGATACACATCTGACCCCCCCTGTACTGACCATTCCAGAACTCCTACCTTAGATCTAATCATGTGCAGCAGTATATTCCTCTGAAAGCAACACACGCCTGTTCGTATCATGAGGCACCAGGGAAGGCAGACTGTAGATCAAGCCCCCGGGGTGGGCACATGGGAGCGGGAACCGCACTATCAAAGTAGCCCTGAATGTGTAGGTCCGCATGTCAGTATATCATTCCCTCTGTCCTAAATACCCCCATTCATGCAATGATCAAGTGTCCACCATTATTCGTGATTTTTTAGTTCCTGTTTAGCTTACATAGTTAGCATTGTAGTGCCTCTTTGCCCTGACCTTTACTGCAGAGATAAGCCAAGCTGACCCAAGTGCACCACGACTGACTGGGAAACAGCAACCAAATGGCGCTTGGCATCCCCTATAGAGCAGGCTGTTCCATAGGGCCACTCCAATCAGCACTGTGATTTTTTTACTGTGTGTGATGATGCCATTCATGACGAAATTCTCTCTTATAATGTGCTGCCTGTGTAATCTTTAGCAGAGCGCTCTCTGGCAGCAGAGTTCTTTGCGGGCATACTTTATATTATAAAGTTTGTTATCCTTGCAACTTAACTCCTGGTCTCCTTCCATGACGGGGTGTGTTATCTTATTGCTCATTATTATTGGAACATGTGTGTGAGTGAGTGTCTTCATTTGGTGACCCCTTAGCGTAATTTACTCGAGACCCCGTACTTGCGGCGAGATTCAGGGCCTCTCCGGAAAGGCAGTGCCCACCTATATCTGACCAGTCCCCAAAAACGCATGCGGAGAAGAAAAAGGTTCTTGTGGGTTCCGACAAATGATGGTATTTTGGGATGTATAGAGCAGTTTGAGTGAAGGGGACACAGTGGTTGAGTATGAATGAAGTGGATGGTTATTTGAAGTAAAGCACTTTTTCTTTTTATGGCTTTTTTTTTTTAGATGAATCAAGAGGAAATACAGAAGGAATACAGGAACCTAGCTCCGAGAAAGGTTGGAGGGTGGCGCCACAGTGCTCTGTCTAGAGCAGTGCGTGAGATAAATATGGAGACAAAAGTAGGAGCTCCATATAATTAGATGGCTCGGGAACAAGTAGTGGTTATTATTTTGACTTATTTTAAATTATTATCACTGTGTTTCTTTATATATATATATATATATATATATGTGGTGGAAGGCCCAGGAGGAGCAAACGTGATGTGAATGACGAATTGAGCAGATATGAAAGAGGATATTGCTCCAAGAAAGAAGGTCAGTTATATGTTTTCTGTTTTTTGATTATGTTCTGTTTTTGTTGGTTTTGAAACTGTTCTGTTTTTGTATGTAATTGTGCAACATATTAACATTATAGATAAATGTGACAAAGCTTTATTGATTGTTCAGATACAAAGGCTCCAGGTATAGCAGAGAGGATAAAGGGAAAAATGGTCCCTATGAGTATTGGGGGAACCGTATATAAAAAGAAAGAGTTCTCAGCGATGGGGATGGATACCCTGCTATCCCATATCTGTAAACGCCTCCCACTGTAAAGTGAGCGAATGAAAAAATGTCATGGTCAATGGATAACAGAAATAAAGGAGGAGGGACTGTTGCACACCTGGCCAAAAGATGGGTCTTTTGATAAGGGGACATTATAGCACCTAGCTACATATAAAGGGAAGCAGTTGCAAAACAGAAAGGAGGTGTTAGATTTGTGGCAGATGTTTGAAGAAACTCCTGGCACAAATAAGAAGAAGAGTCAGAAACGCCATCAGTGTTGGGGGGAGATGGAGGAGAAAAGGAGAAGGGGGATGAGGAACCCAGGAAAATATATCCATTGCTTACAAAGTCGGAAGAAGGGTATACAAATCCAATGTATGAATCAGGGGGAAGCGTGCCAACTACACCAAGTACAGCCCCACCCCTGCCGTACGACCCATCGACCACCACCCCTGCCCACTCTGGATTAAGTACCCAGGATCTTGAGGTGACGTTAACCACCACCCACACAGAATTGTGAGGGAACACGAGGCTCGGAGGGAGGGCCCCAACCTCCAAGGGGCACCCCTCCCATACCGGAACATGAATGGAAGTCTGGAGACTTTCTTTTTAGAATTGACAGTGCACCCATACGGACCGTAAGAGTGGAACGGGAAGGGGATACTGATATGACACTTTGGCCTCAGTGAAGGACAAAGAGTATTGGAGTGACTTTGATGAATCAAAAGAGGGTGCTGTAGGAGGGATACAGCAGGTACAGTGGGCCACTCCTATAGTGGGAGAGACACGGGAGCGCAGGCTCCAAAACATAATAGGAAGGATGGCTCTAGCAAAAAAGAAAGGGACAGGAGGGAAAGGTGGGAAAATTAAATAAAAACTACAGATGCCCCTCTTCTATAAAGGAGAGGGCTGGCCCCACTATGTCATTTGGGCACAAATGGACAAAAAACCTCCTCAAGTCCCTCCCGCCACTTACGGGCGGTGCGGGACAATAGATCTATGCCTTTGAGAAAAACACTGCAGGTGTGCCCCTTGATATAGGAGATATTAAAAGGCTTTTGGTGTCTGCAGTGGGAGATCAAGCAGACTCTGTGTGGGGGAAAGCAGGTTTCCCGGGTGAGACTATAAGCAACGGTACTCATGATAGGGCGTCATTTAATAATGTCTGAGCACATGTGTGGGAAGCACTACGGAGGACCTTCCCTGATACCCCCGACTTACATTCTATAATGGAATGCACGATGGGGGATGAGGCGGATGCTGCGTAGTTCATTCTCCGGGTCTAGGAGATGAGGCGCGCAGAGACGGGCACCGCGTGGGACCAGTCTACCTCTCTATTTAATTTCATCATTAATCGGGGCCTCCCAAAGGAAGTACAGAAGGCCCTTGACAAGATAGCGGGGATAGAAGACAAGGGCTGGCCCGGGATTCACATCATTATAGTACAACACTGTAGGAGTATCAAAGAAAGGGAAAAAGAAACAAATCACAGAAGATTAGCTGAAGAAGCGAAACTAGTACAGACAAAGTTGCTGAAGGTAGTGGAAGTAACAGCAGCACTGCCCTCAGAACAGCTGGAAGAGGAGGGGGGGTGTCTTGGTGGCTACACAGACAAGGATGGCCACAGTATGGACAGACAACGGGCAAGAACGGTGGGGAGGAGAGCAACAATACATGGGGCCCCAGTGGCAAGGAAGATCTGCAAGAGGACGAGGTGGGTTTTGGGGACAAAGAGGAGGGGGATATAGAGGACAAGGCCCGAGAGGAGCGAATCAAGGCTAATGCAGGTCGCGCAGGAGGTAGGGGCATTATTTGCGGGTATGCAACAGCAGGCAGGGAAGGTCATATCAATACAACCAACCTTATTCCAGTGAACCTCAGTATGGGCACCCCCATCCGGGGAGCCCGCATGGGCTTCCACAAAGGGCCAACGAGCAACCCCCGTAATAGTCACAGCAATCCCCACCCCCACCTGGGTACAATACTGTCAGTAAGGTCAGGACCCTTCGTTGTGATTTTTGTCATGTAGTGAAGAATATTGTTCTTCCTACCAATGTGACCCTCTGAATGGTTAAATACACATGCAGAAGGACTAATTAATCGGAAGATGGATCCCACGAGACAGCAAGCTACAAGGAGGAAACAAAAAGGCACTGTTAATTAACTAGGCCTAACAAGAGTAATTACAGAGTACACCTGTACCAGTTGTTGTTAGATAATTCCCCAAAATCAGACTGAAGTACAGGCAATCAGGCCTAAACAAGTAGGATAAAACACAAGAATGAAACACTAACCTGGGACTTGTGAGATATAGGGAAATAATAAGACTTAATCTTACCACGTGGAATCCACTGAAGGAATGTTGTTCTACCCAGATAGGAGTTGAGACCAGATGGCTCTCACACAGGGAAGCTGCGACTGCTGATTTTCCAAGGCAGACAAAATGATGTGCAACCTATAACAAGAATATCCCGTTTGCGCGCATTCTCGTCCTCACTTAGGTCTGTAAAGAAATAAGCAACAGATGATCCCTCGGTGCGCGCGATCGTGTCCTCTCTGTCCAAAATGTCTAATCCCTTGGTGCACGCGTTCGCGTTCTTCTGTCCAAAGGGTCAATGACACACAGAAACCTGCAGATTGCTGCAGGCGTAATGAGTTCCGAACTGCTGTGAAGCTGGCTGGGAGCCGACAGCCCGCAGAAAGAAGTCAATCAAAATAAGATGGCTATGCAAAGCAAGTCGAATCTCCAAACCCGCTCAAATCCATGAGTTCAAGAAAGGCAAATAGCAAATCCGACAAGGATTTAGCGAAGGGAGAACCAGAAGGCAAAAATTAATAAGGCAACACGGCGAAGGAACCAGGACAAAACAAGGTGCACTGGATTTGTTCAGAAGCAACGCCTCGGACTGACGTTGGAACTGATAAGGACAACATCACATGACCGCCTGGGACGGCCCCAATGTAACGGACGCCACTGTCTCCAGGGCAACCGCTACCGGTCCAGAATACGCCTTCCTCTGCACAATGTTCTGCAATGAATGTCTATAACCCAGCCCATTTTTACGTTTTTGTAGTCTTTGGAGCTTGTCAGAGGTTAGAAAGTATGTGTCTCCGACCCCGAATTGTGACAACAATACACTCCGCCATCCCTCCCATACGATGCAAGCACAGCAAAGTCGCCACAATCAGCAAGACCAACGGCACAACAACCCTTTCGCCACCACACCGAAAGGCGCACCAGCACCCTACCAGGGGGAATGTGTGCTCAGCAAAAATATTTTCTTTTGCCCAGGGACAGACACTAACCCCGACTAGGAGAACCCACAGAGTGCATTTGTGTGCCCAGTCCTATACACTACCTTGAATCCAGAAGAACCACCACTGGTGGGGGCAGAGATAGGGAACAAACAGTTCATCTTTATGGTGGACTCGGGGGCAGAGAAGTCATGCATACCTGAATGTGATTTTCCGTTATTGGGCCAAAATGTTCAATACGCAAGGGTTCTCTGGGGCTGTGGTCACGGTTCCTTATACAGAAGATCTTAATGTCAAAATAGGTGGAAAAACAGTAGAGGCACCCGTATTATACTACAAAAGTCCCCCTGTTAATTTACAGGGACGAGATCTGCTCAGCAAACTAAACATGACCATATCATTTACCGAAAGAGGAATTGTCTGCTCCACCCCAGGCATGTGCTCCCTCTGAGCAATGCTGTTGATACCATGGCCAATGAATTAAGGGTGAGGTGAGTACCAGTTCATGCACGGGATCAGAGTATTGGCCAGAGTAGTTTCCGAGCTCACAAGGAAGGAGTGGAGAGTGCCCTCTGCTATTGTGTTCCGCCCTGTAGCTGCCCCAGAGAGGGTTGCTGGTACAATGCTGTCCTTAGATTAAGAGCGAGTACACGTGCCTGCAAAGAGAATAGTGACAATAGGGATGGACATGCAAGGATGTGAATGGCGCACAGTGCTGTGTATTGACCTAAATATACCATTGCGCGAGCTAACTAATGAAGAATTATTCAGTGACGACAACAATGATGGGGACATAGTTTTAGAAATAAGTATTCCCTGTGATGTCATTGTACAGTACAGAAAAGTGCCAAGCCCCCTCATGGATGTTATCAGCGGACCACCTTCTTTTTTATATCAGATATGCAACAAGTGCCCCCCCACCTGTGCACCACCAACCCAGATGATGTGGGCTTGTTGAGCGAAGTGACCCCTGTAAAAATAACCCTAAAGCCTGGTGCGATATTACCCAGAGTAAAACAATAGCCCCTGTCGAAAGAGGTGTAGGAAGGGATCCAAGAGACTTTGTGTGAACTCCTAGAGCAAGGGATACTTGTTCCCTCAACTCCCCATGCAACACAACCGTGTACTGCATTAAGGCGGCGACAGGGGGGTTGTAGCGTATAATACAGGATCTCCGCCCACTTAACAATATTGTCCAAAAGGAGATCCCTCTTGTCCAGAATCCTGCTTCCATTTTGTGTAGCATTCCAAAACAGGCTACTCACTTTACTGTGGTCGTTTTGAAACCTTCTTCTCAGTGCCCCTCGACTCAGGTTCATAGCATCTCACAGCATTCACAATGGGTGGGAGGAGTTATGAACAACGTCGTTTACTCCAGGGGTACTACAAGAGCTCCAGCATATTTAACAGGATATTGCACAAAGATCGCGGCAATATTCAAGTCCAGAGCATCATCAGTCAATACATAGATGATCTCCTAGTCTGCAGTAACAATGAAGAGAGTTGTTCGGGGAGATTCTATTGCCCTCCTCCAGTTACTTGCACAAAAGGAGTACAAGGTAGACGAGAAGAAATTGCAATACTGTGTCTGACTGGCCAATTGATTTCAAAAGATGGCAAAAGAATAATACCCGACAGGGCGGCAACAGTGCATACCTCAGCCATACCACACACAGTAAAGGACATGCAGAAGTTTCTTGGAATATGCAATTACTGTAGGGCATGGATATTAGATTATGCAGCCTACACAAGGCCCCTGTTGCAAGGTCTAAAAGAAGCACAGAGAGACAAGACACATATAATTTGGACAGCAGAAATGCAAACAGCATTCAATTCCTTAAAAGAATTGATCTGCACGGCCCTAGTTCTAGCCAAACCTGATTATGAGCGAGAATTTTATATTTTCTCGCACTCTAATGGCACCCTAATTACAGCAGTACTGACACAAAAGAGCTCCAGGGGTCACAAACCTTTGACATATTACAGTGGCACACTTGATTCAGTAATGCAGGGTCACTTCGTTTGCGAACATGCTCTTGCAGCTGCCGCCTTTGCAATCGAAAAAAGCTCAACAGTTGTCATGGTGTGCTCTGTCACCCTGTACGTGGAACACTCCCCGTTCGTGATACTGAAAGATCAAAATCTACCCTCACTACTCAAAGGGCATCGGCCTATGAGATCACTCCCCTCTCGCGCCCTAATATTCATGTGGTAAAATGTAAATCAGTAAACCCAGCCACGTTCCTCACAGAGCCATGCACTGTCCAAGATATGCAAGAGCATGATTGTGCCACATACGAGGGATAAGGAGATGACATTCATAAAGCAAGGGAAAATGCATTACAGGAAGGACAAGTGTTCTTCGTTGATGGGTCAGCATACATCAGCCAAGAAACAGGTGGAAACATGCAGGGGCAGCAGTAGTGAGAATGGAAGATGGGGAATATGATATACTGGTTAAGAAACGTCTACCCATGCATTATTCTTCCCAAGCGGCAGAACTGGTAGCATTGATTGAGGCTCTCCATGCAGCAAAAGGATGTGCGGTGACAATATATTCAGACTCAGCATACGTAACCACCACGGTACATGCTGGGCTATCTAGATGGAGAAGGAGGGCATTCTGGAGAGTGGATGTGTCCCCAGTATAATATGCAGAGTCACTGAATAAATTAATTGAAGCACTTGCAGAACCATCTGTAGAAGCCATATCGAAATGCCAAGCACACACACACAATGTAGACGAAATATATTTGGGAAATGCAGCCGCAGACACGGCAGCAAAAGAAGCAGCATATCTCCCCATACCAATGAGTGCAGAATGCATATTGATGAGCAAAACAGAAGAGCCAAAAGCGGAGGGTTACAACGCACTACCCATTGCACAGATAATAGAGCTACAAAAGAAAGCCTTGCTAAAAGAGTAAAAGAGCAAGATTTATGGACTAAACGAAGGTTCACACAGTCACCCACTGATTTACTGTGGAGACAGGACACAACAGGGAAGTGGTTATGCCCGTAGAACCATTGTGTGTGGCATTTGAGCAATTAGATTTCCCAGACCATACTTCAAAACAGCACATAGCAGCCAATCTCCAGGAAGATTGGTTCATCCCAAATCTCCAGGAATATCCCAACAAATTGGTGGCTGAATGCACAACATGCCAAGTGTTTAACTCAGGGATGACCCTAAGGACACAGAGGTACTCCAAACTGCCCCGTAGGTCCCTTCCGTGAGCTGCACATTGATTACGTGGACATGGGGGAGAGATGCAACGGGGCAAGATATTGGATTATGGTGGTGTGTCCCTTTTTGCAATGGGTGGAACCAGGACCCTGTGCCAACCCAGATGCAAAGTGTGCAGGGAAGTTCCTCGTCAGAGAGGTATTCCACCGATGGGGGATATGTGACATCATACGATCTGAAAACGGAACTAATTTTGTCAACGATCTAGTCAAAGAAATGACATCACTACTGGGAATTAAACACACAATGGGCTTCATTACGAGTCTGGCGGTAACCGAGTCGGAAAAACCGGCAGGTTACCGCTGGACTCGTATTACCTTTCTGCCTCCGTGATTCCCGGAATTACCGGGGCATTACGAACCCAGTGACCCAGGAATTCTGGAGGCGGAATTGTGTAAGTCCCCATTCCCATAGGACACCATGGGGATGGGGACAATGGAAACACTGGTTCCGTCTATGACAGAGCCGGTGTTTCCATTTCTGCCTGCAGGCGGGTGGTGTTAAACCCGCCAGATCAGACTTGGCGGGAGTGACACCTCCCGCGTGCAGGACTCAATCAGCCAGTCCAGAAAGAAAGGTGGTGGCGGTTTTACCACCACCGTTCTTTCCGGACCGGCAGGGTCGTAATGAGGCCCAATGTCTTCAATTTACCACCCACAAGCAAATGGGATTGTCAAAAAATAACCAGCCTCCTTAAGAGCAGGTTATCAAAACTGTGTCACTCTCTAAAAAAGAACTGGGTTTACTGTCTATCTTTAGCCCTCTTACAGCTGCGCACTCAGCCTAGCAAGGACCACCATCTGTCCCCCATGAAATAGTTACTGGTCGATGCATGCAAACGCCATTGTCACTAGTAAGAAGGGTGTCTGATGCACACAGAAAAGCAACTGTACTAGGAGAAGAATTTAAAGAGTATCTCACACAGCTCACAGATGAGATGCATTGCTAAACACATTGCACCACTATTCACCACAGACAATGAAACAGCTACAACAAGTGCAGCTCTAGACAGCCCGCACAGCCCCTGACGCTAGGAGAGTTAGTGTATGTACGCAGTTTTGTGAGGAAATGGAACTCTCTGAGATTTCATGGGATATATAAGGTGATCTACTGCATCCCCCTTGATGTAAAGGTGAAGGGGCTGCGGTACTGGATCCATCTCTCAGACGTTGGAAAAGCACACAATAGCGTAGCACCCGACACACTGGATAACAATCAAGCAAATGCTGTGGTACCTTAAAAGGGTTATTGGGAATAAGTCATGTCAGGACAACTTGTAAATAATAAGAGTGATTTGCAGTGCAAAATGTAAATTAATTTGCAACTGATGAAGTGCTCTCTCTCTCTCTCTCTTTCTCGCTATCTCGTCCAGTCTAAAATTCTTTATTAATGCCCGCCCTGTTTGATCATTTCTTTTAGGTGCTAAGATGCTGGAGCTGATGCCACTAAATGTTAACAATCAGTCAGACAGCAGTAGGAATAAGTTAAGTGCAACGAGAGCCCACAGTTATGACTGTGGGCTGCACTTTGTTGCTATATTCTTCACAGTAACAATGTATATTCTAGGGATTTATTGGGGAGCATCTTTTATCTGGGGGCCCATATAAAAGAAGGGGCAGGGGGCAAGATGGAGGGGAAGCAGCATTCATCTTTCAATTTAACAACTCTATTAAAAAATGTAACCAAAGTGACCCCAGTGGCCGGATTGGTTGTGAATAACGTAATTAAAAATGATTCTGATGCAGTAAATGTTACATTGCCGCCCCCTAACACGTTTACAGCTCAACAAGCTACCTCACAACCTAACATAATATCTACCTCAATGCTTAAGGAAATTTATGACGTGTTCTCCACGCTAGTTCCCAATATGATATTAAGTTCCTTTTCTCCCTCTATAGTATACCGGCAAACAAATGCAGATACTGATGTGAATGTAAACACTGACAGTACTCCAATACACAGTGAGCAACCTATAGTGTCACCCACCAGTAATACTATGTAATGGCTCCCAATCCACTTTGTGTAGTAATTTAATGATTCATCTGATACCCGCAAAACGTACATAGATCACTCTGCAACAATGATCGACTGTGTAGACGAGTCTTGACAGGGAAACGACAATCTCTCTTGCGTAATAGAAGGAAGAAAAGGCAAACACGCCAGTACAAGAACGATGCCTACCATGGTTTGGGGTTAGATAAAGTAGAGGACCGTCGTCATCCCGGGCAGTCTAACAGGTGGTATTCGGACATGAGTGCCACGGGAAGGCAAACGACCAATGGAAGTTGCTAAGTGTGTTCTCTAATACCGCATGCTTCTGGGGCACGGAAGGATTTAGTGCCTCAGAAAGCTCCCTTAGTAGAGTCACAATGGCTCATCCACCTCACACTATGTAGGATAAAGGGTGCCTTTCAGGCACACACAGTAAAGATGAAACTCCTGCCGCCAGATGAGAGCATCTGCAAAAAGAGATCAAAAGGCACGAAATGTTCAAAGAACCGTTCCTGGCTATAAATGGCATAACTTTCACAGAACACAAATGGCAAGTCCCAACATTTATGGGTAAGGCTGAGGGGCTCCGGGGCCTCTCGGATGACAAATTGGACTTCGTAGAGGCATGTGCACATATATGGACAGAGCATATCACAAAACTGACATGGGTCACAGCTCTCGAAAAGCCAATCAAGGTACAGCAAGAAGAAACCTATGAACTTTGTTTCTATGGTGAAGGGAAAGTATCCATGGGTTCCAACAAACGGTGCTATAGAACCATCATCATCCCTGATCTTAGAAAAGGCACTGCCGCATTAATGAACTACTTCTGGGTGTGCGGAAAAAAGGCATATTTGCACCTCCCACCATCATGGAGGGACTACTATGCTTTAGCAACACTGCATTCTGCCCTGCTTGTCGTACCAGAGGAACATCTAAAGGGGGAGCAGTGACTGCCGATGGCCAAACAGCACCAAGGCCCACAGATACGCTGCCCACATTCCGAATACCATCAGAAAAGGAGCGACAGGATCATCTATTACGGTGGTGGCGCTCCTCGAACTACTTGTCTCAAGAGTCCTCTGATCTCCTCGCACAGATCCCCGATGAATACAAACTTTTCAACTCAGCAGAGACATTTTTTGCACCACTTGTGTCCAGCCTCCAAGAAAGAGCAAATGCCAAATGGTTGCAAATCCTCAGGTGGGAGCTCATCCACCTGGCAAATGACACAGAGGAGGGCTTCAACGTCAACAAAGTGGAACTGCAAGCACTTCGATTAATGGCAATGCAAAATCAATACGTGCTAGACCTCTTCACTGCCACGGAAGGTGGTGTTTGCAAAAAGATCGGAAGTTCATGTTGCACATTCGTACTTTCTTCAGACGCTGAGAATGGGACACCATCACATGTGATCGCTGCAGTACACAAACTTGGGTTGAAAATGGAAAAGGAAGGTTGGGTACAAGAAAGTGACTGGTTCAACATGGCGTTCCTTGTGGCTTGTTAAAATCAGTTAACATGCTGATACCTATCAACGTGTTCTTTCTGCTGATCTTCTGTGTGTGCCGGGTAGGGCTCCAATGCTGCGCAAAGGCAGTTCCCAGTAGTGCGATTGATGATGGTGACTATCATTGTCAACCGTAGAGACAACTCTACGGTTGACAATATACTCATGGTTAACACTCTGGTAGAACAAGCAAAAGCCCCCAAGGAATTACCTCTATAGATCTTATATGTCGATTTCTCTTCTGAATTTGATATGGTTAATAGGCAGTTGCTGTGGGAAAAATGTTAACGGATTGGGATGCCAGCACACTTACTTTACATCTGCAGACTCATGTATGAAAATAACACCTCTAGTGCAAGACTAAATAATATGGGACTAATGTCAGACTCCATTCAAATTAGGTTGGGAGTAAGACAGGGATGTTCCTTAGCACCCATGTTCTTCAACCTATTCTTGGCTGATTTTGGAGAAATATCTGTTGATGGGATGAATGATTTTCCTCGAATTGGCACATATAAGATGGGCTGGATTTGCTATGCAGATGACATTGGCCCTCATTACGACCCTTGCGGAAATCGACTGACCGGAGCGCCACAGCGTAAATAGCGTTTCCGCCATTGCACGAAGGAGCAAAGTGCAGCCCATTCCGACCCATCGGGCACGAGCACCACGGCATGGCGGAAGTGCTAAGTCCGCGATGGCGGAAAAGACCCCAAAACGGCCCACACCGCCGCCGTACGGGGCCCCAGGTGCAATACCGCCACCCCTCTTAGCGGTCACCGCAGTGTGCGCCTACCGGAAAGTACGGTGGCCGGAAATATACGGAAACGGAAGTTAAAACACGGGCCCGGAACGGGAAACATCCCGGCGTACACCTATAAATACACTAAAACCACACAACCACTAAAAACACTACCCTGAGACACACCCCACCCCGTCAACCACCCTAGCGAAACCAAGAAAAATGGGAAAAGCAGCGAAGAAAGCGTGCGACCGCAAGCGGCAGGTCCACTTCTCCCGTGAGGAACTCACCGTGCTAACAGAGACCCTCCAGGAGAATGCTGCCGTGGTCTTCTCCACGCAAATGACCAGGACGGCACTTGCAAACAAGAAGGCCATATGGGCTCTGGTGGCACAGCGGGTAAGTGCGGTGGGGACCGCACCCCGCACCCCACAGCAATGCCGCAAGCGATGGGACGACCTGCGGATACGCGTCCGCAGCATACTCTCTGCCAACCGCAACATTGCCACAGCCACCGGGGGAGGTCCTGAATCACCCATCAAGTTGACCCCCTGGGAAGAAATCTGTGCCTCCACCATCGGAATGGAGAGCATTGAGGGAGTCGGAGGGATGGAGAAAGGAGTGCAGACATCCGAAGATTCAGGTAGGTGGGCCAGATATAACAAGCCACACAGTCCATCCATGTGAAGCACCATGCGTCCACATAGTGCAACAGAAACACATGTCCAGGATAACGTCCACACACATCGGCCTGATAGCGCACGTTAAAACCCACAATAAATACATAAATAATTAAAAACCCCTAATACACGCACTACACGTGCAGCAGGCACACCCAAACTGCAGGCTGCCAAACAACTGCACCCTCACTCCACACACAAATCAAAGCACCTCCAAGGCCCCGACCCAAATCACCCTCAGGTACCACCCCAAAGCATGTGATACAATGCCATTCCAATTCCCACAGACCCATCAATAACCCTCGCCCTCCTTTACTCCACCACAGGGTCCGATCCAAACGACGAGCCACAGGACACCCCTACCAGCACACCTGCAAAGAGGGCCAAGACCAACGGCCAGAGACCCTCCACCTCAGCTGCACGCATCAAGACACGGCAGCAGCACAAATCAGGTGGTAGCACAGAGGAGGGAACATCAACAGGCACCCCAGCAGCCAGCATGGCCACAACACCACCACCACAGGTCCCCCCAATGGATGCCACAGAAGGCACTGCCTCTGGTGGCAGCAGCACCATAGGTGACACCCCATTGATGGCAGCATGCTCGGACACAGAAGACGGGGATGTCGAGGTCAGATCCATCCATGACCTGTCCCAATCCCCCTGTCTGTCCCATCCCGTACAACATGAGGATACCACGCAGGGGCAGCCACAAGACGACGACTGGCCATCCCCCCCAAGCCCTGTGGCAAGGCAACATGAGGACAACAGCCCCTCTGTGACACCCCCGCAAATGGGCATGGCCCAGCAGAGGCAACAGTCCCTCGACAAGTTAATCGTCCAACAGCAGCAAATGGCCACACTCCTCAAGGACCATGCCGATGAATGTGGGGGCACCAAGGCAGACATAGAAACATCAACAGAGACACTTAGGGCAGAAATGGAGAGATGTACAGAGACGCTAAGGGCACAAATTGAGAGTAGCACCGAGAGCCTGAGAGTCCAAATGGAGAGTAGCACCGAGAGCCTGAGAGTCCAAATGGAGAGAAGCACCGAGAGCCTGAGGGGGCAACTGCATGCGACGTCCAAAGACGTATGTGCCGAACTTGCCGCAGTGCGCCGTGTGCTCACTGAGCTCTCGCAAACCCTTAGGGACATGCATGGACGTGAGCAGGCAGACACATCATCCGTTGCAAGTTCCGTCCAGGGCAGCCCCCAACGTAGATCAGGGAGGAACCTGCGCTCCACAGGCAGGGGTGCCCCTGATACCCGCAGAGGGGGCTTGCAATAGCGACAGGCCACTGACAATGAGCATCTTTGGACACTGGTGTTCGGGTGGGAGGTAGGAGGGTGGAGGGGGTGTGTTGGGCTCACTTGGGTGGCGGGTCGATAGGGTGTTCAACATGATATCACATATGCCATAAAAAGTGCACGATCACCCAATGAGATGTGTGGACATTGATCTTTGTGTACTAGGCCATCATAGGCGTACAGTCCATATTGTGCATGTCCCAGACACACGCAGTGCCACGAGTCCCGTGTCCATGTATCAGCCCCCAGGCGTGAGTGCTAGAAGCATACATCAATGAGATGCTGACGGATGTCACGGCCCTCCGGTGCCTCGCAGACTCCTTGAGGTGCTGCCACATCCCCACCCTCATCATGACCATCATCCGGTGCTTGCAGTTCAGCGTCAGGGGGCATGGGCACATTTCTACGTACGCACATGTTGTGGAGCATGACACATGCCATGACCATCTTTGCAACCTTCTCATGGCGGTACAGGAGTGCCCCGCCAGACCTGCTGAGGCAGCGGAAACGAGTCTTCAGTAGGCCGAATGCCTGTTCTATGACTACACGGGTACGTGAGTGGGCATGGTTGTAGTCCTCCTCATGCAGGTCCCGTGGGTTCCGGACTGGTGTGAGGAGCCATCTCTTCAGTGGATATCCAGCATCACCTGTATGTGGACGATAAACGTAGGATGTGGAATGCCATTGATACGTACGCACACCCCCCCCCCTTCCTGCCAGTACATTGCCAAATCACATACCCCACATCATCATGCATGCAATGAGACTCACCGAGTAGCCAGGATCTGTTCCCTGCGTGTCGCTCCATGTAGCGTGGTATGGTAGAGTTCCTCAAGACCATGGAATCATGGGTTGATCCAGGGAATCGGGCACAACAATGCGTAATGATCCTGTTGGAGTCACACACCATTTGTACATTCAGGGAATGAAATTGTTTTCGGTTGCGGTACTGGGCCTCCATGGCATGTGGGACGACCAATTCAACATGGGTGCAGTCGATGGCACCAATGCAACCCGGTATGCCGGCAAGTGCATTGAATCCCACTTTTGTGTTCGTAATTTCCTGCTCCGAGCGTGGTAGGGAGATGTAGTCGTCTGCGTGCTGCAGGAGGGCATCGAGCACTTGGAATAGTGTCCGTGAAAACAGTGGCTGTGATATGCCATGCAACTGTCCGACTGTGTGCTGGTAGGTGCCTGTGGCCAGGAAGTGGAGTACAGACACCACCTTCAGTAGGGGTGGGATTGCGGTTGGGCTATCTATCATGCTGACTAGGTCAGCCTGTGTCATGTCCACAATGGCGGCTATGGTGTCCCGGTCCAGACGGTAGAGGGTGTGGATCTGCTCATCAGTGAGGTTGAACGGATGTGCTCGGAGGCGTGGGATTGCGGGCTGCCTGCGTGGTGGTAGTGGCTGTGCTGCTGGGCCTTGCTGGCCCTGCCTTGGCCTCCTCCTCCTCCTGCGTCTCCTCCGTGCGGCTGGTTGTAGTTGTTGTTCGTCTTCTTCTTGGAGTCGGAGCACTTGCAGTGCTATCAGGTCCCCCAGGGCCAACATCGCGAGTCCTGCCGGTAGCATTTCGCTGTGGTTGTGGGAGGAGACTGGCTGTGCAATTTATGTGTTTTCAGGCTGTATGGCCTCCACCTGTGGTGATTGATTCCACCTGTGCAAACGGCTCTCCCCTTTGGCCGAGCACGTCCCGCGCACTACGCTGCAATTCGGGTAATGGTATCTTGCTATTGCAATCATGTATTTGTACCCGATGGGCGTGTAAGATTGGTTGATATGTTCATTCTGCTGTGGTCCCATTGTTTCCCATACTATCTGTGCAGTCGCGAACGGACTTGTGAAGGGTCAGTGGAACGTAGTACTCGAGTAACGGTGGGCCCTCATGCATCACTGTACCGAGTTGCAACGACGGGCGGGGCGTCCCATTTGTGGGTGAAGGCAGTTGCCATTTTCACACACAGCCGCACTCGATGGAATAATTAGTGATTTCAAACGGCCACAGATGCCTTTTCGACGTGATGTTGCAAATGAGGAATTCGAAGGGCGGCGCTTTCGGTTTCCAGCTAGCGGCGAGGAGATGCCCACAGGTCTGACTGCAAATATAACGTTCTATTGTTCTATGTCCTTGAGACAGGGCCCATGGCGAGGGAGCAATGATTGATATGAATAGTTTGGGATGCGCAATAGCTACGTGGGCGATGAGGCCGGCCATTCCCAAATACATGTTACTTCACAACACTGGATTTACGGGCTGGGGCACTGTGGATGTAGCAGGCTGCATTACGCACAGACTCAATGGACGTTTCTAATGTCATGTGAGTAATTATTCAGGCGTTTTGATCCCGGGATGAGGGAATGATGAATGGATGCATGGGCAGGTGATTTGGTGCAGAGTTTGCCATGTACAGGGCTTCTTGGGATCTATCCGCCTCCCCTACGCTATGTGATGCAGGGCTGCCATAGTGGGACCATCGTCTATCTGGCCTTGTTGAGCCCTCCCTGTCTCGACGCGCCCTCAGACACTTGTGTCCATGCACGTTAACATTCCCATCTGATGGATTCTGTTTTGGCAGACGCATGCACAGGTACACTCGTTCGTGATGGTGTTTACACCTAGGTATAGATGGTTATGAGTCGCAAGTGGCTTTGGGGTGTTGATGATCCTTTGGAGTGGGCTGGCATGCATATGGCTGTGGATTTCGTGTGCTCATTGAAGTGAGTTGTTCGAATGTAGTTCTGATGGCCATTCTGTTCTTGTTCTTTTCTTTTGGTTGACAGGTATCTCCTCCCCTTTTGCCACTGCCATCTGTATGCCACTCCTGCAGATGGATTTTACTCCCGACACCTGCTGCTTCGTGTTAATCGGTGGAGCAGCATTACAATCTTATGGGACGATCGCCAGTGGCCCACATGCCCTTACGCAGTACTGGTGGCTCGGAGCAACATTTCGGCCTTTCAGCTGGACTAGTGCCTCCCCATTGGGACGGCCCTGCGGTTGTGTGCGCTTCCTTTTTGCCTTTTCGTACGTGATTGTGGCTCTGTGTACCATGATGGGACAGGGCGTCACACAAGTAGTGGCTGGTCTTTTCTTGCGGATGCAGCCCACAATGGTGAAATGTGTTTTGGAGTTCATGGCCTGATGGCTGTATGGGCTTGGTGATTTTGTTGTGCATTAAATTTCTATTCTGATTTGGGCCGTGTAGCGTTTTTCTTTGCAAGTGATGTGGCATGTGCCTATATGTGGGGCGATGTATTGTGAGGAGATCTGCATTGGGTTCCTGCTTCGGGGTTTAGTTGCGTGGTACTGTGCTGGGCGCGTTTGCCTACTGAGCCCGTGAGGTCAGGGATGGGGGCTGCCTATATGACAGTTTGGATGTTGTCATGCTCAGGGGCGGGGGATTGGGTTTTGTGTGACAGATGGCGGTCAGCCAGGTGGACTGGTGGAATGATGTGATTTTCGGAATGTTGCTGGTCACAGGTGCCTGTGTTTGCGTGCGTTTCGGGGGGGGGGACTGTGGTCATGTCCATTGGGATGGCTTCTGTATTCGTGCCATCTGTGCCCTGCAGCTCCCATTGGCCCCTGTTGTGTTTCTTTTGTTCGTTGGCATGCATGGGTGCTTTGTACATTTCAATGGTTGCATTGTGACTTCATTGCACCTACAGGGAGTTGTACTTTGTGGGCAGGGAGCGGTGTACAGGCACTCAGTGGGGCCGTTTACGGTTGATTCGCGATGCCGTACTTCTCGCCATGGCGGAATGGTCCATTCCGCCATGCCTGATGGCGTTAGGTACATGTCCGCTAGGGTCGGAATTGGCGTACCGTTGCACCATGGTGGTGTTTGCGGTTTGGCATGGCGCGCGCGCGCGTGCTTAGTGCAGTTAGCGTTGGCGTTCACTACGGTGTCGCTAATGGCTTCGTACTTTGCGGTGACGGGTCATAGTCGCACCGAGCGCTATTCGATGGCGGTATTGCATTTCCGCCATCGTTTTCCCCTTTCCGCCAGGGTCGTAATGAGGGCCATTGTCATATTTGACAATACATACATCGGCATCTGCAACAGTGCTAGAGCAGTCTCCTCTTATGCTAAGAAGAACGGCCTATAAGTGAATATGAACAAGAAAAAATGTATGGCCTTTGGAACTAAGAGATTGTTGTGTCTTGACTGTCGTGTAGCCGAAGAGTCCTCTGTCCACAAGTGCCGCACAGAGAGAATCAAAGTCACTCTCTGTGCCGCCTTTGAGGCCACAGGTGGGAGATGTTCTTTCCGGAACTGCGGTACTCGTGGAACCCCGAACCACTGTAAAGGAAACACCGGTTAAGTGTCAAGCCAAAACAGAATCAACAATCATTCAACAAGTAAGTGGAACGGTCTTACCAAAAGGTGTCTGTGGAGTGGCGGTTTAACCTATGGGAAGGTTCCGAGACCCAACAAGGCTGTTCTTCCAGAATGTAAGTATCCCAGCAACGTTGCAAGTGCCAGGCCCACCTGATGTCAGAATCCGCACAAGAAGGGCGGAACGTAGTAGGAGTCCGTGAAGCAGTCTGTGGTCGTAACAATGATCCAAAGTAAGTACCAAAGCCAAGGGTTATCCGTTGCCAGTCCGTGAAACAAATCCGAGGTCAAGATCCAAAAGGTGTGAAACAAAAGGTATGTAGCGCCGTACAGGAATCCGAAGAAACAGCTGTGAAGCACCGAAGCCCCGCAACAGAGCCGTTTAAATACTGGCGCTGCTATTTCCTCCCAGTCACATGACCCGCGAGCGCATCACATGAGTGTAGTCCAGAAACACGTGAGCGGAAGGCGGCGGTCATGTGACGCGGAAGAAGTCGGTCTAGCAGCCGCCACGGAAGACGCCAAGGAGGTAGACGTCTCCACATGCAAAGAGCATGCCGACCCAAGCTTGGTGGCAGTCGGCGGCGTGGCAACTGGGGCGAAGAGACAACCTGTGAGTCCCGGAACCGGGCAAGAGGGCGAGGGGTGTTCGGGGCACGGGGATGAGGAATGTGACCCCCAGAGGGAGGGGAGTGGAGTGCATGACAGAGCCCCCCCCAAAGGCCCACGGCCCCGTGGGCACGAGGGATGGTCCCTATGAAACCGTGCCACCAAACGGGGAGCCTGGACATCAGTAGCCGGGACCCAGGACCGCTCCTCGGGGCCATACCCGGACCAATCAACAAGGTCCTGGAGACGCCCCCTAGAGATACGGGAACCTAGAATGGCAGAGACCTCAAAAACATGTGGAGTGGATAGAGACACCGGGGCCCCAGGAGAGCGAAGCCGTGTGGGAGCGGGACAGGGCTTGAGCAGAGGAACGTGGAAAACAGGGTGAAGCCGCCAGGAACCTGGGAGAGCAAGTCGATAAGACACAGGGTTGATAACACGAGTAATCGTATAGGGACCCACAAAGCGAGATAGAAGCTTGCGACAGCCCACCAAGTGCAGATGTCGGGTGGATAACCAAACGCGGGATCCCACAGTATACAACGGGGCCATCACCCGTTTCCTGTCCGCCTGCGCCTTCATGGACGCCTGGGCTTCGACAAGATGAGTCGACACCCGAGCGTGGACGGAGGCCAGGTCCCTAACACATGCAAGGGCAGCTGGATTGGCAGAAGTAGGCAAATCCGTGAAGGGCAAAACACGAGGGTGCTGACCATAAAGTACCTAGAATGGGGAGAAACCAGTGGAAGAAAGGACAGCGTTGTACGCGAATTCCGCAAGATGCAGTACGCTCAACCAGGAAGACTGCAGCTGTAGGGTCAGACAACGTAAGTACTGCTCCAGCGTCTGGTTCAGTCGCTCGGTCTGACCGTCCGTCTCAGGGTGATATGCTGAGGAGAAACAAACGTCCATCCCGAGCAACCTAGTCAGGGCCCGCCAGAAACGTGAAGTGAATTGTAAACCCCTGTCCGAGATGAGAACCGAGGGAAGCCCGAAAAGACAAAAGACATTCTCAAAGAATAACCGGGCCATTGTAGGCGCCGAGGGAATGCCCTTACAAGGGATAAAACGAGCCATCTTAGAAAAGGAATCGATGACCACCCACAAGGTATCGAAGCCGCGGATCCGGGGTAGGTCAGTGACGAAATGCATGGTCAAGGTGTGCCACGGTTTGGGAGGGACAGGTAAAGGAAGCAAGAGACCCACAGGGCGACCCCTACGGTGCTTACACTGTGCGCAAACCGCACATGCGTTGACGTAAGATTCAACATCCTTTCTCATCGACGGCCACCAGCACCACCTTCTTACCAGCGCCGAAGTGCGTTTCTGACCAGGATGACCATGAACCGGGGCGTCGTGAGACCATTCCAAGGCCATGTTGCGGGTGTCTACCGTAGGCATGAATAGACGATCAGAAACAAAGGGGAGACCATCGTGAACCACCAAATCCCAATCGGACAACTGGCCTGGGTGTGAAGTAACCCAACCCTGTATCGCGTCAAGTAAGGGCAGAGTTGGAGTACACAAAGAAACCACCTTGCCGACGTCCAGAAGGGTGTCTGGAAACGTCGGCAAGGCCACCCCCACAAGGGAACGCGATAAGGCATCGGATTTGCCATGGGTATTACCTGGGCGATGTTTGATCACAAAGTCGAAGGTCGCAAAGAAGAGATGCTACCTGACCTGCCTGCTGTTGATACAATTCAGAGAAGCCAGGTCTTGTAAGTTCTGGTGATCAGAATAAACCGTGACACGGTGCTTAGCACCCAAGAGGTGATGCCTCCAAACGCGGAAGGCGTCCATGACCGCCAGTAGTTCCTTTTCGGTCACGGTATAGTGGGATTCAGCATCTGTGAATTTACGGGAATGGAAGGCCACAGGGTGAAGGCGACCAGAGGTAGGGCAAGTCTGTGACAATACAGCACCTAGGGCAAAGGATGAAGCATCAGCTTCCACTATGAATGGCAGTTCTGGGTCTGGGTGCTGCAAGATGGGGGCAGTAGTGAATGCTGTCTTTAAAGCCTCGAAGGCCTGTTGATGTGTGTCCGTCCATAGAAAAGGTGTGTGAGGGCTAGTCAGAGAAGTGAGGGGAGCCACCAAAGAAGAAAACCCGGAGATAAAACGCCTGTAAAAGTTAGCGAAACCAAGGAAAGACTGGAGTGCCTTCAATGAATCGGGGAACGGTCAATCCAGCATTGCGCGAACCTTGGAATTGTTCATGGCTAGCCCTCACGACGAGATGTAAAAACCAAGAAACTCTACGGAATCGGCATGGAACTGGCACTTCTCGGGTTTGGCAAACAAGGACTGCGTTCGTAGGCGAGACAACACTTCCCTGACGTGCTGTACGTGGTCCTTCATGGTCTGGGAGAATATCAGGATGTCATCCAAGTAGACCACCACAAAAACGTCCAGGATGTCAGTAAGGATATCGTTCATGAACCTCTGGAATGTGGCCGGAGTGTTGCACAAACCAAACGGCATGACCGTATACTCATACAAGCCATAGCGAGTACAAAAAGCGGTCTTCCATTCGTCCCCAGAACGCACACGGACCAGATTGTAGGCACCGCGGAGGTCTAATTTGGTAAAGACAGTGGCATGTGTGAGACGGTCCAATAGGGGCGTGATTAGTGGAATGGGGTAGCGGTCTTTCTTGGTAATGGCATTGAGTCTGCGGTAGTCCACACAAGGCCGTAAGTCACTCTTCTTCTTGGGGACAAAGAAAATGGGACTCGCCGCCAGGGATGTAGAAAGACGTATCTGGCCCAGACGGAGGGACTTTTGAATGTACTCTTTGAGGGCTAGATCTTCAGTAGGAGACAAGGAGTAGATACGACCTGTGGGGATAGTGCTGTCCGGAACTCGATCTATTGGGCAGTCGTACAGGCGATGTGGCGGTAAAACTTCTGATGAACCATGGTCAAACACTTCTAGATAGTCTTGATATTGGGCCGAATGAGTGTGGAGACCAGTCCAACCGTGTGGTGTTCTGTGGAGGGGGCAAGGGAATCCTCTAGAGATAATTGAGCCATGACCCCCAATGCTTGAGCGGGTGTCTCAAAAGTGGTGGCTGCGGTTAGACAGAAATGTTGACAGAGATCGGATTCGAAATGCACCGAACCCTCTTTCCAGTCAATTTAGGGGTTGAGCTCCCGTAGCCAAGGTATTCCTAAAATTACACCAAACTGGGGCATTGAGATGAGATCGAAACTCAGGGTCTCCCTGTGTATAGCCTGTATGGTCAAGAGCATCGTGGCGGTCTGCTGTTTGATTGGCCCGGAAACCAGAGCAGTCCCATCCACTGCCTGTACTGGTTCCGGCTGGGTTTTGGCTAGCAGAGGTAGGTTCAGGGTTTGGGCCAGTGTGATGTCCATATAATTACCTGTAGCCCCGGAATCTATAATAATCGTAACTGGGGGTGAGATGTCAGGTGTGGGTTGTAGAATGGCCTGCACATATATGGGTCTGATGCGGCCGAAAGCAAACACAGGGTACGGGGTATGACAGGGAGCGCTCAATCCAGTCCCCGAGTTTAGGATCGAGCACTCCGAAAACCTGATGGTTTTAGCTTGGGGCGACAAGGACACTCCTTCACGTAATAGCCAGGTAGGTCACAATAATAGCAAGCATTGTCCACCCTCCTACGTGCCCTTTCTATGGATGTGATCGGGCTCCTGATGCCCCCGATTTGCATGGGTTCGGAACTGGTGTTTGAGGGGGCCGAGGTGGAAGGAGATGGGACAGTGGTGTGCAGGAAACCGGCCTCAGCCCTACGTTCAGAACGTCTGGCGTCCAATTGCAGAGTTAAATCGACCAGATCATGGTAAGAGGTAGGTAAGGAGGGAACAACCGCAAGGGCTTCCTTCATGGCGTTATTTAAGCCGCGATAATACACAACGGCTTTTTTGGATTCAGGCCAAGAAGTCTCGGCTGCAAGCTGATTGAACTTAGTAATGTATTCGATCAAAGACCCCCTACCCTGCCCCAGGTCCAGGAGTTCCAGGTCTCGGGACTGGACCTTATGGCGTGTATCGAACACTCGGGACATCTCAGTGACCAACAAATCAAAGTCGTAAAGGGTTGGGTTGTTGTTTTCCAGAAGTGGATTGGCCCAGGCAGCAGCAGTGCCTGCTAAATGAGAAAGAGTAAAAGCAGCCTTAGAGGTGGAGTCTGGAAAAGCCATGGGTCTACACAAAAATGCAATTTGCATTGATTCGAGAAGGTTCTAAACTTGCCGGGATCCCCATGATACCTCTCAGGGGCAGCCAAAGGAAAGGGAGAGGGCAGTACTACGGGGACGGGGTTAGGAAGGGGTGGAACGGGAGGTTGGACGGGCGGGGGGCCTGGTGGGGTATCCCCAAATTCAGCACCTGAGGGTAGAGGATGTCTAGCACTCTGGATGGTATCCAAGCGTTGGTGAATGGCTGTATTAGCTGCGGCCATGTCCACACGTAACACGGTTATGGCCTGAACCATAGTGGTCAAGGGGTCATCCGCATCTCCCTCCATAGCTACACGACAGGATGGCTTCACAGTCTGTTGTGTCTTGACTGTCGTGTAGCCGAAGAGTCCTCTGTCCACAAGTGCCGCACAGAGCGAATCAAAGTCACTCTCTGTGCCGCCTTTGAGGCCACAGGTGGGAGATGTTCTTTCCGGAACTGCGGTACTCGTGGAACCCTGAACCACTGTAAAGGAAACACCGGTTAAGTGTCAAGCCAAAACAGAATCAACAACCAATCAACAAGTAAGTGGAACGGTCTTACCAAAAGGTGTCTGTGGAGTGGCGGTTTAACCTATGGGAGGGTTCCGAGACCCAGCAAGGCTGTTCTTCCAGAATGTAAGTATCCCAGCAACGTTGCAAGTGCCAGGCCCACCTGATGCCAGAATCCGCACAAGAAGGGCGGAACGTAGTAGGAGTCCGTGAAGCAGTCCGTGGTCATAACAATGATCCAAAAATCCGTTGCCAGTCCGTGAAACAAATCCGAGGTCAAGATCCAAAAGGTGTGAAACAAAAGGTATGTAGCGCCGTACAGGAATCCGAAGAAACAGCTGTGAAGCACCGAAGCCCCGCAACAGAGCCGTTTAAATACTGGCGTTGCTATTTCCTCCCAGTCACATGAACCGCGAGCGCATCACATGAGGGTAGTCCAGAAACACGTGAGCGGAAGGCGGCGGTCATGTGACGCGGAAGAAGTCGGTCGAGCAGCCGCCACGGAAGACGCCAAGGAGGTAGACGTCTCCACGTGCAAAGAGCATGCCGACCCAAGCTTTGTGGCAGTCGGCGCCGTGGCAACTGGGGCGAAGAGACAACCAGTGAGTCCCGGAACCGGGCAAGAGGGCGAGGGGTGTTCGGGGCACGGGGATGAGGAATGGGACCCCCAGAGGGAGTGGAGTGTGTGACAGATGTAATAAAATCACTATCCATTGTGATATAGGTGTTATTAGAAGGGTGGACATCTATAAACACTTAGGCCATGAGGTTGAGTCTAATAAAAATGTGGAAAAGGGACCCTTACAGGCATTTAAGAGCGGTAAGGCCCTATCTACAATGGGAGTTCTTTCCTCCTCCTCAATAAAAATTGCTGGGTATAGCCTGTGTGGGATCCGAACCATTTACAAGCAGAAACTGGCTGCAGCCTTTTGTATGGACTAGAGGCCTCTTATAGAGACTGGACAATATGGTCTGATAAGATCGAAGGCTGTATTTGGCGAAGAAACTTGGGACTGAGTAATTACACCCCTATAGAGGCCATCTCAGATGTCGAAGAAACTTTGACCTGGTCAATGCCCTTAATTACCACCTTCTCCTCCTCCTCACCTGTACTTGTTTCTTCTGAGAAGCTCTCTGTTGATATTGCTCTTCTTTCTCTCCAGGCAGTGTCCTGCTTTTTTTTGTAGAGTTTAGGACGGGCTCTACTGGAGGCCACCTTGCCAGATAGCTGTATGCTTGGCAGTGGGAACCTCAGGGAGCCTGCCCCCAATACCAGGGGAAAAACGTAGTTGAAAATCCCTGGCTGACTGGATGTTTTGCCAGAACAGTTGGTGTCAGATGTTGTAGCGTATATGGAGGACTCCAATTCCCAGAAGGCTCTCTGGGTAACTCGAAGGATGTAAATTCCAAAAGGATGAGAGGACTTGAGAAGTGAGCCCCAAAGCAACCCAGAGCGTGAAAGTAAGCTTCTGTGGGAGAGAAGTGAATAGAAGGCTCGTAGTCCGCTAGGTAGAAAAGCAAAACCGGACGGAGCCAACTCCCGGAAAGGCAATACAGACAATACTGATCGGAAGGAAAGTACCGGACCGATCCGGCTGGCGGGTGCAAGGAACACTGGGGAAAACCCCGAGCAGGAGAAAGGATAAGGAGGGAGAGACAGGACAGAGGGGGAGACTTCAGCAGGAAGAAAAACTTACTAGAAGCACGAAGGAATAGCAATACAGCGTCTTGACCCGTAGAGGAAACAGGGTTGCAAAGCATCGGCGTTACGGACAGACACGTACTTGTACGCATCTCTCTGTGGGTGCGTAGTGAGCGTGTCGGAAGACTAGACCGCTGCATGCTGATACCGTATTAGCCCCTCTTCCATTGCTTCCACAGTTTCCATTGTGCGTGCGTCATGACAGGCCATCAGGGTGGAAATGGGAATAATCTACCTTGGCACCCTGATTAACCTCAACAGAGCAAAGCTATACCTAAAGATTATGTTCGCCCCTCCGGACACCTTTCTATCAATACTTAACATGACTTTGAAAAATGGGTCAAACAGGTGAAGGGGTGACGTTAAAATCTTTGAAAAATGCAGCGGAAACATTTGATTGGACTAAAAGTCATGAGAAGATGGCAAATATGAAATCACCATCTACCCTCGCCAGGATGCCTTGTAAATATAAAGAAATGCAAGGATACCTGAACCTTTGCCCGTCACTGATAACACAACGGATATTTCTAGATATTAGGCTTAATCGGCTGGATATCCTAGAAATTAGAGGAGCGTGGACGGCTATGCCAGCAGACAACAGAACGTGTCAAATTTGCTGCGATAAGCAAGAACTTGCATCAGCTCGACACGTCCTCACTAGATGTATAGGAATGACCACCATATATGAAAATTACTACTCTAAATTTTGGGAAAACATGTATGAAATTGCCAGCAAATCTTTTTGGTCGAGATGCTTAGCAGGCTATTGCTGTAGTAAGATTGTTGCCATAACACAAGTATGGAGATGTGTTGATAAGAAACTGCGTACGTTTGAGGCTGATGTTAAGCTGCTTGAAGAGCTTGATAATAGCATGTACTTATATAGAAATGGCAATTTTAGTTGGATAGATATGTATTAACTTCCCCCTTTTTTATTGATTTAGGATTATATTGGAACAATGTATGTTTTGATGATTTTTATACCTCTCCTGCTTTATTTATTTTAACTATTATTAAGAAATATTAATAACAAGGTGCCTCATGAGACTAAGGAAGTACAGATACAAACTGGTGAGAGCGATGAGCCCAAATAACTTATGGTGGCAATATATCACACTGGGGATGAGCGGGACAATTACTACCATACCACTATCAAACAGCCCCAGGATCTTGAAAATTACAAGGATGTGTGAGTCGACCTAGATGGGGATGGGGGATGTATTTATATGAATTGTACTCCAGAAAAATATGCAAGCCGCAGGGAGAGTTTAAGAAGCGTGTGTAGAGCAAGGATGCCTATAAAAGGTAGCCCTGCATGGGACTGTAGAGGTGGAGCCAAGTACCCCGACCCAAAGCTTTTCCTCCATGTTGCCTATATGTTGGGAGCCAGAGTGTGAGACACGTGCAATGCCAGTGAGAGTACTAATACTGAAGAGAATCCACGAAGTAAGATTCCCATTGAGAAAGCCATACATGCATTAACGACAATATGATGGCCATTTGAATGAAATCCTGGAAGAAGTGTGAAAACTGAGCAAAAGAGAAGATTGGTGACGTCATAAAGAGCAGAGCTGACGCACCCAGAAGAGATGCAGAGACGAGAGAACATAAACATTTTATAGGCACTCTAAAGAGGAGATGCCAAAGATTAGCAACATTTCGGGCTCGAGATGAAGATGCTCATGCTCATGCTAACAGAAAAATTAAGAAGCAGTAATGCAAATAGACAAAGTATTCTTAAAGGCTGGCTATGTAGTAAATATACTGCAGCGATGCGCCAACATGTATACATAGGAAACCTATGAACTATGAATGATTCCATTATGCACTTTAGCAGAGCTAGATCCAGTAAAAAGAAAGGTTTTCAGTGTGTTGCAGTTAGAAATCGAAAGCAACCATGGAGGTGTATCAACGAAGGGCATAGCTGGCTCAAAAGTCAAGGCCACCTTGGGCCTGAATGTTCGAAGCAGTGGTTACAGAACAGAACTCCTGTTTTAGGGGAGGAGTGAGAACATTGAAGACGTCAGAGGTTCATCATTTAATATTATATTAAATGCAGAAAGACTCGAAAACATGGTCTACAGTCACGTGGTTGGATGAAAAGACACTGGGACGAGCTGTATCGAAACCGAGAAGACAGAGTATGCCTAAACTCCATCATATTCTCAAGCTCAGAGAATATTTTCAAGGTTAAGTTCAAAGCCTTAAATGACTTGCAGACTGCAAGGGTGATGATAGATGACAGGCTAATTGGCGGGAAGCTATGGTTATGACCAGCCCACCAGCACCTGGATTTTAGCCTGCATGCTGCTTGCTTGCATAGGTGGATTACCACCGGGGGTACAAGGGTGCCAACCAATTGAAGAGGGTCACATAATAGAGAGCCCTATAGTTTGTGTAACCAATAGGATGTTGTGTATTTGATGATCTGCACTAGAGGTGGGCTTAGTTGCCCTACTTGATGTTCCAGAGCCAATCACCTTCCCTAACAAATATGGAACGTATACCTAGATGTTCCCTGTAAGTCTATCACCTTCCCAAGTAGGTTTTTGTAGTTTGCCACGTAGACTGACGTCAAGGACGACAGGTTTTCATTAGAAAATATTTTTTTTTGGATGACATACATTGAGTGTGAAGATCGAGGGACTTTGTTGATGTTTGTTGTAACTCCCTGTTTTAGATAATTGATATTAAAACAGTTACACTTTGCCAACTTCCTGAGTCAGTTTCATTATTGATGTTTGAGTATCTTTTGCATATCCATCCATCTCAAAGTATTGCTACCTCGTCTTAAAGGGATGGGTCGGACACCCCCGTTCACGACGAAGCAGTAAAAAGGGCTGAGGAACGCAGACGTACTGGGTGATTATTTGTTACCTTAGGAGTAACGAAAGTGGGGAATGTTGGGAAGGAGATGGTGCTAACCCACCCCCCCTCATTACAATCAGGGTAACTAAACCATGTGTGAGCCAAGGGGGGGGGGGGGGGGTGACGCCCCCACCCCACGGTACTCATCCGCACGAGATGACAAACGATTGCATGAATAACAGTGTATGTTCCGACAATGAGACACCATTTTGTATTAGGCCAGGCGCCATCTTTTTTCTATGCCCAAAAATCATCCCTCTGTAAACTCAGCTCTTCCATCCCCCAGCCACTCGTACACAGAGCTCAAGACATTGCCACCCCATGCCAGATCTGCGCAAGCATTGTTCTCACAGAAGTAGTTCTCACAGAACTCCAGCGTTACATGTTGCAAATCTTTAGTATCTTTTCCGAAAAGCATGTGCTCTGCGGAGAGCATGAGACAGAGAAAGGCCTCGGCCCAAGTGCCCATTCATCTCCACTAAACTGCCCGTTCCCTCTCATCCCCTACCCCGCAGGCCAGGATCCACCAACCCGGACCCCTCAATTCCCTTTGATGCTGATACACATCTGACCCCCTTGCGCTGACCATTCCTGAACAGCCACCCTAGATCTAATCCTGTGCAGCAGTATATTCCGCTAAAAGCAACACATGCCTGTTCGTATCATGAGGCACCAGAGAAGGCAGACTGTAGATCAAGCCCCCGCCCAGGGTGGGCACCTGGGAAAGGGAACTGCACTATCAAAGTAGCCCTTAATGTGTAGGTCAGCATGCCAGTATATCATTCCCTTTGTCCTAAATACCCCAATTCATGCAGTGATCAAGTGGCCACCAGTATTCGTCATTTGTTAGTTCCTGTTGTTTAGCTTAGATAGTTAGCATTGTAGCGTCTCTTTGCCCTGACCTTCACCACGGAGATGAGCCCAGCTCACCCACATCCACCACGACCGACTGGGAAACAGCGACCAATTGGTGCCTGGAAATCCCCTATAGAGCAAGCTGTGCCATCGGGCCACTCCAATCAGCACTGATTTTTTACTGTATGTGATGATGCCATTCATGACGAAATTGTCTCTTATAATGTGCTGCCCGTGTAATTTGTAGTAGAGCGGTCTCAGGCAGCAGAGTTCTTTGTTGGCATACTTTATATTACAAAGTTTGTTATCCTTGCAACTTATCTCCTGGTCTCCTTCCCTGACGGGGTGTGCTATCTTATTTCTCATTATTATTGGAACACGTGTGTGAGTGGATGCCTTCAATGTCAGAATCAAAACTCTCCTTGTGTCCAAACGTTCTATCCCGACCCTCACCGTACAAATCAAATGAAAAGGTGAAAAGGGAAATGTATTTAACCTGGTGATTGCAAAAAACTTCATAAAGGAAAAATAGAAGAGCTCTAACATACAAGTTCTCCAAGGTAAAAGAGCCCATGTTCCCAGAGGGTGACTCTTCCCTTTGTTGATTTCTCCCAAAATAATTCTCCAACACAAAGGTTTTCTAAGGCAAAAACATTTTGACTTCAGGGGGGGAGGGGATTCCCTTTCCCTGGATTCTTTCTCAAAGTCAGTGATTCTTCAATACAAAGTGCTCTAAAGTCAAAAACAAGGTCTTATTTCCAGGGGGATTCCCTTCTACTGGATTTTGTCTAAGGGAAATTAATTCTTCAACACAAAAATGCACCAAGAGTAGCAGGTCTTGATCCCAGAGGTTAATTCGCTTCTTCCCCTTGACTCTTCCGTAACGCCAATGGTTCTTGGTCCGACAGTTATTTGTGGCTTTCCTGGCCCACAACAATCCTGTTAGTTACAAACCTACTTATCCTTGTAGCTCCTCATTAAAATGTACTTCCACAATTGCATATATCTTCTTGAGTATTGTACATCTGTTTGATTCAACATTCGCTCTGGGTTTCCCCCATATTTGTATTCCTTGCACTCATGTATGGCTGGGGTCTTTATTTTCAATATGCCACCTTAGTTTGCAATCAGTCTCTTTAATGTCTCTATTTCTCCGGCTTTGATGTTTACAGTTTGTATTTGGTGCAGTCGCCTAAATTTCCGGAGTCCCCACTTTGCTTGGGTTGACTCACTGGCTCTGTGTGGCGTCTTAGGTCCCGTTGCGCTTCTGCGTCAAGGGTTTGCCGCCTACTTTGCACTCTTCATGTCATTCCAGTTTCTGATGTAGCTTCAATTCAGCACGCATGTCATGCTTCAGGTCTCGGTAGGTGAAACACTGCATTCTACGGTTACCGTACGCTTGGGAATCTTCCATTGGCCGCTGGCGTGTCCACGGCACGTCCTGCTCGTACAGCTTTCCTCTGCTTCCCTGCTGGCGAGCCCCTTGGCTCCTCCACACCGGCTGGTGCTTCTCAGTTCCACAAGCCTCGCAGAGAGGTGCAACGACTTGTCCCAAACAGCAGCAGTCTCTTGCAGTTTGTTTTCGACCTTTAAACGTCCTGCACACAGGTGCATTTTGAAAACAACTAGAACTATCATTCTGCTTGAGGCTCCTTCTGCTCTGCATCATTCCCTTCCTCCTCTTCACCGCCGTCCCAGTACTTTAGGAATTTCTCGCCTGCCCCCCCATCCCCCTCACTCTTTGTCATGCACTTGCACTATCTGACAAGTCGTAAGGCATAGTACCGTAGTTTATTGATTGAATGCTCTTTTCATTCCCCCCTTCACTAAGTCCTTCCTGTCATACACTTGCACTAGTAGAAATGCCTAGTATGCTAGTTATTTTTGTTAGATCATTCGGAAACCTCAAGGCCTAAGAATGATGACTGTATTCCCTTGTTCCATTCCCGCTTTGAAGCTCTTCACTTGTGTATAAGCACTTTACAAATAAACTATTACAATTTCAACTGTGGGAGAAGTAGTTCATTGATGTTAATTGATGTGGATTACTTAGGAAATCACTTTTAATGGTTCCAAATGATGAGTCCATTCTATATGAAGGATAATTAGAACTGGAAAATGTAATCGTGAAGCTTTCACCTTTTTGACCAGGGATGGAAGTTTGACCTAAAGGGTTTTGAAAAAAGGTTTCTCTATGGGGGGTATAGATGCATGGCAATAGGCCATTGGTGTAATAGGTATCAAGGTGTTTTCTTCATGGGCAAACAGGGAATACCATGCCTCATCCAATGAAGCCATGACATCTCCCTGGAGGCTGTCTCCTCCCTCATATAGCCGCCCCCCAGGGTCAGGATCAGGCAGCGGCTGCCGTCCCTGGCCCCATGGGAGGAGATTACCCCTGGGGAATCTGTGATGACGCCATTGGATTCATCACAATTGCTAGAAGGAAGTCTGACTACAGCTGGACCCTGCTACCTAGAACTCTGCCTGCTGAAGTAGCAAGCCCTACCAGTGTCCATGGCAACCATCTGGGCAGGTCAGAAGACAGGTTCACCTTTCCACAGGGAGCCGGTGAAGGGTCCCACAGCACCCCAAGGACAAAAAGAACCAGCCTTTGGCTTTCTCTCAATTTCAAGCTGCCTTGAGTTCTTTTGTGCTTCTGTAAAGACCCAACAAAGCAGCCTTTCAGGATATTAGAACTTCTAGCCACTTTAAATGCCCTTGATCTTTGCCAACCTAAGCATTGTTGCCTGTTCTAAGCTATGAGCCAATGCCACATGTCCAGCCGCATTATGATTAGATTCCAACGGTGCCAGCTCATCCATATGAGCCTGACACGATGTACTAGAAAGTGCCCAGAATCCCATCTTGCCACTGAAAGATATATATATTTTTTTTTTGCGGACAAAAAATGTTGTTAAAGGGACGTTATGGTTAAGTTGCACTGGTAAAAACCTATTTAATTCAATGGACAAACGTTACAGGGACGTTATGGTTACAGGTAAAAGCGAAAACCCCCTGAAATTCACCAGTTATGGTAAGCTAAGCAACCATACCTCACGCTCCCCCTGTGCACTGCAAGGACTAACAGCCATAACATTAAAGATGACATCACAAATGCCATTCATGACATGACTGATGACATGGCATGTGTGGCTCCCTCTTTTTTGGTTCAGTGACAAATGTACACCGGGTGCTTTTTCTCACTGGGAGTCAGGAACTAAAAGTGGGAAAGGTGCTATATTTGTTGACCTTACCCTTCTCATATGTTCGGACACTACTTTCTTTAGGGTTGAGTCATAACATAAGATGCATATACATAGGGGAAGAAGCAAGCCTGAAACACAGCAATCAGTTCTGTGCATGAACATAAGCCCTTTCTCTCCTGCCTCCCCTCCCTCCTTTACCTTCCCCCTTGACCCTCTCCCTCCCCTCATTTACCTCCCCACTTTCACATTCCCCTTCCCCTTCTCCCACTCCCCTTCACCCATTCCCCCACCCAGCCCTATCCCACTATTCTCCCTATTTCCTTCAGTTAATTGCTCTTCTTGCTGTTTTGTTGATTGATTCATATTGTTATTTGCTTCTACCGTTATACTGTTTATGTTTATGTATTAAGTTGTTCAATTGTACAGCGCTTTGGTGTAAAGCGCTTTATAAACCAATAAATACAAATACATAAGCAGTGACGTTAAGAACACTTTCTGGTGGTACTCCTACTTTTTTTGTTTACTTTACTTTCCCATGTATACTCATATTTATATATGTTGTGGTCTCTTTATGAGTGGTGTATAGTAGTACATTAATGCAGTAAGAGGGACATTCGTGGCTACTTATTGCATGTGTCACACGGCAGAAAACTCTCAAACGAAAGCATTCATCATTGTACGATCCAACATCCGAAGATTTTGATTATTGCACCTGTATGATGCATGCTGTAGACAATTGCTATGGTTCTACATCACTGGGCTCATGTACTGGAAAGAACGCTGTAATGCAATGGTGTTTATAGCAATGCATTCCTTAAAGAACTATGTATCTCATGATAGTTCTTCCAATGATTTCTGATAGTTTTCTGCCAACATTACAATGACAATCCCTTGTGGAGGCGTGTTAATGAAAACTATATACACATGTTATGTCCTCAGTCATGTCATGAATGACATTTATGATGTCATCTTTGATGTCATGGGTGTTAGTTCTTGCAGTGCGCCGCGAGTTATGGTTGCTTAGCTTATCATAACTGGCGAATATCTGGGATATTTCGATTTTACCTGTAACCATAACGTCCCTGTAACAACGGTTGTCCATTGAATTGCATAGGTTTTTACGAGATCAACTTTACCATAACGTCCCTTTAACAACGTTTTTTTGTCAGTGAATTTCATTGGTTTTTAGCAGGATACTCTTAGTTTCTAAAGAAGAACTGTGCAACATAGTGCATCTGCTGGCACCATGTTAATGCGGACAGCAGTCACAGACTATGCATCTGTTTGCAGAGATCGTGTGGCATCCAACCTGTTCAGGAAGGCAGGTGCACTCTTACATAGTGGTACCAATCACCAAACGCAAAGAACATAGACAAACAGCACCATGTGCAAGAATTGCCAGGGAAAATAGAGTAGGTTTGCAAATTGTGTACTTATGAAGCAAACAGGACATAGGCATAGGGAGTACACCATAACGGAATGCATCAACAACAGAAGGGACGTCTGCCTTCACCAATCTTACCGCACTGCTACTGTAAAGGGGAACAAAGAACGAACAGCCAGAGTAACGACTGGAACGTGCCAAGATCTGAACGTCACTACAATGTAGTAAGGACCCTAAACGTTGTCTAATAATTGCACAGGTGCTGCAGTATGCAATAGTACAGAAGCATAACGTGTCTTTTTGTAGCGCAGCAATGGCAAGCACCTTAGAGTGGCAAGAAGAAAATTTTGCTCATGACGCAATTACTTTCTATAGTAACCCCATTGGTACGTACTGTGCTGTGAACCGTAAATTATGTAATATATATTTCTGCATGTACACCAAACACATTGGGCCTCATTATGAATTTAATAAGGGCATGGATACTCCCAAACTTGGGTCTGGCTCTGGGTCCTGCAAAAAAGGGGACCTACCCAGGCAATTCTGACCTTGGAGGGCCTGGTAATTCCCTTTTGCGGGACACGGAGTCAGTACGTCCCCATTACCATTTGAGCCCCCATAGAGCTCAATGGGAATGGGGAGGATGGTAGCAGCGGTACCGTTCATAACGGTAGCGTTGCTACCACCCTGGTCTGCTTGCGGATGTCGCTCTGCACGCCTGGTCTGACCAGGCATCCAGAGCGGCACCCGCGAGCAAACTCGTAATGTTGTGGCATGGCAACAATGGCGCTGGTAGCACTACCGGAGCAGTTGCCTTACCGCAACTGTCGTAACGAGGCCCATTCTCTTTTCGGTAAGAGAACCTATTGGAAAGGAAAGCAAGGCAGTACAAGTGGCAACCCTTCCACAACAGCATACGGGCATAGGAAAGGAAAGAAACTCTGTGCATAGGGAAATAGACAGCGTGGAAGTCAAAGTGGAAAAATTGGTCAACAATTGTGCCGCTTTAAAGGTCACGTACAAGCATATATTTTGGACAAAATGAAACAGCACTGGCACACCTGCACGTGTACTCCTTCCCCATGTCGGAGCCCGCCATTCCCTCAAAAACCATTTCATGGGAGACATTTTTTTACCTGAAACGGTGTTCTGGCACACAGTCCTCCTTGCAATGACCGCAATTAAGAAAAAGGTAGGTGTCCTACGGACACAGCAGCTATCCGACCTATCCACAATGACAATGGACGCATCTGTACGTTCCCAGCAGGCTCCACATGTCCGCATGTTGTCCACCGCCTATCAATGAGTATGGGAGCGGACATTTGTGCGTATAACACTGCCAATTTGCATAGGTTCGGAAACGTCAGTACTCTTGGAGTTAACGTGGGTCTTGATAGGTACTCTGGTTTCATACTTGAGCCGATCTGCTTTTCTATTTTGAAGTCTGTGATCAAGTTGAACCACTAAGTCTATGTAGTCTGCGCAGGCCTGGGGTGGATCTACTATCTGAGCTGTAACATCTTTAAGCTCTCCGCGCAGGCCTCGATGAAACAATGTGATCCTTTTATTTTCAGGCCATCCGGTTTCCACAACTAGTCTATTAAAGGTGGCGATATAGGACAAAAGATCCTGATTACCTTGTCGTAAGGATAGCAGTTCGTTGTCAAGGGCCTGTCCCTGCGAGTGTCGAGCGAACAATCTTTCCATGCTGGCCTGGAAGCCCTGGAAATCCCGGAGAATGGGATCATCCTGATTTACCAATGGAATAGACCAATCGGCAGCACAGCCACTGAGGTAAGATAGTACAAAGGCTACTTTGGTCTGGTCGTTGGGGAAGGCCCCGGGCCTGCATAAAAAGTGTAAACGGCATTGGTTCATAAAAACGGCATATTTCTTGGGATCCCCCGCAAAACGTTCCGGCAGGGCCAAAGGCATGTGTCCAGGTAGATTGATTTGTACCGGGTTATTCGAACCCATTGTTGTAGAAATATCTCCGGAAACAGGTAAAGGAGTGTGCTCTGCCTGGCCCTGCAATAACCTTTTGGCCAGATCATCAGTTCTTTCCTCGGATAGGATTAGTTCCCTTCTGAGAGCATTGGTCTCCTGGCGGGCTGAGTGCACTTCTGCCCGTAAATCCCCTAAAAGATGGGCCAGCTGATCTGTCTCGGAAGTCTCCATAGCGCCCAGGTGGGAAATTGTGGTAAGGCTTCGCGTTCTGTAACGCTCACCTGGTTCCCGCGGAGGCGCGGCGTCGAAGGCGCAGAACTCTGAAGATGGGCAGGAAGGGCCCCTCTATTCTGGCTTCCCTGGCTCGTTGGATACCCTCCTGTGCGTGAAAAGGGAGTATTACCAACTGTGGAACAATGCTCAAGCCTCCCACTCCCTTCCAACCCTCCACAATACCTCCTCCACGATTCCCTGTGAAGCCTCACCTTAGGGTTTGGAAGGATGAGCTCTCCATCCTGCTTCTGATGCAGGGGCGCGTTGAAACCCAGTTACTTCACTGGATTGAGGATTGATGGGAGTTCAGGTAAGCTTGACTGTTCAGGTAAGGCACTGTAAAAGTTCTGTTCAAAAGTTCAAGCTTAATAATAATGTTCGTTGTCTAATTGCAGCAAGCGCTAATGCTTATGTCTTTTTCCCCTTAGGGGCCGGGGTTCGGCGTGCCGGAGATATGGCGCCGACCCGAAGTGAAACAGTTCTGGATGAGCGCTCAGGTAATGTCTTTGCATTCGCTCATTCAATGTCTTTGTCTTTTTTCCCCATTGGGGCCGGGGTCCGGAGATGCCAGGAAGCGGCAGGACCCGAAATGCAGTGGGAATAATCCAACAGGTAAGACTTAAAAGGAAACTGAGCTTTCCTTATTCCTTTTCTCCCTCTCACCTTTGTTCTTGTCTTTTTTCCTCTAGGCGCCGGGGCGTAGCTGAATCCGGAAGATCGCTGCTGAAGATGGAAGCGCCTTGCAAAGGTGAGTAAAATGCAGCGCTGCAGCGATCGAAACGAAATGCCTTTAAAATGATGTCTTCCTTTTCAGGGCCGTTGGAGAAATGACTCCGGGATGCAGATTTAGCAGGTAAGGGCTTTTCTTCTCCTATTCTCTTCCTTTCTCCCCTTGCAGGTGTTCCAGGGTGCTGGCAGGCGTGGCTGAAGTCAGGATGCAGGAGCTGACACGGTGAGCGTCCAGCTGCTAGGTGCAGAACAACGCGAAGCATGTGTGGCTGTTCGGGTGGGGTTTAAATAGCCTTGGAAGAAGTTCCTGGTATGTATCCTTCCACCAATCAGGTATGTATCCTTCTCCGACCACACCCGGGTGGTGAAGTAGTCCTACAGGTTAAGTAGTCCCATTCAGGCCTCAAGAGGGCCTGGATGAAGCAGCAAGGTCTGCATCAGGTAAGTGTGCACCCAAGCACTTAAACACATATCCTCTTCTAGAAGCCTGGCGCCTAAGGCGCCAGGACTGGGGTCCGCTATGAGCCTGGCGCCTAAGGCGCCAGGACTGAGTCCAAAGGGCCCCGACTTGGGCCCGCTGAGACTTCCCTGGGGAAAATGATGTCTGCCTCTGGGGTTGCTGGGCCCGGCCTGGCTCCTTAGAGGTAGGCATCATGACACACACTTTCGAACACACCACAACGTTCCGTTGCACATTTATGTATGTTTTGGAACAATGTAGGCCTACTTTCCTAAAAGCTGTCTTTAGCAACCCTACAAAAGGACACACTCCAGAGGTGCTGTACAATCTGTTTGCAGCTTTTCAGAACTGAGGAGCAGTCCACATAGGTTTGCCCTGTAAGTAATGGTGCACCAAATCTGCTGCTATGCTACAGTGTGTCTGCAACTAATAGCAACCACGTCAGCCCAGCTGAGTACGCACAGTAATGGAGAAAATTATGAACGGGCCTTGTTGTGACCCACACCCGGAGCTGCGAAAGTCCCCATTGCCCCAATCTCATGCGTAGCTAGCGGCAAAAGGGAGTATGCGCACGTGCGTTTCCCCCAAGGACGGTGAAGGCCGTGTCCCAACGAAACAGAAACATTACTTCTTCCCTTTCCAGTTGATTCTTTGCAGCACGCTGTCATTGCATACTATTAAAAAGTTCCACACGCTTCCACCAATGACATTGAAGAGCTCTCCATGTAACAGTATCAGTTCTGTACAACAGTCCTATGCATACACACCACGCCCAGAAACGTTGTTGTGCAATCCCTGTGGCTCTGCAGTCCCATTTCCATGGCCGCCATCCTGAAAATCCCCGGATGTGGCTTTCATGCTGCGTGGAAGAATAACTTGCAACCAGGGTATGGGAGTTCGTTGTAAAGGGCAGCTCTGAAAAGAGCCTTTTTTTCTTTTTTGTAGATGCTTTTAGAGAAACACCTTTTTTCTACTTTTAATTTGATTTTGTGTTTTCTTGTGCGGACATTGTTACAGTAAACTCTTCACTACATCTTGTAGATGGGCAAACAAAACCGCTTTACCAATGGGCAACAAAGAAATGCCATTTGCTTGGAAAAATTCTGCATTTCCACAACTAATGAGGTCATTGTTGCAGAAGAACATCCCAGCAGCGGACAAAAAAGTATATATGCTTCTGTTGATGAGACACCTTCCAGCCTCTGGCTTGGAACAACTTCCAGGAGCAATGTCCCATACTCATCGTGGTGTTATGGATAAGAAAAGCACCTTGGCAGTCGGAAAAAGCCTCTTCACTAGATTTAGCAACCTCTTCAGTCGACGGAACAAGCCTAAACAAGACACGTAACCCATATGCACACCGCCATAGTGGATGACGAAAACATCGGCTCTAGCAGAAGTGGCCAGGTCTTTGCAAAGTGTAGGTATGTCGGCGAAACTGCGCTCGTAGACACCGTTCCGCAATGCGACCACTTCTTCCAACCCGAAATTGCCACCAAAGTTTCTTTCCAGGGCATACTTGTGCAGATCTAGTAGAAAGGCATCACCTATAGGCAACACAATGCATTTTGCCATGTCAGCCAGCCTCACTACGCAGAATATAATGTACAGCAGTTTGACCAGTGAACCACACCCACAGTACCCGATTGGATAATCCCAAAAGTCCCATGCCCATTGGCCAGCAAGTGCAGATTGTGGCACGTGCAGTGTCCAAAGTACTGCGAGGGCCGCACCCCAGTAAAGCAGGAGCAGTCCTTCTTCCCTTTCCACTACCTTTTGTCCAGCACAACCTCATTGGGTACGGGTAAATGGGCACACACTATTCCACCAATGCCATCCAAGATGTTACCATCTAACGCTGTCAGTTCTGCACAGCACTTCATAGGTAGTGTTACAAATTCAGCCGGCTAGTGTGCTGTCACTGGACAGCACGTCCAGTAGAAATTTCAGTAAAAGATTGCAAGATTTGTGCATCCACATTTATCCACTTGCGCACCCATCACCACAAAATGGAGGTACGGAAACAGTTTCTGCACTATGTGTATGACTATGTTATAAGTGCCTCTGCGCATGGTATCTGCCACTGAACGGCCATTACGTTCTTTAAAAGCATTCTCGTTTTCCCATCCCCTACCATGAAGTGGCACTTCAGTGATATGTGCTTGCAACATTCTCATTACCCATATCATACAGTGTAATATTGAAACAGGGACTCTCTGCTTTCCTTCTGACAATGCTACAAAATTATTTCCCCACTAACCCAACTCCTACATAAATCAGAATGAAATGCCACCAATAGCAGCATTGAATGCATCGTACCAAGCGAAAGCAACTTTCCAAAAGATCACAGTCTGCACAGCTTTACTTCTGTCTAGGCTGCACTACTGCAACAGGCTCTTTTTAAATCTGCCCCTTCTACTCTCGACTTGGGATGGCATCTCTCCTGCACTGAAATGTCGCCAATAGCTCCCAGTGGCTGCGAGGAATATAAAGTGAGAAGACTCTGTGTTATGCAGAAGGCCTTCTAGGCCCTGGGACCTCAATACCTTCAACTTTAACTCCCTATATATCTGCATGCGCAAGCTCTTCCCTCATCTGCCTCCAACTCACTCAGGGTCAGGTGTTTCTGTAAAAAACCAGTTGGTGGTAGATGTGCTTTTTCAACTGGGGCCTCCCTCTGCAATAGCCTCCCTGCCACTTGACGGGAACCATCGCCGGTTCCGGAGGCACCTCAAAGCCTTTCTCTTAGCGTCAGCTGTTTCTGCTCCTCTCCCCGGCTAACTGTCTGCCCCTTATCCTGCACACGTCCACCATATCCTTCTGCACTTCTTTGTGCAAAGAGACCTTCTGGCACAGTGTTTGCATACATACCAGACCCACCAACCTTATAGAGCAGTGTCTTTCGTGCCACCGTTTCCTTTCCATGGCTCCCATCCCAAAAATGGCTGGATGTGGCACGTGGCAGCGTGAAAGTACAGCATAATCTGCTGTGTTTTTGTACTAGGGGGAAGGGTGGTGGGGGAGGAGTGTAAAACAGGGTAAGGCGTTGGGTCTGTAGTACTAAGAAGAGGTTACATATTTTTTTTGTCCTGTTTTTCTTATGTACGTGCTTGCATAAAATTTTTTTTTTTTATCTCTTCCGAAAAATTTTAGTTTGCTTCTCCTTCTGATATTTGTAAGGACTGAACGTCAATGCTTCTCTGACAATTCTACAGGATTGTCTGCAATGCTGCATGCAGAGTGGCAAACAAAACAGCATTGCCAATGGAGGTAAACGAAATGCCATTTCCTTGGAATCACTGCAAATCTTGCTTGTTAATGCTGCCAGTCGTTGCAGAACATCCCAGCATTGCACATAAAGTCACACATGCTTCTGTTTATGAAACACCTCCCAACCTCTGGCTGTTGGAAAATTATACCGGCATGGTCTCATGCTCCTCTTGGTGGTATGGAGAAAATCACCTTGACAGTGGGAAAAATCTGCATCACTGCTGTAATCAACTTCTTGAGGTGACGAGGCAAACGTGAGCATGACATGTACCCCTAATGTAGTGCTTCATAATGCACGACCACAACATCCACAGTACCGACAGAGGCCACACATGTACAAAGGAGAACCATGGCACCGAAACCCCATTCATACACTGTGCCCCAAAAAGCCTCCACTCCTTCCAACTGAAAGTTAGTATCAAAGCATCTTTCCACTGCATGCCTGTGCAGATCTTGGACACACTAGAGGAGTCGTCACTCCATTAGGTCGAGGCATGTACTACACAGTGTAAGAATTGCAACCAATCCCCACAACCATGACATTTTATGCAATGTTCACAAACCACACACCGAAGGCAACAATGTGAAACCTACTTCATCCCAGAGCACATATTGGGCGGTGCAAGGTGGCCACCCATTCATCGAAGGAGCTACGGGCTTAGCACACGCAACACACCATACTGCAGTGTACGTTACAAGTTTCATGTGGTCTTCATCGTACTCCCCTTCTGCCATTGCTCTACCATCACTGACCGCTAGGGCCTCACCAAACACAGCACACCCTAGTACAACCCATGTTTTACTCCTCATGTCATGTGTAATGCACTCCACTTCTGTAATTGCGCCTGCCAACTTTCACCCGGGCCACATCTTTACAGGTGATGGCTCCATGACATTGTGTTGCCTGTGCTAAACGGTATGTGAGTGGCAGTGTGCATTGTCCATATTGCAGCTTTATGATGCTGATGACTTCTTTTCATGGCACAATGTGTTCAAACACTTTCTCAAGCAAGGGTGTATAAGGGCCTAACCATAGCAAATGCAAATGATGATATGTGGCAACAGGGGCAATGATGAACACCATATGCTAATGTACGCATAGCAGCTCACTTCTGCTGTTCTACCAAGTGCAGAATGTCCTCTGCAGCCATTGTGTGCTACTCACCAACCTCAAATGCATGCAGAGTGACAACTGGATCGCTGCATTATTTTGTGGTGAATGTGATGAAGGCATAGGCCTGTTGGGTGCATGCCCTACGGCCTTCGGCCATGCACCCAACAGTCTCGGCCTTGGCCACACTCACCGCAACATAACAGGGCCATGCAGGGGACCATGTAGGCATGTGCAAGAAATCACAAAGGCAACATACACACCATCACGTCCACCCAACCAGCGCACCATAAAGCAGGGAGGCAAGGACACGTGTTCCACTTACCGTAATGCAGAAACATAGGGCTGTGTTTGGCGCCACTACCCACTTCCAATCACAACGTATTATAAGCATGCCAACCAAACACGACAATCTTCACAACATTGGGCATGCTCCCAACACTCTAGTACGTGCATAGAACCAATAGTGCACTGCAACACTTACTAATCGGCGCAATGCACACTACGCAAGCACATATAACAATCAGTTGCACTGTGACCTCTTCCATATGTACACTATTGCGTTAGTGCACCCAGTGGACAGACTGCACAACTGGTCACTGCACCATCTTTACCCATACACCGACAACTGTAGGTTGTTCTACCAATCACCACACCCATGCAACCAACATTGTGTGCAATGCAGCCAAACCACACACAATAAGCAACAATGCGGCACCTACTTTCAACCAGTGGACATACTTTTCTGTGCTAGTGCTGCAGCCATCCTTCGAAGGGACTACAGATTTACCTCACACAGCACACCATAGGACACGCTATGTTTAAATCCTCATGTCCCTTGGAATGCACTTCCCTTCTGCAAATGTGTATGCCACCATTCATCACAGAAAGACATTGCCGCTGCAGCTCGTATGCCATAACGAAGGCTGCCTGCAATGACCACACAAGATTGTTGCCTGTTGAGGTATCCGTGCATTGGTTGAGCATGCACGAATATCGGTGGCACACCACTGTCTTCTTCTAATGCAATATATTTACCAGGTTACTCACCGTAGTGACCACCTTACTCCTAGTCCATAGTCCCCTTTCCTCCATACTTGTGGGACATCTCTCCATCCTGTGGGACGGGACCGGAGCACTTTGTAAAAAGCATCCACATTTTTTCCAAAAATGTGTCCCTCCTCTCTATCCTGCGTGGGGCCCGGCACGCGGTCGTAACCCCGCCCACCTTGGCTCTGCCCTGCGCATCGCCCATCAGTCCTTTTCTATCGCCGGGTCAAAGACCCATTAGCAATAACAGAGGAACCTTATTAGAGGGGACGGCGGGCGGACGTATGGAGGAAAGGGGACTATGGACTAGGAGTAAGGTGGTCACTACGGTGAGTAACCTGGTAATACTCCTACGTCCCGTCCCCTTTCCTCCATACTTGTGGGAGATTCCCAAGCACTCCTTACAGGAACTACGGGCGGATGGAAATACCCTTTACTGAAACAGGTTCTTCAGCACAGCCTGACCAAACTGAGCGTCATGTCGAGACAGTAATGTTTACAGAAAGCAGATGGGGAGGCCCAAGTAGCTGCCCTAGCGATGGACTCCCAGGGAACATATTTCTGAAAAGCAACTGCGGCTTCCTTGCCCCGCACCAGGTGTGCATGGATACCTTTAGGAGGTTTCAGCCCTTGGACGGTGAAAGACTCTGATGCAGGCGGCAATCCACCTGGAAATAGTTGCCTTAGACGCCGGCTTGCCCTGAGGGTTACCGAAGGTCACAAAAAGTTGAGAAGAACTCCTAAGATCGGAAGTCCTGTCCAGGTAGAATTTAAGAGCTCTTCGGACATCAAGACAGTGTAGATTTCTTTCAGCCTCTGAGGCAGGGTTCGGAAAAAAGACCGGAAGGGAGATCGACTGATTCAGATGGAATTCGGTCACTACCTTCGGTAGGAAAGCCGTGTTTGTCCGAAGGACTACCTTGTCCTTGTGAAAGACCAAGAAAGGATGCTCCACCGACAATGCCTGGAGATCACTCACTCTCCTTGCCGACATAACGGCGACCAGAAAGGACACTTTCCAAGACAAGTACTTGAGGTCTACCGTAGCCGTTGGTTCAAAGGGTTTATGGCACAGCGCCGTCAGGACTACATTTAGGTCCCATGGCGGGTGCGGATTACGAACCGGAGGTTAGAGGCGTGTCAAGCCAGCAAAATGCCTCTTCACGACTGGGTTAGTTAGAGAATAAGAACAAAGGTCTGTAGAAAGGTAAGCGAAACCGCTGAGAGATAAGTACTGCATGACAGAACATGAACCCCTGACTCTGCTAGGGAGGACACGAAGGACAGCACTGTGTCAATCATGGCCACCCTCGGATCCAACTTCTTCTCCATACAACAATGACAGAACCTGAGCCATTTACTCCTGTATTGAGATCTGGTCGAGGGTTTCCTGGCTGCCTGGATAATGCGCATGCTATCCGCAGACAAACTCAGATGCTCTAAAGAATTGAACTCAGGCACCATGCCGCCAAGCTGAGCGATTGTGGGGAGGGGTGCCACATCTGTTGTTCCCCCTGGTGAAGAAGATCGGGAGTTACTGGTAACCTGATCGGCGGAGACACCGACAGGTGTTGAAGTTCTGAGAACCAAAACCTGGCCGACCACCACAGGGCTATCAGTAGAAGGGAACAGTTCACAGAGTTCTTCAACTTCCAAATTGCATGGTGAACTAGAGGCAGAGGCGGGAAGGCGTAAGCTCTCATCTTGTGCCATGGAATCTCGAGAGCATCCCCCAGAGAGGAGGCTTCCAGCCCCCCTCTGGAGGCATACTGAGGAAGTTTTTTGTTCACCGCCGTGGCAAAGAGGTCCACCTCCGGTGTGCCCCAATGCGAGAAAATCCATGAGAGGACCTCCGCCTTCAACTCCCACTCGTAGCTGACCACTGTCCGCCGGCTGAGGGCATCCGCTGTGACATTCAGCTGGCCTGGAATGTGCACTGCAAGCAGCCAGACACCATGAAGCACGGCTCACTCCCAAATCTGGATGGACAGGTCCACAAGGGGGGGGAGACTTCGTTCCCCCTTGCTTGTTTATGTAATACATTGATACCACATTGTCCGTTCTTATGCGGACCACCTTGTTGACAATGAGTGGTCTGAATGCCCTGAGCGCTAGGAAGATCGCCAGAAGCTCCAAATGATTTATGTGCAGGAGCTTGTCCTGAGGCGACCAGAGTTCCGAGACCTGAAGAAGATCTAACGTCGCACCCCACCCGAGGAGGGAGGAGTCCGTCGTGATCGTCACCGTGGGGACTGGGTCCTGAAATCCTGTGCCCCCAGACAGATTGCTGAGAGATGACCACCAATCCAGGTCCACTCTCATGGAATCCGGAATTATTATCCGCATGGAATCCGGATCCACTGCCAGACGCCATGAATTCCGAAGAGCCATCTGGGTCCGTCTCATTTTGAGACGAGCAAGAGGAAGAGCCAGTACACATGAGGCCATGAGGCCCAGAAGCCTCTGGAACCACCAAGCCGACATGTTCTCCGACTATGCAAACATCTGACACGTGGCCAACAGATCTGCCATTCTGTCCCCGGTCAGATACACTCTGCAGTCGATCGTGTTCCAACGAAAACCCAGGAAGATCAGGTCCTGTGAGACCGTCATGGAGGATTTCCGCCAGTTCAGCGACAGCCCAAGATGGAACAGGAGCTGAAGGAGAGACTGGAGGCTGCCCGCTGTTGCCAACGGACAAGGGCTGCGTAAGAGCCAGTCGTCCAAGTAAGGATACACATGGATGCCCTGGAGACGAAGATAGGCCGCAATCACCGACATCATCTTCGTGAAGACACGCGGCGCCGAGCTGAGGCCAAAAGAAAGCACCCGAAACTGGAAGTGCTCCTCTCCCAAAGAGAAGCAGAGGTATCTCCTGTGTGGATTCCAAATCAGGATATGCATCCTGAAGATCCACCACGCTGAGCCAATCACCCATCTGCAAAGAGGAGCGTATCTGGCCGGGCGTGATCATCTTGAATTTTTCTTGGGATAGGAAAAGATTGAACTGGAAAAGGTCTAGGATGGTGCGCAGGCCAGCCTGGTTGGGTTTGTGGACCGTAAACAGCCGGGAGTAGAAGCCCTCCCCTCGCTCCCCAAGGGGAACGGGTTCCACAGCTCTGAGGTCCAGATGTTTCTGAACCTCAGCCTTGAAGGAGAGTGAGCCTGACAGCTGAAAAGGAGAGTTGAGGGGTGGGGTAGGGGTAAAGGTAAGCGGAAGCCCGCTCGAGCGACTGACCAGACCCATCTGTCTTCTGTGATGGTCTGCCACGGCTCCCAATGAGACGCAATGCGTCCTCCCAATGGGGTCTCGTGCGAGCGCGGAAAACCCTAATTTGGCAGGCTTATCGGTGGCGGTGCCACCTGAACCTGATGAGAAGGCTGAGGAGCGGGAGAAAAACCGCGTACGCTGTTGTCTACGGCAGTTATTCCCCGCAGGAGTATCCACACTGCGAGATTTGCGGTCGAGGAAGCCCCTAAAACCAGAGGAAGGTCGACTTTGCGACAACGGTCTCTGGGATTTGAAAGGAGCTTTAACCAGAACAGACAATGATTTAGCCGTCTGAGTGCTATCCATGGTTATGGTGAGCTCTACATCAGTAGAAAAATGAAAAAGCTCCTTACCATCGAATGGAAGGTCCAACACCTCGTCTTGCACTTCCTTAGAAAATTTAGTGGCATGCAGCCACGCCTGCCGTGAGGTATCAACCCCAAGCATCAGGTCCCGAGCCGAGGTGTCTACGTGATGAGCCGCTGTCTCCAGGAGATCCTGGGCCAAGACCCTGGCATCAGAAAGGCCTCCTTTGAAGTCTTCCAGCTTCTCGACCGGGATGTGCTCCTCAAACTCCGACAGACCTTTCCACATCCGCCTGTTAGCTCCCACCAATATCAATTCGGCGTTGGCCTGCCTGAGCTGCAAGGCCGAGTTGGCGAAAATTTTCCTCCCGAGGGAGTCGAGGAGCTTGTCCTCCTTTCCCAGAACCTGAGTAGCCGTCGTGGAAGAGGATGCTGCAGGCCTGGACTGCAAAGTGTCCGCAGCCACCACTGTGGAGGAGGGAGGCGGACAAGATGACAGGGCCACCTCTTCCGAAGAATGCAGCCTGTACCTCGCGTCAATCTTTTTATTGACAAAAAGTCTCGGGTGTGGCTTTTCCCCAGACTCTTCGGACCTCAGCCAGAACGTCCTTCTGCAGGAACAGGCCGGTACGCTCCAAGGGAGCCAGAGTGAACGCCCCAGAAAGCACGCCCATCTGCGGAGCTGGTGCCTCGGGCACCGGGACATCTAAGAAACTCATCATGTCCAGTACCCGGTCATGAAAGGCTCTGATAGAGCGGGGAAGGTCCTCGTTTTCCTGATCGCCTTGAGGGTCATCTGACAGGTCAGGATCCTGCTGAGCCGTGTCAGGCATTGCCTTGTCCACTGGGGTCAATGGAGGCAAAGGCGGGAGAGCAGGGGGGGGCATCACCGGCAAGGGAGGCGCCGGCGGAACCACTGGAGGAACAGGTGGAGCCGGAGGTGCCGGTGGACATATCTCTTTGAAAAGCCCTTTGAAATATTCCCTCATGGGGTCGGTGCGCATAAGCGCTTGAAATTTACCGAAAAAGGCATCCTCAGGAGATTGTTCCGCGACCCGAGGAGGCCTCTCATGAGGTAGACAAATCCAGGGACGTAAAAGGGAAGGGTGCCACACCGGCCCCTACACCAACGTATCCATATAAATCAAAGGAGCCGCCCCCGCGGGCAACGAAACATTGTGCGGAAGAGGCATCCTGGCGTTCCAATCATAAACCGGCCGGTAAGGATGCGCACAAGGGACCTTAGGTTCACCCAAGAGACCGAGCCCTACACCAGAAGCCAATGGCATAGTTGTAGGGGTACCTAAAATGGCCGCCATGGTCGTGGCGGGAAGGCGCCATTTTGTCCTCATCTGAGGGGAACTGCGGCACGTGAGGAAGTGAGGCAGGGCTCCCCGTTGATGGATCAGGGGTCTTAATCTTAGCCTTAACATAAGGAACCTCGGCTGAGCCGGTACTATGAGGCCTGGAATGTTTTTGTGACATACCAACCGCCAACTGAGCCTTCGAAGGAAGGACCTCGGCACTGCCGATAAAAGAAGAACTTTGATTCTTTGCCCCCTCAACAGATCTGGTGTCACCACAAGAGCGGGAACGGTGTGCTTTCAGCGACAAAGCCTTGACCGACCTCTCAGAACTGTTGGTAGCTTTAGCCTCTGTACGAGGGACCTCGGACCCATGCCCGGTAACAGCCTTTTTTGCGCGGGCCTCGAACATCCGTTCGGTAACTACAAGACCAGCCAAGACCTCGGGGCGCATCCCGGTTTTGTTTTTGAGGGAAGCCGACAGAGAGGCCTCAGAGCGAACTCCGGTACCCCACGACTCAGGAGAACTGGGTCTACAAACAGCCCCCACAGGAGGGGCTTCAGAGCGTACTCCGGGGTTCACAGGCCCCTTACGGAGACCCTCAGAGAAAACTTTGGTAGAATTATTAGGCCCAACGGGCACCTCAGGGCGAACCCCGGTAACAGAGTGATCAACGCCCCTCCCGGACCGAGAGGAACCCGGGAAGGTATCCCCCGGTCGGGGGGCTCTGAAAAAGTAAAGAACTTTCCGGGCGTTTCTTCTTCTCGTCGATGAACGCCTGAAAATGCGAAGGAGGAGTTTGTCGGAACACCTCCTCCCACCGCTCCAACCGACGTTGAAGTGCCCAGACCGAAAAGGGAGTCACAGTAAAAACAGGAGTCCCAACGGTGTTCCGGACCCAAATGCTCTAAACAAAGAGGATGGGGATCCGCCCTCGTGAAGCGACGGTGACACGATGAACAATCTGGAAAGTCTAATTTGAAAGACAGACAGACTAGTAAACGAACGCTAGCGAGAGCCAGAAAGGAAAAAAGGGAAGAAAATCTTCCGAGGATGCAAGTGCGTCCGGCCCCGATCGAGCGGAGAAAAGGACTGATGGGCGATGCACGGGCGAAGCCAAGGTGGGCGGGGTTACGGCCACGTGCCGGGCCCCACACAGGAAAGAGAGGAGGTACACATTTCTGAAAAAAATTTGGATGCTTTTTACAAAGTGCTCCATTCCCGTCCCACAGGATGGAGAGATGTCCCACAAGTATGGTGGAAAGGGGACGGGACGTAGGAGTACAAATGAAGCACTTCTCACTCCCGCACCCTTTCCATCCTTTATTCCCACCACCAGATGCCATACCCTATGTTTTTCAGGCCCTTTCGCCGCTGAATTGTCCTACGATACATTGTCACAGAACACTTTTGACACACATCCCGTCACCGCACACTGCAGTGCAATAAAAAATTTGACTGCGCAGCGAATAGGGAAATGGGTCGCAGAGCCAGAGCCAGATATGACTATTTTTAGTGCGCACACTGCTACATACAAGAGGCCAGCCATGCAGAGAAAGTCTTAGAGCCTTGCCACACACACCACAACACTATCCTCCAATACACCATGGCAGCGTTTTCCAAAAGCTTTGACGTACAGCACGCTTCCCTCCAGCCAACCACCGGCCGCGTCCAATGTTCACCGACATCACGGACCCAGATATCACTAATTTTTTGAGACATGCATTTCAGTTCTTTGCAACAAAAGTACTAGTCGGATTTCCACCAAACACACAAAAGCACGCTTTCTGACCCAAGCAGCCGCTCCTCCTGCAAACTTGGTGAAAATCCGTCCAGCCGTTCGGCCTGTAGCAAAGATTTTCCCCCATTCAGTCTTTTGGGACCCCCCCTATAACTTTGCCCCACCTGCACGAAACCTCACCCAACTTAGCGATAATAATCAGAGCCGGCCATATACTTTATTTGCATAGTTTGGTGAGGATTCCTCCAGGGGGAGCGAAGTTATAAGCCGCCGAAAAAGTGGTCTTCATATGAGATTAGCAACTTACCCATAACTACACGGACGCTACAGCAGGCCGTGTAAAATATATATCTGTATATATAAAAAAAAGACATGTACCTCTAGGGTTGTATTTCTTCAAAAGACATTTGAGGAATACATGTGGAGAGACCTAAGCACTCAAGACCTTGCTGCATTTGATTAAAAGTACATTTATTTATTGAAAAATGTAAGTGCATCGCATAGACATTGCATAGACAGAATAGGACCCAAGTGTGTAATGCGCATGTGCGTGGGTGTTCTACGAACAATTTTGAAGTCCCTGAATAAAATAAATGTGCGTCAAAACTTTGCGGACAGGCCGACGGGTTATGTGTTCTACGGATATATTCATTCTGGTTGCAGACATTACGAACAGCGGGGGTGATTGTGAGAGGCGTACATCTTGTGTGTTCTAAGGACACCTACATTTTAAGTACGAACAGGTATAGTGTCCTTAGGACACCCCCATGTTGGTTAACTGAGGACACCCCGGACAGCCGCGCTGTCCGCAGACACCCGGACAGCCTTTAAAAATAAAAGACGCAGGCATATACTAAGAACACACTTCAGATTTTATTATTGTTTAACAGTAGAAAGAGAGGGGTAAGCAGAAACTGAAACAAATACAGGGGAATTAGGGGTTTGGCTATGATGTTGGGAGGGGAGGACGATATGGAAGTCTCATCGTACAGTTTTTCTTGGTGGGGAGGGTTTGGGGATAGTTGGCTGGGACATGGAGAGGGGGAACAGGTACATGTGGGACAGTGGTATTTAATGTTTTCTTTAATGTGGTCCACAATACACTCTTTTAGTTGACTGAAGTGTTGCATTAACAAATCCATTTTTAGTTCCATTAGTTTCAGAGGATCTTCTAATATCTCTTCTGGTACATTATTTTTATTAGTTGTCTGGTCTGTTAATGGTTATTAATTTGCTTATATAGAGAAATGTTGTGTCTACCATTATTATCACTGTCTTCACTCATTTCCTCTCGTGGGAAATTTTCTTCCAGCCATTCCAGAGTACTGGACATTTCTGTGCTAAAAAAAAAAAAAAATGGTTTTAGTGTACATAATAGAGAAAATGTAGTGTACTTACTTTTTTTTTATAAACGTTTGCTGTTACTGCTATGTAAGTATGCTCTTGCTTCTTGATGTGCAGTTTCTGTGAGGTAATTCAGTTGGAGGCATATTTATTTTGTTTTGGTACAGTGGATGGTTGGTGTCTTACATATACAGTTTCCACTTATTTATTATTAAATGTAATGGATTTATGTGGTGCTTTTTGAATATGTTTGGTGTTTTTATTGTATGATACAATAATGTAAGATACCCCCTGAGTTTTTGGATAGTGCTGATGGTGACCGGGTCCGCCCGCGGACATATGCACGGTCCGCGGACATCAAAATCACTAGCAGGACAGGGGGTTTCGTATTTTCTATGTTGTATAAATGTAAGGTAAGGGTGTCTAAGTAAACATTTATCACATTTCCATTATCTATATCTATATTCAGCGGAAAAAACTTTGTTAAAGGGACGTTATGGTTAAATTGCGCTACTAAAAACCTATGAAATTCAGTAAAAAAAACTTTGTTAAAAGGACATTATGGTTGGAGTAAAAACAAAAAAAAACCGAAATTCGCCAGTTATGGTAAGCTAAGCAACCATAACTCACGCCACCACCGTGCACCGCTAAGACTAACACCCAGGACATCAAAGATGACATCACAAATGTCATTGATGACATCACTGATGACATCACAGTCCTGGTTCCCTCTTTTTTTTGTGCACCGACATATATATAGGGCAGGGTGTTTTCTTCACTAACAGCCAGCAACTAAACATACAAAAGGTACTATGTTTGTAGATCTTACCTTTCTCATATGTTGTTACACTGCTTTCCTTAGGTTGCAGGCACATTATATAATATATATACAAAGGAGAAGAAAGAAGCCTGAAACACAGCAATCATTTACGTGCATGAAGTTAGTGAGGTTATGAACACTGTCTGGTAATAGTGCTGTTTTTGTGCTTACTTTACTTTCCCTGCACATAATCGTATTTGTATGCATTGTAGTCTCGTTATGGTTTGTGTGTAGTAGAACTATTCTGCAGTAAGGGAGGCATTGTTAGGTACTTCTTACATGTTTCAAACTATCCAAAACTCTGAAATGAAAGCATTCATCATTTTACTATCATTTTACTATTTTACTTCCAACATGGAAGGTTTTGAATAGTGCACCTGTATGGCGCATGCTGCAGAGAATGCCTACGTGGGTACATGAGTGTGTTCATGTACTGGCAAGAACTCAGTAATGCAATGGTGTTTATAGCAATGCAGTGCTTAATTATTTGCTGAATGATAGTTCTTCCAAAGATCTCTGACAGTTTTCTTCCAACATTATATTGACAATCCTGTGTGGAGGCTGTGCATGAAAACTAAATGCACATGTGATGTCATCAATGATATTTGTGATGTCATCTTTGATGGCCTGGGTGTTAGTCGTAGCAGTGCACGGTGGTGGCGCGAGTTATGGTTGCTTAGCTTACCATACTGGCGAATTTCAGGGGGTTTTCGGTTTTACTTCGAACCATAAAGTCCCTTTAACAACTTTTTTTAACTGAAAATATATATATAGTCACTAACAAAAACATTGTTAAAGGGACGTTATGGTTAAGTTGCATGAGCAAAAACCGATGAAATTCAATGGAAAAACTTTGTTACAGGGAAGTTCTGGTACAGATAAAACCGAGAAAAAAAAAACGAAGTTCGACTATGGTAAGCTAAGCAACCATAACTCGTGCCACCAGTGTGCCCTGCAAGGACTAACACCCATGACATCAAAGATGCCATCACAAATCTCATTCATGACATCACTCATGACATCACATATGCGGCTCCCTCTGTTTTGTTCACTACCATAAAGAGGGCAGGTGATTTTCTTCACTAACAGGCAGAACAAACAATTCAAAAGGTTCTATATTTGTGTACGGCACCCATCTCATGTTCTTACACTACTTTCCTTACGTTTCACTCACATCAAATGATGCATATACATATAGGGGAAGAGGAAAGTGTAAAACACAGCACTGGTTTCTGTGCATGAAGATAATCAGTTATGTTGTGAACAGTTTCTGGTAATACTGCTCCTTTTTAGCTTACTTTAATTCCCTTGTATATGGTCATGTTTGTATGCATTGTGGTGCCTTTATGGTTTCTGTGCCGTAGTGCAATTATGTAGTTATAAAGGCAATGGTAGCTACTTCTTACATGTTTCACAGTACCTGACACTCTAAAACGAATGCATCCATGATTTCACTATGTAACATGGAAAGACTTTCAAGGTTATACTTCCATAAGGCATGGTGCAGACAATGGTTACACTTGCACATGAGTTCCTTCAAGTACAGTGAAGAAGTGTCTAATACAGTGACAGTGGTGTGTATAACAATGCATTCCTCCATGACATACTTCTCTCATGATAGTTCTTCCAATAATCGTTGATAGGTTTCTGCCACCATTACAATAACAATCCCTTGTGGAGGCTTCCTATTAAAACTAAATGCACATGTGATGTCATGAGTGATGTCATGAATGAGATTTGTGATGGCATCTTTGATGTCATGGGTGATAGTCCTTGCAGTGCACACTGGTGGCATGAGTTATGGTTGCTTAGCTTACCAGAACTGTCGAATTTCGGGGGGTTTTCAGTTTTACCTGTAACCATAACGTCCTGTAACAACATTTTTCCATTAAATTGGATAGGTTTTTGCTAGTGCAACTTAACCATAACTTCCCTTTGACAATGTTTTTGTTTGTGAATTTCATAGGTTTTTTGAAGGGCACTGTAAGCAGAACGTTGCTTTGGCATAGCGTTTTCTGTAAAGAGGATAGGTATTTGGTACGGCAACATGTCCCGTTAACAACAGTTTGTTACTGATTCCTTGGCTGCCCTCATGATAAACGTGTGGAAAGGGCAAATTGTCTGGTGTATGTATCCACTTGTGCTACCCCTTACTTTTCCAAATAGTGTTGGTGTATCGTACCAATTAGAGATGTATATAGTAAATGTTGTTTAGTGTGTCAGCAGGCTCTCTTTTTGTGTTAACAGTGCATGATAAATCTGTGCAGCACACTACTAGACGAGATGACTACAGATGAGCAATATGGACGTTTCCTAGGGAGACTGCACCTGGTTGGCGTATTTGCAATCACACTGCAAGTATCCGTAGTACCCCATTAGTGACAGCATGTCCGCATCTTTGAATGCACTTTAAAGTAGTTGTGGAAGCGCACGTATTTCCGTTCCACACCTAGACCCATACATAGGTCATCCACTGTATGCTGGTAACACCGCCCCTGTCGCCACCCCTATGGATTCATGCAGTAGACTACCGCATTTAAAGTACTGCGTGCCGACTCCGTGGGTGGCTCTGCAAACCTACCAATGTGTGGTTAAAGTACTCCTAATGGTATAACGGCCACTGTTAAACAAGGAACAGCAACCTGCAGTATCACATGGGCGTGTTAAATGTCGCATTAATTTGATTTATCTGCTGCTTGCCTTTCCATGACCCGTGAAACAGATACATTGTGTCTGCACTCAGCTGTCAGGATTGGCACTCTGTCAAGAGTGGCACAGAGTACCCAGGTAGGTTTTGGGTGGCTGTGCTGAAGTAAGGTAGCAGATAAGCACACACAGCAGGAAGTTCAACAAGAACGAAGAGTAGTAAACTGTAGCTGTGAGCCAAAAGGGGCAAAAGTTACAAAGGTACAAACAAACTGGATTCCCTCTTGGCGTGTATGCTGAAATGGGAAAGAGTGTTCCACGAACCTTAGAAAACTCCAGCCTTCTGCACAGATTGCTATAACAGAGGCCCACGCTGTATGCTCATGGCTGGGAACAACAGCAGTGGGTGTCTGTAACACTGAAAACGCGACAAGGGAAGGGGCAGAGGTTGCCTGCCGGAAACCAACAGGCAAGCTCTGTACAAAGGGATTACATAAGACACATGAGAAGACAGGAACAGAAATATCCAGCGAAAAGGAAGTCTATGAGCAATCTAGCAGAAGGAAATTAATGAAAGGCAGTTAGACTGAAGTAGATAACCTAAGGTGGAGTACAGAGGACTTAAGGAAGAGAACACGGGAGCAGCAGTCAGGAAAACAGAAGGGCTGCAAAGTAGGAAGCAGGTCTGCAGTCAAGAGTGGCACTAGGTGCAGGCAAACTGTAGTGGACTGCGGAGGACTGTAGTAGGCTGCAAGGCAGGGAGTCCAGAAGAACAGGACAGAGAGAGATTAGTAGTAGGCGACAAACAGAGAGCCAAAAAGAATAGGGCTGCGAGGTAGAGAGCCCAGAGGAGCAGGGCTGTAGGCAGCTAAGTGTAAAACAGGCTGTAAGGCAGAGGAGTGTAGCAAGCCGCAAGGCAGGGAGCCCAGAGGACAAGGGCTGTAGGCAGCAGAGGGAGCAGGCTGCAAAGAAGGAGCCCAGAGGACAAGTGTTGTAGGCAGCGAAGAGGTGCAGGCTGCGAGGTAGGGAGCCCAGAGGACAAGGGCTGAAGGCAGCCGGAGTGAGGCAGGCTGCAAGGCAGGGAGGCCAGAGGACAAGGACTGTAGGCAGCCGGAGTGAGGCGGGCTGCAGGGCAGGGAGCCCAGAGGACAAGGAATGTAGGCAGCCGGAGTGAGGCAGGCTGCAGGGCAGGGAGCCCAGAGGACAAGGATTGTAGGCAGCCGGAGTGAGGCAGGCTGCAGGGCAGGGAGCCGAGGACAAGGACTGTAGGCAGCCGGAGTGATGCAGGCTGCAAGGCAAGGAGCCCAGAAGAGCAGGGCAGCAGGGAGTGAGCCCAGAGGAGCAGGGCCGCTGACTGTAGAAGGCTGCAAGGACTGTAGTAGGCTGCAAGGCAGGGAGCCCGGAAAGGGCACTGGATCAAAACAGGATAAAGCAGCAACAGGAACAGCATACAAAGTAGAGGGTCAAGGCAAACAGGAGCAGGGAGATCTCAAGATGCAAGACACTGTGCTCTTGCAGGCAGCTGCTTATATACAGCCCTGCCCTGTTCTGAGGCAGGCTAATTGACAGCACCTGAAGCAGCACACCTGAAGACAATCTGCCTCCTCCCTCTCTGGTCCTGAGCAGGTGGAAGCAGCACTGGCCGCTAGGGCTTCTGGGGATTGTGGTCCCAATAACGATGAATGAGAATAGCCAGGAATTGAGGACTGTAGCCAGGTGCATTATGGTAAATGTAGTTAATTGAATAAAATAAGAAAGAACCAAAGTTGAGCAAATGGAAATAAAAGACCAAGGCGTGAATAGGAGTTGTTCAAAGAGTATTAGAAGGATCAATGAGTACCAAGTAGTCCATGATGGTTGCCAATGTGTGCGCCAGCGGCGTGGGCATGACATCAGCAGTGTGACGGAAAGTATCAAGAGGTCATCTGCCGGTTGTACAGTTCAAGAAAACATGTAACTGCAGGTGGGACAGTTTGTAGTAACTCTGAAAAATGGCAAAGCTGGTACACCATCCTCATACTAGTGCAGGTAAAGGCAAGTAAGGAAACAGCAGAATATGCACAGCGCAAACAATCTTAGTGGTGGTTAGAAAAGCGCTATAGCTGCATGGGCCGCAGAGAGTAAAATGGCTTCCTGTTGCACGTAATGAAGCAGTGTTTCGCGTTGGTGTAAACATTCTTGTATTCCACAATGTATGTATATCCAGGAATGCTACCCCTAACACTAATGGCGTAGCATAAAGTGTTTGTACTGCATGCGACGACAACTGAAATGAAAGCACAAGGGACCAGTGGGCAGGCTACCGCCATTCCAACAATTACGTAGAGTACTTTCATGTACAGCATTTGCCACATATGCTGCGGGCAACACGAGGGGCACTTCTGTAGGGCAGCGGAGCTGTAAAACAACCTTTGCAAACCATATGTCGCGCTCAGACCCTTATCCGGCAAAGGGCATTGTATTGTGCATGTACTGCAACGTGTTACTGTACAGAGGGAAGGTACTTGAAAGTGCGTGGGAACAGTCCTTATGGGAGCATTACAAAGACTGCCGCCTATGTTGGTGAAGGCCACCCAATAATTCTGTCTCCCAGCACATCCCATATAGTATCCAGGCAGGTGCTGCCCCTTCTGTACCTGACCTTTCCTGCCGTTCGTTCTGTGGTGTGTGTGAGAACACCATAATAAACAAAAATTAACTGGGAAAGGAAAAAAGATAAATAAAGAATGCACCTTTCACAGATCAACAACTGAATTGCCAATGCATGCATGCAGGGCGGGAGGCATGGCAGTGTGGTAAACACTGTAGTTCAATCGGTTAGAAAGGAGGTCGCTGTACAAAGAGGTTTCTTTACGTGTTGCAGAGCGTTTTCAAGAGAGTTAGTGCGCAACACGTACAAAATAAAAATATCACTACTTTTAAGAAGGGAACCAAGCCAATTTAGATGGGGTGTGCAGAAATAGGGATGGCTGGCATAGTAAGATGAACGTTATAGCTGTGGAAAAGTATTTGTGCTGTGAAACGTCATATTCCCATGGGCGAAGTATGCTATTGGTACATGTCGAACAAAAGCGCAAATACACTTCTTTGCAATGTACCGCACTGTCTGCATTCATGGACCAAATAGAAAATGACGCTGCCAGATCGGTGGCTGCATAATGCGATAGAAACTTATGCAAGAGATCGTAAACAAACGCATGAACTGGGCAAGTGCCTCCTTCATCACAAACAGCACTGAAACTCGTGTAAAATGCTGTGCAATTTTCCCTTCACAATAAACAACAATAATATCGGCATGATTTTTTTTTATATTGCATTTTATTGAATTTAAACAACAACACAATCAACGAAAACTACAAGAAAAACAAAATCAAAACATACGCATTCAAGGAACAAATCAATAAGTGAGGCACAATAGAGTCAAATGATCTCCATTTGTCGCCCTTTCCATCTACAGTTCAGTCTAGTGTCTAAGGGCATCATGAGGTTACTGGGATTCTCTCTCCTCCCATTTGTCCCAAATCTTAGAAGCTTTGGTCGGGCAGCCTCTTGCTTTATAAACTCTGTGCTCTAACATTGCAAGCGTGTCCATATCATCTGCCCATTGTTCCAGTGTTGAGGACTCTGGGGTTCCCCATTTTTGTGCAATGTTCCGCTTCATCAGTCCTGCGGCCATAGATAGGAGCAATCCTTCCCATTTATCAGTAGTGTTCTCATCGGGAGAGCCCAACAGCAACGCCTTCGGGTCCATTGTTATATTGCGGCCTAGCACCCTGGATAGTTCATTGCAGCATTTCCCCCAGAAAGTCTGGATCCGCGGACATTCCCAGAGGATGTGTATGAATGTACCGACCTCCCCCCCACAACGGAGGCAGTTCGGGTTTGGGGCACGTTTCCAGCCATGCATCATGGTTCTTGGGTAATGTATTCTGTGAAGGATTTTAAGTTGGACCTAACAGAGTCTGGAGGAGATAGCAATCTCCCTGGGATGTATTAGGATCTGGATCCAGTCCTCCGGGTCTATGGCTCCCACATCGTCCTCCCATTTGGATTTAAGACAAGGAGGTTCCGGAGTGGCAAAGGAGGGCATGGCATTATATAGTATAGAAGTGACTCTAGTAGGGATATGTGCTGGGAGTATATTGCGTTCTATGGGTGTGTACTCGGGAATAGCGGGGTCCAACTGGATATGTGTTTGTAGGGCGTGAGTCATTTGAGTATGGTGCTAGCGTTCGGTCGCTGGAAGGTGGAATTTCTGCTGCAATGCTACAAAGGAGGCGATTTCCCCATCTATCAAGACATCCCCAATCCGTGTGATTCCGGCCTCCACCCATTTGACCATGGTCTGAGTTTCCCCATTTCGGCCAGGTTACTATTGTGCCACAGGGGTTGTGCCGTGGTGATCTTGTCTTTCCATCCCACATAGGCGTGGGCCCATCTCCAGACCCTTGAGACATGTGTTGCCATTGTTGGGGGTAGGGGTTTGTGGAGGGGCTGGTAGAGCAGGGGTAATGGGTCAGTGTCGTGGATGGCTGCAATTTCTGCCTTTATGTGCGGGAGTTCCCTATCCCCATGCAATGGGTCGTTAACCACCGCCAGTTGGGAGGCCCAGTAGTAAGCTCGGAGACAGGGGACGCCGATACCCCCCTCCCAAACCGATCTCTGGAGTGTAGCCAGTGCAATACGAGGCTGTCCCCCTCCCCATATGCTGTCTCTAAGGAGGGAGTCAAGGCGGTCAAATTCAGCGTCCTGAATCTCCAGTGGTGCATTTTGTAATACATAGAGGAATCTGGGCAGGGTGATCATCTTAAAGAGGGCGGCTCTGCCCATTAGTGTCAGGGGGAGAAGCCTCCAGTGGCAGACATCGTCTTTAAAACGGTCCATGATCGGCTGGAGGTTATGGGCTGCGTAGCGCGTCAGGTCCTCCGATATCCAAATCCCAAGATACCGGAAGCCGCTTGGTTCCACCTTGTATGGGCATTCCTGGGGGACGGCCAGTGTACCGCCCTTTACCGGGAACAGGCTAGATTTGTCCCAGTTGATTCTCAGCCCACTAAATTCTCCGTATCGGATAAGCATTTGCGTTACTATGGGGCAGGTTCGTATCGGGTCACCCAAGTATATCAAGAGGTCGTCCGCGTACAGAGACGCCCTGTCTTCGTGCCCCTCTGGCCACCTGAATCCCAACTAGTCCTTGCTCTAGCAGAGCCACAGGGCGAGTGTCTCTATCGCGAGGGCGAAGAGAAGGGGGGGCAGGGGGCATCCCTGCTGTGTGCCCTTGCCCAGGGGGAAAAGTTCAGAGGGCCACCCATTTACCTTCACCTCTGCTTGTGGGTCTGTGTAGAGAAGTTGTACCCATCCCAGGAAGTTGTCCCCAAATCCCATTCTTCACAAAGTTTCCCAGAGGCTTTCCCAGCGAACCGAGTCGAACGCCTTTTCAAAATCTATGGCAAGTAGTGCAAGCGGTTTGTCTATGATAGGGGCCCTTTCCAGCAATAGGTGGAGGCGCCGCAAGTTCATACGTATCGATTTATGTGGCATAAACCCACATTGGTCCGGGTGGACCAGGGAGGTAATTACCGCTTGCAACCGGTTGGCCAGGATCTTGGCAAGGATTTTGGTTTCGCTATTGAGTAATGAGATAGGCCTATAGGAGTCACATTGCTCGGGTGGTTTACCTGGTTTGGGAATAACGACTATCGTGGCTTTACGCAGGTCCGGCGGGAGGGCGCCCTGGTCGCAGGCTCCGAGAAACATTTTGTGGAGGTATGGTGCCAGTTTCTCCCAACCTAATTTCTTCCAGGTCTCGACCGGGAACCAGTTGGGGCTTGGTGTTTTCCCCAACTGCAATTGAGCTACAGCCTCATTGATCTCCGCTTCGGTGAGAGCCGACTCCAGTTGTGCCCTCTGTTGTTCCGATAGGAATGGCAGGGTGATACTATCTAGTAGGGAGAGATCCAGAGGGGACACTGGGGCGGCGTACAAAGTAGCATAGAAGTCAGCAAAAGCCTGTGCTATATCCCTGTCTGAGTGGCATTTCCCATTCTACAGGGTTAAGATCTCTCTAACGTGGCGTTGACCCTCATCTCTTCTCTCGAGCCAGGCCAACATTTTCCCAGCTTTGTCCCCATGTTCATATACCCTTGCCCCGGAGTCTTGGTGGGCTTGTCTGGCGTTGTCTAGTTCGATATGTCGAAGGCGTTCTCTAGCACCCTTAAGGGATCTGAGATACTCCGGGCTTGGGTCACGAACATATTTAGCTTCCCAGTCGCCCACATCAGTTTCCGCCTCCAGAAGCTTCCGAAGTCGCTCCCTTTTGTTACCCGATACCCAGGAAATCGCCTCCCCCTCAATACCATTTTGTATGCTTCCCATATCGTGACTGGGTCATCGACCGTAGGGGTATTAATTTCAAAATATTCATTAGTTACTTCCGTGAGGTGGTCAACAAGATCAGGGGAGCCCAGATAGTAGCTATTCAGCCTCCATGATCGGGGTGGGGTTTCACTTTGTATGCGCAGTACCGCCATGAGGGGTGAGTGGTCTGAGATGCCTCGGGAGAGTAGGTCTGCAGCGGTCACCCTGTGTATATCGGTGTTTCGGAGGAAGAGGTAGTCTAGTCTGGACATGGACCCGTGTGCTCCCGAGTGGAACGAGTAGGCCTCGTCCACAGGGTGGAGATGCCGCCACACGTCCCGAAGGCCCAGGGCCGACGCAAATTTTGCTAGTTTGGTGGGAGTGTTCGGGTTACGGTCCCTGATGTGAGTGTGATCTTTTATATTACACATGACGTCATTAAAATCGCCCCCCAAAATCCACGTATCAGGTTTTGCCATAAGGGTGACCAACTTCTCCAGGAATTCCTCTCCTAGTCCTGGCGGGGAGTACACTGACGCAATGGCCAGTGTTTTTTGTCCCAGTGTTCCTGTAACCACCACATAGCGACCCTGCGGGTCTTGTTCAACTATTAGCGATGTGAATGTGACGCGTTTATGTATCAGGATAAGAGTCCCTCTGGATCCCATAGTGTATCCCGCATGTAGGGCCAGTCGGTAGTTGGTCTACGAAAGAAAGTGCAGCTGGTCCCAGCTAAGTGTGTCTCATTTATCAGGGCGACGTCGGGAGAATGTCTGTTCAAGAGCTGCAGAACAAGATGTCGCTTGATTCCGGACCCCAGCCCGCTCACGTCCCATGTGATTATTTTGAGAGACCTGGGGCGCTCAGGGGTTGATGCGTGGGTCAGTGTGGTCGCCATTTATTGTGTACAGTACCAGGTTCGCAGACATTATGGGTTGTTTCATGGAGTTGCCATATGTCGGGTGTGTTGTGTGGCGTGAGTCATTAATTTCGTGAATGCGTAATAAACGTGTATTAATACTATAACAAAAACAACATAAACTCACCCATCCGCCCTCCCGATACTCCACCCCAACACGAAGTACCTGTCGCCCGAACATCGTTGGCACTCGGAACTAGAGTGTCAGCTCAAACCTGGGGTTCTGGCTGGCAGGCGAACAGAGGGGGTCTGCTCTGGTCCGCAGCTCCTACCGCCTTTGAGCATTCTGTAGTTCTTAGGGTCAATTTATGAGGTCGGCCTCTCTTCGGTTCGATATTCCATCGCTTCCTAGTGTTCGTTGGTTTCCCTCGCTTTAATTGGCGGGATTTGCCGCTTGTTCCAGGATCGCTGGTTCCTGGGCCTCCGGGTGCCCCCCGGGAGGGGGGCGATTCTCCCCAGGCCGGGGTCTCCTTCCCTGATCAGTCGGTCTTGCCGTCCAGTCCCCTTCAATGTGCGTTTCCGCCCATCACCAGGCCTCCTTCGGATCCGTGAAGTGAACTGTGGTTCCCTTGTGGTGGATCTTGAGTTGGGCCAGAAACAGCAGTCCGTATCTTACTTTCATGTGGAATAGTTGCCTCTTCAGCGGTTCACACAACTGTCTTGCCCTCTGCACCTCCCGGGTGTAGTCAGGGAAAAAGGCGATTCGGGAACCGTTATGGGTGATTGTACCCTTAGAGCGAACCATTTGAAGGAGTGCATCTCTGTACCGATAATTAAGGAATCTGGCTATGTTCGTTCTGGGTGGTGCGCCTGGTATAGGCCTGCCCGATGGCATTCTGTGAGCGCTCTCCACTGAGAAGAACTTAGAGAAGGGGTGAGGCGCATAGATGTCTGCCAACCATTGTTCCAGGAAGAGCTCCATACTGGGCCCTTCCTCCCCCTCCGGGAGGCCGAGGATGCGTATATTGTTGCGGCACGATCTTCCTTCCCCCTCATCCACATGGGCCTCTAACATTTTCAGACGATTTAGTCTGGGAGAGTTGTTGATTAATGCCTCTAATGTTATCTTCAGTCCCCGAGATGCGCTGTTCCGTCTCTCCCGTACGAGTGGAGAGTTTCTGCAAGTCGTGGCGCAGAAAGGAGACATCCGCCGCTATACTGTCAATTTTCATCTCCATTGAGGAGCGGGAGCTGGTAATGGCGGCCATCACGTCTCTCAGGGAGAGGGCAGTCTCGTCCTCGGGGGGGGGGGAGCGTGTCTGTGGTGTGTGGGACTGCAAGGCCTGGACCTGTGCCACCGCTAATTGGTCCATCTTGCTTTGCGTAGAGGCTTTTTTCAATTTGTATTTGCCCATCCTTGGAGAAAGGCAGTTTCGCAGGGGTTGAGTGCGCCCGGAAGGGACCGAGGCTTGCTGTGGATCGGGTAGGACAGTGTGTGCGACTGCAGTCCCTGTCAGGAGAGTTTTTCAGCCGAAGTCTCTCCCAAGTGTGGCTCGGAGAGGGGCTTCCACCTCAGGTTTACCAATGCGTGGGTTTGGGCTGGTGACTGGGGCCACTCACCGGCCTCGCTGGATGTTGCGGTAAGAGAGTCTTCCCGGCTCGGCCATCGAGCTCCTCGTGGGCCAGAGATGGTCCGGCGTTTTCCGTCAAGTCTGCTTGCAGTACCGTCGCTCCCCGCAGCCCGACAGGCCCCGAATTGCATCATGCGCCGGCGGCGGCCATCTTGGGAGCACGAGAGCCCTCTCTGTTTCGCTCTTCACTCGCCTCGGGTTCGCTCTTGGGGCTCCGATTTTCCCTGAATTTTGCATCCGATGGTGCCCCAGTGCGTCAGCTATCGATGCAGGTATCAGACGTGTATAGAACTCTCAGGAATCAGGCTATAAAAGACAGGATATTTGCGGCGGTCAGGGAGCCGATCAAACTCACGTCCGCTCCATTGCGCTGCTAGCCACGCCCCCAATAATATCGGCATGATTGTGTCTCACCAAAGTGTGACACAGAGAAACCAAAATCAGAAACTTCATTGTAGCTACTCCATAGCACTACGCATGCAGATGATAGATTGCAAAATGAGTAGCCACTGCACAGTGTTTTCCATTCACTTTCATTCAATGTATCTCGGAATCCCCTAAAACCTGCATGCTGTGCCTCAGGAAACACACAGCCATAACTGCACCCTCTGCATTTCAGTCGACAAACACACTGTGTAGCACAGTCTGTCCGTACACACCACACCCACAAACTTTATTGCCCAATCCCTTAGCCTCTGCAGGCCCACTTCTATGGACGTCATCTGCAAAAGGGACGTATGTAACACGTGCCACCCTGCAACTACCGCAATATTCGCGGACATTTGGTGCTGGGCGTACACAGGAGTGGGGGAATAACTTTCAACCTGGGGAGCGGACCTCTTTAGTTGTGGTGGCTCTTAAAAGAACCTTTGTGTGTTTCTTTGTTTTTAGAAGCACTTTTTTTTGCGTTTTTCATACGTAAAAGTGTGTTTTCAACGTCCGCTCACATTCTTGCAATAGGATCTTCAGTGCAGTGTGTGGATTTTGAAACATCATTTCATTGCCACTGGTCGACAAAGACATGCCATTTGCCTTGAAATGGTGTATGTATCGCAAACCAATGTTCTCATTCTCACAGGAGAACATCCCGGCAGCACTCAAGAAGTCACACATGCTTCTGTTGATGAGACCCCTTACGACCTCTGGCTGGCGACAGGAATCATTGGAATACTTCCACACTATTCTCAGGGGTATACATGAGAAAAGCACCTTGGCAGTAGGAAAAATGCGATGCACTGCTTTCATCATAATCTTCAGTTGACGGAACACACAGGAACAAGGCATGTATCCCAAAAAGAAGGCTCCAAAGTGCACAATAACAACATGTACAGTTGCCGAAGAGGCCACGTGTCGACATTCTACAAGCAGTCCACCGAAACAGCACGCTTCGACACTACACCACAAAGCGTCCACTCCCTCCAAACCGAAATTGCCAGACAAGTGTTCTTGGAGGGCATACACGCACACATCTTCCACAAAGCCATCACCCACGACCGAAACTGTGCGTCTTGCCATGTTTGCCTACCGCAGTATACAAAGTAATGGAAAAAGTGAATGCCCCCCTTTCCTGTGACGCACACCCAGAGCACCTGATTGGCCAAAGGCCATAGTCCCATTCCCATTGGCCACCATGGTGAGAAGCCCAAAATGTGCCACGTGCCTTTCCCCAATGACCGTGAGGGCCGTGCCCCGGTGATGCAGGACTCGTCCTTCTCCCTATTGGTGCTCCTTCCTGTGACATACACCCTGAGCACCTGATTGGCCAAAGGCCATAGTCCCATTTCCATTGGCCAGCATGCTGAGAAGCGCAGAATTTGGCACGCGCCTTTCTCCAAGTACCGCGAGGGCTGCGCCCCAGTAAAGCAGGAGTACTTCTTCCTATTGGCGTGCTTTCCTGTGACGCACACCCTTCGCATCACCTGTTATGCATGAGAAAACTACCTTGGCAGTAGGAAAAATATGCATCACTGCGGTCAGCAACCTCTTCAGGTGACGGATTAATCGTCCATATGACATGTAACTCAAATGTAGACTTCCATAGTGCACCACGACAAAGTCAACTTTCGTGACGGACGCCACATATCTGCAAACGCAAACCATCCTGACGAAACTGCAGTCACTCTGACAGGCCCAGAAAGCGTCCACTCCTTCCAACCCTAAATTACCAGCAACACCTCTTTGCACACAACACCTGTGCAGATGGCGCACAAAGGTATCACCAATGATAAGCACTGTGCGTCTCTCCATCTCGACCAAGCTCACGATACAGTATTGGAAATTGTACCGCCCCTTCCAGTGAACCACACCCTAAACTCCTAATTGCCTATTTCCCACAATTCCATTTCCCTTTCCACCCTGCTCATAATGGCAGGATGTGGCACGTGCGCTAACTCATCTACAGTGAGAGCCACAGCCCAGTAAAGCACACACAATACTTCTTCCCTTTACACAGTCATTTTTGCAGCACTCCCCCATTGGGTGCTGTCAAATCTTCAAACACGCATCTAGCATTCACATACAAAACCTCTGTATTGCACACTGTCATTTCTATACACCACTCCATATTTACCGTTAAACACTCTAAGTACACGTTCCGTTTGATTACAAAGCCCCTCCACCAGAAACGTTTGCTAAAGAATGCACGATTGCAGCATCCACAAACAGCCTAAGACTCACCCAGCACACCTTTGCCCATGCACACAACAGTGCAGCACTTTCTACACCCCCACAGCACTATACATCCAAGCAAGCGACCATGTGGGCACCTAACATTATGAACAAACATAACATATGTAGTGGCTCTTCTACCCAACTCCCCCAAACGATAAAACACCCATTCACGAAAACGTGTCACACTTAGCAGAATCCACCAACAATCCACAACCTGCACCACCCCTATGCACTGCAATTCACAAAGTATTGTGTCACTGGCAACCTATGCACAACAGCTTCACAACATTGGGCCCACTTCAATAAATCTGCACACAGCAGAGTAACGAACCACATATAAGATGCACTTTAACCATACCCACTTCAATACTCCCATTATTTACACACTGCACCCTGTGGCCACACTACACAACTTCTCACGGCACCATCTCCGGCCGCACACCAAATACTGTAGCATGTTGCAACTATCACAACCATGGAACGCACACTACACGCTTTGCAACTCACTTGTGGTGCTGTAGCACGTCGACAATGTGCTCAACACCCATTCAACAAAGATCACCACCCTGTGCCTTGTGCACTGTCAAACCTGCATTGCTCCAGTGGGTGTGCTCCTTGCACACATTCCCTGCACTGTAATGCAACCATGCATGTCAGCATGTCACCAACTATCAGTATGAACATACATTCCACTGGCACCAGCACTCCTAACCAACCTCCACACTGCAATGGACATGCACAGCGTTACATGCAACAGTTACCATAATGTATAAACATTAAACTGCCTCTGGCACCCCTATGCCCATTCATTCACATACTATTGTCTTACCCACTTCCATTCAGAAAGTATTGTGTCAGTGTCAACTTAACCACAAAATGTTTACAACATTGCCCATGTAACGCTCACCTGGTTTCCACGGGGGCGCTGGTCTAGTCTGGATTGCTGTGGCCTCTTCTAGCATGATGCGCAGGACCCGGAACACCGATTGGACAGGACCTCCAAATCGTGCTTGCCTGGCCCGTAGGAATATCCTTCTGCAGATGAGAAAGGGGATTAACAGTCTGCAGAATAGTGTGCTAGCTCCCCCCTCTCCCCCTTTGTTCCTTTGTTCCTCTCTAACTTTCTCCAAACCCCGGTTTAAGCTCACCTTATGGTTTGGAAGGATGAACTCTCCATCCTGCTTCTGGTGCAGGGGCGCGTGTTCGTCCAGTTACTTCACTGGTTTTCAGAATGGCGCTGGCAAAATCCACTTGACTTTCCTGAGCGATGCGCCGTAAGTATGAAAGTTCAAAGTTCAAGTGAGGCCCCCTTTATGTTGTCTTTCTAACCTGTGATCTGTCCTTTATTTCAGGTGCAGAATGAAGGCGATGCGTCGAGGGGTTAAACTGCCGAGGTGAGTAGTGATGAGGGCGATCCCTCTAAATGTCCTTATCATTCCCCAGAAATGTCTCTTGTCCTTTCCCCATAGGGGCTGGGGTACGGTACCTGCCAAAGGGGCGGCGCCGACCCGAAATGTGGAAGAAAAGCCGGTAAGTATTATGGCTGTTAATCAGGCTTTCCTTCTGTGTTCCTTCTGCTCACCTTTTGTTTCTTCCTCTCCCCTAGGTGCAGAGATGTGGCGTCCGATGCTGACAGCCGCGATGGAGCCGGGAGATGTCTCGAGGACAGGTGAGTGAAGCGTGGCGCTGCAGCGAGCAACGCAATGCTTTTAAATGGAAGTCTTTCTTCAGGGATGCTGGCGAGAAGATTCCGGATGCAGGTAAGAAGTTTGAAATAGTGCTTGGTTTTCACCTTTCTCTTCAATCCTTGCAGGTCTTCCAGCTTCGAGGCAGGCGTGGCTGGAGTCCAGGAGCAGGAGCAGACACGGTGAGCGTTAAGCTGCAGGAAGCAGAACAACGCGAAGCATGAGCTGCTGTCTGGGCGTGGCTTAAATAGCCTCCAAAGAAGTCCCAGGTATGTATCCTTCCCCAACTAGGTATGTATCCTTCCCTGGCCACACCCGAGTGAAAAAATAGTTCCTATGAAAAAATAGTCCCTTTCAGGTCTCAGGGAGGCCTGAAGCGTGCAGCATGGTCTGCATCAGGTAAGTGCACAAAACACCTCCCTTTATGAGCCTGGCGCCTATGGCGCCAGGACTGATGTCCAACATGAGCCTGGCGCCAAAGGCGCCAGGACTGAGTCCAAAGAGCCCCTATAAGGGGCCGCTGGGCTTTTACCCGAGGGCATGATGCCTGCTTCCGGGGGTGCTGGGCCTGGCCGGTGCTCCGGGGGTAGGCATCATGTCAGCCCATACTACAAGCATTGTACACACAGCACACTATCCAAGCACATATAAGCTGCCCTTCAACCATTCCCTCTACCATACTGACAGTATGCAAACACTGCACTCTGTGCCCACACTGCGTGACTTTTCACTGCAGCATCTCCAACCACAGCGCACTGCCATGGAGCTATGCAGCAACAAATTGCAACAATTATCATGAAGTACAAACAAAACACTCTCTCCTGCACCCCTGTGCACTTTCAATCACATTCCATCCGCAACGCACAGCCATCCGCGCTCCCATCCAACTTCTTTCATGTGCAATTCACTCACCTTCTGCAATAGACCTGCCACCACGCACCACGAAAAGAGATCACCGCTAACAGGACGCGACAGAAGCTATGAGGCCGTTACTACAGCTGTCCCCAATCATCACACAAAGTACTCGCCTACATATGTCACATGAACCACTTCTCACTCCCCACCCGTTCCCTCCCTTATTGCCGCCAACACATTGCATAAGGTACATTTTCCAGACCCTTCCGCCGCCGCACTATCCTCCAATACACCATGGCGGCTTCCCTAAGAAATGTTGATGCACAGCACACTTCCCCTCCAGCCAACCACTGGGCGTGTCCAAACTTCTCTGACAGCACGCCGTACCGCGAGCCAATGACACTTCTATTTGCAGAGCGAACAGGGGAATAGGTAAGTGCATTTGAGTATTTTGCAAAAAACGTACTGTTTGGATTTCCACCAAACAAACAAAAGCGCGCTTTCTGACCCAAGCTCCCACTCCTGCCGGAAATTTGGTGATAATCCGTCTGCCGTTTGGCCTGTAGCCGTGAACAGTTTTTTCCCATTCAGTCTATGGAAAAAAAAACATTTTGGGACCCCTCCTATAACTTTGCCCCCCCAATATCCATTGTGCCCTTTTCTCTCTCTGTGTATTTTATTACAGGGTGAGATTTTTAAGTGTTTTTGATAGTTTGGCTGTCCTTTTAGTTCAATTCTTAATGTTACAGAACCTTGATTGGGCCTTTTTATTTTGGTTACTACTGTACCATTGCTGTTTTAAATACTTCCATGCTCGCTATGGTACACCGTTCACATTGTGCTCGTTTCCCTTTCATGATTAAGTATTCTAGTAGTGGTGGTGTGGGCTGAGTAGGAGTACAGACACCACTTGTCATTCCAGCACTCCTGCATGGCAATAGTCATTTTGTCAGCGAGGACACGTTTACAAGCTGCTGGCCTGCTACGTGGTAGTGAAGGAGCAGCACATCTGAGCATTTGAGGAGGGAAGAGACGGTATGCACCACTATACCAACTCCAGAGCTTGCTTCAAGAAGTGGATGACTTTTGCTGGCCCTAAAAGTTCCTAGTGACACCTCCACCTTTCTGCTCTACACAAGTGAGTTTGTCACAGTTGCTGAAAAAGGTAAGCTTGCAATGACAGAACAAAATAAAATTACACAAATATACTTTAATAAAACTGTGGACAATAAGTCACAATACTTGTGAGTGTTCTAAATAGAATACCAAAAATAGGTGTAGCAAAAATCAAACACTGTCATCTATTTCAGGTGAGGTTAAATATGTAATAGCATCACTAAAGTTAAACAGACACGTAGAACAGAGAGACGTGCAAATCCCTGAACAATCCCAATCAGTGATCCACCACCTTACCAAAAATGACTCCTCTTTATACCTTTTTTCGTTGCATTAAATTCAATGCAACAACTGGAATATTATCAGGCGATCATAAGGCAGGTCTAGTATTTCTCCAATTAGCACAATACCTTTCTATGCGAAGCCAGGCAATCCCAGATAACCAAGACTAAATACTGAGTTTAGGCAAGATAACTTTGCATTTTCAAACACCACTGTGTACAACTAACTACTGAAACTTTGTTAGCCCTGGCAGCAGGAAGCAGCATCTATAAATGTACTTTAATATCATTTTGGCAGTGAAAGTATTCCTCTAAATAATTGTACAGGTGCAGCAGTTTCAAACGTGCGAGTAAAAACATTATTTGCAAAGCTTTCCTGTTTCATTCTCTATGAATTCACATTATCCAAGATGGTTTCCATTGTTCGACTGAGTTGAGGCCTAGTTTTTCAAATTAACGCACATTCCATGGCTGCATTATGTCGGCTTGCAGTTAGATTTAGGGGGTAATTCATAGAATTCAGCGCACAAGTGGCGCACGCGGCGCGGCAGGCGCACAGTGTGCGCGTGTGAATCCCTGCGCCAGCCGCGTGCGCCAAAACCCATTTCCGCGCACAGCGTATTCATGGATTCCAGCTACCAAAACCAGCCGTGGCGCACAGTGGCGCAGCGACCCTGCAGCAGCGCCAGTTACGCCCCCAAGAACGCCTCTCGCGCAGGGAAAAGCCATCAAAATCCCCAATCCAGCGCAAAGGGCTGCACTAACCCTGTACCAGCACGACAAGCGTGCTACGTGTATCACTGGGGTGCGCGGGAAGTACCTCACGTCATTTCAACGCGATGTCAGCAGGGTACGTGTATTCATGGGGTGCGCGGGAAGTTCCACACGCGAATGTCCAGGCTACGTGTATTTCGGGGTGCGCGGGAAGTTTCACACGCGATATCAGCAGGGTAAGTGTATTCCAGGGGTGCGCGGGAAGTTCCACACGCGAATGTCCAGGCTACGTGTATTTCGGGGTGCGCGGGAAGTTTCACACGCGATATCAGCAGGGTAAGTGTATTCCAGGGGTGCGCGGGAAGTTCCACACGCGAATGTCCAGGCTACGTGTATTTCGGGGTGCGCGGGAAGTTTCACACGCGATATCAGCAGGGTAAGTGTATTCCAGGGGTGCGCGGGAAGTTCCACACGCGATTGTCCAGGCTACGTGTATTTCGGGGTGCGCGGGAAGTTTCACACGCGATATCAGCAGGGTACGTGTATTCCAGGGGTGCGCGGGAAGTTCCACACGCGATTTCAGTGGGGTAAGTGTATTACAGGGGTGCGCTTGAAGTTCACACGTGAATGTCCAGGCTACGTGTATTTCGGGGTGCGCGGGAAGTTTCACACGCGATATCAGCAGGGTACGTGTATTCCAGGGGTGCGCGGGAAGTTCCACACGCGATTTCAGCGGGGTACGTGTATTACAGGGGTGCGCTTGAAGTTCACACGCGAATGTCCAGGCTACGTGTATTTCGGGGTGCGCGGGAAGTTTCACACACGATATCAGCAGGGTACGTGTATTCCAGGGGTGCGATGGAAGTTCCACACGCGAATGTCCAGGCTACGTGTATTTCGGGGTGCGCGGGAAGTTTCACACGCGATATCAGCAGGGTACGTGTATTCCATGGGTGCACGGGAAGTTCCACATGCAATTTCAGCAGGGTACGTGTATTACAGGGGTGCGCTTGAAGTTCCACACGCGATTCCATCAGGGTACGTGTACATCAGGGGTGCGTGGGAATTTTCACACGTGAATTCAGCAGGGTACGTGTATATCAGGGGTGCGTGCGAAGTTCCACACGCGAATGTCCTGGCTACGTGTATTTCGGGGTGCGCGGGAAGTTTCACACGCGATATCAGCAGGGTACGTGTATTCCAGAGGTGCGCGGGAAGTACTGCACGCGAATGTCCAGGCTACGTGTATTTCGGGGTGCGCGGGAAGTTTCAAACGCGATTTCAGCAGGGTACGTGTATTTCAGGGGTGCGCGGGAAGTTCCACACGCGATTTCAGCAGGGTACGTGTATTTCAGGGGTGCGCGGGAAGTTCCACATGCGATTGACCCCGTGCGAGCAGGGTACGTGTATTTCAGGGGTGCGCGGGAAGTTCCACACGCGATTTCAGCAGGGTACGTGTATTTCAGGGGTGCGCGGGAAGTTCCACACGCGATTTCAGCAGGGTACGTGTATTTCAGGGGTGCGCAGGAAGTTCCACACGCGAATGGCCCCGTGCGAGCAGGGTATGTGTATTTCAGGGGTGCGCAGGAAGTTCCACACGCGATTTCAGCAGGGTACGAGTATTTCAGGGGTGCGCGGGAAGTTCCACACGCGATTTCAGCAGGGTACGTGTATTTCAGGGGTGCGCTGGAAGTTCCACACGTGATTTCAGCAGGGTATGTGTATTTCAGGGGTGAGTGGGAAGTTCCACACGCAATTTCAGCAGGGTACGTGTATTTCAGGGGTGCGCGGGAAGTTCCACACGCCATTTCAGCAGGGTACGTGTATTTCAGGGGTGCGCAGGAAGTTCCACGCGCGATTTCAGCAGGGTACGTGTATTTCAGGGGTCCTGGGGAGTACTGTCATGATGCCTACCTCCAAGGTGCCAGACAAGACCTAGCTACCCCAGAGGCAGACATCATGTCTTCAAGGGAAGTCACAACAGCCTCAAGTAGGGGCTCTTTGGACTCAGTCCTGGCGCCTTTGGCGCCAGGCTCATATCGGGCCACAGTCCTGGCGCCATAGGCGCCAGGCTCATAAAAGGGGACTTTGTGTTAAAGGTGCTTAGTGTTAACTTACCTGATGCAGACCATGCTGCAACATCCAGGCCTTCTGAGGCCTGAATGGAACTACTTTATCTTTGGAACTACTTAACCACACGGGTGTGGTCAGGGGAGGAATACATACCTGAGAGGAAGGATACATACCTGGAACTACTTTGAAGGCTATTTAAGCCACGCCCAAGCAGCAACTCACGCTTCGCGTTGTTCTGCATCTAGCAGCTGGACGCTCACCGTGTTTGCTCCTGCATTCTGTCTTCTGCCACTCCTGCCAGCATCCTGGAACACCTGCAAAGAGAGAAGAGAAGAGAAAAGGGTAAAGAAGAGTCCTTACCTGCTAAACCGCATTCCGGAGACATCTCGCCGACGGTCCTGAAAAGGAAGACATCCATTTAAAAGCCCATCGCATCGATCGCTGCAGCGCCGCATCTCACTCACCTGTACAAGGTGCCACCACGTTCTACGGCGACATCTGGACTCGCAGACACATCACTGCGCCTAGGGAGAAAAAGACAAGAATAAAGGTGAGAGGGGAAAGAAAACAAGGAAACCTTAATTTCCATTACAAAGCTTACCTGTTGGGTTATTCCAACTTCATTTCGGGTCGGTGCCGCATCCTGGCATTTCCGGACCCCGGGCCCTAAGGGGAAAAAGAGACATCAGCGTTAGTGGGCGCATGAAAAGACGTTACCCAACGCCCATTAAAGACTTACCTGATTTCTTCTGGATTGATCTTTGTTTCGGGTCGGTGCCGCATCCAGGCATTTCCGGACCCCGGCCCCTATGGGGAAAAAAGACATCAGCGTTAGTGAGCGCATTGATACAAGGACACTGAGAGAACTCTCATCAAGCTCACCAGAGACTCATTCTTCGGTTCCACAGCTCTTCTCGGAATAGTTTCCGCAGCTGAAAAAGAGACAACAAACAATTATTATTGCGGAATCATACTCATTAACAGAATCCTTACGGTACTATACCGGGAAAACAAAACTTGAACCCTCTACAATCAAAATCCCAGTGAAGTAACTGGATACAACGCGCCCCTGCATGAGAAGCAGGATGGAGAGCTCAACCTTTCAAACCCTAAGGTGAGACTTCACGTGGGGGTCGCAGGAGGGTTTCGTAGAGGGGTGAGAAGGGAGCGGGAGGCTTATACTTTCTCCCGCAGATTGTTAATACTCCCTTTTCACATACAGAAAGATATTCCTGCGAGCCAGACAAGACAGATTCGAAGGTCCGGTCCAGTCCATCTTCCGGGTCCTGCGCTTCACCATAGAAGAAGCAACAACACTCCAAACTAGACCTGCGCCTCCGTGGGAGTCAGGTGAGCGTAACAAGTACTACACGTGAATTGGCCGTGTGGGTCCTCCCAGGTGTTCGCTCTATAACCTCCACGGCCCCTGCAGGCAGCCCACACCACGGGGGACTACCCTGCACCCCTGCTCATGTCCCGCAGGCAGCCCATCCACCATGGGCATGCCCCCCAGCCAAGCCACATGTCACCTTGCACTACTGATCAACAATGCATGTCTCCCTGCACCCCCACCCCCCAGCACTGTGGGGCACCTGCCAGCAGGCCCCCACTCATGTACAACTCATGTTCCCCTGCACCCTCCCCAGCACTGTGGGGCACCTGCCAGCAGGCCACCACTCCTGTCTCCCTGCACCCCCACCCCCCAGCACTGTGGGGCACCTGCCAGCAGGCCCCCACTCATGTCCAACTCATGTTCCCCTGCACCTCCACCCCACAGCACTGTGGGGCACCTGCCAGCAGGCCCCCACTCATGTCCAACTCATGTTCCCCAGCCAACATGTCATCACAATCTAGATCCCTGGTCCCTATGGTCAGCCTCCAAATGCAAAACACCCACCCGAGTATTGCATCCACCCACTTAGAAATGGCAATAACATGATAGAACACCAATTGCAAGTTTGGAAACGAACACATGTCCCTCACATACACCCAATGGGTGTCAGTGAATCTCAAAACCTATATCATGATATGCATGAAACCAATGAGATGATACAACACATTGAAGTTTGATCAAAAAATATGTATTAAAGGAAACATGAATTGAATCAAAAATAAACTAACAGAAATGGGAATGTAAAAAAAGTAAAAAGAAGCATGTCCGTGAAAAAATGCTAAACCAAAAATCAGAATCCAAAGGAATGGTGTCCAAAGTCACAGTCCACAAAAGAAAATCCAATGGGAAATTATAATTGAAAGCCATTGCTCCATGAGTACATTTTAAAAAGAAAAGAAAATCCAACAGTGAACTATGTACAGGTGAACAAGCCAGGGTCCATGATCCCAACAAAAGAAATGAAACCTATCTAACAACACTACCTAATAAAAAATAACTATATACAAAAATGTGGCCCATTGTCCAAAAGGTCCAAAGAAAATGCAAAAACAAAGGAAACCTAACACTAACTACATAACTATTTACATGGGCAGCGGGCTAGTCCAACGGCTCACTGGATGTTGTCATGGGCCAGGGCATCATCGAACTCCCGTTCAATGGCTTGGAGGCGGGCATGTTCCCTGGCCCCGAGGTCTCGCAGGGATAAAGCAGTGTCCAGCTCCAACTCCCTGCGAAGACCCTCGAGGCACTCAGCCCGCCTCAGCGCCCTCCGCATGGAGTTCTCCGCCCTGACCATTGTGAGCCGTTCCTCCTCTGCTCGCTGCCGCTCCGCACCTATCTGCTGGCCCAACCGCTTCCACACGGAAGCCACTCCCATTCCAGGGTTCTCCTGCCCTCCGGCCGATGCCTGCACCCCTGATGTTGATGGCCCCGAGCCATGATGCCTCCCACGTCGAGCCTGCCGCTGCCTCCGACGCAACTGCCTGTGCCAGCACGACAGCATCCAGGCTGATGGAATCCACCGACGCCGTCGTGCACGTGCCCTGCCCGATGATGCCGTCACATCCTCCATCTGCTGGGGTCCAGTTGCTGGTGTGTCCACCCCTGCTGGACCTCCGACTCCCGACTGTGGCAGGGATGGGATCCCCACCTAGCCGGCTGCATTGGTCGGGGCAGGTCCACAGGGGGCCCTGGTGGCATCTGGGCCGGAAGACGGCATGGAGAACGACTGGTGCATAGTCTCTACAGAGGAGGAGAGGGTCGCCAGATTGGCCGACACATGTAGGAAACCCCCGACCATGGCCGATCCCAACTGGGCCACGTCGGCACGGTGCTCTCCGTGATGACGTGCATGCTCCTCCCGGGAAGCACGCACCTCATCACGAATTGCACCTGTGCACAACGCGACACCAATCAGGACCTTCTCAATACAGCCAGGGTTCCCCTCGTCCGCAGGTGGAGGGGAGTCAGATGACATGGACATCCCCCCTACCTGCGGACGGGCCTGGGATGGGCATCCCTGCTGGTGCAAGGTGGTGCAGTCACAGTGTCAGGGACAGTGACATGCACAGGCCCCTCCACGGTGACCTGTGCTGCCTCCTGCCCCTGCCCCTGGACTGCAACACTTGCACATGCAGGGATGGCCCCACCAGACCCCTTCCGCTGCAGCCGTGGGGGCATCCCCACCACTTTGCTACACAGAGCCGTCTCCGCCCTCTTCTTCACGTGGCGCTGTGTAGAGGGAGACATAGAACACAAGCATCAGGGTCCTGTACAATGGTCCCCTAGACAGGAAGCAATAGCAGATGAGTGGCACTGTCAAAGATCACTTCCATCATGTCCCTCCACAACACATGGCTCAGTGCAGGTAAAACACATGGGGTAACAGGCATGTTGCATGCTATGGACATTAGCATACATGTCCAAGGGATTCTTCAAACATACAATGTTGTTTTGGAACTCACATGCATCATGGGCCATGCCTATCACATGCACACACTTCACCCTAGTTTCATCCATCTGGCCTCGTACACCACAGACACAGTGGATACAAGGATGACTAGGCTGCATCAGTGAACCTGAACATTGCGACAGACATGTGTCATGCATCCCTGGCATTCACAAGTCACAGACACACAGGTCAGACACACAGACATGGACAGCATACATGTACATGGCATCAGCACCCATCCCTCACCCCCACCCATGTCCAGGAACAGAGACTGGCATGCTTTCATGTGCCCATTCCGCATAGGCCAACCCATGTTGCATTTGAACACATGCACCAACCGTGTGGTTCACACATTACTGGTCTCACATGCATGACGTCCCTGCACACACACATGCATACATGGCCTAGGTCACACATACAGGCAAGTATCAGACAACCAGCACACTGCGACATGCCCTGTCTCACACAGCAATGCTTGGCCACTTACCGCTCAACTCCAGACGGGTCTGCCTCTCAAGGATCTGGGCGTGGAGCGCTGGGCCTACACGTTCCAGGACCCTCATCTGGATGGTACTCATGTGGCCCCGGCCCCCCTCCACGAGGCGCCGGGCCTTCAAGAGGGTCCTGGACCTGCAGTCATCCCAGCGCTTCTTGACATGTTGGTAGTCGCGGACTGCCACCCCTCCGCGTTGATGGCAGTCACGATGTCCGTCCAGATCCGAGTCCGTCCTTCCTTGTTGGCGCGCTTACTTCCGAAGAGAGCATCATACTGCCCCAGGACTTGCTCCACCAGGACACCAACTTCGGTGGCAGTGAAGCTGGTACCCCTCTGCCTCTCTGGCCGGGGGTTGCCAGTGGTGCCAGATGTTTCAGTGCCCGACATGGCAACCCCAGAGGCAGGAGCGGGTGGGCAACTGGGTCCTGGGGCTGGGTTGTGGAGTGATGGTATCCCAGTCGGGAGTCTTCTGTTCCAGCAGGGGTGGACACAGCAAATGGACCCCTGCAGATGGCTGATGTGCAGGCACCAAATGGCAGGGCACGGTGGCAGCAGGCAGGCAGGCAGCAGCAGATGGCTCGTGGGAGGCTGCTCGGGACTCTGGGGGGCAGTAATTCGGCCTTTTGGGCAGGAGCGTGGTCTTCCGTGTGCTTACGCGTGGCCAGCTTGATACGGAGTGATTGGCACGTGAAAATCTTGCACGTCTGCCTGTAAATCGAGGAAAGGCCCTTAGCGCGTCAGCACGCATACGCGATTTCATTGGACCAAAGGCCCTTAGCGCGTAAGCGCGTCAGCACGCATACGCGATTTCATTGGACCAAAGGCCCTTAGTGCGTAAGCGCGTCTGTGAGGTTTCGCGCCCGGGCGTTTCCCTGGCAGGGCTTGTAGATCCCACGTGCCTTTACATTGCTCTGTACGTGCTTTTCGTGGGGTGCGGTGCGTGTGGTTTGCAGCCGTTGGGGTTCACACGCTATTACTTCACAGCGGGTGTTGGCTACGCACTCTTCTACACGCAAGGCAGACGGTGAGTGGTAGCCAGCTCCCCCAGGCCCGATCGCGTGAAAAACTTCACTCGAACCCCCGTGATACACATAGCCCGCTCCCCCAGGTCCGATCAATAGCAGTATGGGACATTCATCATTGTTGTATATTGGCGCTTTTGTGATGCGCAGGGACGCTACCGCCTGCCTTCGTGTGGCGGATGTGTTTAGGCCTGTACGTGTCTTTGGCCGTGCGCGGCTTTGCCCTATTCGATTCAATGAATACGTGGTTCGCGTGCGTGTGGGCGTTCCGTCTGCTTCCCAGCAGTACATCCCAGTTACGCCCTTATTTTCGCGCGTTGTTACCCATTCCGCGCGTTACGCCCCGTGTTCCGCCCCCTTTTTGGTGTGTGCGCCGAGGTTGTGCGCTTTCACTGTGCGCGTCGCGCACGCCGTTCGGGATGTTTCAGTGACATGTGCTCCATGCACGTGTTTGGCGCACATCCCGAGGAAAACACGCGCAGGGACTTCCATGTATCGCACGTGTGCGCGTGCGCCTGTTTTTTCGCGCTTGCGCCTGCTTGCGTCTGCTTGCGCATAGATTTTCGGCGCACGTTTGTTCCATGAATCGGCCCCTTAGTATCAACATTCTAAATGCACATGTTTCAAATACAATGTACACAACAACACTACTTCTGCATTCTGCTCAAGAAATAGAGATTCAGACAATTACTTTTCTTTTGTGTCTTTTGTATGGCTCCTTCCCCATAACATTTTAAGGAGTGTTTAATTTCAGAATAGGGCTTGGCTGAACTGGAGGCTAAATATACCGGCACAATGAAGGGTCAGTGTCTGGTACTCTTGAAAAAAAGATTTCTTGGTATCTCAAGAGAGATTTTGCAATAGAGGATAAGGGTCTATTTTTATTTGCTTAGTTGTATTGATTCATTTGCATATTTTATTTGTTTGTGTGTTTTATTATTTAAAATGCGCAGATGTACCCAGGGGTATCAAGGCGCAGCATTTACAAGAATACGCGAGGCTTAGTTACAAATATAGAATATACATGTAGGCAATGGAAGTATATACAGAGCATACTAAGGAGAACAAGCAATATAAACAGTATAGGCGCAGGTACGGGTTGGCGCACAAGGTTACACAGTGTGCGGGTAGCAGGAAACTGATAGCCTTGGCACCTAGCTGTCTTGGTGGTTCCTCGTTTTCAGCCATGAAACTACCATGGATCGGAATTTCAAGTAGGGCACATCTGCTCTCAAGTTGGAAGGCAAAGAGTTCCACAATTTGGCTGCTTTTACCGGAAAACTATTACCTCCTATAGTGGTAAGTTTGAAAGCAGGTTATGTGTTTGAAACAGATACACGTATAAAATAACAGACCATAGTTTTGGAGAAAGTCCTTGAACAGGTGCTTATTAAAAAGGAAACAGTAATGCACTAGTACTAAAACCACATCCTAACAATGGACATAGTTTGACAAGATTTAGGCATAGCGCAGAAAGATACTATGCTGCAAGACAGTCAACAGAAATGCGGGCACATCAGTTACATAGTATCATGGCGTGTGCTTGATTTATAAGTGATACTGCAAAGCCCTAGCAATGTGTCCAAAGGATTGTAGAAAAAAAGGGGAATCAAATTAGTTGTCTCTGCTTTAGGAGAATTCCCAAAGTGCTCAAGTGTCCAATATGATCAATTGGCAAGTCAAACAGGGATCATTACAGCTCCTTAGACTCACTGACGACACTGGGAATGATATAGCACCAAACCATAATGTGGTAGACAGCTTCCATGAGGCATGGGTTTCTGTACAAGTATAACGTTTAAAGTCGATGAGTCTGCCATTTTCCTACTTCAGGCAACATCCAAGATTAGAGACTCTACCTACACACGTTACAAAGACACTCTGTCCTAAGCAACATGTCACAGTTGGTTTCTTCACAGGGAAGGCCTTTGCACAGTGGGTAGTTTGCAGGCCCCACAAGACAACACTTTTTTACCACAGCAGATGCTGAGGCAGCTCTCCACGACAGTGGCATACCTGTACCTTTCTCCCAGAAACTAGGCAAATACGCCCAACAAAAAGATAAGTTAGATAAGGAGATGTCTGCTCCTTGTTGCTAGCGGTTATAGTATCGTATCAAAAGGGTCGAATGACAAAAGGGTTGAGTTAATTCGACCGAAAAAAAGGCTCAAAAGTTTTTTTGGGGGGGGGTCTCCCCCCAAATCCCCATTTTTGGTGTAAAAACAACTTTTTTAAGCTAAACTAGAACAACAAAAAAAAAAATATATACATTTACATTTTTTTTTGATCCGTTTGTTTTCGGTCGAATGCACTCTCACCTTTGGCATTCGATCCTTTTGTTTTCTAAACTTTAACTGGACACGTTACCAGCTCTACTATTGTTATCACTGCCTCCTGGCCACCCCTTGCACTGCGGACTGTATCTGTACCCATACAGTCCCCCCGCCCATTTTTCTTCTTTTTCTGCACTTATTCAGACTTACCCAGTCTGCTGCCTTAAACACAGCACTTGCCACTTGCTGGCTGCACTACCACAGTTTGCCTCAATTTTCTATTTATTTTATTTATCTGCGCTCCTCGGCTTCTGCACTTTCCACTCTCCCCCTTCCATGCACTTTTTCCCTTTTCCCTTTCCCATGCACTTGCGCTTTCTCAATGTCACTGGGTAAGATCGTTTTTATGTTGTGCTGTGTTCTCCCTTGTTCCCCTCCCTTGCCTAGTCGCGCTCTGAAACACTTGTGTACGAGCGCGATACAAATAAAATATCATATCATATCAAATCTCAGTGCCTAACACGATTAAATAAAACTTTTCATTTATTGTTACCAGCAAGTAAAAATAAAGTATATATTTCAACAAATAGCTATGTATTGCACAATTAAAAAACATGTATTCTTTGAAAATGTATCCCAACTTGAAAAATTAGGAAACAATTAGGAAACAAGATACTCCCAGCTGAAAATTCTATCTGAGGCCCTGTGCACAGAAGGCGCAGGTTCCCCCAGCAGTGTGGGAGGAGTGGTGTGGCTGGGTTCAAGGTTATGAGACACCCATGTCATACCACAAAAGCCCAATGTTCCAGCCCTTAGCCTTTATGAGGGGGTTCCGAGCAGCCCCAATCATTAGAAGTTGCTCCTGGACCAAGGCAGTTTGAAAAAGAAGAGCACTAGTCTTGGACCTCAGATTGGTCAAGACATATATAACCAATAAGAACTGAGAGACCTTTGTCAGAGGCATAGTTATGCCTCAAATTGAATACTGGAACGCCTTGCTAGGGGGTGCAAGTAAAAACTGCAGACAAAAACTCCAGGTTTTTCAAAATGATGCAGTTTGTATCATCAAAGGCGTAGCTAGATGAGAACATATAACTAAGGGTAGGAGGGAACTTCATTGGCTACCAGTTAATCGCAGGATCTCTTAAGATCGTGACCCTGACACACAAATGTTTATATGGACATGCTCCTAGTTACCTGAAAAACGTTCTTACCCCACTCAAGCCTTAGGGAGATTAAATAATCTAACAACACCCTTCACCTCATCTGCCCAAGGATAAAAAAAGCCAGGTTAGAGGTTGCTCTTTCCCGGTGCTGGCTACTCTAGCCTAGAACGACCTCTCGGTAGAAATGTGCTTAGGGAAGAACCCCCAAACGTTCCGGAAAAAGGCTAAAGACGCACCTATTTGAAGAAATAAACTTCCTTACTTTCCATGAATATTTCTGTGCCTTTCATATTCGCTAACCCTCCCCTGTACATGGTTTGTTAGCATTGTCTGTCTGCTGTCTTTCGTTACATGTGCGCCCTGATGCCTGCCTGCTACGGCGCGACATAAGACTATGATGCACAGGCAACCACAGCCTTCTGTACAAGTTCTCGTGAGAGTTTGAAATCTTGTGCGAACTCCGAAATCCCTCTGCCCATTTGGAAGCCCAAGCCTATAAAAGGTCACGCCCTTGGTGTTCAGAACAAAGATCAAGCAACATCTTACCTGATACGATCCTAGCTGCGCTATCCCTGCTGGAAGGATTACTGACTTCACCTTGACTGCGAACCTTCAGATCGTTTTGTCTTCCTGAAAGAGGGAAAAGAAAAGATGAGGTAAATGCAGCGCTTGCTCTACAATTGGCATAGTACCTTGCCACTCAGAAAAGTTAAAAGGGCTCATTTTCGGGAGTCAGCAGTGTAAAAGCCTTCGGTAAGACTTTTAGTTGCTGATCCTTGTCACCCCCCCCCCATTTTCATTCATTTGTATGGCAAGATGAGGGGCAGAACACAACTTGCGTTTCCGCCGCCTCCTTTCCTCTCCGCCATTGGAATGCCTCAGCATTTGCGCCAGCATGCATACTCATGCCATCGCAAATGCTGGGGATCCCTAAGGAGCCCACCAGCTTTATGTGCAAGTACAAATCAGGCAGACTCCATAGGGATCCATTGTAAACACTGCCTGCCATGCTAGAATCGTGTGCTCATTTGCATGGCAGAGTGCACATGTGCAGTGCAAATGAGCACATTTGCACTCCGCCGTGCAAATGACCACTACTTGGCAGCAGGGAGCCATCCATCTTGAAGGCTCCAGCCTTCAAATTCCGCCCTGGAACTAAATGAGCTCCAAAGACTGTGATCTCCCTTGTACAGCTACAGAAGTCTTTGCATTTAAAAACTCCAGCATCTTGGCTTTTCAGCTTACCTTGGCTAATGTTTACTCTGAACTCTAACTACAACTCATACTACTTTTCAATGTTCACCAAAGTCAATTGAACTATGGCTGGTACGATTGGCGCTCTAAAAAGAGAAGACAACTCAATCCACTACATTTATACAAACGAGTTAGAAAATTAACTGAAACGTATTCTGATTGGACCCCTTCATCATAATACGACTAGGAGTTAATGAGGTAGTAGATATTAAGGTGGAGCACCAGGTGAGCGAGACCCTGGTCTATTACTGATTATTTGAACTTGTATTTATTTGTACAGCGTTTTCTCCAAAGCGCTTTGATAATCAAAATAAAACAGTGGTACAATTCATAATGAACGGTCTGAAAGATGAGAACAGCAGAGATTAGGCATGAGTAAGAGACTGAAGCAAATGACTTTGAAGCAGAGGAGCGGATATGTAAAGGGAGTGTGTTCCAGTGTTCGGGCGTAAGAAGTGTTTAAAAATTAAAACGAAAAGAGGTGCAGGGTAGTTTAAGGACAGAGGGTAGAAAGAGGGACTGGGAATGAAGGGAACTAGTAGGGGTATACAAGGAGAGTACAGAGAGAGCGACACCATACCACACACCGTGGGTAATAATAAGCAGCACTCAGATACCTGAGAGTTTGTAGCGCTATATAAATACTAAATTATTATTATTATTATTATATAGAGATTTATAAACGAAGCAAAGAAAGTGAAAGAGATAATAAAAATCGAAGGGGAGAAGAGAAGCCAAAATGAAGAAAGGAGTAACGAGGAGGGAGCTTAAATGGTAAGCAAATTATGGAATTAAAGACAGAACGCAAGGGAGCAAGGTGAGAGGAAGGAGGACAGAAAAGTAGTTGAGTCGGGAGATGACCAGAGAGCATATACCAAAAACGTAGTTGCTCTAAAAGAAAGAAAAGAATGGGCAAGGCAGAAATCATAAAGATGATAGCGGGCAGAGCGAGCTGTTGCAGAGAGATGAAGAGAGAAGGAAAGAGTGGTCAAAGGTGACCCCAAGATTGTGGGCAGAGGAGGCGAAAGGGAGCATTGGTGTTGGAAAAGAAATACTGGATAGAAAGTTGGGGGCGGGAGGCATGGAAAGAAAAGGACCTCCGGCTAGGAAGGGTTGAGGTGAAGTTAGTGGGAGGCCATCCAAGCAGTGTCTTGAAGAGATGGGAGAAAGAAGAAAAAGAAAAGAAAATGTGAATGCCATCAGCATAAAAGTGGAAGTAGAGATTAAAAGAGCTGATGAATGCAGAGAGGGGAATTGGACAAAAGTCAGATTAAAGATGGGGAAGCAGAGAGTGAAGGCGCAGATGTACAGACATTTAAGTGTAGACAACTCTCTCCAGATGTTTACATAGGAAAGGAATGAGAGATTGGCTAGATGTTGGATGATAAGGAAGAGTCAAGCGGAGGCTTTCTAAGGATAGGAATGACGACAGCCTGTTTAAAAGAGGGTAAAGTAGAAGAAGCCAGAGAGAGATTGATGAGAGCAGTCAGGTAAGGAATCATGGAAGTGTAGATAGAGGAAATGAGGGAGAAGGAATAGCGCCTAAGGGGGAGGCTATAGGTTGAGCATGCTTCAAATAAGAAAGGGTGTCGGAGTCAGCAAGGAGAGAAAGGGGGGAAACGCTCAGTGAATAAGAAGGGGGAGGAATGGAAAGGGGACAGAGCAGGGGGATAAGGTGGAAAGTAAAGAAGGGAGATAGGGAAAGGAGTGTGGACCACAAAAGAGAAACGCAGAGATGTCACATTTGAAGTAAAGACGTCAGCAAAGTCGGTGGCAGAAAGTTTAGATGAAAGGGTAGGGTCAAGAGGAGAGATAAAAATTGAGCAGCTGAAAGAAACGACAGCAGTGATGGGAGAGTGAAAGAGTGAGTGAGGAGAATATTGCTTTTAAGCTGAGAGCAAGAGAGAGTCGTAGGAGTGGAGAGAAGGTAAGGATTGCCGCTCATCAGGGGAATTGCTACAGTGTATACAGGGGAAGAGGAAAAGCCCAAGGTGATTGGGAATCAGATTTAGCATGGTAAAGGCAGTACAAATATCACCGTTTTAAGAGACTACACTGTGCTTAAGTGTGGTCCAGAGCAACCTCACTTTGGTGTCAGGGTGTAGCATCGCCCGGACCCATCAGCTGGTTACTTGTGGCCTAGATGGCCCCTATTAACAGGAGGGAATATTCCTGACAGGTGAGGAGGCATCAGAATGTGCCCATGGACAGATAAAGAGGAGATCTGTGCCAACAAAATTGGGGTAAGCAATTGAAATGTACTCAGGAAGATTTTCCAATTTCCAGTCAAGAGTGAGCAGTATTTATAGTGCAACAAGGTGCACACGGCAGGCAACCAACCTGCTCACATCTTCTGTGGCAAGTTATTTTTTTTGAATCAGCAATGGGCCTTATGGCCGTCCATCTCTAACTTAAGAGGGGTGTTTCCAAACTAACCCAGGCATCCCTCTACCCCAGGTGTGCACTAGAGATTGTAAACCCCAACTGTTTAAATAGCAGCTGCTGGTGATGGCCTAAAGGCTAAAGCCTTCACTAACCAAAATACCTCAGGGAACTATCTACGGGATTCCCTTTCTTTTCCCTGAACCCCTCTATTAGTTACCATCACCTTCTTCTACTCTCCCTTCTCCTACTCCACACTACCCCTTATCTCTCTCTCCCTTATGTTGCACTGCTATCCCTCCCATCTTCCTCTCTCCTTACTACTTCCCTCCACCCTCCCATCTTCCTTATCAACTCTACTTTACAGGATATTGCTACTCTCCCATCTCCACATCACTGCCACTAGTACCTTCTCCACATGACTACTATCCCTTCTCCACAGAGCTACTCTTCTTCCACCCTCTGTCACGGAATTCCCCCTTTCTCACCTGGGAGCGATCCTTGTAGGATTTCTTGGGCGGTGTCTTCTTACGCACGGACCTGGTCTTGTACAAGCCCGCGCGAGCTTCTTCTGGCTCCAGCGTGCATTCAGAGCTCCAGGATTCAGACAGTTTGGGATCCAGAAACCAAGAGGGTAAGCACACAGCACACGAGTTCGGGAAACAAGGAGGAAGGAAGAGGGTAATGGGAATGGGATTAGGAGGTCCAAGAACAAGGACAACAGTGTAGCGAACTACGGAGCACACGTCTAGTCGCTGCTTGCAGTAGCATTGAGACGCGCGTGCCTGTGGGGGTGCGGCCTATTTGTAAATACGCTGCGTCTGATGTAAGGACAAGGAAGATGTTGCACGTTAGACAGCCATGTTGGGAGTATCAAGGAGCGCAAGCCCCGTTGTGACAAGGACCATGAGGTCCAAAAGGGGCGTGTTCTGCGGATCATGACAGCATGCCCCCTCCGAAGACTCGTTCCACCGGGTTTGCCCAGGTGTATGAGATGGTATCTTCTGAGCAATCGAGGGGTATTCAGGTTAGAAGCTGGTTCCCAGGTTCTTTAACTTAGAGGATATCCTTTCCATTCAACCAGGTATTGAAGCTGACCCAGTTTATACCTGGAATCGCATATTCGGGACACTTCATATTCCACTTGGTCGTTCACCACCACCGCAGGGGGTCTGCAGGATTTCCGGGAAGATCGGATGTAGGGTTTTAATAAAGAAGTGTGAAAAACTGGGTGAATCTTCTTCCATAAATCGGGTAGCTTGAGTTGGTATGAGACAGGATTTATTAGGACCATAGTACCGGGGGGCCAGTTTGTTTGGCCGTAAGTGTCGGGTTAGTAGCTTCGAGGACAACCAGACTTGATCACCAACTGCATATGAAGGCCCTGGTCTTCTTTTAGAATCAGCATTTTGTTTGGTTCGTATTCTGGCCTTCCCTAAGTGTTCCTTGGCTTCCTTGTGTTCATTGATGAGTGTTTCCATCCAGGAGTCAACGGTAGGAACAGGTGTGGGATGTGGAAGAACGGAGGGTAACACTGATGGATGGAATCCTTGACTGCAATAAAAGGGGCTGGTGTTGATTGCCGAATGACCGGAATTGTTGTACGCAAACTCAGCCACGGGTATTAGGAGCGACCAGTCGTCCTGAACTTTAGTGGCGAAACAGCAAAGGTATTGTTCCAGGGTCTGGTTTACACGTTCCGTAGCTCCATTGGTTTGTGGATGATAACCTGATGAGAAAGCGCGTTGGATTCCCAGAATGCGACAGAGATGTTTCCAGAATTGTGAGACATATTGAAGTCCTCGGTCTGATATGATCTTGGAAGGAAGTCCATGTAGGCAGAAAATGTGTTCTAGGAAGATTCCAGCTAGCTCTGATGAGGACAGTAGTTTATGCAGGGGTGTAAAGTGAGCCATGTGAGTGAACAAGTCAATGGCAACCATGATAGTCGTGTATCCCCTGGAAGGTGGCAATTACACAATGAAGTCTGTAGCAATGAATTCCCATGGTCTTGTTGGTAGAGTAGGTTGTAGTAGGAGACCTGCTGGTCTCTTGTTATCGTGTTTGTTCTGACTACAAGGAGCACCTGCTACCTTTTGTGAAATATGTGTAAGGAACTTGGGGTTGGTCACCCTAAGTTACCTGGGGGCAACCAGAGGTGGTCTCCCTGCTCACTGTGCTCAGAGAAGCACAGCTTCACCTCACTGATTAGGCCCAAGAAGGCTGAAACACGTGTATGGGGTTACTGTCGGTACTCTTGTTCAGAGAGGAATTGCCATAGCATTTCGGTGCCGGACTGCCCATGTGGGCGGGACAAATACTGATATGCAAATGGTTATTTCCCATCTGTGAAAGGTAGTGAGCAAAAAGCGTGTGCTGCAAACTCTCACCTCAGAACAGGTCATCATGCCATGTTCTCTCTGGAGAGGAGCGCCTGCTAACTTTTGTGAAATACAAATAGAACAGGCTTGGATGTACAGTTGTACGTCTGTCTTCATTGTAGGCCACCAAAATTGTCTTTGTATAAGACAGAAGGTGTTGGTGATGCCACAATGTCCAGAATGAAGGGTATTGTGGCAGAGGTTGATTATCCTTTGTTGTAATTTCTGTGTGGGGATGACTAGAGCATTATCCATGAACAAGTATCCTTCCTTGATTCTTAAATTCCATTGATTCTTCCTTGAAATATCCTTCCAGAGTTCAGAGCATTGGGTTTGTATCCGAATTTCTACGAGGAGACTGACTGCTTGGGCTACAAAAATCGTGCGGAGAAACATCTTGGGATAGGTCCGGTCTTCAATTGTTTCGGAGTCAGGACGTCGGGATAAGGCATCAGCAATTATGTTCTGTGATCCGGGGAAATGGTGGATGTGGAACTGGTACTGGGCAAAGAAGAAGGGCCAATGGGCCGGACGACTGTTCCTACACTCCAAGGATTTTCGAACTTGAAGATTGCGATGGTCCGTGTGGACCTGGACTGGATGTCTCGCTCCCAGGAGTAGGTGTCGCCATTCGGTGAAGGCTTGACGGATGGCTAACAGTTCCTTTTTCAGGACAGAGTAATGTGTCTCACTGGGAGTCAGAGTTCTTGAAAGATAAGCAATGGGGTGTTCCATCTTGTCCTCAAACTCTTGCTTCAGCACTGCTCCTATGGCGTAGTTCGAGGCATCCGTCTCCACTATGAATGGTCGATTTATGTCGGGTTGTGCTAGGATGGGGGCTTGAGTAAACTATCTTTAAACGTTGGGATGCCTTGTCTTGAGGTGTAGACCAGAGAAAGGGAGTGTCTTTCTTCAAGAGTGCAATGATCGGCTGAACAATCTCAGAAAAGGTGGGTATGAACTTCCGGTAGAAATTGGCTAGTCCCAGGAAGGATTGAACTTGTTTCACAGAAGTGGGAGCCGGCCAGGATAATATGGCTTTTACCTTTGACTGATCCATACCAATGCCTTCTGGACTAAGGACAAATCCTAGGTAATGAACAGAGGTCACATTAAACAGGCATTTCTCGGGTTTGGCTAGGAGTCTATGTTCACGTAGTCGTTGTAAGACAGCCTTAACATGTTCTTCGTGCCTTAGAAGGTCCTTGGAATAGATCAGGATATCGTCCAGGTAGACAATGACGAAGATGAACAGCATATCGGAGAACACCCTATCAATGAAACGTTGAAAGACGGCAGGTGCATTAGCAAGTCCAAAGGGCATTACCAGATATTCGAAGTGTCCAAAGGGTGTTCGAAAGGCTATTTTCCATTCGTCTCCTTCCCTAATACGGATTAGATGATAGGCACCTCTGAGATCCAGTTTCGTGAAGATTACAGCTCCTCTCACCGCTTCCAGGATATCCGAGATCAAGGGTAAAGGGTAGCGGTCCTTGTGGGTGCATTGATTTAATCCACGATAATCGAGGCAAGGTCTAAGTTCCCTGGTTTCCTTCTTGGGAACAAAAAACAGTGAGGCTCCAGCTGGGGATTTCGATGGTCTTATGGTGCCATTTTCAAGGTTGGTATCCAAGTATTCTCGTAGGGCTCTCTTTTCAGGTTCGGATAGGATGAACATCCTCCCAAAGGGAATCACTGCTGAGGGTTCTGTGTCTATGGCGCAGTCTTCAGGTCTGTGAGAGGGTAGAGCCTGGACTATGGCAGTTCAGAACACATCAGCATGACTCTGATAGGCCTTTGGAACCGATACGATATTGGAAACCATGAGTGGAACTTGCTGACCTATTGATGGTTCTTTGGAAGGTGTCACGGATGATTCCAGGAATAGACAGTGAGACATACAAAACTCAGATCCAAGAAATAAGGATCCTGGCTGCCCAGTTGATATAAGGATTATGCTTCTGTAACCAGGGCATACCCAGGACCATGGGCTAATGAGCAGACTTAGTGATGTCAAATCTGATCATCTCTTGGTGATGGTTTATTGAAAGTTGGATCTCTTTAGTCTGCAGGCTTATAGGCCCTGAAGTGAGGGGTCTTCCATAGATCGCTTCCACCGGTTGCATGGTACTTCGTGTCTCGTATGGTATGTGGTGACACGTAACCCAATCTTGATCAATGAATACTCCCATAGCTCCGCAGTCAACCAAGACCAAAATGGAGTAGGTCTTATTCTTGGATGGCGATAGAAGGGCCTGTACAATCACTAGGCTGTTTTGTTCAGGAGAGTTCAAGGATGGAATAGACGTGGAGCAAATATCTCTCTCCCAAAGCCTTCCTCCATCTAGGATCAGGAGCTGGTGTTTCCCGAACGCAGAGGAGGGGCTAGAGGGCATTCTCTAACCAGGTGTTTATCCGAGGCACAGTACATGCATAGCCCCGTATGAATCCTTCTCATCCTTTCTTGCGGGGATATGGGTCCACGGAAGGCTCCTATCTGCATAGGTTCTGGTTCAGTAGCTGACCCTGGATTTGTGTCAGTCTTGGAGGTAATCTCGAAGGATGCCTTCGGGAGGGTTACTTTGGATTTCCTTTTTTCTGCCTTTCTTTCCTGGATACGAAAATGTATTTGCATGGCAAGGTCCAAAGGGCCTGTAACGAGCTTGGGCGAGCCACTCTGGCCAATTCATCTTTGATTTCCTCATTCAGTCCCCTTCTGAAAAGTGTAAAACTTGCTTCAGCAGACCAGTCAGCTTCCTTGGTCAATTGCTTGAATCGGGTTACATACGTAAGCATATCCTGGGATCCTTGATGAAAGTCTAGCAAGCGCTCCTGGGCACTATAGACCTGCTCAGGGTGGTCAAACATGTTTTTAAGGGCTTGTATGAAACCGTCGTAGTCATCCAGGAGGGCATCACCAGAATTGACTAAGGGCGTAGCACAAGTTAGAGCATTTCCAGAAAGGTGTGAAATTATGAAGCCAACCTTAGCCCTAGGGGTTGAAAAGTAGTAGGGCTTAAAAGTAAAGTGAACCAAACAAGAATCAAGGAATCCACTAAGGGTTTTTGCCGACCCATCGTATTTGTCAACAATGCCTCCCAGCAATACTCTTTCCTTTGTGGCAGAATCACGGGATAGAACTAATTGTTTGAGAGCAGTGTTTTCCGCCTTTAAATTTTGTACCTCGGTCGTTAGTTCTTGCATGCCACGCATGAGATCCTGAACAGCCGCTTCCATGTCGGCTTCGACTTCGGTCGCTTGGCGTCTCAAACTGTCACGGAATTCCCCCTTTCTCACCTGGGAGCGATCCTTGTAGGATTTCTTGGGCGGTGTCTTCTTACGCACGGACCTGGTCTTGTATAAGCCCGCGCGAGCTTCTTCTGGCTCCAGCGTGCATTCAGAGCTCCAGGATTCAGACAGTATGGGATCCAGAAACCAAGAGGGTAAGCACACAGCACATGAGTCTGAGAAACAAGGAGGAAGGAAGAGGGTAATGGGAATCGAATTAGGAGGCCCAGGAACAAGGGCAACAGTGTAGCGAACTACGGAGCACACGTCTAGTCGCTGCTTGCAGTAGCATTAAGACGCGCGGGCCCGCGGGGGCGCGGCCTATTTGTAAATACGCTACGTCTGATGTAAGGACAAGGAAGATGTTGCACGTTAGACGGCCATGTTGGGAGCATCAAGGAGTGCAAGCCCCGTTGTGACAAGGACCATGAGGTCCAAAAGGGGCGTGTTCTGCGGATCATGACACACTCTCCTTTCATGTCCCCACACATCCTTTTATTCACTACCTACTCTCTCCTGCCACTCCACTCATGCACAGGCACATTCACTCCCAGTACCGCTTACTCATTAACCAATACCTTACCTTGCACACCTCCTGTATAATCCTCTACTATGCTCCTCTGCACAGTCCTTCCTCAGCCTGGTCATCTGGTCCACATCTGCCACCTCGGACCTCACCCGAATAAACCCACAACTTCATTTCTCCTAGCTGTCCGTCTACACTGCACTTCTTCCCATTACTCAACCCTCCCCACTTGTTCTCTGGCAAAATCTTGCCCTATTCCGACCACCCAGGAGGGGATACAAACAAATAATACAAAAGGGGGTCTGTGTCCCACCCTTTTTTTGTGTGCGCATCAGCCAGGTTTCTGCAATTGTAGTCCACGGTGTTGAGTTATAGTGTTAAAGTCTCAGTTTGTGTGAGGGCCTTGTCGGCAACTCAGTCCGCTTGTTTGACTGGGGAGTCGATCCACAGCTCTCTCTCCAGTAAGTACAATGTGGTGTAAATCCCATTTTGTGTGAGGGCCCAGTCAGTCCGCTTGACTGGTGACCCACTCTGCAGCTCTCTCCGAGGTGGGCGCAATGTCCCTCGAGTGCTCTGTATGTGATTGTGTGTGTGGTCCTCCACTGCTTCTGGTTCACATTGTGGCTCCTCTTCACTGTACTGTTCAGTATGATTCCCCCGGTCATGGAGCGATCTCTTGTCCAAATATTGCTTCATGTATTGAATGCTGGGAGATGTCGTGTTTCTGAAATAATAGACAAAGCCTAGCCAGCATCATGCGAGAAAGTTATTGTGTGAATGTCAATGGCACTCAAAGCAACCAAACTGGACTTGGCCCCTCCAACTTGCACCTTCCCCCTCTGCGGTAGGACTTTCTCTGGTTTTCACCCTGGTAGACTGCCCACCCCAGGTTGAGAGGGATACCCATCCCTTTTTGACAAGGTCAGCTTAATGACCATGTCTCACTTCAGACATGAAATCCTCACTACAGTGCAAATAACTGGGGAGATTCCCATCTAAACAGATGCCACTGGATTACCGTTTAGTCTATGTGCTCACTTGTGCAGCAGAAGAACAAGTTACTTCTTACCTTGTAACATTCTTTCGATGGGATGTTCCTCCGACGTATTCCTTATCTATGATATTTGTATCTCCAGCTTGCTGGCCTCGTAAAAAAAATTTGCCCAGTAGAGGGCGCTGTGCGTCGACGTCCGTCGAGTAGGTGCTCCTCAACGGCCACCGTATCGACGCCGACGTCATCATGCCTATAAATGGCCACGCGCAGCGTCCGTTGCTCAGTTCCGTTTTGTAGAGTAAAGTAGTTATTGTATGAATGGTTACTACCCTTCAAGGAGCGTAAGCTGCAACCACAAGGGAAATGTTACTGCGGGGATGGAAGGGAGGGGCAATAAGGATAACGTCGGAGGAACATCCCATCGAAAGAACGTTACAAGGTAAGAGGTAACTTGTTCTTCGAAGGGATTGTGTCCTCCGACGTATTCCTTATCTATGATAGACTCCCATAGCAGTGGTATGTGATTGGAGGCGGGAGTAAGAGATGTCATATTACCCTTTAAGAATGAACAGAGTGTAACACAGCTTTGCCAAATCTAGTCTCTTGACTAGAGGAGGAATCCAGGCTATAAAATTTGGTAAAGGTATGTGCGGACGACCATGTGGCAGCCGCACATATGTCTCTAATTGGTACCCCTCTTTGAAGAGCTGAGGATGCTGCGATACCCCTGGTCGAATTAGCCCTTAGATTTTGAGGGGGCTCTTTCCCTGCCAGTTTGTAGCATTCCAGAATGGCTAAAATAATCCATCTGGAGATGGTTTGTTTGGTTATTGGTAATCCTAACTTATGTCCTGCGTAACCTACAAAGAGTTGGTCTGCTTGTCTAATTTTAGCAAGTCTACTGATGTAAAAACTCAAGGCTCGCTTAGGGTCCAGCCTGTGTAGTCTCTCTTCCTCTTCCCCGGATAGGGAGGAGGATAGAATGAAGGTAGAGTAATCTTCTGAGTAATGTGAAATTCCGAAACTACCTTTGGGAGGAAGTTAGGCTTCACCTGTAGCACTACTTTGTCCTTGTGAAAAGTTGTATGAGGAGGTTTACAAGACAGGGCTTGTATCCCACTAACCCTTCTAGCAGATGTTAATGCTACCAATAAAACCGTTTTGAGGGTGAGAAACTTCAATGAACAAGAGTGGAGTGGTTCAAAAGGAGCACCCTTTAGGAAGTTTAAAACTAGATTTAAGTCCCATAAGGGAACTTGGAATGGTCTTGGAGGGTAAACATTAGTTAGACCTTTCAGGTATTGTATCACCAATGGAATTTTGAAATACGATGGCTCCTCTGCAGTGCGCTTAAAGATCGATAGCGCTGCGAGATAGCCCTTAATAGTGCCAATTTGAAGGCCCGAATTTGCCAAATAAAGTAAGAAGGATAACACCGCAGGTGTACCACATGAAAAGGGTTTGATATTCTTTTCTCTGCACCAGCTGCAAAATGTATTCCAACGGCAGCGGTATAGAGTCTTAGTTGCTGGTCTTCTGGCCGAAAGCAACACCTCCATGACATCATCTGGAAGGTCCCAATCCTTGTACCTCAACCTTTCAGATACCAAGCGTGAAGGTTGAGGGTCTTGATGGCTGGATGGAGAACCTGACCTCCCTTCTGTGAGAGAAGATCCTCTGTACAGTAGACGAATTGGAGGACAGATGGACATGTCCAGAAGGTCCGGGTACCCCGTTCTCCTGGCCCAATCTGGGGCAATTAGGATCATGGTCTTCCGAAACCTTCTCAACCTCCTGATCATTTGAGGAATGACAGGGACCGGAGGAAACGCGTACAGAAGTGGGAACTCCCAGTCCACTACGAACGCGTCTCCTAGAGCTCCTCTCGGGGGAAATTCCTTTGAGCAAAATCTGTCGCACTTCCTGTTGATACTGGTGGCGAACAGATCCACTTGAGGTGTTCCCCAAAGGGCGAAGATCTCTTGAAGGACTTCCTGAGCTATCTCCCATTCCTGGGAGATTGTGTTCTGCCTGCCCAGAGCGTCCGCTGTCAAGTTCTTCTCTCCGGCAAGGTGAATTGCCGATAGAGAGATTCCTTCCTGAATTGCCCAAAACCAGAGCTGCATCGCATCTCTGCACAGTGGCAGTGACCCTACGCCTCCTCTTTTGTTGAGGTAGTGCATGGCCACTGTATTGTCCGTCATTATCAGAACGTTTCTCCCCCGTACAGACGGCAGAAAAGCCTTCAGTGCCAGTCTGATGGCTCTCAGCTCCAACAGGTTGATGCGTAGTCTGGACTCCGATGGAGACCAACGACCGCTGATGGTCAAGTCGTTGGCATGGGCTCCCCACCCCGTGAGTGAGGCGTCTGTGACTACTGTTATCTCCGGCCATGGTTGCCAAAACAGTTCTCCTTTCAAGATGTTCTCTGGAGAGGCCCACCATTGAAGGTCGTGGGCTACCTTGTCCGGAATCCGGAGGAGATCTGTCATCCTCCCTGAGAATTGTGACCACTGAGTCCTCAGTGCCCACTGAAGAGATCTCATTCTCAGGCGAGCCTCTGGCACAAGGAATATGCAGGATGCCATGAGGCCTAGCAACCTCAAAAAGTCGTAGGCTGGGAGACGTTGGGCATTTTGAAACCTGGTAACCATCTGCAGAATATCTTGAGCCCTCACCTCTGGTGGCGAGGCTTTTCCCAGGGACATGTCCAGCACTGCTCCAATGAACTGGAGCCTCTGTGATGGTATCATCTGTGACTTCTTTAAATTGAGGGAGAAGCCCAGCCTGTGAAGGGAGTGGCAGACATAATCTAGTTGGATCCGAGCTTGTTCCACAGAAACTGCTCTGATCAACCAATCGTCCAGGTAGGGGTAGACGTGAATCCCTTCCCTCCTTAGACTTGCAGCCACAACCGACATTAGCTTGGTGAAGACCCTCGGGGCGGAGGTCAGCCCAAATGGCAGAACTCAAAATTGATAATGAGAGTTGCCAATTGCGAACCTCAGGTACTTCCTGTGCTTGGGATGGATAGGCACATGGAAATAAGCATCCTGAAGGTCCAGAGATACCAACCAGTCCTGAAGCTGGAGGGCCTGAAGGATCTGAGAGAGAGTTACCATCTTGAACTTGTCCTTCCTGAGGAACTTGTTCAATTCTCATAAGTCCAGGATGGGTCTCAGTCCTCCGTCTTTCTTTGGTATAAAAAAGTAGGGGGAGTACCGGTTCTATGGCACCTTTCTCTAGCAGGTCTACAACTTCCTGCAAGAGGAACGGATCCGGCACTTTCAGAGAGCTGTTCCCCGGTGGATGTCTGAGGGATGCGTAGAAAAGGCAGCCAGTAACCTTGGGCAACTGTCTCCAATGCCCAAGCATCTGACGTAATAGCCTGCCATTCCGTCAGATGGTGAGTTAACCTGCCCCCTACAGGTGTCTTGTGATGGGAGACCTCAGAGTGGTTTGGGAGCGGCTGATGCAGGTGCCGAAGGTAAAGCGGCTCCTGCTCCTGCTGATGCGGCTTTCTTTCCTTTACCCCGTCCACCACAGGTACATTTTCCTTGGCCTCTTTGAGTCGGCCGTCCTCTGCCTCTTCCATATGAGGAATAATAGCGAAAGGACCTTCCTCTCCAAGAGGATCCTGAGGGACGAAAATTAGTTTGTCGGATTGCAGCTCCTAGTGACTTAGCTGCTGCTTTAGATGTTTGTAGTTTTTCCAAACCGTCATCCGCCTTTTTACCAAATAGGGAAGAACCGTCAAAGGGCATATTTAAAAAGTCTGCCCTGTACGTCAGAAGCAAAGCCGGACTTTCTCAAACACGCATGCCTGCGGATTGTGGTACTTGCCGCCATGGCCCTGCTGATACTGTCAGCAGAATCAATGCCAGTTTGAAGGGACTCACACATTGCATCTTTACCATCTCTGATGATATTTAAAAATGCGTCCCTTTCTTCTCCTTCCGGTATGCAGTCAGCCGCCGATGAAGCACACTCCCAAAGAGTGTGGCTGAACCTAGCGAGCGTACAAGTTGCATTAATAGATTTTAAAGCCATGCTACAGGCTGAGAAGACTTTCTTAGCCATGGCATCATATTTTTTATCATCCCTATCCTGAGGAGCAGTGGGGTAAGCAGAAGTACTGCCTGATGAAGTTGCAGCCTGGACCACAAGACTCTCTGGAGTAGGGTGCTTAGATAGGTATTCAGGGTCAGCAGCAGATACCCTATATTTCGCTGACAACTTCTTGTTAACCGCAGGGACAACTTCAGGAGTTTCCCAGTTAGTTAAAATCTTTCTTTGTAAAGCAGAATGAAAGGGAACCACAGGATCCTCCTGTGGACCTTTATCCAGAATATCTGTGAGGTTATCCTGTTGAAAAACAGGTGAAGGCGCAGACCAACCCATAAACTCCATAATTCTTGACATTAGGGTTCTACAAGGAGTATCAGCATGTTCCCCTGGGTCTGGTTTGACAAATTCCACTTCTGGGGAAGTGTCTAGGCCACTTGCTTCCTGTAATGCATCCTGAAGGTCTTTCAACCTTATTTCCTCAGAGGCAAAAGTCTCTGGTTCAGGTAATGTGGTCCTCTGCAGCCCAAAAGGCCTTTCTTGATCAGAATCTTCCCTTTCTTCAAAAATTGAAGTTAAGGGGGGATGCTCTGGTCTGTGAAATGGTATAAAACCCATCTCTAAGGCAGAGGGAGCCATCATCAGTGGCCTTGAAAAGGTCGATGTCGTCGACGCCGATGTAAAAATCCTCGAAGGCGCTGACAAAGGCGTCGAGAAAACTGGAAGAGGCCTCGAAGAACTCGAGAGGATTGGAATCCTCGAGGATGTCGACGACGTTCTCGACGTCGTGTCGGAGGCTCTCGGTGTAACCGTTGGCTGTGGAGTAGCTGTGGGTCTTTCTTTTATCGGCGTCGATGTCGACGTCGACTCGATCGACGGATGCGTCAAAGAACCATTTGATAACGGCGTCGATGGCGCCGATCTATACTTCAAAGGGGCTTTCGACGATGGCGTCGAAGATGCTTTACTTCCCGATGGCTCATGGCGCTTTCGGGTCGACTCTTTCGCCGGGTGCTTCGACTCGCAGCGTTTAGATTTTATGGGCTTTTCACCCGGGGTATCACCCTCAGCTGACTTCGAGGGGGACGAGGTCGCTTTCTCGAAGACGCTTAGCATCTTTTTTCTGAATTCCTCCCACTCAGCTTGAGAGCTGTGTTTTGTGAGGCAATTTACTCTTTCAGGGGAACTATAAGACGACGATAAAGGGGATCTTGTTCGTCTTTTTTTCGAGTGTCTAGACCTCGACGAGTGGTGGGAGCCACTTCGAGACCTAGACCGAGAATGCTTTCGACGGTGAGGAGACGAATGTCTCGACTCTACCGCGAAAGCTTTCGAGGAAGTTAACATTGACTTACCTCTCTCGAGCTTCCCCTTACGCTCCTTCAAGGCTTTCGCCGTCATGGATAGGCATTCCTCACACTCCGAACACTGGTGTTCGATTCCCAGACACCACAAACAGATCCTGTGAGGATCCATCAACAACATTTTCTTCCCACAGTCTCGGCATTTTTTGAAACCGGACCGAGGAGTCATCGGGTCGGAGGAGGAAGCCATCAAGTACGAGTCGGTTTTCTCGAGGAAATATGAATATATATCGACTGATGAACTGAGCAACGGTATTCCGAGGCACACGAAGCGCGGAAAAACGGAACTGAGCAACGGACGCTGCGCGTGGCCATTTATAGGTATGATGACGTCGGCGTCGATACGGTGGCCGTCGAGGAGCACCTATTCGACGGACGTCGACGCACAGCGCCCACTACTGGGAATTTTTTTTTTTCCGAGGCCAGCAAGCTGGAGATACAAATATCATAGATAAGGAATACGTCGGAGGACACAATCCCTTCGAACAAGGTATTACGAGCGTAAACATTCCTCATTCATCGCAACACTTCTTAATAAAATTACCTTTCATTTGGTATAAGGGTACCCAGAGGTATTCCCCTTCCTTTCATGCCTATAGTTCATAAACGAACTTCATTCAATCATATAGTGATTTTTAATCATTGTAAAGTAAAGTAAAAAGGCAACTAAAAGCACCCTTGCAGTGGGCTTTTTTAAGATGTCACGTCTGCCAAACAATGCAACCTTTTCTGCTTAATATATCTTGTAGCAAGAATCACATCTCTATGTTCAGCAATAGTTCACTGCATATGTTTAATATGAGTTTCAGCCTCAAAGCTAGAGACCTGTGTGCGTCCATGAACTCCAGAGTGAATGTAGTGGTCACATCAGTCTGAATCACAGAACAATAATATAAGCACATCAACATCACATCAAAACCACGAGAAAAAAATGAAAAACATAGACCAAAACAGCAGATGCTGAACCCTGTGTCACGGTGGTGACATGGATCAACTTGAGACACTCAAAAAAACAGTTTATTCTCAAAAAGCACAGGTTTGGAAGAAGGCCAAAGAGAAGAAACATAAGCTTAACAGGGGTGTATCTAACACAAAAGTGCATAGGTTCATGGGGGTACAAATATGTAGTGCAAGGGTATTTGTATTTTGCGGTTTCTTATTGAATTTATATAGCGCTGTCTCCAAAGCGATGAACAACGATTCAAATACTCCATATGCAGGAGGGACAGACCCAAATCCAAAGGGGGAGGAGTGGCCATCATAGCTAAATCTACCTTGAACATGAGAGTGGTGCCCTTACCTCCCCACACCTCCTGCAAACTCCTCTCTGTGAAATTGTCTCTATCAACCACAGCCACTCTAAACATCCATCTCATCTATAGACCCTCAGGGCCCACACACACCTTTGAGAATGAGGTCACGCAAATCATCTCTTCTAATACCAAACCCAAATCACAAACCATCATACTGGGTGACTTCAACCTAGGCCTGAACGACCCATTCGATAACAATGATCTATCCTTGGCTAACACTATGTCAGCTCTCGGCTTTGTGCACAAGATCCAGAATCGCACTCATGTGAAAGGTTGTATATTTAACTGGCTTGCAGATATGAACTGCAATTCCACCATCACATCCAACTCTCCCTGTCGCTGGTCTGACCACCACCTCATCACATTCAATATTAATACCAAGATCAGCCCAACCAACCCCCCCAATATAGGCCCACAGGTTCCCTCGAGAAACAAAAAGAATATCACAACCAACAATCTGCTCCCACTAATGCATCCTGTCCTGGCTTTACCAACCGATGTCACTGCTGACCCCACTACAATGACCAGATTCTACAACGACACAATACTGTCAGCTATTAACAAAATAGCTCTGCTAGCGCTACGCAAAGCCAAACAACCGGCACACCTCAATGGCTGGTTCACCCCCGAATTAAAAGATCTAAGAACGACTAAAAGAAAAGCAGAATCACTATGGAAAAAATCTCCCACTTCAACTAACAAATCCTCAAGGGATTACAAACAAGTACTTCTGACCAAAGGCAAAATATACAACGACAGAATATCCAAAGCTAGCTCCAATACTAAGGAGCTATTCCTTATCCTCAGAAAGCTAGAAACCCCTATCCCACCACCAGAAAGCTGTAATGAAGATGTTAACTGGTGCGAGAACATTCAAAATGCCCTCCAAAACAAAATCAGTCATCTCCAATCTACTATTGAAGCCAAAAAGAACAGCCTAGCCAAACTACACACACCACCACCTCCTTCTGCTACCACCACCAACCTCAAGAAGCTCCCCCAATTCGATTTCACGGAGGTCAACATCCCAGAAGTTCTGATAATCATCCTTAGCTTAAAATCTTTGAGGTGCCAAGGGGACCACTGCCCACCCACAATCATCCAAGACTGCGCTCCCCAACGTGCCCCATTCATCACCAAGCTTATCAATGCCTCCTTCAAAAATAACTGTCCCAACGGACCTAAAAACTCCCTTGACCCTAAGACTCCTACGAACTACCGCCCTATAACAACGGTACTGTTTCTCTTGAAAATTCTTGACACAGTAGCATACCTGCAAATTCAGAAATATCTGGAAGCTAACAACATCATGTGGCTACGCAGTCTGATTTCCGCCCGAGACACGGGACGGAAACTACACTACTGGATTTAAAAACCCAAATGGATCACCTGAGGGACAAAAGGAAACTAGCTGTGCTTCTTCTCCTCTCCACTGCATTCTATCTGGTGGACCACAATATTCTGTGTAACCACCTAACATCAGCAGCAAACTTCTCCTCAAATGCCACACTATGGATAAAATCCTTTCTCAGCGACAGAACTATGAAAGTCTTCTCCCCTACAGCCGAAGCACCCGCAACCCCAGTCACCTGTGGGGTGCCACAAGGCTCCTGCATGGCCCCCACTTTTTACAACATTTTCATAAAGCCACTCTTTGACCGTCTCGACGACCTGGGTGTCACCTACACGAATTACGCAGATGACACCCAGGTCCTCATGCAAATCACAGGAGACCACGACTCCAACACAGCCACCATCAACGCCATCTACCTTTCCATCCAAGATTGGATGGTGCAGCACAGGTTATATTTAAATGACAATAAGACTGAGCTGCTCATCATTGGCTCAGAACACAGAATCCCAAACAAAATAACTTCTTCAAGTCCTTCATCATAGATGGACACACCATTAAAGTCACTAAAGAGGTAAAAACACTCGTTTTCTACTTGAGTCCTCACTCAATCTTAATAAACAAGTAAATGCCACCACTTCAGCCTCCTCGTACACATGCAAACTCATCAGTGCTTGCAGACCATTCCTCTCACCAGAAAGCTGTCTTACTCTAGCTAGAGCCTTAGTCCTTACGCGCCTTGACTACTGCAACGCCTTGTATGCCGGCACTAAGATCCAGAATATTCGGAAGATACAGGTCCTCCAAAACAATGCCCTCAGAGGTGCGCTCAACGTCCCAAGATCAGCACACATTTCAGCCATCAGACCCCAACAACACTGGCTCTCAGTACATGAACGTATCATGTTCAAATCACTTACAATTACACACAAATGTCTTCACCAGATGCCCCCGCCTACCTGTCCGACTGTATCACCCTGACACAACGCTCTAGACCAACTAGAGCAGCCTATCAGCACTGCCTCGCCACTCCCAGGTTCAAGCTACAAAATGCAGGTGGCAGCAGCTTCCCCACTATTGCGAGCAAACTATGGAACTCGCTACCACTACCACTCAAGGCTCAGGAATCATTTCAGATTTTATGGAAACAAGTCAAAACGCACCTCTTCACTCAAAGCCTAAGTAACTGAGTATTCCCGTTAGACCATCTCGTCATTACCCTCCTTGCTCTTTATTGAATATGCATTTTATGGAAACAAGTCAAAACGCACCTCTTCACTCAAAGCCTAAGTAACTGAGTATTCCCGTAAGACCATCTCGTCATTACCCTCCTTGCTCTTTATTGAATATGCATTCTTATTATTTTGCTCTCGTCATCTACCTGTAATGTCATTATCCTGTGCTCTGTCTATCTTTTTTATCTACTTATACAACAACTGTAATGTCTACACTCTGTAAGAATGCGCCCTGATGCCTTTGGGATTGGCGCGCTATGTAAGCTACAAAATAAATAAATATAAATGGTACAATAAACATATAAAAAGGACATGGTATTTATACCAGAAGGATCAAGCATTAGGCAGTGATGACAGCAAATTATTTTTTAAGAGAGTGCAAAAGTATTATAATGTAAATAGGACCTAATGTCCAGAGTCCAGATTTCCCTAATCCAAAAGGCAGGGCTGTATCACGCTAGGTCTCATTCTGTTAACAGGGGAGTTTTGAAACTCGGCCCCACTCACGCAATTAATTAAATGCCCCCAGCACACCTCTTAAAACTCCTGACTCGGTAGTGTGAAGGCATCGTGAATACGACACAAACAGATTTAATCTTAACAAAAATACTTGTATTAACTTAAATGTCAGTATGGTGTAAGGTCTAATTTGCCCTATGCTAAGGTGGAATTTCCCCATCTAAAAAGCTAAGGATAGTCAGGGTCAGTAAGTTAAACTTAAAAGTATATCTGTGTCCAAAGTCTATGCTTGCCTTCGCACATAAAGCAAAACAATATGTAGGGATGTCAACCATAAACTGAACAGTGTTCCAAAAGTAAAGTTCTGAGCTTTTTCCAGCTCAGGGCTTCTTCTTCAGTTCCCCTTCCCGAAGTACAAAAAAGTTCACAACAGTTTTCAAGTTACATTCTCTTTGACTCAAGGTAATAGTTCCACACCTTTCTCGGGGGTTCCCTTCCCCAAGTTCAACACAGTCTCATCACAGAAGGTCGAAGGGTTCCCTTCCCTAAGTTCAATGTAACAGTGATCACAAAAAAGAAATGGTCTGGAGGATCCGTCCTCAAGGTAATTTCCAACAATTCTTCACAGCTCAGGGTTTCCTTCACCAAGGTTTAAATGCAACAATAAAGATTTTCCATAATAACTTACTAGAAAGTCCTAATTCTATTAAAGATACGGAGGCGAGCATTATGCTTCTCTTTCTTTATTAACTCGGTAAAGAAAGGGCTCAGCAGCAAGGTATTTTTGTGAACCAGGTATAACATGGGTAATGCATAGAGAAAGGGTGCAATAAACATACAATAAAACAAGTATATGATAACACAGAAATATGTCCATAGGTTTCTTAAAGAAAACAAACTCCATTTCCCAGAGTTCCCCAGAGTTTATTGAGGAGTCACTAACATGTGACCCAGTCCTCCAATAGGCATCCAGATCCCTTCATAAACAGTCCTGAACATGATGTAACTTCCTTTTTCAAGGCTGCAAACTTTGCTGTCAATGGTAAGGTAGTAACTTGTAGTTGATAGAAATTGTCGAACTGCTGATCAGCCGGCCTGGTCAGTGGGCGCTGTCGAAAAAGGATAGAGAGTAAAAATTACTTCATGCATATTACAACCCTAGTTCCCTTATTGGGGTGGGAAAAATGTTTTTGAGTTATTCTGGCATAATACAACCATATTCCAAGTTTTTAACAACTCATGTTAATACATTTATTCACAATTAAACGTGATACACAGTATTATTTTCTCTTTGGGTAGTATAATGCTTGCCTGCGTGTCTTTAATGGAATTAAGACTTTCTAGTAAGTGATTATGGAAAATCTTTATTCTATGTCAAGACCGGAGGCTCACATTATGCTTGTTTAAAGCTTACTCACCACAATAGATGCCGGCTGATCTACCGGTTTCAAGTAGAATTGTTTGAATCCTGATTCACTTGCCCAGTCTGCCATCCTCATGATGTCTTCTAGGCGAACTCCGGCCTGAAAGGCTTTGGAGGCCATGGCTCCTCCCACTGAGTGAGCTCTGAAGTGCTGGGTATCTATCCTTGCTTGAGTTACTGTCCAGCGCACCCAGCGTTCTAAAGTTGGTGCGGAAACCGGTTTGTGCGGTTTACGCAGAGCTATCAGTAGTTGCCCGTTAGGGGAGGCCCTAAGAGAGACCGTCTTCTCTTCGTAAACCTTCAGGCATTTAACCAGGCAAAGCTCGGGTTGATCCCTGAAGGCAGGGTAAGAGATCACCCTAGAGTTACATTTCGTCCTTCTGTGTATATGAAAAACAATGCTGTCAGGAGAAAAAATCCTACCCACTAGATCGAGGGCTCTCACCTGCAGGAGACCAAGCAGAGTAGGGTAGTAAGTTTGCCAGCTAGGTCCGTACGTGATAGCTCCTCATTATGTGGCCATGACAGGAAGATACTTTATTAACGTCCCAAAGTTTGTCGTAATGGGACGGAAGTGGGACTGCAAGTCTGACGCCCTCTAGTAATCTGCAGACTAGGTGGTGTTCTCCTGCTGGTACTCCTTCAACAAGGTCATGACCAGCAGAGATTGCCGAACGATATGCGTTCACTGTTCTGTAGGCAAGTCCTCTTTCTACAAGCAACGCTAAGAAATTCAAGATCTCCTCTACAGGTGCTGAAACTGGATGTAATCCTTTCCTTCTGCACCATGTGCTCCAGGCGCCCCAAGAGTTGGAATATCTCTTAAGGGGGGTAGGAGCCCAGCTTTCCTCGATGAGGCTGATCGCTCTGCGGGACATGCAGGGTATTCTCCATCTTGACCTGTAATCCTCCATGCTGCTAGGGTCAGAGAACCGCTGAGAAGAAGGGGATGTCTCTGCCCCGATGGATCTAGTCAGAGCTCCGGAAATTGGGGTAGTAGGATTGGAGAATCTGAGGAAAGTTTCAGAAGAACTGGATACCAGGTATGAGAGGTCCAGACCGGTGCTATGAGGACTAACTCTGCATGTTCCAGACAGGCCTTTGCCAGGGTCCTCGCTATCATGGCGAATGGGGGAAAGGCATAGAGTATCCCCTGGGACCATTGTTGCAGAAAGGCGTCTGTTGCCGCTGCTGCTGGATCCGATCTCCAGCTGTAAAATGCTGGTAGCTGGGTATTGAGTCTGGAGGCGAAGAGGTCTATAGACATCGGACCCCAAATCTCCTGGATGCGGAGGAAGACTTCTCTGTCAAGCTTCCAGTCACTGTAATCTGCGGAGTGACGAGAGTGCCAGTCTGCTACTACGTTTGCAAGGTCGGGAAGATATTCTGCTGTAACTGATATCGGATGGGCTAGACAGAAGTGCCAGAAATCCTTGGCTAGTTCCGCTAGAGGCCTCGATTTGGTGCCACCCAGATGGTTGATGTACCTTACTGCGGAAATGTTATTCATCTTTAGCAAGATACAGCAACTCACTCCGCCTCTGGCAAAGGAGCGTATCGCAAAAGAGTCTGCGAAGTTCTAGGCAGTTGATATGCAAGTCTAGCTCCTGAGGAGACCATGTTCCTCCTGTGGCGATGGAGCCGCATCTCGCTCCCCAACCGGAGTGACTGGCATCCGACTCGATGACGATATCTGGGGTGGATCCGAGAATGGCTCTGCCGTTCCATGTGAGTGAGCCACCAGTTGAGCCCTGTCCTCGCTTGAGGAGATAATGTCAGAAGTTGAGAGTAAGATAGACTGTTTCATAGGTGCTGGCCCTTCAATTTTTGTAATTCTCGAGAGTGTAGAGGGCCGGGAAATATTGCTTGAATGGAGGAGGATAGTAGCCCTATAACTCTTGCTAGTTCTCGAAGAGAGAACAGGTTTTTCTGCAAGAGCCTGCGTATTTCCCTTTTAGTGGAGTGAATCTTGGCTGATGGGAGTCGTAGTTGAGAATTCTGAGTGTCCACTAAGAACCTCAGAAATTCCATATTCTTGGATGGAAGAAGAACTGACTTTTCCCAGTTTATAAGAAAACCGAGATTGTGTAGCATGTTTATGGCTAGTCTGGTCTGTTTCTGAACTAGTTCTTGCGACTGGGCATGAAGATGATGTCATCTAGTTAAATTATAAGACGGACACCTTGTTCTCTTAGATGAGCTACTACAGGCATTAGAAATTTGGAGAAAACCCAAGGGGCTGAAGAGACCCCGAAAGGTAGACTCGAGAATTCCCAATCTCGATTTCCCATGAAAATCTCAGGTAACTTATGTGTGCTTGATAAATCGGCACTGCGAGATAAGCGTCTTTCAAGTCTAAATGCATGAGCCAATCGTTCGGTCTCAGGAGGTCTCTGAGCATGTGAATACCTTCCATTTTGAAATGGCGGTAAATGTTGAATTCGTTGAGAGCTTTAAGGTTTATGACTGGACGTACCTTTTCTTTCCTGCGTACCAGGAATATGGGACTGAAGAAACCTCCCTGACTTATGCAGGGTAGAATCACTTGCTTCTGATAGAGACTGTGGGCCTCATTCCGAGATTGGAGGTAGTCATGGCGCTATTTGCGCCAGGACTGCCTTCAATAACGGTACCGGCACCGGTCTCATTCAATGGGGATTTACCGGTGTAGTCCGACCTTTGCGGGACCTGTAATTCCCCATTGAAAAAACCATTCCCCATTCCCATTTGAGCCCCCATAGGGCTCAATGGGAATGGCGAAGTAGCTAATAACGGTACCGCAATTTGCGGTACCGTTATTAGCTCTGAAGTCCCTTAGCGGGTCCCGTCCATAACGCCTGGTAAAACCAGGCGTTGAAGGAGGGACCCGCTAAGGGAACTCGTAGTAGGGCGGTAAGGGATTACCGGCACCGGTCTCCTTAACGGTGCCCGGTATCCCTTACCGCCCTACTCGTAATGAGGCCTTGTGTATTTCGTTGTCTAAAGTGATTTGATCTGTTCGGGACATTACTATAGGTGCAGGGCGACATGTCTGGATGGGTTGCTCGAAAAACTCTAGGCGCAGACCCCGAGCTGTGTCCCTGACCCAGGCGTCTCCCGATAATGTGTCCCAAGCATTTGCAAACATAGCTAACCTCCCTCCTATAGGTGTTTGAGGCGATGGCGCTGCTATAAGTACACTGACCTGTAGATTGTTGTTGGGCCGGGTATCTAGCCGCTCTTCTCCAGGGACGCCCTCTTCCACGACTTCTTGAGGGGTAGAATGTGTCGGAGCGCTCTTGCCAGTTGTTGTGCTGGCCTCTGGAGTGTTGAGGTCTCTTGTCGAAGAAATAACGGCCGGAAGAGCGACCTCTACCTCGCCCGGCCCTGGAGAAAACCTTGGATGAGAAGACTCTTTTGATGGAGGCTTGCCCTTTGTCCAGTGCTGTAACTGTCCTGACAAACTTAGCCATCTCCATCATAAAAGGATCTCCGAAAAGAGGACCTTGTGTTGTTGGACCTGATTATGTGTCTGCTACGTCGCTCAGTTTGGCATCTATTTTGTATAGAATTCCTTTCCGGCGTTCCGTAGAAATAGCGCAACTAGCATTTCCTAACAGGCAAATAGCCCTCTGAACCCAACCAGAGAGGATCACTGGGTCAATGGGGTCAGATGAGCTGATGGCTGCTTCCGCTAGGTCTGAGATCTTGGCTAGTGGACCCACCACGTCCAGTACCTTGTCCTGGCAGGACTTCCAGGCACGGTCTATTACTTTTCTGGGATCTTTCACATTTTTACCTAAAAGGTGATCATCTTTGAATCCAGCTCCGTTGTTAGAGCTGCCTTGTCCGCAATATCCGGACATGGGCATTCGGCTCGAAGCCTGGCCCTGACCTCCTTATCAAGAGGCTTGCGTAGTCTGCAGTAAATATATTTTGCTGTCTTGGAAGACGGTTCCCAGTCGTTGGATCTGGGGTGTATTAAATCTTCCGGCATGAACATCCCCTCTGTAGGAGCCTTGTTCCCGGTTGTGTTCTTGGGGATGGGGTCTGCCACAATCCCCGAGCTTAAGGGCTTTGAACCCTCTATTTGAGATTCATCCTCAGATGAGAAGTGAGAATGATCAGTGTCGTAGACGTCCCTGTTTTGGACGTCTTCCGTGCCCTGTCCATCTCCCTCCAGGCTTGAGGGTCCATCTCCCCTATTTTCTTCCTCGGGGTAAGAGGGTTCATCATGGGAAGGAGTTACCTTCCTATTCATAAAGGCTTGCTTTAGCCTGGAGAAAGTGTCCGATACGGCAGCTGTGGCATTATTTGGCTGGCTCGGGGGGGGGGGGGTTTGAGTCATAGAGCTTCTGCTCTTGCGAGCCAGGTTACTTACCCCTTCAGTAAGGTGTTTCCTTTTTTGTCTTCTCTTCCTCCCCGGAGGGGAGATCCCCCTTTGGTGCTCTTCCATAGTATCTAGGCGCTGTTGAATGGGAAAGAGCATATCCGTTACTGCTTTTTTAATATTGGTCTCCACTGAAGATCCCAGTATTTTTTGCAAGCTGTTAGCCATTGCCACCTCATCTATATAGCAGTAATCTCCCTCATTCTCAGACCAAGCATGATCTGTTTGAGGAGAGTACTGCGCTGCCATGATAAAATGTAAACACCTTACTCACTTATTGTTTTCCCTCTGGGCTTCTGGACACCTTCTCTCTAGCCCAGTAATGATAGGTCAGCCTGTTAATATTCTTCAAAGTGATCTGAAACTGGAGGTCTTCTTCCTCCTCTTTTCCCTTTTTTACATTTTTTTTATTATGCAAATCTGAAATCCATATGAATCGGGGTCACTTCCGTGATAAATCCGACTTTCTTATGTGAAAGAAGAACAAGTTACTTCTTACCTTGTAACGTTCTTTCGACGGGATGTTCCTCCGACGTATTCCTCATCTTAGATATATCCTTCCAGCTCTGCTGGCCTCGGAAAATCTTTTCTCTAGAGGGCGCTGCGCGTCGACGTCCCTCGAGTCGATGTCCCTCGACAGCCGCCGTATCGCCGCTCGACGTCATCCTGCCTATAAAGGCCGCGCGCAGCGTCCGTTGCTCAGTTCCGTTTTGTAGCCCACAGTATTACTGTCTGGACTAGACTAATCACCCTGAAGGAGCGTAAGCTGCAACAACAAGGGAAGTAGAACTGCGGGGATGGATGGGAGGGTCGATGAGGAATACGTCGGAGGAACATCCCGTCGAAAGAACGTTACAAGGTAAGAAGTAACTTGTTCTTCGAAGGGATTGTGTCCTCCGACGTATTCCTCATCTTAGATAGGCTCCCATAGCAGTATTCTATATTCGGAGGAGGGAGTACTGACTTCACGCTGTCTTCTATTGATGAATAGAATGCAGTACAGCCCTTCCAAACCTAGTCTCTTGACTGGAGGAGGAATCCAGATTGTAAAAACGTGTAAAGGTATGGACAGACGACCATGTAGCGGCCGCACATATGTCTTTAACCGGCACGCCTCTTTTGAGGGCCGATGAAGCTGCAATACCTCTGGTCGAATGAGCCCTAAGGTTTTGAGGGGGCTCTTTCCCTGCCAGTTTATAACATTCCAGAATGGCTAGAATGATCCATCTGGAAATGGTCTGCTTAGTTATTGGTAACCCCAGCTTGTGACCTGCGTAACCTACAAACAGCTGGTCTGCCTGTCTTATCCTGGCTAGTCTACTAATGTAAAAACTTAAAACCCTCCTAGGGTCTAGTCTGTGTAACCTCTCTTCCTCTTTACCCGGGTGAGGAGGAGGATAGAAAGATGGTAGGGTAATCTTCTGAGTGATATGGAATTCAGAAACCACCTTTGGGAGGAAATTAGGCTTCACTTGCAGGACAACTTTGTCTTTGTGAAAGATTGTATGAGGGGGTTTACAAGAAAGAGCTTGTAATTCGCTCACCCTTCTAGCAGATGTAAGTGCTATTAATAAAAAAGTTTTAAGGGTAAGGAATCTTAACGAACAAGAATGGAGAGGTTCGAAAGGTGTACCCATCAGGAAAGTTAGTACTAAGTTTAAATCCCATAGGGGAACTTGGAATGGTCTCGGGGGATAAACATTGGTTAACCCCTTTAGAAACTGTATTACCAAGGGTAATTTGAAATAGGAATGGTTCTTCCGCAGTACGCTTAAAGATAGATAGCGCTGCGAGATAGCCCTTAATGGTGCCAACTTGAAGGCCTGAATTTGCCAAATATAGTAGGAAGGACAAAACCTTTGGTGTACCACATGAAAATGGGTCGATATTCTGTTCTCTACACCAGCTGCAAAATCTGTTCCAACGGCAGCGGTATAAAGACTTTGTTGCTGGCCTCCTTGCCGAAAGCAACACCTCCATAACATCATCAGGGAGGTCCCAATCCTTGTACCTCAGCCGTTCAGAAGCCAAGCGTGAAGGTTGAGGGTTTTGATGTCTGGATGGAGAACCTGACCTCCCTTCTGTGAGAGTAGGTTCTCTCTGAGAGGAAGTCGAATTGGAGGGCAGATGGACAAGTCTAGAAGGTCCGGGTACCACGTTCTCCTGGCCCAATCCGGGGCAATTAGGATCATGGTTCGCCGGAATCTTCTCAACCTCCTGATCATTTGAGGAATGACAGGGACCGGTGGGAACGCGTACAGAAGCGGAAACTCCCAGTCCAATATGAACGCGTCTCCCAGAGCTCCTCTCGGAGGAAATTCCCTTGAGCAGAACAGGTCGCATTTCCTGTTTAGGCTGGTGGCGAACAGATCTACCTGAGGGGTTCCCCAAAGGGCGAAGATTTCTTGAAGGACTTCCTGAGCTAGCTCCCACTCGTGGGAGACTGTGTTCTGCCTGCTCAGAGCGTCCGCTGTCAAGTTCTTCTCTCCGGCTAGGTGAACTGCCGATAGATTCCTTCTTGGATTGCCCAAAACCAGAGCTGCATCGCCTCTCTGCACAGGGGTAGTGATCCTACGCCTCCTCTTTTGTTGAGGTAATGCATGGCCACCGTGTTGTCCGTCATTATCAGGACGTTCTTCCCTTGTACAGCTGGCAGGAAAGCCTTCAACGCAAGTCTGATGGCTCTCAGCTCTAACAGGTTGATGTGTAGTCTGGACTCCGATGGAGACCAACAACCGCTGATGGTCAAGTCGTTGGAGTGGGCTCCAAACCCCGTGAGTGAGGCATCCGTGACTACTGTTATCTCCGGCCAGGGTTGCCAAAACTGTTCTCCTTTCAGAATGTTCTCCTGACAGGCCCACCACTGAAGGTCTCGAGCCACCCTGCCGGGAACCTGAAGATCATCTGTCATTCTCCCTGAGAATTGTGACCACTGAGTCCTCAGTGCCCACTGGAGGGATCTCATTCTCAGGCGAGCCTCTGGCACAAGGAAAATGCAGGATGCCATGAGGCCTAGCAACCTCAAAAAGTCGAAGGCTGGGAGACGTTGGGCATGCTGGAACTTGGTAACCATCTGTAGAATATCTTGAGCCCTCACCTCTGGTGGCGAGGCTTTTCCCAGGGAAGTATCCAGGATCACTCCTATGAACTTGAGTCTCTGCGATGGTATCATTTGTGACTTCTTTAAATTGAGGGAGAAGCCCAGTCTGTGAAGGAAATGGCACACGTGATTTAGCTGGATCTGAGCTTGCTCCGGAGAAACAGCCCTGATCAGCCAATCGTCCAGGTAGGGGTAGACGTGAATCCCTTCCCTCCTTAGACTTGCAGCCACTACCGACATTAACTTGGTGAAGACCCTCGGGGCGGAGGTCAGCCCAAATGGCAGTACTCGAAATTGATAGTGAGAGTTGCCAATTGCGAACCTCAGGTATTTCCTGTGTTTGAGATGGATAGGCACATGGAAATAAGCGTCCTGAAGGTCCAGAGATACCAACCAGTCCTGAAACTGAAGGGCCTGGAGGATCTGAGAAAGAGTGACCATCTTGAATTTGTCTTTTCTGAGGAATTTGTTCAATTCTCGCAAGTCCAAGATGGGTCTCAGTCCTCCGTCTTTCTTCGGAATGAGAAAGTAAGGGGAGTACCAGCCCTTGTCCCTCTCCGCTACAGGTACCGGTTCTATGGCACCTTTCTCTAGCAGGTCCAAAATTTCCTGCAAGAGGAGCGGATCTGGAGCTTTCTGAGAGCTGATCCCCGGTGGATGACTCTGAGGTATACGTAGGAAAGGCAGGCAGTAACCTTGGGCGACTGTTTCCAATGCCCAAGCATCTGACGTGATAGCCTGCCATACCGTCAGATGTTGAGTCAACCTGCCTCCTACAGGTGTCCTGTGAGGGGAGTCCTCAGAGTGGTTTTGGGGCGGCTGATGCAGATGCCGATGGTAAAGAGGCACCTGCTGTTGCTGCGGCTTTAGAATATCTACCCCGTCCACCTCGGGTAGTTCTTCTTTGACCCCTTTGAGCCGGTCGTCCTCTACCTCTTCCGAATGCGGAGTAGAAGCGAAAGGACTTGCCCCTCGCAGAGGTTCCTGTGGGACGAAAAGGAGTCTGACGGATTGCAGCTCCTAGGGATTTTGCTGCAGCTTTTGAAGTTTGCAGTTTCTCTAAACTGTCATCCGCCTTTTTCCCGAACAAAGAAGAGCCATCGAATGGCATGTTCAAGAGCCTGGCTTGCACATCTGGGGCAAAACCCGACTTTCTCAACCAAGCGAATCTCCTGGTTGATGTACTTGCCGCCATTGCTCTGCTGATACTGTCAGCCGAATCAATGCCCGTCTGGAGGGATTCGCACATAGCGTCTTTACCGTCCTGTATAATATTCAGGAACGCATCCCTTTCTTCTCCCTCCGGGATGCAGTCAGCCGCTGTAGAAGCACACTCCCAAAGTGTATGGCTGAACCTAGCAAGGGTGCAAGTAGCATTAACAGACTTTAACGCCATGCTACATGCTGAAAAGACTTTCTTTGCCATAGCATCATATTTTTTATCGTTCCTGTCCTGTGGGACTGTAGGATAAGCCGTCTTGACATCGGTAGAGGATGCTGCTTGTACCACCAGACTTTCTGGGGATGGATGTTTAGACAAAAACTCTGGGTCTGTGGAAGAAACCCTGTACTTTGCAGACAGTTTTTTATTTACTGCTGGTATTACATCTGGGGTTTCCCAGTTTGTCATGATCTTTCTCTGAAGAGCTTTATGAAAGGGCACCACAGGATCCTCTTGTGGGCCTTTGTCAAGAATATCCGTGAGGTCATCTTGCTGGAAAGATTGTGAAGGTGCAGACCACCCCATGAACTCTGTAATCCTGGCCATTAAGGCTCTGTAGGGGGTTTCAGCATGCTCCCCCAGGTCTGGCTTAGCAAAGTCCACCTCAGGGGAAGTGTCTAACCCACTTGCCTCATGTAAAGAATCATGAAGATCCTTTAATCTGCGCTCTTCAGAGGAAAATTCCTCTCTAACTGGGGTTACAGGTCCCTGTAACTCAAATGTGTCTTGTTCAGACTAATCACCCTCTTCTAAAATTGAGGATATAGTTCTCAATTGTTCTGAACTCATAAAGGGAGTAAACACCATTTCCAAGGCAGAGGGTGCCGAACTTGTCATTATTGGCCTCGAAAACTTCGATGTCGTCGACGCCGACGTCGAAGGCTTCGAGCGTGGCGTCGAAAACAGAGGTGGAGGCCTCGAGGACCTCGACAGAATTGGAATTCTACTCGACAATATCGACGCCATCGACGTCGAGGGCCTGGGGATAGTCACTGGATGTGTGGTCACCGTGACTTTTCTTGGCGTCGACGCCGGTGTCGAGGCCGGCGTCGAGTCGACAGACCCGTGTGTCGAAGGTCCCCTCGACAACGGCGCCGAAGACATCGACCTCGACGGGACCTTCGTCGACGGCGTCGACGGAACCTTCGAGGAAGGTTTGGAGGTCATAGTCCTGCTCGAGGGTTCGAAACGCGCTCGAGAGGTTTCTTTCGCCGGGTACTGCGACTCGCTGCGTTTTTGACCTTCGGGTCTTTCGACCAGAGCATCGCTCTCGGCAGTCTTCGAGGGGGTCGAGGCCGCTTTCTCGAAGACGCTCATCATATTCTTTCGGAATTCCTCCCATTCAGCCTGGGAACTATGTTTCGTGGGGCAAGGGATTCTTTTTGGCGTAACAGAGGAAGAGGAAGACGGAGAAGGGGATCTTCGACGCCTCCTCTTCGAGTGCTTCGATCTCGAGGAGTGATGAGACCCACTCCGAGACCTGGAGCGCGAATGGTGACGAGGAGACGAATGTCTCGACTTCGTCGACGAAGAAGAAGCTTTAAAAGTCTTACCTTTCTCCAGCTTCCCCCTACGCTCCTTCAGGGCCTTAGCTGTCATGGACATACAGTCCTCGCATTCCGAACAATGGTGTTCAGCTCCCAAGCACCACAGACAATTTCTGTGAGGATCGGTCAACAACATCTTTTTCCCACAATCTCGACATTTTTTGAAGCCGGATCGAGGAGTTGTCGGTTCCGACGAGGAAGCCATCGAGTATGGATCGAATAACTCGAGGTAAATAGGATTAATCTGACTAAGAACTGAGCAACGGTATTCCGAGGCACCGAGTAAGCGCGGAAAAACGGAACTGAGCAACGGACGCTGCGCGCGGCCTTTATAGGCAGGATGACGTCGAGCGTCGATACGGCGGCTGTCGAGGGACATCGACTCGAGGGACGTCGACGCGCAGCGCCCTCTAGAGAAAACATTTTCCGAGGCCAGCAGAGCTGGAAGGATATATCTAAGATGAGGAATACGTCGGAGGACACAATCCCTTCGAAATGCTTATATATATCCAAGTTCACCGCTTGAGAGGATTCCGGCGCTCGAGTTCGCATAAAACTGTTATAATGCTAACGGCCATGCGCACTTGAGCGCCTGGATCCTGAGGAAAGGATTGCGAGGGGCAGGAGCCCCCCTGGCGGCCTGCGGCGTAATAGCAAACTTCCGTGAGGCCGCGGCTGCCTCACACGGTCCCACCAATCGAAACGCAATGCGGGTGTGAGCCGCAGAGTAATAGACTCCCGTGAGGCTGGGGCAGCCTTACACGGGCCCACCAATCGAAACGCAATGCGGGTGTGAGCCGCAGAGTAATTGACTCCCGTGAGGCTGCGGCGGCCTCACACTGGCCCGCTAAGCGAAGTGTAATGCGCCTGTGGAGCAGGGTGTGAGCCGCGGAGGGACCCGCTTTCACGGGCTTCCGATCAGCTGTGGAAGCAGATTGCTGCGGTACGGACACTAGAAATCTCGTGCAGCGGCTCCTGGTGTTCGTTTCCGATGCCGGCAGAAGGTAGGTGGTGTCGGAAGCAATCCGGAGCAAATATCCCGTATTATAGTGCGAAAAACAGCACAATCAAGTACGAAATGGCAATGTAAACATTTTAAGTAAAATAATTAATATGTCATCAACAATCAGAAAACTCTTCATAAATAGTTCTAAACATGAATGTACATTTCTCTTCCTGTGAGCAGCAAAGAAAGAGGAAGTTACATCATGTTCTGGACTGTTTATGAAGCGATCTGGATGCCTATTGGAGGACTGGGTCACATGTTAGTACTCCTCAATGAACTCTGGGAAATGGAGTTTGTGTTCTTTCAGAAACCTATGGACATATTTCTGTGTTATCATATACTTGTTTTATTGTATGTTTACTGCACCCTTTCTCTATGCATTACCCATGTTATACCTGGTGCACAAAAATACCTTGCTGCTGAGCCCTTTCTTTACCGAGTTAATAAAGAAGAACAAGTTACTTCTTACCTGGTAACTTTCTTTCGACGGGATGTTCCTCCGACGTATTCCTCATCTTTGATAATACGTTTCCAGCTTGCTGGCCTTGGAACTTTTTTCTGTAGGGTGCGCTGCGAGTGTACGTCCGCCGAGTCGATGTCCCTCGACGGCCACCGTATCGGCGCCGACGTCACCATGCCCATAAATAGCCACGTGCTGCGTCCGTTGCTCAGTTCCGTTTTGTAGCATAAGAAAAGTCATGCCTGAATTGGTTAGTGACCTTGAAGGAGCGTAAGCTGCAACCACAAGGGAAGTTATCACTGCGGGGATGGTTGGGAGGGGCAATAAGGAATATGTCGGAGGAACATCCCGTCGAAAGAACGTTACCAGGTAAGAAGTAACTTGTTCTTCGAAGGGATTGTGTCCTCCGACGTATTCCTCATCTTTGATAGACTCCCATAGCAGTGGCATGTAATTGGAGGTGGGAGTGATAGTGTTATGTATCCCTTTAGGGATGGACCGAATGTAATACGGCCTTGCCAAATCTGGTCTCTTGAGCAGTGGAGGAATCCAGATTGTAAAATTTTGTGAATGTATGTGCGGACGACCATGTGGCAGCCGCACATATGTCCCGGAACGGTACCCCTCTTTGGAGAGCCGAAGAGGCTGCGATAGCCCTGGTTGAATGAGCCCTGAGATTTTGGGGTGGCTCTTTCCCTGCTAGTCTATAACATTCCAGGATGGCCAAAATAATCCACCTGGAGATGGTTTGTTTTGTTATGGCAAAAACAAAGAGGTGATGGCTGGAAGGTTTAGACTGATCTTGACCAGTGGCTTTGCTCGGGGCAACCCTCCAGACCATCGTTCTTCGCCTGCCAAGCCATTACAGAAGGGGAAAGACCATATGCAAATCAGGCTTGGCCCCACCCCAAAAGGGGAAGTCCAGCCCAAACTGCTAGGTCACATCCCTTCTGCACGAGACCACAAGCATCCCCAAACATGTTTCACCCTTGTTCGGGATCATCAGTGAGGAGTAGCTTGGGTCTCTAGGCCCAGCAGGCACGGGACCCACGTCTGGGCATACCCGTCCCACTCGGGGTGACAAAGCAAAAACAAAGAGGTGATGGCTGGAAGGTTTAGACTGAATCTTGACCACTGGCATTGCTCGGGGCAACCCTCCAGACCATCGTTCTTCGCCTGCCAAGCCATTACAGAAAGGGAAAGACCATATGCAAATCAGGCTTGGCCCCACCCCAAAAGGGGAAGTCCAGCCCGAACTGCTAGGTCACATCCCTTCTGCACGAGACCACAAGCATACCCAAACATGTTTCACCCTTGTTCGGGATCATCAGTGAGGAGTAGCTTGGGTCTCTAGGCCCAGCAGGCACGGGACCCACGTCTGGGCATACCCGTCCCACTCGGGGTGACAAAGCAAAAACAAAGAGGTGATTGTTTTGTTATGGGTAATCCCAACTTGTGACCTGAGTATCCTACAAACAGTTGGTCTGCTTGCCTGATCCTAGCCATTCTGCTGATGTAAAAGCTGAGAGCTCGCCTAGGGTCCAGCCTATGTAGCCTTTCCTCCTCTTTCCCCGGATAGGGAGGAGGGTAGAACGAAGGCAAGGTAATTCTCTTTCGAGAGAGGGGCGCCTGCTACCTTTTTTGTATTTTTGAAAGGAACTTGGGGTTGGTCACCCTAGGCTACCTGGGGGCAACCAGACGTGGACTCCCTGCTCACTGTGCTTAGAGAGGCTCAGCTTCACCTCACTGATGATGCCCAACAAGGCTGAAACACGTGTATGGGGTTGCTGATGGTACTCTTGTTCAGAGAGGAATTGTCATAGCATTTCGGTGCTGGACTGCCCTTGTGGGCGGGACAAAGACTGATATGCAAATGGATATTTCCCATCTGTAAAGGTACAGTGAGCAAAAAGCAATGGCTGCGAACTCTCAATGTGGTTAATAACCACTGACCAGGTTATCATGCCTTGTTCTTTCGAGAGAGGGGCGCCTGCTGCCTTTTTTGTATTTTTGAAAGGAACTTGGGGTTGGTCACCCTAGGTTACCTAGGGGCAACCAGACGTGGACTCCCTGCTCACTGTGCTTAGAGAGGCTCAGCTTCACCTCACTGATGATGCCCAACAAGGCTGAAACACGTGTATGGGGTTGCTGATGGTACTCTTGTTCAGAGAGGAATTGCCATAGCATTTCGGTGCTGGACTGCCCTTGTGGGCGGGACAAAGACTGATATGCAAATGGATATTTTCCATCTGTAAAGGTACAGTGAGCAAAAAGCAATGCCTGCGAACTCTCAATGTGGTTAATAACCACTGAACAGTTTATCATGCCTTGTTCTTTCGAGAGAGGGGCGCCTGCTACCTTTTTTGTATAATTTTCTGAGTAATATGAAATTCAGAAACCACCTTTGGGAGGAAATTAGGCTTCACCTGTAGGACAACTTTGTCCTTGTGGAAGATTGTATGTGGGGGTTTACAGGAGAGAGCTTGTAGCTCACTCACCCTCCTAGCAGATGTTAGTGCTACCAATAGGACAGTTTTAAGCATGAGAAATCTCAGCGCGCAAGAGTGAAGTGGTTCGAATGGAGTGCCCAGTAAGATGTTTAAGACTAAATTTAAGTCCCATAAGGGAACCTGGAATGGTTTTGGAGGGTAAACATTAGTTAGTCCCTTGAGAAATTGTACCACTAGAGGAATTATGAAATACGATGGTTCCGCCGCAGTGCGCTTGAAGATAGAAAGCGCTGCAAGATAGCCTTTTACAGTGCCCACTTGAAGGCCTGAGTATGCCAAGTAGAGTAGAAACGATAACACTGTTGGTGTACCACATGAAAAAGGGTTGATATTCTGTTCCCTACACCAGCTGCAAAATTTGTTACAACGGCAGCGGTATAAAGACTTTGTTGCTGGTCTTCTGGCCGAAAGCAACACCTCCATGACGTCATCAGGGAGATCCCAATCCTTGTACCTCAACCTTTCAGAAGCCAAGCGTGAAGGTTGAGGGTTCTGGTGTCTGGATGGAGAACCTGACCTCCCTTCTGCGAGAGAAGATTCTCTTTGAGTGGAAGACGGATTGGAGGACAGATGGACATATCTAGAAGGTCCGGGTACCACGTTCTCCTGGCCCAATCCGGGGCAATTAGGATCATGGTTTTCCGGAATCTTCTCAACCTCCTGATCATTTGAGGAATAACAGGGACTGGTGGGAATGCGTAAACAAGTGAAAACTCCCAGTCCACCCACTACGAACGCATCTCCTAGAGCTCCTCTTGGGGGAAATTCCCTTGAACAGAACAGATCGCACTTCCTGTTGGTGCTTGTGGCGAACAGATCCACCTGAGGGATTCCCCAAAGGGCAAAGACTTCCTGAGCTAGCTCCCACTCGTGGGAGACTATGCTCTGCCTGCTCAGAGCGTCCGCTGTCAAGTTCTTCTCTCCGGCTAGGTGGACTGCCGATAGAGAGATTCCTTCTTGGATTGCCCAAAACTAGAGCTGCATCGCCTCTCTACACAGTGGCAGTGATCCTATGCCTCCTCTTTTGTTGAGGTAGTGCATGGCCACCGTGTTGTCCGTCATTATCAGGACATTTCTCCCCTGTACTGATGGCAGGAAAGCTTTCAGCGCTAGTCTGATCGCTCTCAGCTCTAATAGGTTGATGTGTAGTCTGGACTCCGATGGAGACCAACGACCGCTGATGGTCAAGTCGTTGGCATGGGCTCCCCACCTCGTGAGTGAGGCGTCTGTGACTACTGTTATCTCCGGCCATGGTTGCCAAAACAGTTCTTCTTTCAAGATGTTCTCTGGATAGGCCCACCATTGCAGGTCGCGGGCTACCTTGTCCGGAATCCGGAGGAGATCTGTCATTCTCCCTGAGAATTGCGACCACTGACTTCTCAGTGCCCACTGAAGAGATCTCATTCTCTAGCGAGCCTCTGGCACAAGGAAGATGCAGGATGCCATGAGGCCTAGCAACCTCAAAAAGTCGAAGGCTGGGAGACGTTGGGCATTTTGAAACTTGGTGACCATCTGTAGAATATCTTGAGCCCTCACCTCTGGTGGCGAGGCTTTTCCCAGGGAGGTGTCCAGGACAGCTCCAATGAACTGGAGTCTCTGTGATGGTATCATCTGTGACTTCTTTAAATTGAGGGAGAAGCCCAGTCTGTGAAGGAAGTGGCAGACATAATCTAGCTGGGCCTGGGCCTGTTCAGAAGATACGGCCCTGATCAGCCAATTGTCCAGGTAGGGGTAGACGTGGATCCCTTCCCTCCTTAGACTCGTCGCCACTACCGACATCAGCTTGTGAAGACCCTCGGGGCGGAGGTCAGCCCAAATGGCAGAATTCGAAATTGATAATGAGAGTCGCCAATTGCGAACCTCAGGTATTTCCTGTGTTTGAGATGGATTGGCACATGGAAATAAGCATCCTGAAGGTCCAGAGATACCAGCCAATCCTGGAGCTGGAGGGCCTGAAGAATCTGAGAGAGTTTCCATCTTGAACTTGTCCTTCCTGAGGAACTTGTTCAATTCTCGTAAGTCCAGGATGGGTCTCAGTCCTCTGTCCTTCTTTGGTATGAGAAAGTAGGGGGTAGTACCAGCCCTGGTTCCTGTCCGCTACAGGTACCGGTTCTATGGCACCTTTCTCTAGCAGGTCTATAATTTCCTGCAAGAGGAGCTGATCTGGAACTTTTAGAGAGCTGTTCCCCGGTGGATGACTCTGAGGAATGTGTAGAAAGGGTAGGCAGTAACCTTGGGCAACTGTCTCCAATGCCCAAGCATCTGATGTTATAGCCTGCCATTCCGTCAGATGGTGAGTTAACCTGCCCCCTACAGGTGTATTGTGTGGGAAGGCCTCAGAGTAGTTTGGGGCGGCTGATGCAGATGCCGAGGGTAAAGAGGCACCTGTTGCTGCTGCGGTCTTAGTACTTTTGACCCGTCCACCTCGGGTGGATCTCCTTTGGCCTCTTTGAGCCGGCTGTCCTCTGCCTTTCCTGAATGTGGAATAATAGCGAAAGGACTTTCCTCTCCCAGAGGTTCCTGAGGAGCGAAAAGGAGTTTGGCGGATAGCAGCTCCTAAAGATTTTGCTGCTGCTTTAGAAGTCTGTACCTTTTCCAGACTGTCATCAGCCTTTTTCCCGAATAATGAAGAGCCGTCAAAGGGCATATTCAAAAGTCTGGCCTGTACATCAGGGGCAAAGCCCGACTTTCGCAACCACGCATGCCTGCGGATTGTTGTACTTGCCGCCATGGCCCTGCTGATACTGTCAGCGGAATCAATGCCAGTTTGTAGTGATTCGCACATGGCATCTTTGCCATCTTTAATAATGTTAAGGAAGGCTTCCTTTTCCTTTCCTTCGGGTATGCAGTCAGCCGCTGATGAAGCACACTCCCATAGTGTGTGACTGAACCTGGCGAGCGTACAGGTGGCGTTGATGGACTTCAACGCCATACTACAGGCAGAGAAGACTTTCTTTGCCATAGAGTCATACCTCTTGTCATCTCTATCCTGTGGGACAGTAGGGTAAGCGGTCCTACTGCTAGATGAAGTTGCCGCTTGAACCAGCAGGCTCTATGGGGTCGGGTGTTTTGACAGGTATTCAGGGTCAGCAGCCGGTACCCTATACTTGGTTGACAATCTTTTATTGACTGCAGGGATAACTTCGGGAGTTTCCCAATTAGATGCAATTTTCCTTTGTAAGGCTGAATGGAAGGGGACCACCGGGTCCTCCTGTGGGCGTTTGTCCAATATATCCGTTAGGTCATCCTGTTGGAAAACAGGTGAAGGCGCAGACCAACCCATAAACTCAATTATTCTTGCCATCAGGGTTCTATATGGTGTTTCGGCATGTTCCCCTGGGTCTGGCTTAACAAATTCCACTTCTGGGGAAGTGTCCAGCCCACTTGCCTCATGTAGTGACTCCTGTAGTTCCTTCAGCCTTCTCTCCTCAGAGGTGAAATCCTCTGCAGTAGGCAGTGTGGACCTCTGTAACCCGAATGTTTCCTGGTCAGAATCTTCCCCTTCTTCATAAATTGAAGAAAGTCCAGGGTATTCTGACCTCTGAAATGGAGTAAAACCCATTTCTAAGGCAGAAGGAGCCAAACTCGTCGTTATTGGACAAGAAAACGTTGAGGTCGTCGACACCGATGTAACAGGCTTCGAAGGCGCCGAAAACGGCATCGAAAAAACTGGAAGGGGTCTCGAAGAACTCGAGAGGTTTGGGATCCTACTCAAGGGCATCGACGACTGTCTTGGCGTCGTGCCGGAGGCCCTTGAAATCACCGTTGGCTGTGGAGTGGCCTTGGGCCTCTCTTTCATCGGCGTCGACAATGGCGTCGCGTCGTTCGACCGATGCGTCGAGGAACCCTTCCACAACAGCGTCGATGGCGCCGATCCGTGCGTCGAAGGAATCTTTGACGACGGTGTCGAAGACGGTGCCTTCTTACCCGATGGCTCATGGCGCTCTCGGGTGTAATGTTTCGCCGGGTGCTGCGACTCACGGCGTTTTGATTTTTTGGGTTTTTCTCCTGGGGTATCACCCTCAGCTGTCTTCGAGGGGGTCGAGGCCGCGTTCTCGAAGAGGCTTAACATTTTCTTTCTGAATTCCTCCCACTCAGCTTGAGAACTGTATTTGGTGGGACAGGAGACTCTTTCTGGGGACACAGAAGACGACGAGTAATGGGACCTTCGATGTCTCTTTTTTGAGTGTCTTGATCTCGACGAATGGTGGGCGCTGCTTCGAGATCTAGAATGGGAATGTTTTCGACGGCGAGGAGACGAATGCCTCGACTCAGCCAACGAAACTTTCGAGGAGGTTTAGGCTGACTTACCTCTCTCGAGCTTCCCCTTGCGCTCCTTCAAGGCTTTCGCCGTCATGGACGTGCAGTCCTCACTCTCCGAACAATGGTGCCCGGATCCCAAGTACCATAAGCAGATCCTGTGTGGATCCGTTATTGACATTTTTTTACTGCAGTCTCGACATTTCTTGAAGTCGGATCGCGGCGTTGTCGGTTCTCATGAAGAAGCCATCGAGAACTATAAGGTATATTCGAGTAGAAATAGATAATTATCCTGACTGAACTGAGCAACGACGTTCCGAGGCCCCACGAAGCGCGGAAAAACGGAACTGAACAACGGACGCAGCGCGTGGCTACTTATGGGCATGGTGACGTCGGCACCGATACGGTGGCCGTCGAGGGACATCGACTCGGCGGACGTCGACGTGCAGCGCCCTCTACAGATAAAATTGTCGAGGCCAGCAAGCTGGAAACGTATTATCAAAGATAAGGAATACGTCGGAGGACACAATCCCTTCGAAAGAGAAGCATAATGTGAGCCTCCAGGCTTGACATAGAATGGTAGTTTTCCTTCTCGACACTTTGCAGATCTATCTTGAACTTTTTCCAACACGCTGGGGTTCTCTGGTCTGGGCGCAGTTGTTAGACCGCACAGAACACACCTGACAGGTCACGCAACCAGAAATCCTTAGTTCTTCTACTCACTCATAGGTTCCTCAGTATCTTGCCTCTGTGTTTGAGTTTCACATTCAATGTCTCATTGTATTTCAGGGTCTTACTCACATTTCACTTTTGGTGACCCTTTTTCGCTCCTTCATGCTTAGCGTCTTTCAAATATGTAGGTTACTGTCAATTAAGAACGGTTTTAGGGTTCAATCAGTTCTCTATTTAACAAACACATGGTTTTTCAGACTTCACTTATGCCCTAGTCAGAGCCCTTAACTTGATTTGCTACTTTCTTTCAGTTCCTTATTCAATATTGGTAATTGCTGTGTCTCGCGTAACTTGCCTTTCTTGCATTCACTTAGTATCACAGATTCACCTGTAACTGAAGCATTTATTCCTTCAGTGCTGTTCTAGCTTTTGCAGCCCACCCGAGCACCTCGGTCTCTAAGTGGCTTCTCCAGCACTCGTCTGCTTCCTCCTCCGGCGGCTCTCGCTGCTTTTCTCCTTTGCTCCGGTTGCTGCTTTGGATCCACGAGCCCCTGCTCGCCTGTGGACTGGAGCTCGGCTGGCACGGACACAGCGTCTGCGAGGACGGGCACAGCATCCTCTTTGCTCTGGGTTTGCTGCAGCTCTGTTTGATCCCGCTTCACATCGGAGGCTCGCCACGGCTTGGAGATGTCAGCCGGCGTCCCCGTTCCACTTCAAGTCCCACCACAGCTGCCTGCAGACTTCTAGGGTTTCCAGCTGCTCTCTGCTATGACGGTTTCCCAGGTCTCTTTCTCTGTTCACTTCTTGGTTTCTCATTTTATAAGCCTGTAGTCCATCAATAGGCTGCAGGAGTGTACCATTGTCCAATTCTGCCGGACTTTGATTAAGAGGACATGCCTGCCCTCATAGCTTTTAGCAAGCATATTTGCAAGTACTCACCCATCTTAAATCATATAATATTCTGAACAAGCAGGAATCTGGATTTAGAGAGTCATGGAATGGAGATGGTGTTGCTTGACCTAAAGTCCAGACTTCTCCACCATATGGATCAAGGAGAAACAAGCATTCTGATGCTTCTTGACCTGTCTGCCGCCTTCGACCTGGTGGACCATGTATCTTTGGTCACCAGGCTGGAGGAGGAAGCAGGTTTTGCTACCTCTGAGGCACAATGGGTTAAATCATTTCTCTGTGAACGTCAGTGGAGGGCGAGTAGTGCCCTGGCTGATGCTACTCCTAAAGAGCTGGACCAAGTAGTGCCACAGGGGGCCATCTATGCCCCAATGTTTTATAACACTTTTACAGTGCCATTCCTCGATTTTATATATATGACAATGGCATTGAATTTACCAACTATGCCGATGACACTCAAATGTGTCATCCCTTTAACAGGTGTCTTTTGAAAAGACGAACTTAACATTAATAGGATATATGGCCTAATGCAAAACTGGATGTGCATCAATGGCCTCTCACTCAATACCGGTAAAACGGAGTTAATGCTAATGGGGACGGAAGTCAAAACCCATAAGCTGGAAGAGGAGTACGCCCAGCTTCAGCTTGATGGGTGTACAATTCAGATTAAAAAAAAGGTTAAAACCCTCAGGGTTTATCTCGACTGCAACTTTAATGTGAAGGCCCAAGATAGCAGTCTGGTTACATCAGCCGCATACTATATTAAGCTCCTGGCCCATGCACGCCCCTTTCTCTCAAAAGAGAGTCAGGAAACATTAGCACGAGCACAGATGGGATCACAAATTAACTACTGTAGCAGTCTCCTTATTGGTTTACCAAATTCTGAGGTTAATAGACTGCAAGTGGTGCAAAATAATGCTGTCAGAGTCATTGTGGACAGCAATAAAAAGGGACCATATTTCTGATGCGAGAAGAGACCTACATTGGCTCCCCATTGAAGACAGAATTTGTTTTCGTCTTATGGTGATCACGCGCAAATGCCTGAGAAATACAGCACCAGTATATCTTAAAGATGATTTAGCTCTAAAAGTCAGTACATATACTCTGAGATCCAACAATTCATCTCAACTAAAAAATCCTGTCTGTAGGCTGACTCAGGTGAACAAAGGAGCTTTTTATACAGCAGCACCGGCGCTTTCGAATGATCTGCCTCTTAGTTTGAGAGAGGAGACTTCTATTACGGTTTTCAGGAAAAGATTTAAAACCTTCTTGTTTAACTAACTATATTCTCCTCTCCGATATACAGTAATGTACTGGTACTTATCTTCCTGCCTTAATTATGTGTATGTTGTTTATGTTTTGTCCATTAGTGCCCTTAAGCTTCCGGGTCAGTGGCAGCGCCATACAAATCATTAAAGTAAAGTTGTTAGTGGTCATTACTCCTAGTCGCCTCTTCCTTGTCACAGTACTGTTAAAGGACAAAGGTGGGGAAATGAAAGGAGATGATTTGTAATAGCTCATAAAGGCTTGGGGGGGTTTGGTTGACTTTCTAAAGCGAAAGGGGGATACCATGTCTCGCCTACAGGTACCTCATTCCCACTCCCCAAGGACCTTCCACCCAGGTGATCCTCCCTTGCTTGTCCACCCACAGAGTCAGGATCCAAACGTGATGGCCTTTCCCTGGCTACCGGCGCAGAGTATCCCAGGGGAATAGGAGTGAGAATACCCTCAGGTTTCTCATAGTAGGGAACCCCATAGCTGATGCAGTGTTCTTTGGTTGGTCACAGACTTTTCTGTTCCAGATGCATTTTCAGGATTTAGTAATTTTTCTCTCACTAACAGAAAATAACTGGAGTTTGGCTCACCAAGAGCACATCGCTGGCTCGTGTTCTTGGTTACCCCGCTACAGGCTCTGGTTCATTGTGAGTCCACCACAGACACTGAGTTTCTAGCCGAGTCAGGCTTGCACCCTCTTTCATAGGGTGCTGGCTTACGTTATGATTTGGGCTGTGTCCCCCAGTATGCCTACAAGTCCCATCTCTTGGATCCAAGATTGAATAATCTTCATTAGTCCCATTCTTCTATTTTCTCTTCCCTCTCCTTTATCTGCTAGTAGTGGGGTGTGATTCCTTTCTTCAACGTCAAAGTGACAGGTGCCCCACCCCTTTCCAACACCCCTAGACCTGCCCCCTGAACCGCTATACATTTGATTGAGCCCCAATAAATTTTGAAGAAATGTAATTGACACCCAAAATGTTTGATCATTTAATTAAAAAAAAGAGTGTGCGGGACCATGCTATAGGCTGGGTACCACCTTCACAAATAGCATTGAACCCCAAAGTTAAAAGAGGTGCCCAAAGGTCCAGTTCTGCCAACATTTGATTAGAAATAGGTTAAGACCCCCGCTGTAGTGTACAAATAGATGATGTATTGAACCCCTATACATTTTATTAGAGCCCAATAATTTTAGCATAAATTTAATGAGAACCCCAATTTATAGAAATTTAATATACAATGAATAAGACCTCTGCTGTAGTGTATAAATAGATGATGTAATGACCCTCTATACATTTGAGCTAACTTGCCTGAGTCAAACTTTGCCTTTCCCATGTCTACACAAAAGCCCAAAATGACAACCTAATAAATCTCACCTCACGGTTGTTTGTAACCCCGATCGGACTTATGATATTTTCTCTCTGTCCTTTAAACATCTAATAATTAAAAATTGTACATTTTTTATATTCTTCCAATTTCTGTCCTATTATTCTTCTCGCTTACCTTTCCAAACTGCTGGAACATGGAATGTGTTTTGAATAAATCAGCCATCAAAAGTGTGCTGACAGAGACAAGAGACACGTCTACTGTTCGTTGCACTTTGCAAAGCACACATCTCGAATAACCATATGTTATGCTTGAGCTAAAACATGGCGCTGGTGTGCAGCGTATTCTGGGGGCACTCAGAGCCATAATGGATATTTACTCCATGCCTCAGTGAAAAGCTGTACTTACTTTGCTGAGAGCTGAATTTACATTGCTGAAGAAAACATGCTTTCCAAACCTGGTATACAGTCAAGGACATTCTGCTGGGAAAGCTGGTCTTGTTATGTCTTGTTATGAGTTATGGGACTGTTTTCCGTGGCGTTTGTTCTTAGAAGAGGAGGGAAGCGATTTGCTCCTTGAGGTTATTGTCGGTTGACCCAGCTGGCAACCAACGGTTACCCATCAATGCGCAAGTGCATTGCCAGAAGGTTCGAGAAATTACCGCCCCTTTTTGAGGAGTGCATATATGCGGAACCCCTCAATGGTCAGACGGGACAAGTACAAAGACCTCAGTCGGAAGGGGGACGCCTTTGTCCGGCATACCTGTGGGCTGTTGTGCTCTCGGCCTGGCTGTTATCGGGGTCTTCCAGCCGCTTCTGGCGAGATGAGGGATTCAGTTACGCCCACGGTGATGTATTTTCTTTTGAATTCTCTGTCTTTTCTGTGATTTATTTCTGTGTTATCACTTGTTGCTTCCAAGCTTTGAATAAATAGCCGTATAAGTGCTCATTATTTTCTAGGCGTGCGTGTGGTTGTAAGTCATTGCATCGTCTACCTGCGTTTAAAGTATTGGCTCTGCAATTGCGCTGGTGATTAATGACTGTCCGTGCACTCTGGGCGAGCAATACACCATAGAATCTGTAAACATGCGTCTGCAGAAGGGTCTGGCCCTTGTAGCTCCTACATTCACTGATGCAAGTACTAGTAGATGTCATTAAATGCAGATGAATGTAATTTCATGTAAGAGTTTAGGATGTGCTATATATGTATGAAACTGTTCAAACCCATTCACAGTGGAGATCTTTAAGTGGCATCTGGTGTTGCGCAGTGCCAGAAGTCCGTTTCTGGTTTTATTTACATAGTCCTTGCACCCTGCACTTTTGGCCGCTTCAAACCAAGAAAAAAGTGAAGGAGGTTGATGTATTTGTACACGTAAGGGTGCGCAGAGGTGCCTACATGCATTTAATGGGTTGCACTATTTTAAACAAAACATTAACTTTTGAATGGCCCATACTCGGAGCTTGGACCAGAATGGATACCAGTCGGGTTATTCTCAATTTCTGTCCTTATACATCAGCCACGGAATATGCACTGGAAATGTACAGAAAACGTGTGCCACAAATAGCCTCCTTGCAAACCAGTTTAAAGTGGCCCCGCCACGTCCCTCTTAGCATTTTCCTTATTTGGAAATGTGCTTTCCCTTAAATTTAGGGGTAGGAGAAAGGACAAGTCTGCACAGCAAAAGAATCTGACTTTTAAAAAAGTGTTTGTCTTTTTGAACTTGGTGCCAGTCGAAGATTTTCTTGAAAAGCTACATATTATTTATTTTTAATAATGGATTCAACGCCACCTGCATACACCCCCCACCCATAACAGCTCTTTTCGGTGCGCAATGAATCGTACTGCTAATTGCTGGAGAGCTATTATATGGCGTGCATTACATTTGACAAGCCTTTCTTCCATGCAGTTTTTCGCTGGCATGCAATACAGCACGTGTCCTTTGAAAATGTTATTAAATACTGTATGGGAGGCATGGTATTATAAGTATGACACAGACACAAGAGTTACACGTTTCAAAACCTTTATTATATTCTTAGGGTTTGGAAAAGCTCCTACTCTGCCCTATAGCGATCATGGGAGTAGTCTCTACCATTAAATAATAAAGAAAAGTGTGATGATGGGAATGTGTATGCGAAGGAATTTCAGTGCTACAACAAAGGATCAAAGTGTCTGAGTCAGCTCTCCTTCCCACGTTGGACAGCACGGAGTAAGGCGACCCCCGTAAACAGGATGACAAACTCTGGCTCAGGTTATCAAAAAAAGGCAGTTCAAAATGTGGGTAGGGCCCACTTGGCTTTCCAAGTTTAAGTCATTTATTACAGCTTTTCCAGAGTTCTTTCACAGTTCAACATAAGTTCACGTAGGTCTCCCTCAGCCGGGCTCGGACCTCACAATCACAGCACTTGCAGGGTTTCCCTTCCCCAAGCTTTATACACATTCCAAAGGGGTTCCCTTGCCCTAAATTATTTCATATTCCAGGTGTCCCTCGGTCGGGCTCTGACCTTTCTCTGATGTCGAAGACTTTTGAATGTGCAAGGCTTTTACTGTAAACCTCCGCAGGACCACTTCCACTGTCCCTTTATGTTATTTGCCACAGTGTCTCTTGGTCTTTGTAGTTCCGTACCACAAGCACAAAAATTCAAAGAACTCTTTCTCTTAAAGCATTCACCTTTTCACTTCCCCTTTTGCCGGGGTTAATCTTGACCATTGCACATTTCAGAGTTAGTTTACTTTGTAACAAAACATCAAACATTTTGCGGAAACTTTCGAGTGGGCTACTTCCTTTCACTGGACCACTATGTTACTCTTTATCACTGGCTTCACAGTTATCAGCAACTTAAAAATTCATCACTGGTTTGCTTTCTTTCGCATTTTGTGCGCAACCTTCAATTGTGAGATACACTGTTACGGCTTCAATCTTTCCTTGACACAAACCAGCCTATCATGTCTTTCACTAACTCACCAGTTGTGTGTGTTCTTTTGTCTCTGCGGCTTTGATTCACGAGTCAAGGTTAATACCACAACCTTGGCCTTGCCTCCTCAACTACATCATTCAATCGTGTGGGTTGCTGGCATCCTTGAAACACAATGCAGGTTTCTTCTTGTCTGCGATTCTGCTTTCTCTGTGTCTCCTTCACAACTTCCCACAGGCAACGACCACCTGCAGGGAACCTCTGGGTTTCTCTACCCTTTGCTCTAGTCCCTCAATCCGTCATCCTGCTCTAGTGGGTTCACCTTTGCCCTGGAAGATCTGCTCCTTCTTGTGTTCCACCTTGCCCAGAGTGTGTATTTATGTTCCGCCTTTTATGCGTATGGGGAGAGCTAATGGGTATCAGATGTATGTGATTAAAGTCGAGTACCTGACTTTGCCTGACCTGATTAGCAGGATATGTCCAATGAGATATGTAAGTGTTAAGCCTTTTTACCCTCAGTCGCCCTCTTTCTCGACCCCGTGTTTGTGTAGAAAGAGGAGGGGGCGAGGGGAGTTGGGACATTGGAGAATCCTATAAAATAGGATGGGGAATGGACACGGAAGGGAGGGAATACTGCGGCTCACCATCGGTTGCCCCACCCCCACTCCCTGAAGACCCCCCACTCAGGTGATCCTCCTGCACTGGTCCACCCCCAGGGTCTGGATCCAAAGGCAATGCCATGCCCTGGCCACCTGAGAGAGAGATCCCTAGGGACAAGCAAGGGAGACACCCTTTGATCTCACAGATTTTGAGGCCCACATCGGTGCAGAATGGGTTTTGTGCTTCACCAAGGGCTGATGAATTGTGGGACCCACAAAAGCTCAGAATGGGTTTTGTGCTTCACCAAGGACCAATGGAATCTGGGGGTACACAATGGCACAAAATAGGTTTGTTGCTTCACCAATGGGTCTTGGAACAGAACCCCAACCACCAACAAATCATGAGAATGTTTTGTCAACGGGTCTTGGTACTTGCCACTTAGGAATGTTTCAGTAAGTGGACGTGGAGCTTGCAATTTCCCGTCTGGTGGCCGTGTTTTAACAAGAGGCCATGCATTTGGGGCCACTAATATAACAGGTCAGAGAGCCTGTATTACGGGGGCTGGCCTGCACCATGGCAATGCTTCAGCACGGGCCGTGGAGGTCCGGCCCCAAGCAAGCGCCACAGGATGTCATGGTAGACGTGACAGTTGATATAAATGTGGAATCCTGTTTTGGAGATGTGGGGTTGGGCCCGTGTGTATTACCCATGCCTTAATTCACGCCTACGGCTGGTTTGTGGTTAAGCCGGTATTTTAAAAGCGTAGAACAACCTCAGGTCAGTCTGCAGTTGTTGCATGAGCAGGGGTGCGACAATATAAATGTTGGGTCTTCCAAAAGACAAAAACTTCAACCCCTGGTAGAAAATGAAACTGTTATTGAAAGAGGAATCAAGTCTAGAGGAATATGTTTGAGTCTTAGAAAAAGTAGTAAAGCATCTAGTAGTGGGGTATGGGGTGTTGTGTAACTTTGCTGATGGGGCTACAGACTTGATGGCGGGGTCTGTGGTCATCCATGAGCGGCCAATCCACTATCCAGATACCGCAATAAAAAATGTCTGAAATGTGGAACATAATACACTAGCACCTGATGGACCGGGTCAGTTTGAAAATCACAACACTGCTTCTATCCCACAGATATCTGCTGCAAATCATGATGTAGCGATAGCTGGTCCTAGCACAGTCAACCCCCCACCAATAACTGCCCCAAGAAATATTACAAGCATCAGACATAACAGTGCTCCACAAAGGTTTATGACTAGTGACTAGCACGCACCCAAAAAAAACAAAACAGTCATCTTTTAAAAAATCAGCAAACGGCTAAAGCACAATATAGTTTAACCAGCAGGCGCTGCAACAGGGGTGATACTACGGGTAAAGTTAAAAACACAGGAGCTGTTACAGTCAGGCCACCTGTATAGTGTATGGATGGATATGCATGTCAAAGGGGTGGTGAAGACACTGCGCAATCCTTAAATTGGTGTAGATCTAGAGATCAGCCGTGGTGGTTATTGAAAATCTTCAAAAAGGCCAGACTGGTCATATCCAGACACAATCCGCCTAACACCCCGCAACTACAGCCCTCTCAGCCCCCAGCTGCACCTGTGTATTTGAACAGTATCCAAAAGTATCAAAGGCTTATAAAACATTCACAGGCATGGAGCAATTTTGAGTCATTTAGATGTATAAACTTGGACCAATTACACTCATTGGGACACAGGCTAGATGATAGTCTGTGGAAACACTGGTCGAGAGTATAAATCACAAACCACCGGTGCCACAATCCTCCTTCCTCCTTTGAATCTACACCCAACTATTGCTTTTCCTCACTCTACTCACTTTGTTGCTATCTATCGCTCTCTTAGCACCAATGGATCATTCTTCAATTAACTTGATTCTATCGCCCGTCACATCAACTCATCCTCTTAGTTGACTTTATCCTTCCTTCTCCTAACACTCAGCGAAAATGTGACCTTCAGTTTTTTCTCTATTTACATACTATCCCCACTATTCATAACCTACCCTCTCTGCAGGCAACATTTTTGACCTCCTGTTCATTTCCAGCTTTCTCTCAGCAACTAACACTACTGCCACGCCATCTGTTTCGAACCACTCCGTTGTATCCACCAGCATTATCTTTCCTCCGTCTAAACTTTCCTCCCCACCTACTACTCCCATTTCCAAAAGAAAATGCAAACCCCCTGCTATTCGTCCCTTCCTCTCTGATCTTCAACTCTCACTCTCGTTCTCTCCAGTTCCTTCACCCACTGACACTGCTTTCTCCACCTTCCAGTCCCTCCTTCACAATTCCTTTTCTTTTCATTTTTTACGGTTTACTTTTACCCCTAAATCCCAGCGTCCTCAAGCTTGGGTCTCCCTACATATACATGGTCTCTGCACTGATGTGTATCAGGGACTCTACCTCACCCTCTTCCTACTCCCTCCTCCTACTTTCTTCACTCCACCTACATTACCATCTTTCACTAGCTCTATCTCACATGTCAGTCATACCAACACTGAGGAAGTCCTTAAACTGCTGATGGAGGCTAACCACTCCTGTGCCCCATCAGATACTCCTGTGTCTCAGCTTGTCAGACCTATTGCTCCTTTAGTGGCCTCTCACCTTGCTAATCTCATCAACCTGTCCTTCGACTTTGCCTGCTTTCCCTCTATTTTCAAAACAGCCATAGACATCCCTCTCTTGAAAAAGCAAGGTGCTGATCCAAACCTGCCAACCAACCTACGACCTGTGTCACTTCTTCCTCACTACTCTAAGGTGTTGGAAAGAGTTGTATTCAACCACCTTATCAACCTTCTTGACATGCACAACCTTCGTGATCCTCTCCAAGCTGGTTTCCACTCCAGAGAAACTGGTCTCATGAATATCTCCAACTTCATTGCCTCTGCTAAACATTGTTTGTTTGTTTATTAATTTCTATAGGGCACCTAACCCAGAGGAATCTGGGCGCGTTAGCACAAGATTACAGTGTTACAGGTAAGCAAGTCACACATTACACAATACAGTAAGGTACATTTAAGAACAGGTATATTAAGTAGCAGTATGTTACATAAGACACCAGTTGCAGAATTAGCACACTTAGCTAGGAACTATGAGTAAAAAGCGTGGGATAAAGGCAGAAAGCATTGAGCATTGTGAGGGTGTACAAGGTGGCTGGGAGTTATTGTACAATGGGAGGCCTTGGAAGTGTTGGACTCCTGTTATCTTGGTTGGTCCTTCATTGTTAGCCAAGTAATGGACTTTCTCCTGAAGTTGGCGAAGGGCTGCGCCATCTTGAGGGATGGTGGGAGTATATTCCATAGCTGGGCAGCCATAACTGGGAAAATACTCCCCCTGACTTTTTTAGTTTGTACCTCGCCCAGGCTGGAGGTATTGGTGGACCTAGTGACCCATGTACAGGTTCTAATGGTGAACTTCTCACTTAGGTTGAGTGGGGGAGCATGATTCAAGGATCTGAATGTGAGAGACATAGTTTTCAGCTGAATCTTATCCTTGATGGACAGCCAATTGTACTGTCTTCTGATTTCTGAGATGTAGTCTCTCCTTGGGATGCTCAAAGATGTCCTGAGAGCATTATTGTGCACGATTTGTAGTTTATTGAGAATGAACTTACTAGCACCTAGATAAAGTCCATTACAATAATCCAGTTTGGACAAGATAAGGGCTCTAGCTAAGGTAAGACAACTTACAGAAGAGAGCACTGGTTTACAGGCTCTTATCAATTTGCCGTATAGGCTGTGGCTGAAGCCGTAGCGTTGACTTGTTTGTGTAGGCTTAATGTGGAATCTAGGTAAAAAACAAGTGTTTTCACTTCTTTAGCCACCAAAATATTGTTCCCATCTATATTGAATGAGATATAATCTGTGTTGAGTTTATTCAAGTAAGATGCGCAGCCTAGGAGCTAAGAGCTTGGTTTTATTGTGATTCAGGCAGAGGCCATGGGTGATCATCCATGCCTGAATGATTAGATACATTTTGTTCACTAGCCGCACATCAGCATAATTGTAACCTATCCTCCATCCTAATCCTCCTCGACTTATCTGCTGCCTTGGATACCGTAGATCACCCTGATCTGCTGAATACTCTTTCTCTACTAGGGAATCCTGATGAAGTATTTGCCTGGATCAAGTCATACCTGTCAGCTCGTCAATTCTCTGTTTCATGGACAACAACAACAAAACCTCTCAACTCACTCCTCTTCCTGTTGGTGTTCTGTAAGGCTCATCTTAGGTCTCCTCCTGTTCACTTTTTCTCTTGGAGGACTTATCACCTGTTTGGGGTTCTCGTACCAGCTCAGCAGACAGCACGTAAATCCTTTTCCCCTTTTCTGAACTCTCCACTGACCTGTCTACCAAAATCTTAGACTATTTCTCTGCTATTAAATACTATATGGCGTCACACTCTCTTAGGATTGAACTTCTCCAAAAACAGAGGTGCTTTTTTTCCTTGACAAATCCCCTCTCTTCTCCTCCCCTGCCTATCCCGATTGTCTTCCCTACTCCTCTTCAACTAAAAATCAGTGTCATCACACACATTCTCTACCTTCATCTCTCAAACTGCCACAGCGGTTCACCTCAAAGGCCTAGAAATCAGGGAAATTAGGGACCTCCTTCTCTTCAAAACCGCCAAACATCTCCTAACCACTCGTCTTCACTAAACTACTGTGCCAGTATCCTCTCTGTTTTTATCAAACTATGCATTCTGTCCCCTTGACAAAATCATTAACTTTGCTACAGGAATTTCTTGAACTCCATTGCATCACCCCTATTACCTCCTATTGCCAACTGGCTGTCTGGCTAACTATGCAAAACACGGCTAAATTCAAATGTATCCTACAAGGCATAAATCCATCCACGGTAACACACTGCTGTATCTGTTATGTTAGTGGAATTTGTACAGTGCACGGTCACCCGAATTTATCTTGGCACTAGAAATGGTTGTAGAAGCCATAATCCAAAGCCGTAAAGGACTAGAACAGAAGAGTTTTAGCACCTTCCTGAAGGCCAAGTGATTCGACAAGTTTTTACTGTCAGTGGCAGATCATTCCAGATTTGCGCAGCGACACCCGAGAAAGCCCGCCCGCCAATATGTGATCGGCGAAAAGATGGCACACAACGCAAACCGGCCGAGGCAGAACAAACAGCAGGTGGGAAGGTACCGAGTAAATTTAGACAGGAGGGATTCTGCCCCCTGTCCATGCAGCGCCCAATGGGCAATGCAAAGCGCCTTAAACTTGATCTGCGGCGCAACCGGAAACCAATCCAGGGTGCGTAGCACAGGGGAAATATGAGCCCCATAAGGAGACCCTGTAGCCACCTGAGCAATAGATCAAATAATGTTCAATTTCATTATCTTCTCAGTTAAATCCTCTTAAAGAAATACAAGTGAAAATTATAGCTTCAGTGACAAACGTTTATTGAAATGTGTACCTCCTGGGGTTGTCCAACTGAACAACAACAAATGGATTCTCTTTGATAGTTCTGAAGGTTTTTGGGGTCACTCCCCAGCACTCACATTCTCTTGGCTGCTTGCTTCCTTTCAAGACTCTCTTGCATCTCAAGGTGTAGTAGGCGGTGACTACTTTCGATCCTTGTTATTCTCTTATTGTGGCTTGGCCACAAGGTAGGAACAAGTTACTTACCTGTAACTGTTGTTCTCCAGCATGGGTCTGGCATGGATTCACATGCTCATGAATATTCCCCGTCGTCAGGCTGGGAATCCTCGGTAAAGAAAAAACCAGTATCAGTTTCGTTTCTGATCTGTCTTTCGTAGTAATAACCAATCACTGGTCTCTGCGTCATACTGACCACAGCCAATGACTGCCCTCTACCTAAGCACCGCCTCTGGCAGCCATCTTCAGATTTGGAAGCACGTGAAGTGGCAGTATGACCAAGTGAAGAGCCGCAGAGGGGTAGGCGGGAGGGTTCGCATGTGAATCCATGCCAGACCCATGCTGGAGAACAACAGTTACAGGTAAGTAACTTGTTCCTTCTCCAGCATGGGGTCTGGCATGGATTCACATGCTCATGAATAAAGAATACATAGCAGTACACACATGCACAACCACGGGAGGTGGCAAAGGCTCAACATTAAGCATCACATCAACTCAACATTAAGCATCTTACCTCCTCACCAGGCTCACCTCAGGCGAACAGGTTGCGCAGCACTGCTTGGCCGACCCTGGACTCCTCCCTGGAATCCCGGTCGACGCAGTAGAATTTCGTGAAGGTGTGCGTCGACCTCCACGTAGCAGCCCTGCATATGTCCAGCAGGGGCACACCAGATAGGAACGCCGTGGTAGCTGCGATCGCTCTGGTGGAATGGGCTCTCGGACGGCCAGGCAGCGGTCGGTTTGCCAACCGGTGACAGCACATGATACAGCCGGAGAGCCATCTGGAGATGGAAGCCTTCGAGAGAGCCTTCCCCTGATTGACAGGTCCAAAGTTCACAAAGAGTTGTGACGTCTTCCGAAAACCCTTCGTGCGGTCCACGTAGAACTTCAGCGCTCTAGCTACATCCAGCGAGTGCAGAGTCCTCTCAGCCGGCGACGAAGGCGACGGGAAGAACACAGGTAACACCAAGGGTTCGTTGAGATGGAAGTCCGACGGTACCTTGGGCATGAAGGAGGGGTGCGTCCTGAGCACTACCCTCGTGTCGTGGAAAGTCAAGTACGGGGCCTTGCAGGAAAGGGCCTGGATCTCTCCCACTCGTCGTGCGGAGGTGATGGCCACAAGAAAAGCTGTTTTCCACGATAGAAACTTCAACGGGGCCGAGTGCAGAGGCTCGAACGGAGGTCCCATGAGCTTGGTCAGCACCACGTTGAGCTCCCACGCCGGGGCCGGAGCCTTCACTGGCGGGAATGATCTGAACAGTCCCTTCATGAACTCCTTCACCAGACGATGAGACCACAAGGACGTCCGCCCCGTGGTTCTGGTGTATCGGGAGATCGCAGCAAGATGAATCTTGATGGACGCGTGTGCCAGACCAGCTTTGGCCAGCGTCAGCAGGTACGGCAGTACTTGGGGAGCCGTAATCCGTAGAGGGTTAATCTTCTGTGCGTGGCACCAGACAGAGAACCTCTTCCATTTGTGTCCGTAGCATTTAAGAGTCGAGGACGCCCTGGCCTTTGCAAGAACCTCTCTGCAATCGGCCGGTATGTCGTATCCTCCAAACTCTAGCGCTGCAGGAGCCAGGCCTGCAAGTTCAGCGACTTCGGGTCGTGGTGGAGGATGGCGCCTCCTTCCCTGGAGAGTAGATCCGCGTCCGCCGGCAGCTTGATCGGCGGGGACGCTGACAAGTCCAGCAAGTCCGGGAACCATATCTGCCTCGGCCACGCAGGTGCGACGAGGATCATCCTGCACCGTGACCTCTTGAGCTGGTTGACAAGCCGGATTAGCAGAGGCAAGGGAGGGAACGCGTAGAGGAACAGGCCCTCCCAGGGGAACGAGAAAGCATCGCCCATGCTCCTCGTCTGGGGAAACCTGCTGGCGAACCTCCGGCACTTGGTGTTCGTCGCCGTCGCGAACAGGTCGATCTGGGGTGTGCCCCACCGTCGGAAGAGGCGATCCACCAGATCCTGCCGTAGTTCCCACTCGTGGCACGAGCGCAGCTCCCTGCTGAGTGAGTCGGCGATGGTGTTTTTTATCCCTGCCAGATGAAACGGCACCAGAAAAATCCCTTGGGCGACGGCCACAGGTCCTGCGCCTCCTTGGACAGCGCTGGGGACCTGGTTCCGCCCTGTTTCCTGATGTAAAACATGGTGGTGGTGTTGGTGGTGTTGTCGGTGAAGATCCTCACCACCTTGCCCTTGAGGGACGGAAGGAAGGACCTGAGGGCCCAAAACACTGCACAGAGCTCCAGGACGTTGATATGCAGGGACTTCTCCGTCGGGAGCCAGAGTCCCCTTGCGTGCAGATTTTCGGTGTGCGCTCCCCACCCTTCCAGGGAGGCATCCGTGGTCACAGTCTCCTGGTGGGCTGGGGTCTGGAAGTCCATGCCCGCCGTCAGATGCGCGCGGGTGCCCCACCACCGTATCGCTAGTCGGAAGCTCTCGTCAAGCTTGATCCTTTCCTCGAAGCTGCCCGTCGTCTGGATCCAGCGCGCATCCAGGAATTCTTGCAACGGGCGCATCCGGAGCCTGCACATGGGAATGAGGTAGATGCAGGAAGACATCATCCCGAGGAGGGACTTGATGGACCTCACTTTGGCCGCGTCGGCCACCAACATCCGTTGCACCTTGCCCAAGATGGTCCTGGTCCTCTCCTCCGACGGGGAGGCCAGAAGGGACACTGTGTCGAGCCTCGCTCCCAGAAACAGTACGACTTGCGCGGGCACCAGGTGGGATTTGGCGTAGTTCACGGCGAATCCCAGGTCCGTGAGGAGTTGGACGGTCCTTGCCGTGTGGACCACGGCGAGCTCCCTCGTCTTGGCGCGGATGAGCCAGTCGTCCAGGTAGGGGTAGACGTGAATCCCCTCGCGGCGCAGCTGCGCCGCCACCGGTGCGAGGCACTTGGTGAATACCCTGGGTGCCGACCGTAGTCCGAAGGGAAGGGCTTTGAACTGGTAATGACGCCCTTGGACCACGAACCTGAGGAATTTTCGGTGCCCCTTTAGGATGGGAATGTGGAAGTAGGCATCCTCCAAATCCAACGACGATAGGAAGTCTCCTTCCTCCAGCTGACCCAGGACGTGCTGGAGGGTGACCATCCGGAACTTCTGCGCCTTGATGAACTTGTTCAGACGTCGCAGGTCAAGGATGGGGCGCCATCCTCCCGTCTTCTTCTTCACGAGGAAGTATTCTTTCCTGGCCACGGGGGGGACGCGCGGGCACCTTCTTTGAAACTCGAGCGCGTGGCCCCGGGCCAGGGCGTCCAGCACCCAACGGTCGGTGGAGATGGACTCCCACACGCTGACGAAGCCCGCCAGCCGGCCTCCCACCGGGGTGCTTCGGTGGGGGCCCGACCCCACGGCCGGTTCAATCCTGCTTGGACGCGGCCTTGCCGCCTTGACCTCCTTGGCGACGACGGCGGGGTCCGCTAGACTTGCCTCGTCCTCTGTAGGCCTCTTGCGACGACGAGCGGGCCGCTTGACGGTAGGAAGCGAAACCGCCGCCGGAACCTTTGGAGGCGCCCTTGCCTCCGCCGCTCCGAAAGGGCGTCCGTCGTTGCTGCAGGACTCCAAGGGCCCGGGCCGTCTCAGTATCCGCCTTGATGGCCTGAAGGGAATCGTCCACTGTCTTCCCAAACAGGTTGTTCCCGTCGAAGGGCATGTCCAGGACTCTGGTCTGGACGTCCTGCCGGAAGTCCGTAGCTTTGAGCCATCCACGACGTCGAAGGCAAACGCCGTTGCCCAGCTGGCGGAACCCAGTGTCGGCGATGTCCGTCGCCACGGTGATGGCGTGGTCCGAGGCCACCTCACCTTCCTGCAGGATCTCCAGGGCCTCCGCCCTCTTGTCGTCCGGCAGAAAATCCAGCAGGGGAGCTATCTTGTACCAGAGCTCCCTGTCGTAGCGGGCCACGATAGCCAAGGCGTTGGCCGCTTTAATCGTCGTCGCTGCCGACGAGATGACTCTACGTCCCATAGCATCCAATTTCTTTCCCTCGCCGTCCGGCGGGGAAGTCGATGTGGAGGCCCCCCCCCCGCTTTCTTCCTGGCTGCCGCGGAGACGACGGAATCCGGGGTAGGTTGCGCCCGGAGGCATAGGGGGGCCGTGTCCGGGACCCGGTACTTCTTCTCGTACCGGTCTCTTCTAGCTGGCGTCGTGGAAGGGTTCTTGAGGAGGGAAAGGCCCTCATCCCAAATGTCGTCCAACAGAGGCACTGCGAGGACCGTCTTCCTCTTGGCCTCGCGCCGCTGATAAAGGAAGCCTTCCTTTTTCTTCTCCTCAGGGCAGAGTTGGAAAAGCTCGGAAGCCCTGGAGATCATGGAGTGGAAAGATCCGATCTCGTCGGGCGGAGAAGCCCTGGTGGGAGGCGACGACGGAAAATCCTCGTCGTATGCCTCGTCGTCCGTACCCGTCGCTGCCGTGTCAGTCCCCGTATCATCCCCTCGGGTGGACGGGGAGGAGGGCTGGACGGGGCGCGACGGTTGAAAAGGAGGTGGTGGATGGATCCTTCTTTTCTTGGTAGGGGGAACACCAGAAGGTCCCGGTTCTGGATCCCCCGACGGGAGAGGTTCCTCCGTCGGTAACGGTAGCCTCGTCCTTATCTCGGAGCATAAGGACTGTATGGCCAACAAAATGGCCGCCGAGTTGTCTTGCGGCGCTGGCAGAGGGGAGTCCGACGGGCGAGCAGGGGCCCCGTCGGTATCCTCGACGATGTCGTCGTCGTCACCTGCGTCGGGGTCCATTCCGACGGCTGGCCTTCTTCCACGCCTAGGCCGTGGCTTAAGACCTCGATCAGCTCCTCTTCTGAGGTTGAGGCCGAATCTACGACGACGCCCTGCCCCCCCTTCTTCCCCACGGAGGGTTTCACGGGGGTCCTATCGATGGGCACAAAAGAAGACTCCCTCCGAGGAGGCAGGGAGATTCTGGGCCCTGAGGTCGCCACCACTGGTGCAGCCACCACAGGCTGAGCCAGGGCCGCCGCGACCGTTTCGATAGAGGGCTTGGTCGGATGGATCAAGGCCTTCACCACCTTAGGTGCGCTCACCGCCTTATCCTTGAGGGAGGGGGCACTGGCACGCTCCTCCTCTGCCTTAGAGCTCGACCGGGGCCTCTCCAGGAGCTTCGCCGGGTGCTCGGCCTTCCTCTTACCCGACCCAGAGCGTTGGCTCGTGGTTGATGGTGCCGGGGAGGGTGCGCCCTGCCTGGCGCCCGTAGAGCCCGACCGTTCGGCGCTCCCGGTGCCAGCGGACTCGCGGTGCTTGGCCTTATGTTGGGCCCCCGTCGCCGGGGCGCCCTCAAAGGTCTTAGAAGACCGCTCGGATTTCTTCTTCTTCTCGCCAGACGGGCTCTTACCCTCCAGCCAGTTGGCGAGACGTTGATGGCGGTCCTTCATGGTCCGTTCCGACATGTTGCCGCAAAACGCACAGTCCTTCTCCACGTGCGTCTTGTCCTCATGAAGGCAGTAAAGGCAGAAAGAGTGTTCGTCCTCCTTAAAGACGTTCTGCAGCTGGCATCCAGGGCAGACCCTGAACAGCTTTCCGGGCGTCGAGCTTCCCTTCTCCTGGGCCATCTCCGAGACCGGGCCTGAGAAGCTTCTGGAGTCCTCCGAAGTGTAGCTCGACGAAATCTTCACCCTTGAGGGGCACAGATGAATCCGACACGGGTCCCCGTTGATCGGATGTAGGATCGGTGGAGCTTGAGGCTCTTTTGACCGAAAGAATCGAAGTTTTTTGTGAAAAAGCGCGAAAAATAGCACTAACGCTCGAGAGCAATAGCACGAGGATCCCAACACATGAACGTGCGGTAAAAATCTGAAGATGGCTGCCAGAGGCGGTGCTTAGGTAGAGGGCAGTCATTGGCTGTGGTCAGTATGACGCAGAGACCAGTGATTGGTTATTACTACGAAAGACAGATCAGAAACGAAACTGATACTGGTTTTTTCTTTACCGAGGATTCCCAGCCTGACGACGGGGAATATTCATGAGCATGTGAATCCATGCCAGACCCCATGCTGGAGAATAGCGACTTTCACAGGCAGTGGGAGCCACACCTGTCTTTTACCTTCAGCTTCCCCAGGGAGGTGCCTTTCTTTGGGGTCCCAATATCTATATTCACCTTCTCCTCCTCCTGCTTCCTAGTTACCTGTGCTTGGTATTCTTTAGCCCCTGTATGAAATTCCCCTCCTTCCTTCACCTTTGTATTTGCATCTCCCAACCTCTGCTTTTATCCACCTCCTTCCACCCTTTTCTGTTCTCCTTCCACCCTTTGATGTCCCCCTCCATCTTCATTAAAGGTGGCTTCATAGGCACAACAACCAGTAGGACAGTGTTCCCGATTTATTCCAAAAGAAATAAGATTTGGGAAAGCTTGTGGAAACCAGACTAAGACCGTCCTTAGCCTTCTCCCAACCTCCACGTGGGCTCCCGCAGGTAAGTAACATATTCCATCATGGGTCTTGCATGCGTTCACATAATCATAAATATTCCGTGTCGACAAGATGGGAATCTTCGGTAAAAAGAAAGCAATTTTGCTTTAAACTGAAAACTGCTTGTCACCTCTATAATGAATCATTGTCCTTTGGGTCATACTGCCGACAGCCAATGACACTAGTCTTCCTAAACTCCACCCCTGGTGGCTATCTTCAGATTTAGCAGAGCATGTAAAGTGGCAGTATGAACCAAGAAGAGCCACAGGGGGGGAAGGAGGGAGGTTTGCATGTGAATCCAGGCAAGACCCATGCTGGAGAACAGGAGTTACAGGTAAGTAACTTGTTCCTCCCCCAGCATGGGGTCTTGCATGGATTCACATGCTCATGAATACAATTACACAGCAATACGTAAACACAACCACGGGAGGTGGAATGGCTCAACAGAAGCAATACACTTACCACTGGAACAGACTCACCTCAAGCAAACAGGTTGCATTGCACCGCTTGGCCGACCTGGGACTCCTCCCTGGAATCCCCGTCAATGCAGTAGAATCTCGTGAAGGTGTGGGAGGACCTCCACATAGCAGCCCTGCAGATGTCGAGCAGGGGAACACCAGAGAGCAATGATGTCACTGTAATGGCTCTGGTGGAGTGGGCTCTCAGTCGGCCTGGAAGAGGTCTGTTGGCCAGAAGATATGATATGATAGGTTATCTATAATGTGCTTAATACCCAGAGGTTTCTAAGCGCGGACAGAGGGATCAAACCTGTGGTGTTCTGTGTCGTCTTTCTTTCAATGCGAGCACGTTGCCCCTGAGCTATCCTCCTAATTACAGTGCACGACAAAGCCACCTGGAAATGGAAGCTTTAGAAAGGGTCTTTCCATGTCCCACAGGTCCAAAACTGACAAAAAATTGAGTTGTCTTCTGAAACTCTGTCATGCATGCCACATAAAACCTCGAGGCACAAACAAAGACCAGCAAATGCAATGCCCTTTCAGCATGTGCAGATGGGTTCGGAAAGAAAACGGGCAGAACCAAAGGTTTGTTCAGATGGAACTCCGAAGGAACCTTCAGCACAAATGTGGGATGGGTCCGCAGCACCGCCTTCATAGCGTGGAATGTCAAGTACGGCTGCTTGCAAGAGAGGGCCTCGATCTCCCCGATTCACCTGGCTGACGTGATGGCCACCAAGAAAGCAGTCTTCCACAAGAGAAACTTCGGAGGAGTTTGATGCATCAGTTAAAATGGAGGCCCCATGAGCCTAGTCAAAACCACTTTGCGCTCCCAAGGTGATTCACTGGCGGAAAAGTCCTGAAGCGTCGTTTATGGAACTCCTTGATGAGCCTGTGCGACCACAGGGATGGTTTGCCAGGCGCCTGGGTGTAACAGGATATGACAGCCAGATGAACCTTGATGGAAGCATGAGCCAGGCCAGCCTTGTCCAGCGAAATCAGATATGGGAGGAGCTGCGGGGCAGTTATCCGCAGAGGGGTAATCTTCTGAGTCTTGCACCACGCTGTGAAGCATTTCCATTTGTGGCTGTAACAAGACAACGTAGAGAAAGCTCTGGCTTTGGCCAGGACTACTTGCACTCCAGCAGCAATGAACAGTGACCAAACTCTAGGACTGCAGCAGCCAGGTCATGAGGCTCAGTGACACTGTCGTGGTGCAGTATTATTCAATTTTCTCTGGAGTGAAGGTCCAGAAGTGGAGGCAGTTGGATGGGCAGAGCCACTGACAGATTGAGCAGGTCTGGGTACCATATCGTCGGGACAAGCCAGAGCGATGAGTATCATCCTGCAATGGCAATGTCTGAGTGTGCTGATCACATGTAGCAGGAGTGGAATCAGAGGGAATGAATACAGGGAGAGACTGCCCCATGGCAACGAGAATGTGTTCCCCCAGACGCCTCAGCTGAGGGTATTTGCTGGCGAACTTCTGGACCTTGGAGTTGGCCACTGACACTCCTGTGCTTGTTGAAGTTCTCACTCATGGTAGGACCGCAGATCCCTCCGGAGCGAGTCTGTGATGGTGTTTTTGGTGCCTGCCAGGTGAGAGGGGACCAGGAACATGTCCTGAAGAATGGCCCAGTGCACCAGGGTCTGGGCTTTCAGGGAGAGTGCAGGGGAGCGTGTCCCACCCTGCTTCTGGATGTAGAACATGGTGGTAGTGTTGTCCGTGAAGATCCGCACCACCTACCCCATTAGCTGCGGCTGGAAGGACATGAGGGCCCAGAAGACCGCCCGGAGCTCCATGATGTTTATGCGCAAGTCTTTCTCCTCCGGGAGCCAGAGGCCTCTGGCGTGAGACTGCCCTGTGTGGGTTGCCCAACCCTCCATGGAGGCATCGGTGCAGATCGTGGCCTAGTACAAAGGAATACAAAAAGGGACCACCTCGAGTGAGAAGCGGATACACCACCAACCCCTGTGAAGCTAGCTAGATTGCCCGATTGAGGGCGATCCTGTCTGTCCAATTGCCTGAGACCTGCTGCCACCTGGCGTGTAGAAATTCCTGGAGAGGCCGCTATGGAGCCTGCAGGAGGGGACCAGATGGATGCAGGAAGAAATGTCAAACAGAGATGGACTGGACTGTTGCGATGGACACTGCTGACAGCCGCCAAACTGTCCCTAGGATGGCCATCACCCTCTCCTCTGAGGGGGTCGCCAGACACGCAACCGTTTTAAGACAGGCGCCAAGGAATAGAGCGTTCTGGAATGGCACCACGAGGATCTTCGGATAGTTGATGGAGAATCCAATAAAAGTCAGAAGGCGTATGGTCTCTGCCATGTGCTGGCCCAAAAGCACATGAGAGTGGGAGCATATGAACCAGTCGTCTAGATAAAGGTAGAAGTGCATGCCCCTGTGGCGTAAGTGTGCAGCTACCGGGGCCAACCATTTCGGGGGCTGATTTCAGGCCGAAGGGCAGGGCCTAGAACTTATACTGCTGTCCCTAGACCACAAAAGGCAGGACCTTCTGATGTTTCCGATGAATGGGGATGTGAAAATATGTGCCAGCCAGGTCCACAGTTGCCAGAAAACCCCCTTCCTCCAGCTGGTCAAGCACGTGCTGCAACGTGACCATCCTGAACTTATGGACTTTAAGTACTTGTTGAGGTGCTTTAAATCTAGGATCGTCTGCCACCACACCGATTTCTTCCGAACCAAAAAGTATCTGGAGTACATACCGCAGCTCCGGAGTCACTGAGGGACCGGCTCTATTGTCCCTTTTCTGAACATGGCTAGAACCGCCTGCAGCAGTTGAGCCATGTGAAACTTTCAACGTGCTACAGGTGGCATGCGAGGGCACCTGTGTTGAAATTCCAAGGCGAGCCCTTGCTGCAGAATATCTATCACCCATTTGCCTGTGGTGATGAGTTTCCACTGTTTGACAAAGTTCGATAGCTGGTCTCCCACTGGGGTGCGTAAGTGTGAGCTCAGATCCGCGGCTGGTTCAGGCCTGCGTGGCATCTGCATCCTGGTCTGCAGATGACAAGGATGCTGGCCTCCGCTGTTGTAAGCCACAGAGAGGCCCCTGTGAGAAATGTGTGGGTCGTCGATGGGAAGCAGTATACCCCTACGAGGACCTGGCGACTCTTCCCAATGGGGAACAAAAGGACAACCTCCTCTGCTGCAGTGTCCTCAGAGAGAGTGCCGTCTCTGTGTCAGTTTTGATAGCGTGGAGAGTCTCACCAAGTGCCTTCCCAAACAGGTTAATTCCATCAAAAGGCAGTTCCACGACCTTGGACTACACATCCGCTCAAAAGTTCATGGCCTTCAGCCACCACTGGGGCTGCAGGGCCACGCTATTCCCCATCTGGTGGAATCCTGAGTCTGCTATGTCTAGCGCCACTGTAATGGCGTGTTCCGATGCCACCTTACCTACCTGGAATAGGGCCAGAGCCTCAGAATTCTTGTCATCAGTAAGGAAATCCAGAATCGGAGTGAGCTTATATCAAAGCTCCCTTTTGTAACGAGTCAGGATGGTGAGGACATTGGCAGCTTTTGACGGTTGAAGCCGCTTAATGTGGGTTGCCGACACCACTGAGTCCGGAGAAGGCGGTGATCTGAGACACCTGTGTACGGAGTCGTGGCTCTGTATTTCTTCTCTAGTCTGTCTCTCTTGGAGGGTGCGATACCTTGCGTTTTCATAAGGGCTAGTCCTTCCTCCCAGATTTCCAACAACAGAACTGACATGACAGTATTCCTAGAGGACTCACGTCACTGGAAGACAAACCCCTCCTTTTCATCCGGTACCAGACTGAAGACTGGATGTCTTTGAGATCATGGTGTGGAAGGAGGCAATCTCGTCCGGTGGTGAAGCTCTGGTGGGCTTATCAGAAACCAGAGACTCCCAGTCAGCAGGAACTTCATTTTCGTACTCGTTTGTACGAGTAGCCAGGGCATCTGTGTCCATGCAAGTATCTGTACGTGGTGGCTTTTCCTCCACTAGGATCAAGGCCCTATGGAGCAGCGTTGACGGACGCTTTGGCCTGGGATGGCTCTGATGATGCTTTGACCTGGGAGGACTTGGTCTGGGGGGGGAGGCTCCTGGCTGGAGGCCTGGGAGGACTGCAGGCGGACCCAGGTGCAGGAGCAGCAGGCAGCCTCTGTTGAATTTACACCACCAAAGTGTGCAGGGTGGTGAGGATGTCCAGTGACATATCCCTGGGTGCTGGGTGGGGTGTGAACAGTGTCGATGGGAATGGAGTTGGGCTGAAACCCCTTTAGAGGGGTAAACAGTTGATAGGGTTACTGGAAAGGAGATCCCTCCTGGGACATGGGCAGTTGGCCCCCTTTATGGTCTGAACAGAAATCTTTAGGCAGGTCCTCCTCCGAACTAATACAGACGTGAGGAGATTTCCTCTGAGACCACACAGGAGCTGGAGACACCTTCGGCCTCATCGTCATTGTGAAAGTGGAAACGACGGTCGCTGACGAACCTCTTGTCGACGAAGGAGCAGACGTCGACGACGGGGTGGTCATTGACTTTGCAATTGATGAAGTGGCAGTCTTGGCAAACAAAGTCGTCATTGACGGGGCCTTGATGGTTGACTTTAACGAGGGAGCCACCAAAGGGCCGCAGGTCTCTCCTTTGATTACTTGTGTTTGGAAGGAGCTACGGACATCCTTGCAGAAGACAACCCACCAGCCAATAGACTAACTGTCGCCAGTGCCAGCGACGGGAGCGACCCCTTCCCGAACCAGATCCTGAAGTAGCGGCAACCTATGTGGGAGCAAATGCGTGGTGTTTCACCTTGTTTTGGATCCCCTCTGAAGGAGCATCCTTGAAGGACCTCAAGCTACTTCTCAGAGGGAGCATGCCCGTGGGACCTGCCAGTCGGTGACGAGGCGGAACTGTGCCCGGAGACCACTTCAGAGGCCTTCTCCTGGTTGATCCAAGCTACCAACATCCGGTAGCGATCCCTCTTGGTCTTCGCTGAGAAGCTACAGCAGATGTTGCACCCGCCTTCTTTGTGGTCTGGGTGGAGACAATAAAGGCACTTGAGATGCCGATCCTCGACAACCGTTCTTCAGGCCACAGAAATCGCAGGCCCTGAAGAGACTTCTCCTGCCCATGTCGGACATTGTCGAAGTGAGATGTAGGCCCAAGCCCGGGCCTGCCGAATTCATGATCCGACGATGGAACTCTATCTTCGCCGACAAGGAGTCCGCGCTGCCAGTAGTAAATGCGCGATCGTCGATGAGGAAAAGCTTGAAGAAAACTATGGAAAACTAGCCAAAAATAGCAAAAAAAAAAATCACAATTCTCAAGGAGCAAAGTGAGAGGACTCCCAACAATGAAACGTGGGAAAAATCTGAAGATGTCCACCAGGGGTGGAGTTTAGGAGGACGGGTGTCATTGGCTGGGGTGGTATGACCCAAAGGACAATGATTGGTCATAGAGGAGACAAGCAGTTTTCAGTCGAAAGCGAAACTGCTATCTTTTTACTGAGGATTCCAAGTTTGACGATGGGGAATATTCAAAAGCATGTGAATCCATGCAAGACGCCATGCTGGAGAAACCCTGACTCCTCTGCAGGATTTCTCTTGATGCAGTAAAACTTGGTAAAGGTACGAGTAGACCTCCACGTAGTTGCTCTGCGGATGTCCGACAGCAGAACTCCTGTCAGAAGAGCAGCGGTAGACAAGACTGCTTCCGTAGCATGTGCCCGGCCCAACCAGGAAGCAGCCTGTTAGAAAGTGAATGGCATGGAAGCGTCCTGTTAGCAAGTTAACCGCGGAAAGTGATACAAGTAGTACGCCAACTGGAAATAGAAGCTTTAGAAAAGCTCATTCCAATAGCAGAAGGCCCAAGGTAATGAGCAGCTGCAACAATTTCTGAAAGGGCTGGGTACAATCAATATAATATTTGAGTGTCCCTCATGACATCAAGGGAGCAGAGAGCATTTAAAAGGCACAGGAGGGCTGAACAAAACTGACAGGGCCAAAGGTGAACATACAACAATATTTTGGGCATAAATGTGGGTCTCATCCGAAGGAGGACTGTCTTTGTGGAAAACGTGATTGTGAGGAGAGCACCTGAATCTCGCCTATTCCTCTAGCCAAGGTGATAGCCACCAGAAACGCTGTTTTGCATCAGAAAAACTTGAAATGGGCCTTAAGCATCAGCTCCAAATCGGCGTTCATCAACCAGGACAGGTTTACATACAGTGGTAAAAGTCTAAAAGAGTACCTTCATAAATTCTTTCACTAGCCTATGTGACCACATTGAAGGCGCCACCAATGTGCACATGAAATGGGAAATGGCAGCCAAGTGAACTTTGATGGAAGAGTGAACAAGGTGTGGCGGGATGGAAGAAGGAGTTGGACAGTCGGAAGACTTAATTCAAGCTTTTAATGAAATTATAAGGAGAAGGCCCAACTTTCCCTATCACTAAACGGAATAACCTACATATCTAAAAAAAAGTTACGGTGCTCTTCCGTGGTCATAATGTCAGAAGAAAATATGTCCCCTGTCCTTTTTGGTCAACAAAACAATTGGACCTATGGAACCGGCAATAGCCTCTCAACACATTTATTTATTTCATAAATACCAATAAATGTTCAATTTTCAATTTCTAAAAACTTTTATTTGCATATCAAATTCATATAAAATACTAGAACATTTCCACAGACAAGTATCTACAAGTTCCACTCATACTCAATCACTCCTACCATTCATTCAATTTTTGCTTTTTCGTATCAAATTTTTGACATGTAAATATAAATGGCCTCACATATGGACGGCCTCCGACCCTAACTCCACATTACACAAAAGTCCTCCATTCGATTATCTGATGGTTCCGTCTCAAACGTCCTCCATTTGATTATGTGATGATTCCGTACACAGTTGGAACCATCAGATAATCGAATGGAGGACTTTTGTGTAATGTGGAGTTAGGGTCGAAAATGTTCTAGTATTTTATATGAATTTGATATGCAAATAAAAGTTTTTAGAAATTGAAAATTGAACATTTATTGGTATTTATGAAATAAATAAATGTGTTGAGAGGCTATTCCCGGTTCCATAGGTCCAATTGTTTTGTTGACTATTATATAACGCCTGAAGGACCTGGGACTGTAATCAGGCACCCCTTTGTTTTATAATAAACTCTGTCCTATTTGGCCCTAACAACTAATGTTAACTAACTTAAATAAACCAAGGGAATGATCTGTCTTCGCCTGGTCTCCCCTCCAGGAACTCAATAGTTTTGAATTATGCCACCTCTTGATGGAACAGGTAGTCTTTTCAATTAACTCTTGTATCTCCTCCAGAGCAGTTTTCTTCCTCCTGCTTTCTGTGGTCCCATTCTCCAATGGTCTCTTACACTAGCCTTATATGCTATTCAGATAGTTATTTACAGCCTTTTTCCAGGCCTTCTCCTATGGAGCCCTTGATAGGGGTTTCCTCTGCCCCTTTATATGCTTCTATTATCATCTGTTCTCAGACTGAGTGTCTCTTTCTTTACTGGTTATCCCCCAGCTGCATTGGTGCGGTCCCTCTCTTCTGGACTTCTCACTTCTGGTTTACATTTTATTTATTTATTTAGGCATTTATAAAGCGCTCTTAGCCCAGAAGCATCTAGGTGCTAAGCTCTCCACTTATTGCTCACACGACTGTCTGTGCTCAGCCCCTCTCTTCTGGGCTTTTCGCTTATTAAATGAGATTGTTCTGTGTTTGATAACTTATTCTGAGTACTGGGACACGTTTCTTCTGATAGATAACTATATCCTGTGGGCCTCCCTCTGGCCTCTGTCTCCCAGGTGCCTCTAACTTGGTAGGGTCCGGTGGTTGGGCTCAGCTCTGGCTCGACACCTCTCTCTCTCTCTCTCTCTCTCTCTCTGCTGCTCAGCTTCTCATTCTCGGGCCACGTCAGACTCCTGCTACGTACTATCGGTGCTTACATGAAGCAACCCTTCCGCATCCTTCGTGCCATGGCCATGCCACCACCGGGTTGCTTGCTCGTCTCTCGGTTGATGTGAGACTCTTCTTGATTCTGCATGCGCCGGTTCTCCGGCATTTTGACCTTGCGTTCTGTCGCTCTCTCTCTACTTCCAACCGGCTAATGTCAGGAGGCTTTCCCTATGCACCAGGCTTCTCCTCCTTTCTCTTCCTCCTCGGCACAGTTATATAAGTGTCTTGCATCAAAGAGACATCTTTTTTTCCTGGTGCCATTAGTTTTGCTCTTACATTGCCCTGAGCCAAAGACAAGGATGGGCACCCTGAGGCTTATCAGGCAGTGCCATGTATGCAATTACAAGCGTTGGTGTAGGGAGTCCCTCACAGGAACAAGAGTCTTTGTCCACAAAGGGGTCTCGGTGAGGTCTCACTTGCCTCGATCCCTGGGGGGGGGGGGGGGGTTTGCAAACTGGGCTCACCTCTGTGGAGAAGAACACCAGCGATTTGTCACAAAAGCCACTGGTAGCCAAGGAAAGCATGTATGACAGAATCTCTTGTGGCTGGAAGTTAAGTGCATCCACTCTGTGACTGGAACACTAAACACTTAACCATTTCCATTTTGTGTTGTAACAGGAGATGGTAGATGGAGTTTGTGCCTTGACAAGGACATCCCTGTAGTCTTGGAGCATGCCAATGTGGTTGAATTCTAGGGACCTCACCCTTTGTTCTTGAAAGCAGGTTGTACACCAGCGGAAGCCTTGGGGTGGATTGAGGGCAAAGGGGAGGACACTGAATTGAATGTGGCAGCATGACACTACGAATCGCAGGAATTTGCAATAATGATGTCGAATGGAGATGTGGAAATAGGCGTCCTCCATGTCATGGAACAACAGAAAGTCTAATTTGGCCAGCTGCCTGAGAATTATTGTAGTGTTACAATTTGAAATGATTGAGAGCATCAGAATTTGTTGAGGTATCGTAGGTCGAGAATGGGTCCCCAACAACCTGACTTTTTCTGTATTAGGAGTGATGCCCCTAATTCCACTGGGAGCAAGGAACTCTCTCTATAGCTCCTTTGGACAGGAATGGTAGCACTTACAACTGAGGCGCATAAAGATCTTTTTCCAATCACATGGGTTGTGGCAGGGAAGGGCTGTTGATAGACTTTGAACGCATTCGAGAGCGTAGCCCTGGTTCACTAACAAAAGCCTAATTTGTCCAATGTTATTTGTTGCCATCAATGCTGGAATGAGGACAGGCCCCCTCCCACTGGGTTGCTGAAATGTAGGATGGCACTGTGCAGGAGCCAAGCTTGCTTGTTGGCCTGCCCTTTGAGTTGAGAAGAGCTGCAATACCTGCAGGCACATCAGCAGGTATGTGACGGAGCCATGTATTGCTCACATTAGGCATACAATGTTCCTCTGCATAACTGCAGCAGTACGATGGCTGTAATCTACAAGTTTATCTTGTTTCCTGCTCATATGGTTTCTTGTGTAAGCGTCTAAGAGAAGAAGGTGTGTTTTGTATTGCTCCCTTCCCTGTATGCATGCTGTATGAGAGTGATGAAGTTAGCGTGGAATGTTCAGTGACTAAGAAGAAAGAACAAGTTACTTACCAACTGTAACGTTGTTTCGATTGGATGTTCCTCCCACGTATTCCTCATCTTATGAAATTCGTATCCCAGGTCTGCTGCAAGTAGAAGCAGCAGAGCTGGGATACGAATATCATAAGATGAGGAATACGTGGGAGCACACAATCCATTTGAATGCTTTTTTTGGGGGGGTTCCCCCCTCCCCACCTATTTTTTTAATATTATCGACGCCCCAAACCCTTATCTACCCTTTCTCAATGGCCCAAAACATTTCAATGACCTTTTTCGTAATTTTGTACTCGTTTAAAAAGGCAGTCGTAAAAATGACTGACGATGAAACAACGTTATACCAAAGAAACAAATTTCTTACACATATGTATTGCACTAGGTATCTTATAAGTGGACATGGCATTATATTACTCTGTATATCGCAAATTTTGTCTGATCTTTCACGGCTGGAACGTATCACTCACAGTGCCACCTTGTTTATTGATACTTCGAGCGCGTTCCTGCCACGACCAAGCCCACTACACGACAAGTTTGCACTGTGAAAGTGATAAATTCATGCTGTGAAAGATCAGACAACATTAGCGATAAGAAACCGATATGAGATTAAGAGACAAGATGCAGTTACTAATCAAAGACAGATCTCCCCTGAAAAGAGAATAAGACTTTATGAAGCAGCCTAGGGGCTGAGTGGTTGGTTCAAGATGCAAGTAATCACTGTCCTGACGAAGGCCTAAGTATCAACTAACAGAAAATGCAGTGGATGAACAGATTTTGTAATGACGGGCCAAAACGCTTTGTGTAACGACATGTTTTTTATCCAATGAATGTTTTGAAATTGTTCTAACAAAACAGAGATGTAATGGAGTAACTTATCTCTAGCGAAGTTGAAAGATATGACATTACAGAAAGAGACTGAATCATGAGAAGGAATTTGGTTTTTATTTTTAAAAAAATGTATAAAATGGAATAAATAAGGATATCTCAGGTATAAAAAGATTACAAGGGGAATATCTACAACATATCATACTCCCTGTAACAAGCAAAACAAAAACATTTTTGCACTATGAAAAAGCACTTTACTAACCCCCCTTTTGCACACACGTTTGTATGACTGTTTAGTTGCCCATTTCTACACATGATCGACCAAAAATTGTACACTGTCAAGTCATTGGGTGCTAGATCTGAGTCGTATATGGTCATTTGATTTTTAATGTAGCATTCAGACTCGTCTTGGCTTCACGCAGAGCAGCTTGCCGGCGTTCAGCCACTTCCTGGAGGAGGTGGAGCTTTGCCTGGTTGCGGTCACGTGTGCTGTCACGTGACCTTTTTCGACTACAAAGAACAGCCCCAGACACCCTCGTGGCGTTAAGCCCGACTGCGGAGTAAAGGGCACTGCATCTAATACAAAAAGAGCTGTTTGGCTGCTGTTCGGCTCTGGACGGCACGGCCACCTGAAGTGGAATAGGCAAGTGCGCGGGGCAGGGCGTCAAGAAGCAACAGACGGTAAGCCCCTCCCTGACATCTGCTTGGGGGTTACATAGAAAGCCCCCCCTCCACCCAGCCCTTAGCTGTGTATTAAACACATATAACTCTAACTACTGGGGGATGGCTTGCCCACCCCCCTTGGAAGACGACATAAGTCGTCGTCTGCGTAGCAGCAAATGGGTACCCGACACTGTTGTTCCACCAGAGTGCCAGGAGCACACTCCGCTAAATAAATACTCCCTGAAAATACAGAAAGCAACCCCACGAGAGGTGCAACTACAAACTATGAGTAATCCCTCTCCCGTATTCCTTCCCTGTTCACACTCCTCACCACCTGTGCCTTGTACGCAGATGAACTCACCTGTGGATAGGGTAAAGGAACTAGGCAGCTCCAAGAGTCCCACTGCGGACCCCACGAATTTGGATGGCCCCTTGCTCCCAGTAGTAGATCTAAGGGGCAAAGGGGAAGGAGAGGTGAAGAACGGTGCAGTGTGGAAAGGGCTACTCCCCCCACCCGCCACCACGCGGAGCCCTCCTAAAAGATCTATGTACAGAACGCCAGACGGTTCGACCACTATGGCAAGCGATCTCCCGCCGGAGACTGTCGGAGTAGGGGCAAGGCAAGAATCTATATGCCCTGATCTTCCATCCCGAAAATGCTCTCAAGATAGAAGAGCTGCGGACCGACTCACAGGGCCAGGAGTACGCTTTCACGCAGTCGCCTGTAGGCCAAACGCGGAGGGCACCTCCAATCACCAAGACATTTCAACTTCTAAAGTCTCGACAACTGCTCAAATGCACCAACCAAGGATAAGTACACACTCACCCATTGACCATTCCAACCAGTCTAATCTACTTAACGCCAAGGCAACCCAAATTGGAAGGAGTGAAAACAGCTCAGATCTGAACAAGAGCTATGACCATGAACCGGAAAAATCAGTTATGAGTGGCAGTCAATCAGACGACTCGGTATTCGAAGTACTCGAGGAGGATGTGACTATGCCCCAGGATGATTCATTCCGCGAAAATTCAGACCAATACACTCCACCGGTAGCACTGGAGACGAAAACAAAAGAGAGACCCTCACAACGCACGCCCCAAACTCAGGAACCAGAGTACAGTGGCAGTGGAGGCTCCACCCAACAGTACTTGGCCTCCCGGTATGAGGTCCCTAAACCGGATGACACCTTGAACAAATCCCCAGTACCACGTAGAACAATTCCATCAAAGCAAAGTAAAACAGCAAAAGCAAGGATGGAAAAGGCGCCAGGGAAGAAATCTCGCAAAGTCCCAGCGAGAGCACAGGGGAGAACCAATCGCCTAGCAACCCCTCTGATATCAGCATCACTCAAAGACTATTTCATTCAACAGCATAAAAGGAAACATGAGAGGGAGCCGGAACTTTCAGATGCTGAAATACTGGAGGCCATCATAGAACCCTCTCCAAGAATGAAATCTAGGAAAACCGAAGATACCCCTCAAGAGTTCGCTAATAGCTCCCCAGCGATCCTCGCCACGCCGATAAACAATGAGGAGAGCGGCGACTCAGAAAACATCTCGCCCCAGCAAAGGGTAAACCTAAGTACGCAAGAAACTTCCGCTTATCAAGCGACTGAGAGAGATGCAGTGCACGAATCTCCAAAAGCAGCTCAGTCATAAGAGGCTATCTCCAAACCTCGAGAGGGGGGCCCAGCCACTCCCAGTGAAAGAGATGAGCAGACTGTATCCACCGCGAAGGACCAATATGCATGGACATATCCACATATTCCTGGAAATCCAGGGAGGCCACTAAGAGAAAACAACTCACCGACGCCCAGCCCATCGCCACAAATAAAGCGAAGGTCAACAGAAAGGCCGGCCCATCACCTAATGGAGAGAGAGACAAAAACCCCCAAGAAATCGAGGCGCCTAAGTGAAATTCCAAGCATAATAGAGAAAGACACCCCCTCTAAAAATAAAGCTGACTTACTGTCAATAATGTCAGCGATGACAATAGCCCTAAACCCCTTTTGCAAACTGTATGAGGCAATTCATGAAGCACTCAAGGACAACTCGTCCATGATAAGCTCAATGAGCGAAAAACTAACCCTCATGGAAGGATACCTAATGGCCGTGGAGAAAAACTCAAACAGGATTGCTGCAAACCTTGAGGGGAAAATTGACTTACTGAAAGGTGAGTTAGAAGCCAAAAATAACCAGACCACTTCCGCCGCAAAGGCCATACAGATAATAGAAAGTGGCAGCAACATGGGTACCGCCCCCATTTTCAAAAAGTCAGTGAAGAAAACGGCGAGCCACGAACAGGAACAGGTTAGAGTCGGGCGGCCCACGACTAATTCAAAGCAAACAAGGGGCAAAAGCGTGCTGGAAACGGACAAAGAAGCAAAGTCCACCCAAAGGGAACTTCCAGAAGCACAAAAAAGTCGCGACGAGGGGAGCTTAAAACCCAAACCCAATAACGCTGTACAGCCAGAGAATCCTTCAACCACTCTGAGACCAGTACTGACCCTGGATGTAAGTAGTGGAGAGGAGTCAGATCAGGATCTATTGAATATTTCACAACACTCGGATGGTGAGAAGGCGAGGCCCTCAACATCGAGAAAAATCAGCTCCCCATCGACAAGTGCGCCACAACCCTCCTTGGGGAAGTTGACCCCATTACAAAATGAGGTAACAAGTACGAACGGGGGAGGCCGAAGATCTCGCATTTCCAGTTCACCGGCAAACTCACCAAGTATTGCCCTAGAGGCCTTAAAAACCCTCAAAGAACAAGAAATATCAAGAACTCGCAAACCAGACCAAGACATAAGTGGTAGGCCAATCCAACAGGAGCACCAGTATAAAACTCGTTTCCAACCCCACAAATTGTTGAGTAGCCACCAAAAGTCGAAGGAAAAGATACAAGGGAAACTACACGACTCAGTACTGTTTAAATTAGAGCAAACGTCTGCAAAAGATGCCTATCTAGTACTGAACCGAGGCACAGTCCTGAAATTGCTGCGGAAGACAAGCACGTTGCGAAACTTGAGATCAGCCGATCTTACACTGGTGGAACCATACCATCGAGACCACAGAGCCAAAGCCTATCTCCATGTGAATAAAAAGGCAGCCTTCGATCTCTCCAGAGAACTTGTAAAGGATTTGCATCGTATGGGCCTGAAAATTGAAAAACTTCAAACCACACTGCCCACAAACCAAACCCACGAGAGAGAGAATAATGGCGCAACTCTACATCAGGCCGCAAAATACATTGCAGAAAAGACACCGTATAATCCCAAGTGGTCCTCAAGGGCACATGTAAGGGGAGAATTCAGGCCGTCTAATCATTATGAAAACAAAGAATATAGTAATCACATGAACAGTCGACCCAGAACAGTCGACACAGAGCCACCGAAAGCCCAAAGATTAAGTGATGAGAAGCAACACCAGGAGGAACGAGGTAAACAGATTAAAACAGGGCCGAACAAAGAGGGAACCCAATTGAAACCGTGGAAGTGGGTTCAAGACCTTATTGCCCGCCCCCCCAGAGTTTAGCAATTACCATCGTGTTCCAATGCCACTATGGGGCGAGAAGAAAGGCCACCCACTAAGCAAAAAGAACTATCCCTTCTTATGGCATCTTGGAACACAAGAGGTCACCGCCACCTAATGACTGAAAATGAGACTAACTTAGGAGCCTTTGACCTTATTTGCCTTCAAGAAACCTGGCTCCTGGGCAAACCGGCGTTGGACGGCTATGAAATTGAAGTGTCCCCAGCAACAAGGGCCTTAAAGGGACAACCATCGGCCGGCCTACTGACGGCAATCCGGGTAGGCTCAGGAATCTCGAGTATAAAGAAGGTAGCCGAAGATTATGGCATGTTAACAACTCTTGTATCCTGGAACCACCGTCTCCAAGATCTAGCCGTAGACGCCACATCAGAAATAGCAATAATCAACCTATACTGGAACCCGGAGAGAGTTTCCACTGAGGGCTTCTGTACGGACACTGCGAACATCATCGACAATATTACAATCGACCTAAAGATCCCCCACGTAATAATATGCGGTGATTTGAACGCAAAATGTGGGACCAGAAATGGCAAAGATGACAAGCCTCCCCATCCCGTGGTCGACGAAAGGGGTAAAGCGTGGTCTGAACTAATGAAATCACGTAAGCTATACAATGTAGATGAACTGGTGGAGCACAAAACCCAAATTCCAACATGGGAAAGGTCGGGGGCGGAGGCGACTCTCGACTACATCTTCATCTCCGAAGGTCTGATTCCGTACCTGACGGACTTCACAGTATACCGAACATCAAAAAGTGACCACAATCTGCTGCAGATGTCCTGGGGCGGTCTTATGAAGGAAAGAGTGCACTACCTTCCAGTGATAAGCTCGAATATGCAGCAAAACCGTCTTCGTCTCTCAGCCAACATCGTGAGAGGGCTGGAAATCGCCCTAAAGCAAAAAGGGAGGGTCCAACCAGGAAACCAAATGGAGGGCAGACCGGAATACGTATCGCTACTTGTGCCCTACCAAACAAGTTTTGGAGGGAAGGAGAAAAACCCTCCCAACCATGTCCACACGTTTAACCAAGAGGTGGTGACAAAAAGGCTGGAACTGAGAAAGTTAAAAAAGAAAGCGATCAAGGTAGGGAAGGTGGAGGCATGGACTGAATATCACACGGGCGAGAAGATTTACAAGGCATGGCTAAAACACCATCGCCAAGCACTGTACCAGAAGGACGCGGAAGCCATGCTGGTAATTGGGGCGACGAGAAAGACCAAAGATTTTTGGACACTGCTCAGAAATAGAAATTGCCAAAAAGCGCCTCCACTCTCGAGCTCAGTATCGGAACAAAGCTGGATCTCCCACTACTCAGACTTATACCGGGCACCCGGGAACTCGCCCGTCCAGACTCAAAAAGGAGGGGAATACCCATGGATCAATTTAGCAAACCAGGAAAACATCCTAAGAATAATTGCCAAGCTAAAAACGTCAAGGGCACCGGGCCCAGATGGACTGACGAATGTGGATATTAAAAGACATCCAGCAGCATGGGCATATGCGATTTATGAACTTTTCACCCAATGTCAAACCCTGAAGCAAGTTCCTAAATCCTGGACAGAGGCAATTTTAGTCCCAGTTTTTAAGCAGGGCGATAGAAACCTACCAGCCAACTACAGACCGATTGTACTTCTTGACATAATTGGCAAAATCTATGCATCATTGCTGTTAAAACACTTCAAGGACTGGGCCGCCTTCTCCCCAGCGGCGGACTGTTTTCAGACAGGATTCCAAAAAGGCACAGGAACGGCAATCAATCTTCTTATCCTGAGTATAATCAAGGCCAATGCTAAGAGGGGGGCGACTAAAGTTTACATGGCACTAATAGACCTCTCACAGGCCTTCGACACAGTAGATCGGGCGATGCTATGGGACAAACTGACAGCATGGAACTGCCCGCGCCCAGTTCTCGACCCTATCCGGGCCCTCCACACGGAAACATCATTAAGGGTCCGCTTAAACCAGCAAGGGGCCCTCTCCGACATGATTTACACCAAACGAGGAGTTAAACAGGGATGCCCCCTGGCCCCGGCCCTATTTATTGCATTTATTGGGGACTATCAAGAGTCCGAGAAAACGGTGCGAGCATTCCCCCCCAAACTAGGAGGGGTGAAAGTGCCCAGGCTTTGGTATGCCGACGACTTGGTTCTACTAGACCAAACAGCAATTGGCCTCCAGCGTCAGCTGACCAACGTAGCGGCATACATGAGCATGAATAATCTGCAAATCAACAAAACGAAAACCAAAATCTTGATATTCTCAAAACCAACAAAGAGCACGAAACCTACTTTCGGCTGGGCACTGGGACAAACCAAAATTGAAGTTGTAACCGAATACAAATATCTCGGAGTCATGCTGGACAACACGCTCCGGGAAAACTCACTCCAAAACTCGCTCTGGTCAAAAGTACGGAACCTAACCTCTCAAATGCGGGCAGTCGATGGGAAATTTGGAAAATTCTCATGGTTTCCCGCCATACAATTCTACAAAACGAAAGTAGTTCCAACTATTACTTATGGCATGGCGGCAAACCTCAATCTCCCGGTTGAACTATGGCCTCGTCTAGAAGGCTTCATTTGGAAATCTGTACTAGGCTTGCCTAAGTCAGCTCCCCTTCCAGCAATCCGTCGAGACTTAGGTCTACTATCTCTCGGAGCGGTGGTGATAATATCCGCAACGCAGCTATACAGGAAAATTCGGTTACAAAGCTCCCCCTCGATCTTCAAAATCGTGGGGGGGGAATTACAAGGACAGAACTGTAAAGCCTTGGCAGATTGGGAAAAAAAAAATCAAGATTGCTATGGAGGCGGTGCTGTGCGATGAAGAAACATTGATCTCAAATCCAGGCCGTGTCAAAACTAAGCTAGAGCAGCAAGATTGGATCTGTACAAACGAAAAAGCTCTTTCTTATAAATCTCTAATGCATCTACCTCCTTCGTACAATCGCCTAAAGGAACCTTTGAAGTACTGTGATAAGTTCCCGGAAAAAAATCTAAGACGAACCTTTATGCGGGCTCGGCTAAACTTACTCCCTACTAGAGAAATTCTATTTAATAGAGCGCTGTCCCCATTAGCGGAGTGTCGGCTATGCAGTACGCCGGACAACCAAGAATCACTTCGACACCTGCTAATGATCTGTCCAGCACTATCCGATGAGAGACAATCCTATCTGACACCACTCTTCAATGAAGCCAAGACGTTGGATGAGGAAACCTCCTGGTCACGGCTGATAGCCGGGGACTCGGCTAAATGGTCCAGGACAGCCGCGAAGTTTTTGACTGTCGCTCTGCAAAGAGCTAATGGGCCAAATTGAACCTGTAAGAGCCTACAGGGACCCGCTGAGGAGTCGCACACGTCTGGCCGGCTCGCGAGCTCAGAATAAGAGACAGGAATCCATAGGAGTGGTGTCCCTAGGTAGAGACTAAACAAACGGTGCAACTGGGAAAGAAAAATTTTAAAACATGTTGTAAAAACCTATGAGGTTATAAACAATGGGAATAAAAAAAAAAAAAAAAATGTAGCTGAGCTGGGATGGGATGTTGTGTCTGAGTCCCTACCCTTGCCTCGAGCACTGTCACGTGTTCAGCACACGTGCACACAGCATGTGATTCTGCTAATAAAAGGCCTGCATGGCTCCCCGTGCGACAGTTCGACCACCAACTCATTGATTCCAGTGTCTCTGTCATGCAAGGTACTGAAGGGGGCCCAGCCTGATACCATGCCCCATAACATTGGTGTGAGTTTTTTTCTCTACCAGGTTTAAAATAAATATAGAAGGGAGGAAAATGGTGGTAATTAAAGTCAACTAACAAAGCATGGAGTGAGTGGATTGACGAACACCATAAATATGGAAACAACCCTGCATCTGAATGTCCGAGTACTGTTCAGAAACCCAATATAGCAAACTTAGCACCATGCATAGCCATTGAAGTTGTGCGGCGAGGGGAATTACATTAATATCAGGCTGGATAGCATTCCGGATGCACATATGTTCTTCTGGTACCAGCTTGACCATCATAACAAACGAACGGCAGGCACACTATGACCCAAACTCACCATAGCTCTATGGATAAATGCATCCTCGGCAGAGGTGTGTGTAAACTGAAAGTCACAGGTTCAAATCCCTGTGCATCTACTCAGATTACCATCACCTCTCTTATATTGTAGTTTTGATTGATGTGCCATTAACTATTTCTCTTTTCCATAATAAGGGGTAAGTAAAACCAGTAATGCCTGCCAAAGAGTTACTCTACTTGTCAAACTTAGAACCCGGCTGAGTGCCTGCCAGCTGCCAATACCATATGATCAAAGACATGCTTGCAAATGTTCAGATAACAAAAAAAAGATCACCATCCTGGGGACTTCCAGGATTGGTGACTAATTGGGACTGGTTTGTACACATGGCATCTCCTGATTACCCTCCGTTAGTCCCTATGGTGTGGACCTTCACTTTGCTACCTGACACTCCTACCCCTTTAAGGGAGTTCAGCACCAGCATCGCCTGGGAGCAAAAATCCTATGTAAATCTGCAGAGGGAAAGAGAGGAACATGAACTAGGATACGAAACTTGACAAAAAGTCATGCAGCTATTGCACCAGGCCTCCACTCACCTATAGTTAGGAACGGACATGCCAAGGGCTTCCAGGTCGGTGCACGCCGAAGACAAGGGACTAGCCAGTCCCAAGTCCTGCATCAAAACTGGAAGCCATCCTCAGGGGTGAGGCCGTCCAGCCAATCCATTCACCAGCTGTCTAAAGTAACTTACCGGAGTCCCATTTTATCAGCGAGAGGCTGGAATGCAAGGGCATAACCGTAAAGAAGCCCAGAGACTCAGTCACCTGGTGTGGAAGTTTGGAGAGGAGCTGGAGAGGGATGTTTGGAGCAGACTAGGGAGTACGGAGAGTGCACTGAGTTTGGAGAGTAAAAGGAGATTGGTGAAGAGATGTATGTGAGAGATCAGAGCTGGAGAAGGAAGTGGTTGAAGGGGATACAGATGAAATTGGGCAAAATCAGGAAGTGGTTGTAAAGTAGGAGGTTGGTGATCAGGATGATGGCGATAGTGAGGAGGAGGTTGGAAAATGCCAGAAGAAGATCAGTGGAAAGCATCGTAGGAGGTTGGTCATCGGAGGAGGTTGAGAAAAAGGAACAAGTTACTTACCTGTAACTGTTGTTCTCCAGCATGGGTCTGGCATGGATTCACATGCTCATGAATATTCCCCGTCATCTGTCTTTCGTAGTAGTAACCAATCACTGATCTCTGCGTCATACTGACCACAGCCAATGACTGCCATCTCCCTAAGCCCCGCCTCTGGCAGCCATCTTCAGATTTGGTAGCATGTGAAGTGGCAGTATGACCAAGTGAAGAGCCGCAGAGGGGTAGGCGGGAGGGTTCGCATGTGAATCCATGCCAGACCCATGCTGGAGAACAACAGTTACAGGTAAGTAACTTGTTCCTTCTCCAGCATGGGGTCTGGCATGGATTCACATGCTCATGAATATAAGAATACATAGCAGTACACACATGCACAACCACGGGAGGTGGCACCAGGCTCAACATTAAGCAATACAACAACTCAACATTAAGCGTCTCTTACCTCCTCACCAGGCTCACCTTAAGCGAACAGGTTGCGCAGCACTGCTTGGCCGACCCTGGACTCCTCCCTGGAATCCAGATCGACGCAGTAGAATCTCGTGAAGGTGTGCGTCGACCTCCACGTAGCAGCCCTGCAGATGTCCAGCAGGGGCACACCAGATAGGAACGCCGTAGTAGCAGCGAACGCTCTGGTCGAATGGGCTCTCAGACGGCCTGGCAGCGGTCGGTTAGCCAACCGGTGGCAGTGCATGATGCAGCCGGAGAGCCATCTGGAAATAGAAGACTTCGAGAGAGCCTTCCCTTGATTCACAGGTCCAAAGTTCACAAACAGCTGTGATGTCCTCCGAAAACTCTTTGTGCGGTCCACGTAGAACTTCAGCGCTCTAGCCACATCCAGCGAGTGCAAAGTCCTCTCGGCCGGCGACGAAGGAGACGGGAAGAAAACAGGTAACACCAGGGGCTCGTTAAGATGGAAGTCCGACGGCACCTTGGGCATAAAGGGGGGGTGCGTCCTAAGCACCACCCTCGAGGCATGGAAAGTCAAGTACGGTGCTTTGCAGGATAGGGCCTGGATCCCTCCCACTCGTCGTGCGGAGGTAATGGCCACCAGGAATGCAGTCTTCCACGACACAAACTTCATCGGTGCGGAGTGCATCAGCTCGAATGGGGGCCTCATGAGCCTAGTCAGCACCATGTTAAGGTCCCACGCCGGGGCCTTCACCGGTGGGAACGACCGGAACAGTCCTTTCATAAACTCTTTCACCAGTCGATGGGACCACAGGGACGTCCGTCCTGTGGTTCTGGTATATCTGGAGATCGCCGCCAGATGAATCTTAATGGAGGCCTGGGCTAGCCCAGCCTTTGCCAGCGATAGCAGATACGGCAGCACCTGAGGGGCCGTAATCCGTAGGGGGTTGATCTTCTGTGCTCGGCACCAGACAGAGAACCTCTTCCACTTGTGACCGTAGCATTTGAGAGTCGAGGACGCCCTGGCCTTTGCAAGAACCTCTCTGCAGTCGGCCGGTATATCGTACCCTCCAAACTCTAGTGCTGCAGGAGCCAAGCCTGCAGGTTCAGCGACGCCGGGTCGTGGTGGAAGATGGCGCCTCCTTCTCTGGAGAGGAGATCCACGTCCGCCGGCAGCTTGATGGATGGGGACGTTGACAAGTCCAGAAGGTCCGGGAACCAGATCTGCCTCGGCCACGCCGGTGCGACGAGGATCATCCTGCACCGGGACCTCTTGAGCTGGTTGATGAGTCGAAGCAGCAACGGCAACGGAGGGAACACATACAGATATAGGCCGTCCCAGGGGAACGAGAACGCATCGCCCATGCTTCTCGGCTGGGGAAACCTGCTGGCGAACCTCTGGCACTTCGAGTTCGTCGCTGTTGCGAACAGGTCGATTTGAGGTTTGCCCCATCGTCGGAAGAGTTGATCCACCCGATCCTGGCGCAGCTCCCACCCGTGACAGGCGCGCAGCTCCCTGCTGAGCGAGTCGGCGATGGTGTTTCTTTCTCCTGCCAGGTGGAAGGGAACCAGGAACATCCCCTGGGCGACCGCCCAGTGCCACAGATCCTGTGCCTCCTTGGATAGGGCTGGGGATCTGGTACCTCCCTGCTTCCGTATGTAAAACATTGTCGTGGTGTTGTCCGTGAAGATCCGCACCACCTTGCCCTTGAGCGACGGGAGGAACGATTTGAGAGCCCAGAACACGGCTCGGAGTTCCAGGATGTTGATGTGCAGGAGCTTCTCCTCCGGGAGCCAGAGGCCTCTTGCGTGGAGATCTCCGGTGTGGGCGCCCCAACCTTCCAGGGAAGCGTCCGTCGTCACCGTCTCCTGGTACGCCGGCGTCTGAAAGTCCTTGCCCGCCATGAGGTGCGCTCGAACGCCCCACCACTGAATCGCCTGCCGGAACACTTCGTTGAGGGAGACCCTGTCTTCGAAGGTGCCCGTCGCCTGCATCCAACGGGCGTCGAGAAATTCTTGAAGAGGGCGCATCCGTAGTCTGCAAAGGCGCACCAGGTAGATGCAAGAGGATATCATCCCGAGGAGGGACTTGATGGACCTCACCTTGGCTACGTCCGTGGCTAGCAGGTGCTGCACTTTGCCCAGAATGGTCTTTGTCCGTTCTTCCGGTGCCGCTAGGCGCCTCACTGTATCGAGCTTCGCTCCCAGAAACAGGGCCACCTGCGACGGCACCAGGTGGGACTTTGGGTAATTTATGGCGAATCCCAGGTCTGTGAGTAGCTGGACGGTCCTCGCAGTGTGTTCGACGGCGAGTTCCCTCGTCCTTGAGCGGATGAGCCAGTCGTCCAGGTAGGGGTAGACGTGAATCCCCGGCAGACGCAGCCGCGCCGCCACAGGTGCCAGGCACTTGGTAAAGACCCTGGGGGCCGACTTCAATCCGATCGGCAGTGCTCTGAATTGGTAGTGGCGTCCCTGGACAACGAACCTGAGGAACTTTCGGTGACTTCTGAGGATGGGAACGTGGAAGTATGCATCCTCCAGGTCCAGCGACGATAGGAAGTCGCCTTCCTCCAGCTGTCCCAGCACGTGCTGGAGGGTGACCATCCTGAACTTTTGTGACCTGATGTATTTGTTCAAACGGCGAAGGTCCAGGATGTCGTAGGCAAACTCCGTTACCCAGCTGGCAGAACCCGGTATCGGCAATATCGGTTAACACCGTTATGGCGTGGTCCGACGCCACCTCGCCTTCTTGAAGTATTTCCAGGGCCTCGGAACTCTTGTCGTCCGGTAGGAAGTCCAATATGGGGGCCAGCTTTGATCGCCGCCGACGAAATGACCCGTCGCCCCATGGCGTCCAACTTCTTTCCCTCGCTGTCCGGAGGGGAATTCGACGTTGAGGCTCCTAACCCCGCCGCTTTCTTCTTCGCCGCCACCGAGACGACCGAGTCTGGCGTTGGCTGGGACCTGAGGCACAGGGAAGCGGTCTCGGGGACCCGGTACTTCTTCTCGTACCGGTCCCGTTTGGCTGGTGCCGTGGAGGGGTTCTTGAGTACCGACAGGCCCTCCTCCCAGATGTCATCGATTAGAGGCACTGCAATGACAGTCTTCCTCTTGGCCTCCCGGCGCTGATAAAGGAAACCTTCCTTTTTCTGCTCCTCCGGGCAGAGCTGGAACAATTCGGACGCCTTGGCGATCATGGCGTGGAATGAGCCAATCTCGTCGGGCGGGGATGCCCGTGCGACGGGAGACCCGTTCCGTCATCGTCGCCGTCGCCCTCAGAACCCGTCGTCGAGCCCACCGCACCGTCATCTCCCGACTCGTGGGAGGATGAGGATGGAACTGCAGGCCTCACGGGGGCGAGCGGAGGAGAGGTTTGGGTCCTCCGTCGTTTGTTCTGAGGACTTCCCGACGGGCCAGGTTGCAGGTCCTCCGGCCTGGGCCGTGGTAATCTCGTCCTTATCTCAGAGCATAAGGACTGGATCGCAGACAAAATGGCCGCCGAGCTATCCTGAGGCCTAGGTTCCGGCTGCGCCGGAAGGGAAGGCTGCTCTTCCTCGCCATCATCGTATTCCTCGGATATCTCCCGAGGATCTTCTTTGCGGGACCGAACCTTCTCGAATTGTACTTCGAGATTCCTCGTGACCTCGGTCAGTTCCTCCTCCGAGGCTGACTCCGAGCTCGAGGAGGCTACCGTGCCCCCCCCCTTGTTCCATCATGGTGGCCATGACGATGGGCTGAAAAGAGGATTCCCTCCTTGGCGGCAGGGAAACTCTAGTCCCGGAGGCAGTCTCTGTTGGCGGAGTCTGCCTCGGAGGAGGAACTGACCGAGGTCACGAGGAATCTCGAAGTACGGAGTCTTGGCCAGCTTGGTAGAGGTCTTCACCACCTTAGGTGCGTCCTGGGCCTTCTCCTTAGGGGGAGGGGCGACGCCTCGCTCCCCCTCTCCCGAGATCGGACAGGGCTTCTCCCAAAGCTTACCAGGGGTCTCGGACTTCCTCTTCCCCGAACCGGAGCGCTGGCTCGTGGTTGCCGGTGCCGGGGAAGGTGCGCCCTGCCTGGCGACCGAAAAGCCCAACCTTTCGGCGCTCCCGGAGCCAGCGGACTCGCGGCGCTTGGCCTGGTGTTGGGCCCCCGTCGCCGGGGCGCCCGCACAGGACTTAGAAGCCCGCTCGGACCCTTTCTTCTTCTTCTCACCCGTTGAGCCTTTCTCCAACCAGCTGGCGAGACGAGATCGACGGTCCCTCATGGTCCGCTCCGACAAGTTCTTGCAGAACTGGCAGTCCTTCTCTACATGAGTCTTGTCCCCATGAAGACAGTAGAGGCATCGCGAATGTTCGTCCTCCTTAAACACATTCTGCAGCCCGCATCCAGGGCAGCTGCGAAACAGCTTGGGTCCGGGTGACGAACTCGCGTCCTGGGCCATCTCGAAGTAAGCCGCAAATCTTCTGGAATCCTCCAAGAGGTTGATTCGACGAAATCTTCACCCTTGAGGGGCGTAGGAAAATCCCGCAACGGGTACCCGTTAACGGGAGTAGAAACGGTGGAGCTTGAGGCTCGATTAACCGAAAAAATGTGAAAGTTCACCTGAAATAGCACGAAACACGCAGTAAAAGCCCGAGAGCTAAGCACGAGGACTCCCAACACTTGAACGTGCAGTAAAAATCTGAAGATGGCTGCCAGAGGCGGGGCTTAGGGAGATGGCAGTCATTGGCTGTGGTCAGTATGACGCAGAGATCAGTGATTGGTTACTACTACGAAAGACAGATCAGAAACTAAACTGATACTGATTTTTTCTTTACCGAGGATTCCCAGCCTGACGACGGGGAATATTCATAAGCATGTGAATCCATGCCAGACCCCATGCTGGAGAATTAACAGTTACTCACCGTAGTGACTAACGTACTCATAGTCCATAGTCCCCTTTCCTCCATACTGTATGGGTGTCCCTCGCGAGGGACGGGAGATGGTACCTTTTTCACCAGAAAAAATCTTCTCCCTTTAAATTTAGAGGAGCGCGGGGGCGCGACCCTGGGAGCATGCGCTCGCCTGACTCCGTCCACCCGTGTCACTGCTCAGTCCCCACTGATGCATCAACAATGATAGGCATTGTCTAATGACACCAGTATTATTAGGGGGGAGGATCGTGGGACGTAAGCAGCAAAGGGGAATATGGACTAAGAGTACGTTAGTCACTACGGTGAGTAACTGTTAATTACTCTTACGTACCGTCCCCTTTCCTCCATACTGTATGGGCGATTACAACTGAATGTAGCCACAGGGTGGAGAGGGGACCCTCCTTAAGAACATAGGTTTCTTAGAATCGAATGCTGCGTCTGACCTAGAGGCAGCGTCCAAACAGTAGTGTTTACAGAAAGCCAAAGGCGTGGCCCAGGAAGCCGCCCTGCTTATGACCTGCCACGGCACATGACGTTGGAACGCGATGGCCGATGCCTAGGCTCTGACTGCATAGGCATTTCAGTTAGCTGGCACTGGTTTGTACTGCCCCCTCATAGGCCTCCTTGATGGCCGCAGTCATCCCATTGCTATGAAGGTCTTGGATAACCGGGCCTTGACCCACCGAAAGTGACAAACAAGGCATCCGCTATTTCCTCGTTGAGATGGAAGGAGGAGGTAGGAAAGCAGGGTGCGTCCACAGGACAACCTTGTCCCTGTGAAAAGTGGTGTAGGGCTCTGATGCCGCCAGAGCCAGGATCTTGCCGACTCTGCGAGCTGAGGTGAGGCCCACGAGCAGAGCTGTCTTTATGGTGACCAGCCTGATGTCCGCGGACGCCATAGGCTCAAAAGGTGGTGCCCAATACAACATTAAGGTCCCGCACCGGGTGTGGCCTCTTTATAGGTGTGTAAAGCCTGTGGCGGCCCGCCAGGTGTCGCTTGACCATTTACTCTTATATTGGCTCCTACTAGCCTTGCTTCCAGCGCCCTGGATGATCTCTAGGTTACCCTGAGCTAGGATTAAGCGTTTCAGCGTTATCTGCTCAGGAGCCACGCTGCGAGGGCTAGCTTGTGAGGAGCAGGGTGGAGTACCCTGCCTCCCTTCTGGGCATGAGAGGAGCTGGGCCCAGCAGTAGGTGAATGGGTGGTCTGTCCAAAGGGCTAAGGAGCCCGGAGAACCACGGCCTGGCCATTCACCAGAGAGCTATCAAAATGACGCTGAGGTGCCGGGATTCCTTTATCTTGCAGATCACCCTGTGGACTAGGGGTGTGGGCGGGATCGTTCAATTGCCACTCGTAATTGTCCGCCCCAGTCTGCTGAGCCTGTCCGCTTCCAAGTTGGATTCCCCCGGGATGTGGACAGCCCTGAGGTAAATGTTGTTCTCCAGAGCCCATTCGCACATGCCGACTGCTAGGTTGCACAGCGAAGGGGATCTGGTGCCCCCGTGCTTGTTGACATAGAACATGCTGGTGGAGTTGTCTGGATAAGAACTGTCTTGCCCACGATAAGAGGGAGAAAGGCCTTGTGAGCCAACCATATGGCCTTCAGGTCCGTAGTAACTGTGACCTGAGGGGCCGGCTGCCGGAAGGGCTTACCCTGCCTCAGGTTGAAGTCTGCAGACCCCCAGTGGAGGTCTGAGAGGAGAAAGGGAGGAATGTTGACTGGCTCCTCTTGGGAGCCCTTCTCCTGATTCCATGAGGCTGCGAAGTGCAGCTGTACTCTCTGCCTCCTGAGTTTTCGGTGGGGCACGGCCAAAAGGACCGCTGCCATAAACCCTAGTAGGTGTTGGTTTCACCGGGCCGAGGTCACGGGCCTGGAGAGGAAGTGAGCTGTAGCTCTCTTGATGGCTGCAATCTTGTCCTCCGAGGCAAAGACTCTCACAGAGCTTGTGTCCCAGATGAGGCCCAACAAGGTCAGGCTCTGCGTGGGCTGCAGCTGAGACTTCTTGAGATTGATAGTGAACCCCTGAACCCCAGGTCGTGGAATGTGTTCATCAGTGCAGAGGCAGTATGCTGAACCGCTTCAGGAGAGGTGGCCCGTATGAGCCAGTCATCCAGGCATGGTTGGACGCGGTGGCCCTGGGCCTCAAGGAGGGCTGCCACTGCATTCATCAACCTGGATAATACCCTGGGAGCCGAGTTGAGGCCGAAGGGTAGCACCTTGTATTGGATCTGGAAGCCCATGATTCTGAAGCGCAGTAAGAAACGATGTGGCTGCCAGATCAGGCCGTGTAGATAAACGTCCTTCAGATCCAGGGAACACATCCAGTCTCCCCTGTCCGGTGTTTCCTCAATAAGAGCTGGCGTAACCATCTTGAATTTCTGCAGAAGGAGGGAGAGATTGAGGGTGGAAAGGTCCAACCCAACTCTCTGGCCAGTCTGGTTCTTGTTTAAGGCGAAAATCCTGGAATAAAAGCACAAACCTTGATGGGAGGTTGGTACTTCTTCCACAGCATGACTCTCGACGAGCAACTGGATCCCCACCAGCAGCGTTGCTGTCCCAATCTGTGGGAGAGGAGAGGAGGATGGAGGAAAGGAAAGTACCGGTAGGCGGTACCTTGTGGAGACTACAGAGAGGATCCAGGGGTCCGAACAATTCTGGCACCAAAATTGCATGTGAAAGGCAATCCTGCCCTCCCCCACCCATGGAGACACGTGGACCCGAAGGGGGGTGTCATGCCCTTTTTCCCTCTGAGGCTATTGCGGAGGTGGGGGATTGGAAAAACCCCTTGCCCCCCCACATCTCTTTTGTTGTTTCCTTCGATGCTGACTCGGAGAACGGTCCGTTTGTCTGGACCTCCATTCTTGGGAGCCTCGGAACCCGACAAACGCCCGGCCCTTGTCTGAGCGTTGCTGCGACTGGGTGAAGGCCTTGGGCGTGGACTTTGAAAGAATAGATGAGGATTTCTCGGTTTGCAAGCTGTTCTATTTATTGAATTCCTCATCCGTGGTGGAGTGGAAGAGGTTGCTGCCCTCGAAGGGACGGTCCAATATGCATTCCTGGACATTGGGATTAAACTTAGTTGCCCAGAGCCAGGCCTTCCTTGTCATGTCCGTGGCAATGCAGATGGCTGGGTAGAGGTATCGATGTGGGCCACTGTGGACTCCATAATGTTCTGCGCTACCAGCCTGGATTCTCCTAGTCCCGCCTTGAAGCGCACTTGGCTCTATGACGGAAGTTCTGGGAGAAAGTTTGCAATTTCCCGCCAGAGCCCTTGGTTAGCGACTGCCAACATGGCATCTGTGTTGGCATGCGCAGGTGCAAGGAGGCGTTGGATTTCAGCTTCTTCCCGTACACCCCCAAGATCTTCTCCTCCTTGCCTAGCAGCGTCGAGGACGAGGTGGCCGAGGACGAAAGCAAGAGTGTGTCCCCCTCCATCTGCCTGTACTTGGCGTCGAGGCGCTGATTGACAGGCTGGGCCGAGTGTGGCTTAAGCCTTCCCTTCTTGGCCAGGGCAACTACGTCTTTCTGCATCGGGATCCCCATTTTGGTAGGAAGGACACAAGTCAGGAAATCCGAGGGAGGCAAGCTGCCGCGTGGAATGAGGAAGCTTGTGGAGGCACCTCAGAAGCAGGAGATTTTCTGCGTGAATGCCGTGATAGGACGAAGCTGCTGAATGAAGTTCGAGGCATTGTGGGAACTGCAGAGCCGACAAGACTCCTGTCAGACAAGGAAGTAAGCCGCCAGGAGAACCGAGGACCGCCAAGGATGCCGAAAGTGCCGAGTGAAGCACACAGAGGGAAGTTGGGACGTCGGCATGTATCGTGCACCATTACAATTACAACAGAATTGTATGAACTTGTTGAGCTTGAACAGGGGAGCTGGGACGCCGAGACATGTGTTGAGAGAAACTAAGGCAGATGAGAATGGGTGTCACGATCCGGACTCCATGGAGACTGTGGGAGAATTGGAGGAGATGAGCTACTCGCGATCATCGCGATGTCGGCGTAACGGTCCAGTGTTGCGGCCGACTTCGCGATGTGCGCGATGACGTGTTTAAATATGCGTCGATTCTTTCACTCGGCGCGTTGCAACCCTGCTATTCCGGTTGGGTCTAAGTGCTGCTCCAGTGTTTTCGCCTGTGCCTTCCTTCGCTGTGTTATTCCTTCGCTGCCCCTCCTAAGCGTCACCTTCAGGGCCTGTTACTCCCCTTCTCCTTCTGTGACGCTTCTCTCTGTTTCTCCAGCCGTTTTGTTGCCGCTTGTCCTGTTACCTGCATTTCTTCCCACTGCCAGTCCTTTGTTCTTGAGTTCCCGTCCCTCCCGGTCCTTCCATATTTTCCTTGCTGTACCTTCCTGTGCATCACCCTGCTACTCCCAGTGCATTCTGGGACTTGGAGTTTCCTCATTCCGAATTACACCATCTTGGATCAGAAGACCAACATCAGGGTTTTTTCAGCCTGTGCTTTTTCCCTGAAGCGGGGTGGTCTCCCTGGGAGCCCCTACTGCCGACTTCTTGTCATTAGGCAGTGTGGCTTCCAGAGGAGCTCACCCTAAACCCAACAAAGAAAAGCCTAACGACTCTTGGCGTGAAAGAAGACAAATCCCCTCGGAAGATTCATCCTGCGACGAATCCACAGGTGAGGAGACGGAGAAGGAGGTGAAGTCAGTGGGTGAATCTTTGTTTACTGTCAAACCTGAGAGTTTACAACGCCCAAGAATGGCCAGCCTTGAACAATATCAGGAGTTGGTAAATGCCATACAAGGGATTAATGTGGAAGTACAGACCCTAAAGACAGACAATGCGACTCTTAGAGCTGACAATACTGCCTTAAGGCAACAGTTGCTCCAGAGGGAAGATACCCGAGGTGATCTCCCCTCGTTACCGCTATCTTGTGGCAAGTTTGATGGGAACCCGAAACGGATTAAAGAATATTTGGATGCTTGTTTGGTATATTTTAGATTCCGACCTAAAGCTTTTGAGCAGGACCAGGTTAAGGTCGGCTTTCTAATATCCAACATGGTGGGAAATGCCCTAGCATGGGCCACCCCACTTGTGACAAGCACAGATACTATCCTAAATGACTACGGTCAGTTCGTACAACTGTTCCATGGCCGGTTTGAGAGGCCTGAAATACAATATTCTTCATATGAGCATCTATTGGATACCAGACAAGGGACATCGGATGTGCAAACTTATATTTCCACTTTTCAAAGATTAGCGCAAGAAACCAGATGGCCGGATTCTGCCAAACAAACACTATTTAGAAGAGGGTTACATGATGAAATAAAGGACGAACTGGCTCGGATAGCCAGACCCTCCGCCTTCCAAGACCCGATTACACTAGCCCTACAGATTGAATACCGTATCAACGAAAGGCGAATAGAGAAGAAGAGACCCAAGTCCAACCCTCCACTAGCTCCTCACCTGTCTATCCCTTCGGACAAAACACCTTTGATGTCAAGTTCTGAAGAACCAATGCAGATTGGATCGACTAGAGGGCCTCTGACTGCCGCAGAAAGGAAGCTAAGAAAAGACTTAGGTCTTTGTTTATATTGTGGTTCAGAGAGACACCTGCTTCGAGATTGCCCGGAAGTCCCTCCAAGAAGGACGGGAAACGACAAACCCTGACCCTGAACAGGGACAAGGAAGGGGTTCAAACCGTTAATCCCTGTCTACCTACCCCATCAGCCACCTTGGACACCTCACACCATTTAATGATATTCAAGGTACAGCTTAAGTGGACAAACCACAGTGGTGTCGAATGTCTTGCAATGTTAGACTGCGGGGCTGCTGGTAACTTCATGGACGACCAATGGGCCCAGGCCCAATCCATACCAAGAAGAGCCAAGACGCAGCCTATTCCGGTAGTGTGTGTGGACGGCACTCCCCTGACTTCCGGACCAATTCTTGAAGAAACCCAGGAGTTATCAGTCCAGATGCAGTTCCATCAAGAACAACTGAGTTTTGATCTAATTAGGGCGGCACATATTCCAGTAATACTGGGCATGCCTTGGCTTAGAAAACATAATCCTCGTATAGACTGGAAGGCCAATACCGTAGAATTCCGATCTGACTATTGTTCGGGTGCTTGTCTTTCTTCCACGGAAAGATCAGTAACTCAGGAAGGACCAACGCCCATATGCAATGTAAACCTTATTCCTTCACAATACAGAGACTACTCTGATGTTTTTTTGTATGTGCATCCCAGGCCTTTGCCTCCACACAGACCAGAAGACTGCAAAATAGAACTACAACCAGGGGCAGTGGTTCCATTTGGCCGTATGTTTCCCTTATCTCTCCCTGAAAAAGAAGCCTTGAGGGACTACTTAAAGACCAACCTTCAAAACGGATTGATTCAAGCCTCCACTTCTTCAGCAGGTGCATCCCTGTTCTTCATTCCAAAGAAAGGAACTACCGAACTCCGGCCTTGTATAGATTATAGAGGCCTCAACAGTTCTACAATTAGAGACAGATATCCCATGCCGCTCATTAAAGATATAATGGAGGCAGTACAGAAGGCTACCTGGTTCATCAAGTTGGATCTGAGGGGTGCTTATCACCTACTCAGAATAAAACAAGGTGACGAATGGAAGACCTCATTCAGGACGCCTTTGGGACATTACGAATACCGAGTTAGGCCCTTTGGGTTAGTCAACGCTCCTGCTCAATTCCAACGCTTTATGGACAAGATCTTTGCAGACCTTCTTTTCACATCAGTCATAGTGTATCTGGATGACATTCTGGTTTATTCAAGCACTCTGGAAGCCCATCACCAACACGTCAGAGAGGTGTTACAAAGACTCCGTCATCACCACCTTCTGGCCAAACCCGAAAAATGCATATTCGAAGGCAAGACGGTTCCATATTTAGGATTTCTCTTAAGTGCAAATCTGATTGAGATGGACCCACAGAAGACTGCAGCAGTTACCCAATGGCCTGTACCTAAATCAGTTAAAGATATACAGCGTTTTTTAGGCCTAGCAAACTTCTATAGAAAGTCATCAATGGATTCTCAGAAATGGTCCTACCCCTGTCTGCACTGTTAAAGAAGGCTGTGAAGTTTACGTGGTGCCCAGAAGCAGATAAGGCTTTTAGACAACTTAAGGAAACCTTTACCACGGCACCGGTACTTAGACAACCAGACCAGATGTTACCCTTCATTCTAGAAACCGACGCCTCCTACGGTGCAATAGGTGCGGCTCTTCTGCAGAAAAAGGAAGATCAAATGGAACACCCCATCGCCTACTATTCAAGGACACTAAACCCTAGTGAACGAAACTATTCAGTACTCGAAAAGGAACTCCTTGCAATTAAAAGAGCCTGTGATGAATGGAGGCATTTACTACAAGGGGCCCAACACCCCTTTCTTGTACGCACAGATCACAGGAACTTAAGCGTACTACAACAGCTGGAATGCCGAAATTCACGCCATGCCAGATGGGGCTATTTTTTTTCCCAATTTGACTTCACACTTACCTATGTACCTGGGAGGAACAATCAGCTTGCAGATGCTTTATCCAGAAGTAACGGAGAAGAATCGGGAAAATACACAGGTCAAGAACTTCTGTTGTCAGGAAAAAGATTTATTGGCACAGTGAACTTGTTTCTACAACAGGTATACGACTCACAAAGGAAGACATCTTTACCCCCTGGGGAATCACTAAACAGAATAGGGAAATTCTGGTTTAGGGAGAACCAACTGTATTTACCTACGCAAGAGCCGCAGTCCATGGCCCTATCTTGGTGTCATGACACACCAACGGCAGGACACAAGGGTCAAGCGGCCACCTTGTAACTCATTAGAAGACATTTCTGGTGGCCTACAGTCGTCAAGGATACCAAGAGATACGTCTCTTCCTGTCCTATCTGTGCCCAGAGCAAATATAGCACGGCCAAACCATTGGGTCTTTTACAACAGGAAGAACCCCCAGCTGGACCCTGGCGACATGTTTCAATGGACTTCATTGTTGACTTACCCAATTATGGAGGACATACAGCCATAATGGTTGTGGTGGATTCGTTCAGTAAGCCGGCTCACTTTATCGCCTTGTCAGGCACACCCTCAGCTTCAATGACGGCTGATAAGTTTCTACGTGAAGTGGTCCGACTACATGGTATACCAAGTGCCATTGTGTCGGATAGAGGAACCCAATTCACCTCGAAATTCTGGACCCTTCTTTGTAAACAATTACAAGTACAATGAGCCTTATCATCCGGATACCACCCAGAAAGCAATGGTCAAACTGAACGCCTCAATGCAACTCTGGAACAGTATCTTAGATGCTTTTGTAACCAGGTGCAAGACAACTGGTATCAACTCCTACCAGTTGCTGAATTTTCCTACAATAACACCTTTCATTCTGCAATAGGCATGAGCCCTTTCCACTGCACCTATGGGTATAACCCCAGACATTTACCCTTTCCTGAAATACTCGCCACAAAGGTCCCTTCACTTGATCAGTTAATGGGCGTGTTGAAAGAAACACATAAAAAAGCTCAAGAAATACTGAGACGTAGTAGACAAGGTTACAAACGATGGGTCGACCCAAGAAGACCCAACCCCACATGGCAGATCGGTACCAAGGTCTGGCTTTCAACCAAATTCCTACCCAGATGGGTTCATCCAGGAAAGTTTTCTCCAAGATACCTTCATCCTTTCCCCATTACAGAATGCATCAATCCAGTGGCCTTCAAATTATTACTACCACAATCTTCACGGAGGATCCATCCGGTATTCCATTCATCTTTACTCAAGGAATACGTTCCAGATCCCTATAATAGGGGCTATAAGAAGAAGGTCCCTAGAACCTCGTTACTGCAAGAATACGAGGTATCCCGCATTCTGGACTCTGGTACAAGCAGGGGACTGTCCAATACCTTATCCTATGGAAAGGATATCCATGGTCCGAAAGATCCTGGGAACCGGGTAGGAATCTGAAGGCTCCTCGACTCCTGCGCCTTTTTCATAGATTGCACCCAGGGAAACCAGGAGGTGTGCCGTTGAAAAGGGGTTATACTGTCACGATCCGGACTCCATGGAGACTGAGAGCATTGGAGGAGGAGATGAGCTACTCGCGATCATCGCGATGTCAGCTAACGGTCCAGTGTTGCGGCCGACTTCGCGATGTGCGCGATGACGTGTTTAAATATGCGTCGATTCTTTCACTCGGCGCGTTGCAACCCTGCTATTCCGGTTGGGTCTAAGCGCTGCTCGAGTGTTTTCGCCTGTGCCTTCCTCCGCTGTGTTATTGCTTCGCTGCCCCTCCTAAGCGTCACCTTCAGGGCCTGTTACTCCCCTTCTCCTTCTGTGACGCTTCTCTCTGTTTCTCCAGCCGTTTTGTTGCCGCTTGTCCTGTTACCTGCATTTCTTCCCACTCCCAGTCCTTTGTTCTTGAGTTTCCGTCCCTCCCGGTCCTTCCATATTTTCCTTGCTGTACCTTCCTGTGCATCACCCTGCTACTCCCAGTGCATTCTGGGACTTGGAGTTTCCTCATTCCGAATTACACCATCTTGGATCAGAAGACCAACATCAGGGTTTTTTCAGCCTGTGCTTTTTCCCTGAAGCGGGGTGGTCTCCCTGGGAGCCCCTACTGCCGACTTCTTGTCATTAGGCAGTGTGGCTTCCAGAGGCGCTCACCCTAAACCCAACAAAGAAAAGCGTAACGACTCTTGGCGTGAAAGAAGACAAATCCCCTCGGAAGATTCATCCTGCGACGAATCCACAGGTGAGGAGACGGAGGAGGAGGTGAAGTCAGTGGGTGAATCTTTGTTTACTGTCAAACCTGAGAATGGGTCGAGGACCCAATGTATAAATGAAGCAAATATCACATTTTTGAATTGTTTAACATTGAGAAAGAAGGAACGTTTTTTCATTGATTGAAAGACCTAGCAGGAGAGTATACTAGGCATAAGGATTGCAAGTCAAGGACCTGCACCCAAATACATATAAGCAAGTCAAGAAAGCCCTGGCAGGAGAGTATAGCAGGCAGAATGATTGTGAGTCTGGGACCCGCACCCAATTGCGTTGTTCCAAATAAGGGAAAGCCTAATTGGAGGGTGTCCATACCCCTTCAGTGTGTGAACTTTAAGAAATCTGAAAAACTTAGGGGAAGGGAAGAGCACCCCCACCCCTGGAGACTTGTGTAACTTTTTTTGTTTTTGGAAAAGCGCTGCAAGTGGCGAGCTGAGACACATTTCCTGTTTCACTTTATATTGAGTTTCAGGTCAGGTTAGGATTTGGACACCAAAGGGAGAACTTTACTTTGGACATTCTGATACCAACACCAAATAGTTTTGTTGAGGCAGAGAAAGCCCTCTTAGTTTGGGCGAGATAGGATTTTCTTCAACCTTGGAAGATAGCTCAGGGGAAACGTGCTCGCATTGGAAGCAAGACGGCACAGAGCAACACAGGTTCGATCCCCGGGTCTGCGCTTAGAAACTTCTGGGTATTAAGCACATTATAAATAACTTATCATATCATAACCCCCTTTTTCTTTGGTTAATAAAAGTCTTTGTCAACCACCATTACACACCCCTGTATCTGCATCTTACTCCTGATTCCTTACAGGTTATGTATGCCTGGGATAGGGAAGAGACTAACTTCAAGGCGAGAGAGCTAGGAATGGCCCTAGGGCCCCATGACATTTTAATAAAAACCCTTGAACCATCTTTAAGGATTTGTGTCATTTGTTTATTTTCACACCATGTTTTACACTAACCACATCAGGCATTACAGGTGGGATGAGGAACAAGCACATAGCAGGGAGGTCACATGAACATCAGATATGCAAAAAAAGAGGATGGAGACCAAGACCTGTGAAGAAAGGGATAGGCAGTACTGGGGAACTCAGATTTTAGGAACGCAAGGAGACCCTCCTCTGATGTTCTGCCTAATGCCAGGAGACCAGCTACTCCAAACCTCTGAGATACCAGAGGGTGAGAGGAGACACAAAGCTAGGTGATGCTGAGAGAAAGGGTGCAGGAAACCCTCTAAACATGGTGATGCGAGAAAGACAAAGGGTGCGAAAAACCATAACATCCTGAACTGAGAAGAACGAACTGTGAGATTCACCTAAGGCACTGGGAGACTGAGCCCGATCCACTTAGGACAGAGGAGTGAGAGACAGGAGAAGGAAGCCCTTACCAAATAAGAGATTCCCTTGAGGTGTTGAGAAAATAAGGGATTTGGAGCTAGTTAGTCCCTATTTTTTACTTTTATTTGGGTTAAAGTTTCACAGGATGGGCCATAACAAATGTTTCCTACAGTTTCTGTTTTAGAAGACAGGAACACCAAAAAACAAATCAGACTGTCATAGACCAAAACAGACAGGCAAATAGCAAAGGCCAGATGACCAAAGAAAAGACCACTAAACAGCAGTACATTAAAGGCAAGATGCTAAAAGGCCAGTTTATCAAACAGAGAAGCACAAATTACATTAAAATAAAGGAAAAGCTCCCAAAGACCAGACAATCAAAGACAAGATCGGTAAATGCCAGATATCAAGGTTATGGCTTCCAATAAGCAGAACATCAAAGGTCAAAAAGGATAGGTAGCTAAAGACAAGACCACCAACTACTATATAATCAAAAGAAAGTCACTACAAAGAAAGGATAATTTAAAACAAGTCCACGAAAACTAGGTTTCAAAGAGTAAGACCACATAATATCGTATCAGATAACCAAACAGAAAACCACTAGACAACAGATAGGTATGGCCAGATCCCCCAAATACCTGATGACCAAAGACCAGACCACCAAAAACCGGACTGCCTAAGGTTTAGACCTCTACCCCAAAAAAACAGAAAATTAAAACCTGGATTGATAAAAAAAAAAAAAGACAGGAATCCCCTTTCAACAACTCTCTCCACTTCTTTCTTTGTACCGCTTTCTCTTGGTTGCCATTTCTGTACTCTAAACCACTTTTTAATGACCCTATCATGTTCACCTCCTGCATTACCTACCACCCTCCTTTCTTTCTCTCTCTCTTCACTGCACCGTCTGCCAAGACAGGAGGTGTGTTTGACTTATCACTGAAACCTCAGAGATAAATGTAATTCCAGTAAGTCCCTGCTAAGGCTCCTAAAGGAAAATATTTACTTCAGGAGTACCTGAAGCTCCCTGCAGAGGTTCAAGACAGTGACTGAAGCCAGAGTGCTGCATAAGCTGTGACCTGATAGGGTGCTGCCTCGAAGACTCAGCTCAGAGCACACAGCAGTGCCCGGTGAGCCAATGCCAAACAGAAATGGCTTGATCAGAAAATAAACACGCTCAGAGATGGCTTGGTGTCAACAAGTACACCAGAAATCCCCCTCTGCACCCCCTCAGCCCCCCCTCCCCCCAGACCATGCCCTAGATACACCGATCCATGGGTCTTCAGCTCGGTTTATGCTTTATAAATACTATACATTCAAACAGTGACCTAGTAGGGCAGCTTTCCTTGACTCGAAGGTAGTGACCTAACTTCATAACATCCCTTAACGCATTGCCAAACACAAAGAGTTAATGGCAAATAGGAATATTTGTATGGTACCAGTTGGTCTGTGGTGTCCAAAGTATCTCCTGCCAAATGGCTGGTATCAAGCCAAGCACGTTATTCTAGACTACAATCTGAAGCCAACAGCCGTGTGTGAATACATTTTTATGTGTGTTTGTGTAGGGTAGGTGAGTTAAGGGGCTGGGGAGAACAGGGAGTATGGTAAGCAGATAAGTAGGACCTCCAAAATGAAAAAGAAAGATAACAAAATAGGTCGACATATTTGAGTTGGCCAAAATGAAGACTTTCAAAGGGAAGTCGAAGCAACACAGAACTGGTTACCACTTCCATCTCCTTGTCCAGGCCAGTGTAGTACAAAGAAAACGTGGCCTAGCAGTGAAGTTAGCAAAACAAAATGTGATGGGTAGAAGGTTTAGAATTAATGTCAACCTCTAGCACTGCTCTGGGCAACTATCCAAACCAGTGTTCTTAAGCCTGCCAAGCCATTGCAGAATGGTGAAAGACCATATGCAAATCAGGCTTTGTCCCACCCCAAAAGGGGCAGTCCAGCGTCAATAGAGAGTACACCCACGAAAGCAAAATCTTGCTTTTTACCCCTCCTTTTCATTTGAAAAGTTGACCGGTATGGATTAGTATATGAGCGTATAGCATCTACCCATTGCTTGGAGCTTTAAAGCCTGCAATGCCTCAGCCATGAAAATGAAAACCAACCAAGCCACTATGGCTCTTTGGGCGATGCGAGAATCTTCAGGGCATCCATTATTTGCCACTGGCCATTTCGTACAGGACATGCTGCTTCCTTGAAAGTATGTTCCTCTGGGCTAGCTTACAAGGACTGTTCACATCAAACAAATACTTCTGCTAAACACTACCACTCAACAAGCAACTTCTCTATGAAGGCCTGAGTTTTGAAGAACACACGTGGCCTGGAACATTCGGAACAAAGACTGGGAGGCAGGGGAAAGGAGACAACATTCAATACAGAAGTACAGATCTTTGACAGCCAGACTCAAATATGAATTTACGTGCTAACACATACATTAACATAAAAACGGCCACATTTCCACTTCCTTTTCAACTAGCCATACAAAGCGTAGTGCTCTTAAGTATGTTTTTTATGCAAGAAGCCCGCCTAAAAATATATTTGTGTTGTTGTTGCTGCTTCTGCGGGCCGTCGTCTTGCTCAGACACAAGATGTAGGCGGCAGCCACGCCTCGGCGTCAAAGTAGAGTGGGCCAAGACAAAGCCCGGCGGCTTTGGGCGTGGCGCCATCCATGAAAGCAACAGGTGTTACTGGTCTGGTATCTGTTCTGTATTCTACGCGCCTTCTGTATAGGTTCCTACCGTTCCAACAGGAAGCCAATGCGGCACAAAACAGGTTTTCCGCAGCACTGGCAAAAGACAAGGTAAAATAAGCATTGACGCAGGGAATGTTTCAAACAAAGGGCCAACGTGTAGTCAGTGCTGTCAAAACATCAGGTCAGATGAAAACCTAATCAATCACAAAACAGGTAGGAATATGACCCAAAATGACACTGCACAACCAATTGCAGCCGTTTCTACGAGTCGGCCTGTTAAATCTCATCGGCGATAAGGGAGACTCTCAATAACAGGCAGCATTGACTGACACATGGGACATTAGTCTGCCCTGCCCAGATTAATTACCTCCACGTCCCTCTTCCTCGTTTCCGTACTTGTGAGCTGTCAGAGGTTGATCTGGTGTTTGAATGATTTATCCACTACAGAAAAAAGAAGACAAAAAGGTGGCCCTATAAATTAGATTATTTAAAAAAAAATACCAGAGGAAGGTTAAAGGGATGGTTAAAAGCCTGCAAAGAAAAATAGGCATAAAATAGCATGTGACGTAAGATGGTGTCCTCCATATTATACTCCTGACGAAGTTCCAAAACTGCAATGTGGATAAAAGAAAAATGCCGGTCTGCTTTAGAGGATGTAAATAATACATTCTTAGCTTGGATTATGTTGTATGTTTATGGATTCCTGCAATTGATTGAACTGCTCTTAGCTTTCCTTTTCAATTATGTATTTGTGGTCTTTGTCTATATATCAATGGATACATTTTTTTAAATTAAAAAAAAGTTGTTTATGCACTTTAAGCATCAGTGTAGGAGGACATTGCTGTAGATCAAGTTATATATGCACACTTTGAACTATTATGAATATGTAAATGAGTTTTTGTTGTATAAGTAACTATAAATAGTTGCTACATGTATGGATCAAATACAATGTTGACTCGAAAAACATCAGAATGAAGTAGAATTGTAGTGTCACAAATGTTTTTTGTGTTTAATTGGTGATGCCAACCTCTCCATCAGGAATCCATTCCATCCTTTAATATACCATACATGCCCACCTCTCTCTACTGAGAGCATAAGACTCCACCACAGCATGTAATTTAAATTTTCCTGCCATCATGACAGGATCTAGTGATGGGTGGCTGGGCTGCCTACTGCTCTGTCTATCCTCTATCTGCTATGCTGGGAGGGGCACCCACATTGAACCTTCCTCCTTGCACTTGTGGCTGGGCTGTGGGAGCATGGGTTTTGGGGTGGCTGTCTCCGGGGCCCTCCTGCTAAGCAGGGGGCTTGGTTGAGGGTTCCTGGTCCTTGGCAGCCCGGCGTGGCAGTTCTTGCCAGGTTGGCCAGTCCCTGTAGCTACCCGGGCCAGAGAGTCACTCAGTGCCCAGGCATTGGTGAATGTGGTTCTGGTGGAGGCAAGGCCTTGGGCTTCAGTTTCAATTGCAGTCTACACCGCCAGCTGGCTGCGGTCGGGAGCACCTTCCTTTATAGATTTGGCGTGACCCTGCCGCTGGTAGTCTATTACAGTTTTTCATCTTCCGTCCCCGGTGTAGTATGGCGCAGGATAGCATTTTGGGCCTCTGGCACGTGGCTGGAAACTCGGTAGGCGGGCCCGGGGGTAGAATAGAGCGAGCCGCAGGGCAGGCGTGGGTGCCAACTGGTACTGAGGGACCCGATTGCTCCATGAGTGGAGCATGGACCTCGCCTCAATAAGGTGCTGGCTTCAAGGCTACCATTGGGCACACGTCTGCTCGTCTCATGAGTTGGCAGTGGGTGAATACTCCTCCGTGTACTTTCCATTTGTTGGCGGGGAGTCCGGCAATGGTCCGACAAAGTCGAGCTTCTAGCTCCAGGACTGTGTTACCGGAATAGCGGATGGTCTGTGTTTGCCAGGAGACCTTGCAGATGGAGTCTCGCCTCCAGGGGAAGTCCAGGAAATCTCAGTACCTTCTTCAGAGGGGTAGTCTTTTTCTTCGGCTGCAGAGGCTGGAGACGCTGTGGAGCCTAAGGGGAAGCATTTGGACAGGGAGACTCTGGCTGCAGTGCTGATTCAGGTGGAAGACTACATGGGTTTATATATCAGTCTCCTCCTTTTGCTGCTTCGGCATCTTGTGCCAGGCCCCCAGCTTGGCAATCAAAGCATACGATCAAGGTGGAGCTGCCTTTGCTTCCAGAAATTAAGGAATAGGTGATGAGACTGGCTGGAGCCTGAGAAGGTGTTGCGGTTCCATTTCATGCCCAAGATTTATCTCTTGCAGGGGAGTGGGGTTGTGCTACCTCAGTTTTTGCAAGTGGATACTATTCTTTCAACATCAAGTCTGGTGGGTTGCTGTTCTATGGCAGAGGAGGAGGAGGTGGCTACGTGCAACCAGGTGTACAAGGAGAATGATTCTGCATTGCAAAGATCCTGCACTGGGGTACATATGGCGTTCGGACGATTGCTTATGCCTCCTACACAGAGGACACTGCTCTTGGTGGATTCAGGCAGTTGGCTAAGCAGGTGGATTTAGGGGCTGGCTGTGCTGCCCTATTGAAGGCTTTGCAATCACAGGGGGAAGTGCGCTCGGATAAGACTTATGATGGGGTTCGGGCAGCGGTAGAGACCATGGAGGCTGCAGTGTCGGACTAATGATTTAAGGTAATTTGGGCGCAATTCTCACTTCAAGAGAGAAGGTGAAAAGAAACATAGTAACCAACATTGTCCAAACAAATAGGGAGTACTATTTAACAAGAGTGAGAAGAAATATTTTAACCACCGTTGTCCAAGCCATGAAGTAATATTCTTAAAGTGAAACTGAATATTATAACCAAAGTCAAAAGAGAACAACATTCAGAGTAAATGTGATACACAGAAAGGAAGATCATTTTTTGAAGGTGATTGTATCAAGTATTGCCTAAGCCATAGAAAGGCATATAAAGGAAACCAAAGTTGGCAGAACAGAAGCTCTTCTTCTGATAATTATAAAGGGGAAGAGAAATATGCCAAGAACTGCCGGGTGTGAAGGCATCATGAAAGAAGACACAGATTTAGAATTCGAAACAAACGCTTTTATTAACTTAAATGTCAGTATGGAAAAGGGCCTAACTTGCCCTATGCTAAGGTGGGATTTCCCTACTTAAAGAAACTAAGGATAGTCTGAGTAAAAGAGTGCAACTTATGAATCTGTCTGTGTTCAAAACGTATACTTGCCCTCACAACTAATCTATAGAATTTGTGGGGCTGTCTGCAATCAAAAGAAACAGTATGCAACAAAGTTCTGAGCTTTTTCTAGCTCGCAGCTTCCGTTCTGCTCCCTTCCCCCCCCCCCCCCAAGTATAAAATAGTTCCAACAAAAAGTCTTAAAGTTACCTTTCTTAAATTCAAGGTGATGCAATTTTAACCAATACTCAGGGTTCCCTTCCCCAGGTTCCAAGAAATATAGTTTCAAACACAAAAGCGCCTTGAGGCCCCGTCCTCAACTCAGTAGATACTTCAGATCTCAGGGTTTCCTTCCCCAAGACTCAACGTCAGTATCACAAAATGATCCTTGATATTTGTTTAGGGTCCTTTATTACACTTGCACCCTCTTATTTATTGATTTTCATGTATTGTAGTTTTCACACACTTTAGTATTCAATATGCCTTTCTTTGGTTCAAGGTTAAAATCCCATTAAATTTAGAATATAACACACAATGTTGTACTTGAATATAAAGTTTCATGTAGTTTGAATGTTAAAGCTCCAATCGTTTCAAAGTTACATTAATTTTAAGATTCAGCACATGGTTGGTTTTCACTTTAGAGTGAACATATTGTTTGTTTGTTTAATTTATTTGTAAAGCTCTCCAGACCCAGGGGTATATGGGCGCTCAAGAATATGGTTACAGAATATAGGTTAAACATATAGCACAGTTATATAATTTACAAATACAGTTTTTATACAGTTACAGTTTGCATAAGAGCTATACAATGGCAATAATATGTACACAAGAATGATACAGAGGCTAGTGCCAGCAGACACATGAAGGTAGTGAATGAGAGCTGGGAGGGGTCAGTGTGTGAGTTGTCCTGAGTCACCTGTGGTGGGGGTTAGTTTTTATTCAGTAGCCAGGTGATATCCTGGGTACTGAATGGTTGAAAGGTAGATATGGTTTTGATGTCCAGTGGAAGTGTATTCCATAGTTGGGCGGCTAGAACCAGGAAGCTGGTTCCTCCGACTCGTTTTAGGGTGTATTTGGGCACCATCAGGCATAGTGTGTTGGTGGATCTTGTAGTTCTGATATTAGGTTTAAAGGTGAAGTTATTGGTTAGATAGGGAGGGGAAAGGTGGTTCAAGGCTTTGTAGGTGAGACATAAGGTTTTTAGGTCCATTTTTTGTTGGATGGATAGCCATTTACATGATTTTCTGATAGCAGAAATGTGTTCTCTTCTGGGAATATTAAGCGCAGCTCCGAGTGCGTTGTTTTGGAGGACCTGCAATTTGTTAATTATGGATTTGTTTGCGCCTGCATACAAGCCATTGCAGAAGTCCAGGTTGGACTCTATGAGTGCTCTGGCTAATGTGAGGCAGCTGCTAGTGGAGAGTAGAGGTCTGCAAGCCCTTATCAGCTTACCTGTGTAGGCAGTGGCTGCGGCGGTCATATTGATTTGTTTAGAGAGGTTGGTGTTGGTATCTAGATAGAAACCGAGGGTTTTTACACTTTAGGCAATGGGTATGCTGTTACCATCAATAATAATGCTGATGTAGCTGGGGCCGAGTTTCGAGAGGGTGTTGGGGGAGCCGACCAGGAGCAGTTCCGTCTTATCATCATTCAGGCAGAGGCCATGTGTGGCCATCCATGTCTGAATGATGGTGAAGACTTCGGTGATTCGGCCGACATCGGAGTTGTAGTTACCCAATAGGGTTAGGAGTATCTGGGTGTCATCAGCATAGTTGGTAGGTGACACCCAGATGGTCCAGTTTGTTGAAGAGGGGCTTTGTAAATATGTTATACAAAGTAGGTGAAACTCATGAACCTTGTGGGACACCACATGTGATGGGTATCGGGTCGGCCGCTGCTAGTGGTGAAAAGACACGCATGGTCCTGTTAGCAAGGAAAGGTCGGATCCATGTGACCGCTGAGTGGGAGAAGTGTGCAGCCGATGACAGGTGGTTGCATAGAATTTTGTGGTCGACCAGGCCAAAGGCTGCAGAGAGGTCCAAGAGAAGAAGGACAGCAGCCCTGCCCTTATCTTTGAGTTCGTCGATCTGACTTTTAAGATCAACAAGGGCCGTTTCTGTTCCGTGTTGAGGTCGAAAGCCAGATTGACGGATTCCTAATAATTGGTTAGATTCTAGGTAGTCCTGAATTTGTAAATAGGCAACTCTATCAAGGATTTTTACTAAGAACGGGACAGTGGTGATAGGTCTATAGTTAGTAGGTATAGCCGGGTCGAGAGTTTGCTTTTTTAAAAGTGGGAGGACCCAAGATTGTTTTAAATTACTTGGGACTGCATTGCTGGTGAAGGACAGGTTTATTAGTTTGGTGATGAAGGGGGATAGATCCCTAGCTGCATCTTTTATGATCTGTGCGGGGCCACTATCACCTTTACAGTTTGAAGGTTTCAGGGAGGCTATAATCTTTTGTACTTCAGGTACAGTTACCAATTCAGGTTTTACATTCAAAAAGGTATCAGTGGGCGATTGTAAGGTTAGATTGGAGGTTGGGCCATTGGAGAGTTGTTGTCGTTTGTTTTCAATTTTGGTTTGGAGCCCAGTGATTTTGTTGGCGAGGGCATTCTGGATGGCCGTGCACCATGGTGTATCCTTGGTACAGGTATCTGTGGAGGAATGGGGTTTTCAAGTTCCTTTAAGATGTTGAATAGTTCTCTAGTGCTGGATCCTACCTTGGTAATCGTGGTTTTAAAGTTTAATTCATTTATGGATTCAAGATATATTAGTTCTGCTTATTGGTAGTGTTTTAATTCGAGCATTCAATAAAGGTGGGTTGCATTCATAACACTTTTAATTCAACCTGTGGTTTAATAATGCTTTATTTTGCTTAAATTGTAGAGCTTAGCCCTCAGACTTTCAAATTGTGTTTCTTTCAACAAGCGAACTTTGCGATACAAAGTATTCCGGGTAATTCATTTGACAACACTGGTTCATACTGGAGACCTTCAAAAACGTGTTTCCTCAAACAAGTGACCACTCCAATACAAAGTATTCCGCCAGAAGGAAAAGAGTTCAAACGCTCGCGCACCGGGTTTCTTACTTGTTAGAAACTCAGTCGCGTTCACAACTTTCTCCAGCAGCCTGGATCGTACGGCCTTCTGCGTGTGATTTCAGGGCCCAACTCCTGCCCCTCAGACCTTCCTGTGGGAAACTCCTGCGACAGGGGAACAAGCACCTTGACCACAACGAAAAGAGCCAACCTCTCCCCACAGCTCCCTTCACAATGCTCGGATTATTCCACGGAGCCCCAGCTCCTGCGCCACGCTTCCACAGAAATCCTCTCTTTGCAGACCTCAGAATCTCGGCATGCTTTCCAAACAAAGTTCCCTGCTGCTTACACATGCCTTCCTCTTGCTGCTGATGCAGCTCTTTGCAGGTGCGCTGGTCTCCTTTTATGCAGCTGCAGTCCCTTGACAGGCTGCAGGTGTGGATGTCCAATCAGCCCTGTCTGACTACAATTAAAAGGGACATGCCTGACCTTCACTGCTCTTAACATCTCTATTCAGCCATTGATACAGCTCATCCCCTCCCATGGCGGCTTCCGGTGCTACTCATATGCCGAAGATACCCATATCCTGGTCCGATTAGATCTTGACCGGTCTGAGGTGTCCTCTTGGTTGTGTGAGTGCCTGGCAGCATTGGGGGACTGGATGAGCAGAAATTGGCTGACACTTAACAGGGACAAGACTGAGGTCCTGGTGGTGGGGTCTCCAACTGATTATGCACTTTGGTCTTCATCCTTCTGGCCCACAGCTTTAGGTGATGTTTCTTCTCCAGTGACTATGGTAAAAAATCTAAGAGTCTACCTTTCTGCCTCAATTTCTATGTCGGCTCAAGTGAGTGCAGTCTGTTAAACTGGTCACTTCTTACTATGAGTGCTCCGAGGGGGTGCTGCCTTATCTACCGGTCCATCTGTGTCCTCTGGTTGTTGCATCAGCTGTGATCAGCCGGATTGATCATTGCAATGCTCTGTTTTCGGCCCAACCACTTGGACTGGTACGTCGATTACAGCTCTTTCAAAACGTGGCTGCGAGCGTAGCCACTTCCACCCCCTATGGATCCCACATTTGTCTAGTTCTTCGATCCCTGTATTGGCTCCCAGTGGCCAAGAGGATTAATTTTAAATCTCTATGCTTGGTTCATAGAGCTTTTACTGTTTAGGAGCGGATTACCACGAGAAAAATATCAACCCTATGTCCTGGGTCGGAACCTCAGTTCTGGAAGTGCACTTTTACTGGTTATTCCTAGATTCCGCTTCTCTAGGATTGAAGACCAGGCCTTTTCAGTCGCTGCAGCAATACTGTGGAGTGACTTGCCTATTACCCTCGGATGTATAGAGAATCATTGCCACTTTGTCAAATTTTGAAAACCTGGGTATTTTAGGCGATAATATCTATTCATTAGTCTACGTTTTGTCCACGCGGATGATGCCCTTGGGTGAACGTGCGCGTTATAAGTTCTGAAAACATAACATGAACAGGCATCTTCCTCGTCCCAGTACCAGAGTGTTAATAGAATGTAGTCTCCATTGCTCTTAGTTGCCTCTTCTTCGTCTCGGTACTGTCAGGGTTTATAGGTCTTCCGGTCTCGGGTTTCCCTGTGAAGTACCTCAGTCTAACCCACATTGGGGAAGGTTATGTGAGAAACCCAAGGGTATTCTCATGCCTAGGCCCCTTGGATCGTCTGTGCAGGTGACCAGGGAAAGGACATCACTATTCAATGCCAGCCCTGTGGGTGGAAAAGCGAGAGGGATCAGCTGGGTGGAGGATCCTTGGGGACTGGGAGTGGGGATCCCTCGGGCGAGACATGGTATCCCCCTTCCCCTACTGACAACCAATCCCTCCCTGACCTTTATAGGTTATTGTGAGTCAGCTCCCATTTACCTTGTTCTATGTCTTTGCAGTATTCACCTGTGAAGCAACCAGGTTGACGGTGTATCAGGGGTCCTCCAATCCCACCATACAAAAATCGTAATCCAAAAAGGAGCATACACCCGGCAAGAATCAATGCGTTTTTTTACAGCTGAGAGAGCACAAATCAAACAGAACAGTTGACAAACTAATTGATGAGAGCTGACATCTGGGCATACAGCGAACATTTGCAGCACAGGATGTTCACATTTTCCAATTTTCCCAAGAAACTCTTTGGCTAAACTACATCATATCCTTGGAGCTGAACGTATGTTAGTAGAAAGTGATTGGAGCAAACTGATCAACAGTATCCCAACTCATCGCCTCCCAATATGGTGCCACATCGCTTCGCATCCCTCCTGGGAACAGCTTGCAATTAGTAAAATAACATTTGTGCTGACCGCCGGGACTTTATTATTCTGTCATTGGTCAGTACCATTCCGAAAGGAACCCGAGACGCCACATGGCACCTACTGGATAATGGCCTTCGCAGACCTTGTGGTGGATACTCTGAAGGCTGGCCACCTCCCAGGGACACAGAAACCTATACTGTTTGATTGGTCCTCCCAGGAACGCCACTCTGTTCAGCTTCCCCCAATCCCATATCCACCTGTCGACAGGCACTCGTAGCTATGTGAACAATTCTCTGGCTCAGGCCCACTTCCCCTCTACATCTGAGTGCCCATAGGTTTGGCTGGCCGACCTGTCATTACATCACCCAGTGTTGTTTTAGCTGCTTAGGTCTGCCCGTGATGCGCAGCCCGAGCTTTGTCTCCCTCCTCCCTAATGCGTGGTGTGCTGATCATGTATTTAGAGCCGGTTTTCAGGGGTGAGGCCCAACCTGGGGGCATCTCTGCTAAGTGTGTTTACCTGGGATTTTTCTCTATCTTGTAATAATATACTTAAGCCCCCTGGGCCGGTGGCATACACAGTGCAACCCTACCCCCACTTTGCCCTTCAGTAATGGCGTTACTACAGCTTGTTTGTGTCCCCCCCTTAGGCGTTGTCCCATCCCCTCTTGCTTACTGTCGTATGTGGTAAGTGTGCCCGCTTATCTGGCGCTGAATTAGCACCTTTAATACAACAGTCCAAAAAACCCTGCATTTCCCTTAGATTAGATCCTCTTTGTTGAGATATTGAGTTTATTTCCAAGGAACTAACAATTTCCTCCTCACTTGCTCTTCTTTTAACTTGGGCTGGTTCTAGTTTCATTAGGCCAGGAGGTCCAACTATGGGAGTTTTCAAGTTTATTTGAGCTACCCGTGAAACCCACTGATCGAATTGGGGTATGTCCAATGCAAGGACTAATTGAGTTTGCAAGTTGGAAATTACTGCTATAGTCTGGGTTAATTTATTTCCCAAAATGTAAATAGAGATTCATTCAATTCAATTGTTTTTTTATAATGCGCCTAATACCGTACCTGAGTTCGGTTTATGAGCGTGGATCCGGGATTATAACCTCTGTTGCTCTTTCCACCCCTGAGGAAGTAACTCTGTTCTTATGACACTTTCCTTACTTCCTGTATCCAATTCTGCCCAAACAAGTTTTCCCTCTAAAGTAACAGGAATTTCATAGAGGTTTTACCTCCGGTATATAAAAAGCCATGAGATTTTCTTTGATTCCAACAGTTGTTCCCCTATTCTTCATATTTCTTAAAGTTCTTCTTCACTTTTAACATCCCATCTCGAGGTTGCGAGTTTAACTCGTTATTATATTATTGTTCTAAACTTTCTCCGTAATTTCCTTGAGTCTGGTCGGGTTCTCTGGATGATAGAAGAATAGGAAACAACTATGTTCAATGAACAACACAGCGCAATGTGTCTACATCCTTTACAAGAGTAGCAGTTCTGATAGGGATAAAAAGATGGCTTTATTATTGAAGGGTAGCCCCCCTTTCTCTGCTTGTTCCCTCAGGGTTTCGAATCTTTTAGTCCCTTGTTCTAAGGTTGTTGTTATCTTGGAAAGATGGATATCATGTAACCCTGGCAAGAAAGATGGAACATTAAATGATGACTTATTGGGACTTTCTGGGGTCTCTTCAGAAGTACTTACTGAGATTAAATTATTTCCCTCTTTGTCCCTGGTTTTCTGGATGCCCAAACTTTTTGGGCTAGCGGCTGATTCTGGTAACATATCCTTCCCACTGGAGCATGGTTTTTCTGTTTCTAAAGGATCAAAGACGAGGTTCGACTCCTCTCCTTAACGGAGATTTTCTCCCGATAACTTTCAGTCAAAGCTGGGGGCGAGGCTAGAGAGCCATGTGAAGAGGACGTGCTCCTGGAGGAGCTCCCGTTTATCCAACATTGATCCGAACTAAAAGTGTGCTTGCTGAAATCAATAGAGGTCGGGAAGCTAGGTTCATGCACATGAACCTCCGGAGCCCGATCAGAAGTAATCGTGCGGCTGCGGAATGAGGAAGAGCGGCACCAACTAGCTTAAAATAACCGAATCGGCCAGAGGCGCGTGAATCCAAGATGGTGGACGCCTGAACAAAGAGGCTTGCTGGACGGACTTGTTTTTGGCCCGAGATACCCCGGAAAGTGACACGGAGGGGACTGGGCATGAGAACTACTGCAAGAAGCTCGCCGGATGTGACGGCCCTGCCAGTGTTAGCTGGGTTACCTGATGCCCAGCGGATAAGTAGTTGAAGAAGGTACGGTGCCCACCCCTGCCACTAAATGGGGTACAACAGAAGGAACAAAGGAATGCAGTGAGCGACTCCGGTCTTGGCAGAAAACGCACAGAGACGAGGCATAGGAATACTGCGGTGTCAGGGCGGGCGATGCAAGTAATGCGGTTGAAGTACAGAATTTGAGGAGGGATGGCCCGGACGTCCTAGTGGCCCAGCTGCGCAACGTGCCGCTGTGAACCACCGGACCTAACATCTGATACCCGCGTCAGCTGGAGCGGGCCCCTCATAAGTGCACAGACACACGGGAGGACTACGATGGTGCGCGGCGGGGCAGGTGGGCAGCACAGAGGACATTGGAACTTAAGGTATGGAGCAAACAGCCAACCGCACACTACCAAATACATGCGAAGGGTGCATTAGCCAACCCCATCTTGGTGGCAGACACCGAAATTCTCAGTGAGTGGACGGCATATGAGACTGTACAATGGCCTGGCTGATGAATGGGGGCACCCCAAGTGGCTAACGCCTGGCAGTAAAAGCTGACCGGCCGGGTCGATATAGAGCAGAGTCTGTGTGAGCCCACTAAGATACACGGAGAGACACAACTAGCTTTTCTGAGCTGGACAATGCCTCAGGCCTGCAACAAGAGGGCAAGCCACACCACAACAGGGGGGTGCCCACAAACATCATCGGAGGAGGCCCGGAAACGGAGTCCTCACCCCGTATGGTGCAAGGAGTGTCGAAGTCTGATGCGCTGGCCACCACCACAGAGCACCAAGATAAGCACCATGGCGGCAAGGGCGCCACAAAATGGTATTAGGAAAATCATATCCGGAGCACCTGCACTAAGCCATAAACACACCCAGATGAGCACACAGACCCAGCAGGAGAAGCCATCCCAGAGTAGCCTGGAAGCAGCCCTAGGGAAAGACTCATAGCCTGACAGACACACAGGAGAAGCTGATAGTGCTGGCAGAGGAAGCAAGATGGCGTCCAAAACGGGGAAATCGAAGGGGAAGCAAACCTCATTAGACATTTTTGCCAAACCTAGCCAGACGAGGGAGGGAGCCAGCCCAGAGGCGCCAACCACGCCAGGTAAAGGGGAACCACTTTGAGGTGACCAGCAAATCCTAGAGGCAATTGCTGCACTGCCATCAGCATGGGAATCTAAGCTTGAAGCTACGATAGGAGAACTGAAAATCTCCTGAGACAAGATGTCAGATCTATAGCCGAGCAGACAGCAACACTGGAGAAAGAAGCGAAAATCAATACGGAAACGAGCAAGGCGAACAGCAGGGAGATATACATCCTACAACAGAAAGTAGAACATCTGGAGAACCGCACCGAAGAAGCTGAAGGAAGGGCAAGGAGAAATAATGTCCGAATTGTCAGGCTCCGTGAAGGAGAAGGGAACCCCGACCCTATGAATTATATTGAAACCATGATATTGCAGGAAGTAGTGCTCCCAGCAGGTCCCTCTAGTGACCCTGAAAAGGGTGGATGATCAACTGAGGAAGACAATCAGGGAACACTGGGAACCCGTGGGGGAGGAGGGAAGGTTTGATACGCTAAGGGAGGATACAGGCGTACATAGCTGTCAGTTTATTACGTACGCTAAGCTGCGGAAGCTGGTGGAGAGGACATGGTCGGAGATAGAATTGGCCCAGCAGCCAGATGAGGCCATAGAAACGCTTCAGACAGTGTTGGAAGGCGGCCATGATGTCTCCAGAATTTACGAAATACTGATGTCTATGGTTGGGAAGGAGGTGGTCCAACTAAGGCGGGTTTGGGAAGATGAAAGTGGGGAGACCATAAGTGATGGATTATGGGCGAGGATGCAGGGATACCATAAAAAAAGTGTTGAGGAATGTCAGATTACAGCATATCTAACTATATATTACTCATAGGGCATATATGACCCCCACGAAAATTGCCAAGTTCGCGAACGCAGTTACACAGTATTGCCCAAAATGTGGGGAGGAGAATGCTGGGATGGTACATATGTTCTGGGCTTGCCCGGAAACAGCCAGATACTCGGGAGAAGTAGCAGACCGGCTGACTAATAAAAGGATTAGGCTAAAAGTAGACTCCTTATGGGCATGTATGGTGGGGGGCTTTCCTAGACCACGTAAACGTCAGCAAACTAAAGGACCTGGTATATATTTTAGCAAAACGCAGGATAGCCATGGGCTGGAAGGCGCAAGGTAGACCAAAGGTAGAAGCTTGGTGGAGGGACCTTCTGAAATGGGCAGACGCAGATACAGTGGCTTGGAGGGAAAAGGCGTGCAGGTGGGATAGGGGGGAGGACGAAGCGGAAACGCTAATGGCCTGGGTACAACTGGTTGCTTCCCTGTCGAGCCCGGAGCCTGGAGAATCAGAATCGGATAGCTCCCAGGACGGTGGAGGAGATGCGACGGCTGTAATCTAATGGACTGTGGTTGTAAATGGCGAGACTCTGGGAGGGAGGGGGGAAGTGCAGGGAGTTTGTAATGGTTTGGTTTATGCACCATGTTAAGGTGCACTGTATGTTGTTTGCTGTGGAAACCCAAAAATAAATTTCAACATTTTTTAAAAAAAACTTTCAGTCAAAGCTGGATAGGAAGAAGGTTTACATAGGATTTCATACCTTAAAATTCCTAACAGACCCCGTTCGATCTTAATGGGGTCCTCAGAAAAATTCAAAGGAACACATTTCAATTCTTCTCCCCATGAGAGTATAGGCTGTATCTTCAATCCTCTTCCTCGAGGGGGTAGTACATAGATTACATAGATACCCATGCCATAAAGGAGATTAAGCTGCAAACCCAAAGAGATTATTTTGTCCCTCTCTGGTACTCAACAGTCGTGGGAACAAAAATGATGAAAATCATTCCCTTCTACAGACTTCCTGATGGGGAGGATGGCCTGTGAGTTCAAGGCCTGGAAGACTATTCCTACAAGTTGATCTACTTGGTTGGGGAAGTTAGTGGTTTCCCCAAAGACTCATACTTTGTAGAGCTGACCCACAAAAACAAAGGTAGGCCAGCCTCTGCTTCTTGGGATTTTAGTCCATTAGTGGGACAGGCAGATAGTATAGAAGAAGTTGTTACTTACCAACTGCAACGTAGATATATCCTTACCTTCATCTTAGCTGCTTTGGAATTTTTTTCTCTCTCTCTCCACCAGAGAGTGCTCCCCTCGAGGCCGCGGCATCGATGTCCCTCGGCGGCACCCGTCGAGCACCAATGTCATCCGCTGTATAAATGCCTCGAGCGCGCCCGTTGGCTTCAGTTCTGTTTTTTCGTATATTGTAGCCCATGGATTGTAGTTAATGGCGTGCCTCTTTTGACCCAAGCCTTAAAAGAATTTAGAGTGTAAATCACGCAAAGTGTACTGTGGGGTTGACTGTGAGGGTCGATGAGGAATACGTGGGAGGAACATCCAATCGAAAGAATGTTACAGTTGGTAAGTAACTTGTTCTTCGAATGGATTGTGTCCTCCCACGTATTCCTCATCTTTGATAGACTCCTAAAGCAGTTTTGTTTTGGAGGCGGGAGTACAGAATTTTTCTAGTCATGTACAGAATGGAGTACAGATTTAGCAAATAGACCTCCTTGAGAAGAAGTCGAGTCTAGAGCATAATGTTTTATAAACATATGCATGGATGACCATGTGGCTGCTGCACAATCAGCTTGTACAGGGACACCACTTTTTAGTGATGTTGAAGTTGCCATGCCCCTGGTCGAATGAGCTCTCAGCCCATCTGGTGGTTCTTTCCCAGCCAATCTATAAAATTCTGTTATAGCCAAAATTATCCATCTAGATAATGTTTGTTTAGTTACAGCAAGTCCCAATTTGCGGCCAGTGTACCCCACAAAAAGTTGATCCCACTGACGCATTTTTGCCAATCTTGAAATATAAAAGCTAAGAGCTCTTCTGGGATCTAGTCTATGTAGCCAATCCTCTTCCTTACTTGCGTGAGGAGGAGGGTAAAAAGTAGGCAATGTTATTTTTTGTGACAGGTGAAAATCTGAAATAGTTTTTGGTAAAAATGATGGTTTAACACTAAGTACTACTTTGTCTTTATAAAAGATGGTGTGAGGAGGACCGCTAGAAAGCGCCTGTAACTCACCCTGCGGGCTGATGTCAATGCTACAAGAAGTATTGTTTTCAAAGTAAGGAGCCTTAGCGGACAAGAGTGTAAAGGCTCAAATGGAATACATGTGAGAAAAAACACAGGAACTTGAAAAAGTATTGGTGGAAACACATTATTTAGACCTTTTAAAAATGTAATTATTAAAGGTATCTTAAAGTAAGATTCTTTCTCTGAGGAGCGCTTGAAAATGGATAGCGCTACTAAGTATCCCTTTATCGTACCAATGTGGAGCCCCAGATTAGCTAAATGTAATAGAAAAGATAAAAATGTGGGAATAATATATTGAAACGGGTCCGCATTCTATTCCCTGCACCAGTTACTGAACTTGTTCCAACGACACCGATACAGAGATTTGGTTGTTCGTCTTCTGGCCCAAAGCAAAATCTCCATCACGTCATCCGGAAGGTCCCAATCCTTATATCTCAACCTCTCAGAAGTCATGTGTGAAGGTTGAGTGTGTTGACCTCCGGATGGAGAACATGACCTTCCTCTTGGGAGAGAAGATCCTCTCTTTTTGGAAGACGTATTGGAGGGCAGATGGACATGTCCAGAAGGTCCAGGTACCACGTTCTCCTGGCCCAATCCGGGGCAATTAGGATCATGGTATTCCTGAACTTTCTCAACCTCCTTATTACTTGAGGGATCACAGGGATTGGAGGGAATGTGTACAGAAGTGGAAACTACCAATTCACCACAAACGTGTCCCATAGAGCTCCTCTCGGGGGAAAGCAATACAGTTCGCATTTCCGGTTGGTACCGGTCGTGAACAGATCCACTTGAGGGGTTCCCCAAAGGGTGAAGATCTCTTGAATGACTTCCTGTGCTAGCTCCCACTCGTGGGAGACTGTGCTCTGCCTGCTCAGAGCGCCTGCCGCTGTGTTTTGTTCTCCGGCTAAATGAACGTCCGATAGAGAGATCCCCTCTTGTATTTCCCAGAACTAGAGCTGCATCGCCTCTCTGCACCGTAGTAGTGACCCCACTCCTCCTCTCTTGTTGAGGTAGTACATGGCCACCGTGTTGTCCGTCATTGTCAGGACATTCCTTCCCCGTACAGAAGGCAGGAAGGCCTTCAGCGCTAGTCTGATTGCCCTCAGCTCCAAAAGGTTGATGTGTAGTTTGGACTCCAATGGAGACCAGCGACCGCTGATTGTCAACCCGCTGGTGTGAGCTCCCCACCCCGTGAGTGAGGTGTCCGTTACTACTGTTATCTCCGGCCATGGTTGCCAAAAAGATTCTCCTCTGAGGATATGATGTCTGCAAGCCCACCATTGTAGATCCTGTGCTACTTTGGCTGGGACCGGCAACAGATCTGACATTTCCACAGAGGATTGGGACCATTGAGTCCTGAGAGCCCATTGAAGGCATCTCATTCTCAATCTGACTTCTGGCACCAGAAAAATGCAGGATGCCATCAGGCAGAACAACCTGACAAAATCGAAGGCCGGAAGATACTGGGCATTCTGGAATTTTGTTACCACCTACAGAATGTGGTAAGCTCTCCCTTCGGGAGGTGAGGCTTTCCCCGAGCGAGTATCCAGGACTGCTCTAATAAACTGAGTTTCTGTGATGGTATCATGTTTGACTTTTTTAAATTCAGAGAAAACCCTAGCTTGTGAAGGAAGTGACAAGTCTTGGACAGATGATCCTGGGCTTGTTCTGGAGAACGTGCCCTGATCATCCAATCGTCCAGATAGGGGTAGACATGAATCCCCCCTCTCCTGAGACTCGCTGCCACTACAGCCATCAACTTGGTGAAAACTCTTGGGGCGGAGGTTAACCCAAATGGCAGAACTCAAAACTGATAGCGAGAATTGCCAATCGCAAACCTCAGGTACTTTCTGTGCTTGAGATGAATTGGCACATGAAAGTAAGCATCCTGAAGGTCCAATGATACCAACCAATCCTGGAGTTGGAGAGACTGAAGGATCTGAGAGCGTGTGACCATCTTGAACTTGCCCTTCAATAGGAACTTTTTCAAGTTTCTCAAGTCCAAGATAGGTCTCAGTCCTCCGTCTTTCTTTGGGATGATGAAATATGGGGATTACCAACCCTTGTTCCTCTCCGCTACAGGTACATTTTCTATTGCACCTTTCTGTAGCAGGGTCAAGGCTTCCTGCAACAGGAGTGGATCCGGATGTTTGACAGAGTTGTATCCCGGTGGGTGATTCTGAGGTTTCTTTTGAAAAGCAAGGCAGTAACCTTGGCATACTGTTTCCAGTGCCCAAGCATCTGAAGTAATGCTTCGCCATTCTTCTAGATGCTGCAAGATCCTGCCTCCCACTGCGGCTTTGTGGGTCAAAACCTCAGAGTGGTTTTGCGGCAGCTGCAGCAGCGGCTGAAGGGACAGATGCCGCTGCTGGGGCAGGTCTATCACCTTTTCCTCACCCCCGAGGAAATTTTCTTTGGCCTCTCTGACTGGACTGTCCTCGTCCTCTTCCAATTGAGGAATAAAAACGAAAAGGACGACCCCTCCAGGAAGATGAGCCTGTGTAGGGGCGTTGTTGAGGTTGTCTTATGGCGGCACTTAGTGATTCTGCCGGCGCTTTGGAGGCCTGCAGCTGCTCCAAACTTTCATCCGCCTTGCTGCCAAACAACCTCGAGCCGTCAAATGGCATATTAAGAAGCCTGGATTGCACATGCAGAGCAAAACCCGACTTTCTTAGCCACGCAAACCTACGTAGCACCGTGCTAGATGCCATTGACCTACTGATACTGTCAGCTGTGTCCAAACCTGATTGAAGGCATTCTCCCGAAGCCTCCTTTCCATATCTTATTATGGCTAGAAAGCCATCACGTTCCTCACCTTCTGGGATGTGTTCAGCTGCCGCTGACATGCAGTCCCACAGGGTATGTGTAAACATTGCCAGGGTGCAAATTACATTAGTGGATTTTAAAGCCATACTCCCTGACGTAAAAATCTTCCTGGACCATGCATCAACCTTTTTATCGTCCCTATCCGGAGGGATTGTGGGGTATGCAGCATTTCTAGTGGAGGTAGCTGCTTGGACTACCAGACTTTCTGGAGATGGTTGCTTGCTTAAGTATTCTGTGTCAGAATTACAGGGTCTGTCTTTCGACACAAACTTTTTATTAATTGCTGAAATGGCTTCAGGGTGTTACCATGCAGAATTAACTCTCCTTTGTAAGGCAATATGAATGTGGAAGTATGGGGTCTTGCTGAGGTGCTCCTGAAAGGTTATCAGTCATATCATCATCTTGATAGACTGGTGAATTTCTACCCCATCCCATAAATTCAGTGACTCTATTCATTAATTTTCTGTAGCCTGCATCAGCATATTCTGCTGTGTCTGGTTTATCAAATTCGTACTCTGGAGAGGTATCCAGACCACTTGCTGATGGCAAGCATTCCTGTAAATCTTGTATTTTAGATTGAGGATCAACTAACTCCTCAGGAACAGGTCTTGTGCCAAATCTAACACCAGCAGAGGTCATTTCTTCATCTGCTGATGACTCTCCTTCATAAATTGATGACTCGGTCTCCTAAAAGAAATCATGTCTACTTTCAGGATGAAAAACCTTTTCATAGGCTTGGGCGTCGACGAAAACGTTGATGGCGTCGATGCTGTCACAACAACCTTCGATGTCGAGGGTGCCTTCGATGTCTTCGAAGGAATCATCGAGGGAATTGTGGAAACCATCGACACTGTTGAAGGAGCCTTCGAAGATTTCGACTGTATACTCGACGTAATTATTTTAGAATGAGTTTTTGACGCCTTGTACTTGATTGTCTTCGATGACTTCGAGGGCGTTTTCGATGTCGACTTCGATGACGTATTAGAGCTCGATGTCATCTTGTTTCCTTCTACCTCCGGTTTATGCACCGGTAGGTCTTTTTCATGAGGTGACCGGGAAGAGTCCCTGGTTGACACCCTCGACAACCTTTTGTCTGACTTTCTTGTTTTGGATCTTCCCCGGTCACGTTTCTCATGAGCAGGGGCATGGTCTTCTTTAGACTTTTTTGAGGGGGTCTGAGCCGCATTCTAAAAATGTTTTAACATGGAAACTCTAAATGCTTCCCATTTACTCGGGGAGTCATGTTTCGAAAGACATGTTATCACTTCCTCAGATGACGTCGAGGAAGAAGAGGAAGAGGGAGGTCAGTGCCGTCTTTTCTTTGTCTTTTTGGAGGACGAATAAGACTTCCCAGATCTGCTCCTCGATCTATATTTTTTTATGATGCTTCACCGAAGACTCGGCCGAGTCTTTCCTCCTCTTCGAAGAAGACTTCGATGAACCCTCCCCCATCGCCAGTTTACCTCTGCGTTCTTTTAAGGCCTTATGGGTCATCGACTGGCACGAACCGCAGTCTTCAATTTGGTGGTCGGAACCGAGGCACCAGAGGCAATTTTTGTGTGGATCAGTTAAAGACATTTTCTTTCCACATTTTAGACATTTTTTAAATCCCGTCTTCGTGTCGAAGGGTTCGATGAAGACCACATATTTCTTCACGAAAAACTGAAGCGCTGTTTGTAACGATCTGAAAAAATGGAACTGAAGCCAACGGGCGCGCTCGAGGCATTTATACAGCGGATGACGTCGGTGCTCGACGGGGGCCGCCGAGGGACATAGACACAGCGGCCTCGAGGGGCGCACCATCCGGTGGAGAGGGAGAGGAACATTTTTCCGAAGCAGCAAAGCTGAAGGTAAGGATATATCTAAAATGAGCAATACGTGGGAGGACACAATCCATTCGAAATCATAATTTTTTGGCAAGTCGTACACGTCTGTATTATATAGTTTTAATGTCGACATCCATTCCTGGCCAGAAAACCCCCCTCTATCAAATAAGTTTGGAGTTTGTAGTGCTTCGGGTGATCTTCCATCAACTGGTATCGGGCTCTCTCTAGGATCACATTTTACGGCTTTCTGGGACCATCAACTGTAGCTTTACCCTCCCCTTTGGAGAGTTCCCTCCCCTAAATAGAAACCTATGTTTCAGGAGGAAGAACGTTTCCCCTGTCCCACAGCCCTCTGTCTCTGAAACCACTTGTGAGAAGGCCTTAGCCAGAAAGGGCTTGTTTCTTTGGGCTACGGCTAAATCCAGAAATGTAATTGGCTCTGCCTTACAATCTCTTCAGGATTCCCAGATGTCTACTTTTATACACCTTGTATACACCTGCAGCCCCTTAACAGGCTGCAGGTGTGGATGTCCAATCAGCCCCATCTGAGTACAATTAAAGGGTCATGCCTGACCTTCACTACTCTTAACAGGCATCTTCCTCATTCCAGTACCAAAGTGGTAAAAAAGCAGTCTTCCTTGCTCTTAGTTGCCTCTTTTTCATCTCAGTACTGTCAGGGTTTATATGTGAGAATGTGAGGATACCATGTCTCACTGGGGGCTCCCCTCTCCATGTCCCCAAGGACCGTTCACCCAGGTGATCCTCCTGTGCTCCTTCACCCCTAGGTTCGGGATCCTATTGCGATTGACATTTCCCTTGCCATCTGGGCGGAGGAGCCAAGGGGTCTAGGAGTGAGAATACCCTTAGATTTCTCACATGGGGCAAGTGAATCAGTGTGAAGTATATTGGCAATTCCTAAAACAGTTGTTGGTGTAATTTTCCCCATTGAAGACTAAAGTGTGGAAAGTTTTGAAGCAAGCCTTGCCACAAGATACTGATAGCAGTTGTAGGAGTTTTGTTCTGATGGGCGAGTAGTCCAGGAAAGGGAAACCTGGTGGTTAGTATTGCAATGTGGTAGCAGGTTGTGGCAAAATAAAAATAATACATCTGCTGGTGTGCATGTTAAACAATTGTGAAATCATCCAGACAAAACTGTGTTGTATAAAGTCTTTTTGGTTTATCGAACAAGCAGTTTATGGACATTTAAATTACTGCTGTGAAGAGTGAGAAGTCCTAAATGATAATTGTGTTGCCAAGTGAAGAACCTATGGATTGAAGAGAACTTTGTGTCAGACCTTGAGTGGAACTTGGATATTTGAAGAGCTTACTTATTTTTGACTTTTTGGTGGGAAGCATCCGGATTTGATCTAGGGGAAGGGGATTCAACCCTGGATACAAGGATATATGTTTATAAATTCTCTAGGTACATCTAAATGTTATTTTGTGAAGTTTGAACAGCCAGACAACCCTTTTATGATTGTGTTATATGTAGGAGTGCGAGGACTAGATTTGGGATCAGTTTTCTTTAGCTTAAGGCTTGTTAGGTTACGGTATGCGTTTATCCCACCCTTACTGTTCCATAAAATGGCTATTTGTGAGAAAACAATCTACTTATCCGTCTCACATTTCCGACCCCTCACACTGTCAGGAATCGGCCCGGGAGCCGCAGGGGTCATAGGCGAGCTCTGCCCCCGCAGTCTCACAGTAAATGGGATCAGGATACATTGCTTCGGCGGTCGCTATCCATTCGGTTACCTCGCATTAAAGGTTTAATCCACGGCCACAAGAACCGGTTACAATCTCGTCCTTCAGGATTTTTGCGTTGGCGGTTACCATGGAGATTAGGGCAGCGACGTCGACCCGCACCACGGCGGCCGCACGTACAGGTCATGTGATCACGATTTTATAAAACACTAGCCTGCAGTAAACTCGTTGCTTCTGATTTTGAATCCTGGAGTCTGCTACGTGTTTGCGAAAATTCTTGTCTTCCTGCACTTGTATCTTTGTTTTCCTGTCTAGCCCTGTTACCTCTTGTCGGGACATTTTCCCACGTTTTCTGCTTACTCGCTCCTGTCTTCTGTCAAGCCCACCTGCGGAAAACCCCGTTCTGCCTCTCTGCTAATTGTTACCGGACCGGACCTCGCCCAGGATTGCCTCTCTCTCATGATTTTGCCTTTGGAACTTTTGTCTACTATCGACCTGGATTGCCTTACGGATTGCCTCTGCCTCTCGACTTGATCAACCTGGACATTATCTCCCGTTTTGGATCCACCTGACCAGTGCTCCTTATTTCTAGACTGCCGGTACTCTACTCCTCTCCATCCCCCGGTACGGACTAGAGACTGCCTTGGTACCATTAGGGGCGGAGGTAGGAGCGTCCTCGTTTCGTCGGGGATTGTACTGCCGACCCTTAGGCGTACGCGTGCCGGCGGGAATAGTCCTACATCCCTGTACCTTGGCGGTCTTACTGGAGCATTGGATGCCCGTGGAATTCTTATCAACAACCCCATGGTAAGAGTGTCTGTCCTACTTTCATGTTCTGTTCTTGCTGTCCCTGGTATAAGTATTAAGGATTGTTTTCTCTCATATTTTGTAACAGCTATTTCTCTTCCTTGTGACATCGGCATAAAAAGGCTGTTCTGTAGTCAGCTGGTATACTGTCAGACACGAGGGAATCAACTGGTAAACTGTCAGACACGAGGGAATCTGCTGCCACGCGCCATTTGGGTCCATTCTTCCAAACAATAGATCCCTGGTGCTGGGTTATTTTATATCCAGACACAGGGTTACATTGTAGGGTAGAATTCTTCGTCTACACTACGAGGGCAACCCAAGAAGGCGATCCTGACACACACGTAGCAGAAGTCCTGATGCCATGTGTGTCGGGGCCAGATTCTGGTGGTTCTTGCCAATGGTGGGCCATGTCCTTCGACATCTGGGTGAACCTTATTGTCTGATGGGGGTTCGAGATCGTGTTTTGCCTCATCTTCTCAGGGGCATTGGCAACCTCTGTCCCCAGGAGGGTGAAGAATGCTCTGGCTATGGTGCACAGGATTCTGGACTTGAGGACGAAAGCGGCAATTTGACAAGCTACCTGGAGGGAGATGTCTTAGGGCTTCCACTCCGTCATCTTTGTGGTCCTAGACCCGAATGGCAAGTTCCGGCTGGTGATGGACTTGAAGGGATTGAATGTCTTTGTGCAGACTCTTTACTTCCAAAGTGGAAAGTCAGCAGAGAATTCTTTCTTTGTTTGAGACATTTGACGTTGTGATGTCTCTGTATTTCCAAGGTGTGTACTTCAAGTGCTCATTTGTAAGTCACATCTGAAATCTCTAAAGATTTTATTCATGGGCTGACATTTACAGTTCAGAGCTCTTCCATTTGGCCTCAAGACTGCTCCAAGGTCTTTACGAAGGTGATGGTCCCTGAGGTGGCACTCGATCACGCAAAGGGGTGCAGGGTATTCCTTACCGGGACAATTGGCTGCTCAAGATTTCCTCCAGGGAACTGCTGTTGGAGCATGTGGACATCACATGCAAGGTGCAGCAGGAGCTGGGTTTCTACTATCTAGAAAAGTCTCACTTGGATCCCTCCCAGTATTTTCAGTACAATGGGGCATGCTTTTGGACGGCGCAGAGGAGGGTATGCAGCCATTGGAATGTCTCTGGTGAATTGCTAAACAGGAATTGGGCTTCCGCCAGCAAAATACTGGAGGTGCAGGGACGTATGGTGGCCTGTGTGTTTGTGGTTCCGTGGGCGAGACTTCACATGAGGTTGTTGGTGTCCCACTTGCACTTTAGGCTGGAAGACGGATTCTCAGACCTATGACACCAGGACTGCCATCACTCCGTAGCTGATGGCCTAGCTCCAGTGGTATTTGAAGTTTGGCTATATTCTACAAAGATGTCCTCACTTTTGACCATTGTGGAATATAATTAGCACAGACGCCATTGACTGGTCTAACTTGACGTATCTAAATAGGACGGCTTCCATTAGGCAGTCAGACAGTTTGTTACGTTTGGGGGCAAAGCCTGGCATGAGGGCAAATGTCCCGACTATTAGCCAATGGATTCTAGAAGCCGATTTATCATCGTAGGTGTCCTTGTTGGCGTCTCCTCAGAGTCGCTCAACTAGAGGCATTGTGGCATCAAGGGTAGAGATACAGGGTTTGGGCATGAATGGTATATAAAAAGGATGGAATGAATTCCTGAGCCAATAGCTTAATACATTGCTCACAGTGTTTTAACGAATGCTCCCACCTCCCAAATTAGCATCTCTTTGCAGTGTGATAATTTCTCCACAGCACTGTCATGCCAAAAGGAAAGGTTATTAATGGGCTTATGGTAGACCATAAAGGCTTTTTTTATTTGCTGGCTTAGTCAAAAGGGCCAGAGACTTCATGCGGGAGTAGGAGTTTTGGAGGGCCAGATGGTGAAGAATGAAGTAAATGGTGTAGAGGAGGTCCCAGACATGGCCTGCACCCCTAGCCCCCATTACGAGGTACCAGGAGCGTACTCGCCAAGGTATGTGACGTATGAGGAGCAAATGAACCAACAAAGAGCTGCGTTGGGACTCTGCCCAGTGTACATCAGAAGAGCCGTACCCGTTGAAGAACCCATTACCAGACAACCATGGGCTGTACATTACCCTCTTAGACAGCCATACCAGCAGCTGAGGCGAAATGAAGAGTACCTACAGACGATCCACGAAGAAACCCAAAGAGCCTTAATGGAAGGCCAGTGAAAATGCCACAAGGGCCTGGACAGACTCGCAAATGAACGAAACCGGCTATCGAAGATAGCACGCCAGTGCAAGTAGCTATGAAAATGGATGTAATGGACACAGGAAAGAGACTATGTTAAAACGTAAGGAAACGTTGCTATGAAACAAGATGGAGGTAACCAACCAGTTAATGCGTGTAAATAGGCTTGGAACGCAAGAAGCTAAAAAAACGGTACTGCTTGCAATGCTTAGTAAAAGAATAGAGCGGCATGCGCCATATAAATATATATACACATCTACCTCAATGAACCACGCTATACTAGTGCGACTCCATTTTGTAAAGCAGAACTAAACCCAGGCTGCAAGAGGGCCACCAAGGCCGAGATTCATATTCCAGCTTAAACCAGGAGGGAAGAGCAGAATCGAAACTCACCAAGAAGTAGCTCATGCTTGAGAATTCGAGGTCAACTCCAGGAAGGGAGGAGAGCGGCAACTCCGGAGAACCGAAACTTAAGAGCATACCAGCATGCCCCGTGAAGGTCAAGATAAGGGGGGCCCAGGCAGGTGGCGAGGCTAAAGGAGAATCAAATACACGAAAAACTGGAAACTGAAGCAAATTCATGGTAAACAGACACGTGATCTGCCAAGCACAAATAGGCACCAAAGTCTGATGTCACCCAGAACCCGAGGGTGCCATAACTTTTCCTGAGAAGATGCTACAGTTTTGAGGCCATACCCAGCCAACTAATGGACACATAGCCCAAAGATACTGATTGATAGAAAGGAGGCAGGGTGAATCCTAGGGCATGAGGCACCTGGGTGTCCATTCTGCATGCTGCTAATTAAATTGGAGATTTATGTCTAGGGGTGTAACCCACCCAATCACAATGGACCAAAGACGTCGTAGTTGTCATGACGTCTGTCACGCGTGATGTAGAGGGTTGGAAATAGACACCCACCCGATAAGAGTTATCCAATCCACATGCTCTGTTACCATATACAGATATAGCACCTATACTTAAGTTACCTTTCCTAACCAATTATATTGCATAACGAGTTTTGTAGAGTTAGACGTCAATGATGACGAGTTTTGTGTATAAAAGTTACTGTTCGACTGAAGTTCGTGGAAGTCGGAGCGAGACAGGCGATCGCAAGAATGATGATTTCCAATTGTTTCCCTGTTTGATGTACTTGTCATTAAACAGACTTCCCTTTTCCAAACTACTGAGTCCTCCTTATTGAGTCGTGTTGGAGTAAGTGAATCCTGCACCCCCATTCCTCACATGGTGCAGCTATCTTGTCTTACAAGTACTAGAGGGTGAGCACTGGCCTATGGGCTCGTCAGTGGTTATCTCGTCCTCTTTTACACTTGGTAGCAGAGGATGGTTACGGCCATCGATTATTGATTATACATTTTAAGACACCCATAGACCAACGGCACGAAGTAACTCTGGGCCTTCGGCAATATCACAAGTCCTTTCGCCATTCCGGCTGAGTAGACTGAGAAGCTTCCCGTGGACAATGATAGTATAATTTCAGAAAAATCTGCAGTGGGTCTGAAGGAACCTCCCTTTCCAAGCATAACCCTTCTCATTCCCACGGGCAGCGGATCGGACGAAAGGACCGCAAGAGGCTGAAGAGGAAGGGGCGGTGATTCCGAAGCTCCAGAGAGGATAAAGATGCGATCGGTGAGTGAAATAATAAACTCGTTACTTTGGCAAATGTCTTGAGGGCACTGGAACAAGTAAGGGAAAGGTAACCTAGGGTGGCGGAGAAAAATAAAATAGTTGGAAAAGACTGTATATATATATATATATATATATACATATATATACACACAGTCTTCTCTATTTCCAACTATTTATATATATAGGGTTAATGACTCGAGTATAAGAGACAACGTAAGGTTACTGGGGGGGCACCCGAGAGAAAAACGTAAGGTTACCGGGGGGGCACCCGAGAGAAAAGCATAAGGTTACAGGGGGGGGCACCCGAGAGAAAAACGTAAGGATTCGCCTTGTTCCTGCACTTTAATATAGCGGTCAGAAGAAACGTGAACCCAGAGCCCATATAATAGGGGACGACTAGGCTACGGTGACGATTAAAGACGGCACTAATGGGGTTCGTTTAGACCCCATGGCGGGGTATTAATTAGAAGGCAGTTATATGTGTGACCAGCTGGTGTCCGTCTAGTCTGTCAAGTGTCTGTCTTATGTGTTCTGTTGCATGCCAAATGTAAGAAGAATTGTATCATTGATTGTTTGAAATGAAAGTGTGGTTTTACGCAATTCCGTAACTAAGAGGGAATCGCACATGGATTGATGTTTTTGAGTAAATTGATGATATAGAATTTCGGTCGGAAAAGATTGGATTGGAGCTTGCGTATTTGGTGCTCGCTCATATTGTTGAAAGTATTAAAATTGAATGAAAATATTGTTGGTAACGGAATTTAGAATGGAGGAGATTACCCCACTTGCCCACTTATGTAAACAGCTGCCTAAACATGCAACCAAGCTTAAAAAATACAGCACTGAGTGGGTTAAGGGCACCGCCCACAAAATGTTTATGCCGTGGCCACAGAACGGGTCCCTATCTAAAGCCGTCCTGCAACATATGACGACTTATCTGCATGCCACATATACCGGCAAGAAACTAGATAAACGCCTTGCTGTTCTGGAACTTTGGAAAATGTTCAAACAGACGAAGGAGGAAGAACCGCCCGCAGACTGGATATTAAACGTATGCACGGTGGGGGGTGAGACGCTTACCTCGCCACCAGCCCCGCCTGAGCCAGTCATCGAGGGAAGTAAGACAGAGGGACTCTACCCGCTAAGAGAACTAAAGGCAGCCACAAGGTACAGCAACTCCGTATATGAGTCACCTACGTACAGTAGTGACGTAATAAAAGAGAAGGAGCAGGAAATTAATCTTGCCGCCGCAGTCCAGCGGGACAAGGAGACGCGATAATGATGAAGCAAAGGACCAAGCACAGAGTTGTGCATCTCTTGTTAAGGAGAGAGAGGGAAAGAAATGGAACGGGAGTGAAAATAGAACAGATGAGATAGAATTCGCGATAGACGAATGGATGGGAGGTCAGATACTGCTGAAGCTTGATGGAAAAGGAAGCAATGGTATAAGGCCGAGAGAGAGGTCTGATGAGGTAGAGAGAAAGGAAAAAGAGAAGGAAACGAATATGAGGGATGAAAGGATAAGAAGGAGGGATAGCCTGAGGCGAGAGCAACTATATCGTGAAGAGCAAGAGAAACTGCTTGTTCGCAAACAGAAGGCAGCCTATGACCAACACGGACAGGATAAGCAAAAATTGGAGGAAGGGCAAAGGAACGTAGAGACAAAAGGATGAGGGAAGTAGATAAGGCTAGAGAAGAAGCAAGGAAGCGCAAAGAAATAAATGAGGAATTAGAAAATAAGCGCAGACAAGGGCACGAGACCATGAGTATTTGGGCCGGGAAGTCAAAAAACCCAATCCTGTTGTAGAGTGGGAGGACATAGAAGAATTCTTTCCTGCAAATGACTCGGTACCAGGTACGAGTGGGGCAAATATTGAGGATGACTTCGATACCAGAAGCATCGGGGAAACGATTGACAAAATATACGATGAGACGGGGCTGGAACAGATATCCCATGGGGGAAGGGAAAATGAGCGCTCAGAGAGCACTCAGCTATATGACACGGAGGATGTCACCGAAGTAGTGGGAGCAGGGGACTGTCCATAGACAGGCTGGAGATTGGGCAGAACAAAGAAGATGCAAGGAGTTGTGTAAACTGGGAAAAATCAGAATCCGACTCCGGTGGGGAGACGGAGGACGAGGCACACGAAGGAGGGAGACGGCGTGAAAGCCGGCTCCCAGGGAACCAAGGGGTACAATGGTCAGACGCTAGCGAATCCGCAACTGGTACACCAAAGTCGGCCTACGGTCGGAGGGGGGTGGCAGCACCAGCCTATGCAGACAGATTAAGGGCATTGCCAAGTAGAAGGCAATACGGGAATGATACCCCAGCCATAGACAGGAGAGCTAGGGGGAAAGAGAAGGAAGACTGCGCGTTCCAATTCCCACTGTTAGAAAAAGGGGGAGCAAGACCACAATATATTCCATGGCCACACATGGACCGAGAAACCTGAAAAACAAGCTTCCAATGCTGACATCGGGAGCCGGGAAGGGGATACATTAGTTAGAGAAAATGATAGGGGCTGTCACCTCATCTATAGGGGACATTAAGGGCCTCCTGATCGCCATACTTGGTGAAACGGCAGACGATGTATGGGCTGGGTACCCTCGAGTAACCACAATTGACACTTCCCATGACGGAGCGCCAATTAACAATTGTAGAGCAGCAGTGTGGAAAGCGCTACAAACGCTTTAGCCCGACACTTCCGATATGGGAGCTATAATGACACGAAAAATGAAAGAGTCAGAGAATCCGTTAATTTATATCCAGAATTTTCAAGACGCATGGGTGCTCGAAACGCATGAGCCTTGGACGAAATCTATCCCGGTATTCTACCACATATTATGCCAGGGGTTGCCTGAACCGGTACAAAAGCAGCTCAAGAAATTAGTAGGAGTAGAAGCTAAACCCTGGGCCGAAATACAGTTGACAATTGCGCACTACTGCAGATTGTTGCAAGAGAAAAACCGGAAAAAAGAGGCAACTCGTAAGGGCGAGGAGGCAAAGCTGGTGAAAAAGAAACTCTCAAAGTATGCTCTCAAGGGAACCATGCTGACAAACCCAGCTAAACGCAATCAGAAGCTAACCCATCCCAGCATAACCAGGATAACGCAGGATTCTACCCGAGAGGTAGGGGTTTTGGAGGAAGAGGATGGCAGAGTAACCAGGGTGGGTTTCGAGGTAACCAAGGTGGATTTCAAAATGTGCAGATGGGCAGTCCAGCCACGCCAGATGGACACATGGCCCGACCACCACCTGTGTGTTGGCTATGTGGAATAACAGGACATGTGGTGCGCATGTGTAGAAGCCAAGGCATGTGGCAAAATGGCCAAGGAATGGGCACCGGCATGGTGAACCAGCCTGCTGTCCCGCACCAGGGCGGTGCACAAAATCACAGTGCAGCAGCAGACGTCAGGCTTGCAGCAAGGTGCGCAGCAAGTGGTTCAGAACCCGCCACAAGGACATTCCCAGCAGGCACCGCAGCAAATGCCTCAGGGCACTAACTCCAGAGGGGGAGACAACCCTGGAAATGGGGGAAATCCACAGGCATACAGCGGGCCGAACTTATATATGAAATAGGACAGCTCACGGGGCACTCTGATGTGCTCTATCCTATCAGTGACACCAGACCCTAATAGGGAACTTAGGATGAATGTCGTCATAGGGGGCAGAGAATATTCCTTCTTAGTTGACACGGGTGCAACGCGCTCGTGCATACGAGAAGGCAAGTTTTCCTTGTCCGGCGAGGCCATAGATACTCAGAGTTTCACAGGAGCTCATAGTAGAGTTCCCTTTACAGACGCGCTCCCAGTCTCTGTAGGAGAGTGCGAAATGAATGTACCCTTATTGTATTCACGACAGACCCCAGTAAACATCCTGGGTCGGGACTTGATGACAAATTTGAATATGACAATCTCATTTACCGAGAATGGTATAGTGTGCTCCACTCCAGGAATGCATTATTCAAACGTATGCAAAATGATTAGAGCATACTCAGGACGCATAGCCATGAGAGCTACACCCTTAGAACCAGAAGTATTCGTATATGGAGTGCGGGTGCTCATGGCGGGTTTGCCAGCCCTCGCAGATAAAACTATGAGAACCCCGATGAGTTCCTATTCAGACCAAGAATACCTATGCACCAAGAGGAGGGACAAGTATTTCCCTTAATGATACAATCTGGCGCAGTGTGAGGGAAAGTGGCATTGGTTGAAAGATATGATGACAAAGGGAGACAATGGTGCGCGATTATCACCATCGAAGGGTACAGAGTGACCGATGTCACTGATGACGATCTATTCGAAGAACACCATGACCTAGAAGAGACAAGGGTGGAAGCGAGCCTCACCTTTTGGGTCAAAATGATTAAACGGGAAGTGCCACAAAGAATGATGTTGGCACTGATACGTCCAGAATACTTTAATGATGACTTGGCCCAAGTACCCGTCACAGTATGGACTACAGGGCCTTATGACGTAGGCCTCTAGAAAGGGGCTGGTGAAGTAAAACTTAAATTGAAACCAGGAGCAATTTTACCAAGAGCGCGACAATATCCCATGTCCAGAGAAACGGATGAAGGGATCGCGAAGACAAATTCCGCCATGATGTAACAGGGTATCATAGTGACGTCAGAATCACCTTGCAACATTGTGATTTACCCTGTCAAGAAATCAAAGGGAGGGTCTTGGCGGTTGATCCAAGATTTAAGGGCATTAAACAATGTTGTTGAAGCCGAGTTCCCTCTAGTCCCTAACCCATCTACAATTCTATGCAACATACCCACTGAGGCAAAATATTTCACGGTGATCGATTTGAAAAATGCATTTTTCTCAATCCTGTTGCACCATGATTCGCAAGACCTGACGTCATTTACTTACAGACAAATGCGTCTGAAAAGCACGAGATTGCCACAGGGGTATTGTGAGTCTCCGTCTATCTTCAATAGAGTCCTGCAAATGGACCTAAGCAATATTGAAGTAGTCAGTGTTGTCTTGCAGTATGTAGATGACATTCTGATCTGCAGCACCACTGAAGAGCAATGCAGGCGTGACCCTGTCCAGCTACTGACTATACTGGCTGAGAAAGGATATAATGTTGACAAGGAGAAGTTGCAATACTGTCAACAAGAGGTGCTATACATAGACCAGATAATCTCCCACGATGGGAAAAAGATAACCCCAGAAAGAGCTGAAGCTATCAAGAACACGGCTTAACCGCTCGCGATAAAACAAATGCAGCGCTTCCTAGGCATGTGCAATTATGTCAGAGCATGGGTCTTCGATTACAGCTCGTATACCAAGCCCTTGCTTCAGCCTTTGAAGAAAGCCCAGGCGACAAAGGAAGCAGTCAAATGGACTGAGACAATGGAAAAGGGGATTGCAGAACTCAAAGGGGCGATTTGTAAGGCCCCAGTTTTAGGGATTCCAAATTATGCAGAGGAATTCTACCTGTTTTCACATACTGATGGTAATTTTATGACGGCAGTACTCGCTCAACGAACTTCACTAGGGTATAAGCCCCTAGCATATTACAGTGGGAGTCTGGACCCGGTTATCAGAGGCCACTTCCCATGCAAACAAAATCTCGCTGCCGCCGCATTTGCCATCAAGAAGGCATCATCCATAGTGATGGGGTGCTCCATGACTTTGTATGTCGAGCACTCATAAACCGAAGGGAACACTGACATCTCAGAGAGCATCCGCTTATGAGGTTATTATCTCTAACCCATCGATCAAAATAGTTCGATGTAAAACTGTAAATCCAGCTACGTTCATAGCTGAACCAGTCACAGAGGGAGAACCTATACATGACTGTACAAACTACGAGGAATTCTATGATGAAATCCTCAGGGTAAAAGAAAATGCCCTGGCAGGTGGGAGATCGTGTTCATTGATGGTTCTTCGAGAATTGATCAAGAAGACGGACAAAGATATACAGGCGTTGCCGTAATAAAACACCTGGCAAGCGGAGAATTCCAAGTACTCGTTAGTGCACGAATATTATCTCATTATTCAGCACAGGCTGCAGAATTATTGGCGTTGATACTCGCCATTGAGAATCATGCAGACCAGGAAGTAACGGTGTACAGTGACTCCGCCTATGTGACGTCCACAGTGCATGCAGGACTGGTGATAGGGAGAATTCTCTGTTTAGGCTGAATTTCCTAACCTAGTGAGTCCCCCAGCAGCTTTGCTGGATTTCTGGAGTTTGTTTTTTTCTCCTGCCAAGAATGAGACTCTTTTTCTCTCACTCTTGAACATGATTTATGGTGTTCCTTTGAATATTAATGTGTTTCATGGGCAATGGGGTCTTTTACTCCATAGGTTCTCATATGTTTTTCTTATGTGTGTTACACAGCACCCTCTGTGCAGTAACCCAGGAGTGTCATAGTGACCCCCCAACACAGACTCCATACACTGGGACTGACTACTGTCTCCCAGGGCATGTAAAGTCACCATTGGCTTTGCTAGTCCCAAATTATGAACAGAAACCAGTACAAACCATCATATTGTAGACGAACTGGTCGGGGCAATTCGATTGCCCCGGGGTCTGTTGTTCAAGGGGGAACGTCTCCGTCCCCCCTGATCGAGTTTTGGCTGGTGGCAGTGGGTACTACTTTTTATATTCGACCGGGATTTAACCATTGTTCGAGGATACCAACTTTAATTATTTAATTCTTATAGCCTCGAACATACCGCCGGTTTATTTATTTAATATTAATTCACCGGTTGGTATTTTCTGCCAGAACTATTCCACTATTTGGCGGGCTTCTCCCCAGAAGCCTCCAAAAGTGGTGCCACTCTGTCTGGGTACCACAGTGGGTGTGGGAGGGGGTTTAGGCACCCTGGACTGAGTTACCTTGGTAACTCAAGTCGCACTCTGGTGTGATTGGCCCAAGTGGTGAGCCGGCCGGCTCACCACTTAGCATGTTTGATTGACAGCTAGGCTGAGTGAATGAGGGTGTGCTGCATAAAAGCAGGGCTTTTGGGACTGGAACTTCAGAAGTCGCCACAGGACCTGAAAATCCGACGAGGGAGAAGCTGAGCCGACCTGCTATGACGACACCACCGGTGGAGCCCTGCTGAACCGACTCACCACTTCCCAACGACAGAGAAGATCTCCCGGCTGGAGAGTCTTCTTCCCCTGACTGGTGGGCACAACCAGTTTACCTCCTTTTTCTCGCATCCCAGGACGTCTTGTGGTCGAATTGCCCGTGCCAAGCACCCCGGCAACCGGATAGCCACTTACCACTGGACCGCAAATAAAAGGACCGCTCCTTTTAATTGAGAACTCTGCGGCTGGTTTCTTCCCTGGCAGTGCAACGGACTCCTGCTTTCCTCCCCGACGAGATCCTCTCTTCCCCCGGATGAAGCACCGACTTGCACCCGCTGCCAGGAACAACTGCCCCCGCTAGAGTATTCTCACCATTTTAAGGTACCGTGTCTGCCAGGCCTCCCTTTCTAAAGATTGCTACAAGGTAATAATAATCCCTTAACCTTCTGGACTGGGCTGGCCGCCTTGACCATCTAACTGGTCCCTTTCTTTTTTGTCCATCTCTTTCTGAACTTATTGCGAGACTTTTGGGCACTTTGAACCGTGTGACCTTGGACACATTTCGACCGGAGCCTCTTAAAGTGGGTCCGGCCTTGTTAACTTTGACTTTACGGTTTTAACCTGCCTTCTTCTCCTACTGTGTTCTTCCGAAAGTGTTGGGATCTAATTCTATCTTTGCTCTGCTTTTCTCTCCCTTTTAAACCGATTGATTAGAGTGCCATCTTCGTTAAGCGATCACCGCTGTCTGAAAATAAGTGTTGCTTTACTTAAGACTTGTCTAACTAATCGTTGAAGGGAGTGTTTATCTTTTAGTGACCGTGTTTTTGAACTGCTTGATATTAGTGCCAGTGTGTTTTATAAGATGTGTTTTTAAATAAATAATTATATCTCTTTTACACCAAGCTCTGGTCAGTGTTTGCTTGTTCTACTGTGTTCTTTTGACCTATTGTGAATACTCTGTATACTGCCTAACTCTTCTTGAGGGAAGTCTGAGTGCTCAGCCACAGCTACCAAGTGAATCTGTGTGGTACAGAGTGCTACCAAGTGGGTTTACTCCCAAACACCTGTAGTCTTAAATCTTTTGCAGTGGTCCCAGAGGGAACTGCACAGGTTTCTGCCTAACAACTGGCGCGCTGGAAAAGGAGGGGTTACCTCCGAGCAGACGGCACGCCAGTACAGCACGCAGCCTTATTGGGCATGCTGATTAAGGCACTACAGCTCCCAGTGGGCATAGCGGTCGTGAAATGCGCCGCCCACACCAAAGGGACGGATTTCGTGTCATGTGGAAATCATGAAGCGACACGGAAGCCAAGCGTATGGACGTGGAAGTGGCACGTACCCATGAAAGGATGATGGTAGCACACCTGAGGCCTATAGCAGTATGGGGCAGACTCAGTTAATGGAGCTACAAGGGGAGGCACCTCAGGAGGAGAAGAATTTGTGGAAACGTCGAGGGTGCTCCTTAAGCCCCTCTGACGGATTGTGGAGGCAGGACAGCACTGCTAAACCAGTAAAGCCTGTCGCCCTACTAAAAATAGCATTGGAGCAATTGCACTACCCTATACATATGACAAAAGAAAATCTCGCTGCAACGCTCACAGAAGATTGGTTTACACTGAATTTAGAATAGCATGTTGCATTTTTTATGATGAACTGCATTATCTGCCAGCAATTCACCGCTGGGCACACATTAAAAGTAGTGAGAGGAGTTATCCCCTGGCCCAATGGGCCGTTACAGCACTTGCATATCGATTATGTCGACATGGTTCAAGTGTGCAATGGGTACAGGTATTTAATTGTGGTGGTGTGTCCATTCTCTAGATGGATAGAAGCAGGTTCCTGTACACACCCAGACGCTACCTGTGCTGCCAAATATCTGGTGAGGGAGGTGTTCCTTAGATGGGGGGTGTGCGGGGTAATGAGGTCAGATAACGGGGCTCACTTTGTCAATTCAGTGTTCAAGCAGATCAGCTTGTTGCTTGGTATAAAGCACAAGTTCTCGTCAGCGTATCATCCGGAGGGGAATGACATATGTGAATGGCTCAACGGCTTGTTAAAAGAGAGGATAGCCAAGCTGAAACTCACGTTAAAAAAGGGATGGCTGCACTGTCTACCACTGGCATTGTATGCACTTCGGAACTGACCAGGCTCCGACCATCTTCTCATGCCGCACGAGATAGTCACAGGCAGAAGGACGAGGACCCCTCTTACCCCCCCGAGATAGAGCTAGATGTGATGCCCAGCCAACGAAAGAGGTCTTGGGGACAGAGATGCAGGATTACTTGAACTGTATGACATCCAGCGTCTCTGTCATTCCAGGCCAGCTGCAGCGACAGCGAAAAGGATGCAGCACAGTACAAAATACAACAGGAAGTACTGAAACAGGCACCGCGCAAAGTTTATGTGTGCCTCTCATCTTCCCTGGTGATGCTGTACTTATAAGGAACTTCACAAGAAAGAGGTGGGACGAGCCACGATTTAATGGCCCTTTAATCGTGGAGGACTGCACGCCGTCAGCCGTCAAGCTTGAAGGAAGGAGGGCGTGGCTCTTCCTAAATGACATTAAACCATACATAGGGGAGAACCCTCCAACTGCATCTAACCACGAAGAAACCACAGACAACGGGGAAGAACCTCAGCACGTCCAGACAAGATCCATGGCGAGGAAGAAGGACGCATGAGCAGCAAAATAAAGGCAAGAGAACTCTGTTTTAAAATTGTGGCCTTTTAACCGAACATTTCCTAAGCTCAGAGAAGGATGATAAACAAAAATAATACGGCCAATCTGTGCACCACAGGTGCAGGGTAAAGAGAAGCGCATCCAAAACTACAACAAAGTTGATAAACCGAACTTTTGAAATACAGACTGCGAAAAAGACATTCTCTGAGAGCATAACACAGCGTTCTGAGGCAACCAGTGTCAAGACTTTGTTTACAGAACTTATGGTATCCCCCAACAGAGACCTCAAGTGGGATGTGCTCACATACTTCCAGCTGATGGTGATATATCCGTCACTCATAGGGAGAGAAACCAGTGTCACAGACTTTATTGAAGATCCTGCCAACAAGGAAGTAATCTGTCAACTGCTTACCATCATCGCGGAGGCTCTTGCCGAGCTACCAGAGCACAGTGAAGAGGACACTAATGCTTCCGACACCGGTAGACATTGAAGAACTCACCTTCATACTGTTCTTCCAAATAATAGAGAAGTGCCCGGCACTCATCGGAAGGACCACGGACACACACACGTTTATCAGAGACCCAAGGAACTTAGCACAACTGAACCAGCTGTGGACTAAACTTAATAACCTGGTGGCAATCCACGCAACAGGAAAGTGCAGTGACTGTTCAAGTCAAAAGAAAAGCTTGTGATCGGGACTCAGCAAAACAGGACAAATGTCCCTGTCACCCGAGGACACCCGGCTGGCGCACTACGTCCTGTTCAGACTGGTCACAGACTATCCAGAAATGGTGGGAAGGCCTACTGATGTTGACGTCATCACCTTCCTCAGAGATCGAGCCAAGTCCCACACATGGGCACACTCCTCCATGGCATCATGCTCCAAGTAGAGCTATCCAACTTCCAGCAAGAATACCTTAGGAGGTTCCAATGAGACTTTCCGCCATGGGACAGATCGTGGAAACAGAGTCAGGGCTTTATCTTTCCGCCGTGGGACAGATCGTGGAGACAGAAAGTCAGTGCTTTATCTTTCCGCTGTGGGACCAATCGAGAAGAGCGGAAATCGAGAACTCCACCATAGTGTTTTTTCTTATTTTTATTTTGTATTTTTCATGTTCACTTTCATTTTTATTTTTACAACATTTTATTTTTGTGTGATTTTTGGCAGTTCCATCTTTTCATTCCTCCGTATTGAACAGGTCCCAGCATGTCCTCAGGACCAAGACAAATTCGAGGAGTGCACTGGGATTTTACCTATTGTAGATATGCAAAATAAATGCGACGTGCCAAAGATGCTAGCCTAACCTTTTTCCATAGTCTAGCAAGGGAACTGTACCCCTCACACAGAGACCACCGTCATCACCCGCAAGAGGAGGGGCACTCGAGAAGCACTCATCAGTTTAGCAATTCACGAACTCTGGAGTAACAAAATCGGAGTAAGAAAAAGAAGTAAACGCTGAAAATAAACTTATGTTCGACATGGGGGCCCAGAACAGTAACTTGGTTTTACCACCAGCAGAGGGGCGCCCCCGCTTCCCTGGAAGAAAATGCTGCCAATTATTTTATAGATCTGTTATGTGTATATGCATAGTAATTATCATTGTGTTTCTGTCATTGACCATCAGAACTGCATTTTCTATCGGTGCACGAAGCGCCCCAATTTCAGTGCACCCACCTGATAATGAACGCATGGGTCCCACGAAAGTACCCAGACCCTATATAGTTATCCCAGTTCCAAGAAAACCTGATGATGAAGTAAACAAACTAAAATTGAATGTAATTAAAGGTAATTTGCACACATTTAAGGTAACAAATGAAGAAGGAAACTGGAGACAGGGTCAGCACGGAATGAATGAAAATGTAGCACTGACCACTGCACGCACACTAAATGCACACGAACAAGGGCAAGTGTCAATGGCTACTGGGCCACAAACGAAGGCAACAGAAAAAACGAGACTGCCTGCCGAACAACCAGTTCTAGAAAACAGTAGAAGTAAACAAGAATAACCAAGGGAGAAACCAAAGAGAGAGGGCATAGCAAAATCCCTCAAAGGAACAGAAGTAGCCACAAAGAAACTCACAGAAAAAACCCAAATGCTGATAGATTATTTGTTCCCGTTCATAGTTAGAGCAAAGAAACTACACGAGGAGCTGGGAAAAAGAACTAGAGAGACTATAACGACAAGCACGCCAGCTCTATTGCAAGGAACAAGAACCAGGCCCACGACACAGCCACGCGTTGGGGAGTTGGTGAGTCAATGGCAGCTAGAGAACATCTACGAAAGATTACAAAAGGAAAGGAAAAGAAACGCAAAACCTTCTCCTACCACAGCGATACAGGTAATGAAACCTGCCCTCAGACAAGCATGCCGAGAATCCTCAAGCAAGAAGGAGTCATATAGACGCATTTAGAGACGTGGTTATAGCTAACTACAAAAGGACGTTGAGAATCACGAGAAACCCACATAAAGACAACAATGAACTCAATGATTACCTGGACAGCCCAGCCCATCTCGGAAACAACATATGGTACCAACATATGAAGGAAGTAGGACAAAGAATCAGAAGGAGAAGGTTTTGTCTGTGCACTCCCACCGTACAGCATGGGAAAATCCAAGATCTTTGTAGCTGTGGAAATTGATGTTACAGCACACTGTATGTCACACGTAGCAATGTGCAACACCAGAGGACAATTTATATTCGCTGATATGGGCCACCGAAAAGGACAACCCTGATGAAGATGGCTACATCCAGGACATCAAGACAAGAAATAGGGCGCATACCAGGAATCACGTGATCAGATCCGAGAATCCTGACGTCAAAGGATCAGGAACATGATGGGCAATAAACCCGAGATTGAACATTCAAGGAAAAACTGCAAAAGAGGCTCAAATCTGGAAGAACAGGGGCCAAATGCAGATCTGGGGAACAGTGGTTTCCCCAAACAGATGGGATGAAGGAGTAGTAATCTGCCGAGCATGGATGGTCCTCGGAGCCTGCAAGGAAGCAATAGAGAACTCACACAGGTTATGCAAATCTCTATGGCCAAAGTTGGTCAAGTTGCTAACATGGGTCGAAGACAGAGGAGGACCCCTGCAAATAGTACCACTGGAAAGCCCGAAACTATGATTCAGAAGTAATGGCACAAGTAAGATGGGAGAGAATGTAAACTGCGGCCAAATCTTTGAAGCCCCAGGTATGACACAAGGAACCGCAGTTATTATGGACCATTACTGGGCGTGTGGATCCAAGGCATATAAAAGACTACCGAAGAACTGGGGAGGTATATGCACACTGGTAAATGTCCACAACCCCGCACTAGTGATCCCAAAAAATGACCTGAATTTGGGCAGTTTCCTGAAAGCAGATGCTCATCTAAGAAAAAGGAGATCTGCGGAACTGGTATCCAGGATAAAGAGAGAAAATTACTTTTTCACCAGATCATACGAGGCATTCCATGCAATCCCATACAAACACAGGCTATTCAGTCTCACCTCAACAGTATTCACCACAATGCCAAATTGGAGTGAATGCTAAATGGCTGCAGAAAACCAGATGGGAGTTATTGCAGACCATCAACACCACTATAAAAGGATTCAACGCGATCAGAGAAGAACTGAGAGCCATCAGACTGATGACCCTCCAGAACAGATATGAACTTGACATGATCACATCGATGGATGGCGGTGTTTGCGCAAAAATCGGAGAATCGTGTTGCACATTTATACCATCGGACGATGAAGAAAATGGAACCCTAACAGAAGCCATAAGTATGTTGACAAACTTAAAGAACCAGATGATCGACGAAAGTGATGAAGTGGACGATGACAGCTGGTTTGAAGCCCTGTTCTCATGGGTCCCGCAATGGATGGCAGATATATTCAAGATTGTGGGAGCCTTACTAGCAATGATACTGCTAGGATTCTGTGTTATCGAGATAATCATCACACAGTGTCAGAAAACTGCGAAAAAGGCCATTGGGATGAAAATCATGGTCGATGTCGAACCAGGATGGAAGCCTAGAGACCTGACTGACGAAGAACTAAGAGACTTTGTCAAAGATAGTGAATTTGCACCAGAAGGAACAAAATTCACATATCCCAGGAAACGAACGAAAGCATGAAGGAAAATGGATATATTGCAGCCCAAATGGACAATGCCAACTAATGACCTGGAACAAAGACGAACATGTAAAAACAGCAGAAAGTTTGAAAGGAGTGATAAAAATATGGACTCCCAAGATGCACACATTCACGCCATTGTGTACAAACCTTGAAGATGATGAACAAGACATAGATGAATCAAGAAAGACAAACACGAAGGAGGACGCAGAAGTGGTCGATGAACTGACCAGAGGGGGGAGTGTAGAGGAGGTCCCAGACATGGCCTGCACCCCTACTCCCCATTACGAGGTACCAGGAGCATACTCGCCAAGGTATGTGACGTATGAGGAGCAAATGAACCAACAAAGAGCTGCGTTGGGAATCTGCCCAGTGTACATCAGAAGAGCCGTACCCGTTGAAGCACCCATAACCAGACAACCATGGGCTGCACATTACCCTCTTAGACAGCCATACCAACAGCTGAGACGAAATGAAGATTACCTACAGACGATCCACGAAGAAACCCAAAGAGCCTTAATGGAAGGCCAGTGAAAATGACACAAGGGCCTGGACAGACTTGTGAATGAACGAAACCGGCTATCGAAGATAGCACTCCAGTGCGAGTAGCTATGAAAATGGATGCAATGGACACAGGAAAGAGACTATGTTAAAACGTAAGGAAACGTTGCTATGAAACAAGATGGAGGTAACCAACCAGTTAATGCGTGTAAATAGGGTTGGAACGCAAGAAGCTAAGAAAACGGTGCTGCTTGCAATGCTTAGTAGAAGAATAGAGAGACATGTGCCATATATATATATAAATATATCCACCTCAATGAAGCACGCTATACTAGTGCGACTCCATTTTGTAAAGCAGAGCTAGGCCCAGGCTGCAAGAGGGCCACCAAGTCCGAGATTCATATTCCAGCTAAAGCCAGGAGGGAAGAGCGGAATCGAAACTCAGCAAGAAGTAGCTCATGCTTGAGAATTTGAGGTCAACTCCAGGAAGGGAGGATAGTGGCAACTCCGGAGAACCGAAACTTAGGAGCATACCAGCCTACCCCGTGAAAGTCAAGATGAGGGGGGCCCAGGCAGGTGGCGAGGCTAAAGGAGAATCAAATACTCGAAAAACTGGAAACTGAAGCAAATTCATGGTGAACAGATACGTGACCTGCCAAGCACAAGGAGACACCAACGTCCGATGTCACCCAGAACCCGAGGGTGCCATAACTTTTCCTGGTAAGGCTACAGTTTCGAGGCCATACCCAGCCAACTAATTGACACATAGCCCAAAGATACTGATTGATAGAAAGGAGGCAGGGTGAATCCTAGGGCATGAGGCACCTGGGTGTCCATTCTGCATGCTGCTAATTAAATTGGAGATTTATGTCTAGGGGTGTAACCCACCCAATCACAATGGACCAAAGACATCGTAGTTGTCATGACGTCTGTCACGCGTGATGTAGAGGGTTGGACACAGACGCCCACCCGATAAGAGTTATCCAATCCACATGCTCTGTTACCATATACAGATATAGCACCTATACTTAAGTTACCTTTCCTAACCAATTATATTGCACAACGAGTTTTGTAGAGTTAGACGTTAATGATGACGAGTTTTGTGTATAAAAGTTACTGTTCGACTGAAGTTCGTGGAAGTCGGAGCGAGACAGGCGATCGCAAGAATTATAATTTCCAATCGTTTCCCTGTTTGATGTACTTGTCATTAAACAGACTTCCCTTTTCCAAACTACTGAGTCCTCCTTATTGAGTCGTGTTGGAGTAAGTGAATCCTGCACCCCCATTCCTCACATGGTGCAGCTATCTTGTCTTACAAGTACTAGAGGGTGAGCACTGGCTTATGGGCCCGTCACTGGTTATCTTGTCCTCTTTTACAATGGCAAAAGGAAGGCTTAATATATGAGGAAGGGAGGAATTGGCATATTCTAAGGTGATCAAATGAGTCTGAACACCACTGTTTGTTTGTATGTTTATCAGTTGAAACTAAAAATCTATTGTTTCTGTTACATGAAAGTCCAGGACTAGAGAACATGTGTTCAAATGACATGGGGTCACCTTGCCAAAATATGGCGTATACTTTGAGGTAAAAAGAAAAAAATCAACAAAGTAGGGGAAAAAGCTGGATTTTAGGTTTTAACAAAGGAGTTGAAAAAATGGAAGGTCTGACGGCTCAGGTGAATTCGCTTAAGGGAATGACTATCTTCATTTGGCATTGTAAGCGGTCAGGAGCAATTTCACATGTGTGTGGGATTTACTGTGAAGAAATGATATGTGCAGAGATAGAACACAAGCATTAATAAAGCCACCAGTTTTTTCTTGTGTATAATGAAAATGTTTCCTTTGTTGGTACTAAAAATCTTGCAATCACACGCCCATGTACCCTCAAAATTTGCCCTATGTCCAAGGTACCATCACTTTCAATTGAGAGTGACATTTTGGGAAAAACAGAGTGCACAGCAGCAATCTATGTTTTTGTGGAATCAGTATCTAGGTGAGCTGCTATTCATTTAGACAATGAACATAAACTTGGGTAATGAAAATGATTATCATTTTTGAGAGCGAGTGCAGTGTGGGGTAGCAGTAGAGGAGCAATGAAGGGGAGCGCATACTGGGGTGTTTCGCCTTGGGAGAAACAATCGAGACGACCCTGCACACAACACCTTATTCTGGACAAAATAAGCTCATTTATTATCTTGAAACACCGGAATACGTAAGCTATTAAGTACTTAAAGGTCATATGTTAGATTGAACATTGTACAACTAAGTGTGGAATGCAAGGAGAAAAGGCTGGCAGGTAACCTAAATGCGTGTATTTAGGATAGCATAAGCTAAATGCTCCAAAAGAGACTGGTTAAATTTGAAGTCAGACAATGCCTTTCTTAAAAATATTTCTATTGGTATTTTCAACCATATATAAAATTCCCATCCTCCCATCCCCTGCCAAAACCCTCCCCTTGAACAAAAAGGACAGCCGATTGCTCCCCCAAAACTCCACCTTTCATGTATTCAAGCCAGTTCCAGCAACCGTAGTCTTGTGTGGGAAAAAGGCTACCCTAGAGTCACTGCGAAGTAAGGATAGTACACCGTCCCAGTCTGCCCCACATTTTTGCAGATTCCCCCTTTACAGTGCATGTCACTTGCTCCAGGGCGATGAAGCTCCAGATCTTGGATATTCAGTCTTGTTCAGTGGGTACAGCCTTCATTGTCCAATTTTGAGCCACAATTAACAATGCTGCTATGCTAAGGATAATATAAGCCTTCTTTTGAGCTTTAGTAGGTCAAATCTCCCCCATCCTACCTAGGATGCTTAGGAACTCAACTCCCACCGCCCCCGCCCCCCTGCCACCTTTCCCATCCTGAACACTTTCTCAGACAGCTCACTGTGAGAGAAAACAGACTAACACCCGAGCCGTATACCTGACATGTCCCAACACAAGGGTCAGGCAAAGTCATGCAATTACTGATAATTAAACACACCTGACTTCCATCACACGAATAAAAGGCAGAGCATGAAAGCAGACTCTGAGCAAAGCAAAAACACGAGGAAGCAGCAGTTCTGAGATGGCCGTTTAATACAAGGAGAATGACAGCATGACGAGAGAGGGTTGCAAGGAGGATAGTGCCTTGATTTTTTCAGTGGAAAACCGCTACTTTCACGTTTCCTCGAGAATAAGAACTATAAGACCTGGAATTAAAGCTGAAGAGAGGTGCATCGTGTGTTGGAGGTACCCAGGACTTTCCTGTGTCGATAGCCAAGGCGGGGAGGAGAAATTGCTGGCCTAGTACGGTCCTTGGCTCCAACAACAAAGCAACACCAGTAAAGTCAGCACAGCCGGTGAGTCGGGTAGACGTATAGCAGACTGGTCTGTTTTAGAACCAAGGTTCCAAGCAGCAACTTTGTATGAAAATCGGAAGAAACAGTGTGTGAATCGTATGTGATGAGGGATGCAAATATAATTGAACATCCAATGAAGTGACAGAACTTTTGAAGCCAAGATAGATACCATATACAGAGTGGTCCGGCACCCCGTGGGTGCTCATTCAAAGATCTCTGTTAGGTATCTAACTGAGAGGTGGCAAATGTGAATTGTGAAATCGAAGTGGTCCTGCAACGGGTCAAGCTAAATCCTGTGCACATTCAAACGTCTTTGATAGCTAATATGAACTGTAATTGGTCCAAGCCCGGCTGAGGGAGACTGGTTGTGTAAGAGGAAGGAGCTGAGCCCGGCTGAGGGGATCCGTGGTGAACTGTGAGTTAATCGACAAAGGATAATCTCTGAACATTGGAGAAGGGGATCTCCGGCCCGAAGAGGGGGATCCAGGGTGAAGAGTGAATCACCTAACTTAAGTGGTTGTAAGAGGAAAGGAACTTTTTAGTTTGTTTTGGCACATCAGGCCCTATGTATCAAGAGACTTTGATAACTTAAGAGACGTGAGCACAGAAGGCCCTGATGCTGGTAATGGAACTGTGACTTCGTACCAAAGAAGCCCCAGATTGTGCTATGCTTGAGTGAACCATCTTGTCTCGTGCTGAAAACGTGAGAAAGGGAGGCCAACGGCATGAACATCCTGACATATCATTTTGTGAACATGTCTTTCTCCTTCATGAACACTACCATACACTATTTGTATTTAGCGGTAAGGATTGGCAATAGTTTTATTTTAGTATAGGCCCTTTTATTTTGACGAGACTCCACTAGGACTGAATTATTATTTGATGGTCGTAGCTTGCTTCCATCTGTAGATTTAGGATTAGATAGGCGTTTATCACACCCTTGTCAATGTTCAATAAACAACATTGAACTGTGCTCATTTGTATCCGTTTTACTATTGATGCCATGCCTTCCTTACAGCCCATATACCAAAGATTCCTGACATTGCGCTTCACACAGATTCCCAGAAGGGATGTTTCTTCCCACATGAGCACCATATATGATCCCAGGTTCCGGGTACATCACACCCTCTCCAACATCTATTGGAGACCGCTGGATAGCATTTATGTAGTCTTACAGGGGTGAGATGCCACTGCACCATGGCCCTAAGCCACAAGCACCGCCCCCGGTCAGCTTGGGAATGTTACCCTACAAACGATCCCATTGATCCCCCTCTATTTCATGTCCCAGAGTATCCTCCGAGTGTTTCATGTAGGGCCACTTCACTGCAACCTGAGGGGTGGAAAATATCTTATAAAGTTCTGCTATCATGTGAGAGTCCCCAGTATTACTCGTAACATATTTCTCAAAAGGGGTGAGATCTTTGGTCGCAGCCTACAAAACCTCTGGGTTTTTAATCCAATGCCCAAGATGAGAGTACCGAAACCTCTCCTCCCTTCTCCCAGTTTGAAGTGTTGGTTACACTGTACTTAAGTCTTAACATCCTACCATGTCCTGCAGCATACAGCACCCCTACGTCTTCCAGTTTACAAAAGCTCCCGCCTCCTACCCTAGGGCAAGTTGTGAGTTCCAAAATATTGGCGTCAATGGGGACAGGAAGGTTGTCAGGCCCACCAGTCAAAGCAGGGAGTCCCACACCTCCCCCATCAGTGCGGTTATCCTACTTCCAAAGATATTCTTGGGTCTTTCTGCCCTGGGGCAGCAGAGTACTTCCTGTATGGGCTTCCCCACCACCACCCTGTCCATATTCCTCCATATCATGTCCCGGTCTCCATTAAACCACTCCCCGAACCACCCGGGTCTGGGCCGCCAGATAGTATAGATAAATATTCGCTACCCCCAAACCTCCTTTGTGAGTAGGTACCATTAGTAACTTCATGGAAGGCCGCAGTTTTTTGTTGTTCCAAATTAATCTAGCCATTTGTTTTTGGAGGTCCTTGAAATACATGTCGGGACCGGCACAGGGAGAGCCAGAAAGTAATAGGACATTGTGGAGGATCATCATCTTCAAGATGTGTATTCTCCCCAGCCACGGGGCCTCCAGTGAAGCAAAAGCCTCCAGGGCCGTGATCACTAGCAACATATAGTCTGCAAAGGCGATCACCTTATGTTCCTCCCCCCCAAAACTAATATCCTTGACATCTTGTGCATCTCTGATTTGGGCAAGTAAGGGTTCCAGGTGGATTGCGTAAAGAAGCGGAGAGAGTGGGTGTCCCTGTTTCGGATTACGAGACACCTGTGTCCCCTGGGAAAGCAGGCCATTGGTAGCTAGACAGAGGATTGGATCCTGGTAGTTGGCTCTCACCATCGCAAAAACTTTGCCCCCAACCCATTGCCTCCATGGTGCGGAAAAGGAAGACTAGACCACACACTTTTTTTTTTTTAAATGTATTCATATTTTTAAAGCGCGCAGCAGCCCTTAGGCATTGTGGCGGTGTTACAAAGATTTATTGCTGGTTACAGAAAGGAGGTTTGGTGGTTACATAACAATTAGAAAGAACTCTTGATGGGTACAACAAATAGCATTTACAAATTGAATTTAGAGTTTCGTCGGACGCAGACAGCTTAGTTTTCATGAGTGTTGTGTGTGGTTAATTGAATAGCGTGGTTTTGAGGGCTATCCTTGAAGGAAGGAGGGCGTGGCTCTTCCTAAATGACATTAAACCATACATAGGGGAGAACCCTCCAACTGCATCTAACCACGAAGAAACCACAGACAACGGGGAAGAACCTCAGCACGTCCAGACAAGATCCATGGCGAGGAAGAAGGACGCATGAGCAGCAAAATAAAGGCAAGAGAACTCTGTTTTAAAATTGTGGCCTTTTAACCGAACATTTCCTAAGCTCAGAGAAGGATGATAAACAAAAATAATACGGCCAATCTGTGCACCACAGGTGCAGGGTAAAGAGAAGCGCATCCAAAACTACAACAAAGTTGATAAACCGAACTTTTGAAATACAGACTGCGAAAAAGACATTCTCTGAGAGCATAACACAGCGTTCTGAGGCAACCAGTGTCAAGACTTTGTTTACAGAACTTATGGTATCCCCCAACAGAGACCTCAAGTGGGATGTGCTCACATACTTCCAGCTGATGGTGATATATCCGTCACTCATAGGGAGAGAAACCAGTGTCACAGACTTTATTGAAGATCCTGCCAACAAGGAAGTAATCTGTCAACTGCTTACCATCATCGCGGAGGCTCTTGCCGAGCTACCAGAGCACAGTGAAGAGGACACTAATGCTTCCGACACCGGTAGACATTGAAGAACTCACCTTCATACTGTTCTTCCAAATAATAGAGAAGTGCCCGGCACTCATCGGAAGGACCACGGACACACACACGTTTATCAGAGACCCAAGGAACTTAGCACAACTGAACCAGCTGTGGACTAAACTTAATAACCTGGTGGCAATCCACGCAACAGGAAAGTGCAGTGACTGTTCAAGTCAAAAGAAAAGCTTGTGATCGGGACTCAGCAAAACAGGACAAATGTCCCTGTCACCCGAGGACACCCGGCTGGCGCACTACGTCCTGTTCAGACTGGTCACAGACTATCCAGAAATGGTGGGAAGGCCTACTGATGTTGACGTCATCACCTTCCTCAGAGATCGAGCCAAGTCCCACACATGGGCACACTCCTCCATGGCATCATGCTCCAAGTAGAGCTATCCAACTTCCAGCAAGAATACCTTAGGAGGTTCCAATGAGACTTTCCGCCATGGGACAGATCGTGGAAACAGAGTCAGGGCTTTATCTTTCCGCCGTGGGACAGATCGTGGAGACAGAAAGTCAGTGCTTTATCTTTCCGCCGTGGGACCAATCGAGAAGAGCGGAAATCGAGAACTCCACCATAGTGTTTTTTCTTATTTTTATTTTGTATTTTTCATGTTCACTTTCATTTTTATTTTTACAACATTTTATTTTTGTGTGATTTTTGGCAGTTCCATCTTTTCATTCCTCCGTATTGAACAGGTCCCAGCATGTCCTCAGGACCAAGACAAATTCGAGGAGTGCACTGGGATTTTACCTATTGTAGATATGCAAAATAAATGCGACGTGCCAAAGATGCTAGCCTAACCTTTTTCCATAGTCTAGCAAGGGAACTGTACCCCTCACACAGAGACCACCGTCATCACCCGCAAGAGGAGGGGCACTCGAGAAGCACTCATCAGTTTAGCAATTCACGAACTCTGGAGTAACAAAATCGGAGTAAGAAAAAGAAGTAAACGCTGAAAATAAACTTATGTTCGACATGGGGGCCCAGAACAGTAACTTGGTTTTACCACCAGCAGAGGGGCGCCCCCGCTTCCCTGGAAGAAAATGCTGCCAATTATTTTATAGATCTGTTATGTGTATATGCATAGTAATTATCATTGTGTTTCTGTCATTGACCATCAGAACTGCATTTTCTATCGGTGCACGAAGCGCCCCAATTTCAGTGCACCCACCTGATAATGAACGCATGGGTCCCACAAAAGTACCCAGACCCTATATAGTTATCCCAGTTCCAAGAAAACCTGATGATGAAGTAAACAAACTAAAATTGAATGTAATTAAAGGTAATTTGCACACATTTAAGGTAACAAATTAAGAAGGAAACTGGAGACAGGGTCAGCACGGAATGAATGAAAATGTAGCACTGACCACTGCACGCACACGCACACTAAATGCACACGAACAAGGGCAAGTGTCAATGGCTACTGGGCCACAAACGAAGGCAACAGAAAAAACGAGACTGCCTGCCGAACAACCAGTTCTAGAAAACAGTAGAAGTAAACAAGAATAACCAAGGGAGAAACCAAAGAGAGAGGGCATAGCAAAATCCCTCAAAGGAACAGAAGTAGCCACAAAGAAACTCACAGAAAAAACCCAAATGCTGATAGATTATTTGTTCCCGTTCATAGTTAGAGCAAAGAAACTACACGAGGAGCTGGGAAAAAGAACTAGAGAGACTATAACGACAAGCACGCCAGCTCTATTGCAAGGAACAAGAACCAGGCCCACGACACAGCCACGCGTTGGGGAGTTGGTGAGTCAATGGCAGCTAGAGAACATCTACGAAAGATTACAAAAGGAAAGGAAAAGAAACGCAAAACCTTCTCCTACCACAGCGATACAGGTAATGAAACCTGCCCCTCAGACAAGCATGCCGAGAATCCTCAAGCAAGAAAGAGTCATATAGACGCATTTAGAGACGTGGTTATAGCTAACTACAAAAGGACGTTGAGAATCACGAGAAACCCACATAAAGACAACAATGAACTCAATGATTACCTGGACAGCACAGCCCATCTCGGAAACAACATATGGTACCAACATATGAAGGAAGTAGGACAAAGAATCAGAAGGAGAAGGTTTTGTCTGTGCACTCCCACCGTACAGCATGGGAAAATCCAAGATCTTTGTAGCTGTGGAAATTGATGTTACAGCACACTGTATGTCACACGTAGCAATGTGCAACACCAGAGGACAATTTATATTCGCTGATATGGGCCACCGAAAAGGACAACCCTGATGAAGATGGCTACATCCAGGACATCAAGACAAGAAATAGGCCGCATACCAGGAATCACGTGATCAGATCCGAGAATCCTGACGTCAAAGGATCAGGAACACGATGGGCAATAAACCCGAGATTGAACATTCAAGGAAAAACTGCAAAAGAGGCTCAAATCTGGAAGAACAGGGGCCAAATGCAGATCTGGGGAACAGTGGTTTCCCCAAACAGATGGGATGAAGGAGTAGTAATCTGCCGAGCATGGATGGTCCTCGGAGCCTGCAAGGAAGCAATAGAGAACTCACACAGGTTATGCAAATCTCTATGGCCAAAGTTGGTCAAGTTGCTAACATGGGTCGAAGACAGAGGAGGACCCCTGCAAATAGTACCACTGGAAAGCCCGAAACTATGATTCAGAAGTAATGGCACAAGTAAGATGGGAGAGAATGTAAACTGCGGCCAAATCTTTGAAGCCCCAGGTATGACACAAGGAACCGCAGTTATTATGGACCATTACTGGGCGTGTGGATCCAAGGCATATAAAAGACTACCGAAGAACTGGGGAGGTATATGCACACTGGTAAATGTCCACAACCCCGCACTAGTGATCCCAAAAAATGACCTGAATTTGGGCAGTTTCCTGAAAGCAGATGCTCATCTAAGAAAAAGGAGATCTGCGGAACTGGTATCCAGGATAAAGAGAGAAAATTACTTTTTCACCAGATCATACGAGGCATTCCATGCAATCCCATACAAACACAGGCTATTCAGTCTCACCTCAACAGTATTCACCACAATGCCAAATTGGAGTGAATGCTAAATGGCTGCAGAAAACCAGATGGGAGTTATTGCAGACCATCAACACCACTATAAAAGGATTCAACGCGATCAGAGAAGAACTGAGAGCCATCAGACTGATGACCCTCCAGAACAGATATGAACTTGACATGATCACATCGATGGATGGCGGTGTTTGCGCAAAAATCGGAGAATCGTGTTGCACATTTATACCATCGGACGATGAAGAAAATGGAACCCTAACAGAAGCCATAAGTATGTTGACAAACTTAAAGAACCAGATGATCGACGAAAGTGATGAAGTGGACGATGACAGCTGGTTTGAAGCCCTGTTCTCATGGGTCCCGCAATGGATGGCAGATATATTCAAGATTGTGGGAGCCTTACTAGCAATGATACTGCTAGGATTCTGTGTTATCGAGATAATCATCACACAGTGTCAGAAAACTGCGAAAAAGGCCATTGGGATGAAAATCATGGTCGATGTCGAACCAGGATGGAAGCCTAGAGACCTGACTGACGAAGAACTAAGAGACTTTGTCAAAGATAGTGAATTTGCACCAGAAGGAACAAAATTCACATATCCCAGGAAACGAACGAAAGCATGAAGGAAAATGGATATATTGCAGCCCAAATGGACAATGCCAACTAATGACCTGGAACAAAGACGAACATGTAAAAACAGCAGAAAGTTTGAAAGGAGTGATAAAAATATGGACTCCCAAGATGCACACATTCACGCCATTGTGTACAAACCTTGAAGATGATGAACAAGATATAGATGAATCAAGAAAGACAAACACGAAGGAGGACGCAGAAGTGGTCGATGAACTGACCAGAGGGGGGAGTGTAGAGGAGGTCCCAGACATGGCCTGCACCCCTACTCCCCATTACGAGGTACCAGGAGCATACTCGCCAAGGTATGTGACGTATGAGGAGCAAATGAACCAACAAAGAGCTGCGTTGGGAATCTGTCCAGTGTACATCAGAAGAGCCGTACCCGTTGAAGCACCCATAACCAGACAACCATGGGCTGCACATTACCCTCTTAGACAGCCATACCAACAGCTGAGACGAAATGAGGATTACCTACAGACGATCCACGAAGAAACCCAAAGAGCCTTAATGGAAGGCCAGTGAAAATGACACAAGGGCCTGGACAGACTTGTGAATGAACGAAACCGGCTATCGAAGATAGCACTCCAGTGCGAGTAGCTATGAAAATGGATGCAATGGACACAGGAAAGAGACTATGTTAAAACGTAAGGAAACGTTGCTATGAAACAAGATGGAGGTAACCAACCAGTTAATGCGTGTAAATAGGGTTGGAACGCAAGAAGCTAAGAAAACGGTGCTGCTTGCAATGCTTAGTAGAAGAATAGAGAGACATGTGCCATATATATATATAAATATATCCACCTCAATGAAGCACGCTATACTAGTGCGACTCCATTTTGTAAAGCAGAGCTAGGCCCAGGCTGCAAGAGGGCCACCAAGTCCGAGATTCATATTCCAGCTAAAGCCAGGAGGGAAGAGCGGAATCGAAACTCAGCAAGAAGTAGCTCATGCTTGAGAATTTGAGGTCAACTCCAGGAAGGGAGGATAGTGGCAACTCCGGAGAACCGAAACTTAGGAGCATACCAGCCTACCCCGTGAAAGTCAAGATGAGGGGGGCCCAGGCAGGTGGCGAGGCTAAAGGAGAATCAAATACTCGAAAAACTGGAAACTGAAGCAAATTCATGGTGAACAGATACGTGACCTGCCAAGCACAAGGAGACACCAACGTCCGATGTCACCCAGAACCCGAGGGTGCCATAACTTTTCCTGGTAAGGCTACAGTTTCGAGGCCATACCCAGCCAACTAATTGACACATAGCCCAAAGATACTGATTGATAGAAAGGAGGCAGGGTGAATCCTAGGGCATGAGGCACCTGGGTGTCCATTCTGCATGCTGCTAATTAAATTGGAGATTTATGTCTAGGGGTGTAACCCACCCAATCACAATGGACCAAAGACATCGTAGTTGTCATGACGTCTGTCACGCGTGATGTAGAGGGTTGGACACAGACGCCCACCCGATAAGAGTTATCCAATCCACATGCTCTGTTACCATATACAGATATAGCACCTATACTTAAGTTACCTTTCCTAACCAATTATATTGCACAACGAGTTTTGTAGAGTTAGACGTCAATGATGACGAGTTTTGTGTATAAAAGTTACTGTTCGACTGAAGTTCGTGGAAGTCGGAGCGAGACAGGCGATCGCAAGAATTATAATTTCCAATCGTTTCCCTGTTTGATGTACTTGTCATTAAACAGACTTCCCTTTTCCAAACTACTGAGTCCTCCTTATTGAGTCGTGTTGGAGTAAGTGAATCCTGCACCCCCATTCCTCACATGGTGCAGCTATCTTGTCTTACAAGTACTAGAGGGTGAGCACTGGCTTATGGGCCCGTCACTGGTTATCTTGTCCTCTTTTACAATGGCAAAAGGAAGGCTTAATATATGAGGAAGGGAGGAATTGGCATATTCTAAGGTGATCAAATGAGTCTGAACACCACTGTTTGTTTGTATGTTTATCAGTTGAAACTAAAAATCTATTGTTTCTGTTACATGAAAGTCCAGGACTAGAGAACATGTGTTCAAATGACATGGGGTCACCTTGCCAAAATATGGCGTATACTTTGAGGTAAAAAGAAAAAAATCAACAAAGTAGGGGAAAAAGCTGGATTTTAGGTTTTAACAAAGGAGTTGAAAAAATGGAAGGTCTGACGGCTCAGGTGAATTCGCTTAAGGGAATGACTATCTTCATTTGGCATTGTAAGCGGTCAGGAGCAATTTCACATGTGTGTGGGATTTACTGTGAAGAAATGATATGTGCAGAGATAGAACACAAGCATTAATAAAGCCACCAGTTTTTTCTTGTGTATAATGAAAATGTTTCCTTTGTTGGTACTAAAAATCTTGCAATCACACGCCCATGTACCCTCAAAATTTGCCCTATGTCCAAGGTACCATCACTTTCAATTGAGAGTGACATTTTGGGAAAAACAGAGTGCACAGCAGCAATCTATGTTTTTGTGGAATCAGTATCTAGGTGAGCTGCTATTCATTTAGACAATGAACATAAACTTGGGTAATGAAAATGATTATCATTTTTGAGAGCGAGTGCAGTGTGGGGTAGCAGTAGAGGAGCAATGAAGGGGAGCGCATACTGGGGTGTTTCGCCTTGGGAGAAACAATCGAGACGACCCTGCACACAACACCTTATTCTGGACAAAATAAGCTCATTTATTATCTTGAAACACCGGAATACGTAAGCTATTAAGTACTTAAAGGTCATATGTTAGATTGAACATTGTACAACTAAGTGTGGAATGCAAGGAGAAAAGGCTGGCAGGTAACCTAAATGCGTGTATTTAGGATAGCATAAGCTAAATGCTCCAAAAGAGACTGGTTAAATTTGAAGTCAGACAATGCCTTTCTTAAAAATATTTCTATTGGTATTTTCAACCATATATAAAATTCCCATCCTCCCATCCCCTGCCAAAACCCTCCCCTTGAACAAAAAGGACAGCCGATTGCTCCCCCAAAACTCCACCTTTCATGTATTCAAGCCAGTTCCAGCAACCGTAGTCTTGTGTGGGAAAAAGGCTACCCTAGAGTCACTGCGAAGTAAGGATAGTACACCGTCCCAGTCTGCCCCACATTTTTGCAGATTCCCCCTTTACAGTGCATGTCACTTGCTCCAGGGCGATGAAGCTCCAGATCTTGGATATTCAGTCTTGTTCAGTGGGTACAGCCTTCATTGTCCAATTTTGAGCCACAATTAACAATGCTGCTATGCTAAGGATAATATAAGCCTTCTTTTGAGCTTTAGTAGGTCAAATCTCCCCCATCCTACCTAGGATGCTTAGGAACTCAACTCCCACCGCCCCCGCCCCCCTGCCACCTTTCCCATCCTGAACACTTTCTCAGACAGCTCACTGTGAGAGAAAACAGACTAACACCCGAGCCGTATACCTGACATGTCCCAACACAAGGGTCAGGCAAAGTCATGCAATTACTGATAATTAAACACACCTGACTTCCATCACACGAATAAAAGGCAGAGCATGAAAGCAGACTCTGAGCAAAGCAAAAACACGAGGAAGCAGCAGTTCTGAGATGGCCGTTTAATACAAGGAGAATGACAGCATGACGAGAGAGGGTTGCAAGGAGGATAGTGCCTTGATTTTTTCAGTGGAAAACCGCTACTTTCACGTTTCCTCGAGAATAAGAACTATAAGACCTGGAATTAAAGCTGAAGAGAGGTGCATCGTGTGTTGGAGGTACCCAGGACTTTCCTGTGTCGATAGCCAAGGCGGGGAGGAGAAATTGCTGGCCTAGTACGGTCCTTGGCTCCAACAACAAAGCAACACCAGTAAAGTCAGCACAGCCGGTGAGTCGGGTAGACGTATAGCAGACTGGTCTGTTTTAGAACCAAGGTTCCAAGCAGCAACTTTGTATGAAAATCGGAAGAAACAGTGTGTGAATCGTATGTGATGAGGGATGCAAATATAATTGAACATCCAATGAAGTGACAGAACTTTTGAAGCCAAGATAGATACCATATACAGAGTGGTCCGGCACCCCGTGGGTGCTCATTCAAAGATCTCTGTTAGGTATCTAACTGAGAGGTGGCAAATGTGAATTGTGAAATCGAAGTGGTCCTGCAACGGGTCAAGCTAAATCCTGTGCACATTCAAACGTCTTTGATAGCTAATATGAACTGTAATTGGTCCAAGCCCGGCTGAGGGAGACTGGTTGTGTAAGAGGAAGGAGCTGAGCCCGGCTGAGGGGATCCGTGGTGAACTGTGAGTTAATCGACAAAGGATAATCTCTGAACATTGGAGAAGGGGATCTCCGGCCCGAAGAGGGGGATCCAGGGTGAAGAGTGAATCACCTAACTTAAGTGGTTGTAAGAGGAAAGGAACTTTTTAGTTTGTTTTGGCACATCAGGCCCTATGTATCAAGAGACTTTGATAACTTAAGAGACGTGAGCACAGAAGGCCCTGATGCTGGTAATGGAACTGTGACTTCGTACCAAAGAAGCCCCAGATTGTGCTATGCTTGAGTGAACCATCTTGTCTCGTGCTGAAAACGTGAGAAAGGGAGGCCAACGGCATGAACATCCTGACATATCATTTTGTGAACATGTCTTTCTCCTTCATGAACACTACCATACACTATTTGTATTTAGCGGTAAGGATTGGCAATAGTTTTATTTTAGTATAGGCCCTTTTATTTTGACGAGACTCCACTAGGACTGAATTATTATTTGATGGTCGTAGCTTGCTTCCATCTGTAGATTTAGGATTAGATAGGCGTTTATCACACCCTTGTCAATGTTCAATAAACAACATTGAACTGTGCTCATTTGTATCCGTTTTACTATTGATGCCATGCCTTCCTTACAGCCCATATACCAAAGATTCCTGACATTGCGCTTCACACAGATTCCCAGAAGGGATGTTTCTTCCCACATGAGCACCATATATGATCCCAGGTTCCGGGTACATCACACCCTCTCCAACATCTATTGGAGACCGCTGGATAGCATTTATGTAGTCTTACAGGGGTGAGATGCCACTGCACCATGGCCCTAAGCCACAAGCACCGCCCCCGGTCAGCTTGGGAATGTTACCCTACAAACGATCCCATTGATCCCCCTCTATTTCATGTCCCAGAGTATCCTCCGAGTGTTTCATGTAGGGCCACTTCACTGCAACCTGAGGGGTGGAAAATATCTTATAAAGTTCTGCTATCATGTGAGAGTCCCCAGTATTACTCGTAACATATTTCTCAAAAGGGGTGAGATCTTTGGTCGCAGCCTACAAAACCTCTGGGTTTTTAATCCAATGCCCAAGATGAGAGTACCGAAACCTCTCCTCCCTTCTCCCAGTTTGAAGTGTTGGTTACACTGTACTTAAGTCTTAACATCCTACCATGTCCTGCAGCATACAGCACCCCTACGTCTTCCAGTTTACAAAAGCTCCCGCCTCCTACCCTAGGGCAAGTTGTGAGTTCCAAAATATTGGCGTCAATGGGGACAGGAAGGTTGTCAGGCCCACCAGTCAAAGCAGGGAGTCCCACACCTCCCCCATCAGTGCGGTTATCCTACTTCCAAAGATATTCTTGGGTCTTTCTGCCCTGGGGCAGCAGAGTACTTCCTGTATGGGCTTCCCCACCACCACCCTGTCCATATTCCTCCATATCATGTCCCGGTCTCCATTAAACCACTCCCCGAACCACCCGGGTCTGGGCCGCCAGATAGTATAGATAAATATTCGCTACCCCCAAACCTCCTTTGTGAGTAGGTACCATTAGTAACTTCATGGAAGGCCGCAGTTTTTTGTTGTTCCAAATTAATCTAGCCATTTGTTTTTGGAGGTCCTTGAAATACATGTCGGGACCGGCACAGGGAGAGCCAGAAAGTAATAGGACATTGTGGAGGATCATCATCTTCAAGATGTGTATTCTCCCCAGCCACGGGGCCTCCAGTGAAGCAAAAGCCTCCAGGGCCGTGATCACTAGCAACATATAGTCTGCAAAGGCGATCACCTTATGTTCCTCCCCCCCAAAACTAATATCCTTGACATCTTGTGCATCTCTGATTTGGGCAAGTAAGGGTTCCAGGTGGATTGCGTAAAGAAGCGGAGAGAGTGGGTGTCCCTGTTTCGGATTACGAGACACCTGTGTCCCCTGGGAAAGCAGGCCATTGGTAGCTAGACAGAGGATTGGATCCTGGTAGTTGGCTCTCACCATCGCAAAAACTTTGCCCCCAACCCATTGCCTCCATGGTGCGGAAAAGGAAGACTAGACCACACACTTTTTTTTTTTAAATGTATTCATATTTTTAAAGCGCGCGGCAGCCCTTAGGCATCGTGGCGGTGTTACAAAGATTTATTGCTGGTTACAGAAAGGAGGTTTGGTGGTTACATAACAATTAGAAAGAACTCTTGATGGGTACAACAAATAGCATTTACAAATTGAATTTAGAGTTTCGTCAGACGCAGACAGCTTAGTTATCATGAGTGTTGTGTGTGGTTAATTGAATAGCGTGGTTTTGAGGGCTATGCAAAAGGAGTAGAGAGAGGGTTCTGCTCTGAGTGTTGGGAAGGGCATTCCAGAGTTTGGGTGCAATGTGAGGAAAGCCAATGCCTCCGGCGTTTGCTCTTTTTATGGAGGGTACACAGAGTTGAATAGTATGGTGGCTTCTGTTTGGGCGGGTCGAGATGTCTTTGGATATGGGTTCTGATAGGTATGATGGGGCGGAGAGATTGATGCATTTGTGTGTAAGGGTGAGGATCTTGAAGTTGATCCTTTCCGTGACTGGGAGCCAGTGGGCGTCACGTCTGGCCTGGGAGACGTGGTCCCTTTTGGGGATGAAAAGCGCAGCGTAGAGCACGTTATTTTGTTCTGTTTGGAGCCTATTGAGGTTTTTTGCTGAGGTGCCTGCAAGGAGGGCATTGCAGTAATCAAGTTTTACTCCTATTGTGGCCCTGACAATGGATAGGCAGTTTTGGGTGGTGAGAAAGGGTTTTATGGCATTTATACGTTTAGTGGTGTGAGCAGAGGAAGAGGAAATGGCGCTAACCTGTCTTGACATTGAGAGGGTCGAGTCGATGTAGACTCCAAGGGTCTTTACTGACATGGAGACTGGTATGTTAGTGTTGTAAATGGTAAAGTGGTTGTATATTTGGCTGGGTTTAGGCAGTATTTCCTTAGGGCCCAGGAGAATGATCTTGGTTTTGTCCCCATTTAAGCGGAGACCATTGACCGCAATCCAAGTTTGGATGGTGGGGTAAATCTGGAGGAGAGCTTCTGCGTCTTGGTCATATGATCCAGTGAGAGGAAGGAGGACTTGGGTATCGTCGGCATAGTTTGTGTAAGCTATGCCGAGCGTGTTCAGCATGTCAAGAAAAGTGGCTTGGTAAACAAGTTGTAAAGGGTAGGCGCAGTACATAACCTCTGGGGAACTCCACAGTTGATGGTGGTGAGAGCTGCATTTGCCTGATCACAGTAGACCTTCATGGCACTTCCTTCTAGGAATTATTATTTATTTGAGAAGTGGGCTGCATTGGACAGATGGGAAGTGAGTAGGTCATGGTCAACCAGATCAAATGCGCCGGAGAGATCAAGGAGAAGCAGGAGGGCGGGTTTGCCATTGTCCATTATTTTGGTGATTTGGTGTTTTAAGTCTTAAGAGGGCGGTTTCTGTCCTATGGGCTTTGCAGAATCCTGATTGTCTTTTGCCTAAGATGGCGTTAGATTCACGGTAGTGTTGGGATTTAGTTGTGGGCGGTTTTATCTAGGATTTTAAGGAGGAAGGAGACGGTAGTGATGGGAAGGAAGTTGTTGCGGCTTGAGGGGTTTAGGGTAGGCTTTTTATGAGTGGACGGACCCATGCTTGTTTTAGGCTTTGTGGAACTATTCCTATGGAGAATGAAGCATTAATGAATTCTGTGATAATGGGGATCAGTGTGTCAGCGCATTCTTTGATGATGGCTGGGGGGCAGATGTTCCCTTTACATGTGGATGGTTTGATGAGTTTGAGGAGGTCAGCAACTTCCGTTTCTGTGACGTCTCTAAAGACAAAGAGAGGCGTTTGTGGGAGAGTATTAAGTGGCCTGTCCTGTTTGGATAGGGCTTTACGCTGTGCTAGTATCTTTTCTTGGGGCAGCTTAACTTTGTTGATTAGTGCTGCTTGAATGCTAGAGCACCAAGCTTCGTCTCTGGTAATTTCATCTGGACTAGTGGCGGGAGTGATGAGATCTTTGAAGATCGAGAATATTTCCCTTGATTTGGAGTTGGTGTTGGAGATTCTTTGGTTGAAGGATTCAGATTTGTCTAAGAAAATAGCTTTTTTGTACGAGGATGAGATCTCTTTGAATTCAGCTAGAGTGGATTTGGTTAGGTGTGGATTGCCATCTGGCTAGGGCTCGGCGTTTACTGGTGCGTAGCGCAGATAGTACTTCAGTGAACCAGGAGTTAGCGTGCATGGATTTTCTTTCTTTTTTTTCCTCTAGGAGAGCTAGGAGATCAATGGCTTGGGTGAGGGTGTGGGCATAGATGTTGGCTATAGAGGTGGGATTGTTGTCAAAGGGTGGTTTGAGTTCAGGGATGTCGAGAAGAGGTAAGAGGTTGATCTTAGTTTTTTGGAGCTTCTGACTTTAGCAGGTGGGGCATAAGAGAGCACTTTATGTGAAGGAATAGAGAATTGGATACAATGGTGGTCTGTCCAGGGGTGGGCTGAAATGTTTGTAATGGTGGAAGAGCAGTTGTGGTCTGCGATCCAGTCAATGGAATGACCTTTACAGTGGGTTGGCTCAGAGACTTTATGGTCGAAACCCTAAGTCTGTGAGTTCTTTGGCAAGAGAAGAGGCTGCTTTGTCCTTTGGGTCATGCAGCCCTAAGTTGAGGTCACCAAGAAGAATGGTTTTGGTGGAGCTTTTTAGGTTGTTCTCTATGATTTGGAGGAGGTGTTTTTGGTAGTCTGGGGGAGAACCTGGTGGCCTGTAAGTGATCTTAATATTTATGGTACAGTTGAGGGATAGAGTCAGTTTGACAGTGAGGAGGTCAGCGTTGTTGGTTGCAGAGCCTGATAGATAGGGTATCCTTGGAGATGAGGGCTACGCCTCCTCCTTTGGACGTCTTACTGTCCTGTCTCAGAATGGTGTGTCCTTGAGGGAGGGCAAGAGAGATGAAGGGGCCTGATGCTTCATGGAGCTGGATTTCGGTGATGGCAAGTAGGTCAAGGTTATGGGAGGTGATGAGGTCATTAATCTCTCAAGTGTGTATGCCGGAGGGAGCGGGCGTTGATGAGCGTGCATTTCAGTTCAATGTTGGATGCAGGCCTGTTTAGGGGGGATTGGAGTGTGTGTGGGAGGCTGGGCTGGGGGGTGTGATGATTGAGTTATTGGGTAATTGGGTGAGTTTTTGGCTGGGTGAGGTGCATTGGATGTGGGGTTGGGTGGATGGAAACTGGTGGTGCGAGAACTTAGTCTGAGGTTTCTGAAGTGTAGTGTAGAAGGAGAGCAGCACTGTGTGGTGTTCAGCTTGGTGCATGCTCTGAGTCCGAGGAGCCTAGAGTGTTAGAATGTCTGGTCATCTATTTTAACAGTGTTGGGGCTAGGATGAGTGTCCTGTATAAGAGTGGAGGTGGCGTGACTCTGGGCTGTTTGTGGTGATAGCGGAGTATGAGTGGGAGACATGACGCTGGTTGGCCAGAGGGCGAGTGAGATGAGAGTGAGTGAGCGAGAGGATGATTAGGTGTAATGTGGTACCAGAGGATGTGAGTTTGTATGAGAGCGTTAGCGCCGGCATGAAGGTTCTGGAAGGACACATTTGAGTGCTAGAGTGTGCAGGGGCAGTAAGTGCACAGGGAGCGGGAAGAAAGCTTGGCAGTGAGGCGGTTTAGAACTAGGGGAAGTGTGCAGTGCAGACGTGGGCCTCACGACCTTGGCGGTTACATTCTGTGGATATGCTCAGTGTTAGTTGTCTTGCAGCAGGGTGATACAATCAGCAGGGGTTGCAATATGTGATATACAGTGTTATCACAGTAGTTCGTAGGAATTAGGCTTCAACTGTACAATGGATACGGTAGCGCAGTGCAATACAGAGCAAATTTCAATATGGGTCAATCCAGTAGGATTAATATATGCTAAACAATGTTGTCACAGCAATTCCATATAGTTTGGGAACAGTATATCACAGTACATAAGGCTACATAGGGCAACAGTCTATTGCAGTAATGCAGTACAGTGTAGGAGAGTATATATATATATGGGCAATATGTTTAGTAACAATGCAGTATATTACAGTACAATGTAGGACAGTATATATATATATATATATATATATATATATATATATATATATATATGGGCAATATGTTTAGTAACAATGCAGACTTTCTTAGACTGGTGCGCGATTGTTCAGGCAGTATGAAATCAACATTGTGTAGTACACACTTTGACTAGGCGATGCTGTGATGCAGTCGCCGATACTGTATAGCTAAGATTCAATTCAGTATTTTTGCATGGTATACGGGAAGTGGTGGAGGTGTCCGGCGATCTATGGACACGCGGGGCTCTGGATTGCGGATGCCTGGTGTTTCCCAGACGGCGGAGACCTCAGACGTGCAGCGGAGCCCAGGGGCCCCCCGTGGAAACCTGGCGTGCGTCTGAGGGAGAACGAGGACTTGCCCTGCTGGGGGCCACGAGACGGAAGAGCGGTGGGTCCAGGCCAATCCGGGTGGCACCACACAGCCGCGGGGTGCTACTCTGGCACGACACGGCAGGAACAGTTGATGTGAATCCCAGGAGCCAGAGAAGGAGCCGGACTGCGAGGGGAGGAAGGCCCAGCAGCGGGGCCCTCTCGCTGGCCGGAGGGAGCAGCGTGGCAGGCCGGGTGAGCACACTTGGAGCGGAGCGCGAAGGAGAGACAGCCCGAGGGGAAGGAAAGGTGGGAAGAGGTTTGCACTGTGGCAACCAGGAGCGCCCACGACGGGCATCCAACCCCCGTTGAGGATAGGAACCTGAACGGACTCTGTCAGAACCCGGCGAAGCGCGGAGGCTGAGACACAGCAACGGCGGGCCCCCCTTCCCCCTGCGCACAGAACAGCACGGTAGGAGTGGGTCAGAGGAGGCAATACGCCGGTTGGGAGGAGATAGGGGAGGCAGCAGGCGTCCTGCACAGGGACCCCCTTAAGAAATCTAGAAACAACACAGGCCTGAGACAACCAACGGGGCGCCTCCGACGGAGGGAACTTTGACCCGGGAGCACTTGCAGACACAAAAGGGGGATATTCTCCCCCCCACAGCATTTTGTAACTGGGGAGCCACATGGCGTGGTTCATTTGAGTGGTTTGAGAAAAAAGGGGGTCTCCCGAAACTGGAAATCATCACCAGTCCTGCCGCCGGACACCCAGTTCCAGCTCAAAGAAGCACACAAGGCCCTACATCTCCAACAGACCTGAGAAGTAAAGAACCCAGCCCAGAATAGCGGACCAGATCCGGGAACCACTACCGGCATTCATCAGCCGGATCATTCAAGCTGAAGCAAAAGCAGACTGGCAACAATAGTGGCATACACTTTACATCAGGGCACAACGCTAGCTGACAGTGGCCAGAGCGACTCAGATGCCAGGCACCTAATCCAAAACGGGCCCAACAAGAACAAGAACCCCGGCGAGACCCCAGGAAGGACAGATAGAGAAGTGTTGGAGGCAGAGGCGCCAAGCACACGTAGAATCGTCATCCCCTCCGCCGGTTCCGACTACTGAAACAGAGGACCTCCCAACAAGCACAATGGCATCCGACAAAGATGAACTTCTGAACTGCTTAAAAGGAATGGAGGCCAGATTGACTAAAGCTTTCCATAGTCAAATGGAACAACTAAGGGAGGACCTGAAATCATCTCTCCAGGAGGTTAATAAAGAAATGGCAGAGATAGGGGAAAGAGTGGATATGGTCGAAAGCGGCCCCTCGAATGTTGCAGAAGAAACTAACCAAAACAGTCTGTTATTAGACCAGCTGACGAACGCAACAAACAATCTGGAACTCCAGGCGGAAGATCTGGAAAATCGCTCAAGAAGATTCAATATTAGGGTCAAAGGCCTAGTAGAATCGGTGCTGGACAAGGATCTAAAAGACACTATGCAACTCTGCTTTAGCAGCTTGCTATCTGATACTCAACCTACGGCAATCGGCTTTGACAGGATACACCGAGTGGGCCCAAAACGTAATGAACCTGGGTCAAGACCCAGAGATGTCCTGATAGCGATGTCATTGTACGGTCTGAAAGAAGAGGTATTACGAGCGGCGAGAATAAACAGACCTTACGATTAATGGGTCCCGCATACAGCTATACCAGGACCTTGCTGTGATCACTCTCCACAAAAGAAGGCTAATGCAACCTGTTACGAAGGCCCTTCAAGCACAACAAATCCGATATAGATGGACGCACCCATTTGGCCTGTCATTTACATGGGAAGGAAAACAGAGGAAAATTGGGAACTGTGCCGAGGGTTTAGCTTTGTTGCACCTGGAAGATGAGCAACCCGAGGCGCCCGTACGCCCGCGGCGTAATATGACCGTCCCGCCCGGCAAACCATGGGAATGGTTCACATGAGATAAAGCACAGAAGAGGGAGGGCAGAAAGAACCGGAAGCTGGCAATTGGGTCAAGACCGTGAAAGAAAACCAGTGGAACCGAACTTGGCCCATAATACGGACAATGTATGATGTGCCAACTATATTCGAAGAAGACCGCACAGTGGAATAGGAGCGTCTGCACAGAGGTAGGAGGTTACAAATCTTAGAAGCAGGAGTCAGGTAATACAATCCTGACAATTGTGAACTGGGGGTGAAAGTTTGAGGCCTAAGCCCGTTTTTGACTAGCGGGGGGCCACTTAGGGGCCCAGGGTTCATGCACTCCCAGAACTGGGGAAGGGGAAGGGGGTGGGTGTGGGTGGGAAAGGGAACAAGGGACAGAAAAGTAAAGAACCCAAAAACCATGAAGAAAGTTGAGCCAACTCCACAAATGGATAAAAACAGAAGCGAAAACAGGCAGAGAAAGTTACAGCTAACAGAGCACAGGGTCCTATATGCAGATAATCCTCACTTAAGGTGTAATGGAGGAAGCGAACATTGTTTCGATTAATGTCCAGGGGATAAACTCCCCCGCTAAAAGAAAATTGATCTTAGGCAGACTGGAAGCTATGCATTCGAAGATCGCGATCCTACAGGATACACATCTGCTCCAGAAAGATGAAAATAGGTTGCGATGCAGAACATACCCTCTTCAGTTGTTTGCCTCAAGCCAGACAAAAACAAAAGGGGTGGCAATCTTATGCAGCAGAGACTTAGGCTTCCACAAACAGCAAACAATAAAGGATCAGGAGGGTAGATATCTGGGTGTAAAGGGTACTATCAACGGCCAAACTTATACAATTCTCGCAGTCCTGTCCCCAACAAAAAACAAGACCAGTATATCCCCAAACTACTCCAGAAGGTGGGAGGGTGGTGTGAGGGCCGGGTGATAATAGGAGGGGAATTCAATTGTGTGATGGACCAACAATTAGATAAGACACTCCCCCCGACTGCAGCAGATCAGCGAAACAGACAGGCCCTTGGAAAACTCTTAAGAGACTTGGAGGTGAAAGAAACGTGGCGGTTTTTCCACCCGGAAATCCGGGAATACACACACTATTCAGCGGTACACAGGGGATATTCTAGAATTGATATGATTTTGGTTTCCTCTACACTAATCCCCTATGTCAAGAAAATAGAAATTGGGGTCCAAAATCTCTCCGATCACGCCCCAGTTGTGATCTGCATAGAACTGCAAGGGACTACAATTAGACCCCGACCACAATGGAGGTTAAATGAGACGATATTAAGGGATATCGCACTTTGGGCACACATGGAAGAAGTCATAAAAAACTATTTCCTGGAGAATGATAATGGTGAGGTGGACTGGAAAGTGGTGTGGGACGCGGGGAAAGCAGTAATTAGAGGGGAATTCATAGCACAAGCAACGCAATATTACAGGTGGAAAGCCCTTATAACGCGTAAATTAGAGGAAGAAGTAGGAAATGCTGAAAAACTCCCTAAGTCCCGTCAGACGCCCAGAATCTGGCGGGATCTTAAGAAGGCAAGAGCCAAATTAGAAAACCACACTGCAGATAAAACAGCGCAAGTATTGCTAAACATTAAACATTCATATTATATACACGGGGGAAAGCAAATACATTTTTAGCAGCCAAACTGCGCAAACAGAAGGCGCGCAATATATTAAACGGCTAAGAAATAGCAGTGGGGAATTGCAAACAGGGGACGGGGAGAAACTAGAAACGATGGTCCACTTTCACAAAAGTCTGCTGACTAACGAGAACCTGAACACAGTAGAACAAGTATCTTATTTGTCGGCTATAAAACTGCCACAGATCTCAGAACAATACAAAGCAAAATTAGAAGATCTAATCACAATGCAGGAAGTGAGTGATGCGATAGCAGCCCTACCCAGGGGGGAAGGCACCAGGTCCAGATGGTTTAGGAAATGGATTCTACAAAATTTTCCAGACACAGTTGGCTGCCCCCCTCACCCGCTTTTTCAATTTAATCAGAGACAGGGGAGCAGTCTCAAAGGACATGGGACACTCAACCACGATATTACCCTTAAATCCAGGGAAGGACCCAGTAGAATGTACTAGTTACCGCCCCATAGCTCTCTTCAATACCAACGCAAAATTGTATGCAAAAATATTGGCGAATCGGTTGGCAACAGTACTGCCTGTGATAATACAAGAAGACCAGGCAGGCTTCGTAAGGGGGAGACACACACAGGATAATGCCAGGCGAGTAATTAACATCATAGATTGGGGGAATAGGGGAGACCAAAAATTCTCGATTGCAGTGCTAGACGGCACGCAGGCATTCGATAGCATAGACTGGGAGTATCTAAGACTGGTGCTGGAGGGCTTCGGCTGTGGGCCGACATTCACTAAGATGGTTTTAGCAAACTATCAGCATCATTCTACGCAGCTCATGGTGAATGGCTACACCTCAGAAAGAATCAGCATCAGGAGAGGCACTCGCCAGGGGTGCCCTCTCTCCCGGCTCATATTTGCCATGGCAATGGAGCCATTTGCATGCAGAATAAGGGAAGACCCAAGTATTAAAGGGGTATGCAGCAGGGAGTTCCAAAACAAGATAGCCCTATACGCAGACGACATTATGCTCTACATGGCAGACTCCATACACACACTACCCAGAATAATTTCATGAATTACAGAAGTTTGAAAAGACATCAGGGTTTACAATAAACTATTCAAAATGTAAAGTGCTGAATATATCGGAAAGTAGTGGGGACATAACACGCTTGAAGGAATATTACCCCCTAAAGTGGGAAAAGCAGTCCCTGGAGTATCTATGGATCCATATCACTAGAACAGTAAAGAATCTGTTTAAGGCAAATATCACACCTCTATGGAAGCGCCTTCAGGAAGACTTGCAAAGGTGGGATGCTCAGGAGCTATCATGGTTTGCAAGAATAGCGCCGATAAAAATGACCTTGCTGCTCAGATTGTTGTATGTAGTAAGCTCAACCCCGGTGGAGATTCCCCCAAAATTAATTCAGGAACTTCAGAAGGCAGTGTTTAAGTTCATCTGGGGAAATAAGAAACCGATGATCCAAAGAACGATCCTGATGCGACCCACGCTTCTTGGAGGGCTGGGAGTTCCAGATATGGGGAGATAAGTCTTAGCTGCTCAGCTGACACCAGTGTTGAAATGGGCGGGTCGAGACCCTCTTCCTAGATGGGGGAAAATAGAACCGATTGCGACAGATATCCCATTACGTATGCTACCATTCCTAAAGCCAAGTGCCCGAGATAAGGGGGGTATCCTATTAGAGGCCACTAAAACGACACTACAAAGCTGGGATAGGGCTATCTGTGGCAGCGGGGTCAGACAAGGTTTGGGTCCGCTATCCCCTATAGTGCATAACACAGACTTCTCGTCTGGGCTTCATAAAATGTTCTGGGAAGGTTGGAGGGAAGCAGATACACTGTCTCTACAAGATATGTACCAGGATGGTGCCCCACTCACCTTCGAAGCCTGTAAACAAAGATTTGGCATTAGCGAAAACCACAGATTCAAATATATACAACTGCGCCACTGGATTACCCATCCAGAGGTCAAAAAGGCCGGGCTACCTGCACAGCTGTTTTACCAGAGAGGCTTTATTGAATTCTCCCGACTGGTGGAACTACTCCCGGAAAAGCCTCCTTCCATTTTTGACTACCTGCGGATCAAGGGTATTCTTACTCGGGCAGGTTGGGTGGCCTCCCTCTCTTGTCCTTTGACCGCTTTTGAAAAGATCTTTGTGGAGGCCAGCTCTAGAAAAGGGTCTCTTTCGAGAAACTATAATGTTTTAATTACGGCTGACTTGGAGGGTAGACAGGCGTTCAGGGGTGTATGGGAGGAGAGACTAGGCATAACCCTAGATGAGCGGGCTTGGGACTCTGTTTTCCGGTCCATCTTTGGGAGGGAAGCTTTATACTGCAGCTATGGAGCATAACTTTAAAATCCTCCACTTTTGGCATCGTCCGCCCGCCTCCCTGTCTAAAATGTTTCCTGGAGTATCTCCTAGGTGTCCTCGGGCTTGTGCTGGTAGAGGAACTTGGTTCCATATGTGGTGGGAGTGTCCGATTATTCAGGTCTACTGGGCGGAGTTACTCAGCTGGATCAAAGATATCCTAGGAACTTGTCCTGCCCTTCACCCTATGGAGATCTTATTGGGCACCCCTAGGCCTGGGTGTGAGGAATTCCCTTTTCCCAGGGTGATGAGTGCGATGCTGAGGGCGGGGAGAATGGCTTTGGCCCAGAGGTGGAAAGGAGCTCAGAGCCCAACGAAGGCGGAATGGTTTCACAAACATTTGTCAATCTTTACTTATGAAAATTTTACAGCTATGGTCAATGACAACATATCCTCTTTTTTGCAGGATTGGACTATTGTGCTTTTAAATACGGACTGTGCTGCATTGAGACTTTAAGGTCTTGGGCCCTGAATGGAGCTCGTTGGGAGGGGGAGTGGGATTGGGCCTTCTAATGAACTGACACGCCTGATGTTTGAGGTTTGTCTAGGACCTTGCAGATAGAGCTATGCAGTTAGACACCCATCATTTGTACTGAGTTTTCATCCCAATCATGATGTGCCTTTTTGTCCCTGTTTCATTGAACCCTGTGTAGCTCACTGTTTGGGGGTGGGTGTAGGGAGGGGGGTATGGGACGTTATATGTTGTTCAGACTGGACTCGTTACAGAAATGAATGTGTGGTGTTATTGTTACTGGATAAATTCAATAAATACAAAGTGGAAAAAAAAAGGCTGGGCCACGACCCCCAGTAGGCCTAGAACTAACTATACTGGAGGGGACACCCACAAAAGGGATTACTAGACTGTACAAGCTACTGGACAGGGCGCAAATAGAAGACACCCTCCAATACATGAAGGACTGGGAGCGGCACATAGGGGAGAAGATCACGCAGGAAGAATGGAGTCAAATCTGGCAGAGGGCTCATAAACTATCCAAATCCACAGCAATTAAAGAATTGGCATACAAACTCTGCTATCGCTGGTATATGCCCCCAAGTAGAATACACAAAATGATCCCCACGTACCCTCAAAAATGTTGGCGACAGTGTGGGGAAAGAGGAGATATGTTTCATATGTGGTGGTCGTGCCCAAGGATGAAAGTGTACTGGAAAGAAATACTGAGCCTTATCAGAGACATAACGGGCGCCAACCTACCATGGTCCCCAAAAGTGATTCTGCTGGGGGCAGTAGCAGAAGGGAAATATGCAGCCTCAGGGAACAGGGCGGCCCTCATAACCCATCTAATGACGGCAGCGAGGATGACAGTGGCCCAACAGTGGAAGACAGCGGAAGGCCCTACAGCACCATGGTGGTGGGTGAAAGTGTGGGGAGTTATGGCAATGGAGAACATCTGTGCCACAAAATCAGGGACATATCTGAAATTCGTGGCCATATGGGAACCCCTTCAGGATTACGTGGGAGAGAGGGAGTCTCAATACTTTAAACCCTATATCCTCAGAAATACCCACATCAGATAAAGACAGCAGAGACTATGGCCGAGGGGTTGGCTCATGGAAATGTTTTGTTTACAAACCAAGGTTTTGGTTGGGTACGAACAATAATGGGGGGTAAGGTGGGAGGGGGTGGGAGGGGATAGAAAGGTAAGAAGACAATACTGGATTTGATGCTAAGGTTCAAGTGTAATACTTAAGGGGTTCATGAGGGTAACAATGCTCATAATGCATGTCGTAATTAATGACCAATATTGTCTTAGTTAAAATAAAAATAAAGTTGGTTAAAAAAAAGTAAAGGAATGGTAGGCAGAAAAAAATTCAAGTAGTGGAACACCGCTCCCGCTCACATCGATCACTGCCCTTAGGTCATCACATATTACCCAATCTTTAAGATGGTGTTGTGGAAAACTCAATTTCCAAAGCCCCAGCCACTCCCCCTTCCTCTGCATAGTAAGACTAATGGGTGCATGATCTGATACCGCTATCTCCCCCAAGTCTACCTTCCTCACTTGTCCTAGAAAGGTACGAGACACCCATATATAATCGATCCTTGTAAAGGATCCGTGGACATGGGAGTAAAAGGTATACCTTCTATTTCCCTCCAGGAATCTACTAGAGCTAACCGTGAAATGTACTCGTCTTCTTGGAAGGGGCCACCTGGTTGTGATAAATACTCACTCTCCTGTCCTTGTCGGGATCCAATGCTACATTAAAATCCCATGTGAGAACTATCCTACCCTTCGCAAAGAGCTCCAATGTGGCCATGACGGTCCTCATGAACCTGTCCTGCTCGATGTTAGGGGCATATACTGTCGCCATTGTATGTACCTCACCATCCCATTTGACATTTGCCACAACATATCTGCCCTCCGGGTCCACGATAGTGTCTATAATAAGCCGCCCTGGTTGTGCGCTAAGGGCCAGAAGCACCCCACCTCGTTTAGCCTTGGAATTGGCATGGATCAACTGGGGATACACTTTTTGTTTAACCATATGCCTAACAGATTTTCGGATATGTGTCTCTTGCAGCGTCACCCAATCTGGTCTCTCCCTTGCCAAGAAGTGCTGAACTTTCCCCCTCTTCTCTTCACATGGGAGTTATGTCACCTGACAGTAAGAGTGATCAACTTGAATGTTGTCATCATGGCTGTAACACACAAGGCTCAGAACCTCATTTCTGATCAGCTGTCCAGCCTCACTCACCCTCTATCCCTCGCTGTCATGAACTACAGAACACGTTCCTTTTGGACTTCCTGGTCCTTGTCACAACGGGGCGTGCACTCCATAATACTCCCAACATGGTCGTCCAGCGTGAAACCCCTTTCTCGCTCCACGCGCTGGACGTAACGTATTCTATTAATAGACCACGCCTTCCGCGGCGCTGCGCGACTCAATGCTATTGCAAACTAGCGAACCGACGTGTGTCCCGTAGCTCGCAGTACTGTTTCCTTGTACCTGTCTATCCCTTGCCCCTTCCTTTCCTCCTATTTCCCGGACTCGTGTGCTAGTTGCACCTTTCCTAGTTCCCCGGATTCCTGGATCCGCGTCCCGGAAACTGAACGCACTCTGGAGTCGGAAGAGACTCGGGCAGCCTTGTTCAAAACCAGGTCTGTCCGCAAGAAGGCAGCAACCAAGGACTCCAGCAAAGAACGGACCCAGGTGAGAAGGGGGGAACTCCTTGACAGTTTGAGACACCACCCGACAGAACTCGATAGTGACATGGAAGCCGCCGTTCAGGACCTGATGCGTCGCATGCAAGAACTATCAACGAGGTCCAAAATCTAAAGGCGGAAAACGCTGAACTCAAACAATTGGTCCTATCCCGGGATTCAGCCACAAAAGAAAGCGTCTTGTTGGGCGGCATTGTTGACAAATACGATGGTCCGGCAAAAACCCTTTGTGGATTCCTGGATTCATGTTTGGTCCACTTTACATTTAAGCCTTATTACTTTTCGACTCGCAGGGCTAAGGTGGGTTTCATAATTTCCCACCTTTCCGGGAATGCCTTAACCTTGGCTACACCCCTTGTTAACTCCAGCGATGCCCTCCTAGATGACTATGATGGGTTCATACAGGCCCTTAAAAACATGTTTGATCGCCCTGAGCAGGTCTATAGTGCCCAGGAACGTCTGTTAGACTTTCAGCAGGGTTCCCAGGATATGCTAACTCATGTGACCCGATTCAAACAATTGGCCAAGGATGCTGATTGGTCCTCTGAGGCGAGTTTCACCCTGTTCAGGAGAGGACTGAATGATGAGATTAAGGATGAGTTGGCCAGAGTAGCTCGACCAAACTCATTCCAGGCACTAATGGACCTTGCCATGCAAATATACTTCCGTATCCAGGAAAGAAAGGCTGAAAAGAAGAAATCCAGGGGAAATCCTTCCAAGGTGTCCTTTCAGAGCACCATCAGAACGGTCACAACCCCAGGCTCAGTCACAGAACCAGAACCCATGCAGATAGGAGCCTTCCGTGGACCCATATCCCCGCAAGAAAGGATGAGAAGGATTCATATAGGGTTGTGTATTTATTGTGCTTCGGACAAACATTTGGTTAGGGAATGTCCTCTAGCCCCCCCTCGCCGTCCGGGAAATGCCAGCTCCCGATCCTAGTTGGAGTAGAGCTTCGGGAGAGAGATGTTTGCTCCACATCAATTCCATCCTTGAACTCTCCTGGACAAAACAAATTGGTCGTACTACAGGCATTTCTATCACCCTCCAAGAGCAACAACTATCCCATTTTGGCCTTGGTAGACTGCGGAGCTATGGGGATCTTCATTGATCATGATTGGGTTGCTAGTCACCAGATTCCGTAGGAGACACAAAGTACCTTGCAGCCAGTGGAAGCCATCGACGGAAGACCACTCACTTCAGGGCCCATAAGCCTGCAGACCAAGGAGATCCAGCTCTCAATAAATCACCATCAAGAGCTGATTAGGTTCGACATCATTAAGTCAGCCCACTACCCATGGTATTGGGTATGCCCTGGTTACAAAAACACAATCCGTGTATCAACTGGACAGCAGGATCACTATTCCTAGGCTCAGAGATTTGTATGTCTCACTGTCTATTCCTGGAAACTTCATTAACACCCCCTAAGGAACCGCATGAAGACCAAGAAACACCACTCATGGTTTCCAATATCATACAAGTCCCTAAGGCCTACCAAGGTTACGCTGATGTGTTTTCGACTGCCATAGTCCAGGCCTTACCCCCACACAGGCCTGAAGACTGTGCAATAGAAACGGAACCCTCAGCAGTGATACCCTTCAGCAGGATGTTCATCCTTTCTGAACCCGAGAAAAAGGCCCTCAAAGAATACCTCGATACCAACCTTGAAAATGGCACCATAAGACCTTCTAAATCTCCAGCAGGTGCTTCGTTATTCTTTGTTCCCAAAAAGGATACCCAGGAACTCAGACCCTGCCTTGATTATCGTGGCCTAAATCAATGCACCCTCAAAGACCGATACCCACTACCCTTTATTTCGGATATCCTGGAAGCCGTAAGAGGCGTGGTAATATTCACCGAGTTGGATCTCGAGGGTGCCTATCATTTGATCCGTATCCGGGAAGGAGACGAGTGGAAAACCGCCTTTAGAACACCCTTTGGCCATTACCAATACCTGGTCATGCCCTTTGGAATAGCTAATGCCCCGGCAGTCTTCCAATGTTTTATGGATACGGTGTTCTCTGACATGTTGTTCCTCTTCGTCATTGTATATCTGGATGACATATTGATCTTTTCCAAGGACCCTCAAAAGCATGAAGAACACGTAAAGGCAGTACTACAAAGACTCCGTGAACACCAACTCTTAGCCAAACCCGAAAAATGCTCGTTTCACGTTACCTCTGTTCACTACCTAGGATTTATCCTTAGCCCAGAGGGAATTGGTATGGACCCTTCAAAAGGTAAAGGCTATTCTGGCATGGCCTGCTCCTACATCCGTGAAACAAGTTCAATCCTTCCTGGGGCTTGCCAATTTCTACCGAAGGTTCATATACACCTTTTCCGAGATTGTTCAAACGATCGTTGCTCTCTTAAAGGAGGACACCCCTTTTATCTGGTCCACACAGCAAAACACAGCGTTCCAGGGTTTGAAGACCAAGTTTACACAAGCTCCTATCTTAGCCCAACCTGACATAAGACGACCATTTCTAGTGGAAACGGATGCCTTTAATTACACCATAGGAGCAGTGTTGAAACAGAAATTAGAAGATAAGCTGGAACACCCCATTGCTTATCTTTCACGAACCCTGAATTCGAGTGAAACACACTACTCCGTCCTGGAAAAGGAATTGCTAGCCATCCGCCAAGCCTTCACTGAATGGCGGCATCTACTTCTGGGAGCTAGAGATCCAGTCCAAGTCCGTACGGACCATCGGAATCTTCAGATTCTGCAGTCATTGGAATGTAGAAATAGTCGTCAGGCGCGTTGGGCCTACTTTTTTGCCCAGTACTAGCTCCACATCACTCATATTCCCGGATCACATAACCTGATTGCTGACGCTTTGTCTCCACGTCCTGACTACGTAACCACTGAAGATAAGGCATATCCTCTATCCCTCGCTGTCATGAACTACAGAACACGTCCCTTTTGGACTTCCTGGTCCTTGTCACAACAGGGCGTGCACTCCATAATACTCCCAACATGGTCGTCCAGCGTGCAACCCCTTTCTCTCTCCACACGCTGGACGTAACGTATTCTATAAATAGACCACGCCTTCCGCGGCTCTGCGCGTCTCAATTCTATTGCAAAGTAGCGATCCGACGTGTGTCCCGTAGCTCGCAGTATTGTTTCCTTGTACCTGTCTATCTACCCGTTCCTTGCCCCTTCCTTTCCTATTTCATAGATTCGTGTGCTAGTTGCACCTTTCCTAGTTCCCCGGATTCCTGGATCCGCGTCCCGGAAACTGAACGCACTCTGGAGTCGGAAGAGACTCAGGCAGCCTTGTTCAAAACCAGGTCCGTCCGCAAGAAGGCAACGACCAAGGACTCCAGCAAAGAACGGACGTAGGTGAGAAGGGGGGGGAACTCCTTGACACTCCCGCCTCTCGCCCTGATACCCTCCCCGGGTAGGCTCAACCATCCTAGTGACACCCCAGACACCCGGCCTTGGGAACTGAGCCTTCAGAACAAACCAGAGGTAACTAATGCATGCACTGTAACACCCATATGAACTTCAAGACGTCCAATGCCCCACCCGCTCGCTTCCTCCCGACTGCCCCTTTTTTTCCCTCCGCCTATCCCTGAATAACCCAAACTGCCTCCTCACTGGGCATTCAACTATCCCCTGGCGTGAATCTCATGGGAGAGCTCCCACATTCTTCCCAGTTGTCCCCCCCCAGGAGCACTCCATTTGCCAGATAGTCTTTGCGGGATGCTCAGGGCCCTTTTTTCCACACCTTTTCTTGGACTAGGATCCACTCCCATAGTTTCCTCTTAGCTGGTTCTTTTCCTGGTCTTTGGTCTTGAATTTGGGCCCCCACCTCCGCGATTTTCAGAATCTTCGTTCCTTCCTCACAGGTGATGATCCGATGTTGCCTCCCTTCCCATGAGAACAGCATACCGAAAGGGAAGGTCCATTTATATTTGACCTGGGCTTTCCACAGAACCCTGACCACCGGGCCCATCAATCTCATTTTGACCAAAGTTGACTGTGACAAATCCTGATATAATTGGATCTCAGATCCGTTGATCTTAATCGGATCGGCCCTCCTGGCAGCTAATAGTATACTCTCCTTTTCAGCATATGTCTGCACTGCCACCACCACATCCCGTGGTCTGGCACTTGGCTATCCCCTCTGGGGCCCCACTCGGTGCACTCGATCTAACTGGATTTCAGACCCTTCCTCTTTTCTCAGCAGTTCTGCGATGATCAGCTGGGTGGTGTGAGAAACCAAGGGGTGTCTCACCTGCTAGTCCTCATGGACTTGTCATCCAGGTGGCCAGGACACAGCCATCACTTTTAGATCCAGTTCCTAGGGGTGGACCAGTGCAGGAAGATCACTTCGGTCAGGGATCTTTGGGGAGTAGTGTCAGGAATTGGAGGCTGTGGAAGCGCTGGAAGCTTTGATCACGCTCCAGTCCTCACCCAAGATGGCCGCCGATCGATCACTCTCCAGTCCTCACCCAAGATGGCCGCCGATCTCACCCAAGATGGCCGCCGATCGATCACGCTCCAGTCCTCACCCAAGATGGCCGCCGACCCTTTATAGGCTGACTCCTCCCACAAACCGACGCGTTGTATCTGTTTACCAGCGCTCGGTTCGTGTGGAGATTCTCTCGTGAAATTCATCCGTTCCGGCTTCCTATTTTCGCCTACTGAGTGATTCCCTTCTGTATTCCTCAGCCCAAATTCTACTGCACTATACGCGGTATCGGCTTGCTTTGGGCCGTGCCGTGCTTACTTACTCTTGCCTTTATTCTTTGAGCACTTTTGGTCTTTTCATTTCTTGTAGGTACCGGGGGTATATTGCTACCGGTGCCGTCACTCTGTTTTTGCGAGCTAGCCTTGCTCACTGGGACCTTAAGGAGCATTTCTAAACTGGTGAGTGGGTTTCTTTCTATACTTCTTCCTTCTTCCTAATGGTTCGTCTTCGCGGTCTGCTTTGTATGGGTTCTTTCATTCTTTACCTACTTATCCTTTCTAATACTTTTCTCTGTCATTCTGTTTAGTCTTAACCACTGGTTCTAGTAGCTTCTTATATCTCCTGTTCTATTATTCCACTTCTCCTGGATACACTGAGCATTCATCAGCGGGGGAGTTTGTTCTCAAGTCTAACGGACTTCCTTGCCTGCTGCAAATGGAACTTTCATAATTGGAAGAGAGGAGTTCTAATTGCCACCCAGCAGAACCCAATTGGGAACAGGGTTTTTTCTGCCTTAGTGCTTTTTCCCTGAATCTAGGACTGGCCCCCTGGGGATCCCCGCGGTCAGGGATTATCTCTGCCAAGGTGGTCTCCGGAGGGGACAGACCCTATCTGTACGATAAAAAGGCCCGAGCACCAAAGGACAAGACTCCCACAAGGAAGAGGGATCAGAAGAGATCAGAGGCTACTCTTACAGAACCCATTCCGGAAGAAACAGGTGAGGAGTTGTGGGAGGAAGCCTCGGTATCTGAGAGAATACAACGCCCAAGATCCTTCATGGCGTCACTCGAGCAGTATCAGGAGTTGGTGGCTGCTCTGCAGAACCTTACTATGGAGGTGCAGGCCCTGCGAACAGAGAACGTAGCCCTCCGACAGCAAGTGGTGTTACATCGGGATGATCGCGGGGACCTGCCTACGATGCCCTTTTCCTTTGGCAAATACAACGGACATCCAGGAGATCTGAAGGAATTCCTTGACGCTTGCAGGGTGTATTTCGCCTTCCGACCTCACGCCTTTGAGACAGCCAGATCAAAGGTTGGGTTCATTATAGCCAATCTTACCGGAAATGCTCTTTCATGGGCTACACCCATTGTCACCCGAAACGATCCCCTTCTGAGTGATTATGACCGTTTTACGGAACTTTTCAGTGAAAGGTTTGATAGGCCAGAAATATTCTATTCATCCTTGGAAGCAATCCTAGACATCAAACAAGGAAATACAGACGTCCAAACCTATCTAACTCGCTTCCAGAGGCTAGCAGCCAAGGCAGATTGGCCTGATTCCGCCCAGCAAACCATCTACAGAAGAGGTCTCCAGGACGAGATCAAAGATGAACTAGCCAGAGTAGCCCGTCCTGCATCTTTTCAGGAGCTAGTGACATTGTCCCTTCAGATTGAATCTCGTCTGCAAGAAAGAAGATCTGAGAGAAGAAGAAACCGAAGCTTCTCACAACCTAACCCTACTCCTCCACCTAGAGCCAACCCTGCTACAGATGAGCCTATGCAGATTGGAGCTGCCCGTGGTCCTCTGACGCCAGAAGAAAGAAGAAGGAGGAGAGAGGCAGGTCTATGCATGTACTGTGGCTCTTCGACACATTTGTTGAGAGAATGCACTGAAGTCCCTCCTCGTCGACAGGGAAACTTCCGCCCCCGATCTATAGCAAGGGAAGTCTCGGGGGAGGTAACAAGCACCCTTGCAGCTACACAAGAGCAGTGAATACCCCGGAAGATAACAGTTTAATGGTGTTCAGAGTGGACCTATGGTTAACAGAAGAAGCTCCCACAGAGGTGTTCGCCATGTTGGATTGTGGAGCAGCGGGAAACTTCATCGACTCCAAGTGGGCTACAGAGCACTTGGTACCCGCCAAAACCAAGATCACCCCGATTCCGGTAGAAGGGGTTGATGGTAGACCCTTGTCTTCCGGACCCATCACATTGGAAACTGTTCCATTAAGGGTGAGGTTAGGTCAACATGAAGAGTTCCTGGTGTTTGATCAGATCCGAGCTGCTCATTTTCCATTGGTATTAGGGATTCCTTGGTTAAGAAGACACAACCCTCACATAGATTGGACTGCAAACCGAGTTTCTTTCAATTCTAAGTTCTGTGAAAGACACTGTATGACCTTGTGTAACGCTCCCCACACCATAGACCGCAGGAGAAGTATCCAGAAGCCAGTCACAGTGGCCTCAGTACCCTTACATTACCAGGACTTTTCAGAGGTATTCATGGACATAATTCCTAGACAACTACCACCCCATAGAACAGAGGATTGCTGTATCGATCTAATACCGGAAGCAGTAGTACCGTTCGGAAGAATGTACCCTTTGTCACTACCGGAAAGGAAGGCGTTAAGAGAGTATCTAGATGCAAATTTGCAGAACGGACTCATTCAAGAATCCAAATCTTCATGTGGGGCCTCCCTTTTCTTCATTCCAAAAAAGGACTCGACAGAACTTCGTCCTTGTATAGACTACAGGGGTCTCAACAAGGTCACTGTCCGGGATAGATATCCCATGCCCTTGATTCGGGACGTCTTGGAGGCTGTACAAGGGGCTGAGTACTTCACGAAGCTTGACCTGAGAGGCGCCTATCACCTCTTGCGAATCAGACAAGGAGACGAGTGGAAGACGGCTTTTCGCACCCCATTCGGGCTCTATGAATATTGTGTGATGCCCTTTGGCCTAGTAAACGCACCAGCCGTCTTCCAAAGGTACATGGACAAGGTTTTCGCTGACATGCTGTTTGTGTCGGTAGTGGTGTACCTGGACGACATCCTGATCTACTCCAAGTCCTTGTCTGAGCACAGATCATTGGTCCGACTAGTTTTACAACGTTTGCAGTCTCACTATCTGCTAGTAAAACCAGAGAAGTGTTCATTTGAATCCAAGAGGGTGTCCTACTTGGGTTTCGTATTGTCCAAGGAAGGCGTTGAAATGGATGCTAATAAGGTAAAGGCCATAAGAAACTGGAAAGATCCTACCAACATCAAGGAACTGCAAGGGTTTCTAGGATTGGCAAATTTTTATAGGAGGTTCATTCCCAATTATTCCAAAAAAGTACTCCCTCTGACCTCCTTGTTGAAGAAGGGTGTTAGATTTGCTTTTGACGGTGAACCTCGAAAAGCATTCGACTTTTTAAAGGATTGCTTTTCTACAGCACCCATCTTGGTTCAACCAGATCAGACTAAGCCCTTTATTCTGGAAACTGATGCTTCTACGGGGGCAGTAGGGGCAGTATTACTTCAAGAGGCAGAAGACAGCTATGAACATCCGATCGCATACTATTCCAAGACTTTAACTAGTAGTGAGCGAAACTACTCGGTTATCGAAAAGGAACTTTTGGCAATAAAGCTGGCCTGCCAAGAATGGAGACACCTCCTGCAAGGAGCCACACATCCTTTCACTATTCGAACTGACCACCGCAACCTACGGGTCTTACAACAATTGGAATGTTCCAACGCCAGACATGCCAGATGGGCGTATTTTTTCCTACAATACGACTTCATGATGACTTACATACCAGGCACAGAAAACAAGAAGGCAGACGCCTTATCTAGAAGCCTAGGAGATCCATCCGGATCCTATATAGGACATGAACTGGTTTTACCACATCTCACTGTGTTGGCTTCTACGGTTTCGTTTCTTCAAGATCTAATCCCTCATTATCAGACGTGTGCGGAATTTCCGCTATCTACTAAACAGGAAAAGGACGGGTTGTTTTATCATGAAGGAGCCCTCTATATCCCCACAAAGAAGCTGCAAGAACAGATACTTTCTTGGTGTCATGACACCCCCCTGACAGGGCATTCTGGTATTAGGAAGACTTTTGATTTGGTCCGGAGAGGATTCTGGTGGCCTACCCTACGAAGGGACGTAGGTCAGTATGTCTCTACTTGTTCAATATGTGCTTCCAACAAACATCAAACAGGAAAACCTCTGGGGTTATTACACCAACACTCCTTACCGGATCGCCCATGGGAACACTTATCCACTGACTTTATTGTGGATCTGCCTCCTTCATACGGAATGACCACGATCATGGTGACGGTCGATTCCTTTAGCAAGCTGGCACATTTCTCCGCCTTCAAGCAAGTGCCTTCGGCCTCAGAGATGGCTGCAACATTTCTCCAAGACATAGTCCGTCTACATGGTCTACCTAAGACCATAGTTTCGGACAGAGGACCACAATTTACCTCAAAATTTTGGTCTTCCCTCTGCCAGGTTCTCGGGATTCATAAGGCTCTTTCCTCAGGATACCATCCTCAAAGCAACGGCCAAACTGAGAGACTCAATGCCAATCTAGAGCAGTATCTCAGGTGTTTTTGTAGTCCCCAGCAGGAAGAATGGTATCGCTTTCTCCCGCAAGCGGAATTCACCTACAACAACTCACTTCACACCTCGATCCAGATGAGTCCTTTCTATTGTACCTATGGCTACCATCCTCAACACCTGCCCGGGCTCAGTCCGCCTTCAACCAAGATTCCAACTCTGGATACGATTCTACAGGACTTGCAAGAAGCTCACAAACTCGCTAAGGAGGCACACCAAGCAAGTCAACTTTCACAAAAGAGATGGGCCGACAAAGGTCGGAGAGCCCATCCCAGCTGGAAGGTGGGACAATTAGTCTGGTTATCCACCAGATTCCTACCCAAGTGGGTTCATAGGGGGAAGTTCTCCTCTCGTTTCCTTGGGCCATTTTCCATCATACAACAAATCAATCCAGTTGCTTATAAACTCAGGATGCCAGAATACCTCAGAAGGATACATCCTGTCTTTCATGCCTCCCTTCTCAAAGAACACAAGGAGGATCCTTTCAAGAGACCTGTAATCCGTACACGAGCCCGAGTGAAACCAACACCTGAAGAATACGAGGTGTCTCATCTGGTGGATTCTAAGTACCGCAAAGGGCGGTTGTACTATCTGGTCCATTGGAAGAACTATCCAGTAGCAGAGAGGACGTGGGAACCTGTAGGTCATTTACACGCCCCGCGTCTGGTGCAGAAGTTCCATCAACTCCATCCGGGCAAACCCGGGGGCGCCCCGAGAAAGAGGGGGTATACTGTCAGGAATTGGAGGCTGTGGAAGCGCTGGAAGCTTTGATCACGCTCCAGTCCTCACCCAAGATGGCCGCCGATCGATCACTCTCCAGTCCTCACCCAAGATGGCCGCCGATCTCACCCAAGATGGCCGCCGATCGATCACGCTCCAGTCCTCACCCAAGATGGCCGCCGACCCTTTATAGGCTGACTCCTCCCACAAACCGACGCGTTGTATCTGTTTACCAGCGCTCGGTTCGTGTGGAGATTCTCTCGTGAAATTCATCCGTTCCGGCTTCCTATTTTCGCCTACTGAGTGATTCCCTTCTGTATTCCTCAGCCCAAATTCTACTGCACTATACGCGGTATCGGCTTGCTTTGGGCCGTGCCGTGCTTACTTACTCTTGCCTTTATTCTTTGAGCACTTTTGGTCTTTTCATTTCTTGTAGGTACCGGGGGTATATTGCTACCGGTGCCGTCACTCTGTTTTTGCGAGCTAGCCTTGCTCACTGGGACCTTAAGGAGCATTTCTAAACTGGTGAGTGGGTTTCTTTCTATACTTCTTCCTTCTTCCTAATGGTTCGTCTTCGCGGTCTGCTTTGTATGGGTTCTTTCATTCTTTACCTACTTATCCTTTCTAATACTTTTCTCTGTCATTCTGTTTAGTCTTAACCACTGGTTCTAGTAGCTTCTTATATCTCCTGTTCTATTATTCCACTTCTCCTGGATACACTGAGCATTCATCAGCGGGGGAATAGTTCTCAAGTCTAACGGACTTCCTTGCCTGCTGCAAATGGAACTTTCATAATTGGAAGAGAGGAGTTCTAATTGCCACCCAGCAGAACCCAATTGGGAACAGGGTTTTTTCTGCCTTAGTGCTTTTTCCCTGAATCTAGGACTGGCCCCCTGGGGATCCCCGCGGTCAGGGATTATCTCTGCCAAGGTGGCCTCCGGAGGGGACAGACCCTATCTGTACGATAAAAAGGCCCGAGCACCAAAGGACAAGACTCCCACAAGGAAGAGGGATCAGAAGAGATCAGAGGCTACTCTTACAGAACCCATTCCGGAAGAAACAGGTGAGGAGTTGGGGGAGGAAGCCTCGGTATCTGACAAGTAGGGGGGAGACAGCCTATGATGAGATGCGGTATTCCCCCTTTCCTGTACACCTAACCCATCCTATTTTCATAGGATTCCCTGATGTCCCAACTGCCCCTCCCCATTCCACACAAACACTAGGCAGAGGAAGAGGGCGACTGAGTGTAACAATGCTGACTCTTATACATCGCATTGGACATGTCCCGCTAATTAGGTCAGGCAAAGTCAGGCACTTGACTCTAAGTGCATACATCTGATATTTATTAGCTCTCTTAACACGGATAAAAGGCAGAACACAGAGACACACTATGAGTAAGGTGGAACACGAGTAAGAGCAGAACTTTCGGGGCGAAGGTGAACCTACTGGAGCAGAGCAACAGACCGAGGAACGAGAGCCACCGGTAGAGAACCCCAGGAGGTCCCTGCAGGAGGTTGTTGCCTCCGAAAGGCTGTGAAATATACATAGAGAAGGTCGAATCCCAAAGAAAAAAGCTGCTTTGTGTACCAAGGACGCCAGAGACCCTCCCGGGTGAATGGCAGAGTTGGGGAGGGGAGTCCAAGCCTGTGGTACTGACCTTGACTCGCAAATGGGAAGAAAGTAAAAGACCAGAAAGAAATGCACACATCCAGTGAGTTGGCAAGCGACGTGAGAGACCAGTGTGTGCTAAAGAAAGAGTGAAGTGGCAACATTATATCACAAAATTGAAGGATGCACACTTGTAGATGAGACGCGAAGAAAGGCAGACCTGCGAATGAACTTCGAAGTAACGATAGCTGGCAAGTCAGCGATATTGAGTAACAGAGTGGTTCGGCGAAAGGAAATAGCCTACTCAAAAGTCTCTGTGAAAGGTACAAGGTTGTCTTGAAAAAGTGAATGAACTGTAAAAGCAATATGATTGAAGTTAACCCAGGGCGAAGGGGAACATGAAAAACTGCAAGTTGAACTGTGGTACATAATACAGTGAACTACCCAGACCAGAAAGCATTTGGGTAAATAACATAGGAGTGTGAGTTGAAAAATGGAAGGTCGAAGTGGTCCTGTGGAGGTCTGTTGCAGAAACCATGCAAATTCAAAAGTCTTCTACATCAGGGAACGGTGCGAGTCTGAGTGAGACCAGAAGAATAATAAGTTAGGGGAAGAGAACCCCTCAAGGACAGGAGTTAAGCTTGGGGAAGGGAACCCCTGCAAGTGTTGGGAACTTTTTGCTGTGAAAGGTCTGAGCCCGACAGAGGGGGACCGATGTGAACTTTTGCTGTGAAATGTCTGAGCCCGATGGAGGGGGAACGACGCAAACATTTGCTGTAAGAGTCTGAACCCGGAAGAGAGTGACGATGTGAACTTTTCGTTAACTGTGTTTGTGGAAATTGGAAAGCAAGACTTTAACGCGGAAGGCCAGACAGGCCTCGATCCACGTTTTGAACTACTTTGTATTAAGAGCATGAGCCAGAGTATGTCATCTTGTCTACAGGGACCGCCTTACCCCATGCTGTTCAATGTGGGAAGGAGAGCTTACCCAGACACAATTATTCTTTTGAACACTAACTTTCCTTTATATACATATATTGTTTTCACACTTTTTGTACTAGGTATAGGGCAGGCATTAGGACACAACTATGACTTTTTGTTTATGATGTTATGGTCGAGACTACTCCCATTTTAGCTATAGGGCAAAGTAGGAGTTTCTCCAAACCCTATGAAACTTTAATAAAGGTTTTACAAATTGTATCTTTTGTGTCAGTGTCATACTTGTGATTCCATGTCTCTCATAAGTCCTTGTCTGACACCTCTTACGACAGGCCTTTTATTCTTATATTAGACCGTGTTGAACGGTGAGAGGTCCTCGCTTTGCAGGTCCAAGTTCTGTGTCATTCTCGCAAGCTACTCTATAAGGACATCCATCTTAGAGCAACAATTGGAGTGTATTTTCAGCCCCATCAGTCCTTTTCCCCCAGAGCCGCAAAGTAATTCTTCAAATCTTGCAGGGACTGGGTAAGCTCTGCTCTAATAGCGTTTCAGTAATCTTTTCACTAAACCCCTGAAAGCAATGCCAGAAGTCCTCTTTTGTTATTCCCTGGTCCCCCAGTGAGATGTCTGGCCCCCCAGGTCAGTGTCCACGCACCCCCTTCACACTCCTTCCTCCACAGCTTCTGCAATTGGCCCCTCAGGACCCTTCTCCGAGTTTTATGGGGTGGGCTGCATGTCTTCAGCTGTATTTCTTGACATTGGGGTAGATGGGGTGGAGGAGTTCTACTGCTCTGCGTCGCTGCTCTGGTGGGCCCTCTTTGTACGTCCCCTCTTTTCAGACTGGGGTATCCACCAATGGCTTTGATTGTCAGGAGTGACACACCCGGATGGGCCGCCGCGGTCCCCTCACCAGGTCACCCCCGAATTTACTTGTTCCTCCCTTCCAGTCGAGGTGGCGTACCTATATGTGCAGGTGGACCCCTTTCCTTCAGTTAACTAGACCTTGTCCCCGGCTCAGCGGGTCCAGGCAAAGGTGCCTCTCCACTCTCCCCTCTCCCTCTCCTTTGTGCCTGTGGGTGGGCTTGGGCTATGTAGTGCAGCCTTGTGACTCCATTGAAGGCAACTCGCAGATTGCTTTGAGCCGCTTCCCCCTGGACCATGTAGCTGTGCCCCCTGTTTGTTGCTGTCGTCTGGTTACAGACTCCCTTCCAGCTCGCAGGGTCCGTGTAGCTATTTGGTGGGTAACTGCACTACCACTCTGCAGAGAGTTATGTCCCACTATATGCTCCCTTCTTCAATCTTCAATCAGGGCAGGCCCAAATAATTGGTAACCCCCGCCACTGCCCCGCACCCACTCCTTCCTTCCAATGCGTGCCTCCTCACCTTTGGTGCCAAGGCGTGTTAGTCTCCAGCTGGACCCGTTCTTTCAGGTGGGCCGCTTAGCCCAGTGGAGGGTCTCTGCTCTCATTTCTGCTACCAGAGCTCAGATCCTCCGTAGCTTCTGGGGAGGGGGCGGGCCGCACCTGCCGTAATGTCAGGGCCTCAGTATCCAGGAGAGGGTGGGGGCGGCTCGTCCCTCCTTACTCCTCCCTAGTTCGCTGGATGGCCTCCTGGCCCGGGATCCACTGTACTGGCCCAGCATCTGCTGCACCAACGGCTTCACTACAGGCACCCGGGATCGGCCGCTCCTTCGAGGTCCACCCTGGGGGCTCTGTGTCTTCAAAAGGTCTCCTCGGAGGGACTGCTTCCTTCACTAGCCTGGACTGCTCGCGTTGCACTCCCCTCTTCTCTTGTAGCTACAGGGTGCCGCCACGTTTAGCTGTCCTTGTGCCGCCTCCTGAGCCCCGTTTTCGGCCAGCGATCCGGAGAAGGCACCCCTACCACGTTGGGGGCACCTCTTCACACACCACTGCGCCCCTACAATGCTAACTCGGTGGCGGGGTGTGGGGAAACAAGCTGCTTATTTTATTTTCTTAATTGTTTGGCGCTGTGTGGGATGAGCACACGGATTACAGTGTTCCCCATCCGGCGGTCATCTCGAAGGTCAGTCAGACAATACCTTGAGCAAAAAAGTTAAGGCTAGTGTTTTGCGAGAATTAGCAGCACTAAGTCCAAAAACAATAAAGTGAAGCGCTAGGATGTCTACGATTTGACCAACAATCCTTCAAAGGAATACTGATTCTGCTTTAACCGACGCTGTGTAGGTTCTACCATACTCGATGCAAAACGATGGCATCTGGGACTATTGCAGTACCACGAATACGGGAGGAAAATCAGGATCCAGAACTTACTATATGTCCTTCATACTGCGCTCATCACCAGGTTAGCAGTCTTAAAGAAACTTTGTCCAAGTGGACGCAAATTGTGACCTCACCCAGGGTGGCAACCCGACTGTAGTAGGAGGGTGAAAATGAGAAAGGGGAATGTGTGTGAGGGGAAAAGAGGGGGAAGACAGATGACAAGACAAATGGATATGAAATTCAGGGAAGCTGGGAAAAGCAACGTCGTATATCATAGTGACGGATGGGTTGCATGTAAGGTTATGACGTGTTTTGATCAAGAAACAACTGAAGAAGAAAGAAAGGAATGCTTACCGTTATTGACCAACCAATATTCCTGGCAGTTGAAATCATGTCCTAGATATGTGCTCAAGGTAAAAGTAGAACAAGAGTACTATAAAAAGAAAGGTTTCTGGATCATGTGAACCTCTGGCTCTACATTTCTCCTAGTCTTGAAGGCGGTTAGGATCTTTATATCTTCTTAGAATAAAATAATCTTTTCAGTCATTCTCTCTAGGAGCTTTTCTCATACAGTTCGTCATTACCGAGTCATTATTGTCCCTGCAGATTGTTTGAATCACGGTAAGTAGAAGGACCTCTACTAAGAGTCTACAACGTTATTAATCTTTCATCTGTCAGTGGCAATACACTGGAAGTATTTGATCTGCAACTCCCAGCGGGCATTCATGCGCCAGTTATACTTCGCTTGTCAGCATGCAACATTCAATGAATGTTTGTGCCACAAATACCTGTAATGCTTTTTCTGGTAGGCTTTTAAAGAATGATGATGTTGCGCCAAGTCCTTAAGAAAAAAGTATCATAACTTCGAACACCTGATAATTAAGTGGCTCCCTGTTTGACCATGCCACTGCACTGGGTCCTAATGTGCAATCGTTATTTGATATGGCTTTGTCAGTGTCCCTGCGCGAAGCTTTTGAAGTGCTAGGACCAAAAATCCCTGTGTACAGTTCTCCTCGGGTCCTCTTGGCTCTGTCAGGTCCACTGAGCTCGGATTTTTGAGCGCAAAAACACAACACAGCGATGTACCTCTCTGCGTCTCAATTCCCCTTTTAAAAATTGTACTTTGATCACTTGGTGTCTACGGAAGACTATCAACACACCAGACCACAGACTTGCCAGTCCACTGGGCAGCTAAGGAAGGAAACAAGCACAACGGATTACAGGTGAAATGACTCAATTCATGGCTGTCATTGAAGTGCACTCATCCGATAATGCATAGCATTATGTATGAGCTTCACTCATTGTACCTCAGTGGTCATTTGTCTATACGCATGGCACTGAATGAACACATTCAAACAGATGCCCTTGGCTCGGCTCTCTCCTCTCCACTGCTGTCTCACTTGCCTGCTCCCCATGGAATACAGCTGAGTCCCACAACAAATTCGGTCCAGTTGCACACATAGCTTTTCCGCATTTCAGTCTTCTCCATCTCATGACTCCTATTTATCCTTCCTCTTCCCCATCTTTTATACAAAGAATTCATTCCCTCTAGTACTATTGAATGCTCCTACTAACTCCTCCTCCGGTCTCTCAGACTCAAACAGCTCTTGGACGCCATGCATTATGGCAGGAGGCAATAGGTAGATGCAAGATAACATAACATAACAACAATTTCCAGTGTGCAATTCTCCCTAGGTTCTTTTGGCTTTGTCAGCTCCACTGCTAGGCATTTGTTTATGTTTATGTTTATTGAATTTATATAGCGCTTTAAACCAAAGCGCTTTACAATATAACAGGTACAAAAGTGAGAGAAGCATATTAAGAAACATGAACAGGTCATTAGAACAATAAGTAGAACTATTTACAAGCGTGGGGGGAGAAGGCGGGGGGAGGGTAGAGGAGGGGGTAGGTGAAGTGAGTTACGGTGTAAGATTTGAGGTAGGGGAGAGGGAGGGAGGGGGGAAGGGAAGGGAAGGGAAGAGGGAGTGATCTGGTGTCCTCATTGCCCCCAAGTAGTATTTGTTACCAATTTAAGGTCAGAGGGGAAGGGGAGAGGATGGGGCGAAAGGAGGGGGGCAAGCGCAGAAGGGGAGGGGTAGGGAAGGGAAGTCAGGGGGGGTGAAGAAGATGGGCTTTCAGGGAGTGGCGGAAGGATGAGTAGGTAGGGGTGGAGCGGATGGAGAGCTAATATTTGGAATATTAGAACCACAACTCTCAGTGTGCAATTCTTCCTTGGTTCTCTACTGTGTCGCAGCCACTGTATTAGGCTGAGTGTTATAACCACAAAACCCAACATGCAATTTGTCCTCTTTGGTTCTCTTGGCCTGATCAGCGCCACTGTGCTAAGATTATGGATTATTGGAAACATAACCCCCAGTACACCATTTGTCTATTTCTCTTGGCTTTGTCGGCACCACTGCACTTGCAACCAGAATTACCAGTATGTAATTCGCCATCTCTTTCACCTTATAAATCTTAATTTCCACCTCTTTAATTCCCTTCCTGTGACAACTGGCTCGAGAGCATTCATATGTTGTTTCTTACTGACGTATCCTCTGGCCTTTCTCTGTCCATCAACGGATCAGTATCCAAGTCCGTGAATGCTATCTCTCCTTCACTCACAGCTTTCAACTGCAACTGGCTTCCCTCTCCACCTCGCTCATTTCGGTCTCCATCTCCGCCACCATGCCTTTTCTCTGGGCCTCTTAATTTTCTTGACTATTCTCCACATCCCCACTATTATAAATGCAAAGCAATGGACTGCTAGCTCTATTAACTAGACCCTACCACGTGCAATACAGTAGTGAGGAACCCGCCAACCCAACCGAACAATCTTCATCAAACAGCATGAGACTTCCCTGATCCTCCAACTAAGAACTAAAGAGGAATATGAAATCCACACACAGTGATTGGAGGGTTTGGGGTCTTCGTGACATACCAGCACCAACAACGAGTAGGTGTTTGTGCGTAACAAATCAGGACTGAATTGTTTTTAATAGCCACATGGGCACTACTTTTTCATCATTTGAATGCCACAAAAATGCAGACGGTGATAGCTACAGAAAAATCCATAAAAAATGACTTTATGGGGTTATCTGAAATATGACAAATATGCCCGAGAACTGTATAGTAAATGGGATGCTGGAGGATCTCTCGAACTCGTTCCAGGACTCAAAGAGAACGGCTGTCAGAAGACAGAATCGTGTCCCATTTTCCGAGTTTGGTGCTCACGTCTTCATCCTGAACAGCCAGCTCATCCGAATGTGGAAAAGGGTAACTATGGAAGTGGGTGGGGGGCGGAAAGAGGGTAATGTTTTCGTGGATGGGCAAGGGTGAAAATACACTGAAGGAAAATAGCAGAAGAAACATAATGAACCTACATACTGCCCATAAAACATGTGTTGTGCTTGTGTGTCTCATTGTTCTCGCTAATTATAACTGCTTGATATGATATATGTCATTTATAACGAGCGTTTCTAGGTGCGACAAGACAAGGGAGGTAAGACAGAAGGGGGACAAGACAAACCATCTTACTGGGCCTTTTCATTCAGATCGTGCAAGTGCGACAATGGAAAGTGCAGGGGGAAGGGAGAGGGGGGAAGTGCTGGGTAGCGGGAAAGAGGCAGCGCAGTCAGGGCAGCATTGCTCGGCGAGAGTGCAGCGTGGTTCTTGGTAAGAGCAAGGAGGCAGGGGACTGTAGCAGTTACAGCCCCTAAGTGCCCAGTAGGAAACTCTGAGGGTAACTAAGCAACCAGTCAGTGCCACAGACAAGAGGGTCAGCACAGAAGGCAGAGAGAGAATGCATAGGAGAAAAGGAAGGTCTTGAGCTGCTTCCGGAAATTCAGGCGGTCCTGCTCCAGTTTGAGAGGGGGTGGGAGGTAATTTCAGGGGAAGGCACTTACAGAGGAGAGAGATCTACCCCCCACCCACTCTCAACCTGGAAAAGCTTCTGACCCTCAGATTTGGCGGTAGCTGAGCGAAGGGCCAGCGAAGGAAGGTATAGTTGGATGTAGTACAGGACCTGGCCCCAGAAAGCCTTGTGGATGATGCAGAGGGTCTTGATTCTTGCAGCCACCGGAAGCCAGTGGAGAGATTTCCAGGCTGGATAGATACAGTCCCTGGGTTTCGCAGTTCTGTTCTGGATTAGTTGGTGAGGGCAGGGAGTAGAGGAAGGCAAATTGAGAAAGAGGCTGTTGCAGTAGTTCAGCCTAGAGAGAACCAGGGATCTAGAGACAGTGAGCTTCTGGGAGAAAGTGAGAAAAGGAAGAATACCTCTGAGGAGGTGCAGCTGGAAGTGGGCCTTCTTGGCAAGGTCGTCATGTGCTGAGAGAAACAGAGTGGAGTCGCAGACAACACCAAGGTTTTTTGCCTCACAGAAAGGTGAAGGAAGAAGTCCCAAGGAGGGTGGTCAGAGTGAGCGAGGGAAAGCGGGAACAGGGGTCCCAATGAGAAGGATCTCCGTTTTACTGGCATTAAGGCAAAGGTTGTTGGAGGCGCACCAATCGTGAATAGCAGATAGGCAGGCGGGAATGAGCGAGAGAGGAGAGGAGGCGAGGCGAGGCTGAGGGGAGCCTGAAAGAGAGTTGAGTGTCATCCACATTACACTGAATGTTAGAGGAGAAAGTAGAGAACAGATGGGCCAAGGGGGCCCAAGTAGACATTGATGAGCCAGGGCGAGAGGTTAGAGCCCTGGGGAACACCATGTGTGGAGAGAGGTGGTGAAAATAAAGGACCCAAGTTGGACCTTGTAGGGTCGGTACAGGAGGAAGGAAGTCATCGACTCCAGGGCCTGATCCACGATGCCCACGTTCTCATAGAGTCACTTGATCAGGATGGAGTGGTTGACATGTCGAAAGCAGACGAAGTGTGAAGGAGGATGAGGACAGAAGGAAGACTGAAGCCAAGATTAGAGATCTTCACATGTGTTCAGGAGAGCAGTTTCCGTGCCTCTGGCTGCTCTGAAGCCAGACTAATGATCATGGAGACAACCAACCGATTCAGTGTGGAGAGTAAGCTGAGAGACGGCCAGCTTTTCAAGGAGTCTGCCCAGGAAAGGAGTGATAGAGATTGGGCGATAATTTGCCGGACAGGTAGGATCAGCAGAAGGCTTTTAAAGGAGGGGGTGCACAATGGATTGCTTGAGGAGAGAGAGGAAAGATCCAGTGGCGAAAGAGTGATTGCAAAAAACCGCCAAGGCTGGAGTGAGGGTGTCAATGCCTTGATGGTTGTGGCGGAGCAGGGGAGCACCTGTTTGGACGACACTTTCATAGATCAGACCTGTCTAGAAAACTTCTCAGGTGTTCTCAGAGAGAAAGAGGAGAAAGGAGGAGAGGGAGTGGCAGTCAGAGGGGGACCGCAGGTGGTAGAGGGAGAGGAAGAGGAGAGCGAGGACAGGATGGCCTGAGTTTTAGTGGTGTAGTGAGAAGCCAGAGCTGTACAGAGACCCTGGGAGGGAACAGGAGAGATAGAGAATGCACATTTGAAAGAGTTCGGGCGTGTTGGTAGAGGCCACAGAGACGTAGGCTTGGATGTGGACTCTCTTCTTGGACAGAACAGAGTCTGTATTGCCTTTGGAGAAGGCGGCAGGCCAGCTGTCAGAGGATGGGCCGAAGCCCGCCACTTCCTCCACCCACCCTGCACTTGCGTTTCAGGGCGTCGAGGTCGGAGTCATACCAAGAGTTGCATTTGAAGGTAGGCTTCAGACAGATTCTTATGACAGGGGCAAGCATGGGCAGAGTGTTGGAGATAGAAAGACGCAGGTTAGAGAGGGCGTGTCAGAGTGTGAGTCAGACGCAGGAGTAGGAGGAGCAGAGAAAGTAGAGGCAAAGGCATCCATTGACACACGCTTCATGGGCCAAATGAACGAGAAGGTAGGTGGCAGTGCTGGGGTGGGCTTTACCTGAGGAACAAAGTTTCAGGTGAGAGGAAAGCAGAAAGTGGTCAGTACAAGAGAAAGGAGTGGTGCGAGCGTTAGAGAGGGGGATGTCTCAGGAAGATGCTTCACTCCCGCTCTTCTCCTTTGACTGCTTCCTACTTCCCCAGGCTCCCTATGTTTGTCTCCTCCCCCTCTCGACCTTTAAACCATGTTTTATGTTGTGCTTTGTGTCTCCATTTTGTCTGATTTTTAAAAATGCGTTTTTCCTCCCAGATATTGTGACTGCTTCCTGCCTCCCTCAATGTGGCTACTCCCGCTCTCAGTCTTTAAAAAAATATTTTTCTGTTGTGCTGGTTTATCTCCATTTTGTCTCAATATTTTTTATGGATGCTTTTTTTTCATTCGCCCAGTCCCCTGCTCCTGTGAGTGCTTCCTCCCCTGCCTCCTCTCTCTGTGTGGCCATCCAACTCTCCCTCTTAGAAACTCTGTGTTTTGATCTCATGTGTCTCCATTTTCTCTGTTTTTGACTTCTGCCTCCTTCTGTGTGGCCCCAAGCCCTCCCTGCCTTTAGAACCCTGTATATTGTGTTGTGCTTTCATATTTCAATTTTGTTTCCGTCTGTTTGGTGGCTTTTTCCCCTTTCCCCCAACTCCTGTGACTGGCGCTTGCCTCCCCTCCCCCCCATCTCCCTCTGTGTGGCACCTCGACTTTCCTGCCTTTAAAGCTCTCCTCAGTAGGGTGTTCCAAGCAAAAGATAGACAGAGGTAAGAGCTTTAACTAGCACCACATCTGTTGGTTTGATTAGGTCCTGCAAAGGCCCATGGGCCAGAACCTCTGCACAACACACCCCAGATAATCCCAACTCCGCTCCTCCCTGCCTTTAAATCCCTATGTTCTAGGCCATCCCAAGCAAAGGGCTGACAGTGACAAAGACTTCAACCAGTATAAAACCTGTTTGTCCCAGTTGGTTCCAGTTCATAGCCCTTTCCAGGACCTAACCGGAAAATACAAGCATTGTGCTGGGCCAGGAACCCTGTACAACAGACCCCTAGAAACTGTTCAATCATGTGCATCACCCCTAATACACTTCAGCCACACACACAAACAGTGAACACGCTCAAAGCATCATCACACCTCTAGCACAAACAACCTCAACATCCCACTCACTACTACTCAACCTACTCCAACCAAACATACACGCAAGATCATATTCATCCATCAACGCTTGCTCTGCTGCCCTCCCAGAAGACATTGCTGATATCATCATAGGCAACCAGGGCACATCTTCATAAGAGTAGCATGACTTACCCTCATCGCCTCCCACCTCTTGAAGTCCTTGTCCCTGCCAACTGCAGCATAGAGCATATGAAGCGTACAGGTAAGCCTGGTGGAAGCCTCACAGTCATCCGCAAGACTTCATGGACATGAAAGTTCCATGATTCCCCTCTCCTCACATCTATGGGGACCCTTACTTTCGCTCGCCCACAACGCAACCGTTACTTTTCACCTGATCTACCGCCCACCACAAAGTAACAAATGCTTCCCAGATTAATTCATCAACCTCCTCACTGCATCAACTGTCAATCATTCAATCAACCTAGGAGACCTCTAATTGCCAGGAACACAAGCTACCAAGAAAACTAAAGAAGCTCTACTCATTAACCTGGACGCCCTCCATATTGAACAACTCATCACTGAATTCACCTACACCAAAGGCAGCACTTTCAACATGGTATTCGCCTCATCAGACATTAATTGCCTCCCACCTGTACAACTTGACTGACCACACAGCCATACCATCAAGCTCCAGGACTCAACCCCCGCCCCCATCCAGGGCAACTGTAACCAACAAAGACACCTCAACACTCATTCATAAACTTCCCCTTGGATGCCTTCTAAGAAAATCTCATCAAAATGGAGACACACAGACACACACACACCCCACACACTAACACCGCCCAACCCCACTCCTTTCTTTGGACGTCAACATTCTTCCAAACCAATTACACTTCACTCTGATTCTGCAAAAGCCATGCACCACTGAAATTGTGAACCAAGACATAGACACCCTGGCACACCCAAGAACTCTACAACAGTAAAGATGCGATCTGCAAAAAAGAATGAGAGGAAAACCCAGCAAAGAAGTTCTCACCACCCTGACAAGCCTTCGCTCAGCCTGCAGGGCACTCGTCACCTCAGCCAAAGCACATCAATACACACCATCAATAGCAGTAGCATCCAAGGAGAACCCTCTTCAAGGCCGTCAAACACTGCATCAGCCCCCTACCAGCCACTGCAGTACCCTAATCCGAGGAGAGATGCAATCCGGAAAAACATGTTTTTAATGGACAGAATTGATAAGATCTGCCCCAACATTAATAATACCCTATCCACCATAGACACCCCTATTATACCACCATGTCATGTCCCAAAATAATCAGAATTCAAGACCCATGGACAATGGAAGAACTCACAAACATTCTGTGTCACTCAATGCAACCTCCTACAAGGCCGTCATCCCTGCCTCCATCCTGAAGTATGACATAGGAAAGGCCCTTTTTCCTCACCTCCACACTATCAATGCCTCACACATGCAATACATCTTACCCAATGCATTAAAACTGGCCAGATCAATTCCAAGATGGCCACCGGCACTGAGTAGTTGTGCCGACGGCGCTCCCCGGACACGTCTGTTTTGAAGGTGCCCACCACCCAATTAACGGATTTGGCGCATGCATCTGATGGTCCCCCGTGAGCTTCGTGGGGGCAGGAGAGTGTCGGTGGTGGTTGCTGACCCAGAGGAGCTGAGGCGAGGGCAGAACGCCGGGACCGGCGAAGAGAGGAGGAGCTGCAGAGATTACTGCTGCAAGCCCGCTCGCGAGCGGCGGCTGGCTCGCGGGGAAACAAGAGCTCTGGGAAGCGATTTGCCACCCCAGAGGGAGCCGTTGGAGATCTGCCTGGCAGTGAGCCGCATCGCGGGGAGCGGCTTAGGGAGGAACACTGCCGGCCCAGCAAAGTGAGGGATGCCACGGCTGAGGGCGGCCTTCCCCGCTGGTGGATCCCTGAACAGCCGGGAGGCTTCAAGACCCGGCGCACCCCTGAAAGGAGCGGACAGCGTGCGGTGGCAGCCTGGAGGCGGCTGGACTCGCAGCGGGCCCGGCGGCTGATGGTCTGGGACTGGGGTCGGAGCTGCAGGAAGGAGGTTGACGACCTGGAGGTGAGAGCCCGGGAACGGCGGGGAAAGGAGTCTCACGCTCGGGGACCCTTCCGCTCTGCCGGCTGCAACTCAGGGAGCGTCCGGTGACGGATCCAGCCCCCGCTGTCCCGGGAGGGGCGCGTGCCGATATCGGCCCCACCCCGCGCTATTGGGGAGCTCGAGATCCGCTTCCCCCTTCCCCTTGGTGGAGTGGAGAGAGGCCTGGAAGGCACCGGCCTTCCCAAGGGGCGGGAAAACGATAGAGGGGTTGTGATTGACTGCAAGCAACGCAAGCACGACGAGGACCCCGTCCCTCTAACGGGCAATGCCGAGCGGAGCTCGAGCGGCTTGTGGGGAGGCGAGCGGGCTGTGCCCTCGAGATTGCTTCACAGTTCCCCTAGGAATCAGAGGGCGGATTCTACCCGCTCAAAAACTACTAAAGCCCACTTCTTGCCTGTAATCCCGGTCTCAGGAGGAGATCAGAGAAGTGTGACTGGACCAGAACCGGCCATTTGGGGGAGAGGCGACCGGCATGACTACGAAATCCAAGGGGAGAGGGGGGAAACATCTACAGGCCTCTGGAGACAACACGGGCACCCTCCACGCAATGTGGCCAGCGCAGAACCCGAAGGATGGGCATGCCCAGACAGGAGTTTATCGGAGAACTGCACGCTTTGCAAGCGAATCTGGCAAAGACTTTTCAAGAACAGTTTCAGTTGATGCGCACAGACCTGAATGAAGCTGTAGGGGAGCTGAAGCAAGAGATGTGACAACTGGGGGAGAGGACCGACATCCTGGAGAAAGGCCTCCAAGAAGTGGATAAAGACAACGCAGCCAATAGTGAAGCTATAGAGAGGCTGGATGTAGCCACCAGAAATCTCGAACTCCAAGTGGAAGACTTGGAAAACAGGTCCCGTAGGGTTAACATACGGGTTAAAATGCTGCCTGAATCCGTGCCCGATAAGACCTTGAAAGCAGTACTCCAGGGCATCTTCGCGGACATCTTGGAAGAGGGCAGTCCAGAGGTGGTGGAGTTAGATCATGTACATAGAACTTGACGATTGGCCAAGGGCCAGACAGCGAGGCCAAGAGATGTATTGGCAGCATTTACTCGATATGCCCAGAAGGAAGCAGTACTCAGAGCGGCAAGACTACGGGACCCCAATTATGTTCGAGGGCCAGCAAGAACATAATTGGGGTCCTCTTTCAAGACCTGGCGAGCAGTACACTTCTGAAGAGGCGACAAATGGGCCCAGTGGTGAAGACCCTTAATGAGCGAGCGATCCGATATAAGTGGACCTTCCCATTTGGCTTGCTATTTGAATGAGAGGGGTCCCAGAGATGAATCACATACCTCCAAGAAGGGGCTGATCTTCACATTGAGTTGGAGGAAACCCCCTCTGGTGCAGGTCTGCCGGGTCCGAGTAGCCGACCCGGATCAAGACCTTGGGAGTGGACGACGGTTCGAGAGAAGAGAAAAAGGGGACCCAGAGGAGACGTTCGGCGGAGTGATGGAAAGTCCAGTGAAGCAAGAAGCGGCTCCCCAGAGCAGTCTTGACTTGGCATGGTACAGATAGGGGTGGTGGGCCTCTATAGGGTGCTTAGGAACACAAGGGTCGCAGGGGATGCAGCCATGTTGGAAGCAGAAAGGGCATAGATGCCCGAGTTTGGTGGGAGGAGTGGGCGGGAAGGTTCTAGCCTTTAGGGGGGTGTGAGAAGGGGGGGGGCAACGGGGATGTCAGGGGGGCGGCGATGAGCAAAAGATGGGAGGGCTGTGGGGGGAGGCACTTCCACATAGCGGCGACTATTTTCTGCTGGGTGTTCTCTTAAGTGACTAACACATAATGTAAGGGGGTTGAATACCCCTCTCAAAAGGAAAAAGCTGGAGCATTTTACGCAAAAAGAGAAGCCATATATTATGGGGCTTCAGGAAACACACTGCTCCATAAGGACCAGGGCAGGTTGAAATTGCATGGTTTTGATCGGATATTGCCTGCCTCAGGACACTGTAAGGCAAGGGGGGGTAGCCCTGGCTATTAGGAATACGGTAGATTTCAGGCCCTGTGAGGTGATTAGGGATAAGGAAGGGAGGTATATTGTAGCAAGGGGGAAGTGCCAAGGGGCCCCATTTACAATAGCAGTGGTGTACGCACCCAATACCGGCCAGGAGCTCTTTCTACAACGGGTTATAAAATTGTTGGAAGAGCGCTCTTGGGGCCAAATTGTTCTTCTCGGGGATCTTAACATAGCTTGTGATAAGAAAAAGGATAGAACTGGAGGCAGAGGGGAGAGGGAGATCTGTAATGTCCGCGGATCTGAAGGAATGAATTAGTAGGCTGATGCTACGAGATGCCTGGAGGGTGCCTAAGGGAGACGAGGAAGGCCACACCTTCTTGTCGGGCGTCCATGGCTCGCAATCCAGAATCGATTATATATGGGTCTCAGTGGCTTTGGTCGGAAGTATTCGGGAGGTATGTACAGGGCCGATAGGGATAGCGGATCACAAAATAGTCTCTTTAGAAATGGATATGGGTCAGAGGAGAAGGGGGATTTGGGGTTGGAAACTCCCAGGGGCCATCTTGAGGGACCCAGTAATTAGAGGGGACATTAAAGAGAAGATCAAGCTCTTTTTTGATACCAACAAGAAGGAGGACACTGGGGAGGGCACTAGGTGGGATGCATTTAAGGCCACTCTTAGGGGGGAACTAATAGCTATCTCCGCCCACCGAGTGAAGCAACTACAAGCGTTGGAATCCCAATTAGAAGCAGAAGTGGAGGCGGCTAGACAGGTGGCGGGTGGCACCCCCTCCCGGAGAACAATGCGGAATATAGGAAGGCGGTGGGGCAGTTGGAACTCTTACGTACCAAGAGGGCAGAGGGAGCCTTACTATCTGTGTGGCAACAACATAATGCAAAGGCTAATAGAACTGGCTCCCTTCTGGCGCGATTACTGAGAGGTAAAAGGGTGAGAAATGCGATAACGGCATTGAGGTTGGACACAGGGGAACGGGTCACGGACCATGAGGGGTACAGGAGGCCTTTGCGGGGTATTACGAGTCCCTCTACACCTCCCAACATCCTCCAAGCGATAGGCAGGAGGATTTCCTCCAAAAAATTCGACTGGAAGAAATTAGCAGGGAGACGTGTCAGAAAGGTCTGCAATATCTTCCTCCTCTATAGAAGATTCCGTCTCTCCCACCTCCCCTTCCACCTCACCTCTGTGTTTCCAGCGTAGTGTAGACTTCTGGCTTCCTTTTGGTCTGGCTTTTCTCCTTTTTTTGTGAAGATAGGGGCGACCGTGGAAGGACGCCACAGTGTCACCTTGTAGGTAAACTGTGGCTATCCTCTGCGGCCACCTGAGAATGGGGAAAAAGCCAGAGGCAGAAAAAGCCCCAATGCAGTGGAATTCCGGATGAGGAAACAGAGCTTGGTTGTTCTGGAAGAAGTTCCGTGAGCTGAGGTGATGATTTGGGCAGTAAGCGGACTGGAGAAGTGGAGTTGAATAAAGGCCACTCTTAAAGGTCGATTCCAAAATGTAGCAGCAAGGGCTGGAGTGAAAATGGTGCGGGAATTAACGAGGAAGCAATCCAGGGACAGGCAGGGTAGATAATTGGAAGGCAGTCCAAAAGGAACGGTGAGGCAAGGCAAAGCCAAACAATCCCAACAGTCCGAGTCGATACACAGGAGCAAAAATTAGGAAGGAGGTAAGGAAGAAAACAGAGAGAAAACAAACAGGGGAAAAAAAGAAGGGCAGATCGAGCAGGAGGACCAACAGAAGGCGGGCAGGAAACTGAGGGTAGGCAAAGAGGAAGAGTTCAGCAAAGGGAAAGGAAGAAACGGGAAAGCCGAAAAAACACAGCGAAAGAAAGGCTAGGAGGGGATCGGGCACGGGAAGGAAAGAGAATAGGCTCAAGGAATACGAGCAAGCAGGGAGGACGCCGGCACACAGCAGACACACAGGAAAACAGGAGCGTTGCAACGCGCCCGACGCCGGAAGTGTCGGAAAGATAACAACCGGCGTCGGGAGCACCGCGAGAAGACTAGACCTGCACACTGCGCTTGGCAGAACGTGACAGAAACGGCCAGGGAGAATGCCGTTCCAAAGGCGCCAGGTACCCCAGGATGTGATAAGACGAGTGTAGTCTTAAATCGAGAAATCTCGGAGGAGGATGTGCGTGGGGTGATAAGGGCTCCACCAACAGGCAAAGCCCCAGGCCGGGACGGCTATACTGCTGCCATTTACAAGTTGCTCAGCGTGCAGTTAACCCCGCATCTAACCTCACTGTTTAACTCCTTTCGTCTCTCGGGTAGAATTGCGCCCTCCGTGGAAGAAGCTAAGGTCACCCTCATCCTTAAGCCAAATAAAAATCCAGAAGAGAGCGCCTCTTACCGCCCTACAGCGTTGATTAACCTTGATGCTAAGATTTACACTAAGATCTTGCCGAATAGGCTTGACTCCATCCTTCCGTACCTGATACATCCCGATCAGGCCGGGTTTATTAGGGGCAGACATACCGCGGACAATATTCGACGAGTGGCCCATATAATTGAAAAAGTGCAGAAAATGCACACTCCGGCGGTCCTGGTGGCTTTAGACGCGGAAAAAGCTTTCGACCGCGTGGAGTGGTCTTTCCTATTACGGGTAATGGAGAAGATGGGCTTCGGGGGGAAGATACTCTTGCAGAGGGGGACAAAGCAGGGCTGCCCGCTTTCCCCAATACTTTATGCGATTTATCTAGAACCGCTACTGCAGGCCTTCCGGGAGGCTGGGGAGATTCAGGGCATCCCCTTCGGAGGAGAGCAACATAAGGTAGCAGCTTTTGCTGATGATATGCTGCTCATGCTCACTGCACCACAGGAATCATTACAGGCTAGTGTGACCCTCCTGGAAACTTTTGAGGCGGCTTCAGGGCTAAAAATTAACACCAACAAGTCGGAGGTTTCGAATTTAACACTTGGGGTAGCGGAAAGGGAGAGCCTGAGAGCAAACACTAGCTTTCTGTGGAGCTCGGGGGGGATTCGTTACCTGGGGGTGAGAATCACGGCAACGCTGGCTGGATGGTTCATGGCAAATTTTCCCCCGCTTCTTAAAGCAGTCAAGAGGGACTACCAAAGGTGGAGAGATCTAAGGGTGTCATGGATGGGGCGGATAGCCGCGGTTAACATGGTTACACTCCCACGGCTATTGTACTTATTCCAAGCGGTCCCGCAGCCTGTCCCGGCGAGCTTCTTCAGGGAGCTGGGAATGCTGACTAAGGGATTTATCTGGGAAGGGAAATGATCTAGGGTGGGAGCCAGACTTTTGATGGCATCGAAGGGTGAGACAGGTCTTGCATTGCCGAACTTTCGGCAGTACTACGAGGCAACACTACTTCGTATTATTAGGGAATGGTTAAAGGGGGAGGAAGGAACACGGGACAGGTTATGGGTGCGGATGGATAGGGCGGTAGCGCACCGAAACCTAGTAGAAGTATTGTGGCTCCCGGAACTGCATAGGCCTCGGCACCTCTACGAGATTTCCATTACCAAACTTATGGCTGACATTTGGGACAGGTTGGCGGGCTCCAAGGGGATTACTACGTTTCCTTCTCCCTTCATCCCCATCTTTGGCAATGGGGACTTCTCGTCGGGTTTGGAGAGAGGGGCATTCACGAAGTGGCAGGAGGGTTGTTGTAGGAAATTATGCAATATGTTTTGTGGGGGGGAATTGTTATCGTTTAATGATTGTAAGAGGCACTTCACAGTACAAGAAGGGGAGAGGCTGAGGTATGGGCAGATACCCCATTGGGTACTACATCCAGGGGTCAAGATGGCGGCCACAAGGGACCCAACGCCCTTTGAAAAATGTCTACTCACTAATGATGGAGCGAAGGGTCTCATTTCCATTGTTCTATAAGATTCTGGATGGCTCAAAGGCTGGGGTCCAATGGGCCTATATGCGGAAATGGGAGCGGGGCCTGGGTCGTGAGGTCAGTAGGACAGACTGGGAAAGGTTGTGGATGAGAATTCCTAAACTGGTCAAGGCACCCCACCTACAAGAGGCATGGTATAAGATTATGTTCGGGTGGCACTATACCCCTGCCCGGCTTCATAGGATTTACCCAACTGTGTCGGGGAAATGCTGGAGGGGCTGTGAAATAGCGGGCTCCGCGGAGCACATCTGGTGGAAATGCCCACAAATTGAACTGTTCTGGGGGGAAGTAAGGAAGGCACAGGAGCTGGCCTTCGGGCTGGGAGATGAGAGAACTCCAGCACAAATCCTCTTAGGCATCCGGGAGGATCCAGGGGCAGGTGAACCTAGAGGAAGGGAGAAAGCTAAAGTGATAATGACTCTTGCCGCTATGCTGTTAATAGCCCAGAGATGAAAGGGCCCAGAGGTCCCTATGATTCAAGACTGGTTCCGGAAGATGTGGGAGATTGTGGCCTTGGAATGGGCGACTTACGCCATGGACAATAAGGTACAGCGCTTCGCGGCAGACTGGGGTGAATTATTGAACGTTCTTAAAGATGATTTTAAGGTGATGTGGTGCCCACAGCGATTGAGATTGTTGCATTTGCAGTGACTGTGGAATCTTAGCCCGTGTGGACGACAGATAAAAGGGTTAAGCTTGCTGCCGGTGGGGAGGGGGGTGGGAGGAGGGGAGGGAATGTTTGTTTGTTATCTTGTGAAATTTAATAAAAAGTGTTAAAAAAAAAAAAAACTGGCCAGATCCAATCCCTACTAAAGAAGCCCACACTCGACCAAGACAGCCTAGCAAATTATTGCCCATCACCCATATACCATTCATTGGTATGATTGGGAAAACCATCACACTCCAACTACATCAAAGGTTCGACGAACACAACCTATTACAAGAACACCAATCGGCCAAAATGCAGAAAAGAGACCACCACAATCCAGTTCATCAGCGAGGCATTCCTCATCATCATGGACTACGGCGACCCATGTCTCCTGGTGCTGCATACGTCTCTGCATTGGACACAGTCCACCAAAAAGCATTATACAACACCCTGTCCTCCCCAGATGGAATTTGATGCCAGGCTCATGATTGATTGATCCCAACTCTCCAACAGACACCAGCTCGATCAGATGGGCACCTGCAGATACCAACGACGCACACTGACCTCTCCCCTGTCATATTCAATCTCTATATATCGAATAATGGGGACACTCTTGGCCAGATTCAGCATTAGAATCCACCAGTGCCGATGACACAGCTGTACATGAAGGTCAACTGGCAATTCTCCCAATCAAAACTCTGGTCCCTTTGAAAGCTATCCAGCACGCTGCAACAGACCTCATTGCAGGACAGAAGAAATGTAGCACTTCCCCCACTCTCAAGGAACCACACTGGAACCACACTAGCATACAAGACACCATTATATTAACTGAAAAGATCCACATCTCAGGTCAATGCAACACCAGAGCCAAGATCACACCAAGAAGTGCAAGAAGGGGAAGACGAGAAGGAAAGCATTCTCTTGCTATGCTCCGACAACCTTCCTGCTAACATCAATCAGGCTAACTCCCTCCCTCCAAAGATTCAGGGATAACATCTGAAGACTGTACTCTTGTCTCAGGTGTGAGTCAAGGGTTTTTATTTTTGAACAATTTCATATGTGCAACTCTCTCAATGTAGTGGACTCGGTGTATACTCTCTCGTCGTCCTGTTGGTTCCCACCTCCCTAGCCCAGAAGTCTGTAAACCCCAGGATGGCACCTAGCAATAGGTAACCCCTACTGTCTAAAACCTGTCTGCAATGAGAGCCTAAAGGCTGTATCCTTTTCTAAGGGGTTCTCTATCAGACAATTTCCCCTGGTCGGCTTGTAAAGGATTGTCAATGTTGTTCCTCCACAGACACGCAGCTCCTTCCTCACCTTCCACATTCTCTCTCTCTCTCTCTCTCTCTCTCTCTCTCTCTCTATCTCTCTCTCTCTCTCTCTCTCTCTCTCTCTCTCACACTGATGTTCCTATTCTCCACTCTTGCCCTTCTTCCTCCCCCTCTCTACTTCTCGCTTCCGATGGCCACCCACTCTTCGCCTGTCTTTTAGGTCAGGCACAATCTTCCCTATCTACTCTATTACTTCTTTTACTTCTCTCCTCTCTCCATTCCCTTGAGCCACTCCCTTCTCTCTCTACCCTCCTCTCTCCACTACCCCTCTTTCCTCATTCCACTGCCCACTCTTTCTCACACGTTTAATAACCTCTGACACAATCTCCTCAACGCTCTGCTCCAGCGTCCTTCCTCCACTTGGTCTGCATACTCTGCTCCTAACCTCACCCGAACACCCTTCACTCTACTATTTGTGAGCTGGGTTTTTATACCTCTGCCTTCCTTTTCTTAATCTTATCCCTGCCCCATAATTAATCCGGCTTTTAATCTGACCCTATGGACAAATCTACAGCTACTATTCTCCCGATGAGTTGGAATTCACGTAGAAAGTCTTGATAAGCAGAAAGTCTTGATAAGCCCCTGTTTGTCCCGCTCCCTTTCCTCACACAACATTGTAATTCAGGGTCAAAACAGTGTTGCGCCTGGTATGTTTGGCTTCCTTCACATGCCACGATAAGGGTCACTGCTTATCGAGCTGCTCTGTCCGTGCAGGTGCTTAGAAAACATTGGGACGACCACCAGTCTCTCTCTGCAGGTTGCAGCGAGTCCTGTCATCAGACCGGGAATCCTCGGTAAAGAAAAAATCAGCATCAGTTTCGTTTCTGATCGGTCTTTCTTAGTAGTAACCAATCACTGATCTCTGGGTCATACTGCCCCCAGCCAATGACTGCCCTCTCCCTAAGCCCCTCTCCTGGCAGCCATCCTCAGATTTGGTAGCACGTAAAGTGGCAGTATGACCAAGTGAAGAGCCGCAGAGGGGTAGGAGGGAGGGTTTGCATGTGAATCCATGCCAGACCCATGCTGGAGAACAACAGTTACAGGTAAATAACTTGTTCCTTCTCCAGCATGGGGTCTGGCATGGATTCACATGCTCATGAATATAACAATACATAGCAGTACACACATGCACAACCACAGGAGGTGGCACAGGCTGTTATGTTATATGAACTTGATAAAGCGCACGTACACCCAGAGGCATCTTGGCGCTAGCTACTGATAGGGAATCAAGACCAGTGAGAAGAACAAGTTACTTCTTACCTTGTAACGTTCTTTCGACGGGATGTTCCTCCGACGTATTCCTCATCTTAGATATATATCCTTCCAGCTCTGCTGGCCTCGGAAAAAATTTTTTCTCTAGAGGGCGCTGCGCGTCGACGTCCCTCGAGTCGATGTCCCTCGACAGCCGCCGTATCGACGCTCGACGTCATCCTGCCTATAAAGGCCGCGCGCAGCGTCCGTTGCTCAGTTCCGTTTTGTAGCCCACAGTATTACTGTCTGGACTAGACTAATCACCCTGAAGGGGCGTAAGCTGCAACAACAAGGGAAGTAGAACTGCGGGGATGGATGGGAGGGTCGATGAGGAATACGTCGGAGGAACATCCCGTCGAAAGAACGTTACAAGGTAAGAAGTAACTTGTTCTTCGAAAGGATTGTGTCCTCCGACGTATTCCTCATCTTAGATAGGCTCCCATAGCAGTATTCTATATTCGGAGGAGGGAGTACTGACTTCACGCTGTCTTCTATTGATGAATAGAATGCAGTACAACCCTTCCAAACCTAGTCTCTTGACTGGAGGAGGAATCCAGATTGTAAAAACGTGTAAAGGTATGGACAGACGACCATGTAGCGGCCGCACATATGTCTTTAACCGGCACGCCTCTTTTGAGGGCCGATGAAGCTGCAATACCTCTGGTCGAATGAGCCCTAAGGTTTTGAGGGGGCTCTTTCCCTGCCAGTTTATAACATTCCAGAATGGCTAGAATGATCCATCTGGAAATGGTCTGCTTAGTTATTGGTAACCCCAGCTTGTAACCTGCGTAACCTACAAACAGCTGGTCTGCCTGTCTTATCCTGGCTAGTCTACTAATGTAAAAACTTAAAACCCTCCTAGGGTCTAGTCTGTGTAACCTCTCTTCCTCTTTCCCCGGGTGAGGAGGAGGATAGAAAGATGGTAGGGTAATCTTCTGAGTGATATGGAATTCAGAAACCACCTTTGGGAGGAAATTAGGCTTCACTTGCAGGACAACTTTGTCTTTGTGAAAGATTGTATGAGGGGGTTTACAAGAAAGAGCTTGTAATACGCTCACCCTTCTAGCAGATGTAAGTGCTATTAATAAAACAGTTTTAAGGGTAAGGAATCTTAACGAACAAGAATGGAGAGGTTCGAAAGGTGTACCCATCAGGAAAGTTAGTACTAAGTTTAAATCCCATAGGGGAACTTGGAATGGTCTTGGGGGATAAACATTGGTTAACCCCTTTAGAAACTGCATTACCAAGGGTAATTTGAAATAGGATGGTTCTTCCGCAGTACGTTTAAAGATAGATAGCGCTGCGAGATAGCCCTTAATGGTGCCAACTTGAAGGCCTGAATTTGCCAAATATAGTAGGAAGGACAAAACCATTGGTGTACCACATGAAAATGGGTCGATATTCTGTTCTCTACACCAGCTGCAAAATCTGTTCCAACGGCAGCGGTATAAAGACTTTGTTGCTGGCCTCCTTGCCGAAAGCAACACCTCCATAACATCATCAGGGAGGTCCCAATCCTTGTACCTCAGCCGTTCAGAAGCCAAGCGTGAAGGTTGAGGGTTTTGATGTCTGTATGGAGAACCTGACCTCCCTTCTATGAGAGTAGGTTCTCTCTGAGAGGAAGTCGAATTGGAGGGCAGATGGACAAGTCTAGAAGGTCCGGGTACCACGTTCTCCTGGCCCAATCCGGGGCAATTAGGATCATGGTTCGCCGGAATCTTCTCAACCTCCTGGTCATTTGAGGAATGACAGGGACCAGTGGGAACGCGTACAGAAGCGGAAACTCCCAGTCCACTATGAACGCGTCTCCCAGAGCTCCTCTCGGAGGAAATTCCCTTGAGCAGAACAGGTCGCATTTGTTTTTAGGCTGGTGGCGAACAGATCTACCTGAGGGGTTCCCCAAAGGGCGAAGATCTCTTGAAGGACTTCCTGAGCTAGCTCCCACTCGTGGGAGACTGTGTTCTGCCTGCTCAGAGCGTCCGCTGTCAAGTTCTTCTCTCCGGCTAGGTGAACTGCCGATAGAGAGATTCCTTCTTGGATTGCCCAAAACCAGAGCTGCATCGCCTCTCTGCACAGGGGTAGTGATCCTACGCCTCCTCTTTTGTTGAGGTAATGCATGGCCACCGTGTTGTCCGTCATTATCAGGACGTTCTTCCCTTGTACAGCTGGCAGGAAAGCCTTCAACGCAAGTCTGATGGCTCTCAGCTCTAACAGGTTGATGTGTAGTCTGGACTCCGATGGAGACCAACGACCGCTGATGGTCAAGTCGTTGGCGTGGGTTCCCCACCCCGTGAGTGAGGCATCCGTGACCACTGTTATCTCCGGCCAGGGTTGCCAAAACTGTTCTCCTTTCAGAATGTTCTCCTGACAGGCCCACCACTGAAGGTCTCGAGCCACCCTGCCGGGAACCTGAAGAAGATCTGTCATTCTCCCTGAGAATTGTGACCACTGAGTCCTCAGTGCCCACTGGAGGGATCTCATTCTCAGGCGAGCCTCTGTCACAAGGAAAATGCAGGATGCCATGAGGCCTAGCAACCTCAAAAAGTCGAAGGCTGGGAGACGTTGGGCATGCTGGAACTTGGTAACCATCTGTAGAATATCTTGAGCCCTCACCTCTGGTGGCGAGGCTTTTCCCAGGGAAGTATCCAGGATCGCTCCTATGAACTGGAGTCTCTGCGATGGTATCATTTGTAACTTCTTTAAATTGAGGGAGAAGCCCAGTCTGTGAAGGAAATGGCACACGTGATTTAGCTGGATCTGAGCTTGCTCCGGAGAAACAGCCCTGATCAGCCAATCGTCCAGGTAGGGGTAGACGTGAATCCCTTCCCTCCTTAGACTTGCAGCCACTACCGACATTAACTTGGTGAAGACCCTCGGGGCGGAGGTCAGCCCAAATGGCAGTACTCGAAATTGATAGTGAGAGTTGCCAATTGCGAACCTCAGGTATTTCCTGTGTTTGAGATGGATAGGCACATGGAAATAAGCGTCCTGAAGGTCCAGAGATACCAACCAGTCCTGAAACTGAAGGGCCTGGAGGATCTGAGAAAGAGTGACCATCTTGAATTTGTCTTTTCTGAGGAATTTGTTCAATTCTCGCAAGTCCAAGATGGGTCTCAGTCCTCCGTCTTTCTTCGGAATGAGAAAGTAAGGGGAGTACCAGCCCTTGTCCCTCTCCGCTACAGGTACCGGTTCTATGGCACCTTTCTCTAGCAGGTCCAAAATTTCCTGCAAGAGGAGCGGATCTGGAGCTTTCTGAGAGCTGATCCCCGGTGGATGACTCTGAGGTATACGTAGGAAAGGCAGGCAGTAACCTTGGGCGACTGTTTCCAATGCCCAAGCATCTGACGCGATAGCCTGCCATACCGTCAGATGTTGAGTCAACCTGCCTCCTACAGGTGTCCTGTGAGGGGAGTCCTCAGAGTGGTTTTGGGGCGGCTGATGCAGATGCCGATGGTAAAGAGGCACCTGCTGTTGCTGCGGCTTTAGAATATCTACCCCGTCCACCTCGGGTAGTTCTTCTTTGACCCCTTTGAGCCGGTCGTCCTCTACCTCTTCCGAATGCGGAGTAGATGCGAAAGGACTTGCCCCTCGCAGAGGTTCCTGTGGGACGAAAAGGAGTCTGACGGATTGCAGCTCCTAGGGATTTTGCTGCAGCTTTTGAAGTTTGCAGTTTCTCTAAACTGTCATCCGCCTTTTTCCCGAACAAAGAAGAGCCATCGAATGGCATGTTCAAGAGCCTGGCTTGCACATCTGGGGCAAAACCCGACTTTCTCAACCAAGCGAATCTCCTGGTTGATGTACTTGCCGCCATTGCTCTGCTGATACTGTCAGCCGAATCAATGCCCGTCTGGAGGGATTCGCACATAGCGTCTTTACCGTCCTGTATAATATTCAGGAACGCATCCCTTTCTTCTCCCTCCGGGATGCAGTCAGCCGCTGTAGAAGCACACTCCCAAAGTGTGTGGCTGAACCTAGCAAGGGTGCAAGTAGCATTAACAGACTTTAACGCCATGCTACATGCTGAAAAGACTTTCTTTGCCATAGCATCATATTTTTTATCGTCCCTGTCCTGTGGGACTGTAGGATAAGCCGTCTTGACATCGGTAGAGGATGCTGCTTGTACCACCAGACTTTCTGGGGATGGATGTTTAGACAAAAACTCTGGGTCTGTGGAAGATACCCTGTACTTTGCAGACTGTTTTTTATTTACTGCTGGTATTACATCTGGGGTTTCCCAGTTTGTCATGATCTTTCTCTGAAGAGCTTTATGAAAGGGTACCACAGGATCCTCTTGTGGGCCTTTGTCAAGAATATCCGTGAGGTCATCTTGCTGGAAAGATTGTGAAGGTGCAGACCACCCCATGAACTCTGTAATCCTGGCCATTAAGGCTCTGTAGGGGGTTTCAGCATGCTCCCCCGGGTCTGGTTTAGCAAAATCCACCTCAGGGGAAGTGTCTAACCCACTAGCCTCATGTAAAGAATCATGAAGATCCTTTAATCTGGGCTCTTCAGAGGAAAATTCCTCTCTAACTGGGGTTACAGGTCCCTGTAACTCAAATGTGTCTTGTTCAGACAAATCACCCTCTTCTAAAATTGAGGATATAGTTCTCAATTGTTCTGAACTCATAAAGGGAGTAAATCCCATTTCCAAGGCAGAGGGCGCCGAACTTGTCATTATTGGCCTCGAGAACGTCGATGTCGTCGACGCAGACGTCGAAGGCTTCGAGCGTGGCGTCGAAAACAGAGGTGGAGGCCTCGAGGACCTCGACAGAATTGGAATTCTACTCGACAATATCGACGCCATCGACGTCGAGGGCCTGGGGATAGTCACTGGATGAGTGGTCACCGTGACTTTTCTTGGCGTCGACGCCGGTGTCGAGGCCGGCGTCGAGTCGACAGACCCGTGTGTCGAAGGTCCCCTCGACAACGGCGCCGAAGACATCGACCTCGACGTCGACGGGACCTTCGTCGACAGCGTCGACGGAACCTTCGAGGAAGGTTTGGAGGTCATAGTCCTGCTCGAGGGTTCGAAACGCGCTCGAGAGGTTTCTTTCGCCGGGTACTGCGACTTGCTGCGTTTTTGACCTTCGGGTCTTTCGACCAGAGCATCGCTCTCGGCAGTCTTCGAGGGGGTCGAGGCCGCTTTCTCGAAGACGCTCATCATATTCTTTCGGAATTCCTCCCATTCAGCCCGGGAACTATGTTTCGTGGGGCAAGGGATTCTTTTTGGCGAAACAGAGGAAGAGGAAGACGGAGAAGGGGATCTTCGACGCCTCCTCTTCGAGTGCTTCGATCTCGAGGAGTGATGAGACCCACTCCGAGACCTGGAGCGCGAATGGTGACGAGGAGACGAATGTCTCGACTTCGTCGACGAAGAAGAAGCTTTAAAAGTCTTACCTTTCTCCAGCTTTCCCCTACGCTCCTTCAGGGCCTTAGCTGTCATGGACATACAGTCCTCGCATTCCGAACAATGGTGTTCAGCTCCCAAGCACCACAGACAATTTCTGTGAGGATCGGTCAACGACATCTTTTTCCCACAATCTCGACATTTTTTGAAGCCGGATCGAGGAGTTGTCGGTTCCGACGAGGAAGCCATCGAGTATGGATCGAATAACTTGAGGTAAATAGGATTAATCTGACTAAGAACTGAGCAACGGTATTCCGAGGCACCGAGTAAGCGCGGAAAAATGGAACTGAGCAACGGACGCTGCGCGCGGCCTTTATAGGCAGGATGACGTCGAGCGTCGATACGGCGGCTGTCGAGGGACATCGACTCGAGGGACGTCGACGCGCAGCGCCCTCCAGAGAAAAAAAATTTTCCGAGGCCAGCAGAGCTGGAAGGATATATATCTAACATGAGGAATACGTCGGAGGACACAATCCCTTCGAAGATACAGTTACTGAGGAGACAGCCTAGAACAAAGTAGTTTTAAGCAACCGGCGAAAGGTAAGGTGGTCTTCAGTTGCATAGGCAATTCATTCCAGGCTCTAGCCGCCGCCACCGAAAAGGCACGGCCTCCCACACGAGAGAGATGATAACGGGGGGTGATAAGAAGATGCACAGATTGAGAACGTAGCAGACGAGCAGGAGTGTAATGGGTAAACTTAGCTTGAAGATACTCAGCGCCCAAGCCATAGAAGGCACGATGCACCAGACACATTGATTTAAACAGAATTCGGCTGGCTACAGGAAGCCAATGTCGTTTCTTAAGCAACGGAGAGATGTGAGATCCGAAGGGGGGGGGGGGGTGAAGTACGGAACGAACAGCAGCATTTTGTAACAATTGAAGCCTTTGGGTCAGATAACAGGGGCTGAGCCAGGTAAAGAGAGTTACAATAATCAAGAGTGCTGAGAACCAAGGCTGCCACTACCGGAGCCTGGCATTCAGCAGGGATAAAAGGCAAAACTTTCTGCAGAATACGAAGTTTAAAATGACCAGCGCTACACACACTGGCTCAACATTAAACATTACATAAACTCAACATTAAGCACTCTTACCTCCTCACCAGGCCCACCTTCAGGCGAACAGGTTGCGCAGCACTGCTTGGCCGATCCTGGACTACTCCCTGGAGTCCCGATCGACGCAGTAGAATCTTGTGAAGGTGTGCGTCGACCTCCACGTAGCAGCCCTGCAGATGTCCAGCAGGGGCACACCAGACAAGAACACTGTGGTAGCAACGATCTCTCTGGTCGAATGGGCTCTCAGACGGCCGGGCAACGGTCGGTTTGCCAACCGGTGACAGTGCATGATGCAGCCGGAGAGCCATCTCGAAATGGAAGACTTTGAGAGAGCCTTCCCTTGGTTCACAGGTCCAAAGTTCACAAATAGCTGTGATGTCTTCCGAAAACTCTTCATGCGGTCCACGTAGAACTTCAGCGCTCTAGCCACATCCAGCGAGTGCAAAGTCCTCTCGGCAGGCGACGAAGGCGACGGGAAGAAAACTGGTAACACCAAGGGCTCGTTGAGGTGGAAGTCCGACGGCATCTTGGGCATAAAGGTGGGGTGCATCCTCAGCACCACCCTTGTGTTGTGAAAAGTCAAGTATGGAGGCTTGCAGGATAGGGCCTGGATCTCTCCCACTCGTTGAGGTGATGGCCACAAGAAATGCTGTCTTCCATGACAGGAACTTCAACAGCGCCAAATGCAGAGGCTCGAATGGCACCCCCATGAGCCTAGACAGCACCACGTTGAGTTCCCACGCCAGGGCAGGAGCCTTCACCGGCGGGAACGATCGGAACAGTCCCTTCATAAATTCCTTCACTGGCGATGAGACCACAAGGACGCCCGTCCCGTAGTTCTGGTGTATCGGGAGATCGCAGCCAGATGTATCTTGATGGAAGCGTGAGCTAGTCCAGCCTTGGCCAGCGACAGTAGGTACAGCAGTACTTGAGGGGCCGTAATCCACAGAGGGTTAATCTTCTGTGCACGGCACCAGACAGAGAACCTCTTCCACTTATGTCCGTAGCACTTGAGAGTTGAGGACGCCCTGGCCTTTGCAAGAACCCCTCTGCAGTCAGCCGGGATATCGTACCCTCCAAACTCTAGTGCTGCAGGAGCCAGGCCTGCAAGTTCAACGACTCCGGGTCATGATGAAGGATGGCGCCTCCTTCTCTGGAGAGAGGATCTGCATCCGTCGACAGCTTGACTGGTGGGGACGCTGACAAGTCCAGAAGGTCCGGGAACCAGATCTGTCTCGGCCACGCCGGTGCCATAACTCCCTGTCGTAGCGGGCAACAATCGCGAGGGCGTTGGCCGCCTTAATCGTTGTTGCCGCCAACGAGATAACTCGTCGTCCCATTGCATCCAGCTTCTTTCTTTCGCCGTCCGGCAGGGGAAGTTGACGTCGAGGCCGATGCCCCCCCCGCTTTCTTCTTGGCCGCCGCTGAGACGACCGAGACAGGGGTCAGTTGCGCTCTAAGGCCTAAAGGTGCCGCGTCGGGGACCCGGTACTTATTCTCGTACCGATCCCTCTTGGCAGGCGTCGTAGACGGGTTCTTGAGAAGGGTGAGACCCTTGTCCCAGATGTCATCCAGCAGAGGCACGGCGAGGACTGTCTTCCTCTTGGCCTCACGCCGTTGATAAAGGAAACCTTCCTTCTTCTCTTCGGGGCAGAGCTGAAAAAGCTCAGATGCCCTGGCGATCATAGCGTGGAAAGACCCAATCTCGTCGGGCGGGGAGGCCCGGGCTGGAGGCGATGGGAGCTCCGTCCCTTCGTCTCCGCCATCGTCATCTGTACCCGTCGTGGCCGTGTCCGTTCCCGTGTCATCCCCAGGTACATGGGATGTGGGCAAAGGCTGAGCAGGCCACGAGGGCTGAAAAGGCGGGGCTGGATGGGTCCGGCTTCTCTTGTTTGGATGACTTCCCGACAGGTCTGGCTCTGGCTCCCCGGTCGGGACTGGTTCCGACTCCTCTGTCAGTGGTAGGGGCAATCTCGTCCTTATCTCCGAACATAAGGATTGTATTGCCAACAAAATGGCCGCCGAGTTGTCCTGCGGCTCCGGAAGCGACGGTCGCCTAGGAACCTCACCGGCGCCGCCGTCGCTCTCATCCCCTTCATCGGGATCCCTCCCGTGGGACCGGGCCTCTTCGACGCCCTCATCGAGGCCCTCCAAGACTTCAACCAGTTCCTCCTCGGAGGCTGTGTCTGTGTCCACAATGGCCACCGGCCCCCCCCCCCTCTTTTTCCGCCGGGGTCTTCACAGGGGTCTTCTCAATGGGCCTGAAAGAGGCTTCCATCCGCGGTGGCAGGGAGACTCTGGGCCCCGAGGTCGCCTCCACTGGTGTAGCCTCCACAGGCTGCGCCAGGGCCGCTGCGACTTCCTCAATAGAGGCCTTGGACGGGTGAATCAAGGCCTTCACCACCTTCTGCAGGCCTGTGGCCTTCACCTTGGGGGGAGGGTCACCGCCTCGGTCCCCCTCGGCTGGATCCTTCGAGATCGACCGGGGCCTCTCCAGAAGCTTCGCCGGGTTCTCGGCCTTCCTCTTCCCTGAGCCAGAGCGTTGGCTTGTGGTTGATGGTGCTGGAGAGGATGTGCCCTGCCTGGCAGCCAAGGAGCCTGACCATTCGGCGCTCCCGGTGCCCGCGGACTCGCGGTGCTTTGCCTTCTGTTGGGCCCCCGTCGCCGGGGTGCCCTCACAGGACTTAGAAGACCGCTCTGACTTCTTCTTCTTTCCACCTGACGGGCTCTTTCCTTCCAGCCAGTTGGAGAGACGAATGTGTTGGTCCCTGATGGTCCGTTCAGACATGTTCCCGCAAAACGCACAGTCCTTCTCCACGTGCGTTTTGTCCTCATGAAGGCAGTAGAGACATTTCGAGTGCTCGTCCTTCTTGAACACATTCTGCAGCTGGCATCCAGGGCAAACCCTGAACAGCTTTCCGGGTGTCAAGCTTCCTTTCTCCTGGGCCATGTCCGGGTAGGCCGCAGAAACTTCTGGACTCCTCCAAGAAGCATAACTCGACGAAAACTTCACCCTTGAGGGGCGTAGAAAATCCGAAACGGATCCCCGTTGATCGGATGTAGACATGGTGGAGCTTAAGGCTCTATTTGAACGAAAAATGAGAAAATATCTTTGAAAAAGCGCAAAAACGCAGCAAAAAGCTCGAGAGCTAAACACGAGGACTCCCAACACTTGAGCGTGCATATAAAAATCTGAGGATGGCTGCCAGGGGAGGGGCTTAGGGAGAGGGCAGTCATTGGCTGGGGGCATTATGACCCAGAGATCAGTGATTGGTTACTACTAAGAAAGACAGATCAGAAACGAAACTGATACTGATTTTTTCTTTACCGAGGATTCCCGGCCTGACGACGAGGAATATTCATGAGCATGTGAATCCATACCAGACCCCATGCTGGAGAAGGCAAATTTTCAATTGACCCGGCATTATGACGGTAACTCCGATATTAATTTACACAACTTAAGCCTCTTTCAATCTTCCCAAAACGACCTGGACCACACTAGAAAGTTTCTTTTGGAAATTAATTTTGAGTTTACCAGCCTGTGTACCTATCCAAATTATCCGACTCGAATTGGGCCTAATTTCCCCATTTGCCTTGCTCACATGGAAAATCCTCTCGTTTTATCACAAGTCTTTGTCTGACTCACCAACACGAGGATTTAGCATGTTGAAAATGGTGTTTGCAGGATGAAATGACAGAGCACAAGTTAATGCACAACCCAGTCGCAACCAAACATAAAATATGGAGACAGGATTGGATAGAAACCATGCCTTAAATCACAGAGCATATAACACCACACCAAAATACCTGCTGAGATGCCCAAGCCCACATTGCAGAAAAATGTTCATGAGATTTTGTCTAAACTTATATCCAACGCTTGAAGTCCTAAAACAAAGTCGTCGAGAGAGCAATATGAACACTTGTAGTAGGCTCTGCAAAGAGAACTCAGAGAAAGAAACCCTTAAACATCTACTATTATTCTGCAAAGCTTTAACTAATAGTCGGACAGAACTATTTGGCAACTTGCTAAGGATTTAATGAACCATCGCGGCTGAAGACTGGTGGGAGTTTCTTAGGCAAGGAGAAAAAATCTCAACTATCATTGCGGTGAACTAATTCTTGCATCAAGTTTTCGAGCGCATTCACAAAGTGTGACTTTAACTGATATGTGCAAAGAGAGCCAATGCGCTAGTAAGAAAGTCACGTATTTTGTAACTAGATCTGTGCATAAGGTGAAAGACTGAATATAAGTTAAAACACCATGAATAACTAAAATATATAAATGGGGGGATTGTCGGGTTAAAACAGGTGAGGAGGGATTTGGGGGCAATGGGGTGATAAAAACATGGAGAAACGGGAGGCTTGGGATTGAGCCCCCCCCCCCACCAAAATATATATACATTTTATCAATTGGTATTTTTTCAGTAAAAATGTTTCGGCAAAAATGCATTGATTAAATAATCTTCGGTAAAATCACATAGAACCGCATACATATAGACCCAGAGCACAAAGAAATTACAAGTTACTCATCCTAGTGACTAATGTTCTCTTAGTCCATAGTCCTTTTTCCTCCATACTGCATGGGCGTCCCTCGCTAGGGACGAGAGACAGATCCTTTTTCACCATAAAAAACCTTCTTCCCCTTTAATCTAGAGACGCGAAACTCCGCCCACCGGCGCCACTCCTCAGTCCCCCTTGAGGCGTCGACAATATTACAATTACCTAAGTGACACCAATTTTATTAGGGGGGAGGATGGTGGGACGTATGGAGGAAAGGGGACTATGGACTATGGTGAGTAACTTGTAATTACTCTTACATCCCGTCCCCTTTCCTCCATACTGCATGGGCGATTACAACTGAATGTAGCCCCAGGGTGGAGAGGTGACCCTCCTTAAGAAAACAAGCTCCTTAATACTGCCTGCCAGAATGCCGCGTCTGACCTGGAGCCGGCATCCCAACAGTAGAGCTTGCAAAAAGCCAAGGGAGTGGCATAAGGGGCCATCCTGCTGATGACCTGCCACGATACATGTCCCTGGAAAACTACTGCCGTGGCATAGACCTTGGCTCTGAATGCCTGGGCATGCATGTTTGCCGGTAGCGGTTTGTGTTGCCCCTCCTAGGCCACCATCCACCTTGCTATGGAGGCCTTGGAAGCCGGATATCCTGGCCCTGACCCTCCGAGGGTGATAAACAGAGCCTCAGACTTGCGGAAGCTCATGGTTCTGTCCAGACAGAACTTTGGCGCTGGTCTAGCATGAAGACAGTGCAGAACCCTCTGAGCATGGTCCTTAGGGTCAGCGAAGAAAGTAGGGAGTACTATCTCCTTATTTGGATGTAACGCAGAGACTACCTCAGGTAAGTATGCGGGATGCGTTCTGAGGACCACCCTGTCCCTGTGCAAGGTAGTGCATGGCTTGGGGGCCATCAGAACTTGGATTTTGCTGCCACAGCGTGCAGACGTAAGACCAACAAAGAGGGTTGTCTTAATGGTGACTAGCCTGATGTCCGTGGACGCCAGTGGCCCAAATGGTTTATGCGCCAAGACTCTTGGGATACATGGTGCATACCGGTGCCCCTAGGACATCTGTCCAGTACCAGAGCGTAGCCCCTCAGGCGTAGACCCGGTAATAGAACCTTGTGGCCCCTCAGCGCAGTGTCCGGTAGGATCCCGCAACCTCTCGGCCTGACAGCTTGTAGCTGTAGCAGCCTTGGCACCTACCCAGGTACCCAGGACCTGAAAGGTCCCTCCCGATCCTATGCTTCCTGGGAAAGGAGTCACTTTTGCTGGGTACGTGGTGCATATAGGCGCCCCCTCAGACATCTGTCCGGTACTAGGGCGTAGCCCCTCAGGAGTAGACCCAGTAATAGAACCCTGCGGCCCCTCAGCGCAGTGTCCGGTAGCATCTGCCGATCCCTCGGTCTGAGGGTCGGTAACTGTAGCAGCCTTGGTGCCTGCACTGGTACCAGGACCTGAAAGGTCCCTCCTGCTCTTGCGCCTCCTGGGGGAAGTCGCCTTTGCGGGGTACGTGGTGCGTACAGGCACCCCCTCGGACCTCTGCCCGTTGTTAGGGCGTAGCCCCTCGGCATAGACCCGGTAATAGAGCCTTGTGGCCCTTTATTTGTATTTATTGTATTTATATAGCGCCTTAATCCAAGGTGCTTAACAGTTTAACAACAAGAATACACAAAACATAGAACAGTAGAAGCAAACAATATACATGAATCAGACCAAAAACAGTATGTAGAACAATTTGCATATGAGAAGGAGGAGAAGCGGAGGGGGATGGGGAAGGAAGGATGAGGGAGAGTGATTAGGGAGTAAATTAAATGGTAGGAAGAGAGATCATGTGGAGGAAGGGAGAGAGTGGATAGAGCCGAGATGGGGTAATCGAGGGAGAGAGAGATAGAAAGAAAGGGAGAGAGAGAATAGGGTGTCAGGGGGGAATGAAGAAGGAGTGATTTCAAGGAGGAACGGAATGAAGAATAGGTGGGGATGGGGCAGACAGAAAGAGGCAGGGAGTTCCAGTGTAAAGGGGCAAGGAGCTTAAAGGAGCGGAAACGAGAAGAGGCACAAGGGGGAGGGGGAACAGAAAGTAAGAAGAGATCAGCGGAGCGAAGGGAGCGTGAAGGAGTGTGGAATGAGAGGAGAGAGGAGAGATATGGAGGGGCAAGGTCACGGAGAGATTTAAAGACAAGACAAAGGAAGTGAAATTTAAGTTGGGAGTGGAAAGGAAGCCAGCCTAGATTGGAAAGTGAGTAAGAGATGGAGTCAAGGGGAGAAAGAAGGCAAAGGGTGCGGATAGCAGAATGGTAGATGGATTTGAGGGGGGCAAGGTGGGAGGCAGGGAAACCAAGGAAGAGGGAAGAACACTAGAAGAGGCAAGAGAAGATGAGGGAGGAGATTAAAAGTTTGGTAGCATGAAAGGTGAGAGAGGAACGGACTTTACAGATGTTAAAGAGGTGGTAGCGACATGCACGAGAAGTAAGGGATATATGATGGGAAAAAGAGAGGGAAGGATCGAGGTAAATGCCTAGATTGCGAGCATGGGAGGAAATGGGAAGGTTAGAAGGGGAGAAATGAATGGAAGGACGGGGAGTGGGGGGAGGAAGTGTGTTAGAGGGAAGGAATAGTACTTCAGTTTTATCAGTGTTAAGAGAAAGATAGTGAGATGACATCCAGCTTCTAATGGCGGTAAGACAGGAAGAGAGCTTTAGATGTAGATCAGGGGGAAAGGAAGAGAAGGAGAGCTATAGCTGTGTGTAATCAGCGTAGAAATTGTGAGACATCCCGATGGAGGAGATGATAGGGGCAAGGAGTGAAGTGTTAAGAGAGAATAGGAAGGGACCCAGGACAGAGCCTTGGGGAACGCCATGGTCCAAAGGGAAGGTAAGGGAGGATCGACCAGCCCAAGAAACAGCAAAGGAACGTTCGGCGGAGATGTAAGAGGAGAACCAGTTAGTGACAGAACCTTTGAAGCCAAAGGAGGAAAGAGTATTGATAAGTAAAGGGTGATCGACAGTATCGAAGGTAGCAGAGAGGTCAAGGAGAATGAGAATTGAGGATTGCTTAGAGTAGTGAGTGGTGAGGAGGGAGTTAAGGACATAGGTGAGAGCGGTCTCAGTGGAGTGTTTAAGGCGGAAACCAGATTGAGAAGGGGGAAGGAGAGAGAGGTTAGTGACAAAGTCGAGAGCTGAGAGTAGGCTAAGCGTTCGAGTATTTTAGAGAGGAAAGGTAGAGGTGAGATTGGATGAAAGTTGGAAGCAAGAAGGGGATTAGCAGAAGGTTTCTTCAGAATAGGGATAATAGTGGTGTGCTTAAAGGTAGTAGGGAAGGAGGCTGCGGAGAGACAGATATTGAAGAAGGAAGTAAGATAAGGGACAAGAGAGGGGTAGATCTTAAGAGTAAGAAGGGTAGGGATGGGATCAGAAGGGGCAGCAGTGGGGTGGGATTTAGCAAGGAGGAGGGAGACGTTGGAGGGAGTGATAGGAGAGAATTCAGACATGCAAGCGGAGGGAGAGTGGAAGGACGGAGGGGGAGGGGGGCAGGGTGGAGAAGAGTACATTTTTTGGCGAAGAGAAAGACTTAGCAGAGAATAATTCTGCAAAGTCAGAAGGAGAGAGAGGAGAGGAAAGGGAGGGGTTAGGGGTAGGAGGGGAGAGCAGACGAGAGAGAGTTTGAAACATACGACGAGGCTGTGAGGCTTGTGAGTGAAGGAGGTTAGAAAAGTAGGAGCGTTTAGCAGAGTTAAGACAAGTATCATAGAGAGAATGATAAGAGAAGTAGGAGGTTTGTTGGGAATGAATAGGGGATTTGAGCCAGCTTCACTTAAGCTGACGGAGGAGACGACGCATGGACAAACGGTGAGGGGAGAGCCAGGGTTGGGAAGGCGGGGTAGAGTTGATCAAGACTAGAGGAGATGGAGGAAGACAGAGGATAGGACAAGTTCAGGTGGGAGTGGAGAACTCAGAGAAAGGAGGAAGAGAGGAAGAGCAGGTTTCAAGGAAGAGAGAGGCGTTAAAGTTCCAGAGGTAACTTCGAGTGAAAGAGTTGTCAGAGGGTAGGGGAAAGGGAGGTGAAGAGCAGGGGGTAAAGGAGAAGGAGAGAAGAGCATGATCAGATAGGTAGGCATTTAGCGCAGTCAGCGGTAGGATCTAGCGACCCCTCCGCCTGGCGGCCGGTAGCTGGCGGCTAAGTAGCTTCGGTACCTGCACCAATACAAGTACCTGAAAGGTCCTTCCCGCTCTAGGTGCGGATGAAAACAGTGTCCCTACCTTGGGCCTGCACTTGTCCTGACGAATTCCTTTGAGTCCTCTGGAGGCAAACCTCCGAAGAGCTCCCTCCCCCGGCCTAACCTGTTCTTCAGAGCGCATTGTAAGTGTGTTGCACGCGATACAGGTCTCCCTACCGTGGTCAGAGCCAAGGCGGTGTAGAGTGTGGGGATCAGACGTAGGGAAGAGCCCCTTGCAGGAGGAACACCTGCTGGAGCCCGCTGACGTCAAACTATGCCGAGGAGGAGCGTGGCGCCAGAGGACAGAGGTATCTGATTAAAGACAAGAAGACAAAAAAGAAAACATTTCTCCGGGCAAGAGCGTGTGGAATTACAAGGTGGAGGCCTAACTCAGGAGCACTGGTGAAAGCGGCCCGTTCCCGTCGACGCGGAAAAGAGGAACGGGGAGTGGCGCCGGTGGGTGGAATCAGGGGAGCCCATGCTCCCAGCCCCCAGGTTTAAAGGGGAAGAAGCATTTTTCTGGTAAAAAATGTTCCGTCTCTCGTCCCTAGTGAGGGATGCCCATGCGATATGGAGGAAAGGGGACGGGACATAAGACTACTTAATTATTTGTACTGCAGAATGCAACAGTGGTATTTGCGAGTTTCAATATAAATCAGAGATTCTGGAGACATGATAACTTCCACAGAAAGAGAACATTATGACATGCAATCTGGCACCGGAGGGTCGCTTTAGGTGAGTGAAAATGAACAACTAAAATTCATATCATATCACAAGCTGCTCTTCATGGCGTCAGCTGCCCTGCACCGCCCTTGTGCCCCTCCATGGCACCCAGGGTAGCGCGATTCATCTACACTTACCCTTAAAGCTCATTCTAATCTGTCTGGCTCATGAGGTGATGGGGCTCTGCACATAGGCAGAGAAGTGGACACTGACAAAGGGTTCACATTGAATGGCCTGGGCACTGACTTGTCTGGTGAGACACTTGCACTGGATTGTCATCTCATTAGTGCCTTACTGAGGGAAATGTCAAGAGCGAGTCTTGGCATGTTGGACCATGATGGTGCACAAGAGTACAAAATTGCAGATAAAACTAAAATACATTAATCACAGATCCCATCTCTGATCCTCCCTAGCCCTCCTCTCATCGGTCCATCCCTGACTAGCCCATCTCAACTGGCTCATATGCAAGGGGAAGGGCTTGTTCCATGTAAAAACCACATGGGTCAGGTGCTCCTTAGATCTCCAGTTCTTGGTATTTTACCCATTTCATAGGCTGTGTGCTTTCTGGTCCTGCTGTGACTGTTCATTGCATTGACAACAACTCCTTCAGGATCCTTGATGACTTTCGTTCAACTGTGTCCTCATCGCAGTGATCATTCAGGCTTCTAAAAAAGACCTAGTTCCTACTTGTTCTTCATTTCACGGATCCTGTGTGTATGATGTCGGGCTATTGGAAATTCCGACATTTAGCATTACAATTCTTATCATTAAGTGAAATAATGGTTCTGGTTACCTCCAGAACTGGGGGGTGATTGCTACGGTTAAAACCAACATTTGGATATATATTAGCAGGAGAACAAATGTCCCGTCTCCGTATGATGGACAGCTAGACCTATGTAGGGATGTTCTTGTAACAGGGCTTTTCAGTTGCTGCCAAGCTGCTGCTCTGGTACTCAGCCAAAAACCTCCATAAAAAAAAGAGATGGCAAAAAGAAAAAAAAAGCACTCAACACTAGGAAAGACGGAAAGAAAGTGTGGGAGGAGTCAAACGCTCTGTCTAGTCTGTGCAACACTCTTCCCCAGCTGGTTGTCGAAAGACTGAAGGGACCGAAACAAGTCTTTGAATAAAAGGATTTTGTTCCACCCACCACACTGCCAACTTGCCAAAATGGCCATTCCTCCCTGTCAGGGTACCTTCAATTTCCTATGCCGCCTCCTCTTATGATGCTCTTTTTTATCGTGTTCCAAAATATTGTGCTTATGCCCCAGTGAATCCATGTTTGTATTATATTTCCTGCTGTAGGAACATTCTGTTATAATATATAGCAGTGTCTCCTTTAAATTAAAGGTTCACATTAGGGTGACATGACTAATTTCATGTCCCTGATATGCAGTCCAACACCACAATTCGGGGCAAGAAAAACAGACAGTGAATTCTCAGAACTCGAAATTTATTTGAAGAATTCAAGTCCACTTCAATCAAGGATGGTCTCCAGCTCTGTAGCAAGGACACCACTACAATATTATAGATACAAAAACTATTGGTCAACAAAACCAAAGTTTGCCTGCCTACAGAAATGTTACTATGTCAATTCACACAAGACTTAATTTCCATAATCAATTATATAGATGTTTCATACTCTGAAATATACTAAGCATTCTAAATATACTTTTATTTCTCATCAATAAATGTCACTCAAAATTGTTAATCTAACTAAAACATTTGAACATGAGGCATACAATCTTTTTTGTTAATACATCAAAATATAGTGTTCTTTTCCCCGAATTATATACACCATTTATAGAATAAGAGTACTGTGACGAATCCAGGGAATTTGTCCCTTTTCTCATGATTGAGAGCTAGCCCCTTTGGTATTAAAGAGGTGATCCCGCTATGCCAGGCCCTCCCTATGGGTCAGGGCAAGGGGGAACCCACTGCGGGGGTAGCCCCTGCCCCTCGGGGAACATGGGAGGCCGAATGCAGAATAATATCCAACTATCCTCTATTTACACTACTCCAATGTTCAAGTGCTAAATAAAGAGTAACCCCATTAAGGTGGAAGGCTGTGAGTGATCTTTGCTCACTGCATCCTTCTCTTTAAGGGTAGAAACAATGGGTTTCAGAAGTAAGTGCCAGGAGTGAAGGAACCAGCTGGAATGGTTCCTAGTGATTGCATTGAATGCAAAAGCATCGACAAAAAATGCAGCGAAAAAAAGATTTTTTTTGTATGGGGGGGGGGGGGTCTCCCCCAACCCCTGTTTTTTTTACCCCTGTTAGGAAAGATTTACGTTAGGTGCAATTTTGCTTTTGTTTGGCTTACCTAACCTGACATTTTCCAGTGGAGAACAGCCTTCAGATGCACTCCTCTGGACTTTTGCTCATTTGTTATGGGGAAACTGACACGTCCTTCAGGCTGCCAGTACTGGGAAACTATGTTTTTTTAGTCTTTGGCTATGTTGCCATTTGTTGGTAACTTTTTATCTGTGTTGCAAGTACCTTACAGTACCCGCGCATTGGGGTCCTTTTGTTTTATGGCATTAGGCACCCTCTAAGTATTTTTTGGTGTTTGTTGAGTAAAGGCTACTGTCCCGCCATGGATAATCGGCCTGTCCCACAGCCGCTGAGAGCCAGAGTGTCCTAAAACTGCAGGGTTGCCACCTACGAGTGTAGTGGACTAGACTGCCAACGTTTGGTCCGGACTATGCCGAGGGTTGAATAGTACTTTCATCACCTACCGGTGGCCCCCTGGCACATCCATACTTTTTACGCACGGGAATCCCTTAAAAGATACTCACCTTGGCTGGGCGTGCCTGCGCTCCCCAGCTATTGCCGAACTCCAAAAGTCGCTCTATCTGCAAAGGTTGCCCCTCCTCTAGGAATAGGAACTTATTTTTCATCGCCTTAAGCCCTTTCCTGAGCAGCTACAGCCCCCTGAAGAGAACCCGCTTTTTGTTTTACGCACACCTGCGCGTTGTTAACGCACTACTGAACGTTGAGCACAAGGCTTATCACTTCGTAGGGCTGGACTACATAAATTAGGGATTGACTCTGAAGAATGGCCTTATTTGATACATGTGTTGAACTGATCGCTTTCTGTTGCAGGTTGTGGTTATTTTCTCCCCTATCATCCGCATTGGGCTAAACACATTATTGTATATATGTAGTGAATAAGCGTGTGTAGTCATTGTTTTCTTGATAACTATGGTTTAATCATGTTTTGTTATAAAGGCCTATAATAAATGTATTTTTGATATACATCTGTCTAAGGGTAATCTGTGGAGTTTTACTGTATGTGCTCATTGTGGGCTTCCGATCACTCTTACCCCTCCTAAGACTTAGTCTTGATCGCCTGCCAAGCTACCAAAGATTGGTTTGGTTTATCCAGGTTCCCCTGTTCAACTTAAGTAGGGTGGCCTCCTATACTTCTGCCCACCAGGTCAGAGTTTATAAATCCATCTTAACAGAGCAACCAGCAGGCAGTCCTGCTGTCCAGTTCACGCCTAGAAGCAGAGAGCTACCAGCAGGGAACACTGCTATCGAGGCCGCGCCAAGCCGCTCAAGAGTAGGAGGAGGCCCTTCCGACAGAGGAGAAACATATGGAATTTGTGACATACTAAGAGCTCGGCATCGCACCCACATGTGGAGCTTTGATGAAGGCGGGGACCCGGAGACATTATGGCCGCTGAGGCAGGAAGCACACCGTCTAGAGACCTGCAGAACTGACGACCAGCCACAGACCAGACAAGGAGAGAAATAAACACTGAAGAGGCCTGCGCAGACTGAGAAGGAGACGTGGAAAAGCCCATAGGCCTATGGATATACTCTAAGATCTTTGTACCATCTACAGCTCTTTCCCTCTCCAAATATAAGCCTGGCTGCACCGCCATTGCTAGCAATATACCTGTATGGTTCAGGCCTATACTAAGAATTCATGCCCTGTGTCCCTAGTGAGAGTCTTCACAAGTTCTACCAAAGGTGGACTTTTGTAAAACTCCCCAACAGTAAGAACATTGTTTATTTTGTTGTTGGACAATTTCTACTCTGTGACATTTCGGAGCAGACTTTGGCACTCAAGGTGGGGTGGAGGTCAGGGGGAACCAGCCATCACGAGCCTTAAAAGGGTGGAGCGTGATCCCTACACTAAGCAAATGCTTGGTCTTTCGTTTTATCTTTACTCTTTGTAGACAGTATAGAAAGAGGTCAGATAGGCTTTAGACAGAGGACAGTTTAAGCTGTATGAAGATGTCCTAGTGAGTACCATTTTGCTATTTTGAACAGTACGGCCCACACTGTAGAAAGTAAGGATTAGATTAGGCTTTTCTTTAGTTGTTCAATAAAGAAGTGTGGAATTACATCTTGTTGTCCATCTCCTATGTCTGACCTACTACAGCACTTTCTCTAAATTAAATGTAGCACAGATGATTCTTCCATGTGATACACGGGTAAGCATCAGCTGTTTCCTTCTCCCTGCAATACCGCTGGCGATTGAGCCTCGATCCATTTTGGTCTCTGCATTCGCCTCATAACTAGCCATGCCTTTTACAAGACTACAATCCATGCTCTACATGGATAAGGATACAGTTCGATCCTTAAAAGCGGATCTGATCTCCATCCCATTGCCATCTAGTGACCAGACGGTTGCAGGGGGTATGGCGGACCCCTCTGCCATATCCTCAACTCTCGCCAGCCCTAGAATATCAAGCGAGAGGCAGCCGATTCACAGAGGTCTTAGCGCTTAGTGCCAAAAGCAGATAGATGCTGCAGAAGGAACAGCACCTACGCTGAACTGCTGTGTAACAATAAAAATCCTCAATGATATTAATAATGGGGTTGGGGTGGGAAGACCTCCCTCACCCCATCCACGTATGTACAGCCCCTCACTCCGGAGCATCTGGAAGAACTCGGTGTGGAAAAAGGGGTTCTCCCTGAGAATGAGGAGCTGGATAAACTAGAAGGCCACATACAGACATGTGCCCAGACAGTCAAACTCAGCAAATGACAAGGGGGGAGTAGTTGGGAGATAAGATGCCAGATAGTTTCACACAGCACACCTGAAGCAAGACGGCACTAGCGAAAGAACACGCAAATCTACTTGAACACACTGCCACTCGGCATCCTCTGAATTCTCTGGGGCAACATCCCTTAGACCACCTTATCTATACCTGCCTTGAGAAGGACTCTCTGGGGTTGAAACATGTGTCGGCTGACCACCTTTTAGACCATGTGTCTACACTATGGGCGATAAAAGAAACACACACTAAGACAAAGACACCAGCTTGAGATTCTTCTTACTTATAAAGGTCCAACACACAACCTTCAGTTGCAAGGTAACCAGGACTTCCTGCAATATTTCTACAAGAGGTGCTGGGTTAACCTCTTCCAACCTGGGACCTTGCAGAGACCAATTGAAAACAGCAAAACATACTTAGAACCCCTTTTCTCCCCTTTATCCTCAATATGGGACTGCTAACCCCTAAGGTTATCGGGAACTGGTCGTTCTATAAGGACCAGTTGTTGCAGGATCTGGGGACTTGCTTAAATCTCGAGGACTTCCGGTTCTGGGTGACGTGAGTTGGACAAAATTGTCTCGAGTCTTCCCAGTTTACCTCGCAGAAGTCTGCTTAATCAGAGGTGAATAGAACCGAAAAGTCCTCTCAAACTTCATCTGGCCAGCACGGGATCCATCAAGGATGCCAAACAACCCCTATCGACTCTTCTCATCTGGTTCTGGCACTGAAAAAGAAATCTTTTGTCTCAGTCCCTTGCCCTGAGGTCGAAGTTCCTCCAGAGGGTACTTTACCTTCCATCAAGCCCGCAGCCATATTGTCCTCTACATATCACAAGGATTTATGACTTAAAAAATCAGCAATGGCAAAAATCATAGATCCCCAACCTCAGGAGCTTTGCTCTGGACACCAGAAATGGTATTATTGATAATGTGGAGAAACCGGGTCAGTTAGAATCTAAGGAGGCCCTGAAAAACAAAATTCTAACCTGGCTCAATTTAAAAGTGGCTCCCAACTGTATTAGACCACAGGATTTAAGGGTCCTTCGGAGAACTCAGATTGAAAACTTGTGCAGATTAGATAACACTGACTGCATTGTGGTAGGATGCGGCTTTAGCAGTTTACCACTGTTTTTGCACAGATTATTAATCTGAACCATGTGTCACCACATTCTAAATTGAATAGTGTTCTGAATTGACCCGTTTCCCTCCTCTGCCATGTCTGCTTTTTAGGCATCATTATTGCTTTTCTATTCATTGTATTAGGCTTTCTTTTATGATTGTATGTTGTACAATATTTTGTCCTGTATGCGCCATTATGCCTCCGGGTCAATTGTATGTGATATTAATAAATAAATACAATAAATAAATGCAATCTTTCTAAATATTTGTGTGCAGCTTTCAATGAACATGTGTTCCTTTTCATATTCATATTCATATTCGTATTTATTTACCTTCAGCTCTATACGTTTGGGTTGGAGATGTAATATTCTCCAGTAAGAAGTACCAGGGTAAAGCACCCTTGACTTTTCACATTATACTTACATCTGCCTGAACATTTGAAGATAAGGGACATGTTAGATAATGTACCCAATTACAGTACACATGGTAGCAGCAATCCATTTCACAATAAACATGCCTGTTCCTCCTGTTGACAGATCTGGAGCTATTGAAGTAAGTGGAACGATGCCCAGGAAGCCTCTCCTGCTTCTTGTCAATGGAAAAGAGCAAGGAGGTGCTCCTGGGGACAAACCCAATTTCCAGGGGAAACCGCCCCTCAAAGGAGAAAACCCTGTGCAGGTGTTCCTTTTTTTCTGTAGCTGGTGTGATGTCCCAGTCCAGTAGTGATAGGTACCACAATACCAATGGAACATCCTCTTGAAGCAGGGTCAGTGATCCAATAGGTAGGGAACGACCCCAATTGTGGCAGGTATCAGGTTTAGCAGTCGGAAGTGATTTAGATATAAGCACAGCAGAGGAAGGAATGCTGTGGAACCAAACAAGCTGCTTTGAAAAGATCAAAACAGATCTGCTGGAAAGAAACGACAGCCAAAGGAGCCAGGAAACATTGAAAACCTAGCGCTGCCGGAGAGGCGGCAGGCCAAGCAGGCTAAGAGAATGCTGGTCTGAGTGGTACACTGACAATGGCAGACAATGAAGTAAAAGTGTTGCCGTGCCGCAGGAAGTTGCAGTGAAGGTAGGATTTGAGAATCCTATAAACAGTTGATCCATGGGAACCCTGGGAAAAGGGACAACTCCTCGAAAAAGCTGAGGATCCGTAGTCACAGGTTGCTGCCACGGGTTCCAGAGGAGGATTGGATACAACAGAAAAACTGTTGACCAGTGGGAAGACTGTAGCAAGCAGGAAACACTTTGGAATAAATGCAGCGGCACCGATGCAAAGGGTACTGCCGTGGTGAGGAAGTGAAACAGGGGAGAGAGAGAGGGAGGAAGGAGGCGAGCAGAGGCTCGGAAATATGCCCTGAATTATAAGCCAAGGAAGGCAAGGGAGAGTAGTAGAATATGGAGTTACCTTACTCAGCAAAATGAAAAACCGAGCAACGCGCTCTTCTCTTACTCATGCTAGCTTATATGCCTAATGAAGAGGAGTGATGTCTGAACAGCCTGCATAGCCCTCTAGTGAAACTAGAGAGATAGGAGTAGGTTAACATCTGTGGACCCATTTGTCGTCATCTTGGGGAGGTGCGAAACCCATAGTGTGGTCTTCTGCGCCAGTGCTGCCAAAGGGACCAGGATGAGGGAGAGTTCCTAATAGACTTAAGGGTTTTAAAACTTTGCACAATTTTCTGCGACTAGGATGAATTCTCTTTGCTAATTTCAGTTGCACAAACATTAATTCACGAGTAGTCTTGTCTATGGCCGCAATTTTACATGATATCAAGTTAGGTAATAGTGTTTCATGAGAATACTATGGCTTGTGTAATTCTATAATGGCATGAGCCAAAGATTCTATTTTAATTTGGTATCATTTTACAAAAACAATCTGCATTCAGTTTACACAAAATGCTTGCTGTCCCTTTTAAACTGCACCTCTCAGTACAAAAATGCACTGAGCTTTTGGAAAATGAAATCTTACTTGCATGGATTTCAAATAGAAGACACAGGGTGCTTTATTTAATACTGCACATCCCATTGACTACCCAGACCCGTTTATTCCCAGGGGTTTACCATGGACAGTACTATGGGCAATTTGGAGCTAAACATTGGAGTTTCTATGATAACATTTGAAATGTGGCTTCTTTTTTGGGAAAATCAGCTGAGACCCCTCAGTCTGGAATTACTGCCTCAACAAGGACCTTTACAGCTGGCTGTCTAGAATCGAATATCCAATATGGGCTGATCAGCTCTCTCTAAAGGGGCTTCTGTCTCCAGCCTGCCTGAACCACTCATCCAGATGGTTTCAGCACTGCTTCCTAGCCACCTCCTTCTAGTTGCATCCAGTAATAATCTGATATTAATCTCCCAATATTAAACCTATCAATTCTGTGTCCTTTTTATTTTAAAACCTTCAGCCCATCCACTCATTTGTAACTTGAAAGTGGCTCTTCCCTCAGAGCCCAATTGTTGCAAAGGTGGGAGGGAATGTCTCTCCTAAAGTTATGAAGAGGCATTTCTTTTTAATAGTACACCTTTGGATATGAACATGCGAGTTTAATAAAATAAATATCATATTCTGTAGATCAGAAGTTACAATTCAAGAAGCTGAATTATCCTGTGCTCAATATGCACCAGTATGCAATATTTATATAGGTTACAAGGTTTTACCGGACCGCCCGACTACGGGTTTGCCAGTGGGGCACCTTATTTTACCTCTAGCTAAAAGATAGAGGCAACAAAGCCCTAATTACCGGCACTCGCTTAGCCGGTGCCGGTATTCATGGCAAATCCCCTCAGGACTCCATGAATGGGGATTTAGTCTGTCCATCCGACACTCTGGTAAACCAGCGGCAATGCCACCAGACTGGGTGCCGGAAATGATAACAATCTTTGCCTGTATCCTGACGGGACACCGGCAAGGTTGTAATGAGGCCCGCTATTTGGTTTATAAGTGATGAAATGCTGACTTCGGCCAAAAGAGGTCACTGTTGATACATCCCACGCGCATTCTCCTTCATGATGTACTACATGTTCTGGCTTATTTCTTGTTTATTCGCAGGGATCCCATGCTTTTAGCTCAATGGATTTTATGAAGAGCCTGGATCCAATATATGGAACAGGTCTCTTTGTACTTTGTATTTTAACCAGATTCCTTCATTATTTTAGGAGGCATGTGATTGGAAGTAATTTGAACACAATGAATCAGGACCTTACTGTGGACTCTCTTGTGATGGGGTTGCGGCTGCTGGAGTGAGATGCATTCTAGATCATCTGCAGCTAGATGTAAGATGGAATAGAGAAATTAATACACAGCTTTCTATCTTAGAGTGTGAACCAATTCAATACTGTTTACATATCTCATTTCAAGTTAGCTTAAAAAAAACAGTATTATTTCAAGTGAAGCCAACTGCACAGCAAAATACAACAGAACTCTAAATTATGTTTGGGTATGATTCACAGGTACATCTTCTGCCAACAATATTAGAACTTTAATACCATGGTGACATACTGTGATTTTACCTTTTATAAATGCATTTTCACATGAATTCACCATTGAAAGGAAGGAACACATTTAAAAATTGTAGATGTATTTTCTCTACATATGCCATTCAAATTATAGGAATATTATGAGATATGTAGTTCTTTTTAAGCTTCATGGCTGCAAAAACAAGTGCTCTGGGATCCAGACCGAGTTCTTTTGCTAATATTTGTACTCCGGACGCTTGAGCTAATGTATTTTCCTAATGTCTTTAGCATTGGCAATAAACTGAACTTATAATTGATTTCAGTCTGTGCAAGTTTCTTTTACTTTGTTGAAAACGTTACCTCAGGTACGCAGACAACTATTCGCCTTTCGCAAGCAGCCCTACAGATAAGGGGCGTGTCACCCACTTTTACTCCCTAAATAATAGGCAAATACTCCCCAAAAATGTAAATAGGGGGTAAGAATACTCCCAACAAAAAGTAGGAACCAGACACATAGGACCTTGTGCCATTGTTTTTACCCACACAGTTGCATAGGTAGGTTTAGACCAGTAGTGCATTAAGTACCACAGGAAGAAACTATTACTGTCTGATACGAAGATAAATAAAATTGAAAAATATATCTCTTAATGTGCATGAATAAACTCGGCGCAAAGAAGTATTTGTTACAAAACCAGTTAAAATATATTTTTACTCGCTTCTAAAATACTCCATTTGGGAATGTGAGTTAATTTTTGAGTTCCTAAAAATTAATTTTACTTCCAACTTGTAAAAATAGCGAGCAAAATCTTATGTGTGGCACTGTTGGCAGATGCAACTCAAGCCCGGTAGTGAGTATGAGGCAGAAATCCCCTCCACAGAAAAACATTTAGCAAACAGTGCCTCTTTCTCTCTAAAGAACCCTTTCTGTTCTTAGTTTATTCCAGGGAATGGTCTTTCACATCAACGTCCCTTACACAGCAGACCCCCTGCTTCACTCCTTTCTCCCCCATAGTAGTAAATCTTATGTGCCAAAGCGTTGTCAACAAAAAGCTTGTCACTTCTCTTTTCAAAATTCTATTTTGATTTGTCTCACTGTGTCAGTATGTGACACAGAATAGTCTCTTGAACGGCCTAAATTCCATTTTATTATAAAGGTAGGTAAGTGTCTCAACAGCAGGCAGAATCAAAGTCGTGAAGGGGGAATAGCGTCTCTTGTTTCGGGCAGGCTCACCGAGGCAGAATGACATATCTGTCACGGACAGACTCAATGCCGGAATGGAGAGTAGTGTCCGTGCTGTAGGTAGACTCCGAGAGTGTGCAACGTCGAAAGCCAGACTATCGATGATGGAGTATGTTTTGAGATTCTCTGTTTTCCATCTGTTGTATGATCTATCCCTACAGAATTTGGCTTTTGGAATGTATATGGAAGTGGGGATGACAGAGGGATCCACAGGATCTGCAGTGGCTTTCTTTAGTGGGTATGATGATTGCATGTTTCAGCTTGTCATACATTTCACTATTTAAGAACGCAAGAACCAATGATGAGAATTAACATCCTGTAATAAGGTCCAGTGAGCTTGGAGACATTTATCACCTGCTGGTAGCTTGGAATAGCTGAGGTATTATCGCACATGTAACTGGAGCGATTTTTGTTCCTTGACGACTGGTGGAGTACAAATATACGTATGTACCACTGCATCAGAGTTGGCAATTTGATATGCCCATAAATATACACCTTAAATCACAATTCAAATAGTGATTTTTTTTAAACCATAAGATATTGTAAGTCAAACAGTATGGTTTTGGATCATAGGCCTAATACTGAGCCGGTAACACTTTCACATGTTTATACTGTGCATCATTTTAAAAATTGGAGTAAAGATGGACCCAAAACATAACATTTCTTCATTGGGCAAACTTCCCCTGTATGCAATATATGTGGTTTGTACTACGAAGTCCAAACAATACATCACATATGGCAGAATCTGGGTTTACGTGCAAAATTTGCATTTCATACTGCAAACATATTTAAATGGTTTTTATGGAATGCAATACATTTACAAAAGCATGAAAATCAAATGACCCTAACACAGTAACCAGATAATTCCAAATTACATGCATCTACGCAGCAGCACGTATCTTGCATTTGAATTCTTTCCCCCTAACCTAACCTAACGTAACCTATCCCACTCGCTTTTATATCCGTCAAAGCACCTACAGATCATGCAAATACCAGTGGTGTGCAGTATAAATCCCAGTTACATAACATGACATAACATGCTGGTGTGAATGCATTCGTTTTTCACAGACGGAGTGAATAGGGGAGGTGGAAAAAAGTCAATTTGTGCCGTGCCCTCGCTCCACATGCACACACAAAGGGGGTAATTCATAGAATTCAGCGCACAAGTGGCGCACAGTGTGCGCGTGCAACAGTCTGCACCAGCCGCGTGCGCCAAAATCCATTTCCGCGCACAGCGTATTCATGGATTTCAACATCCATTACCAGCCGTGGCGCAGCGACCCTGCAGCAGCACCAGTTACGCCCCCAACCCCTCCCCGTGCGCCATGCACAGCACACAAATCCCGTACATGGCGCACAGGCCAGTGGACCAGCATACAGCCCCCCAACCACGACAACGCCTGTAAAACTCCCTGGGCACCCCTCCGAATACATGTACAGCCCTGTGCGGGGAGTTTCACACGCGACTGGCCCTGTGCGAGCGGGGTACGTGTATAACTGTAGTTCACGGGGAGTTTCACACGCAATTGGGCCTGTGCGAGCGGGGTACGTGTATTACTGGGGTTCAGGGGAATTTCACACGCGATCTCGCTGTCAGAGCGGGGTAGGTGTATCCAGTGGGGAGCGCGGGGAGTCCCACACCTGAATTGGCAGTGTGGGTCCTCCCAGGTGTGCCCTCTACCCGCTCCACGGCCTCTGTAGGCAGACCACACCACAGGGGACTACCCTGCACCCCTGGTCATGTTCCACACACCCCATCCACCATGGGCAGGCCCCCCAGCCAGCCCACATGTCACCTTGCATTAGTGATCACCAACTCATGTCCCCCAGGACCCCCACCCACCCAGCAGTGAAGGGCAGCTGCCAGCAGGCCCCAACTCATGTCCCCCAAGACCCCCACCCAGCCAGCAGTGAGGCTCAGGCCCGGACTCATGTCCCCCCAACACGTCCTCATGATCCAAAATCATGTGCCTCATGGCCTCCCAAATCCCACTGCACGCCACCCCTGTGTAAAGACCCAACCAAGTATCCCATCCACCCCACATTGAAATGCCCATTACATGATACAACCCAAATGGCAAGAATGTACATCAACACTTGTCTGTCACAAACCCACAATGGGTGCTGGTGATTGTGAAAACCCACACCGTGACATGCATGAAACCAATGAGAGAATACCACACATCAAAGTAATAAAACAAAATGTATTGTACAGAAAAATAAGGAAATCCAATGAAAACATGAAACAAATGTATAAAAAAAAGATGAAATGCAGCATGTCCAAAACACAAACAGAAAATCATGAAGTCTGAATCCAAATCAATCGAAATTAAAATGTGTCCAAAGTCTCCGGCCAACAAATCAAATCCAAAAGAAACAAACAGTAAAATCCATTGATCCATGGTGAGAAAAATAATAGATAAATCCACTGTTCAACTATTTACAAAGAAGTAATCCAGGGTCCACGAGCCCAACGAATGAAATGAAACCTAGCCAAAAAACGACCTAATAAAGAACTATATACAAAAAGGCGGGGGAAAGTCCAAGCGCCTCAAATGAATGAAAAAGATAAAGGAAACCGAAAACTACAAACTATATACAATGGGGGCGGGCTAGTCCAACGGCTCACTTCCCGATTTCCGGGGCCAGGGCATCAACCAACTCCTGCTCGATGTCCTGGAGGCGGTCCTCTTCCATGGCCCCGAGCGTTCGCAGGGACGATGACATGTTGACCTCAAACTCCCTGCGAATTGCTTCGAGGCACTCTGCGCGCCTCAGTGCCCTCCGCATGGAGTTCTCCGCCCTGACCATTGTGAGCCGTGCCTCTTTCGCCCGCCGCCGCTCCGCATCTATGGCATGGCCCAACCGCTGCCACAGGGAAGACACTTGTAATCCTGGGTCCTCCTGCCCTCTGGCAGATGCCTGCACCTCCGATGTCGATGGCCCCGAGCCATCATGGCTCCCACCTTGTTGCTGCTGCTGCTGTGCCTGTGCCCCTGCTCTTGCTGCCTGCACGTCCTCCTCTGGCTGGGGTGCAGTTGTAGTGGTGGCCACCCCTGCTGGACGTCCGACTCCTGACTGTGGCAGGGATGTGTCTCCCACCAGCCTGGCCGCTGGGTCAGAGGCAGCTCCACAGGGTACCCAGGTGATACATGGGTGGGAAGATGGCAGGGAGGAAGACTGGCGTGTAGGGTGTTCAGGTGAGGAGGGGGTCGGAACAAGGTCCAGCAAACGGAGGAATCCAGCCCTGGTGACCAGTCCCAGTAGGTCAACGCCGTCAATGAGGCATTCGAGATGACGTGAAGTGTCTTCACGAAAACACTGCAGGTCACCTCGCATGCCCCGTTGACGCAACGCCATCCCACTCAGGACAGACTCAACCCGGTCCCGGATAGCCATGTCCGCAGGGAGAGGAAGCCCAGTTGTTGCAAGCAGATCCCCTCCCTGAAAACGGGTCTGGACGTAGGCATCCCTGCTGGTGCGGGATGATGCAGTCACAGGATCGGGGACAGGATTGCACACAGGCACCTCCGCGGCGGCCCGTGCTGCCTCCTGTCCCTGCCCCGGCACTGCACCACTAGCACCAGTGGAATCCCCACCTCCAGACGCCGTGTGTGTCCCTTACACGGCTTCCTCCTCCACCAACCCCCCCACCAACCTGGATGACTCTGTGCCATCTTCCTCCGTCGGACCCTGTGGGGTCTCAGCTGCCCCTTCTACTGCCGAGGAGTCCACCTCCAACCTCTGCCTCTTGGACCTACCCTCGGCAGCTGCGGCCTAGGACGCGGCACCAGACTCCTCACTCCCCGACAAGATGGCAACCTGGGAGGGGAGCCGGGCCTTGTGTCTCCGGCTGGTGGTGCGATCGCTGCCGCTTTGCTCCACATCCCCCTCTCCGCCCTCTTCATCAGTTGACGCTGCAGACAGGGAGAGATAGAACACAGGCATCAGGGCACTGGACAATGGACTGATACACACATGACAGTTGTACATGAGTGTCAGTGTCAAACTTCAGACATGGCATCACACTCCCCAACACACATGTCATTTCAACTCACACACATGAGCAATTCAACAGCATTATTGCACCAGGCAGCACCATCCATACACAAACAGCACAAGCAGCCGAAGGTGAGCCTGATGTCACATGAAACACGGGGAGTGCACAACACATGCACACAGGCCACCACACTTACATGCATGTGTACATCTCCACCAACTGTCGCAGTGATGAGATCGCCATCCATGTCACATCGGCCATTCAGCCTTCTACATGTCAGTGTCACATGCATCCATGTTGCATCACAGTTGCACACTTGTCAAATACACACACATGCACATGTACACAGTGCAGATACATGCAGCTGGAACCACCATCCATGTGTGACACCACAACCATGCCAACGTACATACACAGTAATTCAAACATGTGTGCTCCCACACCTGCATTTGGCCTGCATGTTTACCAACACATACACCATCCATGCCTCTCACACATGAGAGGACTCACATGTGTCAGCCTCACGCCCCTGTACATAGACATCCATACATGGCCCTACAAAAACACATGTGCAAGCTGCACACTGCTGGCACACCACAAAACGTAAAGCTTCCAATCAGTATGCATTTACACTTACCGCTCGACTCCAGACGGGTCTGCCTCTCAAGGACCTGGACGTGGAGCGCTGGGCGTGTGCGTTCCAGGACCCTCATTTGGTGGTCCGACAGGTGGCCCCGGCGCCCCTTGTCATCTGCTGCCTTCAAGAGGCGCTGGGCCTTGTCGAGGATCCTGGACCTAAAGTCCCCCCAGTGCTTCCGGACATGTTTGATGTCGCAGACTGCCACCCCCTCCTCGTTGATGGCAGTCACGATTTCCATCCAGATCCTGGTCCGTCCTTCATTGTCGGCGCGCAAAGTTCCAAAGAGGGCATCATACTACCCCAGGACTTGCTCCACCAGGACACCAACTTCCCTGGCACTGAAGCTGGTGGCCCTCTGCCTCTCTGGCTGGGGGTTGCCAGTGGTGTCAGATGGTGGTGTGCCCGACATGGCAACCCCAGAGGCAGGTGTGGGTGGACAACTGGGTCCTGGGGCTGGGCTGTGGAGCGATGGTATCCCAGTCGGGAGTCTTCATTTCCAGCAGGGGTGGTCACAGCAACTGCACCCCTGGCTGACGTGCAGGCAGCAAATAGCAGGGCACGTGGGCAGCAGGCAGTCAGGCAGCAGCAGATGGCAGGTGGGAGCGTGCTCAGGGCTCTGGGGGGCAGGAAAATTGCCTTTTGGGCAGGAGCGTGGTCTTCCGTGTGTTGTTGCATGGCCAGCTTGATACGGAGTGATTTGGCACGTGAAAAAATTGCACGTCAGCGTGTAATTCGAGGAAAGGCCCTTAGCGCGTAAGCGCGACAGTGACGTTAGGCACGCAGGCGTTGCCCACAACACGGGTGCGTAGTGAATCAGCACGTGAGAAAACTGAACGTCACCGTGTTATTGGAGGAAAGGGCCTTAGCGCGTAAGCGACGTTTCACGTGTGGGCTGGCTTAAACGGTACGGGTAGCACACTATTTCCTTGTACATGCTTTTTGTGGAGAGCGAGCGGGTGTATCTTGTACTTCTTGTTGGTTCACACGGGATTACTTCACAACGTTTCCAGTTCGTACTCCCCGTTTCCTCAGACTGCGTTCTTTTCTTCTTTTGGCGGGGGTGTTGCGCACGTATTTTCCAACTGTGGTTGCCCCGTGTGTCGCATACCCCTTCAGAGGTCATTGTAGGCTGCGTGTAACACGTGTACTCTTATTTTTGTGTTTTTGGGTGCCACAGCGTAGTGCGGGTTTATGTTTCCACGCACATGATCTACCAAGGGTTGCTTGCACGTACGCTTTTGTTTTTGGGGTGCCTGTGCGTTGCGTGACCCGTCATCTTCCCCCAGGGGTCACATACAGCCTTGCTAGAGCACTAGGGTACGAATTCCATCTAGTACCCTACCCCTTTCACCCCAATTGCTCAGGACAATTGTTTACTGCAACTCCCATACGCACAACATCAGTGCCAAGGTTGGGAGGTGACCAAGCAGTAAGGGAGGCAAAGGTGGCCGACCTCCAAAAGGTGGGCGCGGTAGGGGACGTGGCCAGGATTTGCAGGGTGCCCCTAAACCCCCGTGTGTGGAGGACCAATCAGGGACACCCATGCCCCCCCCATGGTTGTGGGAAACGTAGCTGACACCATCCCAGCTCAGCCCTTGTTGGACGGCCCATTTTGTCACCTGAACCGGCACAGGATGACTCCCAGGCTGACTTCCAGGTCAGCAAGTCTAAGCCACGTGTGGCAGTGCAAGTTGTTGTCACCAGGCCACGTGGATCTGGGGCAGCAATGTCATCTGCTGCCCCAAGTAGGCAGGGTGGGGAGGCTGCAGGGGCAGCTGCAGCTCTATCCACCCCAGCTCTGAGTCTCCCAGCCGGGACAGTGTCGGCCCAGGTCCATCAAACCGACATTGGCCCTGCCAACATCACCCTGCAGCCAATGCCTGCACCAAGACATATGGTCATTGTGCATTCGCACACTTCTAGTACCCAGTCCACCTGCGCTTCTGCCCCTACTGACCAGAGAGGCATAAGCCACTCAGGATCCGCACCACGTTTGAAAAAGAAGAAGGGTGCTCTGGCACTACAGGCTGAGACCCCAGACACGGCTACACACTCCGGTACGTCAAGGAAGCGTAGCTTTAATGACGCCGAACTTGATGCACTTGAGGCCTATGTGTCGGCACATAGCCGCGAAATGGTGGTGACTGCAGGGTGCAAGACCACACCTGGTCAACGTAGGGCACACTGGCAGACCATCGTGGACCACATTAGTGCCCTTGGATTTGTGAGGCGCACAGCTGATTGCTACAAGCGGTGGAATGACCTGAAACACAGAGCAAAGAACAAGCTGGCCACAAATCATGCCTCTACTCTGGTGATTGGCGGTGGGTCTCCACCAGAGGACAACCAACTCACTGAACATGAGTCTGTTGCTGCAACCTTCGTCACAGAGGAACAGATCCAAGGCGTGGGAGACCTACCAGATTACGACGCATTGTCCGGTGAGTGCCCATGCATGTGTGTGTAATCCATGTGTATGTTGTTTGGGTGACAGGTTCTGATTGAGTGCCAGGTGAGGGTGTGTACTCCTAAGTGGTATGGGTCAACCATGTGCTTCCTCCAAAACATTCACCGGCCTTGGATTTGGGTATGACAGTATCCCTTCTGCCCACAGTAGCCAATTAGCGCCACATTACTGCAGTTGCCCTTGAACTGTCATCTTGCAACAACATTGTTCTGAATTTTTCAGTGTTCATTCAGGCTGATTGTTTCAATTCTCCCATTTTTGCAACGCATTTTTCAGCCCTAATGCCACATATGTGACATGCTTCTGTCATTGATTACACATTGGCACACATTTGTTACCTTGTTATGTGAATAATTAGACCTTTCAGGCTGATTGAGTGTTGGCCTGCTAACATTAATTTTTGGGGCCTGTTTGAATGTGGAACTTGATAGTTGTTTCCTGTCATGTTGAAGTGACCACCCATTGATGTGTACACATCTGCCTGTGATCACTGTATTATTGTACACTGGATGTGTTGCAGCGTGTGGCACATGTGTATTTTGTCACACTATTTAGCATTTTTCATCTCATCATGTCCATCTCACATGGATGGGTGACAGTACTCATTCACTGTCAAATGTACCATGGCTAGGCTACATTCCATCTGTGAGCTGGCATGTGTCATGTATGTGTATTGGACATGCCACTCACAGGCTAATGTGTGATGCCAGTGTTACCCAGCATGCACCAAATGTGTTGCTTTTCCATCTTGGTGTCCTCAGTGTCCGCTTTTTGCCTCCCCTTCCAACTCACTGACAGTGCATGCATGCCAGGGTTATTGTCATGTGGGCATGTGTAATTCATGTACTGGATCTCTGGCTTGGCAGGCCTATGTGTGTGCTATGGTGCTCATGCCTGTTTCCATTTGTTGTCTTTCATGTTTTTGCAGGTGATGACGCACTTGATGCTGTTGAGGTTGAGGAGATGGTGCAGACCCAGGAGGAATCTCAAGCACAACCGGGCACCAGTGGAGGACATGGTGTGGTGGTGGGTGAAAACCCAATCTTATTGCAGACCATACTGTCCAGGGGTGTCTCTAGTTGCACCTCCCCAGACCTCTGTGATTCAGGTGCTGAATCGGATGATGAGATTCATGTGCTGTCGCAGGTGAGTGTTCCTGGCAGGGATTCTGTTCTGTCCAACCCACCTGCACCAGGGGTAGAACCCTCTATGGAGATGTCAGTGTTGGTAAGTCCGCCTTTGGCGGTTACGGATGCAGGGTCACACTCCACAACATCTTATCCTGTTCCTGGTCCAGCAGATCAGAGGGGGAATGCAGTCCTGCAGCCTCAGGCAGTGCCGGCACAGCAAGGTGCAGATCGCCTTGCCCCAAACAGGTGTGGTGCCCGCCGACGCGGTGGCCGTACGCCACCAGGCAATACTGTATGGGAAAACTCCATGTACGGTATAGCAGCACAACAGGGAGCATCAGTTGAAATGATGGCTCAGGCAATGGATAGGGTGGCCACTTCCATTCTCCCCCCTAAAAGGCAGATGGAGCAACAACAGCAGGCAAAAGACTCCATTTGCCAATCACACAGGGAAGACATGTTGGCGTCCAACAGGGACCGACGGGCGGCACTGGAGACTCTGCAGGGAGCCATTTCTGTAGAGTCACAGGGCCACAGGGAAGCCCTGAGGTTAGAACTCCAGTTCCTCAGGCAGAATCTAAGTGAACTTGAGGCTTCCTGAAATTTAAGGTCAGAACAGCAGCTGGAGCAGCTCACACGTTCGCTCTCAGCTGAGCTGCAGGCAACTCGGGAGGAGATCCGGGCATCACGCTAGGCCATGCGTGCAGAAATGCAGGCAACCCATGAGGTGCTGCATGGGGATCTCTGCACTATCATCCTCCAGAATCAGACCTTCAACACCCACATGCTTGCTGCCATGGAGGACCATACCAGGGCTTTGCGTGGGCTGCCTCCCATAGCACCACCACCTCCTGATGCAGAAGCAGAGGGTGAAGAGAGCGACAGCAGCAGTTCTCCCACAATAACGTAGCCGTGCAGGCCATGAGCTGAGCCCATGGAGGTATTTTTTTTTTCGCAACATCCACGCAGGTGGGTGTTGGTGTGCACCTTGTCCTCGAACCTCCTGGGTTTTTTTTTTACAGTGTGTTGCCTTGTGTGGCTCCCGTGGGCATCCACTGTGTATTCCAGCTGGGCACATGCAGGTTTGTCCTGTCTTTGGGTTAGATGCTTGGGTTCCTGACACACACACCCCTCCTGCTTCCCTTTCCATGGGCTTGCAAAGGGTGTGACCAAGTGACAGTGACTTACACAGTGACATTGGGCTCCCATGAGCTGTGTGGGAAGTCTGTAGTCAAAACTGTGTGTACATCCCTAGTGGGGATTGTTGTTGTATTGAACACTGCATGGTGTATTGATATGTGCTTGTGCATCCATGTCTTCCTCCTTATTCACAGGTACCTTCTTCATGTCTTCACAAGACTGTCTCCTTTGCGGATGCAGTTCATGTTGTATGCAGTACACTGACACATTTGCCTGACGTCAACATTCTGCAGTTGGAAGGGGTGGATGTGCTGGCTTATTCAGGTTGTAAAACATGCACTACTTTGATTTGGTACTGTCATATTTTGGCAATGTTTCATCCTGTGTTGCTGTATTGTGTTGCTGGTAAGTATTTGGTCATGTGTGCCGTTTGTTATTGATTAATTTGAGCATATTGTCTGTGGCCTGTTTCCATTTGGGACAGTGCACTTTGTGACACTTGTGTCATGTGTTGTGCATTCCTTTGTTTGCTTTCACATTGCATGACATGCCATGGTGTGTTGGGTAGCGGAGATGGGGAGGGGTTTGGTGACATGGCGCTGTTTTCATGTCCTATTTTGCAAGGGGGTATTCATTCATGCAGCATAAATGTGTGTTTTTTTGTGCATTCCTTTGTTTGCTTTCACATTGCATGACATGCCATGGTGTGTTGGGTAGCGAAGATGGGGAGGGGTTGGGTGACATGGCGCTGTTTTCATGTTCTATTTTGCAAGGGGGTAGTCATTCAGGCAGCATAAATGTGTGTCTTTTTGTGACACAGCATTGGTTGTCTTTCGGTAGGTAGGGATGCACACAATGTAACACTTCCAGGTGACCAATCTCAGGCTGGTATGGTTGTGACAGTTGACTGTCCCTTATGTCTTCATCATTGATTGTCAGATGGTATGTGCCAGGGCTGTGTGCACTCCACAGGGGTGTGATTTTAGGGGAAGTAATTAGCCACCAGCTGCGTACAGGCTGCCTCACCATGTGCCCTTTCCCCTCCCATGCGCAGCGGCCGTGCATGTGGTTGGGGATGTGGGGGTACCACCATGTCCACCGGCATGCCCCGGTGGGTTGCAACGTTGTGCAGGACACATGCTGCCACTATGATCCTGCACACTACTGGGGGCGCGTATAGCAGCTGCCCACCAGAGCGGTCAAGGGAGCGAAAGCGTGACTTGAGCACTCCGAATGTGTGCTCCACTATACCCTGGGTTGCAATATGGGCTGTGTTGTATCTTACCACGGGTGGTGTGGTGGGGTTCCGAATTGGCGTCATCATGTGGGTGCTCAGAGGGTAGGCACTGTCCCCTCGGTAGGTGATGATGGGTATCATTAGTGGGGTTGTGACATTACTCAGTATCTGACATGCATGCATGTGCAGAGGCATTTATACTCACCAAGCAGCCATGTATCGCCATGCCGCCCAGCTTCTAGGTCCCGGTTTAGGGTTGACATTCTGTAAATGAAACTGTCATGGGTGGACCCTGGATAGTTGGCATATACTGAGGTGATGATTCCCTTGGCATCACATACTACCTGCACGTTGATGGAATGCCAGTGCTTGCGGTTTCTATAGATGTGCTCAGTTGCCCTGGGAGGACGTAGAGCCACATGGGTGCAATCAATGGCACCTAGCACTTTGGGGAAGTGTGCCACCCCGTAAAAATCCTGGACGGCAGCCTGCCTTTCTGCAGGTGTTCTGGGCAAGTATATGTGCCTGCAGACTTATGGGCGTGCAGTCATGATGGCCAACACCTGGTGTAGGCAGCGTGGCTGCGTGGCCTGTGACAGCCCCCCCCCCACTATGGCACTTGTCCGCTGAAATGAACCACTGGCCAAGAAGTGCAGTACATTGAGCACCTTTTCCAAGGGGCTCAGTGCTTGGGAGCAAAGGGTGGGTGATGTGAGGTCATCCTCCCAATCACTCACCAGGTTGAGTATTATGTGAGATGGAAACCTGTCCCGCCCATACACCTGGTCATCAGGCATCCCAAAAAGGCTGGTCCTGGGTGTAAAAATTCTGGCCCTGACTATCCTCCTCCTCCTGCGGTGTCCCACGACCACTGCTGCGAAGAAGGGTATATTCATCGTAGCGTCTGAGCTTGTTTGTTGTTTGCGCGCACTTTTATGCTGCGCGGGTCCGCGTACGCCTGCTTCCTGCTGGCGTACGTGTTTCCGGATTAGCGCTTCTTTTTTGCCGCACGTGTTTGCCCTGTTCGATTCCATGAATACGTGTTGTAGGCACGCGTGTGGGCGTTACGCGCATTTTCCTCCTGTACTTCCCCGTAACGCCCACATTTTCACGCGTTGTTCCCCATACCGTGTTACGCCCCGTGTTACGCCTAGTTTTGTTGTGTGCGCTGCGCTATGTGCACTTTCGCTGTGCGCGTAGCGCATGCCGTTTGATGACGTGTGCGCCTGCGTGCGCCACGCAGGATTTTAGCGCACATCCCAAATTTTACATGCGCACAGACTTCCATGAATCAATGGGCGCGGCTTTTGCACGCTTGCACTGCGATTTTCGCACTTGCGCTGCGATTCGCATGCTTTCGCACGCTTGCGCAGAGATTTTCGGTGCACATTCATTCCATGAATCGGCCTGAAAATGTGCAAAAATTCACCCTGGATGCTAAAATGAGTGTAAAACCATGTACCATACGTTGACGTATGGTTTTAACACTAGTTTAGCCCTCAAGGGGATACGAAAATTACATCCAGTGTGTCAATAACCTTGTTATTTATAGTTGATGGAAAAAGTGACACTGATTTGCATCTCATGCTGTAGCTAAGTACTAGTTGCTCCTTGTTTTCCAGAAGAAGCTCCTGTTGTTTAGGCTATGTCCCTTAACCAGGAGCAACTTTTAAAACCGGTTTAGCAATTATTTATTTGGATCCCTGAGATTCCCTTGTTCCACCGATGGGAGGCCAGATCTAAATGGTGCATAATTTAAGCCCCACTTCGTATGAAGAGAGACTACCGTGTGAATACAGTATCAAGAGAGGAGGTCAACTATTGAAAGGGCATTGACCTCTGAACTCCTATTTGCTGAGTCCAAATAGGTGAACAGTGTAAAGACAATTACACTGCTCTGGAGGGTTTCATGATCAAGTACTCTCAAGGTGAAAATGTTGTATTCATTACTCAAAGACTTAAGGGACGTGTCCTTTTCTCTTGGATTCACTGCGACACCCTACCAATTGCACTAGCAATTAGGGCAAGACATGAGGCATTATCGTCTCTAAATGCACCAATATAAGCTCAAAGAGACACCTTTCTCCAGCCTCATATCCGCACAGTAAATTCACCCAAGTGCCAAGAAGCTGTGGAGTGTGCATGGTGTCCTTCGCCTAACGGCTATATTAATGTAAATGACAAGCAATTTATGTGGTTCTTAGATCCATATCTCGCAGGTCCGGGATCGGAACCCCCTCACAATCTCGCATAGGATACATAGCAACAGCCACAAGTCGCAGGTCTGAGATCAGAACCCCTTCACAATCTCGCATAGGATACATAGCAACAGTAGGAAACCTCAAATAAAACACATCAGATCTAATTCACAATGAATACCCCATGGGCTCAGTGAGTCCAATTGATCAATCCATTCAATTACCCTTTGTAGCAATTTTCTGTGTAGATCGCCCCTTCCAGTTTCCTAATTTCACTTGTTGAACAATTATTACACACTTTAATTGTGCTACTGAGTGTGTAGCGACAGGGGATTTTAAGTTCCTAGTTCTAATATTGGACTTGTGCAGGAATGTTTAAGTTCAATGTTCTTTCCCGAGGTGGATGAGTGGTGCTGGTGCCTGTAATGATGTTTCCGCAGTGCTAGCCATTATGGCATGGCTGCGTGCCCCTGTAGACAGCCTTTCGTGTTTGTTCTCTGGTTTATTTGTGCTCATTGCTGAAATGTTCTGGTCACCTTATTATCAAAGTAGACCTGAGAATTTCAGGAGAGCTGGACAGTAGCAAAAAGATGCGCTGTCTAACTCCCCCTTGCATACATTGTCAGGAGTTCGCTCCCGACAGTAATGCATAGTGGGTGCTGGGAGCGCATTTCACAGAGACAGGCCATTCAAAGGGCCCATCTCTGAAATGCTGGAGAAAATAAAAAGCATTTCCATCCCCGTTTGGGGTGCAAATGCTAGTGGAACAGCATTGTGAATTTGGAAGTGTTTTTAATTAGGTAAAAACTCTTCCTTATTTTCACAAAGGAGGGAAAAGGGCATCTGAATGAGAGCATCTAAGATACGCTCATTCAGATATACTTCGAGAGTTGGGCTGTTTCTTTTCTGGCGCAAGTGAGGAGACGTGGGCCCGAAGTCTCCTCTCCTATTTCAATGAACCTCCATGGTGGAGGTGATCTGCCACTGAAAACTGTTGGAACCAAGAGCTTGTTTACCGTAAAACGGGCAACAGAAATCACTCGACCTTGCTTTTGATTGTCTGATGTGTCCTTACTCCTCTTCGGCCTTGCCACTGTTAACATTGTCTTACTGCAAGTAAACTCTCTTGGTTACAGTGTCCACCCTGAGCTATCCATCCCCGCGCCGCGCCTGCCTCGTCCGTTGTGCCCACATTGTTTCTTGTAAAGTGACCTACATTGTTCCCTGGGTGGAACAAGGTTGCCTGAGAATCTGCAAAATATGAAAACAAGATACTGACTGACATACAGTTCTATAATTTGCTGTCATTCAAGAAAACCTTGGGGGCAGACACTGACCAGCGGTCGGATAGAGACCACAATGGTCTGTGTCCATAGTGGGCAAGTGCGCACAGAGACTCGGGACGCACTGCGAGCCTGGTTCGCTTCTAGAAATCTTTGTTTCACCGCATTTCAATAAGGAATAAGGCAATGGCACGAAGTAGCATTAATTATGGGTAAAGATGGAGAGACCACGTAGGCTAAACGAGCTAGGAGAAAGTGAGTAATTCGGCCGAAACTTGGCAGCGCTCCATTGCCGGATGCACAAAATTAAAGTTATCAATGCGCTTTTCCCTTTTGGATTCAAGCCTCCGAATAGTCGGCCGGAAGCAGAATGGTGAGGGTCTGCCAAGCATGAATTACCTTTGCAAGCCTCCCATTATCAGGGGACATTTAGGATCTACCTAGAATTTGGGACAGAGTTTCCAATGAGAAAACATTTGACAATGTGTTTAGGAATGACAAACTGGGTATTGAAATAAACTGACTTTTGGAATGACAATTTATGGTGCAAACTGGGACCCTTCAGATGACCAAAGCATCCGACTGCGTCACTTTTTGGCGAAAACAGTGTTTGAAGTAGCGAAGGCATACATTATTATCCATATCATTAACTTTCACAGCTCAAATCTAGCTTGGGAGCAACAGAATGCTGTACAGATCATAGAACAAAACATTGATAGCAAGAATTTAACAAGTCAACAAGCAAACTTTAATAATAATTATCACAGTTCAATATGCGGGTGAAAGTGTACACAGAATAGCTGAAATCTAGTCTACACCGAGGTGTTGTTGGAAAAGCTAGGTCTTTGGTTCTTTCCTCAACTGAAGGAGACTTGGACCATTCTAGATTGCCAGTGGGATGGAATTCTAGAGTATCGGACTGTAGCAAGAGAAGGACTGTTTCATAGTTTTCACCTTGCAAGCCAGTCTAGTTTACAGTCTGGTGGTGGCCTTACCGCGAGATGACAGTGTGCCACCTGAACTTTTTAGTTTGGCAATCAAGTAGGCCGGTTAACCAGTGTTAGGGAAGATTTTTTTAAGTCCAACCTGTGTGGGACTTCACAAGACTTATCCCTTGGCATTAGGCACTCAACTCTTATTATAGACATGTACTACACAAGTCGGTAGAGTGGCTGTGCAGCCAGGCTTATCTTAGAAGGGGTAATGTGAGCAGTAGAGTAGCACAATGAAATCAGCAAACATAAGGAACCAAGTAAACACTTACACACTCAGTTATATTAAATTATTTATATATACACAAGGCAAATTAATCACACTATAAAGCAGCAACTACTAATAATAATATTCAATGGGAGAGGGAATAAAGTTATTTCAGAAACAATAATGCAGGTGAGTAATGTCATTCTATGCTACACAGTTCTAGCACATGGAGTGACATCAATAAACGTCAGTAATAGTAGATCAGCTTTTCACATTGAGCTTGGGAGGGAAGTTTTCAGAGTTAGAACACACTTTAGCAACTGTTACAATAGGATTTTCTCCCAGGAGGTATTTATGGTAGTCTTTTCCCCAGCAATAAGAGTGTCACACAATTAAAACCTTTGGGGGAACAAGTACTGCCAAAGCCAATAGGGTTCAGAAAAAGAGCCATTAGCAAACCGGGGCAGCCAAAGTCAATAGGACAGTTCCAGTTCTGATGCAGATCTTCTTAGAAAAAGTTCAACAGTCAGTAGTTCATTGAAGAAACCCAGTAGCTATGGGGAGCCTACCAGGTAGGGCACAAGCTGTTAGGCCTGCACAAGAGAGTTGAGGTCAACTCCAAAGGATTGAAAATAGCACTTCCCAAGCCAGGAAGCACAGAAAATGGCAAAAGGTAAATAAACCTCAAGCCCCACAGTACCTTAGAAATTAAAATGATGTTCCAGCTGACTTCCTTCCTGATGCAGACACTTGTTACTGCTTCTTGGTCGTGGTGACGAAAAGTGGGGACTTCTGGTGGGCTCCTGCAACAGCACTCCGGACAGGGGCTCGGCAGCACTGGTACCCACCTGATTCAGTGGCTCTTTGTGGTGTTGGTGCCTTTTTCTCAGCACTGAGGAGGAACGAATATGCCCGGTAGGACTTTCCTCAGTCACTCAGTCCTGGACTCTGGTGAGGGGACTTTTGATGAAGATGCCCTGCTTCTGTAGACTCACATGGATGCCTACGAAGTTTCAGCTGGATTCGATGTTCCGGAGACATTGCATTCGATAATGGTCCAGGTACCCCGGATATTGGGATTCTGCAGCCCAGCAAGGTAGTAGCAAGTCGGGGGATGAGCCAAAATGTAGCAGGGCTCAAAGCTAGTTGGTCCCATGAGCCTAAGGGAGTTAGTCATCCTTGGCAGAACTTCCCTGTTGATATGAAAATGAGGACAGTATAGCTGCAAGGCTTTGCCGGTGCTTTTGTGGTCCTGGGAGGTGCTGCTGACGTCTCTTCTCGTCCTCTTCTTCGGATTCCTCATTCCAGTGGTCGACCCTGCCTGTAGTCTCAAAATCCTCACCTTATATGCAAAATCCCATTCATTCACAGCCCTACAGCTGTCAATCACTCAGGGGGGGTCGTACTCTAGGACAGCCACCTGCCCAGTTGGAATTGTTTTCGGCCGCGCATGCCTACAGACAAAGGCCAGTGAAGTGTCGGGCTCCTCCCTCACTTCCTGCCTTCCCAGACACACTGAACTCTGCCAAAGGCAAAACACACAGAGGACTCAAACCTAGTCTAAATGATAGAGTAAAAGCCCAGAAGGAACTAACAAACGAGAAATGGTGAAAAAAGACATGTGCCATTTTGGAAAAATTGTCACCCATGAGTGCTGTACTGCAGATGAGATATCAGCCTGCTAGTACCCTGCACAAAAGGTAGTAAGAAGTAACCACTGCCACCAGCCATTCCAGTTAGTGTAACAAAAAGTTACATGAGAAGTCAGATAAGGAGTTACTATATAACCCCCCAGCACTCCACATAGGGTGGTGTGTGCTGGATTCACAAACAAGAAAGGTAGGTAAGATAAAAGTACTCACTATTCTTGAGAAGTGTAGTTCACACAATAACATGTATTTAAACATCAGGAGAAGTCCAACTGACTTCTAAGTGGTACTGCACAGGGGCTGCTTTGTGTCATTATGCAAAATGCAGATGCCTATGGAGTTTACCGGACTCCATTGAACAGTAAGAATTAAAAAAACCCAGTCACAGAAAAATACATGAGTGAGTAGTGTGAGAAACCAGAAGGTGTCTCATCCACTAGTCCCTGTGGATCTCTCTCTCTCAGGTGGCCAGGGCAATGTCTTTTGCCTTTGGATCCAGACCCTGGGGGTGGACCAGTGCGGGAGGATCACCTGGGTGATGGGTCTTCGGGGCGTGGGAGTGCGACACCGGATGGCGAGACGTGGTATCCCTTCCCCTGTAACATCTTTACCCCATCCTACCAGGTAGGATATGTGGGAACTTTACCCCCCCTTCTTTCCCTTCACTAAGACTTCCACACGGACAGCCGCTCTGGGAGAAAACAGACTCACATCCGAGAAGTGTGCCTAACATGTCCCGCTACTATTGTCAGGCAAAGTCAGGCAATTACTGACAATCACTCACACCTGACTTCCATCAAACTTCCCTACACAGATAATAGGTGGAGCATGAGAGCACACACTGAGCGAGGCAAAGCACACAAAGGAAAAACAGTTTCAAGTCTGCAGCTGAACGAGGGGAGAAAGACAGCTAACCAAGAAGGGTTCGCAAGGAGGAAAATACCCTTGACTTTTTTGGCACGAAATCGTTACTTTCAATAAACCTTCGAGTCTGTAAGCATAAGGCCAGGAAACCAGACTGAAGAATTCTGCATTGTGTGTCAGAGATACCGGGGGACCTCCTGTGTAACCGATCAAGGCGGGGAGGAGCAGCAGCCGCCATGGTATCATCCTTGGGTTCAAGAACAAAGAAGCGCCAGAGACATCAATACAGCTGGTGAGTTGGGGAGACAGATGCAAGACCGGTCTGTGTGGAAGTCAAGGTTCCAAGCGGCAACATTTTATTACAAGCGCTAGAACGAACATTATTAAACGCGTGTGATGTAAGACGCGCGTAAAGCTAAACGACTGATGAATGTTTGACCTTGAGGTGGAAAGATACAATACCATTGACAGAGTGGTCCGACACTGTGAATGTGCTCAATGGAAGGTCTCTGTAAGGTATCTCGCTAAAAAGTGGTAGAAACGAAAGTGGAAGATTGATTACAACATTGTACAAAGGGAATTGAAGTGGTCCTGCAACGGTTTAAGCAATAGCGATCACACATTCGAAAGTCTTTGATTCTGATATCAAGAAGAAACCATAGAAAGTGAGATTACATGGTCCGAGCCCGAACGAGGGAGACCAAATGTGAATATTGAGAAAAAAGGATCCGAGTCTGAACGAGGGATATTCATGATCCAAGCGCAATCGAGGGAGATCCATGATCCGAGCCTGAATGAGGGAGACCAAGTGTAAATATTGTGGTAAAAAGGGGGTCCAAGTCAGAAGGAGGGAGACCTATGATAAACACTGAAATCCTGATAAGAGTGGAACTTTGATATTTTTTACGACATGCCCTCTGCAGTAAGAGACGGTTATTGGAAAAGAGGCATTGGCTGAAGGCCCTGATATCTATGCTTTGAACTGTATCCACGTGGCAGAGAAGCCAGATGGTTTGTGAAGCTAGAACATGCCACCTTGTTCCATACTTAAAATGTGGGCAAGGGAAGCCAACTGGTTAACCTTCATGACATTATTTCTTGAACACTTTCCTTTTTGCATACACAATTGTCCCACAGCCTTTTGTATGTAGAAGTAAGGATTGGTAATAGGTTTATTAGTATAGGCCCTTTTATATTGACAGAGAATCGACTAGAACTGCGTTATTATTTGATGATCGTAGCTTGCTCCCATCCTTAGATTTCGGTTAGATAGGGATTCAACCAACCCACTGAAGTTCAATAAACACCCCTGATCTGTGATCACCTGTGTCTGTCTTCACTGTTTGATACCAGGCCTTCCTTACATGTGGTGTCAGGAGAGGGGTGTGACTCAATTGAGACAAGTTGGGGGACCCTACAATTCCAGAAACTTAAGTCACAGAGCCTCAGATGAAAGAATCTATAGGCTTTGACTTTTGTAGAGATAGGGACACTACTATCCCTCCAGTAAAGAGAGGGATGGTTCCCACGGACTTAAGTCTTAATACCCCTCTTAGGGTTGTTATAGAAGACTGGTCCTAAAATCTGGAATAGCCTGGAAGTTTGGCCTGGATGACCTAGCAGGCATCATAGATCCAGACTTCCAGGGAGACAAAGGTTCTCCTACAGAAGCATGGCGAAACTCCTTTTGAAAAACATTGTGGGGACAAAATTGCACAGGGAATTCTTGAGAAGGCTCCATTTCCTCGTTTTAAGGAACAGAGTGAACTAGAAGAAACAGAGGTAGCTTAGGATTTGGAGAGGCTGAGAAACCACCCATCATTGAGGCAAAGAGACGTACAACCTACCATCCTTCCCGATTTAGCTTTCACCAAGCGAAATGATCCAGTACTCGCAGAGGCTTTCGTACAAGTGATTCCTGAGGGAGAAAGACGAGAAAAGGGGAGCCCTTTTTTTTCTTCCTGAAAAAGAGATTACTGTATAGAAAGGAAACCTCCTAAAAAGGCCTAACTAAAGTTCAATTAGTAATCCACAAGACCCATTGTAAGATCGTGTTAGAGATTGCACATTCTCATTTGACAGGGGAACATTTGGTACAATCTAAAACCCAAGCCCACATCAGTGGGAAATTCTACTGGCCTGGTATCCATATAAACATAAAGGACTTCATCCAGACATGTGAAATATGTCAGAAAACCAGTGCACATATTCCCTTACCTGCCCCTCCAAACCCCTTACCAATCATAGAAGTTCCTTTCTCCCGAATTTGGATGGATATCATTGGGCTGTTGGAACCTCTAGACTGGGTAATAAATATGTCCTTGTAATATTTGATTACGATACCCAGAGGCATTCCCCAGACGGAACAATACAACCCAACAGATCTTAAAACATCTTCTACCATTCTTTTCTAGGGTTGGTTTCCATAAGAAAATTCTAACAGATCAGGGATCCAATTTTATGAGCAAGTTGATGAGTGAGGTCAAGGAATTACTACATATCTCCACCTCAGTTTGCCACCCTGAAACGGACAGATTGGTGGAGAGATTTAATAACACCCTTAAGATGATTTTGAGAGAATTGGTAGATCACGATGGAAAGGACTGGGATAGCATCATCCCCATGTTCCTATTTGCAGTAAGAAAGACCCCTCAGGAATCCACCGGTTCTCTCCTTTTGAACTACTTTACGGCAGAGAACCAAGAGCTGTCTTAGACATGCTCGGAGAGACTGGCAAAGAAATAGAAGAGGCGCCTATTCCCCTTTCACAAACAGCCACCCGATTACGAGAGAATATGAACCTCCGTTCGAAATTTAGTCTACACTCACATGGAAAAAGCTCAAGCCCAACATAAGTCCACCAAATTTAAGATCCTTTTCAGTAGGACAAAAAGATATTAGGCCATTTACCTACCTTTGAAAATAAACTTGCCTCAAAGTGGCCTGGACCATATGAGCTACTAGAACAAACAGGGTCCTGTACCTATAAAATAGCCCAACCTGATAAGAAGCAAAATAAAACACCTTCACCATGTAAATCTCTTAAGGGCGTGGAAAGAAAATCCTTCCGCTGCCTCAACCTCGATATCGTCTGGTTTAATACCGGAGGAGATAGACAATTCAGAGATTATTTCCCAAGGACTATCTAGACAGCAGCAACAAGATTTAAACAACCTGGTCATGGAATTCCCCGATGTATTCTGCGAAAAACCAGCAAGAGTACTTATTATATCAGAACTCCAGTGGTAGAAATGATAGTAGAATATTGATCACAACATTGTACAAGGTGAATCAAAGTTGTCGTGCAACGACTAAGCTAAACCCATTGCACATTCCAAAGTCTTCGATTTTGATATCAAGAGGAAACCGTAGAAAGTGAGATTACATGGTCCGAGCCCAAACGAGGGAGTCCAAATGTGAATATTGTAAAAAAGGGATTCAAGCCCGAACAAGGGAGATCCATGATCTGAGCCCGAACGAGAGAGATCCATGATCCGAGCCCTAACGAGGGAGACCAAGTGTAAACATTGTGGTAAAAAGGGTTTCCAAGCCTGAAGGACGGAGACCCACAAAGCTAACTGGAAACGAGAACTTGTGCATGTGAAGATCCCGATAAGAGTGGAACTTTGATATTGGTTTGTTACGACAGGCCCTCTGCAGTAAGAGACTGTTATTGGAAAAGAGTCTTTGGCAGAAGGTCCCAATACCTATGCTTCGAACTGTATCCTCGTGGCAGAGAATCCAGAGTGTGTGTGAAGCTCGAACGTGCCTCCTTGCCCTGTGCTGGCCACGCGGGGAAGGGAAGCCAACTGCTCAACCATCCTGACATTATTTCTTGAACAGTTTTCTTTTTGCATGCACAATTGTCCCATACCCTTTTATATTTAGAAGTAAGGACTCGGACTGCATTATTATTTGATGGTCATAGCTTGCTCCCATCCCTAGATTTAGGTTAGATAGGCATTCAACCAACCCACTGAAGTTCAATATACACCCTGAACTGTGATCACTTGTGTCTGTCTTCACTATTAAATACCGTGCCTTCCTTAGTGGCAAAAAGCTCCACTCACTCAGGAGGTTAAAAATCAAAGAGATCCCAGATTCTAGCAAAAGGGCTGGGGGTCTCGAAAATTAAAGGGAATTAGCACAGAAACTGAAAATTCTCCCTAACAACCGGTTGTGGCTGCCTTGCAAGTGAGGCATACCATTTTTAATTAGATCTTAGCTGGGATGGAGTGCCAGTGCAATACGCAAGGTGGGGTTGGTGTGATCTAATTTTCTACAGCCGTTGAGGCAAGACACAGCATGGCGAGCCGCTTTGAGTGGGGGAACCCTGCGAGGAGGGTATTACCCCCGGAAATGTGCACAACCATTGGGCAGACCTTGGGCAGGAGAAAGGGCTATATTTTGCGGAGTAGAGATATCCGATATCAAGATCTTTGAGCCTTTTTAGCAAAGCCCCATCATTGTATTCAGATATCCACCTGCATTCAGCCATGAAAAATTGGACGTATGTTTTGCACTACAGATTAAGGCTTCATTACTCCCAGTCCTACTCTTTCTCATCGCAGTGCTTGCTTTTTGAGCAGAAACCTCCATGACTGCAACCGATTTTGAATTTATTTTGATTCTGCTCCTTTCTTCAGGTGGTATAATACACCATTATCCCATAATCACTCAGTGATGATTTTCAAGATGATCTTGCGCCCATCCATCCCAGTAGGGGGGCGCCAAAGCGTGTCGTGAAAAATCTGATAAGAGTAAGACTAAGAATAATGAAAATTACCTGTCAAAAATCAGTTACCCACCATCTCCCTCAACCCTAGTCCTTACTTTTGACGAACACAAAAACTACTGATGAAGGGGCCAATGATAAACTTCACAGACTGTTAAGCATGCTGCTTTCACAGAGTGATAGGGTCCAACCAAATTGGTACTGTGCTAATGTCTTGGATAGGAACATCTCAGGCATTCGCCCATGAGGTCGCCATACCCCTCACCATTCTTTCCTGAACCCTTATAGGAAACAGAAGAGCTGCTGACAGATGCACGCAGCAGTTTGTCAATATGATCTATCAGCTGATGGAAAACACAGACACTTTTCTACAAGCACCTCAACATTAGAGACAACTGTTCTGTTCATGAACCGTAGGCCAACACCGCCCCCTTTATGTACAGATGGCACCATTGCTCCTCCTCCAGAGAGGAAGAATTCTGACAGAAAGAAGGCAACACCATGCCCTAGGATTTGAGATGTGACCTGTCCTCTCTACTAAAAGTGGTGACACAAAACTAGCAATTTTTGGTGAAATATGAGATGCAAGGTCTTAATTGCACCCAGTCTGTGGACTAATGCAATGGGGACTACACATATGTTTTTTACCATCAACCATTTAATTTAATTGATTCAGTAGGCTCAAATGGGGGACTTTGTAGGGCTGGAAAATCAGGGGTAGATCCCAGAGAAAGCACGCCCGAGGATACCATTAGACTTGTCAAAGAGAAGCTCATTACCAATCTTGTAATAAGGAAATCACCTTCTGAACAATCACCCATGGTACCTGGGAGACTCTGACACATACTTCCCCCCTATTACTCCAACGTCCCGTCCCCTTTCCTCCATACTGTATGGGCGTCCCTCGCTAGGGACGGGAGACGGAATCTTTTTCACCAGAAAGATAATCTTCCCCGTTAAATAGAAATGTGCGTGCAGCGTGGCCCTGGGAGCATGCGCTTCTCGATTCCGCCCAACGGTGCCACTCCTTAGTCCTCTTTTCTGCGTCGACGGGAACAGACCGCTTTCACCAGCACTCCTGGGTTAGGCCTCCGGCCTAGTAATTGCACATGCTCTTCCCCGGAGAAGTATTTTTGTCTTCTTTCCCTTATTTCAACCACTCTGTCCTCTGGCACCACGCTCCTCATCAGCGCAGGTCGACGTCAGCGGGATTCAGCCAGTGTCCAGCCTGCAAAGGTCTCTTACCTATGCCTGACCCTCATGCTCTATGCCTCCGCTGCCTTGGCCCTGACCACGGCTGGGAGGGCTGTACCGGGTGCAACGCGCTAACACTGCACACTCTGAAGAACGGTTTAGCCAGGTGTAGGGAGTTCTTTGTAAAGTCGCCTCCAGAGGTCCAAAAGGAGTTTGTGAAACACAAGACCAGGCCCAAGGTAGGGGCACCGTTTCATCTGCACCCGCAAAGGCAACTCCTTCCCTAGGAAACGCATGAGTGGGAGGGACCTATCAGGTCCTAGTACCAGTGCAGGCACAGAGGCTGCTTCAGCTACCGGCCGAGGGGTCTCTAGATCCCACCGGTGACTACACAGAGGGACCGCAAGGTTCTATTAACAGATGTCTACAGGAGGGGCTACGCCCTAATACCAGACAGCTATCTGAGGGGAGCCTGTAAGCAGCACTACCAGCGCCACAGCTGAGGGCACTTCACTTCCCAGGCACCGTCCTGAGGTGCAGGGTAGGCCTCAATGTCCTGGAGGAAGTCGGGCTCAGCGTGGCAAGCGCTACAACACAGGCACGTGGCATGCAGCCGGACAAAATGGGACCGGGCCTGACAAAATGGCGGCTCGCCCGACACCATCCCCTTTGGGGACCACGTAGGGGAACAAATTTCCAGGTGTGACTGGTCATCGCCTGGCACGTGGCCTACGGCGTATCCATCAGCGTCGCAGGGTAGATACACCTCGCCAAATACTGTAAGACAAGGTGTGCCCACGTCTCAGCAACCTCCAGGTCCCGCACCCAGGCCCGCTCCACCAAGCATTCCTCCGGCCTGTGAGGACAGGCTTTTTGAGAAATTCCTGACTCTCATTGCAGATGGGCATCATCCTCAAGGATGTGATCAGGGACATGCTCCCTCTGGTACAGCCTCTAGCACCCACAACCACCCCGCCCTTGGGTCCAGCTCCTCCGGGCCCAATGCAGCCCCAGCTGCCTGCTCCAGTCCCCACCACACCGGCTCCAATGCCTTTGCCAGACACAGCAGCCCTGTATCCGCAGCCGCAGGTTCCCGGCACCTATTAGTACACCACAGCTCCTTGCTCCCAGCACTTCTCCAGCTGCACCGGACCAGCAGGACACATGGTGGACACCAGGAGTAGGGCCCCCGACACGCCCTCATCAGCCAAGGCCTTTCATGAACGTCTTGCAGGCCTGTCTGACTATTTGAGGCTCCCACAGCCTGAGGTAGAACAACAAGAGGCGGGGGTATTGGCAGAGGTCCTCACCCTACGCCCCATGGCTAGAACAGGGATTCCAGAGCCCCTGCACTCCTGAGTAAGGAGGAGAAGATCCTGGAAGTGTATGGAAAGAAAATCTGTTCCAAAGTTTCTCTTCATCTGCGCCAGTCCAATGCAGATGCCATGCTGGCTGCTGTCAACCAGAGGCTTTGGTGAGAGATTGGCGATTTTCTTCCATAACTCCCTGTGCAGAGCCAAGTGCGCTTCAAGGCTAGGCTGGCTGAAGCCAAAATTGTAGCGTAGGACATAATGGAGTCCATAGTGGCGCACACTGACACCTCAGGGCGTGCCATATGTATCGCTACCGATATGCGAATTACGGCCTGCCTGTGGGCTGCGAAGTTCACCCCGGATGTCCAGGAGCGTATTCTGGACCTTTCTTTCGAGAGGGGTGATATGTTCCATTCCACTACGGACAAGGAACTCGATGAGAAGAAGAACAGTTTGCAGGTGGCCAAGTCTTTCTTGATCCTCACTAAGTCCGCTACCAAGACATACATTCAGGCGTACCAGCGCTCAGACAAGGGTCAATTTTTTGGAGCCTTCAGGGCATTCCAGGAGAGACGGTCCAGGCAACCGGACAGATCACTGAGCCAGCACAGACGCAAGCAGCAGAAGGCAGCTCATGAGGGCTTTTTCCAGTCCCCCTCCTGAGCCCCAGCCTCAGAGGGGAGTGAAAAAGCATGACAGCCATCTAGATCCACGTGTTTCCGGGGGAGGCCAGGCTTGCCCTTCACACTCAATGCTTGTGGACAAAGTTCACAGACCCATGGATCCTCTCAGTAGTATCCACAGGCTTCCGGCTCCCTGTACCTCCTTCTCCTCCCATCTCCCCTCCGCTCCCACAGATTGGTACAGCAACTGTGTTGGCGGAAATTTGCTCGCTCGTAGAAAGTCAGGCAATGGAGGAAGTCCCAGCCCCTCAGCGGGTCTGGGCTTCTATTCACGGATTTTCACCATACACAAGAAGAACCAACTGGCCTGAGAGTTGTGTTGGACCTCTCCATCTTGAACCTTTCCCTTCCTCTTCAAAGGTTCAAGATGGTTACCCCTGCGCTTATAGCAGAAACATTGTGTGTGGGAGACGGGATGTGAACCCTGGATCTGAAGGAGGCCTACCTACATGTCCCGATCTGGCAACCTCATCTGTCTTTTCTGAGGTTCAGGATCATGGGTTTTCATTTCCAAAACAAGGTTCTACCCTTTGGTCTCAATTTGGCCCCCAGTGTCTTTACAAGGCTTATGAACGTGGTGGCTTCCCTGTTCAGGGTCACCACATCTACCCATGCCTAGACGACTGGCTCGTCAGGGCAAGGTCTCCGGGAGGTAGTCCACCACACCGCCTCCTCCCTCATGAATACATTACACGAGCTGGAAATTTCCATCAATCTCAAAAAAAAATCACTGTTGGAGTCCAGGCAGAGTCTAACCTTCCTGGGCCTCATCTGAAATATGAACTCGAAGAGGATTTTCTTCTTAGAGGACAAGATCACAGCCATCAAGAGGGCCACGGGGCATTTTCTCAGCAGAGCAGTGACCTTGGCGTGGTGGTACCAACACCTCCTGGGCATCATGGCGGCATGTCTCCTCGCAGTGCTGCATGCATACGAGGCTCAGTATGGGGCGCTTGCAGTTGCACTTCGCAGCTTCCTGGAGTCAGGAGAAGGGTTCCCAAGCGGAGCAGATCAGCATCCCTCATCATCTCCACCAGGACCTAGTCTGGTAGAGCACGGACAACAACCTCCTGCGGATAGGCAGGCCTTCCATCCTCCAGCACCTCATGTCACAATCACCACAGACTCGTCCCTGGAGGGCTGAGGAACTACCTTAGGCAGCCACAGTGTCTGTGGGGTATGGTCCTGTCAGAAGCAGGCGGCTTACATTAACTGGCTCGAGTTGATGGCCATCTGACTTGCCCTCAAAGCCTTTTCCCCAATGATCAGCGGCCAAGCGATCCTCACTCAAACGGACAGCCACACCAGCATGTATTACATCAACAAGCAGGGTGGCACCAGGTTTCCTCCCTTCTGCACGCTAGCAGTCAACATTTGGGAGTGGGCTCTGCAAAACAACATGCACTTAGCAGCAATCCACTTTCCCGGAGGTGTCCCACCTGGAACCAGACAGGCTGAGCCCATGGGGTGTGGACAATTACAAATGGCAGTTGGCCGAACAGGTTCTTCAGGAGATCTTCAACATGTGGGGTCATCCTCAGGTAGATCTCTTTGCCACCTGGTCCAACAAGAGGTGTCCACAGTTCGCATCCTGACAGAGACAGGACTGGGGCTCTCTGGACAACACAATGCAGATCGAGTGGAACAACATGAACGCGTATGCCTTCCCTTCCACTCCCCTGGTCCACAGGGTAATCTGCAAGATCAGGGAGGCCTGGCACCTCTGTATCATCCTGATAGCTCCGTGGTGGCCATCAAGGCCATGGTTCTTGGAACTACTCAGCCTGTTGTATCAGGCCCTGGTACACCTTCCGCTGGGCCCAGCACACCTACTCTCTCAGCAGGGAGGAAAGGTCATCCTACCCGCCCCCCAGAAGTTGGCCCTTGCAGTGTGGTTCTTGAACAGGTCACACTGAGGCATCTGCATCTGTAACAAGCTAACCTAGGCATTATACAGGGGGCTAGGAGCGATGCTACCAGGAGCCAGTACAAAAGTAAGTTGACTAGGTTTTGTCACTGGGCGAAATCAAAGCAGGTCGATCCGTTGACCTGTACGTTGGACGATGTGCTATCCTTCTCGGCACACCTCGCGCACTCGAGGGTGCAAGTAGACACATGCTGCACCTCTTGAAGCCATTGGAGCCTACAGGAACTCAGAGGAGGAGGTATTTTCATCCTATAATCCGGTGGTTAAAAGACACTTGGCGGGCCTGTCCAGGCTTTATCCGCACATCAAGAAACCACATCCAGTGTGGGACCTCAACGTAGTGTTGAGCGCCCTGGCGCACAAACCATTCGAACCTATAGCATCCGTCGACATCAGGCTAGTCGCCATTAAGACAGCCCTCCTGATGGGCCTTACCTCGGCACGCCGGATTAGTGAAACCCAGGCGCTGGTGGCTTCGGAACCTTATACTACTTTTCATAAGGACAAGGTGGTACTTACAACTCATCCCGCATTCTTACCTAAGGTGGTCTCCTCTTTTCACCTGAATGAGGAGATAGTGCTAGCAACGTTCTTCGCAGACCCCAAGGATGACGCTCAGAGGGCTTTGCACTGTCTGTATGCAAGGCGTGCGCTGAGATACTACCTAGACAGGATGGAGAGCTTCTGCAAATGAGATGCCCTCTTTGTCAACTTTGGTGGATCAAAGCCTGGCTGTCACGCCTCCAAGGCTTCCATAGCAAGGTGGATGGTTACGGCCATCAAGGAGGCCTACAAGGTGCAGCACACACCTCTTCCAGCAAATATGCATGCCCACGCGATTATGGCTAAACCCATGGCTGTTGCCTTCCAGAGCCATGTTCCATGGCAAGTCATCAGAAAGGCGGCTACATGGGCTACGCCCTCAGCCTTCTGCAAGCACTACTGCTTGGATGCCAGCTCCAGGTCTTAAGAGAGCACCTCTCCACCCTGGGGCTACATTCAGTTGTAATCGCCCATACAGTATGGAGGAAAGGGGATGGGACGTATGAGTAATTATAAGTTGCTCACCGTAGTGATCAACGTACTCCTAGTCCATAGTCCCCTTTCCTCCATACGTCCAACCATCCTCCCCACTAATAAAACTGGTGTCTTTAGGCAATGGTAATATTGTCGACGCGTCAAAGGAGACGGAGGAGTGGCACCAGTGGGCTGAGTCAGGAAACGTATGCCACCAAGGCCGCACCCCCGCACGCATCTAAATTTAATGGGGATGCCCATACAGTACGGAGGAAAGGAGACTATGGACTAGGAGGACGTTAGTCACTACGGTGAGAAACGTATAATTTTTGGTAGTTGGGAGTGAAGTTCCATTTAGGAAGTAAAACTATAATTTCCATTACCAATAAGGGCATTTCTTTTCAGGCGAGCAAAAACATCTGTTGCCTCCAAAGCAGAAATCTTGCTGTACTCCATACACCTTTGCATCTAGAAATTTAGGACAATTCCTTAAAGTTCTCTTCAGATCATGCGTTAACAATATTAGTGCTCTTTCCTATAACACTGCTCTGATGGTACCAATGATTGGCACTGTTATTTCGACAAGTGGAGGAGATCTGTAAATCGGTGCCAGTCTATACAAATAAACCCCATAGAATGTACCGAATCCCACATTCTTAATTATATGCTCCACTTGTTAGACTCGATGTTAGTATTCAACTCTATAAAGCTCCACCTGGCGGCCTTATCAGCTTACAACACCTCTCAGAGTAAAGTATCATGGTGGAAAGTTCCAGTCATTAAGGCATTCATCGAGGGAGTCAAAAGACTCCACCCTCGCCAGGCTGGCATCTCAATGAAATACTTGCAAAGCTCATGGGACCTCCCTTTGAGCCTACGCATAAGTCAAGTCTTAAACACCTGACATACAAGACTGCCTTCTTAGTGGCTATTACTTCCATAAGAAGAGTTGGTGAACTGCAAGAATTGTCAGTGCAGGACCCATTCTTTGGCATACACAAGGACACATTGGTTTTACGTACACACCCTAGGTTTTCACCTAAATTAATTCCAAATTTCATGTGGACCAATCCATTGAGCTATGGGCCTTCTTCCAGAATCCAACAAGCTCAGCTGAGAAGAAACTCCATACACTAGATATAAGGAGGGCGGACCTTTACTAAGTAAACAAGACAAGACCGCTTAGAAAAACAGACCAACTGTTTGTCTCCATAGCACCAGGCAGAGAACAAGACTGCATTTCCAAGAATGCCATCTCAAGGTGGATAGTCAGATGCATGCAACTCTGTTACTCATTATCAAGCAAAACTCTGCCTTTCACACCAAGAGCTCACTCCACAAGGGGTACAGGAGCTACTTTGGCCTTTATCGCAAATGTCCCACTAGACACCATTTGCAAAGCAGCTACACGGAGCTCAGTAAATACTTTCACTCGGCACTACTACATTGACACTCATTCCAAAGCAGGTACACAGGTGGGACAAGCAGTTCTAGAACATCTATTTGCCGCTGGACCTTCTCACAACCCACCACCTTCTACTAATACTGCTCGCTAATTTATGCATAGCATGTGATCTAGGCAGATGCCACAAGCCTCAGAAGGGATACATTACTCAACGTAATTGTATTTCTGATGCTTGTCTCTGCTTAGATTCACATGCTCCACGCCTCCTCCCCTTGGAGAGAAGGTGCATGGATGTTTATATGAGCTTATCTGATACATATCTGATTTGATACACCTGTACTCACGCTACACTTCATGCTACCTCATGTCAGAAACAAGACAGTCTGGGGGACCTTGACACGTAGGGGGACGTGGCTGCAGTGGACGTCACACTGGGGATGGTGTTGCTGGCGAACCCTGTCGGCATCCCTTTTCGAGTTTCGAGGGCAGCAACTGTGGTCCTCCTCGGCTTCCGCTGGATGTTGGCCTGTGCGTGGCATGTGAATATATATAGCTAAAACAAGTAAATATGGACCTTTTTTGTTATAAAACTGAGTGTCTTTTCTAAGCAATCCTAAAACCAATCCACCTCTCTAGATTTTCATATTCGACTCGTTTCTCAATTCTTTTAAATTTTGGATGCAATGTTATAAGTATCCTCCTCAATGTTACAGAAGGGCCAGGGGGTCTGTAGATGAGGTGAATAGTTAGGGTTTGGGAGTTAACCAACGGGTGTTTGACAGTAAGGACTTCACAAGAGGAGGTGAGTTGTGTTGAAAATGGTCTCATGGAGAGGTTGGATCTTGCAATGATGTCAATGCCCCCCCTCAAACTTTATCTCTGTCCTGTCTAAGGATGGTGTAACCGTCAGGGATGGCTAAAGCACGAATAGGTCCTGCGGCTTCATGCAGCCACGATTTAGCAATAGCTAGGAAGTCCAACTTGTCAGCCAATATCAAGTCCGATACGTCAGTGGCATGCGTGACCAGAGACCTGGCGTTTATTAAAGCTGCTTTGAGAGGGGGGGCAGTGGCTGAAGTTTTGGTTACTGTTCGATTATTATCAGATTTGGGACCAATATAATGCTTGGAGGTGACATGATGGCATGGCATGATGGTGGTATGGTTGGCAGTGGTGCTGTTATGGCCATAATGCAAGTTGTTTTTCTTGTTTATTGAGGGTAGGGATCTGGTAAGTGGTTTGAAGATTTTGGGTAGTCTAGCGCGCAGTCTGGAGTTTCTTCAATTTAAGGTGCATGGGTTACTTAGGGTAGGGCAGATAGGTCCTGCTGTGGTTTGGGTGTCTGTCAGCATTGTTGTTGGGCTAGTGGCCACTTGTGCGTTTAATGGAAAAAGCCTAAGGTATAGTAGTAGATTGATAGTAACAAAGGTACTAATGGTGCATGGGTTGTAGGCTGTGGTGACCATGTTGTGATAGCATTTAGTTATGACTGGTTGTAGTGTCAAGCAGTATGGGCTAGGAGAGTTAATAAGCTGAGTTAGTCTAGTAGTGCAGTCAAATAGCAATTTGCAATAGTGGGATAGGCTAGTTCGACTAGATGCTAGGCAGGTCTGAGTCAAGCAATATAGGCCACGACATGCAATTACTGTAACACAGCAGTCAAATAACAATTTGCATTGGTGGGATGGGTTAAATCTACTTTGGCCTTGGGTGGCTAGATACTGAACAGGTCTAAATCTAAGTCAAGCAATATAGGCTGAAACATCTGATTATTGTAACATAGCAATCAAATAACAATTCGCATTGGTGGGATGGGCTAATTCGACTTTGGCCTTGGGTGACTAAATGCTAAGCAGGTCTAAAGTCAAACAATATAGGCTACAGCATGTGGTACGCTAGATTGAGCTAAAGGTGTGGGAAACAGTAATCAATATATAGCAGTATATAGGAGCTATGGAAGTAGTAGCATAATCTCAGGGCTGCACAATGTAACTAGGTCTAAAGAACGCTGTACTATGTGTGTGCGGTGATGAGCCCACCTATACATGTGATGAAGCTGAGGTATAAAAGACAGAAAACCAAACCTTCACAGTGCTGCAGTTAATTCACAACGGTATATGATCACATAGTATATAACCTTCATATAAGCGTGAGTAACTCTAAGCTCATGGGGCTATAAATAGGGCAAGAATCTTAGCTCGATAGTTAAGGTAGGGAGCAACATGTACATATGGTTTGAGAGGCAAAGAGCTGTGGCTGACGGGGACTGGCAATAACGCCGCAGCGGTGACTTTGGGATTTTTGCCTCGACTACGTTATAGTCGCCAAAGGAATGGTTCGATCGTGAAAGGTTATATGTTGGTAGTCTGCCGCAGTGATTTCTGGGCGTCTGGGCCGGTAACAGTTATTGTTTAGAAGTGGGCCGGTGTAATGATAGTTAGGGGCTTAGGAGTCATACCTTATTCAGCAGGCAGCCGAAGTTAGCGTCGCGCAACAGGCGCAGAAGAAGGCCTTTTCATGCCGGGCCTTCTCGTGCGAGGGCCGGCTTCTGCCTGCCGGCAGATGTAGCAGGATACAAAAAGGAAGCCCGTTGCTTAGCAACAGTAAACAGCCTCGATATGGGGCCACGTTGCGCCGGCCATCTTTCGATCAGGCAATTATTTGTAAGCAGCTGATCTGGGTCCTCGGAGAGGAGCCGGGTGCTAAAATCAAGCAGATTGTTTCTTTGAAGGTATGGAGGGGCTCAGGATATGCTCACCAATGTGTTTGTAGGCAAATCAGGGGTCAGGATGTTTAATCCTGGTCGATTGCAGTGTCACGGCAGATAGCAAGGGAATAGGAAATCCTGTTTCTTAGCTCCAGTCCAGAAGGTGAGAAACAGAATAAGCATCGACATTACACAATGCTCATCAAGCTACAGCGGGAAGCATAATGCACCATCACACACAAACTACAACTAAACAATAGCCCGAAGGAAGTCACGCCACGGAAACCAAAGAACTAACTGAAAGACAGTCATGTTAGGAGGAAACTAACGACTGACTACACAACGCTGACCTGGACGGATGCACTAAGACGCCTCATCAACAGCACTCCGACCCTGAACCATTCATAGCCTCAAACGACAAGTATCACATTAGATAACAAGAGAATAGATAGTACCAACCCAGTTCAACACCCGAAGGAAAGGTTCAGGCACACCTATGACTCCATACAATGCTCACTATGATACAGCTGGAACTGCGCAGCACCAGCACAGCGAGACGGCCCACAAGGAACCAACAACAACCCCACCCACAGGGATACAGAGCAAACGGAACCAGAAGTACCTGAATCAGGATACAGACCCACTAACCCAACCCTAAATTTTCTGCATAGTTAACCCACACAAAAGTCACACAACCATTTCTCCCCCAGCAATCCACACGCACTTTACCACACTGCATCAACAACACAAACAGCACCTACAGCACACAAGGTCTCGCCCGATCCGACACTTGCACCAAAGCCCAGCACTCAGTGTATACCGAGCTGAAGCAGCCAACAGCACACCACTCCTCCCTCTCTCCTACTCCCCTTTTATGCCGCTAATGTGTAGGCCAGCCACCAGACCTGCCATATAGCCATAAAGCCATTTTGGAGAACTGTAGTACTGATGGGACTTTGTATTGGAATATTCTACTCACCAATTCACCAAAAGCCTGTTTTGCACACTTGGCATCCTAGACTGTTGAATGGATCATGCTAATTTCAGATGACCAAATAAGGTACGATTTCGTCCCTTTCATGTGCCCAGGTGCTACTGGTTGAGACAGTGCATTTTCTTAGTGCGTTTTTTAGTCTGAATGGTGTAGCTCTGAACTGAAAAAATATATGCATTCCAGCTATTTACAACCTCAAGCGCTCCTGATCAGTCTTCCAGATTGGAAAATAAAGTACATGTCCTGTACATCTATCTGGCTATTGAACCATTTTTCATGATCAACTGGGTTCTTTGCTGGAGACTTTGTTTGGAAATAAGTAGGATGAATTTGCTCACCTCTTCTAAATCCAGCACCAGTGTGAATGAACACAATTCTTTTTCAAGAATAGATATGAAAAGGAAGAAAGTTGGTCTTTCTCATCATTTGTGTAATCTTATTAATGCCTTTTAGGCCCACAGAGCTTTAATGCCGTTCGTCAGTGGTGTATAGAACGAGCCTGTCAGAGGAGAGAGAGAGAAGACTTCCATGTTGTAACCCCACCCACCGTGCAATGGGATAGACCCATATGCCAGATAACACTTGGCACAAAGCATGACGTCTGACCTCACCCAACCTGGATCATCTTAGGATCTATTGTCTATACGAGACCTTACCGGCTTGCCACATTCATGTGCTGTATTTAAGTGCCTATACTTTCTTGTTACCTTTTGTATTTACCTGATCGTTCTACCTGTTGTCTCATACATACACCATTATAACCTCAGCTGTACTCTTCCTGTCCACTCTGTAACTTAAGCTTAACAACCCTCTTTATGCTTACGCGCCCGAATACCCCTGGGTCTGTGCGCAATATAAATAATAAACAAACATCTGGCAATCACTGTAATCTCCCCCCATCTTGACTTCTGTAGGCATGAGGATGTATGTGCCTTTTGAGGTGAGTAGGTTTTCCTGGGTTTGCCAGTAATTCTATGCCTCAACTTGCCACCTCTTTGCTTTTGGGGGATAGTTGGATTCTGGTATGCCATTTCATCCCTGTAACCGATCTGTATATGGGATTACGTTTCTTTCGCAGTTTTGTCTCCATGCTTAGTTTATGTGCCTTCTCCTTCAAAAGATATATGATATGACATTTATAACGCATGTGTACACAAGTGCTTCTAGGTGCAAAGGAATTTTCCCTAAAAGGAAAGTTTGCAGCCATGTTTGTCTACGATCCCTTGGTATGCCAGTTCCCAACATGTAGATGACGGCATCCCACTATGGCTACACCATGACGCTATCAGCATGTCCATGGCCAATTTGACAACAGCCCCACTTGTTTCCTGTCCTTGAATGGGTGATCAATTAGATCCTTCCTCAATGGAATTTGCAAGCTCCTGCCTTGGAAGACACATACTTGCTTGCATGATTTTTTATTTTTATTTTGAGAATTTATAACGTGTTCCAAGACAGACTCAACTGTATCCAGGTGCAGATGGTCAAAATCTGCTAGCTGCAACAATAGAGCTGAACCTCATGGTGATTCTACATTAATCTGCCTACTTAAAGAAGTGGTTCTTTAGCACCTTTCTAAACTGACCCAATGTCTGAGAGGCTCAGATTTCCAATGGGAGTTGGTTCCAGAGCTTGGGCCCAAATACTACAAATCTCCTATCCCCTCTGGAGACACGTTTGGCGTGTGGAACAACGAACAGTCATTTCTCTCTGGAACGTAAGTCTCTGGTCGGAAGATACAGATGAACCTTAGCACTAAGATAGTCTGGGGCCAGACCGTTCAGGCACTTGTACAAGCACGCAACTTTAAACTTAATTCGATCTTCAACCAATGCAGGGATCTGCGAAGAGGAGAGGTGTGGAGGATTGATAGGATGTCCAGAGACACATCCCTCGGCGCAACTGGCGTGATCGGAACACTAGGCCCTGCGCCGTCATCCTCCTCATCCACATCCTCATGGACCGCGTGCAGGGACTCCAAGTCCTCGTCATCCGTGGACGAAATTTCCATGGCTTGGGCCACGGACTAGGTTGACCCACGGCAGCCTTGGCCCCGTGCCCTTTCCACTGTGAGGGGCTGGAACCGGGTTCTGAGACGGTGTCACCTTCTCCGGCGTGCTCAGAGTAAGGGACAGAGGCCTTGGCGCTCAGCCACGCGACCAGTCTCCTATGCCTGTCCTTTGTCATCTTCTTGGAGAAGATGCTGCATCTCTCGCAATCTTCTTCCTTGTGGTCCGGATGCAGGCAGTAGAGGTATTGCAGGTTCTTGTCCTGCACAAACATATTTCGAAGCCTGCACTTGGTGCAGGGCTTGAAGAGGGACTATCTTTCCTTCTCCTCTGTCATTGTCGGAGGGCGCAAGGTAGGCCTGATGGCCTTCTGGAAACTTCGACGATCTTCGAGGGGCGCTGAACTTCACCGACAACGGATCCCCGCTGTCGTCAGATGGAGAGAAGAGCATACTGGCTCTTTCGGAAGAAAAATAGAACCTTTTCCCGTGAAAAATATGAAAAAAGGTAGAAGCAGCTCATAGACCAAACTCGAGGGCTTCCAACACTGAAGTATATGGTAAAAATCTGAAGATGGCTGCCAGGGAGAGTACTGTCAATGGATGGGGGCAGTATGACCCACAGGACGGTGATTGCTTTAGAGGAGAAATAAAGTTTGTAAGTGAAAGTGAAACCGTTTTTCTTTTTACAGAGGATTCTCAGCCTGACGGAATATTCAAGAGAATGTGAATCCATGCCAGACCCCATGCTGGAGAAAGCAATCATAGCATTTTTACCTGAATGGGCTGGTCTGTGATCATCACAGACCAGCTAGAGTAGGAGTACTCCGAACTTACTTGGGTCTAGGTCCCCCTTTCAGCTTCTGGGGCTTGATCATGAAGGATTGCCAATCTGGTAAGGGAAGGGCTACGGGACCGTCGAACTGCAACACAAACACGAAATTCATTAGAACCCAGGGGCTACTTTCAGGACACTGAGCGAACTGTACCATCTGCTAATGCATTTCCTTGGGCTGTGAATGAATGAGGGATCATTTTACTATAGCTTCAGCTATCGGAAGTAATAATGCATTCAATAAAGCCGATAAATGTTTTCCATTTAATATTGGGGTGGCTGTGGAAGTTAAATATCCATGTTGCTTTCAGAGAACTCAGAAGTCGTAGACCACCCTGTGGGCAACCTGAAGTCAATATAGATCGTAGCCGATCAACCTTGAGTCAGCGCACGGGTGTGCACCATGAGTTTGGCAACCTGTGCTGATATTGCCATAGGTAATCAATATGCCTCTTAAACAGCATTGTGGGGGAGGGGGAACATGAGCACAAGATCTGTCAACAAAGGTACATCACATAGATCAACATGGGGTGACATGTGTTGTCTCCACGACAACCTGACAGCCATGCGGCTATGCAGCTCCCCATCCTCTGGGCATGGTAGAAAAGAGGCAAGATTCAGGATTCAGGACTGAACATTGATTCAAAATTACATTTGCGGCAGAAATAAGCAACTTTTCATATCGAGTGAGATGGGAATTTGACACATGCTGGGTCATCCTGTTAAGAAAATTACAAGAAAGCAAGGGGAACTGCAATAGTGACAGGATGACCCTGGTCCAGGTAGTCCGTCTTTTCTATTAACAGGGCAGCAGCAGCAATGGCGTTCAGACAAGCTGGGAGTCCCACGACTACCGGATCTAAAGCTACCCTGTGATAGGTGTAAGGAAGGCACAGTTTCAAACTAAGAGACACAAGTGATCACAGTTCAAGAGTGTTTATTGAACTTTATCAGGGGTGTGAAGCACGCCTATCTAAACCTAAATCTAAGATGGGAGCAAGCTACGACCATCGAATAATACAGTCCTAGTGGAGTCCAGTCAAATGAAAAGTGCCTATACTAAAATAAACAATTGCCAATCCTTACTGCTATGCTACAAAATATTGTGTGATAATGTTCACAAAAAGAAAGAAGCGTTCACAAAATGATTAGTCAGGATGTTTAGGCTGTTGGCCTCCCTTCCCCACGTTTTTAGTACGGGACAAGGCGGGTCACTCGAGCACAGCACACTCATGGGCTTCTTCGGCACAAGGTTGCAGTTCCTTTTACAAACACTAGGGCCTTCTGTGCCCCAGTCTCTTTTATTCAAAGACTATTGCTTAAGAGGGCCAAAAACAACAAAGAAAGGTTCCTTTTCCAAAATTCAAGTCAGGCGGTTTAATCTTTGCCCGGGATCCCCCTCAGCCGGGCTCAGATCCTTCTTTCACCATTAGCCTCCCTCAATAGGGTTGAGACCACCTTTCATTTGCTTGCATCCCTCAGTCGGATTCACATTTGCCACAACAATATCTTCACGGGTGAATGCTACTGTTCACCCCAGATTCCCCTCTTCTGGCTCAGACCAATTTCAGTTCGTAGACAGTTGAAGGCTTTCGAATGTGCACAGGATTTAACTTAACCCGCTGCAGCACCACTTCGATTTTACCATTCAATAGTTACACGCTCTGGGGGGGTGCCAAACAGAGACCTTTGAGTGAGCACCCATGTGGTGCCAGACCACTCTGTATTTGGTACCTAACTTTCTTTCATAAAGTTCAATCGCACACAATTGCACACAAGTTCTTTGTTCATACAATGTTGCAGCCTGCAACCTTGAGCATAACACAGTCCTGTCTGCTATTAGTTTCTCCCGACTCACCGGCTGTGCTGAACTTGTTGGCGAGCTTTGCGGTAGTAGTGAAGGACTGTACCATGGTGGCAATCGCTTCTCCACGCCTTGGCTATCAATGCGGGAGGGACCTGTGTACCTTTCACACACGCTAAACCGGTTGTCAGCTGTGATTCCTGTTCTGATGTTTCTTTTCCTAGCAGCTTCTTGAAAGTAGCGATCATTTCATGAAAAGGACATGGGTAACTCCTTCCTCATCGTCCTCTCTGGTCTCGCCACCTTTTTCCCCGGTTTATACTGCCATACCGGAATAGCTGATCCTCGTGTGTTTGGCCTTTGTAAGGAAGGCATGTATCAAAGCAAGAAAGACACAAGTGATCACAGTTCAAGGATGTTTATTAAACAGTACAATGGGTGAGATAAACGTCTAATCTAAACCTAAATCTAAGATGGGAGAAAGCTACGACCATCAAATAATAGTAATACAGTCCTAGTAGAGTCTAGTCAAATAAAAAGGGCCTATACTAATGAAAACGACTGCCAATCCTTACTGCTATGCTACAAAAGAGTGTGGGATAATGTTCACAAGAAAAGAAAGAAGTATTCACAAAATGATAAGTCAGAATGTTATGTTTGGGGTTTCTGGAGGATAGCTCAGGGGCAACGTGCTCATCTTGGAAGCAAGACGACACGGAGCACCACAGGTTTGATCCTCTGGTCCGCGCTTAGAAACCTCTGGGTATTATGCGTATTATAAATAACATATCATATCCCTTCCCCACATTTTTAGCATGGGACAAGGTGGGGCTTCTCCAGCACAATCTCACAGTTCCTTTTCTGAATATCAGGCCCTTCTGTATCAAAGTCTCTTCTCATGCAAAGTCTCTTGCTTCAGAGGGCCTGATATATCAAAACAACAAAACAAATGTTCCTTCTGGTAATCTTTACATCGGGTGATAAGCCTTCACCCTTGGATCACCCCTCAGCCGGGCTCCGATCCTTCTCTCAGTCAGTCTCCCTCAGCCGGACTCAGACCAGCCAGAGCACTTGCCAATTCAAACAGACTTCCGAAGGGTGATCTCTTCTCGCTGGGTCACTCTGTCTACAGCAAGCACGTTTTTCACACATTCACAGTTTGCACAGCATTTCCCTCAGCAGGCCGCAATCGCCTGCTTCACAATGTTAAAACTTCTGCAATGGGTCAAGGACTTTCGATTGTACAAGGGATTTGGCTTGACCTTGTATGACCACCTTAAAATGTTATGCCGGACTTCCCTATGGCCTCTTGGTATTTGTAGTTTCTTTCTTCCCAATGTTCAAAACAGTCTCTTTTTTTATAAGAGGGGCAGCTGCTGGAGACCTTCAACTGAGCGTCCACGTGGCACCAGACCTCTCTATCAATGGTATCAGGTTTGCTCACAAAAGATCTTGTGTCTCATTATCTTCTTAATTTTGCCACTGCAACCTTGAGTCTAACACAGTCCGGTTGACTATCAGGTTTTTCCGACTCACCGGCTGTGCAGAACTCGTCAGCGGTCCCTTTGCCACTGTAGTCAAGGACAGTACCACAATGGCAACTGCATCTCCCCACCCTGGCTAGGAGTGTGGGAGGGTTACATGTACCGCTGACATCCGTCACACCATTTGCCAACTGCAATTCCCGGTCTTACTTTTCTTCCATCAAATGCTTTGCAGGTCTGGGTTGAAAAGGGTAAGGGCAACTCCCTCCTTGATGTCCTCTCAGGTCTCGTCGCATTTCTCCTCCATTTCAACTGCCGTCCTGGAATTGCCGCTTCCTCGTGCATTCGGCCTTGATCGGAGTGTGCTCCTGTGCTCCGCCTTTTATCACCATTGGGAAGGGAAAGAGTAGCCAGGTGTGTGTAGTTGTCGGAAAGTGCCAGATCTGCCTGACCCTTGTGTTGGAACATGTCAGGTAAACGGTTCGGGTATTAGTATGTTGTCGTTCACGTTGTGAGGAAGTGTTTGCATTGAAAAAAAGGGGGGGTAGAGTCTCCAAGTATCCCACTGGGCAGGATGGGGAAAAGGTGTCATAAGGAAGGGAATACTGCGTCTCACCCTTTGGTGTCCCACTTCCACTCCCCGAAGACCCCCCCATCCAGGTGATCCTCCCGCATTGGTCCACCCCCAGGAACTGGATCCAATAGCGATGGCTGTGTCCTGGACACCTAGATGACAGATCCCCTGGGACTAGCGGGTGAACCACCTTCAGCTTTCTCACATACTCTCCCTCCATGCGATGTAGCTGCATCTGTTTCACAGGAGAACAGTGAAAAGGAAGTCTACATTGCCCTGGTCCTTACCTTTTCAGTATTCCACAGTGAAACAGTAGGGCTGCAGGTTTAGAAACCATTGTGTGACACAAGGGTTGGAATCATTGCATTGGCTAATCCAAACTAGGGGGGAATGGTCTGTGACAAGTGTGAACTTCCTTCCTAAGAGGTAGTAAGTGAAATGGATAATGGCCCACTTGATAGGCAAGGCCTTTAGTTCCAGCACAGAGTAATTTTGTTGACTTGGGAAAAGCGTGCGACTTGTAAACAAGAGGAGATGTTCTAATGCATTGCAAACTTGAGACAGGACTGCTTCTAACCCTGTAAGGGAGGCGTCCGTTTGCAGTATGAACTCTTTACAGAAGTCTACTACCTTTAGGATCGGGTTCTGGCACAGGGTTTGCTTTAGAGAGTTATAACATATATCATCCTCGTCTTTCCAATGCAGTTTCTGGGGTCCCGTGTTCTTGAGTTTATCGTTCAGCCTTACTGTTTTGTCCGAAATATTTGGGATAAACCTACAGTAATATCCTACTAACCCTAGAAAGGCTCAAATATCTCTTTTAGTTATGGGTGTTGGTGTATCTAAGAATGCTTTCAATTTCTCACATTGAGGCTGTATGTTCCCATTCCCTACAAAGAAGCCGAGGTATTTCACGGCTGATTGGGCCAGTCTGCATTTAGATGGATTAGCAGTAAGGCTGGCCTCACTGAGGACTTATATAATAGTATGAAGATGGAAGAGATGGTCCTCCCAGGTTTTACTATAAATGACGATATCTTCAATATAAGCACTGCTGTGATGCCTGTGAGGTTGGGATGTCACCGTGTTGTGAAGTGGCATCATCGGCACCATGTTTGTTCTCCCAAGATGGCGACGGTTCCTCGGTTCGACGCTCTATGCATTTCTCAGGCACTGGATGGAGTGTCTCCGCCTACTCATCCGGCAGTACTTCAGGAAATGGGACCAGTGCTTCAGTGCATTGCTACTCTTACAGTCGCTACGCTACGCAAGTTCATTACAAGGGTAGCTCTTTATTGTATCCAGGTCTTCTCGCAGAACATATCCCACTGTAGTCTGTCTGTTCACTCTTATACTTAGGCGGGATCTCTTCCCAGTTTCTTCCTCGAGCATTCACCACTACTAACATTACAAACACCGGAACACATTTGTATGGAGCAGAGCGGGAACTTCAAGTATGTTACGGTTCTCGTTAGCAGTATCGGTTCAGGTCGCATTTTAAACCTCTATGCACTCACCGATCCTCATCTTTTTCCAATCTTAGAATTCTCAGAATGCATTTCCGGACTACATATACAGGCATACACGGTCCGTGCATACCGATACATTTGCTGGACCCTCTCCCTGGCGTTATCTCCACGTTCGATTCCCAGTAAGAGGTATTCTATTCACACTTGCCCAATCTTTCTTTCTTTCTTTGTTGTAATCTGGGTTTCTTTTCTTCCTGTCTCCCTTTACCACCGGGAAGAGGGCCATTTGTGGAAACGGTCTTTCCGACAGTACGCTGTCAAGATTCTTTACGGCAAACGAGCATGTCACACGAAACAGGGTAATTTCTCTTTTATTCTCATCTTTGACAAGGGTGATTATAGAACAGTCTAAAGTGTGTCATCTCTTTACAGCAAGGACAAGCAGAGCAGAAGAAAATTCCCTGAGTGCACCAATCTATATATCTTGGGCAACGGGTTGCTGATCCAACCTTTCTAATATCTGCTCTCAAGCAACCCAGGGTTTATCCCCCACAAGGGTTTCCCTGAAAATCTCTCTCTGCTCTGAGATCTATCATTGGAGCTCGGAGGGTTGGCCAGGTATACTCTCCAAGCAGCTCACCATTCTGAAACAGGATTTCCGGGTTAGTGGATGTCGGTTGTGCAAATAGTGCATGAGATTATTGTTGTCTTGATCCTATTAGGAATTTGATATTACTTATCATTACATCTGCAGAAATCGGAATAGGGTCGTAAGAGCTTATCCATGAGGCGTTGGAAAGTGGTTGGTGTGCTGTGTAAGCCAAAAGGGAGGACTTTGAATTTAAACAGTCCTAGGGGCATTGAAAAGGCGGTTTTCTCTTTATCTGGCCCATATAACGGGACTTGTCAGTACCCTTTCGTTAAGTCTAAGGTGGATACAAAGGTGGCTGCTCCGAGTTTATCAATTAGGGCCTCGATGCGCAGCATGGGGTAGGCATCAAAGTCAGAAATTGCTTTAACTTGACGGAAGTCTATACAAAATCTCTAGGAACGGTCTGGTTTAGTGACCAACACGATAGGGGAGGATCATGGGCTCGAAGATAGCATTGGCTTTCAACATTTTATTTACCTCCTCAACCATTATCTGCTTGAAGGCTTCTAGGAGCCTATACGGTTTTAGATTAACCACTTTTCCCTTGGGTGTTCTCTGATCGACCCTCCAAGGTCCAACTTGGGTCCTTCCTATCATCTATCTTCCTCTCTACCTGTGGCGTTCCCCAGGGGTCTAACCTCTCACCCTGGCTTTTCAACCAATACCTGGCAACCCTTGCCCACTGCATTGCCATTTTCTGCTCCAATTTCCAGTGCTACACTGATGACACTCAACTCATTTTCAGACTGCCCTCGGCCACCTCCTCTTCTTCTCTCATCTCTGAGTGTCTAACTGCCATAATTCATGATTGGTGTGCCGCAAATGACATCTGTCTGAATGCCAGCAAGACGGCTATCCTCCTCATCGGCACACCACCATCCTTTCCCCTCACTCAGTGTTCGGCCTCTCTCGGCCCTCCTCCTACCTCCACCTGCGAGGCTAAGAACCTTGGGGTCATCTTTGACTCCACACTTTCCTTCTCCTCCCACATCTCTGAGGTCACTAAAAAGTCCTACTGCACCTCCTCAGAGTACTCTGCCTTTCCTCTCCTTCCCCCAGAAGCTCACTGTCTCTCAAGCTCTGGTTGTCTCCAGGTTGGACTATTGTAACAGCCTCTTCCTAAATCTACCTGCCTCTACTCTCCGCCCTCTGCAACTAATCCAGAACAGGACTGCGAGACTTGTCCATGGCCTCAAGCCCTGGGATTGTATCTCTCCAGCTCTGAAATCTCTCCATTGGCTCCCAGTGGATGCAAGGATTAAATTCAAAACCCTCTGCATTGTTCACAAGGCTCTCTGGGGCCTGGATCCAAAATACCTTCAGCTATGCCCCCATAAATACCTCCCCTCTCAAGCGCTTCGTTCCTCTAACTCTAACTCCCTCAGGGTCAGTCGTTTCAAAGAAACGAGCTGGGGGAGATCTCTGTCTTCGGCTGGGGCCTCCCTCTGGAATAGCCTCCCTGCCACTCTAAAACATGAGGATAACCATCTATGGTTCCGGATGCACCTCAAGACCTTCCTCTTTGCTTCTGCCTTCGCTCCCCCTCTCCCCTGCTGATCTGCTCTCTTGGCACTATGCACCTGGCCACCCTCTGTCCCCTGGGCCCAGGTACCTGCTCACCCTGCCACCCTCCTGCACTGCCACCAGGTCACCCCTTGAAATGGGGACTGTATCTGTACCCCCCTTTTCTTCCTTTTCTGCACTTATTGAGACTTACCCAGTCTGCTTGCGTAAACACTGCACTTGTCACTTGCTGGCTGCACTACCACTGTTTCTTGTCTCTATTATCTTATATTATGAGAACGCAAATGGCGGAAAGACAAACCAGGCATGAGCAGATCCTCCTTGGCCCGGCACCATCGCCTTTACAAGGCCGAAATCAGGAAAGCTAAAAAAGCCCATTAAAACTACCGAATCCTAAACTGTGAAAACCCCAGCAAAGAACTACACAAAATCATCGCAGAATTCACCAAACCATCATGTACCACCACCCTTCCCACCCCCTCACAATCACTGTGTGACTCACTCTCTCTACACTTTTATAACACAGCTCTCGAAAGAACAAACTCTCTAACCAACCCCCTTGCTCTCATACACCCACCACGCAATCCACCCACCCACCTGCCATCCCACCGCCTGCGACCGCTACCCAACCGACTTTCGACTCCTTCACTCCAATATCAACTGACCAATTTCTCAAACTTCTCTCTGCCCGCAAACCATCCGGCTCCCCGCTCTACCCCTGCCCAGCCACAACCCTCAAAGAAATGTTTGCATCTACCTGCACAGGAGAACATGCAAGAACCATCATAAACGAATCCCTCTCCTCAAGAATTTTTCCCAAATTTTTCAAATCTGCTCATGTCAAGCTTCTTCTAAAAAAACCTTCCCTCGACCCTCTCAAGCCCAAAAACTACCGCCCCATCCCAAACACCATGTTGCTCGCCAAACTCATTGACCGAACCGCCTACTCCCAACTAAATGCCTTTGTCAAAGCCAACAATCTCCTAGACCCCGCGCAATCAGTCTTCAGAGTCCGACACGGACCCAAAACCACCCTAACCTCAATCTGGGATGACCTTAAAAACACTGCTGATTCTGCGGGATGCACCGCACTAATCCTTCTTGACCTATCCGCCACCTTCGACACAATCAACCACTCAATCCTCCTTGACCGACTCCACTTCATGGGAATCCATGGAAACGCTCTCAAATAAATAGCATCCTTCCTCGACACTAGGAACCAAATAACCCTACTCTCCACCTATGCTTCCCACGCCCGCCCAGTCAAGACTGGAGTTCTACAAGGAGCATGCCTATCAGCCCTCCTGTTTAACCTCTATATGTCCACCGTCCCAGGAATAATACGCTCACACAATATCATGTGCTATAACTACGCCGATGACACACAACTGCCAACACGACCTCGCTTCCTGCCTCCTCGATATAGATCACTGGATGACCACAAACCACCTGTTGCTAAACCCCTCCAAAACTGAAATCATGGTATGTGGCAACACTGAACTTCTTCCGCACCCGCTACCCTGGCCATCTGCCATGGGCAATTACCCGACACCCTCAAATTCAGTAAAAAACCTTGGATGCACCCTAGACTCAGAGCTAATCTTCTCGCTCCAAGTCAATGTCTCCAAGTCCTGCCACTACCACCTTAAAACTCTTAGGCACATTTTTCCATACCGCCCCTTTCCCAACAGACTCTCCGCGGTCCAATCAGTTGTTATGTCAAGACTGGACTATGCTAACCCCCTCTACCTCGGAGTCCAAGCGTACCAACTGACTAAACTACAAAGAGCACAAACCGCTGCAGCCAAATTTCTACTAGCACTTGGCCCAAGAGATCACATCTCCCCAGCCCTCAAAACTCTGCACAGGCTTCCGGTTGCCCGAAGGGTGACCTTCAAAACCTTATGCATCTCTCACCGAGCAATGCATAAAACCGGACCTCAATATCTTCAAGACAAACTAAAACCCTACCATCCTCCACGCACTCTAAGATCAAGCTCTGCCACCCTCCTAGTCATACCAAAAACCAACTCAGTCAGGTTAGGTGGATTATCATTCTCAGCCCTGGCCCCCACTCTGTGGAACGCACTTCCACCCCACATCCGACACACCGAGGACCTCATTTCTTTCCGCAAATTACTGAAAACATGGCTCTTCCCCTAAAATTGACTCTTAACACAAACTGGATAACGGCAATCAACGACCTTAGCCCAAAGCTGCTATATCATAAATAACAATCCAGCATCATGATCCGAGCGAGAAATTGAAAACTAATAACCGCTAATGTAAACTAAAATGGATAAACTGAATAGAACGAGTGAAGTGGATGAAATTAGTAAAGTGGATGAATGGAATAAACTGGATGAAAGTAGTGAAGTGGATGAAACTAAGGAAATGGATGAAATCAATGAAATGGAAGTGAGGAACGAAATGGACGAGAGGATGGAAAGGATGAATACATGATATGGATGGTGTGCACGGAAAAGTGTACATGGAATGTATAGATGGCATGGAATGACAAGAGTGCATGGAATGAACGGAACGAATGGAACAGATGGATCGAGTGCATGGCACGGACGGAGTGCATGGCACGGATGGAGTGTGTGCAACGGATGACATAGGTAGAACCGACAATGTGGCCAGAGCGGACAAACTGGGTGGAGCGGATGAAGAGTGTGGAGCGGATGGATTGCATGGATCGGACGAAGTGCATGGATCAGTAGGAATGCATGGAACTGATTGAACAGATTGAGTGCATAGACCTGAGGGAGTACATACGACCGATGGAATGCTTGAACAGTTAGGGGGCCTAGAATGGACATTGTACAAGAATGGTTGGAGTGCATGAAATGGTTGGAGTGCATGGAATTGGTTGGAGTGCATGGAATCGGTCGGAGTGCATGGAATCGGTCGGAGTGCATGGAACGGTCGGAGTGCAAGGAACGGTCGGAGTGCAAGGAACGGCTGGATTGCATGGAACGGTTGGATTGCATGGATCGGCTGGAGTGCATGGAACAGCTGGAGTGCATGGTACTGGAACATTTGGAGTGCATGGAACGATCAGAGTGCATGAAACTGTCGGAGTGCATGGAACGGTTGATGAGCATGGAGCGGTTGATGAGCATGGAGCGGTTGATGAGCATGGAACAGTTAGAGTGCATGGAATGGTTGGAGGGCATGCAATGCACGCAGCATGAAGGCGCTCGATCTCAAGCACCTACTGTAAACCACCATATCACACCACCATGCTTACTCTCTTCTATACACCACCACCCAACTAGAACACAGCAATACTATGACATATTCGGTATAGCTGTTCTCATACCAACACCTGCCACATACTCCCCATCATCCTAACTAAACACAGCTGGCTGCACACCCGCCAGCCTAGGCGTTCTCCCCAGGCCTAACGCATCCAGAATCAGTCTGGTATCACCCTGCCAGAACGAACACATACTTCTGATCTCTCCAACCACCACACCTACCGCTAAGAAGCAGCTATCATACGAGCACCACACCTGCTGCACAGATATCCGGTGCACACACGCACCTTATGACTCTCTCTCTCTCTCTCTCTACTGACTTGGACTACGGTTCTCGAGGGCGTTCAACCTACCAGCGCCTTGAGATCATACCAATGGTACATAAGGCACTATATAAATGCAAAGTAACATAACATCTATTTATTTGTATTTATTATTTATCTTTTCTCCTCTCCTATGCACTCTCCTCTCTCCCCCGTCCATGCAATTTCTCCCCTTTACCCATGCACTTGCACGTTCTCAATGTCACAGGGCCTAGAAAGATCGTTGATGTGTTCACCCTGTTCCCGTCCCTTGCCTTGTGACGCTCTGAAACACTTGTGTATGAGCGCGATACAAATAAAATATCATATCAATATAGTGACAGGTGCCTTTTACTGTCCCTGGTTTTTCTGAGAATACATCGGGAAACAATGAGAAACATCTTTTAGATCTTTTTGAATTGACAGCTCTGGAGGAATTAATTCAACGTTATCTATTTCTTCTGCAACCAAACAGGATAGTATTGTGGCATGGGTGGCTGACGGGTCCTCCTTCCACTCTTAAGAGATTTACATGATATATATGGACATTCTGTTTACTGTCTGGTTGGGCTACCTTATAAGTACAGGTTCCCGTTTGTTCCAATATTTCATATGGCCCGTGCCACTTCGCGACAAGCTTGTTTTCCAAGGTGGGCAAGAGGACTAGTACTTTTTGTCCTATGGATAACGATCTTAAGCTCACCTTGTCGTAAGTGGCTTTTTGTTGGATTTATGCTTTTCCCATATGGGTACATATGCCCCCCACAATCTAGTAGCGATTTGCGAGAGGGGAATGGGTGCCTTTTCTCGTTCTTCCCGGGTTTCCCAGCGCATGCCCAGGACATCTCTAGGTTCTCTGCCATAAAGTAGTTCAAAAGGATAGAATTGAGTAGAGGCCTGAGGGGGTTTCTTTACTGTAAATGGTGCCCAGGGGATCATTAAGTCCCAGTCCCTCCTGTCCTTATCTACCAACTTTCTTAGGATCAATTAAAATGTTTAATTTAATCTTTCTACCAAACCATCTGTTTGGGGATGGTACACAGGAGTTTGTATTGTGGTAATATGGAGTAGCTCTTTGACCTCAGCCATGAGGTTGCGCATGAAATTTGAACCTTGATCTGTCAGTATTTCCTTAGGAAAGCCAACCCTGGGAAAATACGGTAGGAGGCGTTTGAACATTTGCTGAATGGTATTATTCCGCATTGGGAATGCCTCGGGGTACCTGGTTGCGTAGTCAACAATCACGAGGACTTATTTGTTGCCAAGTCTAGGTGTTTCTAGAGGTCCAATGATTTTCATCCCGATTCTTGAAAAAGGGACTTCTATGAATGGTAAAGGATTCAGAGGGGTAGGTAATGGGATAGGAGTGCTGGTCTTTTGACATATTTCACACGTCTGAATAAAGGTCTTTATATCAGCCTGCAGACCTGGCCAATAAATCTTCCCACTAATATGTGCATGAGTTTTGAATTGTCCTAAGTGTCCCCCGGTTAGATGGCAATGTGCAATCTCTAGCAACTTTTTGGTGGGGTTTGGGGATTACTAATTGTGTCTTTTCCAAGCCTTCTGTAGATATGTCTTTTCTATATAGCAACCTCTGCTTTAGGAAGAAAAAAGGGCTCCCCTTCTCCATACCTTTTTTTTCTGGAAAAGCTTGTAAATAAGTCTCAGCGAGTGCTGGATCGTTTGGTTGGGCGGAGACTAGGTTGGGATAGATGGTAGGCTCTTCTCCCTTTCTTTCTCTGATGTTAGAATGTTTATCAGCGTCCCCAAAGCCTACTGTACCCCTTTCTGTTTTGTCTGCTTTACTTTCTTTTAAATAAGGAAATAGAGCCTTTCCCAGAATTCATTGAGCAATTTGGTCCCCACGATGTACTTCAAATGGGATTTCACCATGATTCTGTAAAAGAACATTTTTTTTTTCTTTATTTGTTTTGGTTTGTGATAAACCTTTACAAAAGTTAAAAAAGAAACCAGAATCGATGAACAAAATTTCAGAATTACAGAGTTACGGAATCAATAAGAAAATCCAAAGCAATACATTAGGTACATAATTGAGCAATAAGACAATCATTAGTTTACCTTAAAAAAGAAGAAAATGCATTATGAGTAAAATCAGTAAAAAAAAAATGAAGAAACACCACGGTAATGGGTAGAGGTTACAAAAGAAACGTATTCCTTAGCATCACGGTGCTTTCCAACAGATAATACGGAAAAAAAACAAATTTTGCATCCGACTGGCAAAGTTCACATACATTTCTCAAAAAGGAAGTGACCCGAATGTTCAGAGTTGGTAAATTCTCATGTAGCATTCTGTGCCACATGAATTCTCTGTTTACCTCATGGGTTAAGTGTACAAATTGTGCAACATAAAGGTTCCTATAAGATAAAAGTCCCGGACACACCAACAAAATATGCTGTAGTGTTTCTACCACTCCTTCCTTATTACAAAAACGACACCATTTCCAGTCCCCTGATATACAATTTCTAATACAATTAATTTGATTTGTTTGAATGAGGTTGAATCTGAAGCGCATAAAATCATTCCGCATTTGTTTGCTAAGGTATTACTTAAGATAACATTCCATAGCCGGGACCCATTTCAGATGGAACAAGCATATTTGTACAATTTGGTTTCGGTAATTATGCTTTTGGTTGTTTGCCAGTCAAAACCCGCGAGACTCATTTTAACTTTCTTGGAATGAGACTACAGACATACCAATTCTGACTAAACATTGCATCGTCTCATTATGCAGTATATTGAAAAAAGGATTTGCAGTATCCCTAGCAGCACAAGCATATAGTGTATCCTCCCTTGATCTGTGGCATTTACGCCACAGAAACATTCGTTTCCAAGTAACAATTGTGGCTAGAGATATTAGACTAAATTCATATTTGATCAACGCCAATGGCACACATTTAGGTAGGAAGAAAAGTACAGACCTCCAGGTATAGCCTTCAGAAAACAAGTCCAGGCCATAAGTGAGACGAGGTATGACTTTTTTAACGTAGAACTCTCTCATAGGGGTCGCCGAAAACTTCCCAAATTTTGTTTCGATTGCCCGCAATTGCCTGATTGCAATCTCGGCTGGCTTTTAATTAAATGATTCGACCCCGTTCCAGAAAAATAAAAGCCCAAATATTTAAAGACTGGTTGGGCCTTGATGATTTTATTTCCACAAAGCAAGGTGAAAGCATTTTCCTTTTTGTTGGGTCTGGCAAAGCGCACAATAACAGTCTTAGATGGATTAATTTTAAGCCGCAAGTCCAAAATGAACCTCTCAAATGCCTTAAGCAAACGCTGGAGGCCAACCTTTGTGGAATCAATAAGAAGGAAATCATCGGCGTATGCCATCCACGCCAGGGAAGTATTGTTCAATTTGGGACAGACCAGACCCTTGTTGTCCAAAGCTTTATTTGCACCACTAACAAAGATTAAAAATAGTGGGGGCTAGCATACAGCCTTGTCGAAGGCCGTTGGGGATAATCAATTCCTTAGAAAGTAGACCTTCCAAATTAAGTCTTACTCTAATCCTGGTGTCAGAGTAGAGAGCCATAATAATTGCGAGCAAGTGGCTAGGAATGTACAGATCTTTTAATATTTGCCATAGTATTTTCCTGTCTACAAGATCGAAGGCAGAGCTTAGATCAATCGATGCCACAGAGATAGATGGTTTGGCAACCTTTGTAGATCTAGACGTGAGGGATTTAAGTATTAAACCTCCACAATCGGTGCCAATATTTTTTTGAAGCCGATCAGTTTAGGATCAAGAATATGGTTATCTGTGATCCATTTTTCCAGATCCCGTAGGACCAATGAGGCAAAAAGCTTGGATTCCGGGTCCGCTATTGCTATTGGTCTGTAACTTGCGGGATCCAGCCTAGAACCCTTTTTAAATACCAGAATTACAATAGAAACCCTCCAAGATACAGGAATATGCTTGCTTCTTAAAACATTTTCAAACAGCAATAGCAGGATAAGAGCCCAAAGATCTGGATCAACTTTAAGCAATTTGTTGGTAAGGTTGTTAGGACCAGGAGCACCAGCATTCTTAGATTTAACTATAAGATTCGAGATGTCTTCTTTAGTAAATTCAAGGGACCAATTCGGACTCCGAATTGGCTCAATCGAATCAGAGCAGTTGGTCGGAGGGTACAAATTTGCAGCGTGACCCAACCAAGAGTCTTCGCTAATGGAGTGCATGTTAGCTAACTTTTGGGGTATTTCCGATTCGTTAATTAAAGACCAAAAATTGGAATAGTTGGTGCCTCTTAAGGCTCGTAGCATGGCTTCACCATCTTGTTGCAAATGTTGGCCTTTATGATGGATCAGCCAATTTTTGTAACTTTGTTTGATTGACTTTATCTTATGCACAACATAGGGTTGAGTAGGATCAGATTTGCGTAGACATCTTAATTGTTTTCTATAGATAATTCTACGTTCGTGCATTTTGCTGTCAGTGCAGTGCTTGTGTTGGTTTTTTACTTTGGGTAAAAGAACATTTACGTCTCCCCGGAAGTCCGGATAGATGACGCCTGCTAGAACGTCTATACCGAACTTCCAAGCTAGGCCAGATTTTGGGGCCAACCTTATGAAACACCCTAGAGGGGGTTATCAAAACCGAATCTGTAGGAATCATTCCTCTTTTCCCAGGGCGTGTAATAGCCTCTCTATTGATACAGATATCGAAACCTATCGATTCTTTCGTGGCAACAGAAGGGCTGGAAGCTCTATGACTAAGCTTCTGAAATTGTAGGGTTCACCAATGTGTATCAATTGAGTCACATTCCACCAGTGACACCATATGTAAGGAATGCACAGTATCAAAGTAAGACAACACAAGTGAACCCAGTTCCAGGTTGTTTATTGAACTTTATCAGGGGCATGAAAAATCTAAACCTAAATTTAAGATGGGAGCAAGCTACGACCATCAAATAAAAATAACGCAGCCCTAGTGGAGTCTAGTCAAATAAAAAAGGCCTATACTGAAAACAAACTATTGCCAATACTTACCGCTATGCTACAAAATAGTGTGGGATAGTGTTCACAAAAACAAAGAAGTGTTCACAAAATGATAAGTCAGGATGTTTAGGCCGTTGGCCTCCCTGCCCCAGGTTTTTAGCATGGGACAAAGCGGGTCACTGGAGCAAAGCACTCTCCTAGCCTTCTTCAGCACAAGGTTGCAGTTCCTTTTACAAACACCAGGGCCTTCTGTGCCCAAGTCTCTTTTATTCAAAGTCTATTGCTTCAGAGGGCCAAAAACAACAAAGAAAAGTTCCTTTTCCAAAATTCAAGTCGGGCAGTTTACTCTTTGCCCGGGATCCCCCTCAGCTGGGCTCAGGTCCTTCTTTCACAATTAGCCTCCCTCAATCGGATTCGGACCAACTTTAATTAGCAGGCATCCCTCAGGCACGGTACACATTTGCCATAACAATATCTTCACTGGTGAATTTTCCTGTTCACCCCAAATCCCCCTCTTCTGGGCTCAGATCCCCTTTTTTTAACAATTTGTTCCCTTCTTCCGGCTCAGACCAATTTCATTTTGTAGACAATCAAATGCTTTCGAATGTGCACAGGATTTAAGTTATCCCGCTGCAGGACCACTTCGATTTCACCATTCAATATTTACACGCTCTAAGGGGGGGTACCAGAGACCTTCGAGTGAGCAACCATTTGGTGCCGGACCACTCTGTATCTGGTACCTAACTTTCTTTCATAAAGTTCAATCACACACTAGTTCTTTGTTGATACAATGTTGCCGCCTGCAACCTTGAGCATAACAGTCCGGTCTTCCATCAGTTTCTGCCGACTCACCGGTTGTGCTGAACTCGGCGTTGCTTTGCTGTCGGAGTCAAGGACAGCACCACTGTGTTTTAATCTAACCTTATGACAATTCTGTGTAATTTGTTTAAGGTTGTCTAGAACAACCGGTTTTCACAATAAATTTTAAAAAAAAGAAAATGTAAAGCATTTCACTGTAAACACCTGCATTCATATGCATACAGTTTTATCCTGCTGTGGGGTTAGTACTTGCATGCCGGTCGAGTGATTGGAGGGTGGGGACAGGAGACAGCTCATTCTCGCAGCAGTACTTAAAAGTGTGATTTCAGACATGAAGGAGAGAACGTTAACTGCTTGTAACATTGAAGCTGCACCACCCACACAAGTACGTTTGACCCTGCCCCACCGTCTCTGAAGTTAGTGCCATCTCTCCAAACATTTGAAGGGTTAGCCCTCGCCGAAATTTAGATTGCGTTGCGTTCCTGACATACAGTGCACCCAAAGCACCATAACAATGCTTTAAAGTGGCAGAGATTATGTACATTGGTACCAACGTAATGAAGAAATTCTGGGCGGTCAAAAAATCCCCCCTGACTCACCCAACCCACTCTCGCATTTGTGTCTGGTGGTGGGCCCCAGAGTAAGTAATTTACATTTCTAGCACTGACAGCAAGTACATCCTGTAAACAAATGCACAACCGTCGGAAACATACACTGGAACCCCACAGGCAGCAGGATACACGTACACACACTGAAGCTGAACACACACATATCAATTTCGCCCCCAGACATTAACAGGGCATACATTAGCACATTCATGCATGACGATACACTTCCAAAAACTGGGAGTTCACTGGTGCCATCAATGTATGCAAAACCAAGATCCCAACCTAACCAAAACAACGACTAGTTGAGTGCGCGCACCCACCCCCTCCCGGCCTGCACTGCCAGTGTGTGCATGGCAACACACATTTCAAATACTGAAGAGGCGGGGCGGCACGGGGGAGGGGGATACAAAAGTACGGACAGGAGAGAAGGTAACTATGACAAGCACACACGGTAGAACACACGAAACTTAAACAGGATGAAAACTATTTCGTTTCATCTTTCTGAAACCCTACTAAGCTCTCGTTTTTTCCCGTCTCTAACTGCTCAACACAGCTCTTGTCCAGATCTTTGTTACTTTTTCAACACCTGTCCCCTCCGTTCACCAATCTCTTACCTGCTCGATCTCTTAACTTCCACTCTCCGTCTGTCTGAACTACCTCCCTCCTAGTTCTCTCAGTCTCGAGCCTTATATTACATACATGCACGTATGTGTGTGTGTATACATTTGTCTCTTTATTCGAGCTTCTTCGTTTCCATGCTCTCCCGCCACAGCTGTTAGCTCTCTCTCCCTCTCATGTCTGCCATACTCCCTGTCTCGCCCTGCTGCTCTGCTTATGTCGGCAGTCCCGGATCCCCCTAAAGGGCCCCTTGTTAGCTCTGCCTCTCAGAGTTGAAATCAGGACAGGCGGCGGGCTGTGGGCAGGCATTATATAACTCCCAACGAAAAGCAGGACTGGGCTCAGCAGGCTGCTGACAGCATCTGGTTTCTAGGAAAAAAAACATTAGCTAGGCCTGGAGAGTGGGATCATCGGGAAAAAAATGGAGCATGTAAATGGCAGGAGACAGGATGAAGGGAGGAGGCACAGACAAGGAGGACGCTGGGAAAGCAGTGGCACGCGAGAAAGGGAGGAGAACCAGTGCGAGGTTGTGACACAGCCAGAAGGCTGGCAGAACGAAGGAGGCACCTGGAGAGTTGAGTGAGAAGGCACAGGAAGAGTAGAAGAGGCACAAGGAGATTAGGGGAAATACAAAAGTATAAAGAAAGGGGGCCCGGTATTATGCGGTGGAGCTCGGTGTTGACTCGGAAAACGGAAGAAACGCACACAGCAGCACAGCCATTATTAGGGCAAAAGGCGCAGCCATGTGACAACAAGATACTGGGGAGGAGGAGCGGAGAGGGATGATGGGCACGACATATGGAGAAGTACATTAAAACGAGAATGGGGCAATGGCACGTGGAAAGGGGAAGTGGCATGTGGAAAGAATAAGTGCCACAGTCGAATGGGACTAAAGGTAAGCGGAGGTTACACCGTGGTTGTTGGCACCACGCGTTCCTAGACCTTTGTCCTCCTGTGTTCTCCAACTCTGGGGCATACACGGTGCCAAGAAATAAACACACACTGCAGCTGTTAGCCTAGCGGCTTTACCCCACCCTCTTGGGCCTATGCCAACTTACTGTACACGGGCTGAAGACAGGCTGGGCCTCGTGGTGGGTGGGTGGGAGCAGGGTGGGGGGAGGCAAAGGGGTAGCAAGTCAGAGTCCGCACAAGTAGGGGGCACTGGCCCGGCCTCTGCATGTCAGAGGTACTTTGTTCTATTTAATACATTAAAGAAATACAGAATAATTTGATGACAGCTATGTTGATAGCAAATGGATTGTGGAAGAGAAGAGGGGAAATTAAGCAATGGAGGAGAGGACACAGAGGTCAACATATTGCATTGCCTGTGTGTGGTGAAATAGCAACGCTTTCCTTGAGTTGGGGGAGCCTGTTTACAAAAGGGTAGCTTGTAATGGTTTATTGAGAAACCACCCTCAACATGGGGAGTTCCTTCCCACTCTACTCAAGGTGAGACACAACAAACTATTTAACGGATTGTTTTATTCAGGCCTACTTCAGACGCATATCATGCCCCTTGGAATCCCTCCCTGTGAGCTACCAATGGGCCAAGAACCAGGCCGGTGTATAGGAAATATATTTGTATATTTAAACACTTGTGTATAGGCTCGTTATAAATGCCATATGTTAGGGAGAATTCTCATTTTATGGCTAATTTCCCTCACCTAGTGAGTTCCCCAGCAGCTTTGCTGGATTTCTGGAGTTATTTTTTCCACTTGGTAAGTGTGTGAGCTTTTTCCCCACGCTTATCCATGTTTTGCCATGTGTATTTGATCTGTTTTTGTGATTGTGGACTCTGGAGTACATCACTTCAGTAGCCCCCTTCTTTTGTGTGTTACACAGCACCTTCAGTGCAGTTACACAGGGTTGTCTTTTAGACTTCCCACCGACTCTGTTTTCTGAGGCTGACCCAGAAAAGGGTAAAGTTGCCATTAACTTTACCTAGTCCTTTAACCACAGATCCAGTACACCCCATCTTACATGAAGTACTGGAAAGGGTTACTCTGTATCCCTTTTTATCTGTACCTCATAGACCCTTCCTTTGCTCTTTTAACATTTAGGCTTGGCTGGTGGTGGAAGTGGTATCTACCCTAACTTTTCTAGCGTGTTTATACTATAAAAACGTCGTATTTTTTTAGGCTATTATATTAGCCTCAAACAAACTGGCTTAACCAAATGTTCTTTCTTTTGGCTCCGGTCGGGTTTATTCGCCATTTCTTTTTGTTAAAGTCCTTCTTGTGTTTTACTTTGCGCAGCAAACCAGGTTTGCTTTCTTTGTTCACTGTCTTGTTCACTGTCTTTTGGCGGCTTCTACAAAGAAGCCCTCCTCTGGGCGCCTCGGTGTCTAGGTGGGCTGAAAGTGAGGGAGGGGTGTAGTCACCCCCTGCACAGGGTATCCTAGGAAACCCAAGTCGCACTTTGCCATGATTGGCTGAGGTGGTTGTCTGGGCTGGACAAGCCCCCTGCTGCGTGATTGACAGCCAGGGTGTGTGAATGGGGCATTGTCGCATAAAAGGCAGGTCTCTTGGGCTAGAAGTCAGAGTCGCCACTGGAACTACAAGGAACCGAAGAGAAGCAGAAAAGAAGTCGGCTGCTGCAACTACCCCGTCCCGGTGAAGCCCTGCTGCAGTCCTGAGCTATCTACCCTTCGACGACCAGAGAAGATCCAGTCCGGAGTCTTCTTCCCTTGAGCCTGGTGGGGATAACCGGCTCATCTTCCACAGCCAGAGGATCCTCTTCGTGGACGAAATCGCTGCACACTGCTGTAGTGGTCCGGATAGCCATCTGAAGAGCCTCTCCTGTTTTAAAGGAGCGCACCTTTTATTCGCTGTCGCTGCTGCTGGCTTCATCCCTGTGTGGTGCAGACCCCTCCAGACGTTCTCTTTCGTACTGAAACTCCAGGAACCGTGGGTCTGCAGGAAACCAACAGGAACAACTGCCAGGGCACCAGCTACGTCACAGAATAAGGTAGTGTTCTGCTTGAGGAACTAGGGTGAATCCCTTTTCTCCTCTTCCAAGGCTTGCCCTCGTCTTTTCTCGTTCCAATAACTTTTTCTTCCTCTGAAGACAATATGTAAGTACTCCTGGCAACGTTGAATCTTGAACTGTCCGAGTGTGTGATCCTCGACAACAGGAACCCGGTTCCACTTGACATTGGCTCCGGCCTATTGACTTTTGAATTTCTATCAGCGAATGTTCTCTGATTCTGTCTGCCTTGACAAAAGTATTGCATATGATTTTTGCCCCCAACTCTCTCTGGTTAGCCCAGGTGCTAAGTGTGTTTTGCCCCGGTAACGTTACTTACCGCGGATACGCTTTTCTTTAATACGATGAACTGTCAAAAAGTGATCGCATATGTGTTCCTGGTAACGTCTTTTGTTGCACAACACCGGTCCGCCAAAACATAAGGTACTTACCTTGAGCTATTCTGTGCCAAGAGAATTGGTTGTTTGTAGTGTGTTTTTCGTGTGGTTTTGAATTCATAGAAGTGTTGTGTTTTACAGATGGTTTAAAAAAGAAATGTACTTCTATGTTTTTACCTGAATCCTTGAGTCAGTGTTTGCTTGAGACACAGTAATTGTGGTCCCCTTGTGTAATCTCTGCTACTGCTCATATACTCTTGACATAAGCCTGGCTGCTCCGCTAAGCCTACCACTTTAAAATAGTACTACAGGCTTGTAGCAAAGGTGAACTTGTATTACCACTTGTAGTCTTAATTGTTTGTAGTGGTCCCTAAGGTCACTGCACAGGATTCTGCCTAACACCATATCATATAAAATAATTTATTTAAATTAAAAATATTAATTCGCACGAAAATGTCAAACACCACTTTATCAGTGGTACAACACAATCAACTTCTCTCAACATAAATAAATCACAAATGTGAGTTGAAAACACAAATCACAATTCTTTACTTTCTACAAATTTCACTTCAAGACCTAATTAAACTGATCAATAACCAAAACAATTATAAATGTAGAGCCGTGCAACTTTGAGTTTCCTGCAGGCTTAAAAAGCTAGCAGTAGGATTTCAAGATTGGTACAAATACACATGGCAATTATGATTTAGCCCACAGTATTGGTTTAAAATAAGCACATGGTGATTTAATGGTTTGTTTCTCAGAAGCCCCCCACCCCTACTTTAGTCTGTGTTTGATAAGTCGGACAGAAAAATTGGAATGATTTGGGGAATTTTGGATTTCAGACCCCTGCCACTGAAAGGCCTGTGTTGGAGAAGCTGGAAAAAAAGTTCTGACTGATTTAAGGACAAATACATCCCTCTCCCTTAAAGAATGGCAGATGGGGAGCAGGTGGGAGTGGATCTTGGTCACCTGGCCTAAGCCCCACCCACCTGGTGCCTTCCTGGTTGCCACTCTTTTTCCTCTACTTAAGGAGACCTCCAGCCTCTTTTCCTTTGCAGATAGGGTGCAGGTGCAAGTGGATCTTGGTCACCTGGCCTAAGCGCCACCCACCTTCTTAGCCCTGTCTCTTCCTTCCTGCTCTTAACTCTTAGATCAAGGGTGTCTCTCACCCGGTTGTCCAAAGGTCAGACAAAGAAAAGGGCAATTCCTGTTTGGTCCTGGGCAGACAAAGAAAAGGGCAAATCCTGTTTGGACCTGGGCATAAAAAGGAAAGGGCAATTCCTGTTTGGACCTGTGCAGGCAAGCATGCACCAACATGGTGTCCCTATGTCCCCACAGGCCATCCCCACCCTTCTGATCCCCCCCGTGATGTTCCCTTGTTCCCAGGTGTTGCCTGTTTTGCTTGATTCTTCAACCCTGCTCCCCCTAATCCCCCTCCAGCCTACTTCTGCTGTAGTCTGTCCTGGTACATTCTGGTTTCACCATCACCGTCTTGTGGCCAATGCTGGATTTGACTTTTATGGACTTCATTGATTCACAGTGCGTCACCCTTTCTCATGGTGGCCCTGAATCATCCTGTTCCCATCTTCATCTTGTATCCAGGCCGCAACATGATGTGTTACTACTGACTTTTGCAATTGTATTCGCTCTCCGCTCTTGCTTCTCCACTCTTTTTGACTCCTTACTCTGTTCTCTCCTCCTCTCCCTTTCTCCCTTTTCCTATCTCCTCCCCTTACTTTCTTCTATGCACGTATTCTATAGGAATGGTCCCTGGACCTAGTATGATAGCAACCTCATCTATCTCCTCCCCCCTCCCCTTACTTGCCCCCCCCCAGCGCTATCTGAAATGTTGTCAGGCCTAGTACGATCGTCGCTTGTTTTGTTCCTACCCTCCCTTTCTGCCCCCCCCCCCCACTCACCTTTTGTTTTCTCCGGCTCTACCAGAAATGTCGTCAGGCCTAGTACAGTATTGGCCTGTCTGTTTCCATTTCCTTCCCAGACTCCCCCTCCCTTCCTTATCTATGTCTTAGCTCTTGCACTATCTGAAATGTCATCAGGCCGAGTATGATAGTTAATTTCACATCCTTACTGTTCATGGCCTGTAAGAATGTCATTGTATTTTCCTTTGTCTTGAAGCGCTTTGAAACACATTGTTTATAGGCACTATATAAATAAATTATCATATCATATCAAGTCTGGGTCAGCAGGACAAAAAGGATTACCCAATTAAATTATAGGCTATAGTTTTCAGCGCACACTGGGAAGGGAGCTTTGTTAATTTAGTATTTTAACAAAATTCACACTGTAGTGTTCTGCTAAATGTGGAATTAATTATATGAATATTTTTAGTTAAATAGGCTAAGGATCTACACAGTTTTGCCCCCCGCCCACTATAAAGTGAAAGGATTTAGGGCAAGCTGATTTCCCCACCTTTTGGTTTCCCAGGGCTCAGTTCTACTTATGTAGAAAGCTTCTGTTTAAAGTTCAGGAAAGCCAGCTGCATCTCAGGACATTCTGGAAAGATAGGGCATTTGTGACACCAAGCCCTGTCACAAATGAGTCACTTCCCGCTGAACTAACAATAATATGGCATTCAATGCTTGTGGCTGCATGATTGTGTAATCTTTGACACAGTGTGAGAAAACAGAGTATTCTCCCTAACCGGCCCCGAGAATCCCTTATTAAGGTGGCTGGGGAAGGGCATATGCTCTCAAACACCATGGATGGACAGAAAAGAGGATCATCTGGAAAGGAGAATCCGAGGTTGTGCTCAGGGAAAGGCCTCAGGTGAGACGCTATATTATACAGAGGAAAAGGGAGAGGAAGAAGAGACCTCTGAAGTCTGTATAGGCTATATGACATCTACCTACCTTCCTCCGAGTGAAATCCTGCAGCCGAGATCCAATGACCCCTACATATCCAGCAAATAACCCAGAAACCCAAAGCTGGTTGCACTCAAAAACCACAACTCCCAGAATCTCTGTGTGTCTGTTTCCTATCCAAACACTCCGAGTCATTCTTCTCTACGTTCCTCTGATTATGGTTATTCACACTCCCATTCTAGTTGGACCAAACATTACCATTCCCACAATCTCCCCTGTTTATTTTCCAACAATAATCCTGGTCCTTCCTGTTTGTTCCATAAACCCTACAAATCTTTCCCTTCTAAATTTACCGAAACCCCTTGTACGAAGGCTATAATTTCATATAACACCTCTTCTCCATCCTATCCCGTAGGATACCTGGAATCTCTACCACCATCCTTTTCTGACACTAATATTCTTCCACACCATGATAAAGAATGGACTCGCAACAAAACTGTTTACTTGACATGTCCCAACACCAGGGTTAGGCAAGGTCAGGCAATTGACCAGAACCGCACACACGTGACGGCCCTTTCCCTTCACCGCAGGGATAAAAGGTGGAGCACAAGAGCACATGATGAGCAAGGCAGATCACACGTCCAGTAAGCTAACTCAGCACGGCAGTTCAAGAGGTGGAGAAAGACAGCGCATAACGAGAGGATGACAAGGAGAGAAACGGCCTTGCCCTTTCCGACCTAGGCCCATGAAACCTCTGCAGAAGGAATCGTAAGGCCGCGAACAATAACCAGCATGTGTTGCAACAGATGCCAACGGTACACAAGACCCTCCTCTGCTGATAACCAAGCCGGGGACAGACGCTGGTCTACGTGGTGCCAACCTTGATACCAAAGAGAAAGAAAGCCGAGCCGTTCATCATAGCCGGTGAGTCGAGGGGAGAGTCGATAAGAATCCAAACTGTGTTGAACGAAAAAAGTAGCAAACAGCTAATTGTACTGTGAAAGCTTAAAAGAACTATTGATGAGAAAAGGGGGGAAAACCAGGAACAGAGGAGTCCGGACATCGTGGGTACTCAGGAAACTCTGGCCGATTACCAGATTGTTGAAACTTCGAGAACCAGAAGGCCTTGGGAAAGGCAAGAAGGGGGTCAAAGTGGTCATACAGGGGTCTTGTAAAATCCTCTGTACAGTCGAAAGTCTTTGGCCGAAAGATGATTGTGAAGCTAAGGGAAGTGAATCCCCCACCGTAAGAATTGAATGCGAGGGGCACGATTGAAGAGATTGGCAAGAGTGAACCCGAAAAAGGTATGCCGATAAAAGGGGGTGAAATCTAAAGTCCCGAAATACAGTGTGTTGACAAGAGTGAAACCGGCCGAGGCATGTCCACAGTGAACTGTTTAATAAGACATTAAGATTCGTGAAGAACCAAAAGAAGGTTTTGTTGAAAGCCACAGTGAACCCGGCGGAGGGAAGCTAACAACTGAGAAGGGTTCGAGCACGGAAGAGGGTGACCCAAGGGTGAAAAAGGGAAATACCAAAGGTATAAAAAGAGGGGAAACCTTTTTGAGTGCATGACAAGCCAGAGGGAACCTGACAAAGAAGTGGTATTCGAGAGGGATCTGAGCCCGGAAGAAGGGGACCACAGGGGTGAAGAAGCAACACCCTAATGTGGAACTTTTATTTTGATATTTTGAACCTGAGACCCTCGAAAAAGACCCTCGAAAGCAGGAGAAGATAACTAACCAAGGTTCTGGTGTCAGTAAGGAACTTTCAAAGGATCTGCGCCCGGAAGAGGGGCATCCAGGGGTGAAAGACATCACCCAATGTATCTTTTGAAAATAATTCTTTATTATTTGAATACATCAGACCCACAGCGGGAAGAGACTTTTTTAATCGAAAAGAGACTTAACCATCAAGTGCCTTGAGTGCCAAAAACTGAAGTGTTCGCTCGTGCTGTTAAAGCTCGAGTGTGTGCTGTGCTCCAAAGTCCCACCTTGTCCAGTGCTGAAAACATGGGGAAGGGAGACCTCCAGTACCGCATTCAGACTTATTATTATTTGTGAACACTTACTTCTTTCTTTTAGAACCTTATCACACACTTCTTTTGTATTTAGCGTAAAGATTGGCAATAGGTGTTTTAGTATAGGCCTTTTTATTTGACACAACACCACTAGGACTGCCTTATTATTATTTGATGGTCGAAGCCTGTTCCCATCTGATATTCAGGTTTAGATTAGGCGTTTTTCCAACATACCTTTGCAGTTTAATAAACACCATAGAACTGTGATTACTTGTGTCAGTCTTTACTGTTGCCACAATGAGTTCCTTACAACAGTCAGTATTCTGACCTTGTAAAGAGGGCATGGGAACACTCTCAAACTGGTGTTGGAGGTCCACGAAGGTGGCAGTTGGGTGGGCCTCTTTTCCTTTTCCTCCCAAAGGGCCTGGTGTATTAACAGTACTACTGTGGATCACCCCATACCTTCTGAAAACATTGCTAGCCAGTTTATTTCTTACCTTTCAGAACGCCACAACAAACAAACAATATCTGCGCAGATTACGCCCGCAAGACAGTAACCCACAAGAGCTTTTCAGCCAGCTGTCCCTATATTAAAGCCTGCGGGAAGCAAGAAAGACATCAGACCAGATGATAGAAGGGCTGTGCAGCAGCCAGGGATGTGGCACATAGCTCACCAGCTGCGTTATACACCACACTATCAACAGCAACAAAGTCTTCCACAGTCACAAACGAACTGCAGAATGGGTGCCAAAAGGAATTCACGTCTTTTACTGGTTAACTTCAGACGTAGCTGCAACACGGGCTACTAACACAAACTGCGAGACTCTCCAATGAACACCATTGTTTCAGCACAGTGGCCCTGCATGGAAGGAAGGTGCATGGCAAAGGTCAAATATTTGTGAACTTTGATCACTAACGCCTCCCGGGCAGAGAAGTCAGGACGAGATTGGTCAGGGGAAGAGGCCCAATAGGAGGAGGGGGAAAATAAGGGCAAAAGGAAGGTCTGGGTTGTTTATGTGAGGTCAGAGAATGAGAAGCGGCAGTAGTGAGTGTGCATGTTAGCCAAGGGAGTGAAAGAGTTGAAAGTGTAGAGTTGATAAGAAGGAGAGTGAGCATAAGGAGGGGTTTGGTCGTGGAGAGAGGAGAGTAGTAGTGTAGTGGAGTAGGAAGCAGTAGGGGAGAAGGGAGATTAGTAGTGGAAAGGGGATAGAAGTAGTGGAGTGGGGAGAGTAATAGTGTAGTGGATAGGAGAGACCAGAAGCGGACAGGAGTGGGGCGAGTTGTAGGAGAGTGTGAGAAGGTTGAGGTGCAGAAGGTGGTAGGAGTTACATCAGAGGGTGGAGGTAAAGAATAGAGAAAGCGAGAGAGACATTGGAAGGTCTGGAGGAGGAAGTACTTGGAGAGAAGATGGGGTGTAATTGGAAGGAAAACAGTAGCAGGAGGAGGTTAGAATAGAAGTGTGAGAAAGGGAGAGCAACATCAAGGTGTTAAAGGAAGAAGACAGAGTGGGGCTTGTGTGTCTTAAAGGCACATCCCTACCACTCTATAGAACTAACAACAAAAATAGAGTAGGTCTAGTCGAAGAAGTCCCAGGCGTAGATTAGATAAATAAGGAAATTCCCTTTAGGCTCTCACTTATATTAAAGTTAGAATCTAGACTTTGGAGATCAAACAGCTCTAGACACTAAACTCGGGAGTAAGAATGTCTGGGTTAGGGTGGGAACTTAATTCTTATGAGTGAGAGAGCAAGGGACAGCCCTAAGCACCCAGACACATTTTAATACAAACTCTTTAACCATCTCTGGGAGTTGGCATATTCTTTAGGCCATCTATGGCTAATGTGCAGTATTCATAAGAGCAAAGCTAGAAAGTACGATTTGCGTATAAAGGAAGTCCAGGCTGAATAAGCCAAACAGCAGCCTATTATATAGTCAAATTAATGGTTTTATATTTATGTGGCCTATCATTTTGTGCATTCCAAAATATTACACGTTTTGATGTTACTGTAGCCTAGGTTTTCCTGTATCCAGCTAGAAGAGTTGATATAATATCACATTTGTACATGTTGCACTTCATGCGAGATTCCTTCAATTTCTAAATCACTGTATCAACAGGTATTCTTCCGAAATGTTATAGTACTCAATGTATGGACCACAGGAGGATGAAGGGCAGAGATTTCCCAGCCGAGATTTGAACTTGAGAAGTACAGGTTACTACTAGTCAGACATAGGGCCTCATTCCGAGTAGGGCGCAAAGGGATACCGGGCACCGTTAAGGACATCAGTGCCGGTAATCCCTTTGCGCCCTACTACGAGTTCCCTTAGCGGGTCCCTTCCTTAACGCCTGGTTTTACCAGGCATTAAGTAAGGGACCCGCTAAGGGAAATCAGAGCCAATAACGGTACCACAAATTGCAGTACCGTTATTAACTACTTCCCCCTTCCCATTGAGCCCTATGGGGGCTGAAATGGGAATGGGGAATGGTTACTTACCGGTCCCGCCAATGTCGGACTGGACCGATAAGTCCCTATCTCCCCAAACCAGACACGATACCGGTATGGGAGGTAGTCATGACTACCTCCATACTCGGAGTGAGGCCCATGAGCTTTTAACTTGCCATGCTGTCCGCTCAGACAAAAAAGATATGCCGTTTCATCAACTGTGCAGTCAAAAAAAACATTTCCTACGATACTGACCCACCAACCACGACCCCTCCATTCCCTTTTCAGTACTTAATATATTATCATCACAAAGTTTTCAACATTTTCCTCGTGCTTCTCAACCCCAAAATCAAAACATTTCGAAAATTGTGAGCATGCACATTTGTAAGTAGAAATACCTAGATTTTAGTATCAATAATTCCAAGCAAATGCTCAAGATTCCGTATTGCTCGATTACAGGTGACTGCTGTGAGCCTTATTCCACTTCAGACATATGAGCATAACAATTATATCCCACACAGCTTCTCTTCTTCCAAGAGTTATGTACAAATCTCATTTTTGTGCTTGCTTGTCTGAAACTGAATGAGAATGGGACACGAATGTACCGACAATGACAGGATATATTTATTATGTGTGTACACATAAATGCACAGTCGTATGTTTAATTATTTAAAACATTTCTCAAAAAAGGTAGCAGGCGCTCCTCTCCAGAAAGAACATGGCATGATAACCTGTTCTGAGATGAGAGTTTGCAGCACACGCTTTTTGCTCACTGTACCTTTCACAGATAGGAAATATCCATTTGCATATCAGAACAGCTTCACCTCACTGATGAGGCCCAACAAAGCTGAAACACGTGTATGGGGTTGCTGTTGGTACTCTTGTTCAGAGAGGAATTGCCATAGCATTTCGGTGCTGGACTGCCCATGTGGGCGGCACAAAGACTGATATGCAAATGGTTCTTTCCCATCTGTGAAAGGTACAGTGAGCAAAAAACGTGTGCTGCAAACTCATCTCAGAACAGGTTATCATGCCATGTTCTTTCTGGAGAGGAGCGTCTGCTACCTTTTTTGAGAAATGTTTAATTATTTAGTAAGTAGGACTTTGCTATTGACCATTATGGGTGCCTCCACCCCCTATATTGCCTCTGAATCCCTGTGCAAACTCTCCCAAATATAATTTCCAGAGATGCTGCTATAGGGCAGGGGGTAAACGGGTAACATGTACCTTCGTGTGTTACATGACTGACGAGTTTGATTTTTCAGGAAGCGCCACTAGTCAGCACCCACTAGACGTACCCAAGTACTGTTTATGTCTCAAAGCATGCAGGGGACCCCACTTAGTGTTATACTACTGGTATTATTGGATGCTCATAGATGTCACACAGATATTTAGGGGGTTACCAGGGGATCAGTTTGGAGTCACGTTATATTAATTGTTCAATGTTCTTTGGGACTCGAGTCACTTCAAAGCAGTGAATGGGATATGTAGCCCACAGGTGCTATTCTTGCTGGGGCAGACAACTTTTCAGCCTTCCAAAACCAATAAGCTCAGGCCAGAACATCTGTGGCTAGAATACTTTGACAGTTCAGTTAGTTAGCAATACATAAAAGACCTGTTATCAATTTAAATAGGAGTTGGGAATCCAGGATTTCCAAAATCAAAAGCTGATGCAGCACATTTGGGTAAAGCTGCGAGACTGTTTAGGGCTGTGTAAATGTTGCACACACAATGTTGCGACTTCAACCTTTTTATACAAACAATTATACTACCCATGTTACATAGCTCTACTTTAACACGCCCGGACCGTCCTTGAATGCAGTAACGTCCAGTTGCAGATCCCGAAATCATAACCCTTCTGGAACTTTAGGCAGTGCAGCCAGGCCCTTCACTCCCCTAGTCAATCCCAGTTGCTAGCACGGAAGAATATAAAAATGTATCTTTTAGAAGAGTGAGAAATGCTGGGAAGTCTCCAGGCTTTTGCAAGAAGGCGTAGCAAGGGGCACATTAAACCCAGTGTGACGAATCAACTTCCAGTTCAGAGGACCCAGTAAGGTAAATGAGCAAAACATGGGCAGAGACACTGTGGAGTGCATATAAAGGCCCCAAACAGAAGTCCCTTTTACACGAACAGCAGCAATTTAAACACTGCAAACAAAAATGGCCTTGCTTTTGCTTTCATTTTCACATGAGTGACAAGAATTTCCACACTGCAACAAAAACAGCCTGGATTTTTCTTTTGGTTCATGTAAAATTAAAGAACCATAGGTAAAGGGGCCTACCTGTCATTAACAATGGACCAGCAGCAATGCAATTCACCCAAGAAGGAGGAATCAAAGAATCCTGTGACATGGAAAACATGATTTTTAAACATTAAAAGCAAAAACGGCCTGCACAGGTGTTTGCAAATAAAAACGGCTTTAAAAAGCCACAATGGAAAAATATATCACTGCTCACAGGAAAATGTCAGGAAAGCAAAACCTGATGTGGGGGATGGGGGGGTGGCGACCGAAGCCAATTTATAGTATGTGTCACCCACAAAACTCCTGTAAACATGTGAAGAGACACTTACTTCAGGTAAAACCTATTCTGGCTGAGTTCTAAACTTCACAATGAAATGCCCCACTTCCAGCTGTATGTTACACCTTGCATATAATGACGCCCTGCAATATAATCTGCTGGTGCAGGTGTTGAAAACCCAATGTTCCTCAGACTGGCCAGCACTGAAGGCAGTTAAAGCATGGGACTTCAAGGAAAAATCATCCCTAGCTGGAGAATGACAAAAAGGTGAGAGCCCTTGTTGCACCCCCATGAAAGAGCCCACACCACTTCAAAGAGACTTATAAAATCTCTGGTCACAGGCTGAGCTCAGGGAGACAGATGGCGGTGGGGGATGAAGCAGCCCTCCCGCATGTTGAACAGACACTCCCAATTGATATTAAATGACTGTTTTCATTTTAGGCATTTTGCGCAGCCATCAGACTGAGGATTGATCTCAATTTTATGTCATTGTCTAATTTCCAGGCAGTTTGCATTAACCTGGGACTCTGGGAACTGTAATGACCAGTTAGACTAGGTTTCTGACTGATCTGGACATGTGACAAATGTAAAAGTAGGTGAAAAGATGGAAAATGAAATTGGGAATATGCTTGTTGACCTACATATTCATAACTGTTGTACATGTTATGAATACTACATCGCACAGATTTGGCGGTTGGCTTATCTAATTCCCCATGGTCAGCTCAAACAGAACATATGTTTTATATGGCAGTGGCTAGTACAATTCTGAAGTTATGATACATAACTCGTTTATGCCAAAATGTTGAAATGAGAACAAAGGATGGTAATAGAGGGGAAAAGACAGATGGTACTCCAAAATCCCTAAACCAATCCTGACTGGAGGCGGAGAGAAAGAGAGAAACTGTCCAATCCTGGCGGCAGGGATTATTGAAGGGTACTTCCCTAGATTGTAAAATTAGTGATGTCATTTCTGCTATATAAGGGGGACTGTACTAGGACTCAAGAGACACACAACAACCTGGCAAGACACAAAAGGAGGACGGAGAGAAGGCTGCTGAACCTTACCATCTTCGAGAGTGCAGTGACCAGACCCCTGCCCTTTCTTTCCAGAGTGTCCTGAGATGCAACTGGCTTTCCTGCATCTTAAACAAAGGCTTGCTATGTAAGTAGCAAAAACTCAGCCCTAAACTGCCCATGAAGTTCAGTCATCTCCCATAGAAGAATCTCTTGTTTGCCGGTATATGTTAGCATATTCTCATTAAGAAAACCCTGCATTTGTCTGTGTAAATCCTTAGTATTTTTGTAAGTAAATCAATTAATTCCCCCATTGAATTTCACGGATAGGGATTGTTGAAATTCTAAACCAACCGTCCTGGTCTAGTGTTTTAAATTAATTGTTATAGTCATTAAAGTGTTGCCTCAAAAGAATGATTCCCATTGTGAGTTGAAAACCGAATTTGTCCCTGCATCAAAATTATGCCATGCTAAGCGAATTTTTATTTGCTAGGGTCATTCCTATTTTGCATCTGTCCTATTAAACCCAAACCGTTGTTCCCATTGTGAGTAATCCCTTTGCCCAAAGCCGTTAGCTGCCCCTGTCATTTTCACTAAAAACCGATTCCCCTATGTGCCCTTCTCATTGTTGAAAGCGCGTGCAGCATTTCCAGCCCCAGTAAAATTAAAGTGATTTCCATTTTCATTTTTCTAAACATTTCTTTTAACCTTGGAAAACATGTTGTTCCTAGTTTATATCTCTTCCCTTACTATGCCCCAATCACAGATTCTGAATTGCATTCCCTTTATTTTTTTAAAATTTTCTTTCTCATGTGCTGCCTGTATGAAAAATCAAATTTCCTAAGTGTGCTAGCTAGTCTGTTTTGAAGCCCGATGTGTCCTCTAGTGTAAACAGCCCTAAGTACCCTGTGTGCTGTCCCATAGCAGCAGTATTGAATCATTGAAAACCCATTTTTCCATCGTTGCAGGGCGGGGGGTGCTTAACTGTTGGTGCTATCACTTTGTGGTAAATTGTACTTTTTCCTGTTCTGCCATTAAAAAAACAGAATTAACTGTAATAGTATATCTCAACCTGATGGTCTTGTAGAGATTATTGCATTTTTGTGTTGCGACAACATTGGTGGCTGTGAAATTGTTTGATTTTCCGTTTTCATTAAATAATTAATTAATAAATATCTTATTGATGCACACCGGCATGGTTCCTAGTCCACTGTGACACAGGGTGTTTGTGGAGTTTGGTGCGAGATGGGTTGGAGGCCTACTCAAACAGAATCCGTAGTATATTAAAAATAATATCATATTTTGAGAGGAAATCTGCAAGGAAATAGTGGGGCAAGACAATGGATGGATATGTGAAGGAGTAGCATACATTTAAAGAGCAATTTTTCACAGAGATCCATCCAGTGTCGTGACTGTAGAGATGGAGAAGGACCTGAGCAGATGGACAAGGGTGTGTGTCACAAAGTTAAGAATTTTGATTAAGGGAGCAAAAGAGTAGGGGGTAGAGCAAGAAGTAGACTTGCACAGTAGTTCAGTTTGTGAGCTCAAGAGTAGATGTAAATGTTTTAGTTGAGTGGTACACTAGGCGTGAACAGATTTTTCAAATTAGGAGTTTCAGCCTTGCGCTATCCACTTGGCGAGGTTCTGGCTGTAAGTTACTTACCTGTAACTATGGTTCTCCAGCATGGGTCTGGCATGGATTTACATTCTCATGAATATTCCCCGTCATCAGGCAGGGAATCCTCAGTAAAAGAAAAACAGTTGCACTTTCACTTACAAACTGCATTTCTACAAGGAGTCTGTGAATTCTGGGGAATTGTGAATAAAGTTTTCCTAAAGTGTTGAATTAATTAGAGCGATATGTAAACACATTGTAGAATGATTAGGATGAGATCATTATATATATATATACAACTGTTATTTATTTATTGTGTGATTATCAGTTGAATAATTGTTCAAATATTGTAAATGTATGTATTTTTTAAAGTTATTTCATAATTCTTAAATGTTAGTATCATTCGTGATGAAATGTATAATGGAATTTGTTTTATAATTATGTAATGTGAAAGGTTTACTTGTAAACTTAAACACATTAAATAAAAAGGATTTAAAAATAATTCTCCTTTAAACCAATCACTGTCCTTTGGGTCATACTGCCCATATCCAATGACAGTCCTCTCCCCAAGCCCCTCCTCTGGCAGCCATCTTCAGATTTGGTAATCACGTAAAGTGGCAGTATGACCAAGAAGAGCCGCAGAGGGATCAGAGAGATGGGTTACATGTAAATCCATGCCAGAGAACAATAAAGGTAAGTAACTTAAACCTTTTCCAGCATGGAGTCTGACATGGATTCACATGCTCATTAATATCTAATAGATAGCAGTACAACATTACACAACCACGGGAGGTGGCAACGCTCAACAGAAGCAATTACACATACCCTTGGAACAGACTCACCTCAAGCAAAGATGTTGCATAGCACTGCTTGGCCGACTCTGGACTTCTCACTAGAATCCCTGTTGACGCAGTAGAATTTCGTGAAGGTGTGCGTGGACCTCCACGTATCAGCCCTGCAGATGTCGAGCATGGGCACACCAGAAAGGTACAATGTCATCACAGCGAACGCTCTGGAGTAGGCTATCGGGCGACCGGGCAGCAGTTGAAATGAAGCCTTGGACAAGGCCTTTCCATGGTTCACAGGACCAAAGTTCATGAACAGCTGTGAAGTCTTCCAAAAACTCTTTGTGTGTGCCACGTAGAACTTCAGGGCACAAGCAACATCCAGTGAGTGAAAGGCCAGCGACAAAGGTATTAGGTCTTGAGGAAAAAACGGGCAACACCAAAGGCTCGTTGAGGTGGAATTCCGAGAGAACCTTCAGCATGAAGGAGTGATGCGTATGGCAAAACCACCCTCGATTTGTGCAAAGTCAGGTATGGTTGCTTGCAGAATAGGACCTGAATCTCACCTACCCCTCTGGAAGAGGTGATGGCCACAAGGAAAGCTGTTTTCCAGGAGAGAAACTTGAGCAGGGCCTGATGCAGAGACTTGAAGGGGGTCTCCATGAGCCTTGTCAGAACCACGTTGAGTTCCCATGCCGGGACAGGAGCCTTCACCAGTGGGAAAGATCTGAAAAGTCCTTTGAGAAACCCCTTCCTTGACAAGTTGGTGCGACCAAAGTGAATATCTTCCTGGTGACCTGGTGTAGTGGGAGATAGCCGTCAGATGTACCTTGATGGAGGCATGCGCCAATCCAGCCTTGGCCAAGGATAGCAAGTACGGCAGAATCTGTGGAGCTGTGACCCTCAAAAAGGGGTAATCTTCTGAGACTGGCACTATGTAGTGAAACCATTCCACTTGTGACCGTAGAACTTTAAGGTCGACAACACCCTGGCTTTGGCAAACTCTAGGGCTGCCGGAGCCAAGCCCTTACGTTCAGCGATCTTGGTTCGTGATGCAGGATTGCACCTCCTTCTCTGGTGAGAAGATCCAGAACCACTGGCAGCTTGACCAGAGGCGACGCCGAGAGGCTGAGAAGGTCCAGATACCAAATCTACCTCGGCCATGCCGGGGCGATGATTATCATCCTGTATTGATACTGTCGGAGTGTGTTGATGACTCATAGCAGGAGAGGGAATGGAGGAAATGCGTACAGAAACAGCCCTTCCCACGCAGAACGCGTACCCCAGGCTCCTCGGGTGGTGGAATCTGCTGACAAACTTCTGGCATTTGGAGTTTGCTGCCATCGCAATAGGTCGATCTAGGGCCTGCGCCACTTCATGAAGATGCGGTCCACATGATCCTGCCGAAGTTCCCATTCGTGGGAGGAGTGCAATTCCCTGCTGAGGGAGTCTGCAATGGTGTTCTTGACTCCCGCTAGGTGAAGAGGGACGAGAAGCATCCCTTGTCCAACGGTTAAGCGCCACAAATACTGCACTTCCTTGGAGAGCACTGGGGATCGAGTGTCCCAGTTTCCTGATGTGGAACATGGTGGTGGTGTTGTCCGTGAATCTCCCCGCCACCTTGCCCTTCACAGACGGAAGAAACCACTTGAGGGCTCAGAACACAGCACATAGCTCCTAGATGTTGATATGGAAATCCTTCTCCTCCGGCGGCCACAGGTCTCTGTGTAGACGTCCGGTGTGGGCTCTCCACCCTTCCAGGGAAGCATCCATGGTGACCGTCTCTTGGTATTGGGGATTTCGAAATCTTGTGTCCTGGGCGTCGTTAGAGCGATCGTCCCACCATCCTATCGCCTGACGGAACTCTTCGTCGAGAGGGAGCGTCCAGGAACTCCTGAAGGGGTCACATTTGCAATCTGCAGAGCCGGATGAGGTAAATGCAGGACAACATCATGCCGATTAACGACTTGATGGCCCTCACCATGGTTGTCTTCATCGACAACCGTCGCACCTTCACTTGAATGGCTGCTACCCTCTCCTTCGAGGGCAATACCAGGCAAGACACTTTATTGAGTTTCGTGCCTAAGAACAGCGCATTCTGCGATGGTGTTAAGCAGGACTTCGGATAGTTGATGGAGAATCCCAGATCCGGCAGAAGCTGGACGGTCGTCTCCTTGTGTCGGACGGCCAGCTCCCACGAGCAGGTGCGAATGAGCCAGTCATCGAGGTACAGGTATACGTGTAAGCTCTGTAGAGGTAGATGGGCAGGCATCAGCCCCAGGTAGCGTCTTGAACTGGTAGTGCTGTCTCTGCACTACAAAACGTAGAAACCTCTGATGTTTCTTGTGAATGGGGACATGGTGGTAGGTGTCCTCCAGGTCCAACGACATCAAGAAGTCTCCTTTCTCCAGCTGGCCGAGCACGCACTGCAACGTTACCATCCTGAACCTTTGGGACTTTAGGTATTTGTTCAGATATCGTAGATCTAGGATGGGCCTCCAGTCCCCGGTCTTCTTTCTGACCTGAAAGTATCTGGAATAGACTGAGCGTCCCAGAGTCATTGGGGAACTAGCTCGATCACCCCTTTTCACAGGATGGCCCGCACCTCTTCCTGGAGCTGAGGGATGTGCTGCCCTGCCGGGTAACCGGAGGGATCCGCGGACACCTGCATTGAAACTCCAGGGTTTGTCCCTGGACGAAAGCGTCCAGCATCTATCCATCAGTGATGATCTTCTTCCACTCGCTGAAGAACTTAGTCAGCCGGGCTCTCACTGGGGAGCAAGAGTGGGCGCCCGACATCCCGGCCGGTTTAGCCTTGCTTCGGCACTGGTGGCATGTCCTGCGGGCGACGACGACACTGTCCTTTTCTACCATATGCCTGGGAATGGCCTTTGGAGGCTTCCTGAGTTGTGGATCTGGAGGGCTGACGGTACGAAGTGGAGAAACCTTTGGAAGACCTGCTCGACTTTCCGCTGGAGGAGTGAAAAGAGCGATGCTGTTGGAGAATGCCCAGGTAATGGGCCATCACTGTATCTGCTTTGGAGGGACTCATCGACGACCTTCCCAAATACATTCTTTCCGTCGAAGAGCATGTCCAGCACCTTCGCCTGGACCTCCTGACAGAAATTTGTGGCCTTCATCCAGCCTTGGCGACAAAGGCAGATATTGTTCCCCATCTGCAGGAACCCTGTGTGTGCGACTTCCAACGCCACTGTGATGGCGTGATCAGATGCTACTTCCCCTTCCTGGAAGAGAGCGATTGCCTCCATTCTCTTATTGTCGTGGTGGAACTCCAGAATAGGCCCCAGCTTGTCCCGGTCGTACCTGGCTAGGATCACCAGTGCATTGGCCGCCTTGATATTGGACGTTGTTGTGTAAATCACCTTCCTTCCCATGGCGTCCATCCCGTTCCCCTCGCTGTCCAGAGGGACCGAAGAAGACGAGGACGGGTTGGCCAACTGTTTCCTCGAATCCGGCAATGGCTGCGACCTCAGGTACTTGGGAGCGGAGTCCGGCACCCAATACTTTTATTCCAGCCTATCCGTTTGGCTAGAGCCGTACAAGAGTTCTTCATGAGGGCCAGGCCCTCTTCCCACATGTCGTCCAGAAGGGGCACCGCCCTGACTGTCTTCCTCTGGCCTTGTGCCTCTGGTACAAGAAACCCTCCTTCCTGGTTTCACCGGGCACAAACTGACGAGATCATGGAGTGGAACGATCCCACCTCATCCGGTGGGGACACACTGCAACGATATCCTTGTCATTATCCGTTGTCGTGGCCGTACACGTGTCTGGGTCTGCTGGGGGAGAAGGGGCCCCGCCCCACGTGGAGTTGGAGGTTGAAATGGTGCTGTCGGATGACACTTCCTCTTCTTCGTTGAAGGCTGATCGTGGACTTGGGGAACTACTGGAGCCAGGTCCAGGGCCATTCTCCTCTGGATCTCTGACACCAAGGTGCGCGGGGTCGACAGAATGTCCAAAAAAATGTCCCTCTGCTGAGATGGCAGGACCAGAAAACTAGACCCTGCGCTGTCATTGTCCTCTTTCATGTCCTTGTGGACAGTGTGTAAGGACTCCTGGTTATCGGCGTCTATGGATGAGACCTCCATGACTTGGGCCACGGTCTGAAAGGGCTGTTTCAGGGCATCCTGGCCCCTCCTTTTCCCCCTGCGAGTCTTAAACCATGGCCTGAGCCGGTTTCCCCCCTTCTGGCGTGCCAGCAGACTTTGCTAAAGTCACTGCGGCAGTGTCGCGCCTTGGTGGCAGGGATACCTTTTGAGCAGCGGGGGGGGGCTACCTTTGCAGGGTCAGCACCCTTAGCCATCGTGGTAGTAGCAGCTGCCAACTCAGTCACAAAAATAGAACCTTTTTCTGTCGAAAAACACGAATCTTGAGATGGCTGCCAGAGGAGGAACTTAGGGAGGGGACTGTCATTAGATGGGGACAGTATGACCCAGAGGACAGAGTTTTGTTTTAAAGGTGAAATACAGTTTGTAAGTGAAAGTGAAACTGTTTTTCTTTTACCGAGGATTCCCAGCCTGACAACGGGGAATATTCTTGAGAATGTGAATCCATGCCAGACCCCATGATAGAGAAATCTAGGTTTCAGTGATAGACAACAGGGAGCATTGATTTTAATCAAAATGATTAGTGGGAAAGGATGGTATTTTGCAGTGATTGGGCATTACAGAGACCCAAGATAAGGTCATTAAAGAGGTAGCTGCTGGAGTTGATAAACGGAGGCGTGTTTGGTAGATGAGATTGGAGTGGTTGCCACTTGGGAGAGAAGGGCAGCCTGAATAGTGTTTGGGGGAAAGTTACGGATGTAGAGACAGGGAGAGGAGTAGGAAGGAGCATAGGGAACAGGGTTGGGAGACGGAGGAAAAGAACAGAAAGAGGCGCAGGATTGGCAAATCTGGTAAGGAAGGGGTAGTGGAGGAGATTGTAGGATGTACCAGAGGATTTTATTGCGACCAAACACTCCGCACTAAATACAGAGGATCCTATGTGACCAAACAATTCATTACAAAAACAGTGTCCCAGGTGACCAAACACTGTACATTAAATACACAGCGTGGTAGGTGGACCAAAAATGCAATTAAAAAACACCTAGACAAGCAAACACTGCATGTTAAATCCACCGGGTCCAAGGCAACAAAAATGCAATTTAAAAGGTGCCAGCGATAATATTATTTGTGGCAGTTTATAACAGTGGTCACTCCCCAAAACTTAAGAAAGAGTGTAGGTACAATGCCAAACTGTTTTGTGCACACTTGCACTACTTTTCCAAGGTGGAGTTCTCAGCAATGGCGGAATCAGGGTTTCGTATTTGCGTGCCAAATCAAGAGCCGTTGGCACTTCCTGCTCTCGGCTGTGGTGGTACTGCAGCTGTAAGATCAGTTCCTCTGTGTTTGGAGCGTTTGCTCTTCACATGCTTCCCAGATTGTGCCACAAATATTTTTCAAGCCATTGCAATGATGTAGTGCCTAAATGACGCCTCAATTGTGCAACACTAACACCAGTAAACTGTAGCAATATGAAATGGCAAGGAAATGGCATACATGCAAACATGTCCCATTGCATTCTGGAAATGTAAGAGCCAGATCTGTTTATTTGCATTGTGAGATTTGTTGTCTTGGCTATTTCTGTTATAAATCCAAGACTACAAGACCCAGAATGTAAATTTAAAAAGTCACCACTATAATCACCCACATTCATTGGGGGTTGTTAGGGTAGATTTTCATTTCTATGCTAAATTTCTAAATCCCACACACTTTTTGCTGGATTTATGAATTATTTTTCCATGTTCCTAAGCGAGTGGGAAGTCCTATTCTCACAGAAACTTTGGTGGACTCCTGCTGGACATGCAGAAGCAGGATTACACTCCTTGAAGTCCCCTCACCAGAGGGATGGACCGAGATAGCAAGGTAAATCCGATCTGCGATGGACGTTCTTCACCTGGTACCTTGAAAGCAGCACCAAAATCCACAGAGCCGCAAGAAGCCCGTTAGAAGCCAATGTTGGGACTCTTTTCTGTCGACCGTTGCTGCAAGTTCCCACCCAGTGTCCTTTCGTCACCACAACCAAGAATCCAAAGACTGGGTCCTGTCCTGCTGCATCATGAAGGCGTCAGTCTGCAAACCCTTCTTCACTGCGGAGGTACTTTGTAGGCTTGGGTAGTACTTACCTAAAGTTTTGTGTCTCTCTATTGTGTGGCTAAGTGAGTTATTTGTGTTTTTGGGAGTTCTCCCATACCATTCGCCAAGGCCTAACGCTCGAATGTATCTAGGGAGCCTTCGACGAACTCCCTGAACACTTTATACTGACTCTAAAGTCTGTAGTTACTTGTTTGACGAGATATCCTCTGGAACTCTGACTTTCCTGCATCTGAGCCCCATCCTGACCAGCTTACTGCTGACTCCTGGACCAGCAGTGTCCCTGTTCTGCCTCTGAGATCACTAATGCCTTAGAATAGGGAATGACGTTCAAGTATAAGGACTTTGACTCGCAAAATATAATTGTTGCAGAGTACTTACTTGTAAAGGTGTTAGTGTGTAACTTTGATTCCTGAAACAGAATAAGATGTGAAGTGTCACTAAGTTCTTACTTACCTTTGGGTTGTTTATTGCCCCTCTGAACATTTTAAGTTATTTACTTACCTTTGAATTGTGTTCCACTCTTCTAGAAAGTAATTGCGTTGGTATATCTTTATTATTTCTGAAACTGAATAAGTGTTGGGTTTAACTCACCTTGAATAGCTGCTGCTTTTTGAAAAGTCTAACATTGGTTTTGCTTATCCTGAACTGATTAGTGCCTTTCTAAAATAGTCTTACAGAGTTCTCACTTATCCTAGAGTTGCATTCTGCCCCTCTTTACTGACCTGGGAATTGTGTTTCACTCTTGTGCTTACCTGTTTGGTAATGTGTATTATTCCTTAAACAGAATAACTTATACAATGGCCGGGTTCACTTGTAACAGTGTTGGTATAAATATAGTATAACAAACAGAATAACACTGCAGGTTATTACAATTAGGGTCTGATTACCTTAAAATCAATCCTGTCATTCTAAAAGTCTACTAATGTGGTTTTTACTCCCCAGGAATAGCATTCCGTCATTCTAAATGTGTAACACTAGGTTTTACTCACCTTGAACTGGATACAGCTATTCTAAATAAGGTTTATACTTTGGTTTGCATACCATAAGTATTGTGTTGGTTTTTATATTTGTGTTTATGAATGATAATAGCACTCACCTTTCTAAATAATTTTCTATAACTGTGTGTATATAAAATAAACCATTATTTTTACAATACATAAGTGTATCAGTGTTTCTTTGGACCAGATATATTTTACAATTTCTTTGTGCCAGACCTCTCTCCCTCCTAAAATAAGCCTGGCTGCTCTGTCCGCTACTGAAGTTATGCAGTACAGGTATATACTAAAAGTTGGAGTTTACAGTGTTGCCTAATGAATAGTTTTATAAAGGCCCTGGGTAGATTATAGAAAAACTGTCCTAACAGGGGTATACTTGTATGAATGAAATATTTTGAGTGAACTTTTCACTAAAAAAAAAAACATGAACGTTAACCTGCTCCCTCTTTACTTCCCTCATTTATGTTACTCATACGAAAATATCAAGCAGGCCGAGGGCGATGTTAGTGCTATGCACGTGTTAGGCAAGATTGTATGCAGTGCCCTTTAGGTGCACTACAACAACCCTGACCTCCTGGCAATTGGAACCCAACCTTTGGTATAAGTCTGTACTACACAGGTTTGCTAGCATGTTGTGAGCAGCCAGGCGTATCTCAAGAGGGGTCAGTGTGAGCTGTTGGGGAGTTACACAGAGATAATATATTAATGTTGCATTTTTGGGCAATACTTAGGAGTATGTCAAAGAAACACATTATTATAATAAAACAAAAGATCTCACAAATATTCTGAAGCAGGTAAGTACTTTTGGTAACCCCAATGCAAAGTAAGTTAACCCCTTCCTGGAAGGAGGGCTAAACACAGAGTCAGAGGGAAGAATAGTTATTCAGGGAGACAGGCCAGGCCAGGCCAAAGTCAATTGGACAAAAGTCAAGGTGAGCTGAAGTAATTCTTGGATGTAGGTAAAAGTCTTGCACAATGTTTTAGAAGTCTTTGTAGAAAAGAAGAAATCAAAGTAGGGTCACAAGCTGATTAGGCTTGTGAGGTAAAGAGCTGTTAGCAACTCTACAGAAGCAACCAAGACAAGTCTCCACTGAGAACAAGTGAAGTTACACAACAAAAAAGGTAAGTTTCTCTTAGACTTTACAGTACCTTTGGTTGGAAGAAAAGGGCTTTGATTATCTTCTGTTCCTGTGCAGCTCTGCAGATCCTGTGTTCCTGGGCCTAAATCGTGGGGACAAGAGGGAGGATGTCTGGAGGACTCCTGCACTGCAACAGGACGGTGTGTGACAGAAAAGGACTAACTTCTATTCAGTGGCACTTCGCGATTTCAGCTCCTCGTGTCTCGGCAAATAGCACCACCGCAAACTCGTGGCTTTTGAGATGGGCTTTCCTTGCATCTGGGGTCCAGCACTCTGTTGAGGTGGCTCAGGCTCGGTCAGTCCTACTTCCTGGGAGACCGTAGGATCTTCCTGGAGCTCTTGGCCAACTTAAAAGCAACACACACCAACTGGTGTTCCTATCCCTAGCTCTACGGTTTCCAGCAGCAACTGCGTCGCCTTTTATGCAGGTTTCTGCCATTCATTCCAGCCTAGCTGTCACTCACCCAGCAGGGTGGATGTCGTTGCCGGACAGCCAGCCGGCCAATCACCTAAGAGTGCATTTCTGTCTCCTAGGAGACTAAGCACAGGGAGTTTTGACACCTCCCATGCTTTCTGCCCCTGCCAGACACCCTGGAGCCAGAGGCGGGCTTCACTCGTGAATCCCACCAAAGACAAAACAAACAAAGAGACCAAACCTGGTTTAGTGCGCAGAGTAAATCTCAAGAAGGACCTTTCCACAAAGAAAGTGCGAAAAAAGAAGACCGGGAAATGGCACTGTTGGGTGCTTTACTGCAGCTGCTAACGCAGCCCGCGGGAAAAGCATACCACGGTAGTTAAAAGTAAACCACTGCCACCAGCCATTCATCGAGGAAAGGGTAACATAACATTGTTACATTAGAAGCTAGAGAAAGAGGATACTAAATAATCCCTCCAGCACCCTATTGTAAAATAGTTTTATGCTGGGTCTAGAAAGTAAAAAATGTAAGTAAATTCAATGTCACTTCACTGCTCTTGGAAACAGTAGTTTATCTAAGAGAAGGTATTTAAACCTTAGGGAAATCTGAACACTTCCCTGTGCCACTGCACTAACGGTGCTGTGTGGCACAATGTAAAATATGAGTTTGTCAGACTCCACAACCAAAAGAAACACAGAAAACACATAGAATTAAAAGTCCCAAAGTTCAGCAAAAGAGCTGGGGTCTCTCAGGTGGGAGGAATTTAGCACTAAACTGAAAACTCTCCCTAACAGCAGGCAATCCCTAGACAATAACATCATTCGGTAGAACATATTGCTTCATGCACAACACCTACATACTTAAGTATTCCAGCTATCCTTGCCCCAATAATCCATAACCTGCTTGCCTCCCTACCGCTGCCCCCTCCTTTATTTGTCCTTAGTGGATATTTTTGGGACAGCCCCTCCCGTAGTTTCTTGGTTATATGTGAATTAGCTCCACTCCCTGATAGTCCTGCTGAATATGACATGTTAAGAATGTCCTGGGACTTAAAATCCGTTATTAATTTTGGAGGAAGCTGGGAGGAGGCGCAATGACGTGTCTGTGGGCACTCTCAAGACCAGGCAGTCTTGCTGGCCAGATGAAGCAATATAAAAGCTACTAGCATCCAGTTGTACCTAATGTTCAGGCCTTGCCCTTGGCCCAGTCATCTCCGCCGGACTCCCCCCACCCCACACAACGGTAAACGGTGTCTGGGGAGGTCGTTTTCAGACAGAGGCTGGCACCAGCTCCATTTCCTGCATCCCCCTCAATCAATCCATCTTGGATTACAGCTTTTCATCTGCTGCTTCCTCTGCCTCTCTCGGCTACTCACATCTCCCCCCCCCCCCCCGCCCCCTGCCCCCCCTCCCTCCCCACAAGCCGGCATCCCAGAGGGCAGTTCCGGACACTCCTCATCCAGGAGCTTGCCTGCACCGATGATGTGAGACCAGCGATAGAATATCAACGGCTGCCTGCACAGATTAACATGAAATGGTATAGAATGCAATGCGGTCTATCAGAAGAACATTGCATTATCAACAAAAGACAGAAAACAGAATCTAGAAAAATTAACAAATATGCAAGCTGGCTCAAACCTTTAGAGAAAAGGGGAGGAGCGAGCCGGAGAGCCCAAGGAAAGTTATTCCAGAGTCGGGCTGCTGTCATAGAAAATGTCGGAGCTCAGTGCTTTCCTTACTGGAGGAATATCAAAGCAAGCCACAGATCGGCTACAGGTAAGCCGAATATTAAGGCCGATTTATCTAAAAGGCTCCAAGGCCAAGATAGAGGAGCTTACAGTGTTAGAATAACATCGAATAATTTCATTACTGGCAGAAGAGTGCTGATGAAAAACCAAAGGATCCAGTTACATTTTATTTCTTTGTATTCTGGGACGTATAATTCTGGAATTAAAATGGGAAAGAGAAAACATAAAACATGACTTAATGAGCTTTTTACTGAATGATATGTGCCATATTGGTAAGTAATAAAAACCGGCGAGGAGCCAAAAGCTACTGAAGACAGAACGGGGTTGCAAAGTGATACGTGATACTGTCAAAGGCCAGACAGATGACAAATAGCAGTGCCACAGAAAAGAGGTAACGATCAACAAAGACGTGATATTGTCGATGAGTGCGGAAGAGAGAAAGCAAGGCCAGAAGTGTGCTGAATAAGTCCCGGCAAATCTGGTCTAGACACACATGTGTTCTTGTTAGAGCAACCTCGAAGATCATCTACAGAAAGAGCTGGATAAGGCAGAGGCAATGGGGAAAGAGACATATATGTGATATTGTCGAATGCCAACTGAACAGTGATGTCTAAAGACAACTGAGCTACAGTCGACATGCAGTGCTGTAGGCAGAAGAGGTCTGAAAACATGTCACAAAACATGTGCCATAAAAAGACGTTTTTTAACTTGATTTACTGAAGTCAGGAAGTTGTTGAGATAAACTTCTATAGGTGCTCTAAAAACAGTGTTTGTGTCTTTGAGCGATCCAAGTTAAAGGGGTATGTATGGTTTAAAGGGTGGTCAGTCATTATTTCGAAAAAATAATGTCGAATGACAAAAATGTCGAAATGTTTTTTTTCGAATTACGTTTTTTTAAATTATATATTTATTTTGGGGTCCGGAAGTAAAAAGGGGTAAAACAAAAAAAAATCAAGAAAAAAGGGGGTTTGGGGGAGAACCCCCCCATTTCGAAAAAAAAAAACGTATTGAAAAAAAGAATTTGACATTTTTTTCGACATTTTTTTTCTCGAAATAATAACTTTCGACATTATTGTTTTCGAAATTATCACTATAAACCGGTTTAAAGGCGTCTTGGTTGTTAGTGCAGGAATTCTATTAATCTGTTTTCGTAAACAAAGGTAATTTCTCTCTCCCTGGGAACTGACCCCTAAAGGTGTATCTAACGTTGTTGCTTTACTGAGTACAGGCTAGAGGTAAAACACCTGTAGGGACTATGGTTTATCTATAACAAAAAGGGGGGTTCTTATCATGGAGCATTCTATTAAAATTGCAGAAGGGCTGGTCATACCATACAGTGGGCCTCATCACGAGTTGGTCTGTAGCCCTTAAATGCAGCGGTAACAGTATTACCACTGCATTTAATGGCTGGCCCCATTACGAGTTGGGCGGTAAATAGGTTGATTTACCAGCTTTTTTCTGGAGGTGAAAATCCCATTTAGCGCCCAGTATTACCGCCGGTTGTATTAGCGCCCTGTATTAGTGCCAGCAATGCCCCATTGAATCCAATGGACCCAATGGGGAACGTCAAACCTGTGTTCCGGCGGTAATGCCGGTGGGCACTAACGCTATTACAATTGGGCGATAGATATTACAGCCGGGAAACCGCCCAACTCGTGATGTGGCCCTGTGTCCAAGGTTTCCTTCTAAAAATGTATACTGGTTTCCCTCACAAGCCCTACTCAACAGTCTCTGGAATATAGGTCACAAACCACCTCTTTAAGAACAGAGTAACATGGCAATATATTGCTCATCCGCTCTCTGGTTCTTAAACACAGTCACATGTATATGCAGCCTAACCACTTCTTGTTTCCCCAAGCACAGTCAAAAGGATATCACACTAACCACTTCTTTGCCCAATTTAACTTCACAGGGGTGCTCAGCTCACTATTTGTTAGCCAGTAAGGAGCATAGTGCCTGACCAACTTATTCATGTTTCAAGGATCCAATGTTCAACTTGCTAGTAAGGGATACAGTGCCCCTCTCGCTATTTGTCAGTTTCAACCTCTTCAGGATTCTCAGGCTTTCCAGCCTCTCAGCTCTTTCAGTAGTAGCAGCTTGCCAGTCTGCTAAGTCTTCCCAAGGCTTTGAGAGCTTGCCTGCCAGTCAGTCAGTCCACCTCAGCAGCCAGCCTGGATTCAGGTGTTTACATGGTTTTTCTAGCATCGAAGTCTCTCTCAGCAGGCCTCTTGCATTGCCATTTCCTAGAGAACTGCTTATGGCTTTGCGTGATCCAGCCTATTCTGGAACACTTTCTCCACTCCAACTATTCCGCTCAGTCTTTTATAGGCCTGGCTTTCAGTTTCTGCTCTCCTGCTTCTAAACTGGCTTACTAGATCGCTTGTTTACCCGGATTGGTTACTGCCTGTTTTTTGAATTGATGTAGCTTCCTGGCATGGGCCAGACCGTCAAAGTTTTCATCCGTCATCTTGGAAAATGGAAAATCCTGCATCCTTTCTCAAGCACTTTGGTTGGCCCTTGCCATCAAGCTGTGGCAAGCACTTGCCACTGCTTGGTGGCTCCATGAACGCTGTTTCATCTCCCACTGCATTCGCCATGGTGGTCACCAGCGGAAAGGTTAGAGTATGAGTACTGGGGAATCCTTGCAAACATGGTACCCCATGTCTTTGCATTGTACCTGGTCAACTTTATTCCTGCCTATGAATGGGGAGCAAGTTATGCACATCCACGCAAAGACGGAATCCTACAAGAAGCGTGCCCCTCTTCAATGAAGACTTGCTACCCGAGCAATTTTATAAAGGTTAGATTGTCTTCCCTGCAATGAAGGGGTACGTTTCTGGATAGGGGGCAACAGCAAAGCACCATATTCTGGGCCTTCTTATTCAGCCCACAGGTCTCGTGGATAGCGGAGAGGGCATTGACTAGGAGGGAAACTTGGCAACTCATCACCCACCCTTTATCGCCTTGCAGTAGCTTATGGCTCTGCCGTTTTTAATGTCATGCATGGTAAACTGGATTTCCTGAGTCCCCTCTATGCCAAGCAATTTACCAGATATCAAAGTAGTGAAGAAAAATCATGAGAGAGATGTGTTATCAAAAGTCAACTAACAACTGACAGTGGAGGAAAATATGACGCCACAATGATGTGTTAAAGAAGCCCCAGGCAAAGAGGTGATCTAGGGAGAGATTTCATACTGTTAAATGCAAATCGAAGAGAAAACAGACCAAGAGGTAATGACAACAAAGTCTAGCCGTGTTGAGATTAATGAAGGCGAACTCAAGGGTTGTTAAGAATCCAGAAAAGAGAATCATTCATTTAGCTTGACGCTTATAGGATTGCCCAAAGCTGTATACACGTCAATGGGCACTGCTGTAGAAAAAGAGAAGGAATGGAATAACCTGCAGAGGTGTATTATTGTCAAAGTCAACTCGAGGAACATCAATAAACATTCCCACAAGAGAGTAACTTAGAGACTAAAGAGGCATACTGTAGTGTTGAAAGCCAAGTCAAGCGATGACGTAAGCATAGATGTGATGTTGTTAAAGTCCAAATATGCACCATCGATTGACAAGACTGTAGAAGAGGAGGAAGAGATGCAAAGCATTTATATTTGTGATTCATTGAAGGACAGGGATGTCAATTTTGATTAGAAATAACTTACAATAAAACATTTACAGATGGAGGAGGCAGTGGCGAATGATAGATTTTTTTAATTGGAAGGTGTAAATATTTGGCCCAAAAATGTGTGAGTGACTGTGTAGCGAAGAAGCCAAAACCAAACAAGGAGGGTTTGTGGCCAAAATAGTGCACAATACAGCACACTTGCTGTGAAAAATTGGGTGAAAAGCCACACATTTTGTAGTCGGTTTTGTAGGGTATTGTATTAATTTAATTTTCATTATTGGTACAGCGCCTTTTACCATGAGTATGATCCCAACGTGCTGCAAGTTGAAGGCCCTTGGGAGGATCGAAGTCCAGAGTATGAGAAAATAGGCGGTGTTAAAATGCATGTGTGAATGAAGCTGTTAAAGGTTACAAGGGGTAGCCAAGTCCCGGCTAGCCACCCATGACAATTGGTCAGCTGCTGGGTGGAGAGAGGTATGCTGAGGGGTGTGTGTAAGAGGATAGCTAGTATGTGTGAAAAAATCCAATGGGTGCAAGGAACCAACAGTGCAAAGTAGCATTTCCCAATGCATTGTCATGATGTGTTTGCTCACAATATATGCCAGTATAACCAACCTTTCACAAGTGCCCATACATTTCCATGCTGATTGCACTTATACATGCCATTATTCCCATATAAGAACATACTCAAGATAGCTTTGTGCATAATGCCAGTAATGATTCTATAAGAAAACATGTTCAAGCTGATTCTGCCAATGTATGCTAGTAACTGCGCATAAGAACATACTCCATTAATGATGCCATGTCACATTAAGAAAACATGTCCAACGTGTAATAACACTTATGTTTGCTTTATCAATAATGCCCAGTAAAAATGCCATACCATAGTAAGAAATCTCTAGATTGGCTGCACCAAATGCCAGTATAGTCACGCAATAACACCTATCATGATTTCTTTACCATAAATGCCCAGTACAAATGCCATGCCATCCTCTGATTTGGGGTTGCTGGAGAAGTGGGTGCCCCGGAATCTGAGACATGCTCACCAGCACTGTGAGCAGGCCTCCGATTCATCCAAAATTCAAAGGCCCACCCGCTGCACCTGATGAGCGGGCCTCCGATTCATCCACAAATCTACTGTGCTGGTGAGCAGGCCTGTCATTTAGTGACACCTCCTTCCTCTACGCCCCCAGATCAGAGGCTGGTGAGCAGCCTCTGATTTGGAGGTCGGAGGGACATGGTGTATCTTTTTCACGCATTCAATCATACATATTCACTAGCGAACCCACACAACATGCACTCTTTCATTCAGGCGCTCTCCCAAATAAACACTCATTTGTAAACACACGTAGCCGGCACACATTCACGTCTTTTTTTATCACTTGCAGCCCCGGTCCCGAAACCGATCCTCCAGATCATGAGATGGGGTGGGGGGCTCTCTTTGGCCCCACACAAAATTAACATGAAGCATTTCCTTGTTCCTGCACATGGGCGCAGGAGCTGGGGGCGCCACCCAGACTTGGCACTGTCAGCTCTGAATGTACAGGGAGGTGCAGGAATACCCCCTCGCACATTCATCCTCAACGAGCCATGCAATGCTGGGGAAGCAAAACGCCTTTGGCCTTGCATGGCCCATTGGACATGCATGCTGTGGTACGAACTGTCAAAGGGAAACTATGTTTCCCTTTGACAGATCAAGCTAGTCTAAGAGCACTCAGTGCTTTTACTGGGCTGCCTTGGCAGATCGTCCAAAATGAGTATATAATCGCCCAGCTGCCCAGTATGGAGGAGCTTCCCCTGGCGGAGACATTCCTTGGATGTTTGAATGTATAATATAAAGATGAGAACAATTGGTGAGCTAATTTATAAGGGTGAGAACAAAGGGTACATAGACCTGGGACAAAATAACAGGTGACTTGCAGTGCTAAACATTAACCTAGAGTGGCAAATGCTGCAAACATACAAACACACATTATTGCGCAGCAAGGGAGGGGAGTAGTCAGGTAGGGAAGATGGGGTAGACAATTAGGTGAGCTCCCTCTTTCTAGTAGGTGAAGTCTAAACTCATTTTTGAAGAGATCCAAAGTCTGAGATGACTTAGATTGTGATGGGCAGTGGGTTCAAATGAAGCTGCTGACACCCAAGTTGAACATACATGGCAGACTCAATAACAAGGCAGGCAGAGTGTCACACTTTATTGTATTCATAATTTTATTGTTTAAAGCGCAGACCTAGCTCGAGAGCAGCGGAACACTGTACAAAGTGTGGGTAGCCGGCATTTGGGCTGGCATCTTCTTTTTTTAAACTGTATTTTAGTAACATTTTATGATTATGTACACAGGCTGATTATCACAAAAGGAGTGACTGTCATTCTTCCTCTTTCCCTCCCACTACCACACACCACACCACACCACTTTACACTTAACTTCTCAGAGTTATAGTGGCGATAACCCCCTTAACAGTGCCACTACATTCCTCCCCCTTTATCAGGGAATCGCATTTAAACTAGATATACTCAACAGACCACACTTCCCTTCTCCCCCCTCAACTCCTAACTGTTCCAGTGTTTCCATACACAGTTATGTCCTTGCCGTGAATCGTCCATCATCACAGGTGAGTCAAGTTCGAATAAAAGCAAAATCAGTGTATTGGCTCCTCCAAAAACAACATGCCCATTCACCTCCGCTCACACATCACGTTAGTGAGGCTCCAGAACATCGCCCTCCCATTTAGACAGTAGGGGGCGCCACTCCTCCCGAAAGGATCCCAAACAGTCATTAACCACCGCCGTTAGTTTTTCCATCACCACCATATCACGTAATTTCTGCTCCCAATCCTTCCTAATGGGTAATCTCTCGCCCTTCCAACTATGAGCTACAGCTACTCTTCCCAACCTCAGCATCGCTTCTAACAATCTAGGGAGCCTATATCCCTCGGTGTCCTTTGACGGAATACCCAGTAACATCTGGAGTGGGTCCAGGGTCAGCTGAACCCCCACAATGTCTTTGAACCAGTTTAGGCCCTCTCCCCAGTAGATGCTCACTTTCTCTTAAACATCTGTCTCCCAACCAAGTCTGTAGTAATCAAAACCGTGTACAACTTAGACAGAGTACCTTTTCTTTTGGACGAGGAATCAAGAAGCCTCTCAAATGGAGTTGGGTCCCTTGTCAATGCCTCACCACATTTCGGATCCGAAAACATTCCCTTGATCCTGAGGAAATCGAAGATTGTAACTGCTTCTGACCCCAATACCTCCCGAAGCTCCTCAAATTCCATAAACCCCCATCTTTAAATAGCTGTCCTACTCTTTCAAGACCCTTGTACGACCACTGCTGGGAGAATCTCATACTCTGGTGCGAGAGGTTAAATGGGGGCCCCAAACCGAGGACATTGGTGAGGCCCAGGTGGAAAGCAGCCTATTCGCCTTGCAGCTATGCCACACTGCCCAGAGCACTCCCAAAGAGGGGCGATCTCCATGTCTTCCTGGGCTGTCTTTGAGCGGGGCCCATAAATAATCCCTCATGTTCAGGGGGTGGGCTTCTAGATCTTCAACATAGGTCCAGTAGGTCCACATGTCCTCCCTCATATGTTCTATTAATACCCTAGATTGGCTTCTTTTTAATATAAGTAAAAGCCAGGAAGGCCAAACCTGCCCTGGTCTCCTGGGAGTGTGAGTGTAACCATCTTTACTCTGGGTGTCTTATTCTGCCACACAACTTTACAAATCGCACTACAGGTCCCTGAAGAACTTGTCAGGATGTCCAACCGAGAGAGCAATTAGAAAAGGTACAGAAGGTGGGGGAGCGCATTCATTTTAATAGAAGTCATGCACCCATACCACAAGAGTGTCCGCGGGGCCCAACCTTTTAGATCCTCCTTGAAACTACCTACCTGGGGGTCATAATTGGCCTTCACCAGGCCTCCATGTCCCTGGTCAGCACAATTCCAAGGTATTTTATACACTTCTTATCCACCCTCATCCCCATAAATCTGGTCCGAGAGTCTAGACAAGACTTGTTAAGTCTGAGGGTCATGATGCACGACTTGTCCACGTTAATCTTAAACCCTGAGAGGCAACTGTAAAATGAGATTTGTTCCGATAAAGCAGCGAGAGAGGAGGGAGCCCTAGTAAGATAGCCCAAAACGTCATCCGTGAATAGGGAAAGCTTAAATTCATGAGCTCTGCATCGCATCCCTGCTATCAACTGGTTCTTGCATATGGAAATCGACAATGGTTCCATAGTCAGGGCATATAGCAGTGGCGAGAGGGGACATCCTTGTCTAGTACCTCTCATCAAATGAAAGGGATCTGTCAACAATCCATTAATCTATACCCTTGACCTGGGCTCGCCATACACATCTGTAAACAAATTAAGGAAAGGAAAGGAACCCCAAAACCCATTTTCTCCAACACTTTCACCATACTGGGCCACTCTACCGAGTCAAAGGCCTTCTCTGAATCAATTGATATTGAGCATGCGTCCAGGTCTGTCGACTGGGCGCTGTGTGCCAGGTCAATGTTTTTTTTTTACATGATCAGAACCCTGCTTTACCTGGACAAAACCTACCTGGTCGCCATGGCCCAGGGTCGGCAGCCACCAGTCCAATCTTCGTCCCAAGATCTTCGCCAGGATCTTATCATTATTATTAAGCAGTCAGATGGGTCTATACGAAGCACATCTTGCCGGTACTTTGCCCTCTTTATGTATGGCTACTATTATTGTGTCCATCATCGTACGAGGTAAGGCTTGCCCACCCAAGCTTGAGTTGTAGACCCTAACCAGATAGGGAGCTAAAATGGAACGGAAGAGCGTATAAAACTTCACGGAGAAACAATCACTTCCCGGGGCTGTCCCAGATTTCATGATGGCGATGGCCTGTTTAACCTCTTCCTCTGATTGGTAGATCGAGGGAATCCATCATCTCACGGGAAAGGCCCGGGAGATCTATCTCCCCAAGAAATTAAGAGATCTAGGATTCCTCCCCTCGCCACTCAGAGGTGTATAATTTTGCATAGAATTATTCCTTTTCTCACTTTCTCCTAGAAGCTCAAAATCTCTCGAACCCTGGTTCTCTCAGGACTAGAATACTGCAACAGCCTCTTTCTCAATCTTCCTTCCTCTTCTCTCCGCCCTCTGCAACTAATACAGAACAGGACTGCAAGACCTATCCTTGACCACAAGCCCAGGATCAGTATCTCTCCAGCCCTGAAATCCCTCCACTGGCTTCTGGTGGCTGCAAGGATCAAGACCCTCTGCATCGTCCACAAGGCTTTCTTGGGCCAGGGCCTGTGCTACATCCAACTCTCTTCCAAAATACCTTCCCTCCTGAGCCCTTCGCTAAGCTACCTCCAACTCTCTGAGGGTCAGAAGGTTCTGCAGACAGAGAGTGGGGGGTAAATCCCTCTCTTCTGCAGGTGCCTCCCTCTGGAATGGCCTCCCTGTCTCTCTCAAACTTGAGCCGGACCACCTGAAGTTCTGGAAGCAGCTAAAGATGTTCCTTTTCTCCTCTGCTTTCTCTCTTTCCCTCCCCTGCTGGCCAACTGTCCGCAGCACCAACTCGTTGCTTGGCTACCCTCACAGTCTCACTGGGTACCAGGCTTCTCAATGATCAGTCTCCCCTGCACTGTCTCTGGGCCTACCGCACATTTAGGGGCTGTAACTGTAACTTCTACAGTCCCCCGCCTCCTTGCACTTACCCAGAGCCGCACTGCCATGGCTGCACTTACTCAGGGCACTACTGCCCTGATTGCACTTCCTCCTTCCCTCTCCCTGACACTTCCCCCTGCAGTTGGCGGTGTCGCACTTGCACAATCTGAATGACACAGGGCCTAGTAAGATAGTTTGTCTTGTCCTCCCCCTTGGTCTTCCTTCCCTTGTCTTGTCGTGCCTAGAAACACTTGTGTACAGGCATATTATAAATGACTTATATCATATATCATAACATTAAGCAAGCCCTTAAGGAACAGAAATCGGCCCTCCTGGTCCTCCAGAACATCTTCCACCAGGAACCCCAGACAGGCGGAGCCAAGCACCACCACACCCCCTTTCCTAGCCCCGCCAGCGGCCCTATAGACCTCCCCCAGCCACAATGCTCTGAAACGTGGTTCTTTACCTCTCTGCCAATGTGTCTCTGCAGCAGAAGAAAATCCAACTGAGCCCTTCTAAATTCCCTAAAAACCATGGATCCCTTAGTCTGCGAATTCAACCCTTGTACATTGAGAGAGCCAACTACCACTTCATCACCTACACCCAACCCCCTGCTACCCACACCTCCCAATGCTTCTCGCACCTCTTTCGCTTCTCTGACTGTCCTCTTGTTAAGCCTGTAATTACAGTACACCAAGGACACACCAAAACCTATGAATGTTCACTTCATGGAATTCAAGGAACCACCAAACAAACAATCCCAACTCTAACAATTAATCCCCCCACCCCCTCCGGCATCCAATCCCTCTGGGAATTACAACCCCCGTCCAGGATTAGATCACCAGTGGTCTTTGCGCAACTGGACCAATTAACACTGAAAAGGCTCCCATTCTACTGAGCCCCCCATCATACAAGCAGTAATCCACCTCTTAACTCCCCCCCTCTCCCCGACCACGATCTCCCCACTCCTCCTTGCCTCTTCCTATTACGGAACCCATGGCCCGTGGGCGGTCCCCTTGGTCGTGGACCCCTATGTCACATTTTATCTTTAGCAATCGACAATTGTTTGCTAGCTCCTCGTTCCTCCGCGAGGTGGGGGGGCTTTGTGTTGAATTTGAGAACTAGGGATCTTCGGACTGTCTCTTATTGTTTCCTGCTCAGATCTGGCACCTGCTACTTCCTATGGACCTTGCTGCTGATCTCTGTGGTCCATAGTAAAGCTCCCTTGTGACTCTCTGTATGTCATCTTCCGTCACAAGTTCATATTTGTATCCCTCATATTCTAAGGAAATTGGAAAAGGGAAGCACCATTGATATCTCACTCCCTTATCGTTTAGCCAATTGGTAAGAGGAGCACACTGCTTTCTCCTGGCCAACGTGAACGCGAACAGGTCTTGATATATAGTAATTTTGGCCAAGTCATACTCCAGCATATCCATTTGAGTCTCCATGATATTATCGTCAAGGGAGTCCATCCTGTGGGCCATTTCATCAAACCTCTGGCCCAGGTCTGTCGTTATGCTCCTGATTTCCTCCAGGAGCGCAGCTATATCCTATTTTGTGGGCACAGGATCGTCCGCCATGTTGGTACAGTGGGTTGAGCCTACTACTTCCTCTTGAACTACGGGTCCCTTGAATTGGAAACGTTGTAAAGAGTCCCTCCAGGACATCCACCCCAGAAGCTGTCAGTGCTCCAGTCTCATCACTTCTCTGGTGAGTCGATCCTCGAAGCAAACTTTTCCGAGCTGCCGGGAGGACGAAGGATGTATCCTCCCGCAATCTCAACCAAAGCAGTTCTTGCACGTTATTCAATGCAACAAGTTTAAACAACTTATCTCTGCCTCCACACTACCCAGGAGTGAGGTCAGTTATAATCTCCAGATGGTTACATCCCTTCTGCCCCTGGCGCCTTACCCAGATCACTTCTGTCCAGCTACAGATCACAGCTCTTAGCCTGCGGTTCTTTGGCCGGTCCCTTTCTACCAGGTCTCAAAGGAGTCCTCCACCCCAAAGCCTGCTGGTGTCAAGATTTATGGGACCTGCCACTCCAATGCAACTCCCTCACAGCCACCTGTTGCCAGGACGACTCTGGCAGCCCCTTTGCACTCAACGTTATAAGCCTCAGTAATGTTGATCCTTCATGGCACACCATTTACTAATGGCAGCCGATTTATTGCCGGTCCTCTTAGGCATCCTTTCGGAAGTCGGTATCGGAACTACTTCTTTACTTCACGCTCAGAAGCAGGTCTAGTATCGCTTCTGTGACGTAAGACCGTTGCCTCTAGTCCTGGACACTTCCCGAAATGAGAAAAACGATGCAAGATGCTGAGGGAATTGTCGTAGCACCTCACTACCGATCTACGATTCATCTTTAAATATTATGTATGTAGTATCGACATTCAAGCACGTTGCAGCTGTTATTAGGAGTAACCTGATAACGCTTTCAGGTTTTCCCATTGACATTTACCATTTGGATTGTTTTTTTTGTTTGTTTAAAAACCAAAGACTTCAGAGCTTGTCATTTCTTTTGTTACCTACGCTGGTAAAGACTATGTTATTTTCCTTTGAACCTGGAGTGCCCCTACTCATAACAGTAGGACCCCTTACACCATATTGCTCACGCCATATGGTGTGGTCACCTTCATTATGGATTGACCATCCCAGACAGGTATTTCTCGCATGTGGGGAAGGTGGGAAGAAGAGCTTAGGGTAAACTAGTGTTATAACCAACAATCCTTGTCTCCTTTTTTACACAGTTCTTTGGTCCTGAAGAGCTGCCTGCATGCATCTTCCTGCACTCCCATGATTCGGATTCTTACCAAGGCAGGAATTGTAAGGAGGGTTTGTTGTTCACTAAACATTAACCTTCTTCCTCTTTCTGACTCAGTTACGCTTCCTTCATGGTTTCCGAAGGCCAGGTCTGTATGTCCTGATACTTGCCGCTATCCCCTCCCACCGAGGACCACCAAAGTTAGCCTCCCCGGAGTAGTTTAAGCCTCCTTATGCTAGCGCCTGGTGTCTCTGTGGCACCACCAGTCTATGGCGATAAACTTCCTTGGGGAACTCTTGATGCCTCCAGACCGGGGATTCAACGCATCCCCCTGCTCTTTGGGTTTCTCCAAGCCACCATCAATGGGTAGCTGGGGGCCTCGAACTGGGAGCACAGTGAAGGGGGGAGAGGGCGGCTCTCGAGCCAACTCTGGTCCAGTCACCTGGGTTCCCGGGACCCTCCGTGGACCTACAGCCAGCAGACGATGCCCTTAGAGGACGCTCCCTTTTTACGATCCAGGGAGGGGGGAGACCTACTGCACCAGGGCCTGTGTGCTCACAATCTGCCGCATGAGCTGGCTCTGGAATCGATCCCTGTGGCCTACTGGTCTCTCAGCCGCCTTCTGGCTCTGGATGGTGGCAGGTCTCTCCTGGGTGCTATGTTGTGCTTAGCCGTCAGGTACACTGGTGTGCTACTCGTAACTGCTTTGTAGATAATACATACAGTCTTGAACAGTATCCCGGCTTGGAGTGGAAGCCAATGTAGTTTGCATAAGATAGGGGCAATTCAGCCAAATGCCTGTGGTCGCCATAACAAGACATGATGCAGCGTGGTGGACTACTTTAAGGAAGAGACAAGTGAGCAGCTGGGAGCCCTTTCAGGAGAGCATTTCCCACACCGATTGTGCAAGACCATATGGGATTGCACTACAAGTGCTGCAGTGGGATCAATGTTTTGATTTTTCAAAGGGTAGGGATTCTGAGCCAGGCTATTTGGGCCTTTTTGGATATGTATTTCTGGATGGACAGATTACGGTCAATGGTGAAGGGTATCAGGTAATATAATTGCGGCAAAAAGTGACCCGGTAAAAGTGTGCCCCATTATACCATTTGAGGGGAGCGAGGGTTGCGGGGGTGTCCCCCGCTCCCTTTAAATGGTATAATGGGTCCGGTGGTTGCGGGGGTGTCCCCCGCATGTTTTTCATTGACGGCGGTGCAAAAACGGCGGCATTTTTGCCGCGATATTTTGTTATCACGGGAATTATTGCCGCGATTATCTCACATGGAACCTGGTGAAGCCTAAGGATTTTGCTGAGTCAGATATGTGGATGAAATCCTTCTAGGAACATATCAATGAACCCTTGTTGGACAAGTTGTTTTTTAGCAGGCAGACCGATGAGGATGAATTCAGTCTTGGATGGGTTTAGTTTGAGGTAGGCAGTCGATATCCGGATGATGGCTAGTTAATCGCAGAAACGACTGATGTCCTGCATGCTATTTACTCTCACATAACCCTCTCAGAGGCAATTAGGGTGCCCAAGGTAGTTTCTAGTCTTCCTGGCAAGATGGATGCAGAGTAGTCCTTGATGTTGTAGGCCCATGGAGCTTTGTCTTTGAGGCAGATCCCTCAGATCGTGCTCAGGATCCATTTTGGTGAGGCCATCATTAGTGGGATCTTCCCAGACAGAATGGCTATGTGTTTCTAGTGGAGTGCTTCATTTCATAGATGGCTGCTCAATTCTCTCACCCTTAACGCTGCACATTCTACATTACATTTTCCAGGGGGCCAGAGATCAAAGGGCTGTCTTTACTTGAGGCTGGGTTTGCTGATCCCTCAGGCCATGGAGGAAATATGCTCTGGGTTGGGACATCATCTACAGACCCTCTCACCAAAAAATAGGGAGATCTGGGCATGTCTCACCAGTCCCTGGCTGCTACTTGCTCCCTGCCAGTGCGGAGAGGTGTCCCGCGGCAGGCACATGGCCCCTGCACCAATGCTGGCTGCCTCTGTACCACTATTGCCACCAAATTCCTTACTAAGCCAGTGACACCACCTTCTGCAAACAGCCTCCACCGGTGTCTGTGTAAAATGTCCATTCAACAGCCAATGACAGAGTTTCGAAAGAAGAGAGAAAATGAGGCAACAAAGACGTAATACTTCGAAAAGTCCTCTCAGGGGATATCAATAGACAGTGCTGGAAAAGACAGACAATGGGGCACCTAGACAGGCAAACTCGGGGGCCATTAATTGACAATCCAGAATAAGAGATTCAATACTGTAATAAAGACATTATTGAACTACAACTTCAGATCTATTAACAGACATTAATGGGAAAGAGAAAGGCTATGGTGTAACCTACGCCTCATGATTTATGTTCCACTGGTTTATGAGATGGGCCTAGAGTCACGTATAATGCAGCACATCAATTTGATGAGGACCAGGGGCGGATGGTGTGTGCCACAGCAGGGAGAATTTGCTATTTTTGGTCAAGCCTCCTATGCATGCATACAGAATATTCCCCCGTTATGGTAGCAAACTTGCGTTACATCCATTAGGAACAAATTTGAGAAGACGCTGAAAAAACAGGTCGGTCTGAGCAAGATTTGCCTACATGACCCAAGCATCTTTATGAAAACCGAATAAACATGGTCATTCAGTCCTGAGGAAAACATTAACCAGCACCCTTTCTAGAGCTCACCCTTTCAAGAGCTCACCTATGAAGACAAGAAGTTAAACAGCAATAATTGTCCCACCTAGTAGACTGATGTGGTCATTTTGGATTAAGTTTCAATGTGGCCTTTTGTTGTGAAGAAAGAAATGTATTATATAAATGGACTATGTTGGCACTTTAAAGATGCTTCTAAGAAAAAGTGTTTTCACTATGGCACTTTGTTCATGAATTTCTTGCATTTTGTACTGTATTACGTTGTTTTTCTAATTTATGTATATTGTTCTATATTAGTCTTACGTCCTTTTATGTATTATGGTTCTGGTTGAACATATGCTCTATGGTAGCTTAGCCAGCCAACAAATGCGGATAATGAGGTTTAAAAATAAAATGTTTACACAATGAATATTCATATTGCGTTGCCTCAGAGCTATCCTCCAGGCCCTACAACTCCTACCAGTCCCAGCCAGTCCAGTCAATGGTGAAGGGTCAGGGTAATTGCAGCTGAACTAGAGCAGTAGGTTGTAGTAGTGTTAAGGACCAATTCGAGAGCCAACAATGGACAGTAGAGAAGGCGAGACTGGGTGGTTGGGGATATCTAGGAAACCCATGGAGGGAGGGGGAAGGGAGCGTTATTGTGCATATAGAAAAGAGGGAGAAGAGGAGATGTCATTCTAAACATGGAGTATTGAAGGAGAAGCACAGAGTGTGTGATGCAACAGTTAATTGTAATACAAATAGGCTTTATGCCACAGGCCACCCGGCCTGGTTCAATGCAGAGGAGCATTTTTGTTTGCTTTTTAGGCTGCCTTGCCCGCCAATGATGTATATAGCCTGTCAAGAGAAATATATACAACCTTTAAAAGCTTTGAAGAGACGAACAAGAAACTAAGGCTTTTTGAATACACGCATTTATTTCTCAACATTTACTCCCTTACCCAATCCCTCATTCCCCCATCATCCAAACGATGTCACATTGTCTTGGCATCGGGGTACCAAAATAGCCCCCACCTCCAGAAGAGGATGTCCATAGAAATCCCCATGGCAACCAGCTGATGCACAATAAGCATAAAATACTAGGGATACGTGAAGGAAGGTTTCCTCTCGGCGAAGCTAGAAAAAGTGAACTGTATAACGATGTTGGCCAATGGGGAATAGAAGTCGCAGCAGGCACGTCAAAATCCCATCACAGTCCAGGAAACATACCTGTCACAACCCACCTTTGCCCTACAGTGAGCAAGTGAAGGAAGACAGCGTACGATGAAAGCCTCATTACCTTCTATCCATGGGCACAGCAAGGCATGGGTAAGCCCTCACTGTATCCCTACTCACATTCACAGATGCAAGTGCCCCATTTAAATGCAGCTGGCCCTTACAACTGCACTCAGCACCCGATCTTGCCCCAAGGACACCACTCCCCCTTGTTACCAGTCTTCTCGCAGCTCCCATTTCACCCCAGCTGCCCCAGTTCCTCTTTGCCCCCTTATGGTTGGGGTGAGGTATTCACCATGGTTTTCTACCCCAGGCTTGTGCAGTATCCCAACAAACCATATTACACCTGTCAAATGAGATGTAGGGAAGGCACACAGCCCCACAGCAGCCACTGTGTAGGACCAACAGACTTTTTGGAGGCAAAGAAAAACCACACACTGGCAGAGTACATACAGTGAGAATTACGCACTTGGGAGTAAACTGATGGGAACAAAAACTACACACAGGGATAGGCAACAAAAAGGGGTGTGAAGACATTAACAGTATTCCGTTGACCCGAAACGAACTGTATACACACAAAGGGGCAATGTAGCTTTACAGTTACTTCAAGGAGATTTTCATTCTGGACTGGATTGTTGTTAACATATTCTAATTCCTTAACAAAAGGGAGAGGTTTTTTTCTTACGGACTGGAGAGCCATGTTGCTTAGTCCCTTTAAACAAGATGACCCTTCCCCAGTGCAGGTGCGGATTATCCACGGATATCGGATGCAGGAAAACCATTTACACCCTTCAAGGTTTTTAATGTTTTTAATTTGCTTTTGTTGTGTTGCGGAGCGGGACGATTGTGCTGCGAGGTGTCAGGGAGGGAAAGTAACAAATTAAAGTAACACGTGTAAGCCCGCGGTGTGAAGAACGGTAACGATACAGATGCGTCTGGCATCGAGCAGGGGTTAGAGTTATTGTGACCTCAAAAAGTAGCCTCTGCGCCCAGGTCTGCAGTACCAGGTGCACATTAGGCCACAGATAGAAGACATGCTGAATTGTTTAAATAATTGGCAATTAAGAGCTCTGTGCTTGATGACGTATGAAGAATCCCTCGTGGAAGAAGGAGCTGGGCCCAATGGCCTGGCATCCCATATGGAGCAGACCGCCTATGTATAGGTTTGCACCAGTCTGCTATGTGGATTTGTAACCTATGTGTGTACGTCAGCTGTGACGCTTTTCTCATTTAAAAACAAATGCTTGTGCAAATCTCGTCAGAGCGCTCCATGGCAGCAGAGTCCTTTGCCATTGCATACTAGATTTTATGAGAATAAGCCTTGTTCTCCCTGCAAGAGGTATGCCGGGCCTTTTTTGCATAGTGGGTTGTATTTTTTCGGGTGTGGGCGTTGAGGGTGCTTCTCTACATTTTTGGTGACCGCCGACATGATCCCAGATTTTCTGCAAAGACGGAGGGTTTCAGACCGCACATCTGCAGGGACCGCGCCAACCTACAGTGACCAGTCCCAAGCGTGCAACATGTAGTGGTGTACAGGAGCCGTTTTCACAGAATTCCTGTCTGCTCTTTGGATTGGGGCGCGGCTCCTAGGAAGGTGCAGGCCGTTGTTGGGACCCTGTGACAGAGGTGCTCGGGTGAACATGCAGATCTACGTACACCACTTGCGGGCGACAACAACGGCAGCTGACAATAAGTGAGGAGTTGCGGAAAGGGGACAACAGTGTGTAGGTTTGTGCATGTGAAAACGAGGGAAAGAAAGTGTTTGGTAGATTGGTGCATATTGGAGTTGGATAGTGTGTGAAGGCAACATGGGTTTTTAATTATTATTATTATTGTTTTAAGTATATGAGTATAGAAACAGAGAAGTGGGATCCTTTGCAAGTTAGGGAAAAAGATGGTGCCATAGTTTAAATATTGATAAAAGAAGTAGTGGCTCCGTATAACTAGAGAGATCGTATTCCTGTGCCCAATATATTCTGGGTGGGGGAATAAGATGAAGTACTGGTTGTTCTTTTAGTTTATTGTTTCAACTTGTTTTCAGTGTTTTAAGATTGTATTGTGTGGCAAGCGGGGGCCTGTGAAAGAAGTAGCGTGCATAGTGGCTGTGAGGGGAGTGTGTGTGTGGAGGGAGTGTGGGTAGGGGGCAACAGGGGCATAGGGGCTAAGGACTGGTAGGAACATAGATGACTAACTGCTCCTAGTATAGAGTTTGACATCGTTTTAATTTTAAGGTTGTCAAGCTAGGGTGAATTACTCCATTTGAGTATGTATGCAGTGCATTGCCGTTGCATAACGATAAGATTGAGAAATACCATAAGCAGTCAGTGACAAAGATATAAGGGGGGGATGTTTCCCCATGGCCAGTTGCAAGGTACGAATAATAGGTGGATATTGGACTACATGTACATGTTTTTGGCTGTTAAAGTGTAAGAAATTGCAAAGGAGGAAAGGAAAGAGATCTTAGAATTGTGAAAAATGATGGAGGACATAGAGGACAATGGCCTCATTACGAGTTAGGAGGTAGCCATAAGGGCATGGCTACCCCCAAACCCGGGTCCGGGTTCCCTGAATGTGGAAAAACCGGGCCATTCCGACCTTGGAGGGCCCGGTATTTCCCCATTCAGGGAACCCGGACCATCCCCATTCCCATTTGAGCCCCCATAGGGCTCAATAGGAATGGGGATCATTCTAGCAATGGGCCCGTTAATAAGGGGCCCATTGTTAGCATGCTGGGCCGCTCACGGGACCCGCTAAGGACGTCTGGTAAAACCAGTCGTCCTGAGCGGGTCCCGCGAGCGGACCTCGTAATGGGGCGGTAAGGGGTTAACGGCTCCAGCACCTTTATCGGTGCTGTTAACCCCTTAACGCCCTCCTCGTAATGAGGCCCAATGACGAGTGCAAGCCCCAGTGCGATAGGAGCCCAGCCCCGAGTGCAGCAATATCATCAGCACCCGAGGGAACGCTGTCACCACCACCTCAAATAGGGCTTTACCCAACCCTTCCCGCCACAGGATATATAAACCCTACATATGTACCCTTGCCAGCCGCAGCATCGCCTCCATCAAGACTACCACTCCCATACCTGGTACATGTGGCCCAGGTTGAGTAGTGTTGTGAGGGCTCTTGTATACGCAGCCTACCCCATAAATGAGTCTTTGGGACCCCCTACACACTGTTGCTGTCTTCCTGCCAGGGCCAGTGCGAGTGTGTGAAGAAAGAAGAACACCAAGAAAAAAGAACTTCAAGAGAGCATCAGCAGAGACCTTGAGACAGCCCTAGCCAAGTTGTCTCAGAAGTATAGCTTTTTATAAGTTCACTGTATGGACCTTCTACATATTTTATAAAAGACTTACATTTTTGGTAGGTAATGCAGCTGCTAGGTTTAATTTAAATTGTATAAAGTGCCTTGTGATTTCCCCTTTTTGCACAAAACCCTGCTGGTGTACCGTAAGAGAAAAGTATATAAGTGAACAAACAATAAAAAGAATCGTACACCAGCATTCCATTGTCCGCCACTCTCGAACCGAGGAGAGCGGGGTTTGGAGACAGGCAAGAGGCGAGTCAAGTTATAAGAAAGGCATAAGATGAACAAGTTACTTCTTACCTTGTAACGTTCTTTCGATGGGATGTTCCTCCGACGTATTCCTTCTCTTTGATCTTTGATAATTCGTCTCCAGCTTGCTGGCCTCGGACATTTTTTCTCTGTAGAGGGCGCTGCGCGTCGACGTCCGCCGAGTCGATGTCCCTCGACAGCCACCGTATCGGCGCCGACGTCACCAGACCCATAAATAGCCACGCGCGGCGTCCGTTGCTCAGTTCCGTTTTGTAGCATAAGATAAGTCATGCCTGAATTGGTTATTGACCTTGAAGGAGGGTAAGCTGCAACCACAAGGGAAGTATTACTGCGGGGATGGATGGGAGGGGCGATAAGGAATACGTCGGAGGAACATCCCATCGAAAGAACATTACAAGGTAAGAAGTAACTTGTTCTTCGAAGGGATTGTGTCCTCCGACGTATTCCTTATCTTTGATAGACTCCCATAGTAGTGGCATGTAATTGGAGGTGGGAGCAATAATGTCATGTATCCCTTTTAAGAATGAACCGAATGTAATACGGCTTTGCCAAATCTGGTCTCTTGAATGTCTCTTGGATGTATGTGCGGACGACCATGTGGCAGCCGCACATATGTCTCGGACCGGTACCCCTCTTTGGAGGGTCGAAGAGGCTGTGATACCCCTGGTTGAATGAGCCCTAAGATTTCGGGGTGGCTCTTTCCCTGCCAGTTTGTAACATTCCAGAATGGCCAAAATAATCCACCTGGAAATGGTCTGTTTTGTTATGGGTAGTCCCAACTTGTGACCCGAGTATCCTAAAAACAGTTGGTCTGCTTGCCTAATCCTAGCCAGTCTGCTGATGTAAATGCTCAGAGCTCGCCTTGGGTCCAGCCTATGTAGCCTTTCTTCCTCTTTCCCCGGATGAGGAGGAGGGTAGAACGAAGGTAAGGTAATTTTCTGAGTGATATGAAATTCAGAAACCACCTTTGGGAGGAAATTAGGCTTCACCTGTAGGACAACTTTGTCCTTATGAAAAATTGTATGGGGGGGGTTTACAAGAGAGAGCTTGTAATTCGCACACCCTCCTAGCAGATGTTAGTGCTACCAAAAGGACAGTTTTAAGAGTGAGAAATCTCAGCGAACAAGAGTGGAGTGGTTTGAATGGAGTACCCATTAGGAAATTTAAGAGTAAATTTAAGTCCCATAAGGGAACTTGGAATGGTCTTGGAGGATAAACATTAGTTAATCCCTTGAGAAATTGTATTACTAGAGGTAGTTTGAAATACGATGGTTCCTCCGCAGTGCGCTTGAAGATTGAAAGCGCTGCGAGATAGCCTTTTACAGTGCCAACTTGAAGGCCTGAGTTTGCCAAGTAGAGTAGAAACGAGAACACCGTTGGTCTACCACATGAAAAAGAGTCGATATTCTCTTCTCTACACCAGCTGCAAAATTTGTTCCAACCGCAGCAGTATAAAGACTTTGTTGCTGGCCTTCTGGCCGAAAACAACACCTCCATGACGTCAATAGGGAGGTCCCAATCCTTGTACCTCACCCTTTCAGAAGCCAAGCGTGAAGGTTGAGGGTTCTGATGTCTGGATGGAGAACCTGACCTCCCTTCTGTGAGAGAAGATTCTCTTTGAGTGGAAGACGGATTGGAGGACAGATGGACATATCTAGAAGGTCGGGGTCCACGTTCTCCTGGCCCAGTCCGGGGCAATTAGGATCATGGTTTTCCGGAATCTTCTCAACCTCCTGATCATTTGAGGAATAACAGGGACTGGTGGAAACACGTAAAGGAGTGGGAACTCCCAGTCCACTACGAACGCGTCCCCTAGAGCTCCTCTCGGGGGAAATTCCCTTGAACAAAACAGATTGCACTTTCTGTTGACACTGGTGGCGAACAGATCCACCTGGGGGGTTCCCCCGAGGGCGAAGATCTCTTGAAGGACTTCCTGAGCTAGTTCCCACTCGTGGGAGACTGTGCTCTGCCTGCTCAGAGCGTCCGCGGTCAAGTTCTTCTCTCCGAGTAGGTGGACTGCCAATAGAGGGATTCCTTCCGGAATTGCCCAAAACCAGAGCTGCATTGCCTCTCTGCACAGTGGCAGTGACCCTACGCCTCCTCTTTTGTTGAGGTAGTGCATGGTCACCGTGTTGTCCGTCATTATTAGGACATTTCCCCCCTGTACAGATGGCAGGAAAGCTTTCAGCGCTAGTCTGATCACTCTCAGCTCTAATAGGTTGATGTGTAGTCTGGACTCTGATGGAGACCAACGACCGCTGATGGTCAAGTCGTTGGCATGGACTCCCCACCCCGTGAGTGAGGCGTCTGACTACTGTTATCCCCGGCCATGGTTGCCAAAACAGTTCTCCTTTCAAGATGTTCTCAGGATAGGCCCACCATTGAAGGTCGTGGGCTACCTTGTCCGGAATCCAGAGGAGATCTGTCATTCTCCCTGAGAATTGCGACCACTGAGTTCTCAGTGCCCACTGAAGAGATCTCATTCTCAGGCGAGCCTCTGGCACAAGGAAGATGCAGGATGCCATGAGGCCTAGCAACCTCAAAAAGTCGAAGGCTGGGAGACGTTGGGCATTTTGAAACTTGTTGACCATCTGCAGAATATCTTGAGCCCTCACCTCTGGTGGCGAGGCTTTTCCCAGGGAAGTGTCCAGGACCGCTCCAATGAACTGGAGTCTCTGTGATGGTATCATCTGTGACTTCTTTAAATTGAGGGAGAAGCCCAGTTTGTGAAGGAAGTGGCAGACATAATCTAGCTGGATCTGAGCTTGTTCCGAAGATACAGCTCTGATCAGCCAATCGTCCAGGTAGGGGTAGGCATGGATTCCTTCCCTCCTTAGACTCGCAGCCACTACCGACATTAGCTTGGTGAAGACCCTCGGGGCGGAGGTCAGCCCAAATGGCAGAACTCGAAATTGATAATGAGCGTCGCCAATTGCGAACCTCAGGTATTTCCTGTGTTTGAGATGGATTGGCACATGGAAATAAGCATCCTGAAGGTCCAGAGATACCAGCCAGTCCTGGAGCTGGAGGGCCTGAAGGATGTGAGAGAGAGTTACCATCTTGAACTTGTCCTTCCTGAGGAACTTGTTCAATTCTCGTACGTCCAGGATGGGTCTCAGTCCTCCGTCCTTCTTTGGTATGAGAAAGTAGGGGGAGTACCAGCCCTGGTTCCTGTCCGCTACAGGTACCGGTTCTATGGCACCTTTCTCTAGCAGGTCTATAATTTCCTGCAAGAGGAGCGGATCTGGAACTTTTAGAGAGCTGTGCCCCGGTGGATGACACTGAGCGATGTGTAGAAAGGGTAGGCAGTAACCCTGGGCAACTGTCTCCAATGCGCAAGCATCTGACGTAATAACCCACCATCTGACGGAATGGCAGGCTAACCTGCCCCCTACAGGTGTTTTGTGTGGAAAGACCTCAGAGTGGTTTGGGGGCGGCTGATGCAGATGCTGAGGGTAAAGAGGCACCTGCTGCTGCTGCGGCTTTAGTACTTTTGACCCGTCCACCTCGGGTGGATCTCCTTTGGCCTCTTTGAGCCGGCTGTCCTCTGCCTTTCCCGAATGCAGAATAATAGCAAAAGGACTTTCCTCTCCCAGAGGTTCCTGAGGGGCGAAAAGGAGTTTGGCGGATTGCAGCTCCTAAAGATTTTTCCGCTAATTTAGATGTCTGCAATTTTTCCAGACTGTCATCAGCCTTTTTGACCGAATAAAGAAGAGCTGTCAAAGGGCATATTCAAAAGTCTGGCCTGTACATCTGGAGCAAAGCCAGACTTTCTCAAACACGCATGCCTGCGGATTGTCTTACTTGCCGCCATGTCCCTGCTGATACTGTCAGCGGAATCGATGCCAGTTAGAAGTGACTCGCACATGGCATCTTTGCCATCTTTAATGGTGTTAAGGAAGGCTTCCCTTTCCTCTCCTTCCGGTATGCAGTCAGCCGCTGATGAAGCACACTCCCACAGTGTGTGACTGAAGCTGGCGAGCGTACAGGTGGCGTTGATGGACTTCAACGCCATACTACAAGCCGAAAAGACTTTTTGCCATAGAATCGTACCTTTTGTCATCTCTATCCTGTGGGACAGTAGGGTAAGCAGATCTGCTGCTTGATGAAGTTGCCGCTTGAACCACCAGGCTCTCTGGAGTCGGGTGTTTTGATAAGTATTCAGGTCAGCCGCAGCTACCCTATACTTGGCTGACAATCTTTTATTGACTGCAGGGATAACCTCAGGAGTTTCCCAATTAGATGGAATCTTCCTTTGCAAGGCTGCATAGAAGGGAACCACAGGATCCTCCTGTGGACCTTTGTCTAGTATGTCTGTCAGGTCATCCTGTTGAAAAATAGGTGAAGGCGCAGACCAACCCATACATTCAATAATCCTTGCCATCAGGGTTCTATGGGGTGTTTCGGCATGTTCCCCTGGGTCTGGTTTGACAAATTCCACTTCTGGGGAAGTGTCCAGCCCCCTTGCCTCATGTAATGATTCTTGTAGGTCTTTCAACCTTCTTTCCTCAGAGGTAAAATCCTCTGAAAGAGGTAGTGTGGTCCTCTGCAACCCGAAGGTTTCCTGGTCAGAATCCTCATCTTCTTCATAGATTGAAGATAATCTGGGGTACTCTGACCTCGGAAATGGTGTAAAACCCATTTCTAAAGCAGAAGGAGCCAAACTCGTCATTATTGGGCGAGAAAACGTTGATGTCGTCGAGGATGTTGACGACAGTCTCAGCGTTGTGCCAGAGGCTCTTGGCATCACCGTTGGCTGTGAAGTAGCCGTGGTTTTCTCTTTCATCGGCGTCGATGTCGGCGTCGACGATGGCGTCGAAGAACCCTTCGACAACGGCGTAGATGGCGCCAATCCATGCGTCGAAGGGATCTGCGACGACGGCGTCAAAGATGGTGCCTTCTTACCCGATGGCCCGTGGCGCTCTCGGGTGGACTCTTTTGCCGGGTGCAGCGACTCGCGGCGTTTCAATTTTTTGGGTTTTTCACCCAGGGTATTACCCTTAGCGGTCTTCGAGGGGGTCGAGGCCGCTTTCTCGAAGACGCTTAGCATTTTCTTCCTGAATTCCTCCCACTCAGCCTGAGAGCTGTGTTTTGTGGGGCAGGAGGCCCTTTCTGGGGAAACAAAAGATGACGAGGAAGGGGATCTTCAACGTCTCTTCTTTGAGTGTCTAGATCTCGACAAATGGTGGGAGCTACTTCGAGACCTAGAATGGGAATGCTTTCGACGGCGAGGACTCGGCAGAAGAAACTTTCGAGGAGGTTTTGACTGACTTACCTCTCTCGAGCTTCCCCTTACGCTCCTTCAAGGCTTTCGCCGTCATGGACATGCAGTCCTCACACTCCGAACAATGGTGCTCAATTCCCAATCACCACAAGCAGATCCTGGATGGAGCTGTTATCGACATTTTCTTACCGCAGTCTCGACATTTTTTGAAGCCGGACCGCAGAGTCGTCGGTTCCGATGAAGAAGCCATTGAGAACGAGTTGGTATTTCGAGTAAATATAAGAGGTTCTATCTGACTGAACTGAGCAACGATATTGCGAGGCCCCACGAAGCGCGGAAAAACGGAACTGAGCAACAGATGCCGCGCGTGGCTATTTAGGGGCATGGTGACGTCGGCGCCGATACGGTGGCTGTCAAGGGACATTGACTCAGCGGACGTCGACGCGCAGCGCCCTCTACAGAGAATACATTTCCAAGGCCAGCAAGCTAGAAACGAATTATCAAAGATAAGGAATACGTCGGAGGACACAATCCCTTCGAAATATATTTTGTGCCCGCCTATGCCTGTGTCCAAAACCCAGCTCTCCTGTCCCAATAAGGTGCTTCATACATAGACCCACTAAACATCTCCCAACTCTCAACTTTCTCCACTATCCTCCCTATGCCTCTCTCCTCTTGTCCCCACCCTCCTCACAGTCTCCCTCTCGCTCCACACTCTGGCTCCTGGTCCTATCTTCCTCTCCCCTTTCTCCTGTCTCCACTCTCCAGCTGTCTCCTAATCTTTCCCTCCAAACCTCACTCCTCTCCACACCAGGTGTGCCGAGTGCGCAATGTGCTCCAGGGGCCAGGCACCCGCAGATAGAATCAATTTGAGGCTGAGCTTCCCACCCCCCAGGCCAGAGAGAAGACGCAGTATGGAATGGCCCTTTGTTTCGGGCTCCATACTGTGTCTCTCTCTCTGACCCGGCTCGGTTTTCGCTGCTTGGACTGTTGATGTGTATGCTAGGAGATTGACTGGATTACAAACGTTACATCCTTTGAGTACTCTCTGCGAGCAAAATTGAGAATGTTGCAGACTGGGCGTGGCCAGCCAGCAGACAATGCATACGTGAAATCTGTGAGCTCCCGCGGCCGCCATTAAACATCCTGAATAATATTCTGCCCAAGCGTCACAAACCGTGTAAATAAATGCATGCAGCGATGGGGCATGAAGTGTAGAAGCAGTTGACCGAAGCGAAACTCGAGGACCAACTTCACTGGGGGAGATTTGCCGGGGGAAAGCTCCAGCCCGACAACGCCATAGACCATCAAAATGGCGGACGGAGCGGACCGAAAAGCATAAACGACTGGTGAGCCTGAGGCAGACGCACCCGAAAGGGCGGAGCACTGGACCCGTGTAGACCGTCCTCCGATCAACTTCTGAGTGGATCTGACACTGATGCCGAATTGAGCTGGGACAAAAGACAGATGGCCACATCTGCAAAAGGCATCTGACGACAGGCTTCCACAGTGCCTGGAACCTCGCCGGCTGACCCTTGAGTCCCAGCGGAGCACCACGGCAGAAGCGAGGCTGACTACCCCGGGGGAGAAGCTATGCCAACATGATCGAGCCCCCCAGCCCGGTGACGACACCCGCACCAGCCCGAAACGAGAGGGTCAAAAGGAGGTGAGACAGCAGAGGACGAATATCAAAGGCAAGTGTGGCATGGGGGATTGCCTGGGGGTACGCACACACAACTGTGCCAGTTTTGGATATCGCCTTGCCCGCCCATGAAAGCCAGATGCAAGCGACCTGGGCCCGAATCGCCAGACAGGCACCCCGCCACCCTTCCTGTTGAGATAGGCAAATGGTAGCGGAGAGCGGACCACCCCCACATCAAAGCAGGTACCGCGGCTCCAAACACATCGCTCTGCCACGTACCAAAGCCAGCGCTGAAGAACTAATCTGATCCCACTGCACTGGGACAGGCATACGCGTGGGAGGTAGGGGGGAATAGAAATAAAAAATAAACATAGTGGACGGACATAGAACATAGTGGAGCTGCAAAGGACGCTTAACTACACTCTACCAGAAACGTGTAAACAGTCTGCAGAAGCCCCACAAACCGCCCAGACAGCAAGCTAACGGCATAAACCCACACATGGGAACTGGTGCCTCACCTAGTAAGCGAACCCGGCCAAACAGTGCGCGGGACAGTCAGGAGTAGGAAACAAACCTGACACAGAAGGCCCCTTATTCCAGCAGCTTCAGCAAGTGGTCAAGTGCCCTAACCCCACCAGAATGCAAACACCTGCCAAGCCGCCTTACGGGGCACGAGGTCCGCTGGCCGAACAGTGCAGATCTGGCCCAATGCACAGAAGGGTAGCCCTCGCCATACCGCAGACATTCAACCTGCACATCCCCAGTGGCATACACTCGTAGCTTGTACCCAGAAAGTACTGGACCCACCTAATCAGTCACTCCCTCAAGCCCTTGAAATCTTCCCCGAAACTTGTGAACCGGAACTGTGGTCACAGCGATCACCTCGACCTGAGAATGTATCGGACCCGGAGGGCCTCATGCTATTGACGGAACTGTTGCCGACATAAGCACCAGCGTTACCCCAACAACCTAACCGGATGCACTCCCACTCACACAGTGGCAGTGTGCCCACTTCCAACTGAAGCCCTGTCACCAGTACCAATGTAAAGATCCGGCAAAGATTGTCCGATGAGAAGAGCCTGCAAAGCATGCAGAAAAAAGCTTACCAAATGGAGGCCACCCGAATTTGAATAACAGTGTCCACTGAACTACAAAATTGTGCCGCCAACACCCTGGAGTAAGCAACCCTACCGCACCCCCTCTAAACCTAATAAGGAAACGGCCTTCCCACACAGAACAGGCTGATCCAACCGACTCCTGAACAACGCTGTGAGCAAGAGCATGCGCTCTTGGATGCACTGACCTTAAGCAATACCACCTGAATTTGGCAACAGGGGTGGTGAAAACGGCTACCATGGGCAAAGATAAAGTTAAGAAACAAGCTGTACAGCACAAAATGGACCAATACACTACCTTGTCCACACAGGGTCCAGACGAGCTGGAGATGAACACTGGCGCTTCCGTCCAGAAACTGCACTGTCCTTGAAAGACGTCATGTCTGCCATAGCGGACTCGCGTGCCTCCATGGAGCAAAAAAATGGATGGCATAAGTATGGACGTGTCACTCCTGCGTCAAGACCTACAAAAGCTGACGTCCCGGACTGGGGAGGCGGAGCAGCGCATCTCTGATGCTGAAGAGGGTATACGAGAAATGCAACAACTTGCTGGGGTCAAAACAGAACTCAAAACAATGGCTGAAAGAATGGGCGAAAGCGAAGGCCGATCTAGGCGCAACTACGTCAGGATCCTCGGCTTGTCCGAGAATACAGAAGGGCCTAGCATGGAGATATTCCTTGAACAGTGGCTTACGGACATGTTCGATCCTGACGCCTTCTCCAAGTTTTTCTCGATCGAGAGGGCGCATCGCATACCACCTGGAAAGCCGATCTCTGGGGCGCCTCCCCGTACTGTGATAGCGAAACTCCTTAATTACAGAGATCGGGACACATTGCTCCAGAGAGCGAGAGCCAAGTGTACATTGACGTACAACGGCACCAGAGTTGCCTTCTTCCCTCAGTACACAAGGGAAGTCCAGAAATCGAGGCAGTCTTTTGATCACCTGAAGAAACAACTACATGTCCTCAATGTCAAATACGGCCTCCTCTTCCCGGCCCAGCTTAAAATATACCATAACGGAACAACGGTCCACTTCACCAATCCAAAAGAGGCCTGGAGATGGGCAGAAAATCACAATGAAGGAGACTGAAGAACTCTGAGAAACAGCAGACAGAGAAACCCACGAGCCTGACAAGAGAGAGACCCATTGCTTCCACAGCAACCAGTGGTGGACCCACGGGACGAGGAGAGGGGGTGACAGTGAGTGACAATCATCTAGCACAGATTACAATATGCGGCATGCTGACCAAGGAGGGAAGACATTATGGCAGCCACTAAGGAGGTGACCCCCCACCCCTCGCGTGGCGTCCTAAGAACCCCACGCCAGGAGGAGAATTGGTTTGTTTAGTTGTTGGCCACTTTGGCCGGTATTCATTGTTGTGAATAATTTGGGCGACAGATACTTCTAGTTGGGTGGAGTATAGGGCGGTGGATGGGTTGGTTAATGATGAATAGTTTTGTTATTTCCTTGGTCCGGAAGAAGACTCATGCACACTGCACGAACCCTGCGCATGATAAAACAGCTGTGGCTGCACCCTCACGCAGCACGCGAGAAGATACTTGCTGTCCCACTTGCTATACTGAATGGCCGCCACAAACACTGAAGCTAAAGCCCTCCGAATCCTGACTTGGAACGTCAATGGGCTGGGGGGGGGTCAAAAGACGACTGGTTACACAGTTCCTAAACAGAGACACACCGGATGTAGTCTTCCTGACTGAGACACACCTGGGCGGCACCACATGTTATCTATTCAAACGTACCAATTACAAACAGGCAATACACACTGGCTTCACCATGGGTTCCCGTGGCGTCATCGTACTAGTACACAAAAGACTGCCCCTCACTCTCACAGGAGTGACACAGGACACTAGCAGTAGATTTGCACATGTCACCGGGTCACTTTGTAACCAGACCATCGCAATGCTAGTGGTCTATGCCGCACCAGCACTTCTACCTGCGCTAATAGTGGATATTACGCCCATAATTGCCGGAGACGAGTCTGACCTCATTATCATTGGTGGGGACTTTAACAAAGTTATGGATGTGGAAACAGATCGTACACACCTAAGGGGGAGAATCCCTGCCATTCGCAACAAATTAAATTAGCCACCTTCGCCACGGCACTAGGTCTACGCGATGTATGGCGAGACCTCCACCCGGGCATTAGGGAATACTCATTTCACTTCGGGGTGCATGCTTCACTGTCCAATCTGGATTACTTCTTCCTCCCAACATCTGAGATACACAGGGCATCCAAGGCGACCTTATTGCCTCGAGGCATATCAGGTCATTCCCCTTTGCTGATTGAGCTAAACACGACCAGACCACGCCCCCCCCCACTTGGCGCCTCAATAATTACTACCTATTAGAATAGGTACAACTAGCTACAAAAAATATTTCGAACCGAACAACGGATCGGTAGATGACCCAGGTGTGCTGTGGGAGGCATATAAAATGGTACTGCGGGGCGAGATGATCTCTTGGACCGCGGCACACACAAAAAAGCATCTACAAAACATGATCAAGGCGGAACAGGTCATACAAGCCTAAGCAGACCACTTGAATCGTAACCAACCCGAGACCCACCGTACATTAATGCACGCCCAACAACACCTCCAAAATGTGGCATTAGACTTTGCGAGACAGGCCCATAGAACTATGAGAGCCAGAATCTATGAAATGGGCGACAAAGCGGGCAAAATGTTATCATTGCTGGAGAAGAGTTATGAGGGCAGTCGCCAAGTAAGAACGATCAGAACAGAGAACTCGGAATCATTGGTAAATGACAGTGACATAGCGGAAGGCTTAGCCTCCTACTGCGCAAATCTACACAAACCCCCTATGACACCGAGGTCACACTCCCCTCCCCCAGCACGGAGCAACAGATCCTCTTAGAAAAAGACATCACAGAAAAGGAAATCGCAGCGGCCATGTCAGAGCTTCAAACCAGGAAAACTCCTGGACCAAACGGCTTCCCAATAAAAATATTGCACAAACTGGGAACAAATTTAATTGCCCCACATCTGCTGCGAATGTTTTCTCATGCTAAAACCCAAAGCGCCCTCCCCTCAAACCTGCGAAGAGCTACAATAATGGTGATTTCCAAGGCAGACAAATCCCCAGACCACTGCAGCTCTTATAGACCAATATCTCTTAAAAAATAGCAAGACCAACATTTTGGCAAAAGTGCTTGCTAGCAGACTGCAGCAATCTATAACATCACTGATCCACCCTGACCAATGCGGATTTATGCCCAAAAGGTCTACCCGCATGAATATCCATAGACTACATTCAGCATTACAAAAGGCCTCTACCATACAAGGCCCCCTGGCGTTACTCGCAATAGACTTTGAAAAAGCATTTGACTCGGTCCGCTGGGAGGCGATATGGGAAATATTGCGTCGAATGGGATTCGGGCCACTATATCTGGCCTGGGTGCAATTGCTAGATGAGTCGCCTGAGGCAGAAATGGGAGTCAATGGCTGGTCCTTGAGGCGCTTTAAGGTGAGAAGGGAGACGAGACAGGGGTGTCCCCTATATGCATTAATATTCGCACTTGCTATCAAACCCTTAGCGGTGCTGTTGCAAACATCAACGTTATGGACCGGCTTCCGCTGGGCAGACAATTGGGAAGATAGAGTCTCCTTATACGCGGACGATCTATTAATCTACCTGAAAGATCCACATAACTCCTGCACCATGATAACAAACCTCCTAAATAGATACAGAGCATTTAGAGGACTCCAGGTGAATTGGTCCAAATCGACACTATTCCCAGTAGACGAATCACGATTCGTGATACCGGATAACTGTCCATATAGAATTGTGACAAATCAATTTCGGTACCTTGGTATTCAAGTCACGAGCAACCTGAGCGACTATGTGGGGAAAAACCTCTATCCGATCACGGCCAGGTTCACAGAGGATACTCGCCACTGGGTCTCCCTCCCGCTGACCCTGCTGGGCAGAGCAGCCCTTTTTAAAATGATGACCCTCCCCAGTTACTTATACATACTACAAAATGCCCCGTTACACATCCCCCAGAAGGAATTTCAAAACATCGACTGCATACTCAGAAAGCTGTTGTGGAGCGGTAGACACTCCCATATTGCACTGCGGATCCTCCTGCATTCCATTTGGGAGGGAGGGATTGGTCTTCCACATCTACAGTCCTATTACTGGGCCAGCAAAATGGCAGTGGTTAATGACATGCTACATGGAGACAAATCATTGCCACACCACAGAACACTGAGTACTGAAGAACAAAGCAGGCCTCAGTTTGAACATCTCTATAATGTAACTCCCCCCGTACCATGCTGTCGCATATATCACTGATCTGGAAGGCAGTCCACAAATAGGCTGGGAGACGATAATTACCCCTCTACAACCGCTGTGGGGTAACAGGAATCTTCCTGAGTTGAATAAACTCCCGAGATGGCAGAACTGGACAACTCTTGGGATCAACACAGTAGGGGCCATCATCACTGAAGGCAAACTAGTGCCCTTTGAATCCCTAGTAACCCGCTTTCACCTCCCGCTTACCGACATTACCACTATGCACAATTACAACACACACTGAGAGCTCATCTCCAGGTCCTAGCAAATATGCCCGAAAGCACTCCGCTTGAGAGGAACATAGTTCAGGCAAGAATCGATACTAAAATCACATCCTCAATGTACAATTTTAGAACCTCCTTTGCCATGATTGTACTATCAAGCCTAAAACTGAAATGGGAGAGAGATCTCGGAACAATACAATCAGAGGACTGAGTGACGGCCCTCATGTATCCCTGGGAGGTGACAATCGCGGCCAGACTCCGACTTATACAGTTCAAAATACTCCACAGGATATATTACCCTAGAGTGGCATTATACAGGTGGGGGAAAATTCCTGACCCACAATGCCTCCGATGCAAAAGGGAAGAAGGTACCTTCTTTCACATATTATGGGAATGCGACAACATCCAAAGATACTGGCAGCAATGCTGCAATGAACTTTCACGCGTACTCGGGAGGGAGATATGCAGAGATCCACAACTACTGCTGCTTGGGATGGAGGAGGAGGGAGATTTGTCCAAATATGAGAAACTGTTCCTATCAATGACCACACCACTAATTAAAAGGAACATTGCGAGACTGTAGGGCTCAGCGGTAGTCCCCCAATACGAACAATGGATTACAGACATGAATATGTGCATTATGATGGAACATAGAGTATATACAGCCAGAGGTTGTCCTAGGAAGGCTGCTGTTGTTCTATTTGCCTTTATGTTCAGATTCTTTATGTGTATGTATGACTGTTTGTAAATTGACACTTAAGACCAGGTTGGACCCTTCGGTCATGTAACTTGCTCACCTTACGTATACAAAACAATAAAAATATGTTATTAAAAAAAATAGAATGTTGTAGACTGCTTGCTCCCTGGGAGGAAGGCAGCAGGGTGTGTCTAAATGCTTGGTGTGTCGCAGCTGTGATGTAATTTTCTGCAGTTCCCAGTTCAGCTTCAAAATACCTGCCTGATTATTGGAGTACATGGGCATTTTGTGGTAATCCCTGGCAACTGTGCGAGTACCTTCGATTTGTGATGGTAAAAATTGGCAACAGTGTCAGTACCTACTCCTGTGATAGCATACTTGGCATACAGTAGCAATTACTGTCATATGATGAGCACGATAGCAAATCATTGTAGTACCTAGACATTTGATGGCACATTTTAAATGTGTTTACGTTGCTAATGCAAAAGCAAAACTATTGACTGTCAATGCTTTTCTCTGGTTCCATTCTCTCCTTCACCCTATACTTTCGTCTCTGCTTCCAATTGCTGCTCCCACTTTATTAACTGCTCTCTCTTGGGTTAAACTCTTCCTCTCCCTAAGATCACTTTCTGTTCCTCTAGTTGGCTTCTCTACCTGGCTTTCACCCTATCTGCCCCTATCCCCCTCTGGAAAAATCCTCTATTGAATTGTGGGCCTTTGTTACATTCTTCTGTAGGTTGGGCCCAAATCCCTCAAACTGGTTTAGTTCAGGGCTAAAGTCGAGGGTGCACACAGGTGGATGGTGTCCGCCCCTTTTTTCAGAGGGCCGACGCTGTCCCCCAGGGTATTTTAGAGGCAGTGTGTAAAATGAGAAACATTTGACTGCCTTTTTGGAATTTGTGTATTGATGCCAATCTCGGGACTCAAACTGCAGTTACCAGGTTCACAGGCCAGCCACTTCACCACTGCACCATATAACCTGATATGCTAATTTCTGGTGATGTCACAACCAATTGGGTATGTTAAGGAGTTCCCACACTTTTTTTTTCTTTAGGATATGCCCACTGTGGTGGCTGCCCATTTAGGGGCACACACACAGCCGAGTGATGCAACTCTGCTGCGTGTGCTTGGAATAAACGTGATGTTTCCACAGTGCGGCAGTGCGACCATGGAGCCTGGACAACAAGCACGTCTCTGAGTGTGCTCTGTGGCTGGAGGGATCACGGGGGCCAGAGGAGCATTCTGGCCACACACAACAGTGGCGGCGAGTCGGGGGATTGATCCGACGCTGACCCGGCCGTGGCCAGTGAAAGAACGTCGAGGCATTTTCTCCAGTTTTCATGCTGCGGTGCTGACGGAGTCCACACGGTTGGCTGCCATTTTGTCCACGCAGTGGTTAGGGTTGCGGCTCATGCTAGGAGTGCTTGAGCGCCCACCACGTGGAACTTTTTTCGAACCCCTGTACAGGGGACAGCATTGTGCTGCATAGTCATCACTTCTGGGGTGTTTTCAACACTTTTCACGCGTCAAGTGTGAGTTGAGGAGAAAGGGGAGGCTTACAGTGTGTTATCCTTTGTCCCCTGGGCCCACCCCACTTCATTTTTGGGATCTCTGGTCTTTGGGCTAGGGGATCTGTCCCATTGTTCCTGGCTATTTGGACATTGGTGAGGGGGCTACTATGATTACAAGCACTAGGGTGGAGTATTGGCAAGTGGCTAGATACCCAATATTTTGACATTGTGGACTGGGAGCCAGACGAAGCATTTCGTGACTGTGTGGTTTGGTGGAGAGCAATCATCAGAATTAACCGAAGGGGACTACTTGGCCAAAATCGCTCAAAATTTTAACGCAGTTTGCCTGGAAGAGGCAACCTGTGAGTTGCGGCCCCAGTGCTCTGTTGCGGTGCTTGGGCGTTCACCATAATGAGTGACCAGGATGACGGTGCAGGAGCCCAAGCACCAGTGGCAGGACCAGCAGGACCAGTGGTTGCGGGTGCACCGAGACAGCAGGGGGCGCTAACACCAATGCCCGAGTTTGGTATTTGGAGGGGCCCATCGAGCCTTGAATCAAGGTGGAGGTTCTGGATAGATTGTCTCGACATGTGCTTCCAGGCCTACTGGTGATACTGATGAGGACAGTAAAGTGGCCACACTACTCTACTCAGCGGGACCAGAGGTGCATGAAGTCATTCAGTCCCTGACACCTGCAAAGGCATCCTACACGGCGGCCAAGAACGCACTGCGCAAGCTTTTCATGCCACTTCCCAACGTGGATTACGAATGCTTTGTGATGTGCCCTGCCAGATAGAAGTTTGATGAGTCTCTGGACACTTTCAATGGACGGCTGCGCCGGTTGTCCCTGTCGTGTGCCTGGGAGAATTTCCAGAAAATGATCAGAAACCAACTTATACAAGGCTGTTCATCTGGAAAACTGCGACGACAGGTGCTGCGGGAACTGGGACTCACGCTACCCCGCATATTGGACCTCGGCTGTTGCCAAGAGGTGTCAGAGGGGCATGCCTCAAAAATGGATGCGGCAGTGCGTCCAGAGAAGACGGAGGAGCTTTGTGCCACGGTCAAGGCGGAAGAGCGGCCCGACATCCAAGTGGTGCCCAGCGTGACAGAGGTGCTAGAGCCCTCGAATTCTGCATAAAGTGTGGGTATGATTTTCCACACCCCGCAGAGTGCCTGGCACAGGGGAAAGCATGTTGATGTTGTGGGGCACTCGACCATTATGCCCGATGTGCAGGGCTCTATAGTAACGACTCGTAGCCTTCTACAACCAAAATCTGCCAGCAGGCGGAAAGCCGGCGACGAAGGCCAGACAAAGGCCTTCCCTGTTTGCCCTGCATCCACACTTTCATCCTGGCAGGAGGAGAGGGCAGGAGCCCTGACCCCTCACCTGCAGACACAGAGGACCCACGAGACGACCACACCGGATCAATGGCCACAGACAGCAGCTACCATAAGGCAGGTTGAGGCCCCTTTGCTTATTGTGCACCAGCTGCCAGAATTGTGCCCCGTGCTTTGCCACATCTGCCCCGTACCTCTGAAGCTGTGCTAGCATTTTGAAAACAGCTGATCCTATCATCTTCCATGCAAACAAAATGCCGGGCGCTGCTCGGCATCAGAACGAGGCTTGAATACATTGCCTAGCAATGCCTCGTAGCCTTAAACAACCAACATCCGCCGGCAGGCGGAAAGCCGGCAACAAAGGCCTTCCCCGTTTGCCCTGTTCGCCGTGAGAGCAAGTGAGCAAGATCATTCTAACGGCCGCCCTTCAGCAAGTGTTGTGGAGGTCGGTGATGGACACGCTGGCACAAAGTACCCAGGAGGCGCGGTTGGCTATTGCTCCGGGGTGACCGCTTAGTGATACCAATGTGCAAGGTTCTCCAAGTCATCGAGTTAGTGCACCAGGGCCATCAAGGAATTGCCAAGACTAAGGCCCAGCTACGACAGAAAGTATGGTTCCCGGAGCTTTAGAGACAGGTGGAGGAATTTGTGTCGGCCTGTGTGTGGTGCCAGGCGGCTGCCCCAGTGCAGAGGGACCCCCTTATTGAGACGATGCCCCGAGGAACAAGGCCTTCGGAAAACGTCCATGCTGACACTGGGTCCACGGGCCGTGATACTCATTTCCTGGTGGTGGTGGATGAGTGGTTGCGGTACCCCGAGGTCGAGTTAATCATATCTGTCTCTTTTGACAAGGTGGCCGTGGCCCTAGAGAAGATCTTTGCCACTCACAGCCTACCTCAGACCCTGTGTTCAGATAATGAACCGCCATTCCAAGGTGACAGCTTTGCCCAGCTGATGGGGGACTACGGAATACAACATCGAAAAATTACACCAGTCTGGCCCTGTGCGAAAGGCGAAGCTGAAAGGTTCATGAGGACTCTGAACAAGGTTTTTTGCATCGCTCACGGACAACGACACTGCCTGCAACAGGCGCTGTATCAGTTCCTGAGGGAATATAGGGCCACCCCTAATGCATCCACTGGAGTGACACCAGCGGAGGCAATGTTTCGGCGGTGTCCGAGGGGTCTGATCTCTGAGAGGTGGGAGCAGGAAGCAGCTGTCATTGATGATGCTCAGGTGGAGCGTGAAAGGAGACTCGGGACGGAGGGAAAGAACATCAGGAGAGGGCTCCTGCCCCAGCAGCTGATTCCTGGGGATGAAGTACTCTTTCACTAGTTTATGAGCCTGGTCCGATGAACGTGGTGGCGGTGCGTGGCTCGATGGTGACTGCATCTGATGGCACTGCCACTGTTCCTTGTAATGCCAGTTTCTTCAAGAAGGTGGGGGAGACCAGGCCAGAGGTGCTCCTGAGAAGAGACTGTGGTGAGGTACAGGGCCTGGCACATCAGCAGAGTCTCCTAGGTTGAGGGGACGCAGGTGAGGAGAGCGCAATCCGGGAGGCTCGCAGGAGGTATGCCCAAAGGTTCGGGAGGGGGAAGCCTGCCCATCTCAATGACTATGTGTTGGACCCCTGAACTGGCGGGCCCAGCCCACGGGCTGAGTAATGACTTGTGGGACTGGGAGGGAAGCGATTTAAAGGGGTGTTTTATTTTGGGTGCAGTGTAATGTTTGAAGAGTTTGTAGTTACCTTCTTTTGTTGATTGTTATGAAAATGGAGGTGTGTGGTGCCTGCCCCTTTAAGGGCACACGCAGTGGAGTAACGCAACTCTGCCGAATGTGTTTGGAATGGGCATTTCTATGGCCGCGGCAGAGCAACCGTGGAGCCCGGACAACAAGCATGTCTCTTAGTGTGCTCTGTGGCTGGGAGATCATGCGGGCCAGAGTAGCATTCTGGCCACACACAACAACCACTAGCTTAGTTGAAAGCCAGTTTAATGCCTTATTGATGCCCCGCTGAAGAGAAGATCAAATATCAGCAGGGTCGCCACACTTGCGTCTGAATGGATGCTCCACCTGACAGGAAAAGATGGTTACAGATAAAGATGAACTGTCATCTGTGGCCGGTCTTAGAAACATTTTGAAGTAAACACGTTGCACCGTTTCCGGAAAGAAACTCAACCCTTTCCCCGCAAATTCAAAATTACTTTTTGAAAAACATGCGTGCCAGCGCTTCAGTTAAATTGTCATTTGTGTCGTTTTAATCCACAAAAGTACAATATTGGCATATTACAGCCGTTTAATAGTAGTAACCATTTTGCAATATGAAATTCTTTGCTACCTCATTTTAAATGGGCTGCAGTGCTAAATTGTTGCGTAAAAGCAGGGCGCAATGCTTTTACACCTTGACGCTGACCAGTACTTTTTTTTGGATTTTTTTGGCAGTTAGTAAAACTCATGATTGGGCTGTGTTGGCGCTGCCCTGCTTTTACCCAACTTGATCAGTAACTGGTTGACACATGGAAATGATAAGTCCTTTAAATATTGCGGATTTGTTTTTTATGAATTGATATGATGGTTGAAAACGTAGGACCTGATTCATACAATTTTTTGCACGGTGCAAAGTAACTACCAATCCCAGAAGCAAGATCATGGCAACCAAAAAAGAAAATCCAGTTAACCCCACTGTACTTTCAGTGATTTAAGAAATGTTATAAAAAAGTTGTGTAATAAGCAAAGATAGATATGTAGATCCTTTGTCACAAACTTCCAGCTCGTTTTTATGATGTGCCGTTGCTCACTTTAACTATTACAGATTTGGAAGGTGGTGCTTTGCGAGCTCTTTGTGTTGGAAATGTTACATCATGCATATGAAAGGTTCTGCCACTGATAATAGAAGTGTGTTTGAAACCTGAGCACCTTAATGATCTGCAGAGCCTAGGACACTGCGCGTGTTGGCCTAGCTGTGACTTGGGAATTTGGCTGTGCTTGAATGTCCAGCCTGAACCGATTCTATAAAATCAATGGGTTTTTTTCCACCATTAATTCTGAACTTTCATGTTACATGCATATTTTCAAAGTGCTAAGAGGTCAGAAAGCACCCACCTGCTCTGTATTTCCTGGTCCCCTGACCTTTTCAAATTTTAATCGCTGCCCTCCGTTACCCCAACCCCCATTGGCCATAATCGGTTGTGAAAAAAGGAACTAGTGTGGCTGCATTCAAAATGGAGGGAGTGGGCCTGGGGGTTACGTTCGTCAAGTGGGGGATGGGGTGACCAGGATCACAAACTTTGGCTCAAGTTGTTGGATTTCAAGGTCTACAGTAATGTCTTACAGTTTACTTACAAAAAACACAAATTGCATAATAAAGCCACATGACAACATGTAAAACATGTTAAGCCAAAAGAAACCATTGTAGCTTTGATTTTCACATCCTGAATGGTAAAGTACTAATCCCAGAATGAAAGATAATGGCAACCTAAAAAATGAAGTTAACCTTAGTGTACTTTCAGTGATTTAAGAAATGTAATAAAAGAAGTTGTGCAATAAACACAGATAGGTATGCACATCCTTTGTCACAAACCTACAGCTCGTTGTTATGTTGCCATAGCTTCAGGAGAGCATTTAGACTACCTTTGGGTTGATGGTTATGCTCCGGTATGCAGGGTATGATGTAGATCATGACAAAGCACTGCTGTCCTTTTAAAGAGACTTCTTTACTTGTTTTCCCTTGAATCAAGAACTTTCCCTTGGTGTTGGTACTCCACCTTGCAGCTGTACCTTCTGTTTAGAAAGCATGTTGTTTTCCCATCCTAGTCACGTTGGTCTGCCTTTTGAGGGCTGCTACAACCTGGATGATTATAGAGGGGTGGAGATGGGGCAGTTAAGGTGCACTGGAATGCAACTGGAAGGATTGCATCTCCATCTTCCTTGACTTTAGTATATGCAGTACATGCTAGCCAATGTTTCCACTGTTCTGCACCCCCCCTTGCACCAAGTTGGTGACTACGTGTAAATGCGGTCATATAACTGCTGGTGATGTCACTTCCCTAGATTTGAGCACCCCCAGGGAAATTGATAAGTAGGCTCCCCTGCTCCACACTATCCCTGCATCTACTCTCCTCCTGCTTCTATGTCACTCTCATTCCTCCTTTCTCCCCTCTCTCCTCCTAGTCTCCCTCCAAATGTATCTTCAAACAAATTGGTACTACCCTCTCAGTACCATCACTTTACCACCACTCTTTCCCGATGCTCCAAAATTCACCCCAAGTCTCCCTCCACCTGGTACACCTTCCTCTCTGGTCTATTGGTCTTCGTCCAGATCAGCTGACCCAAACACTGCACACTCACTTTAGGCTGACTCTGTTGTTTCATTTATAGCCCTCCTCATCCTGCCTAGAAGGTTCTCTCTGCTCCCATCGTGCACCTACGTCAGCTGCTCCCCTTGGCCAGTCTCTGAGATAATTCCATCGCCCCCACTTCTGTGCCATGGTTTTCCATTGAAATCTTCATAATGGCCATAAGCCAGGCCCCCTTTCCAGTTTCCATCAGCCAACCATGCAGTCACTGTGGTCATTTGTTCTCTAGTTCTCTCCTGTTTTAAGCAAGTCACTGTTCAGTGTTTGGGAAATGTTCCTGAGGTCTTCCCTATTCATGTGTAGTCTGACTAGTTTCAGTGCCTCTGCCCCACTGCTGCCCTCTAGCCAGTCTGGGGTTTGTGGGGTGGGCGCTGGGTCTCCAATTCAGCTCCTGAATGGGGAGGGATAGCCTATTTCGATTAGGGCAACCACCAGTCAGTACCACATGCTTCAGCCCAGGTCTTGTCTGGTGGGCGAGGTGTATTGTGGTACTTGTCGTTTTTCTCTGCACTGTGCTGCTTCTCAGGGAAAATGTTTCATCTGAAGGGGGCTGCGGGTGTCTGGTGCATTCTAGTAGCTGTAATGTCTCTGCTCTGGAACCGGAAGAGAAGGAGACCTGGTGGAATGCTGTCTACGCCAAGGCCAGAGGGGTCCTAATCCTCCCACCCCCAGCCCTGTCACAAAGGACACACCCGATGGCTTTGCCCCAAAATGGCAGCATTTGCCTGTTTGAGAACATACAACTTATGGCTTTGCCCCAACACAATCTATCACATTTAGCAATGAAATAGTACAAAGACGCCCATTCACAGCTATATCTGTGCTCAATGTAATAGTGTGCAAAACCTAGTTTTCACACATTTTTCAGCATTATGCGAAAATATTTACTGGGAATGTGGCAGTTATTTAGGTATTCTTTCTCAAAATACAAGTTGTCCTGAAATGGCATCTCAAAATATTCTGTAATTTGACCAAGCATATTAGATAAATCCCATATTTCTAGTAAATACCTGTCAATCCTTAAAACGTGTGCAAGTTGAAATTTGACAGTTTTACATTAAGCAAAGACATTCTAAAAAAAGACTTCCATTCACTGTGATGAACTGAAGATGTTCACTATATCTGCTTAATGTAATAGCGTGGAACCATTTTTACACGCCCTCCTTACCCACAGTATCATTTGTATATACCCCTCTTGTATCCTACACCTGTAAATAGATACCATCTGTATATACCCTCTTGTAATTAATTACTTGTATGTAGATTTTATACCTTTTCTCTGTAACTAAGCCTTGCATATACTTGTAACTGCTGCGCCCTGTTACCCCCGGGTATGATGCGCATTATAAATAATAAAACAAACAAACAAAGCTCTACATGCATTTCCAAGGCACTAGGCAGCCCTACACTCTTCTCCCCAGCTGATACACTGTCTTCTAACCAATGTGATCCCTCTGCCCATAGGATTCATAGAGCACATTCTCCCATTAAATCCAATGGCTGGGGGATTTTCCACATCCACATAAAGAAAAGTGTAGATCAAAACATAAGGCTCAACAGCCGTCGGCACATATTTCTTTTCAGTCCGATTTAATATATTTATCTACTGTGACAGGGTCAAGAGTCTGACACTGTCAAGATTGGGTGGAGCAAGAGCCACACCAAGGTGGCAGCTAGAGGCCTTCCTACGCAGAGTGGGAGGTTGGCAGTTGGAATGGCCCCAGTTCCTGTCCCCCTACACTCTTAATCATCCCATACCTCTGTAATCAGATGGTGTTGTTATTTCAGGCAAATACATCTACCAGCATTCTTGCCAGTTTTCACGCAACATGGCAATCCATCAGAGCCTCCAGCCAGACATCTCTTGTCAAGAAGAGATCTCGACCGGCACTATGTGTCAAGAGAACCACTATGCAGCACGGCGGCAACCATACGTGCAGCAACAATAATACTTGCAGCAAGCCGACACCAATGGACAATACGATATAGGGGCTGCAACGCGACTCCCAGACACAGACTCTTGATAAATCATTTAACTACAATTCAGCCACAAAGCAGCTGATAGGAACTCCGGCAGAATTAAATCCCTTCTGTATAATCTATCCATGGTGTGGCTCCCCGACACCAACCGGAACATAACCCAATTATGTGGGCCACCATTGACCAGGTTCTGTGGCCCGCAGGGCATAAAGAGATGGGACTTGGCCCCCTTGTTATGTGTTCCATCTACAACACATTCAGGACAGGGAGGAGCAGGCAAGGTTGCCTGGGGTTCCAGTGGGGGATGGGGGGGGGGCTAAGTACCAATGGGAGAAAGATGGGGAGGATAAAGCTGGAGACAGGAAACAGAAAGGTGTGGGTTGTTCGTATGAGGTCGGAGAAGCATGAGGTGGCAGACCAAGAGACCAGAAGGAGGAGGCGGTGTTCAGAATCAAGGTGAGGTATTAATTGGTGAGACGTGGTACTGTGTTGTGAGTGTACCTGTAAGTGTGGATAATAGTAGTAGTGAAAGAGTAGGGAGCTAGTGGAAGCTGACTGACGGAATAAGTGGAGGGTGACTGAGTAGAGTGTGGGGTGGAATAGTAGTAGTGTGGAGAGGAGAGAATAGCAGATAGCAGGGGAGTAGAAAGTAGTAAAAAGGATATTGGGGATAGCGAGAGAGAGAAGGATGGTGGTGTTGCGAGAGCCAAGAGTAGGTGGAGGAAGGGAAAGTGGCAGGAATGCAGGGAGAGTAACATCATGGCACGAAAGTGTGAAAAACCAGAGGGTGTTTCACTGCCTAGACCTCAGGGATCCCTTACTCAGGTGGCAGGGCACGGCCATCACCTTTGGATCCAGACCCTGGGGGTGGACAAGTGCGAGAGTATTAACTGGGTGAGGGGCCTTGGTGAGTGGGGAAGGAATACCCAATGGTGAGACATGGTATCCCCCTTTCCAAATACACCTGTCCCATCCTATATTTTAGGATATTCCAACTTCCCAGACCCCCCCATCCACTTTCCTACACAAACACTGAGCTAAGGAAGAAGAGGTCTGAGGCTGAAAGGAGTCCCACCCATGCAATACATTGGACATGTTCCACTAATATGATTAGGCAGGGTCAGGCACTTGATCTTAATTACAAACACTTGGTATCTATTATCTATCGCCACATGGTTTATAGGTGGAACACTGAGAGACACTCAGGGCAAGGTGATGCACGAGAAGGAGCAGTTCTTCCAGGGCGACTGCAAACCAGGCGGAGCAGAGCGACAGGCCGAGAGACGGAACCAAGGTACAGAGAAACCTTGGAAACCCCGGCCAGAGATCGTTACCTCCGAAGGGCCTTGAAGGTAACGCGAAGGAATCCCAGCCAGAGAAAAGAGACACTTCTTTTGTGTTTCAAGGATACCAGCCACCCTCTGGGTGAATGGCAGAGTTGTGGAGGTGCAGCAGCAGTTGTGGTATCAGCCATGACTACAGGTTCAAAGCCCGGAAAGACAAAAATTAATTAACACAGCCGGTGAGTTGATGAAAGCAATGAAAGTCGGGTCCATTTTAAATGAAACATAATCCGACGATTGAAGGTTGTTCGTGTGCCGATAAAACGTGAGAGAAAGCAAAGCGTTGTAAAGAACTGTAAATTAAAGATACAATGTAACAGAGTTGTCCAGCGAAAGAAGATTGCCAAATCAAAGGTCTCTGTGAAATGTCTGATGCCATAGGACCGGCGGGAAGAGAAAGAAACTGAGATGCAAGATTCAAACTGTTGTTAGGTTTGATCACGGCAGAGGGAAATCTGTACTGAATTTTGGTAACCAGAAGGAAACAAACTTTCGTTGAACTGTATTACTAGCTAAAAGGTGGCCTGTGCTGGAGTGAGAGCGGATAAACATTGACTTGTCGTGGAAGGCCAAATGGGTCCTGGTCCACGAAACAAACTACATCCTTGTGTCCGAAGCCAGCATGTGTTGCAAGGTCTAAGTGTGCCACCTTACCCCGTGCTACAAAACGTGGGGAAGGGAGTTTACTCAGCCATATTGACATTTCTTTTGAACACTGACTTTCCTTTTTGCTTTACACATTTATTGTATTATAAAGAGGGCAGGCATTTTGTTTATTAGTATAGGACATTTTATTTTGACTAAGGACTGATTAGGGCTGTATTTTCTTTTTGTTTGATGGTTGAGAATACTCCCATCTTAGTTATAGCGCAAGATAGGAGTTTTCCAACGCCCTTTTAAACCATCAATAAAGGTTTTGAAACTTGCAGCTCTTGTGTCAGTGTATACTTGTGATACCATGCATCCCTCACAAAAGGTAGAAGACAGAGTCGGGCTTGAGTGTTTGTAAGACACCCCTCACTAGCTCAAGAACTAACTCAAAAGTAGAAAAGGGCACACCTCAGAAGTCCCAGCAGAATATAAGTAGATAAGGCAGTCATCTTTAGGCCCTTATGACCAGACAGTTAGAACCTAGATAGTAGGTGTGAGTGGGCACTAACCTGGGTAGTAGGAACGCCTGAGGGGGTGGGGTTGACGGGCGGGCAGAGGCAGACACACACACACACACACACGACCCCCCCACGCCTCAGATAGGCCTAGTAAGCAAATATTTTCAGGCACAAACAAACATCACCAATGCATGAAACAAAACCAGACTTCTCTTCTCTTCTCTGGCTGTAGTCAAGGAGAAAGAGCTATTCAAAACAAATAAACACAGATTACAAGAAAAAAACAGTAACTCCTAAAATGCACAATATAAACAACCTAACGAAACGGTTAGTTGTGTCACAGATGGCTTAGGAACACTGCAACACCAAAAGATGGTTCAAGTGTTTTTATTGAGTTTTCAGGCAGGACACTAAGGCTGTTCCACACTTAGCATGATATAGCATTTCCCACCGTTACCCAGGTGTCATTAGACTCAGGTTACTATATAGATCCTATTAACCCCCACTGTCTGTTATCTAGCTCGCAATCAGTGATGGCCTGAAGGCAATCACATTCTCTATCTAGGCTCTGAGGCTACCTGAGGGTATTCTCACTCTTCCTCCCCATGGATCCTCTTCTCAGGTGGCCAGGGTACAGCCATCACTACTGGATCCAGACCCTGGGCATGGACAGACGCGGGAGGATCACCTGAGTGGAGGGTCACGAGGGATTATGTAGAGAATACCTGAGGGCGAAACATGGTATTCCCCATGTTCCCATTCTACCTCAAAACCCTTTCCCTCATCTTTCATGGGGTATGTCCAAACCCATTCCATCTTCACCCCTCCCCATTTCCAAGAAATACGAGGACAAGGCAACTGGGTGTAGTGAAGATTTCCCATGGGAATAACATGGCGAGTGTAAGGGAAACCGGCTGTAGAAAGAGCTTAAGTTGTCTCATTGATGGAGTCAGGAATTTACTAATTATCACTCACACCTGACCGCACTTGACTGCTTTTCCAACTATAAAAGGTGTGGTTATACACAGGTGAAAGAGCGAGCTGGGGGCGTTGTCTGGACCAGAGCACAGAGCAGCAGGCTCTAAGGCCCAGAGGAGAACGGCGTGCCAAAACGCTGGCTCAGTGTTTGTGAGGGCCCACAGAGTGGCTAGGGAGCTGTGTCTCCAGGGAGCCAGAGCAAAGCACCCTGCAGGCTGCTATTGCCGGTCATAACATTGCTTGTTGCCTTGGGACCTGTGCCGGCCTAAAAGGTGACTGAGGGGGAGGTGGTGAGACCCTGACCTCTTTGAGAAACCAGAAGGTGTGTCACCCACTAGTCCCCAGGGATCTGTCATCCAAGTGGTCAGGACACAGCCATCGCTTTTGGATCCAGTTCCTGAGGGGTGGACCAGTGCGGGAGGATCACCTGGGTGAGGGGTCTTCGGGAGTGGGACACCGGATGGTGAGACATGGTATCCCCTTCCCTGTAGCACCTTTTCCCCATCCTACCCTGTAGGATATTTAGGAACTCTACCCCACCACCCTTTTACAACACAAAAAGCTTCACACGGACAGCCTGCTGTGAGAGAAAACAGACTAACACCCGAGCAGTATACCGGACGTGTCTCAATGCAATGGTCGGGCAATTATTGAACCATCACGCACCCCTGACTTCCATTAAGCTTCCCCCAATCGGAAAAAAGGCGTAGAATGAGAGCACATTTCTGAGCTAGGCAAAGCACACGAGGAAACAGCAGTTTCGAGACGGCAGCTGAACTAGAGAAGAAATACAGCAAAACAGAAGGGGATCGCAAGTAGGGATGTTCCCTTCACATTTTCGACAACAAACCATTACGTTCAAGGAACCTTGAGAATAGAAAGCATAAGACCAGGAAACCAGGCTGAAGAATTTGGCATTGTGTGTCGGAGATACCGCGGGCCCTCCCACGTAAAGAATCCATGCGGGGAGAAGCAGCATCCTCTGTGGTACCGTCCTTGGCTCCTAGAACTAAGCAGCGTCGGGAAAATCAACACAGCCAGTGAGTTGAGGAGACTGATACAAGACCAGTCTATGTTGAAGCCAGGTTGCAAAAGGCAACGTTGTATGGCGAGCGCTGGAACGAACGTTGTTAAAAGGCATGTGATAAGAAATGCAAGTAAGGTTGAACTGCTGATGAGCTATTGAACTTTCATAGCAAGATACAATACCGCGTGGATGCTCAATCGAAGGTCTCTGTAAGGTATCCAGTTGAGAAGTTCAAGAAGAAAATGAGTAATTGTGAATCGAAGTGGTCCTGCGGCAGGTCAAGCAAAATCCTGCACACAGTGCAAGTCTTTGATTTTGATAGAGGAAGTTTGGAAAAGTAGATAAATGTGGTCCGAGGCTGGCGGAGGGAAACTAATTGAAGGTTTTGTTTTAAAGTGGGACTGAGCCCGGCGGAGGGGAATCCTGGGTGAACAGTAAATCACACGAGAAGTTGTACATGTGACATTCTAAGAAGAACAGAACTTTAATGTTGGTTGTGTTGCATCAGGCCCTCTGAAGTAAGAGACTTTGAATGGTAAAAAAGCTTTGGCACAGAAGGCCCTGATGTTGAGGTTTTGAACTGCATCCTCATGCTAGAGATGACAGAGAGTGCACTAAGTTCGAGTGTGCCGCCTTGTCCTGGGCTGAAATCGTGGGGAAGTGAAGCCAATGGCTTGAATATCCTGACATATCATTTCAGGAACACTTTTCTTTTGCATAACATTGTTTCACACACTATTTGTAAAGATTGGGAATAAGAAAAATCTTTAAAAAAATAAACCAACAGTGTCCTATCTGTAGATTTATGGGTGCCTTGGCGGATGAAAGGCGTTTTATTAGTATAGGCCCTTTCATTTTGACAGACTCGACTAGGACTGCGTTATTATTATTTGATGTTCGTAGTTTGCTCCAATTTTTAGATTTAGGATTAGATAGGCGTTTTTGAACCCCAATTGAAGTTCAATAACACACTTGAACTGTGATCACTTGCGTCTCTTACTGCTTGATACCATGCCTTCCTTACACTTCAGGCCCGCACAACCAGAGGGACCGCTTGTCAACTCGCTGCTGCCCGGGTGAGTCTTGTGAAAGTAAAAAAGAGAGAGAGAGAGAGAGAGAGAGAACGAGACTCTGGTGCATGTGGCTGAATGAAGCAGCGTGGGCAAAAGGAATGCATAAAGTGCCACGTAGTGGAAAAGAGGAAAGAAATGAAAGGAACTAGTAAAGCAATATAGAATGAAAGAAGAATGAGAAGATCAAGAGAGAGTAAGCAAAATCAAGAAAAGCAGAGCGAGCAAACGGCGCAAAGTGAAAGAACTGTAATAATAAGAGAAAGCAAGAATAGAAGAAGCAATCAAGGGGCACAAAATGAAAGAGCTGTAAAATAGATGGTGCAAGCGACCCGAAACGAGAGAGAGGGGTGCAAGCGACCCAGCAGGGTGGAAGTGTGCAAGGGTGCACGGGACAGCTGGAAAAGGTGTCAGTGGGCCCGGAAAGGTAAAGAGTGCAAGTGTGCATGAGAAAGCTGGAGAAAGCGTCTGGGGCACAAGAAGAACAAAGAACAAGTGTGCACCGAGGAAGTTAAAGAAGGTGCCAGTGAGCAGGAGAAGGAAAGAAAGGTGCCAGTGGGTACGAGAAAGAAGTCAAAAGAACAGAGGGGAACAAGAAGGGGATGCAGAAAGCCCCTGAAGAAAAAAAGGTTAAGAGAAGGAAGAGCAAGAAATAAAAGAGGGGTTAAAGCTCAGAGTGGTTGTGCTTAGGAGCACAGAACCTGGCGTTTTTCAAAAGTCTCTGATGCTTGAAAGTACTGTTTATGAAAGAAAGGTACATCCTGACAAACTGAACTTGTGTTTTGAAACTTGAAAGAGGCCTGGGCTTGGGGAAGGGAACCGCAAGGAGACTATCAGAGTGGAATCTTGATTATTGTGTGCTACTGAAGGAAATGAAATGAAGCTTGGGGTAGGAAACCCTGAGATGCTTAAAGAAGAAATAAGTTACTCACTGTAGTGACTAACCTACTCCTAGTCCATATTCCCCTTTCCTCCATAATGTATGGGCGTCCCTCGCTAAGGACGAAAACAAAACCTTTTTCACCTGAAAAATAGTCTTTCCCTTTAAATTTAGATGTGCGCTGGGGCATGACCCAGCATGCGCTCTCTTGACTCTGCCCATCAGCGCCACACCTCAGTCCCCTTTGACACGTCGGCTGTATTACAATTGCCTACTCACACTGGTTTTAAGGGGGAGGATGGTGGGATGTATGGAGGAAAGGGCACTGTGGACTAGGAGTATGTAAGACACTACGGTGAGTAATTTAGAATTACTCCTACGCTTGTCCCCTTTCCTCCATACTGTATGGGCGATTACCACTGATTTGAAGCCCTGGGGATGGAGAGATGTGAACCTCCTTAGGAAAATAGGTTTTTCAGGACCGCCTGGCTGAATACTGCATCTGATCTGGCACTGGCGTCCAAGCAATAGTGTTCGCAGAAGGCCGATGGGGAGGCCCACGTGGCTGCCTTGCTGATAGTTAGCCTTGGCCCTGACTGCATGAGCATGCATGTTAGCTGGCAGCTTCATGTGCTGCCCCTCATAAGCTTCCTTGATAGTCAAAACCATGCACCTTGCTATAAAGGCTTGACTCGCTGGTTTTGATCCTCTTAAAATGACAAACACGCCGTCTAATTTCAAGAAGCCCTTAGTTCTGTCCAAATGAAACTCAAGTGCTCTCCTGATGTCGAGACAGTGCAGGACCTGTTCTGCTTCATCTTGTGGGTTTGTGAAGAACGTAGGAAGGACCATTTCCTCAATGAGGTGGAACGAAGACACTATCTTTGGGAGAAAGGAAGGGTGTATCCGTAGTACTACCTTATCCCGATGGAAAATGGTATACGGTTCAGAAGACATGAGTGCCTGCACCTCACTAATCCTGCGAGCAGAGGTAGGCCTACCAAGAGTGCAGTCTTAATGGTAACCAATCTGATGTCTACCGAGGCTATGGGTTCGAATGGCTTATGGGCTAAGGCCGCCAGAACCACCTTAAGATCCCAGACCGGGTGTAGATGTTTAACAGGCGTGTAAAGTCTGGTTAGTCCTGCAAGATGCCTTTTTACTACCGGGTTGGAGGTGGAGAAAAGATTGTCACCTGAATCTGACACGCACCTATAGCTACCAGGTATGTGCGGCATGTATCCACCTGCACACCATAATGTGCTAGATGTGCTGAGAAGGACATCACACAGTCTATAGAGCACCCTAAGGGGTCTATAACCCTTGTCCTTGGCCCAGTGGCAGAACCTGGTCAATTTGCTTTTTTGTACTGGTTCCTATTACACACGCTTCTTGCCCCCTGGATGATGTCCAGCTTGTCTTGTGACAAATGGAGATGTTGGAGGGTTACTTGCTCAAAACCAGGCTGCTAGGGCTAACTTCTCCAGGGAGGGGTGGAGTACCAACCCCCTTTCTAGGATAGCAGTGGTTCCAGACCGAGTGGGAGGGGAACTGGTGGCTGAGTCGACAGTTGTAACAGGTCCGAGTACCAAGGTCCGGACGGCCACTGTGGCTCTATCAGAATGCAGACACCCATCTCCCTGACCTTGCATATAACCCTGTGTATCAGAGGGGTGGGTGGGAATGCATATGCCCACATGCCGTCCACCGAATCTGTAACGACTCCCCCAGTGAAGCTGTGCTGTGACCCCTACAGGACGCAAACTTGGGACATGTCCTGTTGAACGATGTGGCGAACAGGTCTACCTGTGGATGGCCGCATTTGAGGAAGATCTCTCCCAGGACCCTCTCGTGCAGTTGCCACTCGTAATTGTCTATCCCTAACCTGCTGAGTCGGTCTGCTTCTGGGTTGGTGACCCAGCAGATGAATGGCCGATAACAATATGTGTGCTACGGCCCATTCCCAAACTATTGTCAACCTGCACAGGGGCGGAGATCTGGTGCCCCCCCTGTTTGTTGAACTAGTACGTGCAGGTGGAGCGGTCAGTCTGGTCTGTCGCTGATTACTAGTAGAAAGGCTTTCAAGGCAAGCCATACAGCCACAATTTCCAGCCAATTTATATGCCTGTCCTGGTCCTGCCTTGACCATAAGCAGTGGACACTAGTTGTTCAAGGTGGCTCCCCACCCCAAGAGGGATGAGTCTGTGGTGATAGTTGTGAGAAACCTGAATGCGTCTCCCAGACTAGTCCCCGGGGATCTGTCCTCCAGGTGGCCAGGACACAGCCATTGCTATTGGATCCAGTTCCTGGGGATGGACCAGTGAGGGAGGATCACCTGGATGGCGGGTCCTCGGGGAGTGGAAGTGGGACACCGACGGGTGAGACGCGGTATCCCCCTTCTTTCGACACCTTTTCCCCCAACCTACCACGTATGATACGCAAACGACTCGATCACTTTCGAATATGACATAGGACGACGGACTAACACACAAACCAATGACCTGACATGTCCCAATACAAGGGTCAGGAAAGTCAGGCGATTGACCAGAACCACACACACCCGACAGACCTTTCCCTTCCCCACAGGGATAAAGGCGGAGCACGAGAGCACAATACGAGCAAGGCAGACCACACATCGAGAGAGCTAACTCGGCACGGCAGTTCAAGAGGAGAAGAAAGACGGCGCAGACCGAGAGGGTGACAAGGAGAGAAGTGACATTGCCCTTTCCAACCAAGGCGAAAGGAATTGTAAGACAGCGAACAATAACCAGCGTGTGTTGCAGTAGGTTCCAACGGTACCCACGGCCCTCCTCCGCTGATAACCAAGCCGGGGAGAGACGCTTGTCTCTGTGGTACCAACCATTACCAAATGAAGAATCCAAGTGGTCCATACCCATATACCCTGAAGCTCTGCTTTTCGACTGCTCAGCATGCATCCTAACTGTTTGAACACCACCCCATCCGTGCCCCCTTGTGACTGTCTTTTTTAATATAATGGTTTTCCAAAGGGAAGAAAAGCTGAGAAGTTCATCATAGCCAGTGAGTCGAGGGGAGAGCAGATAAGAAACCAAACTGTGTTGAACGAAAAGTAGCAAACGGCTAATTGAACTGTGAAAGCATAAAGAACTATTGATACTAAACGGGGGAAAACCTGCAACAGAGGAGTCCGGCACCGCAAGGGTGCTCACAAAGGAAACTCTGGGCGACTACCAGATTGTGGAAAATACCATTACCAAAAGGTCTTGAGAAAGGCGAGAAAGCAGGTCAAAGTGGTCATACAGTGGTCCAGTAAAATCCTCTGTACAGTCGAAAGTCTTTGACCGACAGATGATTGTGAAGCTAAAGGAAGTGAATCCCACCTCGTAAAACTGATGACAAAGTTGGCAAGAGTGAACCCGAAGTAGGGATACCGATAAACAAGGGGCGTAGTCTAAAGTCCCAATATACAGTGTGTTGACAAGAGTGAACCCGGCCAAGAGATGTCCACAGTGAACTGTTTAGAAAGACATTAAGATTTGTGAATGTCAGACAAAATTGCATTGAAAGCTATAGTGAACCTGATGGGGGGAGGTGAACAGTCGAGTAGGATCTGAGCCCGGAAGAGGGGGATCCAAGGGTGAGAAGCCAACTCCCACCGACCCGTGAAGGCAACAAAGTACAGTGCAACAGAGAAAGTCTTGGAATGCATGCCAGAGTGAACCCGACAGAGGGAGGCTGATATTTGAAAGGAGAGGGGAACTCAAGGGTGAGGAACCATAACCCTAAGTGCAACCAGAAAAAGTTTTTGTTTTGTACTCTGAACCTGTCAGGCCCTCGGAAGCAAAAAAACATAACTACCAAAGGTCCCAATATCATTAAGAACCTTTTATGGATCTGAGCCCGGAAGAGGGTCTCCAGGGGTGAAAGGTCAACCCCACTGTGCATACAAAAAGGCATCACACAAAGTATGTACCGAAAGGAACTTTTAATATTTTGTAACCCATCAGGTCCTCGGAGGCAAGAGGAGTTTTGTAGAAAAGAGACATAACCACTGAAGGCCCCGATTATTGAGAGCGGAACTGTTGGATTGTGCTGGGAAAGCTTGAGCGTGTGCTGTGCTCCAGAATCCTACCTTATACTGTGCTTAAAACGTGGGCAAGGGAGACCCAGACTACCGCAACCTGACTTATTATTTGTGAACATTTCCTTCTTCCTTAAGCACATTATCCCAAACTTCTTTTCTATTTAGCATAAGGATTGGCAATAGGTTTTTCTTAGTATAGGCCCTTTTATTTGACAAGACGCCACTGGGACTGCAATAATATTGTTTGATGGGCAAAGCTTGCTCCCATCTTAGACCTAGATTTATTTTAGGCATTTTTCCAACTAACCTATACATTTTAATAAACATCCTAGAACTGTAATCACTTGTGTCTATCTTTACTGTTGCCACCATGAGTTCCTTACATAGTGTGCACTGGTAGATCCTGTCTGAACATTGGAGTCTGTCCTCCACCAAAGGAGGCCCTGGTGAAGGCGGGTTGGTATGCTGACCAATGCCGCTTCGCAGCCAGTTTCCTGATTCCAAGAGGCCGAGAAATGTAGCTGCAGCCTACTAATTATGAGCCTGGTCTGAGACACTGCCAGAATACAGGCCGCCATAATACCTAGCAGGTGCTGGTACCACCATGCCGATGTTACCGCTCTGCTCAGCAAATAGCCAGTAGCAGCTTTGATCGCTGCCACCTTTTCTGCAGAGGGGAATATCTTCTCTGTGTTTGTATCCCAAATGAGGTCCAAGAAAGTCAAGACTGAGTTGGTTGCAGCTGCGACTTCTTGAGGTTGATGGAGAACCCCAGTACGTATAGTGTTTGCATAAGCCTGGCTGTGTTCGACACCCTCTGGGGAATCCGCTCGTACCAGCCAATCGTCGAGGTACAGATATAGGTGGTGGCCTTCTGATCTGGGCAATGCAGTCACCACGTTCATTCATCTTGTGAAGACACTTGGGTTGAATTGAGACTAAATGGGAGAACCTTGTATTGGAAGTAGAAGCCCATAACCCAGAATCGTAAGAAGGATCGATGGGCCTGCCAAACTGGAGCGTGTAGGTATGTATCTTTTAGATCCAGGGAGCACATTCAGTCTCCCCCACACGGACTCCGCTATCAATTTTGGCATAACCATCAAGGTAGAAAGGTCTAAGACAACTCACAGGCCTGCCTGGTTCTTTTTCTGTATGGCGAAAAAATGCGGGAGTAGAAACCCAAACCTTGTTGGGCTGAGGGTATTTTCTCCACTGCATGACTCGTTATTAGCAAGCGTATTTCTGCTAGGAGAGTTGCTGTGCCAATCTGCAAGAGAGAAAGAGAGGTGGGGAAACAGGTGGGAACTTGAGGTATGTTTAGGCAGAAGCCCTGGGAAACCACTGAGAGAATCCATGGGTCTGCGAATCTCGTCTGCCACGTCGGATAGTGAAGGCAAGCCTGCCACCCAGCAATGAACTGTGGATCTTGATGATCTGGTTACTGTTTATTTCCCTCTGAGGCTGGTGTCTGGGAGGGGGATTGAAAAAAGCCAGTGTGTGGTCTTCTGCTGCTTACAGTGGTGCTGGCTAGGAGACCTGTCAGGTTGCCTCTGTCAGACCTCGCGTGGCTCTGGCTGAAACTCTTGGCAGGCGGTTTTGCCAGTATGGCCAGTGATTTGGCTGTTTTTGGAGCTATTCTTCTTATCCAGCTCCTTATCAGTAGATTCATGAAATAAGACCCACACCCTCAGGATTAACCCTAGTGGCCATGAGCCACGCCATTCTCATGTCTGTAGCCACAAATACGGCCCTGCCTGCCGTGTCTGTGCGCCACCAATGATTCTATATGCCCTGCGCCAGCATTTTTGCTTCTGCCAGACGGCCCGGAACCTCGTCTGTCTATGGACGGGGAGATCGGGAAGTAAGTCAGCTATCTCCCTCCACAGTTTCTGGTTGACGGCAGCTAGCATGGCATCAGCACTGAAAGTGGCATTGGAATAGACTGACTTTTTTTCCATACGCCTAAAGGCCTAGTAGGGCTGAAGTGGATGATGATGATGGAGTGTTAGGGAGAATTCTCATTTTATGGCTAATTTCCCTCACCTAGCGAGTCCCCCAGCAGCTTTGCTGGATTTCTGGAGTTTATTTTTTCCACTTGGTAAGAGTGTGAGCTTTTCCCCCACTCTTACCCATGTTTTGCCATGTGTATTTCCTCTGTTTTTGTGATTGTGGACTCTGGAGGACACCACTTCAGTAGCCCCCTTCTTTTGTGTGTTACACAGCACCTTCAGTGCAGTGACACAGGGTTGTCTTTGAGACTTCCCACCGACTCCATGTCTGGGGCTGACTATTGTCCCCCAGAAAAGGGTAAAGTTGCCATTAACTTTACTATTTCATTTAACCACAGATCCATTACACCCTATCTTACATGGAGTACTGGAAAGGGTTACTCCATAGCCCTATTTAACTGTACCGCCTAGAGCCTTGTTTTGCTCTTTTAACATTTAACCATTTGGTTGGTGGCAGTGGTATCTATCCTAACTTTTCTACCGCGTTTATACTATATAACCGTGGTACTGTTTTAGGCTATTATATTAGCCTCGCACATAAACCTGCTTGACCAAATACTCTTTCTTTTGGCTCTGGTCGGGTTTAGGCGCCATTTCTTTTTTGTTAAAGTCCTTCTTTTGTTTTACTTTGCGCAGCAAACCAACCAGGTTTGCCTACTTTGTTCTCTGTCTTTTGGCGGGATTCTGCCAAGAAGCCCTCCTCTAGGCACCTGGGTGTCTAGGTGGGCTGAATGTGAGGGAGGGGTGTAGTCACCCCCTGCACAGGGTATTTTAGGAAACCCAAGTCGCACTTTGCCATGATTGGCTGAGGTGGTTGTCCGGGCTGGACAACCCCACTGCTGCTCGATTGACAGCCAGGCTGTGTGAATGGGGGATTTTCGCATAAAAGGTAGGACTCTTGGGCTGGAAGTCAGAGTCGCCACTGGAACTACAAGGAACCGAAGAGAAGCAGAGAAGACGACAGCTGCTGCAACTACCCTGTCCCAGTGAAGCCCTGCTGCAGTCCTGAGCTATCTACCCTTCGATGCCCAGAGAAGATCCAGTCCGGAGTCTTCTTCCCTTGAGCTTGTGGGGGTCAACCAGCTCATCTTCCACAGTCAGAGGATACTCTTCGTGGTCGAAAGCGCTGCACACTGCTGTAGTGGTCCGGATAGCCACCTGAAGAGCCTCTCCTGTTTTAAAGGAGCGCAACTTTTATTCACCGTCGCTGCTGCTGGCTTCATCCCTGTGTGGTGCAGACCCCTCCAGACGTCCTTCTTGCCGAAGCCCCAGGTACCGTGGGTCTGCAGGAAACTACCAGGAACAACTGCCGTGACACCAGCTTCTCCCTTGAATAAGGTACTGTGTTCTGCTTTGAGGAACTAGGGTGAATCCCTTTTCTCCTCTTCTAAGGCTTGTCCTTATCTTCCCTCCTTCTTATAACTTTTGCTTCCTCTGTTGACAATATCTAAGTACTCCTGGCAACGTTGAATCTTGAACTGTCCGACTGTGTGATCCTCGACAACAGGAACCCGGTTCCACTTGACACTGGCTCCAGCCTATTTACTCTTGTATTTCTGTCAACGAGTGTTCTCTGATTCTGTCTGCCCTGACAAAAGTATTGCCTACGAATTTTACCCCCAACTCTCTCTGGTTAACTCAGTGTGTTTTTGCCCCGGTAACATTTCTTTCCGCGGATACGCGTATCTTTAGTAAGACCGAACTGTCATTACTGTCAAAAAGTGATCGCATATGTATTCCCGGTAACGTCTTTTGTTTCACACCACCGGTCTGTTAAAACATAGGGTACCTACCTTGAGTTATACTGCACCAAGTGAATTTTAGGTGTGGGTTTGAATTTATAGAAGTGTTGTGTTTTATGTCAGATGGTTTAAAAATAAATGTACTTATATTTTTTACCTGAAACTGAGTCAGTGTTTGCTTGAGTCACAGTAATTGTGGTCCCTTTGTGTAATCTCTGATACTGCTCATATACTGTTGAGATAAGCCTGGCTGCTCCGCTACTGCTACCACTTTAACATAGTAGTACAGGCTTGTACCAAAAGTGAACTTGTATTACCACTTGTAGTCTTAATTGTGTGTAGTGGTCCCTAAGGGCACTGCACAGGATTTTGCCTAACATGGAGTTTTGAGGCTTAGCATACATCGATGCTGCTGCAATGACTGAGGAATGCGGTTGGGGTGCACGGTCAGGATAAGTGAATCTCCTTCTGCCTGTCTGTATTTGGCATCTAGGCATTTGTTAGTAGGCTGCATTTTGTGAGGTTTTGCCCAACCCTTGTTATGGCTAAATACTCTGCCACTCCTGACAACCTTTCATGGTAAGCCCTTGAAGAGGAGGTAATATCCTGATCCTCGTCGTCATCCGTGTCCCACGCTGTGTCTTGGAGGTCCCCAGAGTCTGCTGGAGGTGTGCTTGAAGGAGCTGCCAGCGGCTGCGCCACGCTGATAGGCTGGGTGGGAGGTGCAGTGGGCTGGGGCAAGGCCACTGTGGTGTTTGGGACCGAGGGCTGAATGGTAGCCAGTGGTTGTGATGGAGTAGGTGTCTGTACAGGAAATGGCTGCTGCAGGACAGGTGGGATCATGTCCTGTATGATACCCTTAAATATATTCCACATCTGAAGGGATTTCATTAGGGTAAGGAACTTGTCAAAAAGGGTTCTTCACATGCTGGTGACGCATGCTCCAGCAATGGTACAGAGGGGTGTGCCTGTGCGTATTGCTGAGTCCTCCCAGCGGCTTGCCTGCTCTGGGCATAGCCCGCCTCTGTGTAGCACCCCTGGGTAGATGTAGTCAGGTATGAGGTGCACCACGTGACCATAGGTAACAATTCCACCATCATTGTGAAATCAGGCTTTTGAGGCTCGCTAGAGGTGTGCGCCTCTGGACAAGCCGCCATTTTGTCTGGCTGCACGGCCATTTTGTCCTGAACTGCGCCATGTGCTTGATGCTGGTCGACGGATGGCCCGGCACTAGTCCCGGCCTGTATGCATGGGAGCGTAGGCTCGGGCCTGCATTGCACCTCAGGTGTGGACCTAGGAGGCGATGTGACTCTGGTAGTGCTTTCCATACTGCATGCAGGTGCCCCCTCAGGCTTGCCCCCGGTAGTAGAGAAGAGCCCCTCTGGGATTCCCAGGTGCTAGAGCCCTCAGGCCCCTCAGAGCTGGGACCAAGAGAATCCATACACGCCTCGACGGTGAGGCTGGTAGCTGGGAGAGCCTCGGTCCCCTTGCTGGTACTAGAGCCTAATAGGCCCCTCCCGCTTGGTTGCTACCCTGGAAAGGAGTCGCCCTTGCAGGGTACCTTGGAGAAAAATATACTTACCTTCTGTTTGGTCTTCCTGCGTACATACTCCTTGATCTGCTCTGCTGGTGATCCGGAGAACAACTCCCTCCACCTGGCCAACCTGTTCTTTAGAGTCCGTGGCAGGCCGGGTACCTGCTAAAGCCAGCTGTGGTTGGCATGCGCCGGGGAGGGGCGTAGGCACCGACCATAGGACAGAGTATTTAGGTCTCTAAAACAAAGACAATGTTAGTGAATAGTTAGAATATAGGGAAACATTTCCCTGGGGAAGATCTGGTAGCGTGGAATTATGAGGAAAAGGGGCCTCAACCACAGCTCAGGTGAAGAGGTCTGCTCCCGTCGACATGGAAAAGAGGACTGGGTTGGGGTGCCGGTGGGCAGAGTCATGGGAGCGCATGCTCGCGGGGCTGCGCCCCACCGCGCAACTAAATTTAAACGGCAAGTCGATTTTTTTCTGGTGAAAAAGGTTCCATTCCTGTTCCTAGCGAGGGACGCCCATACGGTATGGAGGAATGGGGACAGGACGTAGAGTATTGTGTGTTTTTGTTATGTTTTGAACTTTTAAGGAGTAAAGCTTGGAGAAGGTATCCCAAAGCATTAAAGACATTGACATTGTTTGAACTATTGAGAAGGTCCTATGAACAGTCCCTTTTTGATTGAACTCATTCTTTTGAAGCTGACTTACCTACCCTTGGTGAGAAGACCGATTTGAAACCAAACCTGTTTTCCTATTTTTGTTGAACTAGCATATTTTTGTCTAAGAGTGAGAGCAAGCATAGGTTTAGACACAGATAGATTTTTATTTTGTACCCTTATACATAGACAGCCTTTAGAAACATCTGTTAAGGGAATCATCCCTTTAGAGTTGGGACCAGTCAGACATTACCACACAACCCAGGAACCTTAGTAAATACGTTTGAAAACAAACCCCTTTGAGTCTGTCTCTCTTGATACCATGCATGTCTCACAGCTCCCTCTTGGAATTTCTAAGCTGGTCCTACACTATCGATGTTGCTTGCACAAATGGGACCATCCGATTGTGGCTTCCAAACACTCTGCCGCGACTCGATCTACGTCTCAAGCCTTGATTTTCTTTCCCTGACTGTTAACTATTCCTCCCACCTTCTCTTCGCCTCCTTTCTACATCTTCTTCCTCGGCCCCTCCAATGTCTTTCTCTCTCTCCCCTACTACTGCCTACCTCCACCATTCAATGTTACTACTCTCCCTCCTTAATACTCCCTCCTCCACACTACTATGCCCTCCTCCAACTACTCCAACCTCCACGCTACTACTCCACCCTCCACACTACTACTCCCTCTTTCTTCCTATCAGTCACCCCCTTTTAGTCCTCAAACACCTTTCACTTACTCGCTACACTCCCTCTAACACTGTCACTCGCCTTGCACTCACCACACGACACCCCTTTCTTTGATCAACCAATACATCACTTGTACTTTAAATTGACTCCACACACCAGTCAACCATACTTCCTCATGTTGGTCTCTTGGTCCCACACACCTTCTCCTCTTACCTCACCCAAAACACTGACACGTTTCGGTTTCCTGCCCCCTTGTCCTCCTTTGTCTTCTCCCATTGGATTGGTGGCCCTGTCCAATCTGGTCCTATCTTCTTCTCCCGTGAGGTGTTACAATCATTTGTTTTTACAAATACTGGGTTAATCCCTGCCTCTTTTCTCAGAGCGGGGCCACCATGCTGCACCAATGGCAGCCCACGTTGCAAACTGACCCAGTTAGTCTTAGCGGGCATCATAAAGTAAACAGCGGCTGGACTAAAGCCACTATGTGACAAGTACATATTCCGATGGCTCTGTTGGGTCAGGCGCAGCTCTTAAACCACTGCAGCCACTGGGGCTGGGGAGCCGAGTGCGGTGTGCCTGGCGGCTAGCAGGCACTCGGTTCCATCTCTCTCCCCCTGCTGGTTCTGTCACTGGAGTCATCTAGCATGAGGCGCTGGTGGATTGCAGTCCTGCAGGTGGTTTTCCCCTAATACTGACCAGCATGATTCTTAAAAGGTATGGTGATGCACTTTGGTAGTGTTCATATATATATATATATATATATATATATATATATATATTCACTACAAAAAAAACTTTGTTGAGGGGACGTTATGGTTAAGTTGCCCTCCCAAAAACCTGTACACTTCACTAAAAAAACAAATTTCCTCCTCCCCTTTATGCTTCAAATTAAAACCGAAAAACCCCTGAAATTCGCCAGTTATGGTAACGTAAGCCCCCACCTCTGCCACCACCCCTGTGCCCTGCTAACACTAACACCCAGACCATGAAAGATGTCATCTCAAATGTGAATGCTGACATCAATGACGACATCACTTGTTTAGCCCCTTTCTTTTCCTTTCCTGCCATACATATATATGTGCATTCAGTAAAAATATTTCACTAAAGGAATGTTATACTTCACAGTGCAACCAAACACCACTGCACATTCCCCCATTATAGTAAGCTAAGCAACCATAACTCACACCATCTACGTGCATTGCTAAGACTAACACCCAGGACATCAAAGATGACATCACAAATATCATCGATGACATCACTGATGACATCACATGTGTGCCTCACTTATTTTGGTGCATTGAAAAATGTAGGCTAGGTGGTTTTATTCACTGACCAGCACAATATGAATATTGAAAAGGTGCTGTATACCAAATCGTTACCCTTGTCGTGTGTTCTTAAAGTACTTTCCTTAGGGTCTGGTGTCAGCTCATGATGCACATGGATGGGGCAATGGCAGGCCTCAAACACACAGTTTGTATACAGGAAAATAAACTGTGGGATGCTGCTAGTTCTTTCTACCCTACTTCAGTTTCCCTGTATGTGCCGGTCAGTTAGGTGCATTGGGTCGGCATATGTATTGTTTGTTTTAGCACAAGCGTGTATTAAGTGTACATTTGTGAACTAGTTATTACATGTGTAACATTACACAATCACCCCTGACATCTTGCTACCAACATAATAGAAAGAACCCCTTGTAGGCAGGTACTTTTTAGGGATTTTTTTTACATGTGATGTCATCAGTGATGTCATCAATGATATTTGTGATGTCATCTTTGATGTCCTGGGTGTTAGTCTTAGCAATGCACGTAGATGGTGCGAGTTATGGTTGCTTAGTTTACTAAAATGGGGGAATGTGCAGTGGTGTTTGGTTGCACTGTGAAGTATAACATTCCTTTAGTGAAATTTTTTTACTGAATGCACATATATATGTATGGCAGGGAAGGAAAAGAAAGGGGCTAAACAAGTGATGTCGTCATTGATATTGATGTCAGCATTCACATTTGAGATGATATCTTTCATGGTCTGGGTGTTAGTGTTAGCAGTGCACATGGGTGGTGGCAGAGGTGGGGGCTTACTTTACCATAACTGGCGAATTTCAGGGGTTTTTCGGTTTTAATTTGAAGCATGAAGGGGAGGAGGAAATTTTTTTTTAGTGAAGTGTGCAGGTTTTTTGTTAGGGCAACTTAACCATAATGTCCCCTCAACAAAGTTTTTATTGTAGGGAATTGTATAGATTTTTGGAAGGTGGAACGTAAGCATGAAATTGTGGCAATGAAGTCGTTGAGCAGAATATACACTGTAATCATGTTATTTTGAGAGATATGTAGTATAATCTACGTACTTGGCATACATTTAACATAGAACATAACATTCAGAACCCCCTCACTATTGATATTGGAAAGGGACGGACTGAGCGCCTGCTTGCGGACGGGGTTGGACAGAATCAACACTACCCAAAGAGGCGGGGGATAGCTGAAAATGTACTATTGTCTTACACAAAAAATGTGCAACATAGAAGAAGGACATAAAGATATTATAAGTAGTAATACGTAAATATGGAAACCTGAAGCTGGGAAAAGAAAACAACATTTAATAAACCATGTAGAATAAAGTGGATGGTACCATAAAAAAGAAAGGATGCCTCCAGCATAATCACTTCATAGAAACTCGGCAGCCTGGAACAACAGTGGACGGACGGACGGGGTGTGTGTGTGTGTGTGCGTGTGTGCGTGTGTGTGTGTGTAATGTTTTTGTAGAGAAGGAGTTTGTGTGTAGAATTTGTTTTAAAAAAAAACGTAAAATGTTCGCAAACAGCGCGCCTGTTCCACCTATCCGCAAGGAATGGAATGTGGGTGCTGTTTAATGTCAAGTAAGACGGATGTGATGTGTGACTGCACCATCGGTTGAAATTGTGCATACATAAACAGAAAGGGGTGTCCAAAGGATATACTACCTCGGCGTACCGCTTGGAAACGAGATAATACATGTTCGTAGAACACACCAGATGTCCGGAATGGATGTAAATGAGGAAAATGGCAGTGTGTGAAGTACAGTATAGCGGTCCGTATCGGGCGCAGCCAAAATGGTGCCATCCATAGAACAGGCACGGTGGCCGGCAAGTTCGTAGGCAAACAAAATGGATTTGTCCTAAGGACACTGGAACTGTCCGTACAGTCAACATAGCATGCGTGCACATGCGCAGTAGAAACATACGTATTGCGAACAGCGCGCCTGTTCCTAACTGTCCGTCTCACTTGTGTCGCACTTTGAAGTAGTTTGAGAACCCAAACACTGTCCGTAGGACACTTGTGCGCATGCACACGTTTGATACTTTGCATTTGCTGTCCAGGGGACTTTCATTACTGGCCCGGATGTGTTGATTACGTCATCATGTGACCGCACCTACGCTGAGCGTGGGGACTAATTTCCATGGTTGGTGTGCTTCCGCAACAATACAAATTAACTTGTAGACACAAGGCCAAGTATTGCAGAGTGTAAAAAAGTAATTTCACACATCCCAAACAATAGGCCACCTCAGGACCTGCTTTGTAAAATTTGTGTACCGTTTTGTTGGGATGAAGACGGTCACGAGGCACACCCCTGCACACCTACAAAAGGCCACACCCCCAAGCGCATCTTCATTGTCCTTCTAGCTATAGCAGATTGAGGTGTATTGCCTTTACTGCTGTAGTGACTAAAAGGAAACTAATCGGTATGGCTTCCTTGGCTGCTGTTGGGTCACTAGCCTTTGCACCACCCCCAAACCCGCCACCACCACCACCTCACCAAGGGCCTGCAGAGAGATACATGGGTGAGGATGTAGAGATCGAGGAAGAAGAGGAGGAAGAGAATGAAGTGGAGGGACTCTGCACTAGGAGCACTCGGCGGGAGTGGTGGGTGTGGCGGTTGTTTTCCGTTTATGGGAAAGTACCAAAAGCACGTGCGAACCTGGTGAAGTGTAACCAGTGCGAGGTGGTGTTGAGTCGCGGGAGATTTGGAGCGTACAGTTTAGGTACGACAACCATGAAGCGACACCTCACTTCGTTCCACAATGCGGACATTCGCAAGGTGGTGGCATGTGAAGAACGTAGTCGTTTGAGTTCCTCCACAGCATCCTCGGTATCCGATCCTCCCACCACAAGAGACAATCCTGTGGGGGAGCGGCTCCCTACAGCTGCCTCACAAGCCATTCGCAATGCTGTTGACCCTTACCTTTCAAAGGTGACTGTAGTGTGCACGTATTGTGACGCAGTATTCTGCAGGGGGGAGAGGTTTCAAAGTGCTTTTGAGGCTGCAGTCACTGAGCACCAGAAAATCTTTTCCTTATCTAAATAAAACTCACCCTAAATCTTTTGCTGTTCAGTTGCCCTTTTTTATCCCTGTGGGTGGTGTCCCTTCCCTACCCTCCTTTCGCCTCTTCTCCTAGTGTGCCGTGTGCTGTTAAGCAATGAACGTAAAAACAGCAAAAATTACACAAAAGGCTCTTTTCAGAGCCACCTTTGTCAGTATAACAATAGAACTATGAAGTCACGGCTATAGACCCCTGCGGAGTTCTGAAAAAGTTTGCGGACATTCAGAGGAAAAAAGGGAGGGTGCAAGTGGAGCAAACGCAATAAAGTGCATGTTGGGAGTAAGTGGCGGCTCTGAAAAGAGCTTTTCGGTGGTGTGTTGTGTAGGTCAAAAACAGTGGATTGGGGAAAACGGATTGTCAGATAGGTTAGTGTGATTGCTAAAGAGGTTGCAATGCATTTTGTACATTGCGAAGAAAAATCTGATTGCCAGCATATGTGAGGTGGACCCCATCTCTGCGGAAAATGAAAGTGCTGCGAAACAAAAGGTTTTCATTGTGGAAAGAGGACATGCCAACATCTCTTAAAAATGCACATACAGCCTTATTCACATTGCGTCTCGCTTTCTCCATTTGTGGGCGAAACGCTGAAGAACGCAGCCATATTTGTCTTTGGGCAATACGGGAAAAAAGTATGAGACAATTTGGAAACATGTCCATGAGCTTCGCAAGTCCTTCCTTCATTGCAAATTGCAAAGAAATTCCAGATACATGGCCTAAACTGTTTCCTCCACAATGAATGCTCAGTTTATCTGGAGGACGCTCTGTCAGTAAAGAGGTACCAAGTCTAGCCATCTCATTCCACGCACGCCATGCCAGTGCAATTCCACATGTGGAAATCCGAGATTTGTAGATAAACTGCAGCTTTCTGCATGCACCTTCAACCAATGTATCCATGAGTCTCCCAAAATCCAGATAATCTGTTTTCGAGCATGGAAAGCCATGGCTGTGTGGTCTCCTGTGAGGGAGAAGACGGTCTTACTAAAGTACGTCGGTCAGAACACATCTACTGAAATTTATGGACCAATCTCTAGCTCCGCTCATTCTCATTTACATGCGGCTCCACCCTTGAATCCCCGGTGATGATATGTGCTGGCTGCTAACTACCGGCATGTTCGCGGACATGTACAGGATCAGAGCGTGACGACGGTACATTAAAGTACTATTCCCCTTTTTTCCCCTTTAAGGTAGGCTCTGAAAAGAGCCGTTTCATTTGAATTTTTGGCCAGATACCGTACAGACATCTGGTATTTTATGTATTTTTTTTATATTTTTTGTCCTTGCTTTACTCTTGCAAACATTACAGAACCTTCCCTAAAGTAAGCCTTACGTTCCAAAAGAACATCGCATTTCCCAGAGAAGATAGCGCAACACCATCTCCTGCACCGTAGTGCAAAATTACCACATGAGGAGTGGTCATTCTACGCATGTCTCTGCAAACTTGCAGAATTGCCGCAGCATTGGCATCAGTGTCAGCCCTCCACACCACCTCCACTCCTCGCACATCGAAATGGTGTGCCACTTGCCTACTCTCGGCATAGTGTTGTAAGCCTTGCACAAAAATGTCTCCAAGCATCAAAACCCTGACCCTCTCCACCTCTGCCATCTTCTGTGTGCGCACCGTCTTTCCACACAAAAGAGTAATGTGAACATCTGATTGGCTGATGCCTACAGTCGACTTTCCATGCAGGATTTGCTGTAGAAACCCGTATGTGACACGCCCTACCAGCGGACACGTGTTGCCTACGTGCGGCACGTAACTCTTACCCAGTCCTTCGACGCTTTCGACAGCGGTACCAAAGTGAGTCCCTCATTGGACACAACTAAGCGGTCGCACAATAATCCAAAAATCACATAGAACATCGCAAATTTTAACTCCGTCATCAACATTGCGCACTTAAAAATGACTGTTGATGATTCTGAATAGAAGTCGAATACCATTGCAAAGCACCTACTTCACAAGCTACTTTGCAAGGATTGCGAATTTCTACGTACAGCTCCATACATGTCCACATACATCAGTATATAGTACAGGTATGTATATTTTAATCAGAGAACATGTGGAGGCCTTATGATTTAAATTAGACAAAATAATGTCGCTAAATGTCCATAGGGAATACATAACAACGCTCCCCTTTAAAGGAATGGTTCGCCCAACAATTTTTCTTGGCCAAAAAGATGGGCAATAATAAAAAAATGTACTGGCACTTTTTTTTAAAGTTCCCATGTAAAATTTCGAGCAACTGAAGCTCAAAATTTACAAAAGCAAGCACATGGGGCATCCATTTTGTGAAATGAATAACAGGCAAAATGGCAGACAAATCCTTGTGTGTTTGGTACTGAAATAACATAGGTAATCCTTAGAAGGTTAGATTGTGAAAAGAAGTTGCTGTAGCAAGTTTTGGGCATTTCGGTTATTAATAATGGTTCTCGTCACAAGTAGGCCACTTTGTACTCTCATCTGAAGCACATTGTAGTATTATACAAACAGTAAAGTAGCCTTACCAAATGATTGTTAGAGTTCACTGTACGTTGACACCATGACAAAGAGCTTCCCCATCAGACTTATGCACACATGCACACAGCACACATACATTGGACAACAGACCAAAGTATATATTTTTTCTCAACAGACACCAAAGAATGCCTACCAAAAAGCAACTCCGTAGAAAGGAACGCAGAATTAGAGCAAAGAAAAATAAAGGTGCCCAATGTAAGCATCCACCTGTTGTAGAGTTTGTAGAGAATCTTGGTACAAACCAGCTAATGCAGTTGGGTAACATAATAAAGGAAGTCTCAACTACCAAAACTGTACCTCCTCCATCAAAATGTGTCACAAAACACAGAAATGTTGTCAAAAAAATGGCTACCAGTACAGCTAACCATGTTCCTAATAATCCTGATAGTGTAAGAAGAAACCATAGTAAAAAAAAGTATTTTAGCAAAAAATATTCATCACAGAGTCCTTCAGAATCTACTAAGAAGAGGACCAAAATCATCCTCACCCCTTAAAACGTACCGTAGAAAGTTAATTCTACAAGCACTCGTGGACAGTGCAATCCTTCTCAAAAGGAAGTTGTTCATATTAGTATTAAATAGGATGAAAGCACTAACAAAAGTAAGTACCAAACTACAAAAGAAACTCAGCAATAAACGGAATGTGAACAAAAATAATTTCTTGCAAGATTGTGGTGGTGAGTGGAGTCACAAAACAACCACAGAGCCATATTTTAATTAAGAAGCATGCAAACAAAATCAAACAAATACAATTGCCATCCATAGCAGTGGATGAGGGTATGAGAAAATAAAATACTACCATCATGGAACAAGAAACACTGCTTACAAAACTATCTCCTGAAAACTCAGAATTACATCTCGATTCAGCAGAACCACACCGTTCAGTATACAAATGGCCATGCACATCAATGTGTGCCATTCCAAACAACGCTTTCAAATCTTTACGTCAGTTCCTCAATCAATATGTAAAAGGTAAAGACAAAAGTAAAATGAAAGTGCTGCAAAATATGGATATTTGTGCAGTGCGGAAAGACACAGGACTAAAAGGACATTCATTAGCCTGCATTTCTGGGCCTATTTGAAAAAGCACCTTTCATGATATCAAAAGAATATCAGTACATCATTCCAATGTAGGAAATTTAGTGTATAAAATATACTATGCAAAAAGTCCAGCTTCAGAATTAGGCAGTTTCAATACCACTCTTCTGCATGGTACACCCAAATACTTACAAGAAGAAATGGACCATATTCAGAAAAAGTATTTTGGAAGTGAGAGCCACATAGAAAATGCAATAGTTTTAGAACATAGTAGCGGCAATTCTGCACATAGCAACCTTCTATTACACACATACAGAAAAGAAATAGTAAATTTAAAAAGTCATCGGCTGAAGTACCAAATCATGTGTGTGTGTGTTGCCGCAGAACGTTTTGCACAAGAAACACAAAAAATGTGGACATAGCATACAAAATAGAAAACAATGAAGACTCTAAATGGTTTGAATTAGCTTTGTACCTTTTAGCTGAAAACAAATATGAAATAACTGAACGCCTAATATGTTGCAGTTACTGTACTGCAAAACTAGACAACAACCACACTCCTTCACGTGCTATTACAAATAATTTGGAATTGTTTCCATTACCAAAAATCCTGCAGGAGCTCAATTTGTATGAGAGCATAATAATTCAAACAGTTCACCAATTTCAAGCAATTATACGCCTTCATCCAAAAACAGTAAAATTACCTTCTTCTGAATTGGTGAAAGGCATTTGTGGCAAAGTAGTTTACTTGCCATTAGATCTAACAGAAAATGTACACTCTCTAAGAGTGGAACGTTCAATAGAGCATTCTTTATTAGTCTTGGTAAATGGAGTACCAACAAGGGACAAAAAATATTGGCAACAATTAGTGGACTTACAGAAAGTTAGACAAGCATTGCAATATCTAGAAGACAATAATGAGTACTACAAGGAAATAAATATTGATGAAAGCTTAAGGCAAACAACTGAAATAATTCAAGAGCCATCAGAAACTGGACAATTCGAACTTCTGGATCCAGCTACAGTATCCACACTTTTGGACCATTGCACAATTCATCCATTGCATTCCAATGAAAGCATCGATGATGCACTAGAAACTTACCAAATGCGACAAACCAAAGGGTCACCAATGAGTATTTGGGAAAAAAGTATAGAAGCACATGCTTTTCCACTGCTATTTCCTACTGGCAAAGGTGGAAGATACGATGATAGACACGCTCAGATTGGGGCATCAGAATACCACTCATTGCGAATGTATTCACAAAATCCCAGATTTAGACAAAATGTGGAATACATATTCCACCTACTCTATGAAAGTGAATTAGCAACACTATGTTATGGGGATACACACATTCTTAAATCTGGAACGCACTTTCAAAATATGTCAGCTACGCAGTTAATAAAAAAAGTACAAGAAAAAGATGAGGTTTTACAATCAAGTATAACAAATTTGTTTGCAAACAAGTGTGGTACAAAGGAATACTGGTTCAGACAGCACGGAGACGTGCGTTGCATGATCAGAAACCTTGGACCACCAACTTGGTTTGTTACGCTAAGTTGTGCAGAATATGCATGGGAAGATTTACATGAGTTCCTACGCATACCAAACAGCAACAAAAACAACATAGATATATTAACACCTGGAGAACTTTACTCTCTAGATCCAGTTAATGTCTCAAGATATTTCCATCATTGTTTCATTGCAATGCTACACTTTATTTGCAATAAAACTGTTCCTCCCCTGGGCGAAGTGCAACACTTCTTTTGGAGAAAAGAATATCAAGCGAGAGGAGCACCACATATTCACATGCTGTTATGGATCAAAGGTGCACGGAAATTTGGGCACGACAGTGATACCACTGTTTTGCAGTCTATCCAAAAATATATCACAAGTGAAATCCCTTCACAACAGACACATATGAGCTGCATGGGAAGATTTTACAATTTCAAAGACACAAATGTGGCAAATATTGTCGCCGCAAATACAAAAACAAAGATAAATACTACACCAAATGCCGCTTTGGTTTCCCTAGACCAGTTACAGAAACAGGTGAAGTAAACAACTTTGTCGACATAGTGTTAAAGGTAAATCACCAAAAAACACATATTACATAAAAAGAAGGGAAGAATCTAAATATATCAATGATTACAATGCAATAATTTCCCTATTATGGAATGCAAACATAGATGTGCAGTACATTGCAGACAATTCAACTGCTGTTGCACGATATGTTACAGCCTACTTAACAAAAGCAGAAAAAACAGAGCTTCAAGACCTCTGGGATGATCTAGCATCAGACAAAACATTATCACAGAAATTGTACAGCCTAAGCATAAAAATGCTCTCAGAGAATGTGGGGCCTATGAAGCAGCAGATCGTTTAACCGGCACTGCTTTGTATGTAAAATCAGACAACATAGTATGGCTCAGTCTTAGTCCTGCAAAATCTAGAAAAAGAGGAGTGCTAAAATAATATGAGGACATAGAAACAATTGCCATAAAGACATTCTAAAAAACAATTTACTGGACACATACTATCCGAACAGGAGTACCACTCTGGAAAGCATGTGTCGATACCACATAGCTCAAAACTTTGCATACAAAAATAATGTAAAACCTGATGAAAGCAAACTTAGATATAGAGTGACCGATTGTGAAGGGAGCTTAGTGAAACTTAACAAACGAAGCTTAATTAATCATGTGAAATTGTCATTAAAAACTCCGCAACAGAAAGAACTATATTACATGTCTCTGTTACAACTTTTCAAACCATGGAGAAAAGAGGAAGACATACTAGATAATTATGAGTGCAATGAAGATGCTTTCAAAGCAAATGAAAGCACTATCACCGATGTGAACTTTACGCAGTACAAAACAATGTTACACAATGAGCAGCAACAGGAAGAAGAACTTCAGGCCCAACTAGATAAAGACTCTTCCGACAGTAGTCAACCTTCTGTAACAGGAAGTCAAGAACCATTAGGACAACCACTAATAGCAAATGAGGGTGACGTAGCTATGGCAGAAGTAGAAAACACCATGTATTGGTATCAAGAAGATACAGAAGACTTAACTGTACAACAAGCAAAACTTAACAACGATCAGCGCACCATTTTTGAAGACGTAACAAAACAAATTATACATGGTATACAACACGAAAATAAATAATGTACCTGCCAAAATTACAAACCTATACTGCTGAACATCAGTAGAGTAGCTGGATCAGGGAAAACATTCTTAATCAAAATCATCAGCAAGTTCCTTCAACAATTGACAAACAACAAACTGTTAGCTGTTGTAACAGCCCCCACAGGTTTAGCTGCCTACAACATAGGCAGTGTGACTTTGCACCGATTACTACTGCTTCCAGTAGAGCATCAAAATAAATTAGACTACTACAAACTTTCTGCAGAAGCTGCAATGGAATTACGTAGAGTATTGAAACAAATGAAAATTCTACTAATAGGAGCATGGTCTCCAACCTAATGTTGGCTTGGATTCATCTCAGATTGCAAGAAGTACTTAAAAATAATAACGAAGAACTCTTTGCAGGGAAACACATTATCATGTTCGGAGATCTTCTACAATTGACACCAGTGAAAGGTGAACCGATTTTTAAAACCTTAGGCCACAAACTCTGCCGGAAAACTGTTGGTAGCATAGGTAATGTTAACCTTTGGCAACATTTCCAATACAGAGTTTTAACTGAGAACATGCAGCAATCTGCAGATGTCACTTATGCCAACATCTTAAAAAGTATTAGAGTTGGTGTATTATCGCAAGAAGCACAAGCTGCATTGAAAAACCGGCATATACATGCACTTTATGGCGATAATGCATGTGCAACTGATGTTCTGGAACAAATAGCGCACAAAAATGTCAATTGTATGGCCTGCATGCCAACTCTCTCAAGCTGTTTCAAATTCAATGAAACAATGTTAAAGAAAGAAATGCAAGCAATAATAGAAATTAGCGCCACAGACAAACCAGACGTACATGGTATGACAGTACTTAGACTGAATAGTTTAGAAAATTCAATCTCCAACACAGCTGGGTTGGAAAAAATATTGAAACTATCATTAAATTGTAGAGTAATGCTTAAACGTAACCTTGACGTAGAGCAAGGGCTAGTTAATGGAGCACTGGGCACAGTTGTTGGCTTTCAATCATACCCACGTGATAGCAACATTCAGTTTGTAAATATTCGCTTTGATAAAGTTTCAGAAGTGAAAAGGATAGGGCGCTCAATTGCTCGATTCCCTCTCTTCAAAGACATGTATGTACGTAGAGAGCAATTTTCTCTAACTCTTGCATATGCAGTTACCATTCATAAATCCCAAGGTCTTACCCTAGACAAAGCATTGATAGATATAGGAAACACAGTGTTTAAGGAAGGCATAAGCTACGTAGCATTATCACACTTACGTACACTTGACGGTCTATTGCTAATACACTTTGATTCAAGTAAAGTCAAAGCTGATAGTCCTTGCATTCTAGAATACAATAGATTGTGTTCACTGTACACCCCTCATCTGAAACAATACCCTGTTCCAGATAAAGTGAAACGTGGTAAAAGAAAAGTAAATGAAACAGAAATGCAACAGAATGCAACAGCAAATTATGCAAAGAAAAGAAAAGAAGCTAAAGTTTCATCAATTGCCGCAAACATAGAAGAACCTATTAGGGAATGTAAACCAGGCACGTCGGCAAAGAAGCAACAGACAAACCAAAAAACGCATTCAGATACGGAACTTGCTGGCCCATTCAAACTTACAAATGAAAGTGGGGTAAATTGCTATGCAAATGTAGCAATGAATATTCTATTTCAATTGCCACCAATTGTTAACAATATTTACCTGCACAGTACAGACCAATTGTGTTTGCAAATGTTAGTGCTGCATAGAAATGCAACAAGCAATCTTGACAACACATACAGTGTTCATGGAGTAAGGCAACAATTGGACGACTGTGCTGGAATGGTGAAATTCACTATGAACTCACAAGAAGATCCACAAGAATTTCTAATGTACATACTATTAGTATTGGAAAACAAAAGCATACCTGTAAATGAAATCTTCCAAATTTTGTACATGTGGAAACATACATGCACTCTCTGTAGCAAAGTGATACAGGAAGAAATCCCAAATGAGCGATTTCTGTATATTTCCATACCAAATAGTGAGAGCATTCCATTTCAGCAACTTGTACAAAATGCAAACCATGGCAGATTATGTAGTATTTGCAATTCAGACAATTGCTCCACTTTACTGATACAATCACATAGTGCCTACATAATATTTGTGCTTCTACGTTATAATGCAGATGGTACCAAAACCAACTGCAAACTGACTGGATTCACACACGGTCAAGTGTCACTTGGAAAGCAAACCTTTACAACAGTAGGAATAATCTACCATGGAGGAGCTACAACCAATGCAGGTCACTACACTGCATACATTTAAAAGAATTCTGCATGGTTTGAATGTAATGATAGCACCATTACTCTAAAGCAGAGGTTGCCAGCTAACCTAACAAATGCGTATTTAATGTTTTTGAAAGCAAAATTTATGAAATAATGTGTACTTCAAGATTGTCAACAAAGTATGTGAAAGACTACAAACTGTTAGAATACGCCCACAGGTATCTAAATACCCAACAGGATGGAAGAATGACACAAATAAATGATTATCACAGATTGTTGGAAACAAATGCACAGGTAGAATACGCATATATCTAACTGTTGTTAAAAATCGGCAGGAAGGCAACAAAGAAAACATGAATGGGAAAGTTGAAGGAAATAAGATATAACAACGACACAAATGAATGAGTATCACAAATCTGTAAGAACAAATGCACAGTTAGAATACGCCTACAGGTATCTATCTAACTGTTGTGAAAAATGGGCAGGAAGGCAACAAACATAACAGTGATCAGAAAGATGAAGAAAACACTGAAAAAAAATGAAGTAGTTAGAAAGAACCATAGGAAATTAAGGTTTTTTTTTAATCCGACAAGGATTTTTGTCCCAGACCCAAGGATTAGAAAAGCAAACACAGAAACCGAGCGCAATGCACAGTACACTGGTTTGTAAACTAAATATGAGGGTCAAAAAAGAAAATGTTAACTGTCTATTATGCAATGTAGTAAATTAAAAAAAAATGCAAACACTAAAAAACCTTTTTGTTTCATCACAGAAATGAAAAAATTATACTTCAGCTAAGTACGATAACCAAATAAAAAAAAGTATGTGGATACTGAACAAAGTAAGGAGTAAGTATATTGGCAGGCATTTTCTACACATGGGAATCTACACCTGTGATCTATGGTACTAATATGCTGCAGTGCCTGTAGGCTGCCCTTCCATCTTCCGTGAGTAACCTACCACCTACGCCTTACAACCAAGGTACAAGGAGTATAGTTCCTATCCACAACCATCGCTGCATATGGAAACCATGGTCCTTGTAAATTAGCTGATTATAAATTTACCTTTCGGACCATCGTCTGCAGCCATGAAGTTAAGACACTAGGGCATCAACATAACTAGCACAGTCCACCACACCTATATTGACTTGTAACTCCACTGCGTATGACTTCAGTCTTGCATGCATGGGCTTTAGCCATGCACCCAAGAGTGCAGGGTCTCCCCACAACCACCTCGATGATGTTTGGTAGTGGGGGTTATTCTATAGGTGTGTTATCCTTCAGTACATCTGCCCAGAGGCTTCCCTCCTAGCTGTATGTCTGTAGATCTTACATGGGATGGGTGTGCAGTGTCTTCCAAGTCTAGTACTTACCACTTTGTTCTTGGTTGCATGGCCTTTGGCCATGCACCCAAGACTGCACGCACTCCCCACAACTTGCCAATCGGAACACAACACTAAGGGTGTATGCATGGATGGCACATGCGGCCAATTGCCATGCATCCAAGACTCTAAGCCCTGGCCACTACCACCGTAGCATGTGCTACCCATGGCGGCGTACTAATGAATATAATAATAGCCATTTAAAAAAATAATGCATTCACGGCATGTTGTCAATTTCAATTTTCCCCAACACCACACGTGTCCTTACAAATGTAACAACTCCCCCGTGCACTGCACGGGCTGAAATACTACCCTTATTGGACCCCTCATTTTCTGTGCGTACAAGGAGGCCATAGAACATACGTCATTAAGTAGGTATAAGTGTACTGTGCTTACAAGATGTCCATAGAAATTACATAATGATGCCCGACCCCCAGAACAAATGCATTGATCACCCATATCTTAAGACTGTAGCCCCTAGCCACAACCACCGTAGCATGTGCCACCCATGGCGGCATACTAATGAATATAATAATAGCCATTGGAAAAAATAATCCATTCACGGCATGTTGCCAATTTCAATGTTGCCTACTAATACGCGTGTGCTTTCAACAGTTACAAATTTCTTGCCCACTTCATGGACTGAAGTGCTATCGATATTACACCCCACATTTACTGTGCGTACAAGGTGTCCATAGAAATTACATCATGACGACCGAAGAACAAATGCATTGATCACTCATGTCTTACTGTCTGAACCTTTCCCAATGCTCTGTGACACAGCATAATAGTTCCATGAAAAAAGCATGTGTATGCTGGTTGTTGCTCCGCTTTCTGCGGATCCAAGATGTCGGACGCATCCAAACCATCTGACGCATAACACGTCTCGCAGCAGCCAATGGGCAGAGACGTTGCGTGTCCGCGGTCATGACGCCAGCCCCTTAGCCAATCGGTATCTTGTTGATCGCCCGAACAGGGAAGTGTGATCGCGGAGCGAACATAGATATCACTAATTATTTCAGACCTACTTTTTCATAATTAGAAAGAAACATACTGCACGGATGGTGACCACATTTACAAAAGCACGCTTTCTGAACCAAGCCCCTGTACCTGCCGCAGATTTCGTCAAAATCCGTCCAGCGGTTTCACCTGTAGCCATGTGCAAAGTTTTTCCCCCATTCACTCTATGGGAAAAGAATACGTTTTGGGACCCCCCCTATAACTTTGCCCCCCCGGCCCAAACATCTCCAAACTTTACAAAAGAATTCAGAGTGCCCCATATACTTTTTTTTGCAACATATGGTGAGGATTCGTCCAGGGGGAGCAGAGTTATAAGCCGCCCAAAAAGTGCTCTTCCTATGGAAACAGCAACTTAACTGTAACTACACGACCACTACCGTGGCCGTGTGATATATATTTTTTTTATTTGGTCGGCTGGTAAAAACAACCTTTCAAATACAAAAAACAGACAAACATCATCAATTACATATAGAATTTTCATATAGACAAACACTTTAAATGAGATCATAATAATTATATGAGATGTAGAGTATGATTATTTCATCATGAATTTTACTTCCATATATTGACTCTATAGGCAAATCATATAATGATTAAAACAAGTCTGTATCAAGTTCTGTAAAAGTATTCATCAGGTTTACTATTCCCGTCACTGTTTCGATTCAATGTTAACTCATAAGATGAAATCTAGATATTGCGTAATAGCGATCCTACTTGCCAGTTTTTACTAGTGAATATCCTGAACCATATTTCATCTTCATTCGTCGGGACATATAGATGTAACAATTTACTAAAATAGATTTTTCTTGATTAGAGCTGGACAGATTACTACCAGATGTTGCAATGTTTCTCGACAGTTCATATCAAGACAGAAACGACATTGGTTTAACGCTTGAGGCAGGTGCCCCCTCCTTGCCAATATTTCAACTGTTGGTAAAAGACTTGCAAGCCGATTCATGGAATTAAGGTGCGCTGAGAATTCCCGCGCAAGCGTGCAAATCGCAGCACAAGTGCGAAAAATTGCAGCGAAACCCGTGCACAGCGATTCATGGAAGTCTGTGCGCATGTAAATCCATGAATGTGCGCTAAAATCCTGCGTGGTGCACGCGGGCGCACACATCATCAAACAGCGTGCGCTACGCGCACAGCGAAAGTGCACTTAGCGCAGCGCACACAACAAAAGTAGGCGGAACACGGGGCGTAACTCGCGGAATGGGGAACAACGCGTGAAAATTTGGGCGTTACGGGGGAAGTACAGGAGGCAAATGGGCGGAACGCCCACACGCGCGCCTACAACACGTATTCATGGAATCGAACGGGGCTAACGCGTGCGCCAAAAAAGATGCACTAATCCGGAAACACGTACGCCATCAGGAAGCAGGCGTACGTGGACCCGCGCAGCATTAAAGTGCACACAAACAACAAACAAGCTCAGACGCTACGATGAATATACTGTTCCTCGGAGCAGTGGTCATGGGATACCGCAGGAGGAGGAGGAGGATAGTCAGGGCCAGAATTTTTACACCCAGAACCAGCCTTTTTGGGATGCCTGATGACCAGGTGTATGGGAGGTACAGGTTTCCACCTCACATAATACTCGACCTGGTGAGTGAGTGGGAGGATGACCTCACATCACCCACCCTGTGCTCCCAAGCACTGAGCCCCTTGGAAAAGGTGCTTAATGTACTGCACTTCTTGGCTACTGGGTCATTTCAGCGCACAAGTGCCATAGTGGGGGGGAGGGGGGCGTCACAGGCCACGCAGTCACAGTGCCTACACCAGGTCGTGGCCATCATGACTGCACGCCACTCAGTCCGCAGGCACATATACCTGCCCAGAACACCTGCAGAAAGGCAAGCTGTTGCCCAGGATTTTTACGGGGTGCCACACTTCCTCAAAGTGCTAGGTGCCATTGATTGCACCCATGTGACTCTACGTCCTCCCAGGGCCTCAGAGCACATCTATAGAAACCGCAAGCAATGGCATTCCATCAACGTGCAGGTAGTATGTGATGCCAAGGGAATCATCATCTCAGTATATGCTAACTATCCAGGGTCCACCCATGACAGTTTCATATACAGAATGACAACCGTAAACCGGGACCTAGAAGCTGGACGGCATGGCGATACATGGCTGCTTGGTGAGTATAAATGCCACTGCACATGCATGTATGTCAGATACTGAGTAATGTCACAACCCCACTAATGATATCCATCATCACCTCCCCAGGGGACAGTGCCTACCCTCTGAGCACCCACATGATGACGCCAATTCGAAACCCCACCACACAACCCGAGGTAAGATACAACACAGCCCATATTGCAACCCGTGGCATAGTGGAGCGCACATTCGGAGTGCTCAAGTCACACTTTCGCTCCCTTGACCGTTCTGGTGGGCAGCTGCTATACGCTCCCCCAGAAGTGTGCAGGATCATAGTGGCAGCATATGTCCTGCACAACGTTGCAACACGCCGGGGCCTGCCGGTGGACATGGTGGTGCCCCCACATACCCAACCAAATGCACGCCCGCTGCGCACGGGAGAGGAAAGGGCATGTGGTGTGGCAGCCCGTACGCAGCTGGTGGCTAATTAATTCACCTAAAATCACACCCCTGTGGTGTGCACACAGCCCTGGCACATACCAGCTGACAATCAATGATGATGACATAAGGGACAGTCAACTGTCACAACCATACCAGCCTGAGATTGGTCACCTGGAAGTGTTCCATTGTGTGCATCCCTACCTACCCAAAGACAACCAATGCTGTGTCATTAAAAGACATACATTCATGCTGCATGAATGACTACCCCCTAGCAAAATACAACATGAAAATAGCGCCATGTCACCCAACCCCTCCCCATCTTCCCCACCCAACACACCTTGGCATGTCATGCAATGTGAAAGCAAACAAAGCAATGCACAAGACCTGACACAAGTGTCACAAAGTGCACTGTTCCAAATGTAAACAGCCCACAGACAATATGCTCCCGGTAATCAATAACAAACAGCACACATGACCAAATACTTACCACCAACACAATACATCAACACAGCATGAAACATTGCAAAAACACGACAGTACAAAGTCAAAGTAGTGGTAGTCTTACAACCTGAATAAGCCAGCACATCGACCCCTTCCAACTGCAGAGTGTTGTTGCCACGCAAATATGTCAGTGTACTGCATACAATATGAACTCCATCTGCAAAGGAAACGGCCTTGTGAAGACATGAAGAAGGTACCTGCCAATTTTGAGGAAGACATGGATGGCACAAGCACATATCAATACACCATGCAGTGTTCAATACAACAACAATACCCACTAGGGATGTCCACACAGTATTGACTACAGACTGCCCACACAGCTCATGGGAGCCCAATGTCACCATGTAAGTCACTGTCACTTGGTCACACCCTTTGTAAGCCCATGGAAACGGGAAGCAGGAGGGGTGTGTGTGTCACGAACCCAAGCATCTAACCCAAACTCAGGAAAAGCCTGTATGTGCCCAGCCAGAATACACAGTGGATGCCCACGGGAGCCACACAAGGCAACACACTGTAAAAAGAAAAAAAACAGAAAAAAATCAAAAATGCCCATGTGGGAGCCAGGGGGGTGGGGCACCCAGGAGGTTCAAGGACAGGGTGCACACCAACACCCACCTGCGTGGATGTTGGGAAATAAAATACCTCCAGGGGCTCATGGCCTGCACGGCTATGCCATTGTGGGAGAATAGCTGTCGGTATCTTCACCCTCTGCTGCTGCATCAGGAGGTGGTGGTGCAATGGGAGGCAGCCCATGCAAAGCCCTGGTATGGTCCTCCATGGCAGCAAGCATGCAGGTCTGGAAGGTCTGAGTCTGGAGGATGATAGTGCAGAGATACCCATGCAGCACCTCAAGGGTTGCCTGCATTTCTGCACGCATGGCCTCACGTGATGCCCGGATCTCCTCACGGGTTGCCTGCAGCTCAGCTGAGAGCGAACGTGTGAGCTGCTCCAGCTGCTGTTCTGCCCTAAAATTTCAGGAAGCCTCAAGTTCAAGCAGAGTCTCCCTGATGTTATGGAGTTCTACCCTCAGGGCTTCCCTGTGGCCCTGTGACTCTATTGATATGGCTTCGCGCAGAGTCTCCAGTGCTGCCCGTCGGTCCGTGTTGGACTCCAAGATGTCTTCCCTGTGCGATTGGCAAATGGAGTCTGTTGCCTGCTGTTGTTGCTCCATCTGCCTTTCAGGGGTGAGAATGGAAGTGGCCACCCTCTCCATTGCCTGAGCCATCATTTCAACTGATGCTGCCTGTTGGGTTGCCATACCGTACATGGAGTTTTCCCATACAGTATTGCCTTGTGGCGCACGGCCACCGCGTCGGCGGGCGCCACACCTGTTTGGGGCAAGGCGATCTGCACCTTGCTGTGCTGGCACTGCCTGAGGCTGCAGGACTGCATTCCCCCTCTGATCTGCTGGCCCAGGAACAGGATCAGATGTTGTGGAGTGTGACCCAGCATCCGTAACTGCCAAAGGGGGACCTACCAACACTGACATCCCCATAGAGGGTTCTACCCCTGGTGCAGGTGGTTTGGACAGAACAGAATCCCTGCCAGAAGCACTCACCTGCGACAGCACATAAGTCTCATCATCCGATTCAGCACCTGAATAGAGGTCTGGGGAGGTGCACTCATAGGCACCCCTGGACAGAATGGTCTGCAGTAAGATTGGGCTTTCAACCACCACCACACCACGTCCTCCACTGGTGCTCAGTCGTGGCTGAGATACCTCCTGGGTCTACACCATCTCCTCAACCTCACTAGCATTAAAGTGCGTCATCACCTGCAAAAACATGAAATACAACAAATGCAAACAGGCATGAGCACCATGGCACACACATAGGCCTGACAAGACAGAGATCCTGTACATGATGTACACATGTCCCACATGACTATAACCCTGGTATTCATGCACTGTCAATGAGTTGGAAGGGGAGGCAAAAAGCAGACACTTAGGCCACCAAGATGGAAAAGCAACACACTTGCTGCATGGTGGGTAAAACTGGAATCACACATTACCTTGAGTGGCATGTCCAATACACATACATGACACATGCCAGCACACAGATGGCATGTAGCATAGCCATGGTACATTACACAACTACAGCGATATGTCAGTGAATGAGTACTGTCACCCATCCATGTGAGATGGACATGATGAGATGAAAAATGCTAAATAGTGTGGCAAAAGATGCATGTGTCACACACTGAAACACATCCAGTGTACAATAATACAGTGATTGTAGGCAGATGCAGACATCAATGGTTGGTCACTTTAACATGACAGCAAACAACTATCATGTTCCACATTCAAATAGACCCCAAAAATTAATGTGAGCAGGCCAATACTCAATCAGCCTGAATGGTCTAATCATTCACATAACAAGGCAACAAATGTGGACCAATGTGGGGCGTAATCAATGACAGAAGCATGTCACATATGTGGCATTAGTGCTGAAAAATGCGTAGCAAAAATGGGAGAATTGAAACAATCAGCCAGAATGAACACTGAACAAATCTGAACAATGTTGCAAGATGACAGGTCAAGGGCAACTGCAGTAATGTGGCGCTAATTGGCTACTGTGGGCAGAAGGGATACTGTCATACCCAAATCCAAGGCACTTGAATGTATTGGAGTAAGCACATGGGTGACCCATACCACTCTGGAGTACACACCCTCACTTGGCACTCAATCAGAACCCGTCACCCAAACAACATACACATGGATTACACACACATGCATAGGCACTCACCGGACAATGCGTCGTAATCAGGTAGGTCTCCCACGCGTTGGATCTGTTCCTCTGTGATGAAGGTTCCAGCAACAGACTCCTGTTCAGTGAGTTGGTTTTCCTCTGGTGGAGACCCACTGCCAGTCACCAGAGTAGAGGCATGATTTGAGGCCAGCTTGTTCTTTGCTCTGCATTTCAGGTCATTCCACCGCTTGTAGCAATCATCAGCTGTGCGCCTCACAAATCCAAGGGCACTAATGTGGTCCGCGATGGTCTGCCAGTTTGCCCTACGTTGACAAGGTGTGGTCTTGCACCCTGCAGTCACCACCATTTCGCGGCTATGTTCCGACACATAGGCCACAAGTTCATCAAGTTCGGCGTCATTAAACCTAGGCTTCCTCGACGTGCCGGAGTGTGTAGCCGTGTCTGGGGTCTCAGCCTGTAGTGCCAGAGCACCCTTCTTTTTCAAATGTGGTGCAGATCCTGAGTGGCTTACGCCGCTCTGGTCAGTAGGGGCAGAAGCGCTGGTGGACTGTGTACTAGGAGAGTGCGTCACAGACGCGCTTACGCGCTAAAGGGCCTTTGGTCCAATGAATTAGTGTACATGTGGTGTATTCACGTGCTGATTCACTATGCACCCGTCACGATGGAAACACCCGCGCGCATAACGTCACAGACGCGTGTAGGCCCTTTCCTCGGATTACACAAATTCACACGCGGACGTACAGTTTTTTCACGCGCGCTGAACGACTATGCCCACGTCACGAGGGAAACGCCCACGCGCGTAACATCACAGATGCGCTTATACGCTAAGGGCCTTTCCTCGAATTACACGCAGACGTGCAAGATTTTCATGTGCCAAATCACTCCGTATCAAGCTGGCCATGCAACAACACATGGAAGACCACGCTCCTGCCCAGAAGGCCGAATTACTGCCCGCCCCGAGCACGCTCCCACCTGCCATCTGCTGCTGCCTGCCTGCCTGCCTGCTGCCCACGTGCCCTGCTATTTGGTGCCTGTATGTCAGCCAGGGTTCCAGTTGCTGTGTCCACCCCTGCTGGAACAGAAGACTCCCGACTGGGATACACAGCCCAGCCCCAGGACCCAGTTGCCCACCCACGCCTGCCTCGGGGGTCGCCATGTCGGGGCAAACACCATCTGAGACCACTGGCGACCCCCAGCCAGAGAGGCAGAGGGCCACCAGCTTCAGTGTGAAGGAAGTTGGTGTCCTGGTGGAGTATGTCCTGGGGCATTTTGATGCCCTCTTCGGAACATCACGCGCCAACAAGGAAGGACGGGAGAGGATCTGGGATGATGTAGTGGTTGCCATCAACGTGGAGGGGGTGGCAACCCGCGACATCAAGCACGTCAAGAAGCGCTGGGAGGACTTCAGGTCCAGGACCCTCTACAAGGCCCGGCGCCTCGCGGAGGAGGGCCGGGTCAGCCTGAGTGACATCCAGATGAGGGTCCTGGAACGCATATGCCCAACGCTCCACACCCAGATCCTTCGGAGGTAGACCTGTCTGGAGTTGAGCTGTAAGTGGCCAAGCATGGGTGTGTGAGACAGGGCATGTTGCAGTATGCTGGTAGTCTGACATTTGCCTGTATGTGTGACATAGGCCATGTATGGATGTGTGTGTGGATGTGTGTGTGCAGGGACATCATGGTCATGCCTGTGAGATCAGTAATGTGTGAACCACATGGTTGGTGCATGTGTTACAATGCAACATGGGGAGCTGTATGCCACATGCACACATGTCTCTGTTCTTGGACATGGAGGGGGTGTGAGGGATGGGTGCTGCTGTCATGTACATGTATGGTGCACGTGTGTGTCTGAGAAGTGTGTGTGACTTTGAAACGCCATGGATGCATGACACATGTCCGTGATGATCTGTAGATTCACTGATGCAGTGCGGTCACCGCTGTATGCACTGTGTCTATCCACTGTGTCTGGTGTGCAAGCCATGATGCATGACCCTCCGGTGATGTGTGTGCATGGGATCAGTGCAGGATGCCTCCACCGGGCGCCGACGCAAGGCTCAGCCACCCTCCCAGGACTTGCCATCATCCGGGAGCGAGGGGGCTGGTGCAGCGTCTGCCACTACGGCTGTGGCGGAAGGGCCGGGTGAGCCCCCACAGGGGCTTGCAATGGCGGAAGACGGTGCAGAGACATCCAGGTTGGCGGTCTTCACAGAGGAGGAGGAGCCCGCTACTGTGCCACACACGGGGCCTGGTGGGGGTAGTAATCCTGGTGCAAGTGGTGCAGTCCAGGGCCAGGGTCAGGAGGCAGCACAGGTCACCGCGGAGGGGCCTGTGCATATCGCTGTCCTTGACCCTGTGATTGCACCACCATGCACCAGCAGGGATGCCCCGTCCCAGGCCCGTCCGCAGGTAGAGGAGAGTGTCATGTCATCCGCCTCTCTACTACCTGCGGACGAGGGGTCCCATGAACGTATGGGCTCCGTCCTGATTGGTGTCGCGTTGCGCACGATTGACATTCATGGTGACGTGCGTTCTTCCTGGGCGGAGAATGCACGCCATGGATCTGGTGGGAGGGGCCCTGGTCAGTGGGTTCCTACATGTGATGCGCACTCTGGCGGACCTCTCCTCCTCTGTGGAGACTATGCGCCAGTCGTTCTCCCTGCCGTCTTCCGGCCCAGATTCCACCAGTGCCCCCTGTGGACCTGGCCTGACCAACACAGCCAGCTTGGTGGAGATCCCATCCCTGCCACAATCGGGAGTTGGCGGTCCAGCAGGGGTGGACATCACAACTGGAGACCAGCTGATGGAGAATGTGCAGACATCATCGGACAGGGCACATGGACAGCAGCAGCAGCAGGCTCTAGGTGGGAGCCATGATGGCTCAGGGCCATCGACATCAGGGGAGCAGGCATCGGCCAGAGGGCAGGAGGACCGTGGAATGGGTGTGTCTTCCGTTTGGCTGCAGTTGGGCCAGCGTATAGGTGCGGAGTGGCGGCGGGCGGAAGAGGCGCGGCTCACCATGGTCAGGGCGGAGTTCTCCATCCGTCGGGCGTTGAGGCGGGCAGAGTGCCTCGAGGCGACTCGCAGGGAGTTGGAACAGGCCATGAGTGCCTCCCTGCGAGACCTCAGGGCCAGGACAGAGGCCCGCTTCCAGCAAATAGACATGGAGTTCGATGATCCCTGGCCGAAAACATCACCGAGTGAGCCGCAGGACTGCCGCCATTGTAAATAGTTTCTAGTGTTAGGTTTCCTTTTATTTTATTTTTATTTTGGGGCTTTTGAACTATGCCCCACACTTTTGTATATAGTTTTTTTTAGGTAGGTTATTAGATAGGTTTCATTTATTTCGTTGGGCTCATGGACCCTTGAAAATTGGATTGTACATAGTTGGACTTTGGATTTATTTGGACATTTTAATTTCATTTCACCATGGATTAATGGATTTACCTTTTTGCATTTCATTTGGATTTGGTTTGGTAGACAGAGAGATTTGGCCATTTTTCTTTTGGATTACTTTGGATTTTTTTATTTTTATTTGGACATGCATTTCATTTCATGTTTGCCATTATTTTATGCTTTAATTACTTTAAATTGATTTTCATGTTAATACATTTTGATGTTTTACTTCAATGTGTGGGATTCGCTCATTGTGTTCATGCATGTCGGCATGTGGGTTTACTTAATCAATGGCAACCAGTGTGTGTGTGTGTGTGTGAGACGGACATGTGTTGATGTACATAGTTGACCTTTGGTTTGTGTCATGAGCTGGGCATGTCACTGCTGGGTGGGTGAGGAGACATGAGTGGGGGCCTGCTGGCAGGTGCTCCTCACTGCTGGGGGGTGTGGGTGCTGGGGGACATGAGTAGGACATGAGTTGGGGCCTGCTGGCAGGTGCCCCTCACTGCTGGTGGGTGGGGTGCTGGGGGACATGAGCTGGGTCCTGCTGGCAGGTGCCCCTCACTGCTGGGGGGTGGGGGTGCTGGGGGACATGAGTTGGTGATCACTAGTGCAAGGTGACATGTGGCCTGGCTGGGGGCATGCCCATGGTGGATGGACTGCCTGCGGGACATGACCAGGGGTGCTGGGTAGTCCCCTGTGGTGTGGGTTGCCTGTAGGGTCCGTGGAGAGTTAGAGGGCACACCTGTGAGAACCCACACTGCCAAATGAGTGTGGGACTCCCCGGGCACCCCCTGGATACACGTAACCCGCTCTGACAGCGAAAGTACGTGTGGAACTTCCCCCGTTATACACGTACCCCGCTCGCACAGGCCCAATCGCGTGTGAAACTTCCCACGCACCCCAGTAATCCACATACCCCGCTCGCACAGGCCCAATCGCACGTGAAACTTCCCGCGCACCCAGGTAATCCACGTACCACGCTCGCACAGGCCCAATCACGTGTGATACTTCCCGAGCACCCCAGTAATCCATGTAGCCCGCACACACAGGGCCTGCCGCGTGTGAAACTTCCTGCGCACCCCCCAAATCCACGTACCCCGCACTTACAGGGCCAATCGAGTGTGAAACTTCCCGCGCACCCCAGTAATACACGTACCCCGCTCGCACTGGGCCAAACGCATGTGAAACTTCACGCAAACCCCAGTAATCCATGTAGCCCGCTCGCACAGCCCCAATCGCGTGTGAGACTACCCTTGCAGCGGGTTATGTCTATTCGGAGGAATGCACGGGGAGTTTTACAGGCGTTTTCATGGTTGTGAGCCTTTGCGCCATGTACGGGATTTGTGCGCTGTACATGGCGCACGGGGAGGGGTTGGGGGCGTAACTGGCGCTGCTGCAGGGTCGCTGCGCCACTCTGCGCCAGGGCTGGTTTTGGATGTTAAAATCCATGAATATGCGCATGCGGCTGGCGCAGAAAGTCGCACACGCACACTGTGCGCCAGCCGCGTGTGCCACTTGTGCGCTGAATTCTATGAATTACCCCGCAAGTCTGAATCGCAGATACTGTTGTCTGACATCGGGTGATGGAAACTTTATCAGATAGTCCGACATAACCCACATTTTTTTACCCAAATAGTTGTTCATTGAAGTCCTTATAAGTGCAGCATTTGGCTCTATTACAAATCCAATCATATTGGTATAATTGTATCTTTGCTTGATCTGGGTTTGATAATAAAATTTCTCTGGGTATTGAAGCATCAGATAACGCATCCAGTACACTTCTCCATTTGTATGGGAAAATTTGCGCTGAGCTAACAAGATGGTACGCTACTGTGCTTAGGATGTTGTTATTCGCAAGGCCTAATAAGCATTTTCGAATGAGGCTACACAACTTCCATGTTAGCTGCACAGAAAGCGAAATTAAACCCAGTTCGAATCAAATCATAGGAAGTGGGGTGCATTTCGGTAATTTTAGCAGAGATTTCCAGAACCGTGCTTCACACAAATTCCAGATGTGGGGCATCATTGGGAGTTTGGTTTCAACTCCATACAATAAGATGGGCACTCCTTTGGCTTGATAAAACATCATTGTATAATTGTATGAAAATTTGCCATATTTAGCTACCAATATGTTTGCATGTGACTTCAGAGTTTGTAATTTGAGGTTCAATGTTTTGATGTAGGCGGTTTGAGACAAGGTGTTATAGATTACCAAACCTAGATACTTATACTCTGAAATGTTCATTAACTCCACGTTTTTGTAAATGCCACCTGTATTTTCTTTGAAAGGTCTTCTTGTTTTTACGACAGACAATTATCTACGTCTTTTTTAAATGATTAGATTATTTTCCACTGAATATGCAGATAATTTGTTCAATGAATTTTGAAGCCCACTAGGGGTCTGTGATAACAGAACAAGATCATCCGCATATAACATCCAAGGTATGGATTGGATGCCCAATTTCGGCGCATCGCTTATGATGTTTGAGAATGATTCACCTAGATCGAGGATGAAGAGATTAAATAGAAAAGATGTCAGAATACAGCCCTGCTTGAGGCCTCGAGTCGAACTTGCAGAGATGTATTAGTGTGTAGTTGCTTGATTCTAGAGATTAAGGAAGGTGGACAATCATAATGAGCCAGTTTTATGTAAAGCAATTCACAGTCAACAGAGTCAAAGGCCACACGGAAATCAACAAATGCAAGATATAATGCTTGTCATGACCACTGCCTCCAAGGTGTCAGACCTAGCCCAACATCCAGCCTTCCGCGACATCTGAAAAGGAAAACGAGAACATTAGAGTAGCACGAGAAAGTACCAGAGCCGCTCTTACCACCTTCCGGCGCCTTCCAAGGCCTCGTGCCGCGATTCTTCGTTCTCCAGCCATCTGCAACTACAAAGAATACAGGTTAGCGATAACTCTGTGATACCTGCTTACCTGTGCCACGGTCTCCGCGAGCTCCGTTCAGCGCCATTTGTCCGCACCTGTAAAAATACAAGAAGGACATTATTAGAGCTCAGGACTCCATTTCTACTCACGTACCTTAAGTGGGGATACCTGTCCATCCTCCGGCACGATCCTTCGGTATCAGTCTTCATCGCCGATTGCACCGCGACCTGAAAGAAAAGGAAAAAGACTTTTAAAAGGGGATTTAACTTCAGATGAACCTTTTGCTTGCCTGCAAAAACTCCGGACTTCTCCACTTACCGGATCAGCATACCGAACCTGCAAAGAGGCAAGGCCCTGAAAGGACAATAAAAAGACTCATATAAGGCACTCACCGTTCGTGCAGCTAACGACGGTCTTGCCTTCTGGACTCTACCTCCGCAATAAAAGTCTGAACTATCGTCCAGTGAAGTAACTGGCTACAGCGCCCCTGCACAGACGCAGGATGGAGAGCGCCGCTTTTATCTACCTAAGGTGAGCACGTGCGACCTAGGAGAGTTGTAGGAGTGTCAGGAAGGGGAAAGGGCCGAAACCCCGTCAGGCAGACGTTAACCCCTGTTTCTTCTCTGCCCACAGACATCTCACTCTCCAGATTTAGATCACAGTAAGGAGGGGGCCCTTCCAGGGTGGTGCCAAAGACCTGCGAGTGGAAGGTTCGGAGAACGCCCAGACCAGACCCGCGCCTCCAAGGGATTCAGGTGAGCGTTACAATGCTTGATTCCGGGCAGCACATTGAGATCTTAGCATGTTCATGGTAATGATGTTTGGTCAGGTCCCTAGCCCAGACACAAAACCTGATTGGAATGGGTCCCTTTTTTTTTTAAACTAGTCGCCCAATTGTTCAGGTCTCTAAGAACAATACGGTTGAAGATTTTTCCTAGGGCGTCCAAAAGGGCAATAGGCCTGTAACTCACTGGGTTAGATCTATCACCATTTTTGTAAATTGGCAGGATGATGGAGTGTTTCCATGACTGGGGTAATATTTGTGTCTGGATGATGTTAGAAAACATATTGTATAATATGTCAGACCACAATTCAGAATATTGTTTCAAGGTGTGGTTAGAGAGGCCATCGGGCCCCGGAGCTCTCGATTGGTTTGCTTTATTTATAAAATAAAGAATGTCGCCTTTATCAAAAGATAAGGAGAACTTATCAGCAATTTGTCTTGTGCTTGGGCAACATGAATTTGCTGGTGGTAAATATAGATTTGAGTAATGTTTGACCCAAGCCTGTTCAGATACATTAATCGATTGATAAGTGATTTGATGCCCTGTAGTTGATTGATTAATAATGGCCCAAATTTGTGATGTGTTCTTCTCTGCTAGTGCACTAAGGATTCTCGACCCATCATTTTGGTACAGAGCAGCATTACGATTCCTTGACCAATTCTTATACCTTGTTTTCAATTGGGTTAAAGCCACTTCTCTGATGTTTAATGGGAGTTTCAGGGATTGTCGTTTCTTTGATCGATACAGGGTGTTTGCTGTTTCCATTTCCTTTTATATACATGTAGGGATCTAGTTTTAGTTATCATTTGTTTATTTGTCTTGAGTTGGAACAATTGCATTAGGTCATGATAGACGATTTCCTGACATTGACCCAAATTTACTTTGTGCAATTCTAACGTATAGAATTGATTAAATCTTTTCAAAGATGTTTCTGTCCATCGCAGTCGTATGGCATCCAAAATTGACTGTTATAAGATATACCGGACATATGACTCTATTGTCATTCACCTATTCCGTTATGTTCCAGTTCATCGATAGACTGTTATGGTCACTCAAGTAGTAACATTAATAAAACAATTGTGATTTCTACAATGAGTGCCTGATTCACATAAATATAGTCGATGATTGCTGAAGTGTTACCTCTATGCGATGTCGGATGTGGGGGTATCATCTATAAAAGTAGCATTCAGCATTTGTAAACTGTGTGACTCAACAAAGTGATTCCATGATGTGAGTCTACTACTGGTCTTAATCGACCCCAAACAATGCAAATTTAGATCCCCTGCTACAATTATACGAGTTAAAGTTTTTCCATGCATATTATGTCCATTAAGCGAATCATGTATCTCATAAAGGTGAAGCCTGCTGAGGAGTTAAGGGCACTGCTGTTTTCCGCTGTTTGCGGCTGGACGCGGGAAACACAACATCGCAAGCACCCACACGGTAAGCAGTGTTATTAAAGCTCTGCGTGGTACTAGGGAGACTGTGGTAGACTTCTTTCCTTTGATCTTTCGCACTAACACATCACAGTGTGCATAGTGCCTCTTTTTACATCAGATATGCCCCCTAAAGCTAGGACTGCCAAAATCAACTATAACATTTGAAAGAATAAGGGTAAACCTAAAGAGGATTTTGTAGCCCGACACTGATCGTGATACAAGGATGCCCATAGCTCTGCAAAGTGAACGAGGAACAATAGCGGTGCTTTTCCAACGATCCTTGCCTATTGCTAAAGAGTCAGTGCCTGAAGAAGTCACAGCCTCGATTCATAATGGCACTGCCCAATAGATGTCACTAACTTTGAGGACATAGACAATAGTTCTCCATTAGACCTCTGCCTCTCAATCCAAAGTTCAATGGTGCCCGCGCTCACTAAAGGTGTAATCCAGAACGAGAGCCACGTGCTCACGCCTAAAAAATCAGTCATTATGGTAGAGGCACAGGTCTTAAACTCGGCAACTAGCCCGACATTAGAAGCAACCTCGGGGCGGCTTTCCGAATCACCTGACCTTCGAATACATATTGAAGACATGAACACGCACAACGAAAGCCGGCAATGTGAAGCTTCTTCATCTAACGCTGCTGCTATAGTGGACCTTAAAGCATCTATGTCCTTGATGCAATTTGCCCTATAAATCCTTCTGAAACTATGCGGTAGAATCCATGTGAATACGGTACTTCAATTGAACCTTCCGGACCCTGCGGATGAGAATGTGATACCTGGAGATAAATCTACGGACGCTGCACTGACAAATGCTGAGGAAATCTTAACTGAAGAGGGGCCGGCGGCACCAAATGAAAATTCCGTTGCCTTCTTCTCTAGGAAGCAACGGAGAAAGGCTAAAAAGGTTGCTAAAAAAACTGCCCCCTGTACCCTCATCGCCATTGGAAACTGCTATCACTTTATCTAAAAAAGCATGGAAAAGAGCCCTTAGGACCAAAAAGCGTTGGGCTAAAGGACCAGGAACACTCACAAGTTGGGTATTGACCAAAAAGTCCAATGAGATTTCAGAGGTTAACAGCAGTAATCAGAACTCTGACATCTCTGTTAGCATTGAAGACAGTGAAAACAAATTCTCAATCCCCTGCAGGAACCCCAAGACTGGGAAGCGGGAGTATTCCGTATTAGAGGTGGAATCACTGTGTATGCCTAAGGCACCCTCGTAAGAGGGCAACAAAATTTGTATAATAAAAAACTTGAACCAGAAGACTAAAGGCAAATGGTTGCCTAGGAATGCGGTGCTCTCATGCTTACACAAAATACCCCAACTCAGTGTGATTCTTTCCGAAAGACTTCACATTTGTTGAACCTTTGAAAGGGAACAATCACAATGTTACGGCGTTACATTGTAAGGTCTTCGCCTCAGCGCAACTCATCTGCACGCATAAGACTAGCCTTGCGCAAATTGGTTTGGGTGTCGATGTTGATCCAGAGGTAGAAGACTCTTTCTTCTCTAGGAAAATCAATACTTTAAAAAATAATCAAACCAACCATCCCACCCTGAGTGAAGGCAAACCTGTGCAAATGAGTGACATACAAAACACCCTTAAATGGCTCGCTGACGCTAAACCAAAAGTGATGCACAAACCTTGAGTTAGCTCATTATTGGTGTGGAACACACGTGGCTTTAAAAATTTCCTTACACAGTCTGGCTGTCTACCTCTTATTACTAATCATTCATTTTTTATGTTATAGGAAACTTGGTTACTTTCTCCTATCAGTATAGAGGGATATATGCTATATCAAACATTGGCCTCAAAGGGTAAGTTAGGAAGACCCTTTGGGGGACTCTTAATTGGGATTGAGAAATCAATAACTTCCAGACAAATTGGTACATTCAATGAAGAATATGCTATGGTCGTTGAAGTCACGCTTCTGGTACAGGGGAGCCGGGAAAAAGTCCTGTTAGTTAATATCTATAATCCCCCCGGTGCCTGCCACAGAGAACGTATCCAGGACTTGTTGCATGATTTAATCAATCGCTGGAAGAGCGAATCTAAGGGTAACTTCATAATAATAGGAGGTGACCTTATTATCACATTAAAGGGGGTAGTGGTACTACCTCAAATGAGTTTTTGCAACCATTTAGCCGCATGTTACACAATGTTACCGACCCCGAAGGAAACTGTTGGGCAAGTTTCTTTGGTGGTTGGAATCTTTAAATAATCAATGGTCGTACACGCCATGACTGCCCAGGTAAATATACCTGGAGGGCAGAAAGAGCACAGAGTACCCTTGATTATATATTTACCAGCGGAGAGGTGGCTAAGATTGTAATGGACATGACTGTCCTGGAGAATGATTTGAGTGATCACGAGGCGTTAATCTTGACGATTGAAGGTATTGATCACACCCCAATTATGGGTAATATAGGTAATCTTTTGATAAATCATTCTTCAACTAGAATAATATGGTCTGAAAAGAACATTTTAAAAGCAGACCTAGCAATTAAAAGTCTGGGATATGAACTACTCAAGTCTGTTTAATGCCATGCCACTGGACGACATAGAAAAATGGATCTCTACCTTTTCTGGTAAATATGCCACTTCTAGATCACTCCTTACTATTGGTAAAGCCCGTACTAGTATAGTATTCAATAAAGACATCCGAGACTCCAAACTTAAGTTAAGGAGAGACATTCGTAAAATCAGAAAAAGTGGCATCCCCATTAGGGATATACACATAGAAATCAGTAAATTAAAAAATAAATATCGCCAGTGGCTAAAATTACAGAGAAGAGCAAGAAAACATGAAAGTTGGCAACACACGGTTAAGGTATTGTGCTCCAGGAACTCAAGAAACATATGGTCCCTTCTGGGGACAGCACAGGGGAGTAAGCTCATCCCACAGATGGTGCACAAGAATGGGTAAAATTTATTGAGAACCGCAATGGTGAAATAAAAGAGACTGTTTTTCCTTCATTAAGGAATATGCAAGTCTCTCCTCCTTTTACAGTTCCTGTGGCTGATCTAATGCTTAGGATTGGTACCCTTAAATCGTCCAGAGCCCCGGGACCCAACGGTCTTTCCAATATTGTCATGAAAAAGAACTCTCAATTTTGGGCCAATCTATAAAAAATGTTGATAGATAAAATATTTAGGGAGGGCAGAATCCCTGCTACCTGGCAAACTGCGATATTGATCCCGGTGTTCAAAAAAGGGAACATATCGGAACCTGGAAACTATCGCCTTTTGTCAATGCTCGACTGTTCAAGTAAAATGTTTGCCTCTCTTCTCCTACAGAAGCTACAATCTTAGGTGGATAAGACCAGGATTCTGAGTGGTTTCAGAGCAGGATACTCGACTTCCCATAACCTATTCATTATGAACACCTTGAGAGAAAAAGCACTGCATTCCAATGTTCCATCCCTGTATGCTCTTTATATAGACTTTAAGGCAGCATTTGATGTAATGAATCGGAACAGGTTATGGCAAAAGCTAGAAAGATTGTCTTGCCCCGATGACTTGTGATACTATTTAAAACTCTTACATAGTAACACTTCAGTTCACTTAGATTGGACACAGGGGGCACACTGACTAGATCGATCATACAGACCAGGGGTGTAAAGCAGGGCTGTGTCACCGCACCACTGCTTTACAACCTGTTTGACGACTCTCACATTCCTAAATCTATCATGGAAGTCCATAACTGTCAACCTAAGATGGGATCTTGTCACTGTGTAATAATGGCATATGCCGACGATTTAGTAATCTTTGACTATACTTTCAGTGGATTGCTTCGATCGGCAGAACGATTATGGGAATATGCTAAACAGAATGAATTAACCATAAACCAAAATAAGACTGAAATATTATTATATTCACATGGAAGGATTTCCGGCCACGTTTGACTATTAATTCCATCGAGATTCAATATACCCACACATACAAATATCTAGGTGTGGAATTTGATAAGGGTAATTATGAAACATGCAGGCAGGTCTGCAAAATCAAGGCTGCTCAGGTTACGGCCATGATTTTTCAATTAACGCAAAATCAGAGCGGATTCTCCATCTGGGGTACGCGTTAGGTGTATATACAGTGCCTGGTCCCAATGATAATTTATGGACTTGAGTCATTGACTAATATGAATCTTGACTGGCTACAATCATAGAGGGGACGTTCTGGAGGAAACTCCTGGGCCTCCCCCAAAGTATACCTGTAGCGATCCTAAGATTGGAATTAGGTATCTTCGCCTTGAAATCGGTGGTGCTAAAAAAGAGGGCTGAATTATTTGTTAAAATACGTAATTCCCCACTAAATCCTCTACTTGTTACACATCGGGGTCTTAATGACCGTGCGCCTCTTCATCACGCCAGGTGAAACAGACCACTTTCAAGGTACCTACTAAAATCGTGACACTTCGCCACAGTTCCTCAGCCCCTTATTTCTCTCGGTGGCGGTTACCCTGGAGATTGGGCTCAACAGCATCAAAGATATCGACAACCCAGCCTTTGCCTACAACTCCCAGGAAACCTACTTTTTGCGTGTAGTTCCCACTATTCGGAACGTGAGCTCTGACGGGCTTACACCGCTCTGCCTCCTGGGTATATTAGGCACTGCAGCGGTAAGGACGCTGCTTCTGATTAAAGTTGCAACCGGCACCCGAAGTTTCGTCTTCTGTGCAATTCCAATCATTTCCTTCCCATGTATCAATTCCTGTTTACAGACTTCTCAAGTCTTCTGCCTACCTGTGTACCGGACCTTTGCCTGCTCTACGGTTTGCTTGCTTCCTGATTCTGTACTGTCCTTAGCCCGCCTGTGTATCAGATCTCGCTGCCTGTTTACTGGATTGCCTTCCTTTTGTCCTGATTTAACTACCACCGCCTTCAACTGGTTTTCCTCACCTTCCCAGCTGACTCCAAGTACTGGGTACTGTTTCCTTCGTCAATTCCAGTGTTCTTTGTGGATTCTGTTGTTTTTGATTTGCTCCCTCAAGTGTATGCAAGGACGCTTTGCTGATTATATACAAAGAATCATTTTCTGAAAGTGCACACAGGGACACCTTGCTGAGAAGTGTGCACCTACCCGTTTCTAGTGCGCCCCTCGGGCCGCCCGGGTATAGCATCCCTACTAACCTTCCTGTTTATTATTTTATACCTCCGTTGTTCTAACCTGGATTGTTTAGGTTATTTCAATTCTTGCTCTGGTAAGACTTCCTTAACTTTTTTATTATTCCTATCTGAATCATCAAAATAGAGGCTAATCTCTTTTTCTGTACTTACAGGGGAAATTCAATTTTTGTTCCTTTTCGATTACAAGGGGAGTGGGCGACCCAGGTACTTTATGCTTTTGAGAGGCTTTTTTCTTGTGGTGATCTTTGCTCTTCCCAAGAATTTACCAATTGTCTTTTTCCTTTTAGCTGGGTCCGTGGTGGTGTGTTCTCCCCGCTCTTTTGGGTGATCGGTCTCTCAGTCTGTAGTTTAGTGCAGTTGAGAGTCATATCATCAAAAAGAGCGTATTCCCTCAACAGAGAGGAGGCTCAGGTGGAGGCACCATCTCGAGCTCTTCAAGCAACATCCAGTACAACCTTCCTGGTCGCTTGCCCGAATCACTCGCCGGCCGGTGAGTAACACTACTGACTTGTATTGAGGAAGATATCTGCAGAAATAAGCAAACTAAATTTACAGCAGACATGGCCAAATTGCTTAAAGCAATTAATTGGGTTCCTAAATGGGATGCAGAGTATGATCAGTTGAAACATCAATTAGGTCACCATGTAAACATTTGGAATTGGCAAAGTAACTTTAAATATATATCGTATTTGTCAAGTTGGAGTTGTGGTGAGCCACGTCTCTTGAAACATGGCTATATCAATGTTCTCTATATTGGGATTAGGATTGTTTATAAGATGATGGAACCCTCTTGTATTCCAGCTAATAAGAGAGACTAGAGTTCGCCTCATGGACTTGTCTAGTTAATGCATGTTTTGAGTAAATGACAGTTGCAGGACATTTTAATTGGTGCTGTCAAGCTTGAATCAGCATTGTTTGAAATAACCAAATAACCCTCCCTTGATTAATCACAGAAGGCAGAGAATTTGTTGATGGGCCTTTAGGAGTTGGGTTATTCACATCTATATTAATGTTAATGTTAAAGGACATTTGTACCGCGCACTATCACCACCGAAGTCGTCCCCTGGCGCTCTGGCGGCTCTGAAAAGGGGAGGAGAGGGGTGGGTTAGTGGGAATAAGCTGGGAAAGTGCAAGAGAGCAGTGTTGTGCTGTTGGCAGCCTCAGCCCGGTGGGTCCGTTGGCTGGGCTTGGGGTGTTTTATGGTCCGTAGTCGTCGTGTGCTGTTGTGCAAGTCTATGTGTGGTTTGTTTGCATTGTTGTGAAGTTTGTGCGGATTGCTGCGTTTTAGGCTTGTGGTTGTGTTTGGTTATAGTTTGAGAGGTGTATTCAGAGGGATGGAATTGTTAGTTGGTTGGTTAGTCAGCATTGCTGCCCTTGCAATTGTGGGATTCCATCTAGGTGCGGTACATGCTAGCAGTCACATTTATATCTAGATTCGACACCTGCTAAAGTTCAGAATTCCGTACTAGTGTGGCACATGCTAACAGTCACATTTCTATCTAGATGCGATGCAGGCTAGGTTCAGAATTCTAAGTGTGGTGCATGTTAACAGTCACATTTCTATCTAGATGCGATGCAAGCTAAAGTTCAGAATTCTATGTGTGGTACATGCTAACAGTCACATTTCTATCTAGATGCGACGCAGGCTAGGTTCAGAATTCTAAGTGTGGTGCATGCTAAGAATCACATATGCTAACAATCACATTTCTAAAATTCCATCTAAGTGTGGCATTTGCTAATAATCATATTTCTATCTAGATGAAGCGGGCTAAGCTTGAGAATTCCATCTACGTGTGGCATTAGATAATCATATTTCTATCTAGATGAAGCGGGCTAAGCTTGAGAATTCCATCTAAGTGTGGCATATGCTAACAATTACATTTCTATTTAGATGCGACGCAAGCTAGGTTCAGAGTTCTAAGTGTGGTGCATGCTAAGAATCACATATGCTAACAATCACATTTCTAAAAATTCCATCTAAGTGTGGCATATGCTAACAATCACATTTCTGTCTGTTCATATTGTTGATTTTTGGCCATCCATATCATGTTGAGAACAACTCTAGAGTGTATCCAGAGTCTGACTGAAGAGAGTGTTTGTTCATCTTCAAATTGAACCAGTAGGATGTGAATAGAATTGATGTCTTCCAAGTCCGGAATTTCCGAAAAGATTGTAAGAATGGATTTACGGTTCAGATTATACTGAACACAGGGTGGTGGACGGCATGACAAAACTAGTGAATGTAGAGCCGGTCGTTTTGCATTTGCTGTGTTCGTTTTTTTTGGCTAGGATGCATCCGGTTTCATGTTGGTGACGGAAGGAGTTGCCAAGATTTTGCTGTCAGTAGATTTGGCAATGGCAGTTTCAATTAAAAAAATATTTCTGGGGCTAAGGTCGAAATGATGTTTGAGCTCCGAAATTCAGTAATTGAATTTGTTGGTTCTTCTCTTGGTGGTGGCGTAATTTGCACTGCATCAGGCTGAGAACTTGGTTGGACAGAAGTATGTATAAATGGTGTTTGAGCTGGAGAAGAGCCTACGGGTTCATAGAGTTCTCTGCAGGCCATTTGTGAGGGATTTAGCGCTCTTTCCAATTTATGCACTGTACGGTCCTGTGGATGGAGTTTATGGCCAGTGTCACAATGATTAAGATATTTTTGTAATGGTTGAGGAGACATATATACATCAACAGCATGTCTGATCTCTTTTCTATGCATTTCTAGAGTCTGCTGTGGGATCCCAAGTGGGAGATTGTCCTGTCCATTTTGATCTGTACTTTGATGTGACGATGGAATCTGGACAGAAGCAGATCTATTATCAGTTGGCACCACTACATCCTCTGATTTGTCAAGGGATCCATTTAATGAGGGGTTCAGGACAATGTCATTTTTAGCATTGCCTTTTCGGGCCTGGGCTTGAAATTGATACTTCTTGGAAATGGCATGCGAAACCAGAGCTGCCCTTTTTTGAGAGTGCTTTATTGCTTTAATAAATTGTTTGAATTTCAATGCAGGATCATTTTTAGCAATTACCATGTTTTTTGTTTTCATCGTTAGCACTGGTATCTTTTTTGGTTAATATTGGATGTGCATTCTTGTAGAGTCTGTTTGCCCTCTTCAGTTTGGGGCCCGGAATGTATGCTTCTTTCTTCTTCCGGCTCTTTACATTTTACCACTTCCAACCCATTATCTCCCAGACTCCTGTGTTTACCTACACCCGGTTTTATTTCTACCACCTGATGTAAAGATTTTTTCTGTGGTAGGGCTTGTGGTCTTTTTAGAAAAATTGGAGCAATTTTCCGGTTTCCTTTTACTTCTCCAATGCTAACATCCTCGACTAGTTGTGACACTGTGCTCGTTTTTGGCTTTGTCTTGAGAAAGAGCGGGGCTATTTGGAGACCATCCTTCAAGTTTGCTGAGGTTATGACCAAGACTTGTTTATTCGTGGTTTGTTCGGTCTGTGAGCCTCTCGTTGTCATGATGATCTTGATGTCTTTTTTTTATTACACCGGTTGCTCTACCCCCATCTTTACCTTCATTAATAACTTTGTCCTGAGTTCCTTTATTTTTTTGGTTTGTTTTTTCATGATTGATCATTGTGTTTAGATCAGCGGTCACCTAATCATCTTCTGCTGTTGATGTTTGTATATTTACAATTTCCTTTAAGATTGAGTTAGTGACCAAATTCTTTGTTTTGGCTTTCATTTGATTCTCTGATTTTTTTTCACGTTTTTTTGTATCGCTTTTCCTCTAATTCTTTTCTGCCTCCTTACTTCCCTCTTTCTTTCTTCCCACCTAGAGGGGCATTTCGCGGACAAGTATCTTTTTCCTCTTCCTCTTGGGTATCGACTTGGCCTGAGGGGCTGACTGGTGGATGTTTTTCTATTAGATCTTCATCTTGGAAGCCTCCTACATAGGTCAATCTCCGAAACTCTTCCAACACTGACTCAGAGAGGGGAGTGTCGTCCACCTGTGAGTTTCCATACTCCTCAGGTTGCTTTTGACTCGCCTCAGATGTTTTTTGATTTAGGAGTTTTATTTGTATCAATAGATCTTGATTCATTATTCTGTCAGCCTCCACAAGTTTATCTTTGGCTGCCAGAGAGCTTTGGATTGCTGAGAGGTCCAAACCTTGTTTTACAGTTTCGAGTCTCAGCTCCTGCAGTTTCTGCATAACATTTATATTGATGACATTGCAGCAGCCAACTACAGCCCCATCCAGAGAGGTTACCTCTTTAATCAATTCCAGCAAGGAGCCAGTTTACGACTGGACTTCATCCTTTAACAGTTCAAAGACCGAAGCTAAGGAGTTTAACACATAGTTAAGTGCACTCAGAGTGTTTTCATTTGAGTGGGCTCCGGCTTGGGCTAAATGTACTTGCTGATCTGTTATGTCCAAAGATGTTTGTAAGTCTGCCGGGTTGTCTTCCTGGCTATTGTTTGGCAACTCTTGATTTTCTTCCTGTGCCGGAGAATTTCAATTTCCTTAGCAGTTGATCACTTGTGTCCAGTGCTGATAGTATTCTCGCCGAGGAGCTGTTACCTCTAGGTCTTCGATTGGGACTTGACACATGTTCATTAACTCTAATTGAATCAGCTTCACTCGACAGTTTTTTTTTCTCACCAAAGTGCTCTTCTATTTTTCTTTGCATTTTTGTTGTTGTAATGGAGAATTCCAGCCCCTTTTTCCAATTTTCTGCCATGGTGGATTCATCTTCGAGTGCTCCAATGATTCTTATAGGTGTTGAATGAGAGGAAACTACATGGACATGGGCTTGCAGTTGTTGTTTTCCAGCAGGTAGCAGTAAATCAGTCTCAGGAGCCTCTACAGATCTCTGTAGACTATTAGCTTTGTGGTGGCCAGTCGTGCTGGGCTCTTCCCATTCCAGAGCCCTGAGGTCGTCCTGAGCTGGATTGCTTCGCAGCTTCATAATCCCTTCTAGCCTTCGATGATAGAGCATCAGGTATTAAGTAGGATGCCCTCTTTGACTTAACTTCAGGGTGGCCTTTGTGGCCTCCGAGTACCTGATGGATACTTGTTTAAATGAATGTACAGGACCCAAAGTTTCAGTGCTCCTAGGCACCAGGTTTTTTAGATTATCTTCCACGTGGCGGAATCAAAGGAATCTAGTTCTGACAGTCTTCCACCACGTAGATAAGAATGGAGTGAAATATAAAGATACTATGCCAAGCATAATAGCCTGTTCTGTAAGCAGTAAGTTTGTAAGTCGTGCGTCTCCAAGGCCAACTGCCACAATTACCGCACGGGTGCCAACAGGCCTCTGTGCTCATAATACGACTTGAGACACACGTGGTATCTTGTTATGCAGGAGGTTATTTCCAGTGCTACAAATCACAGCATGTGTGCACGAAGACCTTCAAAGGATGCTGCCTGCCACTGTCAGGTTGCTAGTTATAAAGAAATTAGCATAATTTACCTGAGTGGGCGCCAGGGGCGAGGTTGAGTTGGCTATGGAGGGGCTTGCAGTCGGGCTCCGGCCGGCAGGACTGTGTCCACTTTTTCACCTCTCACGAGGTTCCACAGTGCTGGCTGCTATCAAGGCGGCCCCAGCCTACTCCCCGCACACCCAGTGAAAACAGCGGATTCAGACGCATAGCCCTTGTCTCAGTGGTGGGCTTAACGCCGAAAGGGTCACGTGATCCGCCTTATCACTGCTGCTGACCAAAGACTCCCGAGTGAGCATGGCCAGCCCAGCTGATCCCCTTAAAGGAACAGGGATATTCTGGGATGCGCCGAGTTTTAATGTTCCAATGTGATAATGTCAATCCCTGAAAACAAAGCTATGAGCTTCAGTCTCCGTTTCTGGGGCAAACGTGGTCCTCCAAGCAGTCTAAACTCCAGAGCAGCACAACGTAGCACAGCAGCGAAAACAGCGGATTCCCTTGTCTCCGCGTTGGGCTTAACTGTTCATATATAAGCAGGCCCTTGGGGGAGGGGACAGGAATTGAGACCCTCTCAACCTCCAATGTCCCCCTCTGGGGTAGAACTTGCTATGACTTCTACCCTGGTAGACCTCCAACCACAGGCTTAGAGGGATTCTTATTCTCTTGTGACATTGTTAGATTATTGGCCCTGTCACAGAAAAGACTCTCCCAAAAAGCACACAGTACCACACATAAAACAGGCATACACACAGACATAGATAAGCATAAACTGTTACATTACCACACGCTACAGACCTCATCACAGCCACTATTAGTGAGGTTCTTCAACCTGCAGCTGTGTGTTTTTTATGTTTCTTTCTTCTGGCCACTGCCCATAGCTCCACCCACTCTTCTAATAAGGGGATGGGTTGGTCGTCCCTCTTCCTGTTCTTTTGATAAAATTACAATGAAAGGGCATGGTTGGAGCTGGGCATCTGACACTTGAAGATGCAGGTGCACCAAAACAGTGAAAAACAATGGAGAAAGCAGACACAAGCCTCAGAGGCCATTGTATGGCTTGGCCCAGTTCTATGGTGGAGGGGGATAGATGTTGCTCCAACTACAGTCAGGCAGAAACAGGATCTGGGAGCCTCAACAGCCCCACCAAGTGTATACGTCAATGCTGCTGATGTCAGCATGGTGAGCACTGTCATGAAAGCAGTGGCAACACTTAAACAAAAGACAGCGATATGTGCATATGCAGGGAGCAATTTTGTTTTCAGTGTTTAGATTGTTATCTTTGTAAGGGGCAAAAACAAATCATCATGGACGGCAAGAAGTGCACCATCAAAACATTAGAGGAAGAGACCTATATCGCATACACACTTCCTTTACTCCCCTTCTCAAAGAATCACAGGAGGATCTTCAGCCAAAGAAGATCATTCGTGTGGGGGAGGGGCACGCATTCTTCATAAAAAAGCTGCCAAAGATCCCAAAACGAGTTGGGGAAGGTTAGAAAATTCAGAACAGACAAGGCATCTAAAAAGGGCGATGAGGAGGAAGGAACATCCAAGGATCTTAACATCCAAAAGAAAAAGGTTCTGTTTTTTTTTTAGATGCACTTGGAACAATTTTCAGTAACCAGACACACAGATGAGAAATAAGAAGGGGGGTTTACCTCAGCTGTTGTCATAACATACGTTATATAACTATAATTTAAACTGCTCTAAACTCCTAGCCAGGCAGGCCACATAGGTCTGCAGCCACACTTTTCCTATTGACTTTGGCAGGGATGCATTTCACAAATGTGCATTCCAACTATTGACTTTCTCAGCCTTTTCTTTTCAAGTGCAACTGGAAATATACAGAACATTACAAAAACGTTCAAAATGCATGATAGAGTTATCCTGTTTTAACTGCAGCCACTAAAAGCTGGGTGCATTTAAAAAATGAATTGTGTCTATGTGAAAAGCACAAGGAGTGGATCGACTCACTTCTAAGTTTTCCCGCTTGCAATTTGTTTCTCAAAACAATTGAGCTCCTTGCTTTCCTATCATGAGTGGGTTGTCACACTATCAACACTGTTATTAATATGTTGCAGCCACCTGGGCAGTAATGCAGAACAAACGCAACATAGACTACAAACATATCGGATATTTGTGTAAACAAACATTCAAGCAAATAAACACATCAACCAAGTGTGGACCCTTAATTAGGACAGCCCCATTGCAAAAGAAAATGTGTTGTATTGTTCGGCAAAAAGCTCATCTTATTCAAGCATCCCAGTTAAGATTGGCTTAGTTTCAAATGTAATCAAGGAAGATAGTTCCTATGTTGCTACTGATTACATGAATTACATCATTATCTGTTAGAATTGTATTGGCTAACAGTGAAACAGGTAGAATTTAGCCTTTATGAACCAGCTGTTTCAGACAATTGGGATGCCCTTCATAATTTCCATCGAAGGCCTTGAAATTCTGGATCCTCAGTGGGAAAGTGCCTGCAGGACTGCTGACCCTAAAGAGCCTGACTAGCTTGGGTAAGGAACAAGCAAAAAGTCTATGAAGGAGACAGGCACCTGTACTGCATTTACTGCTTACATCCCAATCATTTGTTGGAGGACTGTGAAATCTGCGTAGGGTTCTCACAAAAAGCCCTCAAGGACAGGATACGTTGCCTAACCTGTTGGCTGAATGAAGGTACTTATCCAGCCTCGGAAGCAGGCTCTTCAAGAAGTGTCAGAGCTACCACTTCTTCTGAAAAGAGACCCCCGTCCGGCCACAGATCCAGGTCAGAAGAGAGATCTGTCAAGAGGCATACAACGCAGGAGGCACTGTCTAAACAAGGTGAGAACTCCAATGCACCAAAGCAGAGGGCAGACTCGTCGACGGGACAGAACCAGCGGTCCAACAGTCACAGTCTCCCTCTCAACAAGGGCCAGTAGGCCACGATAGCTGGCCTTCCACGAAGAGACTGTCCTCGGGTTATGCGATGACGACCCAATCGTCGACGATAAAGTCACGCCCAGCGATAACATCCAAAACACGATAGTCGTCGGCCGGCCATTGTGTAAAAACTCCCATAAACCTATGGCATCGTCATCTATGCACTTGTTGTGAAAAAGCGACTCGCCGACGAGTGAGAAGCACAAGGACAAGTCGTCTATAACGAAATCCTCATTGACGAAGCAAAAACATTGTTCGTCGTCAGGGTCTCACTTGCCTAAATTGAAGCACAGGCCATTGTCGGGCCACGAGTCGTTGACGGTAAAGAAGCAGAATCACTCACCAGCCAGCGAAAAGGTCTTAGCGGAGTGTACAAAACACTCCAAAGCTATGGAGCCTGTCCTGTTCACGGCTCAATTCTCTGCTCTGGCCAGGGCAGCCTATTACACACCAGGCTTTGCATGGATAACGTCAGTCACCAATTTCCCTTTCTATGGGAAGTCATAGGTCCTCAAGGGATGACCTCACTAGTATAGGGGAACACCCTACAGGGGTATCACCCATCACATACCCAGAAGTCATGACCAAGCAGATCCTCCAACATGAAATCACGTCAGATTTCAAAGCGCCAATGGACAATTTTCCAGTAAATACAGATTCGGACTTGGAGAACTGTATTGTAAGCAGGGTCCATGGTCCCCCACCAACAGGAGAAGGGAGAGCACCAGTGTGTCTGCAAGTCTCTCACCATTAGGCGGGTCCTTCAACAGCGCCCTTGGGGCAGGCAGTGGGAGTAACCGCAACATACCCATTATGTTGCGGTTACATAATGGTTAGTAACCATTATGTTACTGCTGTCTCTATAGGTGTTATCAACGTTTCAAAACCTTCTAGGACAACTGAACGCTAGGCTAACCCCTTCGCATTCAGGCCCTTCGCAGGGTCTCTGGCAAGCAGCGCCAGGGAACAGAGGCCACCGATTTTTTAAGGATTTCAATCAGGCGATACACTCTGCTCTCGGCCTAGTGTACAGTGCAATGGAAAAACGTATTTGATATATGGATTCAATTATTTGAAAGATGTACCAATCGTATCACACCCCTTACTTAAAATCCCCGCATCACGCTGAACCAGGAATCACACTGGTTTGTAAAAGGTATTATTTATTTATTTAAGCTCAAAATCACAATATATATATTAATAGGAAAACAACAATCACCAATGGGGTGACAGAATACAGAATGATATGTTTAATACACTAGGACTAAGTAAGGAGCAAAAAAAGTGCAGCACAGAAAATAACTTTTGTGCTGGTTTCAGATCAGATAGCACAATGATTAGAAATTCCCCCTGCAACACCACTCAACCCACCAATAAGCAAAGTTAAATGTGAGTAGATAGCAGGTATTCAGAAATAGTACAGATCACAGTGTCTCACTTCTCCCTTCCCCCCTTACAGAGAAAGAGAAAAACGAAGTGGGCTTTTCAACTGTCAGAATGACTTTTAAAGTGGCTGAGCAAGAACTCTAAATGTGTGGAAAAATGCTTAAATTGTTGTAAATTCCTATGAGAGCCACTTTGAAAAGTTGCACACAAGCATAAACAATGATTTAGTCAGCAGAAAACATTTGCAATCTTAAAATCCAAGTTGGAAGCAGTTTAAATCTATTTTCCACGTGTAAAATTTCTCAGGATTTTATAATCCCGGCAAACTGTTCAGTGTGCGATATTCGCGATACCGGGAAATGGGTTCTATGGATGTTAGGTACAAGTAGGAGTTGAAATTTCGTTTCTATCACAGAAACTGAGGGAGTTATAGTGGTTTTAGTAAAGGTCGTTTTTTGCGAGATAGGCACGAGAATGGAAAGAGGCTTCAGTTTTAAAATCAGAAAAATATCGACTATGGAATAGAGCATCCAAGCTAAGCCACCAGGACGGCACAGGTAAGAGTCAGGAGTGATTTGCGACTTAGTCATGGTTCCTCGCTGTCCACCTTGGAGCGCTAGGCTGGTCACTCAAATGGATTTAATAGATCAAAGTTGACAAAATGACTAGGAAAAGGATGCTTTTACAGATGGACAGAATAAGATTTCACTACGGATTTAAACAATATTACTGATTATGGAAGTAAGGATAGTTCACAGGTTAGGAGGGGACAAGACTTTGGACCGTCAGCATTCTGGACCATCAGGATTCTGGACCATTGAATCGGATCTATCAGGGACTGACATCTGGGCACATCGGACTGGACAGGGTCAGCAAGGTGCTCTGGTCACAGCACGGTACAGCACAGGACTGGACGGAATCTGCCCTTCTTGGTGCGGAGAATATTTCAATTCAGCAGGCAAGCATTAACAGCACGCACGGCTGTATTATGATGCTTCCCCTAAGCTTTTGGGGTTCTGTTCTAGAATTTGAGGCCTAGCTGAGAATGGTTCAGCTATGCATGAGCCTTTGCTTTGCCAAGTTTCTGGAGTCTGGAACAAGGAATATGTAGATTTCAGCAGCAGGGTGCTCCGCCAGCATCAGGAGAGTGAGTGGATCTGTCTGTCCCTATGTGTTGTCAGCTGTCTCTATTTATTCTTTATTTATTCTTTAAAAATGACATCACAAAAGGGGTGTGTGGGCCGGCTTACCTAAGTTTGCCCCTTTGAGCTGGGATAGGGTCGACACTTCATCTCCGCCTTGCATTTTGAGTGATTGGAGCAAGGCTGGGTGATGTCAAGTTTTATGATTTGCTTTACAGTCCTCAGAGACCTCCCTTTAGCCATTGGTCTCCAAACCTGATTTTATATTAAACACACATTTCTACATTAGTCACTTTCATACAAATCACACCTAAAGATGCCATATTTTACCTAGCAGCTATTCCTCAAAACCCTGTAGTGGTGGGATCTTGGCTACCCTTTCTACAGAATTTTGCCCTTTTCGCTATGAACACACTTTCCAAATTTTCACAAATATGCATGTTTAACATGGGGACATGCGTGTACATTTTCACAATTCTATCATTAATAAATTTTGCATAAAACACATATCTTGCCATTCCTGTCCAGAACATGTCACACAGTTCTGCCGCCTCTTCACACGATTAATAACTCTGTCATTTTTATATTTTTCACCATTTTGAATAGCAAGTTATAAGTCTTTTAAAATGTGTTCTTTGTTCATGTTTAGCAACAGATGGTTGCTTGGCTCCGCCTCTTTTTGTCTCCCTGCAGTCCAAGGCATCCCCCTCCTGGCTTCTTCCTTGTGGAGGCCATTTACAACCCTTTTCACACTTCCAATTTCCTGGGCTGCAATTTTGTCATTGTTCCTTTGCTCTCTGTAGACCAGATTCTGTCCCCACCTGCAATTAACACCTCCCTGTGAGTCTCTGCTGAGAGGTAGGCCCTCCTTCTGGAAGAAAAAAAACCTGCTTTTCCAGTTCTTTGCAGCTTCAGCCAAGCTAATTAACTTTTAAACTTAGCAAAAACCACATCTGTTGCATCACATACAAATACATTTCTTTCTTAGCCTTAAAATCTGTGGAATCTAAAACACAACTAAAATCTGTATTCCTTTTTGGCAACAATCCTGTTTATGTTTGTTAAATCAGCAGACTTGAGTTTTAGGTCATTTTAGAGCTTTCTCAGTTCTCTCTGACAGCTGTCAGTCAGGCAGCCCGGGTACTGCACCCACATTTTGGCATAGAGGCTGTCAGTTTTCAGACTTTGTATGTTTCACAATATTTCATTTGAGACATGGATTTTAGCACCAGGCAAGATTGTGAATGTTGAAAAGTGTTGATACGCATTTTGGAGTTTTTGGCAACAAAGCAAATGTCATTTGCAGGCACATTTTGGGGTTTTATTTGCAAAGTGCTGCTTTTCTCTCTGCACTCTGTTTGCTGGTCATGGAACCCACTGGCACATTTCTGCAGGGTGTGCTCTATTTCCCCTGCACCTGCACCGTGGGTGGCAGGTTGTGCATCCCTCTTTTTGTGTGCTGAAGCACGCGGTTTTGGGAGGTTTTGCACGCACAAGGGTTTTGCCGCCATTGTTGCTGTTTCTTTCCCCATAACTGGCAAGAGATTCTGCATAGCACAACGGAGTGGGTCAATACATCCCACATACCCGCCAAGCAGAAAAAGTCAATTGTCCCGTTCCCGGGAACAAGCAAAGTGAACCCTCACAATTCACAGGTTGCCATCTCTACCGAGACCACAGCCTCCATGCAGAGCAAGTCCACCACGACGTTACCAGGAAGGAGAGTTACTGGATACTAACTTAGACTCTGACCTGAAGGACACTGACCCCACCACCACTCAATCTCTCCACAGGGATGACACCTGGGATACAGATGATACAGACCAGGCAGAAACACAAGGAAGCACAGCAGAGCGTTCACCACCAGATGACATAGGGGTGTTTCACGCCATGCTGTCCAAAGCGTGTCAAGAATTCGGCTTAAGAAAAGTGGAATAAAAGAAAGACTATTTTCTATGTGATCACATGGGGAAGCGTTCCCCTTTTGCAGGCTACGCATGCGACCAGTGCAACAGGTCCTAGCGTTTAGGTGGTCGCAAACCCAAGGATCATGGGAGGACAAGGTCATCATCACTCCAGCTCTCACGCACTCACTCCAGTGATGTGCCATGGACAGCAATATAACAGTGGGGGTGCCACTGCTCGAACCAATCCACCAGTTAACCCTGGTAACAGACGCCTCCTTGGTGAGATGGGGAGCTCACCTGAGGAAGCACTAAGTCAAAGGCCTTTGGACGCCAAGCTAAACATCCCTTATCCATCAACATCCTAGAGCTGCAGGCAGTCTGCTGGGCCCTAAAATATTTACTCCCATTAATTCAAAACTCAGTGGTGTGGGGCCTTACTGACAATACCACCACAATGTACTACCTCCCAAAGCAGGGAGGAACCAGGTCAGGAACCCTGTCACAGGAAAAACAGACCATGTGGCACTGGGCCATTCGCACCAACATCACACTGCAGGCGTACACAATCAGTAAGCGAACAGCCTCAGCAGGGCCACGATACAGTCCCACGAGTGGGAGCTTCATAGTAGCCAAATCGGCAGGTTCTTTGCAACATGGGGACATCCTCCATTAGACCTCTTCGCAACAGTGACAAACAGAAAGTGCCAGAAATTTGCGCGCAGACTATCATGCTTTTCTCCTTCCCATGAACCAACACATTTGCGTATATGTGTTCCCTCCCATACCGCTAATTAGGAGAACAGTTCAAATGATCCAGAGGTACCCTGCAAAATCATCTTGGGAACCCCTAGCTGGCCCAGACAAACTTGGTTTCTGGACCTCCTTCAACTGTCGGCGGGACAACCTGATCACGCTAGGAGCCAAAGCCGACCTCTTATCTCAAAACGGAGGCACAAACATGTATCACGACCCACGCTTCCTCGAAGTAACTGGGTGGCTCCAGATTACACAGAGTTTGGCCAACTAAACATACCAAAGGAATTTCAGCGCACACTTGCAGCGACAAGAGCCGCTTCCACAAATAAGTCATACAACCAAAATGGAAAAGGTTTTGTACCTGGTGTTCACAACAACCCATCCTGGAACCGCTAGCGATACAGACACAGCAGGTCCTCCCATACCTCCTGAAACTAGCAAACGAGGGTCTTGCAATCTCCTCAGCAAATGTCCACCTAGCCACTATTTCCAGATTTACTAGAAAGACAGGGAAACCGCCCCTGTTCAGTGACAGGCTGCTCAAGCTATTTCTTAAAGGGCTGTTCCGCTCTTTCCCCCAAAAAAGAGACTACCTACGGTGTGGAGCTTGAATCTGGTTCTTGCAGGCCTTATGAAGAATCCGTTCCAGGCTATGGCTACAACCCTCAGAGTTTGTGACTTGGAACTTGGCTTTTCTAGTAGCAATGACTTCATCCAGAAGGGTTTGGGATCTTCAGGCTCTGGTGGTAGAACCCCCCCATGCCTAGGGTTCACCAGGGACAAAGTGATCCTGTCCAACAGCCCTCACTTATACCAAAAGACTGAGTTTCACAAAAACACATCACATTACCCACCAATTTTTGAAACGCTGCTACTCCGGCGGAAAAAGCATTGCACTCCCTAGACGTCAAAAGGGCCTTAAAATGCTACCTCGACCGGACGAAGTCCTTCAGAACTACAAGACAACTCTTCATGGCATTTGGACCATCAAATAAAGGCAAAGCTATCAAAAAACAAGGAATTGCAAGTTGAATCTCTTCAACCATCTCTTCCTGTAATGTTAAAACAAATAAGCTGATGCATGTAACACCTAAAGCACACTCCACAAGAGCAGCAGCCTACAAGGGACATCTGCCAGGCAGCTATATGGGGAGTGCCTCACACCTTTATGAGGCACTAATGCCTACAGCAGCAGCACGCAGAGGATGTGCAGATGGGGGACGGGGGCGGTCCAATGCTAAGGGAGTAATGTAAGGAACTCATTGTGGCAACAGTAAAGACAGACACAAGTTATCACAGTTCAAGGGTGTTTATTAAACTGTATAAATAGGTGAGAAAAACACTTAATCTAAATCTAAGATGGGAGCAAGCTACGACCATTAAATAATAATAAGGCAGTCCTAGTGGCGTCTGGTCAAATAAAAAGGTCCTATATTGAAACAAAAATATTGCCAATCCTTACTGCTAAGTTACAAACTAGTGTGGGATAATGTTCACCATAAAAGAAAGAAGTGTTCACAAAATGATGGTCAGGATGGTATATCGGGGGTCTCCCTTCCCCACATTTTTGTAGCACGGGACAAGGCGGGACTTCTGAGCACCGTACACAACTGAGCTTCTCCAGCACAAGCTTACAGTTCTTTTCAGCGATATGAGGATCTTCAGTGGCCAAGTCTCTTTCATACAAAGTCTCTTGCCTCCGAGGGCCTGATGTGTCAACAATAACAAAAGTTCCTTTCAGTCATCTTTTACGTTGCGTGATCACTCTTTACCCCTGGATCCCCCTCGACTGGGCTCCGATCCTTCTTGAATATTAGCCTCCCTCCGTTGGGTGTACTACAGCCTTTTTTCTCAAAATACTTCCATCTGTGGTGTTCACGAGTCTCAAAGTCTTTTTAAACAACATTTCACTGTAGACGTCCCTCCGCATGGGTTCACATTTGCCAGATACACAGTTCACCTTTCTTTATCACCAATGCAGGATTCACTTGACTTAGCTTTTCTCTTTGCATCCCTCCGTCGGGTTCACATTGCCATTCTAACACAGTTCATGGTTCTATCATCTTATCAGAAAGAGGGGATTCCCTTCCTCAAGCTTTCTCTTTGCATCCCTCCATCGAGTCCACACTTGCCACAATTCACTAGACCCATTATGTTCTTTTCTTACCTATGTCTGGGTCTCAGCCCTGTCAGGCTTTACATACTTCTATTCACACAATGTTCTCAGGGTTGTTACTGGTCACCCTATTTCGTAGGTATCCCTCAGTCGGGTTCACATTTGCCTCCATTAACCAACGTTCACTTTGTTTCCTCAGCGTGCCAAAGACTTTCGATTGTACAAGGGCTTTTCACTCGACCCTTGTATGACCACTTTGACCTTTTACGTCGGGCTCTCCTAGGTACCCCTGGTATCAGTATTTTCAACAAAAGGGGACCAGCCAGAGTCATTCGAATGAGCGCCCACGTGGCGCCGAACCACTCTGCAGCTGGTCTTTCCCTGGGCTTTAAAAGTTCAGTAACACACAAGTTCTTTGTTCCTAGGTTCTTTCAGTTCATATCATGTTGCTGTTTGCAACCTTCTCTCAACACAGTTCGGTTTACTATCCGTTCTCCCTCTGACTCACTGGCTGTGATGAACCGCTTGGCATTTCTTGTCTCTGGAGTCAAGGACGGTACCACGGTAGCAAGCGCCTCTCCCCAACCTTTGTTATCAGTTAGTGGGGGCCCCGGGCACCGTTGACATCTGTTACACCACATGCTAGCTGTAGTTCCCGGGCTTATGCTTTCTTTCACGGAGGCTTTGTGGGTCTGGGCCAAAAAGGATAAGGGCACTTCCCTCATTGTCCTTTCAGTTCTTGACGCCTTTCTCCTTCATTTGAACTGCCGTCCTGGAATAGCTGTCTCCTCGTGTGATTTGCCTTGCTCAAAGTGTGCTCTTGTGTGTCGTCTTTTATCCCTGTGGGGAAGGGAAAGGGCAGTCAGGTGTGTATAGTTATCAGCAATTGCATGACTATGCCTGATCTTTGTGTTGGTACATGTTAGGTAAATGGCTCTGGTGTTAGTCTGTTGTCTGTCACGGTGTAAGAAAGTGTTTGTGTCGGAAATAGGGCGGATGGTGTTAAGTTAAACAGACTGAGAATTTGTAAAATAATCAGAGCGACAGGGAGAAGAATGACTCAGAGTACTCAGGTAGCAACAGGAAAACAGGGATTCTGGGAGATGTAGTTTCCCACGGCATTGGGATTTGGGTTCCTAATGGGTTTACCATAGGCAGAGGGGTTGTTGGCTTCTGGTAAGGGAGATTCATTAGGTGGTGCAAGGTTGATCTGAAACAGCCTACAAAAGCCTCAGGGGGTTTCGTCCTCCTCGTATTCTCCCTTGATGTAATCCCGCGTCTCACCTGTGGCATTCCCCCCATCCCAGGATAACCCTGGGTTCCTCTACCCAGGTGATCCTCCCTCGCTCGTCCACCCCCAGGGTTGGGATCTGAGAGCACCGGCTCCTCCCTGGCCACCTAAATAAGGGATTCTTAACGTCTACTTGGGAGAATACCCCCAGGTTTCTCACACTTACCAGTAACTCCATTTCTCCAGCGTTGGTATCTTTCATAGATTCACATGCGCACGCCAGCCGTCCCATCCAAGCAAACAACCTTCTGACTGGGGGTTATTCCCATCAGCAGGGTTGGTTAAAATCTGAGGGGAAGCTGCTGGGACGGAGCTATACATTCAACTTTTTATTGGTGGGGACCAAAAAGCACCCACAACGATGTGGGTAGGACACTCAATGTGTCAAAGATTTCCTTTAGGAAATGTATTATAATATAAGAACCCGGGGCTTCCCAGCCCGTCGACGGGGAATATTCAAAGCATGTGAATCTATGAAAGATACCAACACTGGAGAAATGGAGTTACTGGTAAGAAACTACTCGCGACTATTTTTCAAGTGCAAACACATGTTGCCTTAGTGATACAACTGTGTAGATAAGATATTGATAGCATCTAATGCTTATCATGCATAGATAATAAGCACTGATAAATAGATTCAATAGTAAGACTGTCCTGTGCTCAGGGTAGTAGTTTGTCTTGTGCTAAAGTGCAGATACCCAACTTTCTCAAATATCTTGCTTTGGCTACAGCACTATTCTCTACCAGAAAAAGAAACTGCTAGAGATGGGCATTTAAACCGCCTTTGAGGTGGAGTTTAGACTCTGGTATGCAGGTTATAATATAAATCATGACACTCCTACAAAGGAGAAAATGCCAGTTTCGAGAATTATAAGGAATGCCCTTTACGCAGAACAGAAAGAGTAGGAAAAAGTGATTCTTCCAAAGATACCAATTACAGGGACCAGAGCCCAAACCTTTGGTAATCGTACAGGTTGACTCTCTCATGCCAAACCTGGGATGGAGGCACTCAATGGCCATTGGAGACATGGCTCCCATAAACACCAAGGTAAAGGGTGGACGCCAACCTAAAAAGAAATCATGGACACTAACCTCATTTCACACTGCCATCTATGAACTATACATTGCGCAATTAGGTGCTGAAAGACTTTCGGTCTCTTTACACAATTATGCAGGGAGGGGAAGACTTCTCTGAAATCTTGTCAGATATGGAACAATAAATACATACTGCTATGCCAGATTGAACACCCCAGCGAGGAAGTGGAAGACCAATGCTTCTCCAAAGAAGGTTACCCTGAATGTCCTGGGCTAGATGATGTTTGGCCCTTGCCTTGACTTCATGGTCAAAAAGCCATTTTAAGATGAGAAATATTCAGTGCCTCTGCAGGGGAAATTGCCCAGACCCAAACCATACCAATCACAGACGCCCTCATATCAAACCTCAAAAACCTAGATATAAGTTCAAGTACTTACCACAGCTTTAACAGGGGCATACAAAATTACTCTCAGTTCAACCCCTTAAAATCCCAACAGTTCTGACTATTAGAATACTCTGAATCGGGGAACGTCTCCAGTGGGGGCAGACTTCAGAAGTTTGCCACCAGCCGGAGAAATATAATCAAAGGCAAATGCATGTGCAACATTGTTTGGAACAGATACAGAATAGAATTCACCAAGACCCCCATTCTTTCCTGAGATCATGAGTGATAGTGACAAACAACTCTTCACAACACAAGCTGGTGGCATAAGTAGCTTCAGATTTGTGTTCTAAGTGCGACGAGGTCCACAGTTTAACTCTGGGAATGGGCAGCAGGGTGATCATTGGGTCCGGATGCCGCTGCCCGATAGTGGATGCTGGTCCTGGAAGAGGTAAACTAGGGATCCCCCAGACCACCCTTGCTGCATTCCCAGAGTGAGTCCCAATTCTAGAGAAGTTGTCTTTTCCCGTCTCCCAAAGTCTCACCTGGATCAAAAAGTAGGTCTTCCCCTTTAAAGGATTCAAGCGGAGGGGCTCAGAAATGAAGGGATATTGTAAGGATTCATGGTTTTCCCTAAGCACTCGCTCCGAGTCAAAGTATCAGCACGGTGTGCAGGACAAGAACGTATCCCCTAGGCTCCACTTTAGGGGAGAGGGATTTAGACAATAAAGGTAGCCCTGGACAGTCTCCAGTTGTGGGGTGTTTCAGTAGGAACTAGAAGAAGTGTTTGGATGAGTGTGACTAGCTACAGGCGTATTGAGAAGGCAGGAGGAGAAAGTTGGTGGAATGGGAGTATGCCATGTAATAAGTGAATTGTTGGAAGAGTATTACCATCTGTCCCTAGAGGGAAGGTTGCCAGAGCTGGCCAAAGACAACTCTAGGAGGTAGCTGCAGAAGGAAGGTATCAGCTAGATGGAGAGATTGCACAGATCTGAAGTAGCATTCTGTTGTGATATCCGAATGGAACAGAGAACATGGAAGGAAGATGGCAGAAGAGGATTGAGAAGGAAGGTGATGAGCAAAGACAGTTGTGGAAGGTGACCGACAGGAACTGCTATTGGGTCTTATATTTGTAAGAGACTTAAAAGTATAAAAGGCGCCAATGCTTACCTTGCTTTGGGTCTGTTACTACAATTGTGGTGACAAGTATGGACATTACTGAAAAGGGCACTACACCCATGTTTAGCTGTCTACAAAAGAAAAAGCTTGAGATTAAGTTGAACCTCAATGCTTGTGAATCATTGATGTACTTAGATGATCTGTGAAGGTTACCCAATATGGACACTTAGAGGAAACTGTGTAGGCTAGCCAATATGTTACAATTAGAATAATTGTGACGGTTTGACTATGCATCGTACTTAGAAGAATTGTGTAGGTTAGCCAATATGTACTACAGGTAGAAGAATTGTGTACGTTAGCTTATATACTGCACTTTGCGCCTGTAGAATCTAGTCTCTGATTCAACCTAGTTGATTTGGAGTGTAGCCAACATGTCTAATCTAGGTAACTGTTAGAAGTGGCCAATGTTTTGACCCTTGTCGCATGCCAGGAACATGAAATTCTAGCCAAAGGCACGGCCACCGACACGCACACATCTGCCATCATATCCACTCAAAGACACTTGGCACGACAACTCTGCCATAAGAATGCAGCTTCTGTTCACGACAAAAATGTGATAGATAGCTGTACACATAATGACTAGCCCGCTCTCGCATACCCTCTCTAGATTACTTCACCTATGCCAGCTCGACATGGGTGGCTAGCAGGAACTTGGCCACCCCTTCATATCTTCACATTGGCCAATATGCCCACACGCATACACTAGCACCTCCTTGAACTTCCCATACCTGGATTCCGGTCCCAGAGGGCGTTCAACCGACAGCATGCTGTGACCATACTAAAGGTAAAAGGCACCATCTACTACTAGCGTGGTGGCAATGACTCTGGAGGATTGTTCAATAAAAGAGCAGGGTGCTTAAAAGGGTACTTGCATAAGATCATGCTGCACCCTGACTCCAAACCAGTAGTACAGAACATTAGGAGTATCCTTCTTACGATCCGAATTTGAGTGAAGGAGGAACTTAGCAAGCTTAAAAAAGATGGCATTATCAAAAGAGTCGAAGCAACAGGAAATGTCCCACCTGTCACGGCGAAGGCAAACAGGAATCTAAGGCTCTGCATAGACCTCATAGCCCTCAACAGATGTTTGATATCTGATCATCACCCTTTGCTGAATATAGCAGAGACTTTGTCTACTACAAGAAATGCCTGCATATTCTCATCGTTGGACACCACTTTGGGCTAACATTAAATAAGGTTATGCCCACAGTTCAAGGAACTAATGGCCTTTATTACTCCTGAAGGACGATTTCAATTTGTGTGAATACGATTTCAATTTGTGTGGAAGCCTTTCAGGCTCGTTTCAGAGGAGTCAGTCTACCAAAGAATTATACATTTTATTTATTTATTACATTTGTTGCACGCCCAGCCCCTGCGGTATCACGGCATAGTAAACTACCACACGGCGTACATGAACTATTTAAGAATGAGCCAGGAGTTATATGTTTCCAAGATGACATACTTGCTTACGGTAATAACCAGGAAACTCATGAGGCCATAATTACCATAGTAATGAAAATATTTGTGGAAAGGGGTCTCAAGCCCAGCGAGGAAAAATGTATATTGAATCAAACCTCTATAGAATACCTGGGGCATACTGTATTGTAGGGAAGTCTGATTCATGAGAAAAGATGCAAAGTAAGGCGTCATTGTAAAAACAATATTTAAGCTGCAGCCTGTGCACAGCAGTTGGGAAACACACACAAAGGAAATGTGCAATGTTTTGCAAACACTCAAAAGCATAATTGATATGGCCTGCCCCTCTCCTCCCCACCACCCGGTACAGCTGTACCCCTTCTCTGTGCCCCTCTGTATCCCACCCCTCCTGTATATCTGTTCTGTTACCTCTGAAACGTGCTCCATTATTCATCAGTATTGGTGTATACATCTGTAAAGCGCTCTGTTGCTTCTCGAAGCTAGGTCCGCGCTCAATAAATACCTTAATAATAAAAGGCCTGAGATGAACATTTCAAATAACATAAAATAACCTGCTCCTTTTGTTAAAATGGGGAACTGTTTAATCTGAGAAGGAAAGCAATTTCCAGTTATAGAAAGAAAATTGATTTAAATGTGTGCTGTTGTATGTGTTCATTATCTTCTACTGAAATAAAGAGACAGGATTAGGAAACCTGCAGATGTTGAGAATGTGGACTGTTAATGAGGTTTGATAAGCCAATGCAGTATGAACTATGGTGTTTTATGAAAATACACACATTAAAAGCTATAACTGACTAGAACCAACCTTAAATTGAGTCAGCACTGAATGCTGACATATAGGAATCCTTTCAACTCCCAAATATACTCCCCTGGCCCCCACGCCTAGCATGCAAGATAGAAGGACAGATAGGTTCCCTTCACAAGCAAATACACTCTTTGAAACCTGCCCACTGCAGATAAGGATTCTCCTCCAAACAAGTAAAGCAAACCAGACTGTGCTATAAAGTTTAAGTGTTGAGTTTTATTTCTTGCCCTGTGTATATGCTAGGGGTGAACATTTAAACACACTCATTTAAAAATTCAAATTAATCCGTGGTCCTATCAGTTGAAATCTATGAACACCATCTTGCAGTCCTTCCTGAATGAAAGAATGTAACACTTGACACGACTACAGGTCTGGAAACTTCTCAAGAGGAGACAGAATTCACACCATACAACCACATATATTCAATTTACAAATGGTCTTTCCATTGGCCAGGCCGTGAGCCAAAAAGATATGAACCAAGAGTCAAAAAGAGCAGATTTGCAGCCCAGACTCAATAGAACATTACCATTTTCATAGTCTTTGTATCTAGGCAGAAGAACTAAATGTAATGCAAAAAGGAAAATGCCCCTTAAAATGTACAGTGAATTGTTTCCATCTCCTACATCTCAGGAACCAAAACTCTTAGGGCACTCAATTAGGTGTTCTAACGTTCAGCTGAAAATTCTCTCTTGGATGTGTAAAACCGATTTTTTAAAAGTAGTTTAAATATGCTAATTAGGCAGATGTACATTTCCTTGCGCCGAAACAGTGCACCCCAGCGACCCATATATCCTAGCGTTCGCAGTAACAAGCCCGTTATGTTGCGATGGAAACATAATTTGAATATAAATGTAGAAATGCGTTAAAGAGAAAAATCTGTAACTCAGAAATTATTCATGGCATAATGATAAATATTGGATCAATTGATTTGTGCAAGAGCGGAATCTGGTGAGAAAATTATTAAAGTGGTCACATATGTTGAATTTAATGTTTCGGAAGGCGATACATTTTAATGCAGGAAAATGAGAGGTCATCATATTAAATGGGAGGGAACCTGTTTGTAGAAGTTACTCCCATTGTCCTTCCCCTGAATTAACATGCACAATGACTACCGAGGGAAAGGTCTACTGTGATGTCCCTTTTGGAACATTGTCCAATCATATTCATTGACCAATTAGACTGGGGAAAGTATACACACCTCAAAAAGGTGGGGGTTATGTTCCACAAAAGGTCAAACACAGACAGAGACTCGCTCGCTAACTGACTGACTGATGGAGGGAAAGAAGAATTGATAACAGAAAAGAGAAGGAATAGATTGCTCTCCTTTTGGAAAGCAGACAGTCTAGGAAGAAAGATAACCCCATCTTGCTGTCTAATGCCCACCTGTTCCTAAAGGGGAGAATAGAACCATTCCTTAAGAGGGTGTCCACCTGTCTGTGATAAAGCCAAAAGAAATTCATATATGAGTATGATCAAAACGGAAAATAATCTGAGGGGAGATACTAAAAGGGGAATTAGATTAAATCCTGTCCCCGTTCTTTGTTAGTACTGTAGGGTGGGAATATCTAAATTGATTGTGTATCCCGAGAAGTTAGAGAACATTCTGGAAAAACATATTGATAGACTAGGTCCATGGTGTGTAGATAGTGAGATCCTGACTCCTCCGCACTATGCGCAAGCACAGAAGAGCATAGGACATTGCACTCTGAGCAAACCTAGACAAATAAAGTAATTAAAACCACTTCCTGGATACACTGTCGAGTAGAATACTGTTGATAAAGCTATGTTGTTCCAGGTATTGGGGGAGGGTGATTATTTGCTACGTATTCTCTCAATATTTAACGGTTTCCCACTGAACGTGAGAAAGGTATGTGTTTGCACGATAATTAAATAGAAACATTACAGAAGGGAATCTAGCCTACATTAATGTTGAACATACTTTATTCTATAAGCCACCTACATACATGAAAGGTCTGGTAGTCTGTTGCAATTGAGTCTAAAATGCTGCTGAAATAATGACATGTCTATTGAGTAAGGGGGTGGTATCTATTGTGAATAAAGGGGAAGTAGGAAGACTTCGACAGGAAGGGATATTCTAAACTAATTTGTTGTTTTGCACAATTGAAAGATTCCACCTGGACTCTCATCCACTCAAGCCATGGTGTCTGCATGCTCAGGGTGAATTAAATGCATAGATACCTATGATGAAGTATCTGTGTTACTAAAGTCTATATTTGCACAACTGTAGCATTGAAAACTGAACTGACTTGTGTGTTGATTATTTCTTATCATTGACCTTTTATGAAGAAACAATTTGTTTATCTGTAATCTTATTAAATTATTTTTATTTCGTTAATAAATATACCTTCTGTGCAACCCTATGTGCTTCTTGTCCCGAATGGTACGGGAAGCTGTAAGGAATCAATATTATTAAATTGGAAGTCCTAGATTCATAAAAGGAACTTGATTAAATAAAAGAGAATTGTGTGCACCTGGTGTGAGGTTGGGTGGAAAGTTCCCCTGAACGAGATGTCGCCTGATTAAAACATCCTACAGTATCAGGAAATTGTTTTGAGCAGAGGAAGGGTTTAGTTAATGCTATCAAAAGGACACAAGAGCCAGGAGATAAAGACAAGTTGCGCTCGTGGATGGCGTAATATTATTACAGATCTGAATTTTGCTGACAAAACTGTTAATGCAAGACTGCTATTAAAAATAGGCTTAGGATGAGAAGTGTGCAAAGGAATTTGAGAGGCACTGCATCAAACACCTTTGCTGAAGAACTTCAAAGTGGGAAGAAAAATAGTATCTACATATGCTAGCAATGATGGTCGGGGGGCAGTAATAATGCAATTGGAGGATGGCTAGAAACTGCTAATTGCTTTTGCCTTTACATTCCTTAAAGAGGCAGAAAGAAGTTATTCAGTGATTGAGAAAGAACTGTTAGCAATCAAGCAGTCAATAGGAAAATTCAGGACTTTTTGTGAGGTTCAAAATTCATATTTCGTACAGACCACAAGCCATTGAAGGACATCTTGCTGATGAAAGTAATGCACAAAGTTTCCTCAAGAATAAGTAGATGCGTGATATCGTGCCAGGAGTATGTTTGTGATGTAGAATACATACCTAGAAAGAAGAATGTGCCTGCAGACTGTTTGTTTGGGATGATAGGAGATGGTGAAGCTGTGGCTGGAGAAAGTGAAAGTGATGGAAAAGGGAAGCATTCAAAAGGAAAGTGTAGTAAGCACAGATTTAAAAAGGTATCTCACAAATGGCAGGCAACCATGTCTTGAGAGGTGATAGGGCAATACCCTCATTTGGAGTAAGGGACGGGATTACCAATGTGGTTCATGAGGGTCATCAAGGGATCTCAAAAACCTAACACAGTGAGAGCGGAGTATTGGTAGCCAGGCTGCCATTTACAGAGAGCTAGGATTGTGAGGAATTGTATCTTATGCAAAGTGAGTGAGAATAATGTAGCGTCATGGTGGGTTCCCATGATGCACATGACTATTCCCTAAATGCTTGGGGAAAGGGTAGGAATGGACATAGTAGGTCCCATTCAAAGTCAAAGATTGTTAGTAGACACATTGTCCAAATGAATAGAAGAGGAAATTACATAGATTGTGTCCATGAGGGAGGTCATCAGTTTCATGGAAGAGGTTTTCAAGAGGGAAGGATATCCTGATGAAATTCCAACAGACAATGGGGTACAGTTCAAATCAAATGAGATTAAGTATCTACAAGGAAATTGTACAGTACATACATTCACTTCAATATACCACCCCCGACCAATGGCATTGCATTAAGATTTAACAAGATTATAAAGGATATTGACTGGTGGGCCTGTGCCAACAATGCAGACTGGAAGAAGGCTGCAATTGACAGAGAGAGTGCTCACAGGTTTTCACCACATTGTAAGGCAGGCTGTCACCTTTCCAGATGAGTAGGGGAATGAAACCCAATAGCAAAATGTGTCCCCCTTGGCTGAAGAGGGCAAGGTGGCTCTGGGACTATGTGGAGAAGGCAAAGTACCATATTCAGGAGAAACAAGAGTATAACTGTCGTCCTCAAGCAAGGTAGGTTTTGGAGCCTTTTATTTCTCTTAAGTCTCTTAGAAAGATGAGCCCCAATAGCATCTAAAAAACACATGTGCGAAGAAATGTTTGCAGCCCATCTGGGTGGCCGTGCCTTCGGCAGTATCTATAAGCATTGAGTGTGATGTACCTGTATGTCCTGGCTGGTTCCTGGTTGTGCAGATGCAGCTAGATTTAGAAGGGGGTGAAATTCAATTAGCGGCTCAATTCTGGCCATTGGCTATATAAATACACCCAGTATAATACAATATTGCCTACACTCACAGATTCATCTAGATGCAATACATTGGCTCTCTGCCAAAATCAATCTAAATGCAGTACATTGGCTACCATGAAAAATGAGTCTAAATGTAATCCATTTGCTACACTCAAAATTAATCTAAATGCAATATATTGGTTACCCTCAAAATTAATCTAAGTTTAATACATTGGTTAGCTTTAGAGCACAACAGGATTTCAAACATTGGTAAGAATAAAGTAATAAGGTAGTGGAAGGATTCAGGTAGTGCAGCACTGGCTATGCACCCAATTCCTGCTACCTTACCTTTTGCAGCAGAAGATGGCTTTGTACGGCACCCATGGCACACAGGCAAACAGGCAGTGGGAGCTGCCCTTTGCCTTTGGCCCTTAGCTGGATGGCTGGACAAGGCTGCCCTGGGACTCCCTGTTAAGAGCTGGGCTTCCTGGAAGTGAGCACAAATCACAGGAGAGGTGGGTGGTTGGGAACACTGGAGGGGGAGTTTGTGGAAATGGGAACGGGAAATGAGGAAAGCATGGGGGAAAATAAAAATAGAATATGGCCACCCAACCCATGGTGGTATCCCCAGTGTGACCTGGGTGCCAGCACCCGCTCCTGCTGGTTGAGTGGTGGAAAGGAGCATCTGTAATACATGTTCCGTGTTGGTAGAGCTTCCTGGAAGCGAACACCAATCACAGGAGGGGTAGGCGGGAGTGGGACGGTAGGAAGGACTGGTGGAGGGAGCTTGGGGAAATGGACACAGGGAGCAAGGAAGGCATGGGGGAAGAAATCAAATGAAATATGGCCTCACGAGGTGGATGCAGGCCACTCACCCCACTGTGGTATCCCCAGCCTGCGATGTAGGTCAGCACCTGCTCCCGTGGGTTGACAGCGGCGGAAAGGAGCACCTGACAAAGAAAAAGTTATAATGATGTTCTGTTGTTCTGTTTTAGATGACAATTGCAACAGGTAGAAAAAGGGCGATTTTCAAATGCTGCATTTTGTGAATCAAGCACAAGCTTTGGGCCTAGAAATAATATGGTAATCCTTCCCCAAATCCATGGCAACACACCAACAGGACTGAGGAGGTGACTTCCTTCCCGAGAAGGAAATGACACTTGGGCTCGGAGGATGGACTATAAAACTTGACACTTGTTTTTTTCCTCGGAACTGGCTTTGCCAGCAATGAACACAAATGCTTCCCATTTACACCGTCCATCTGTCTGAGCTTAGACTAAATTTCATAAATATATATTGAAATCTGGGCAGCACTCAGCAGTGGCCCCCTCTCAAATAATCAAATTCCCCATCTCTGGGGGGGGGGAGAATGTTACACCTTTGGAGAGTGGACATCTCACACAAGAAACAGCCACATCTTTGAAACATAAGTCATAAATGGCCCTGCCAGCTTAACTATATTGAACTTTCACTATGACAACAGCGTTCACAAGAGTCACAAAGATTAACTGGAAGATGAACTGGAGATGCCATACAATATTTGTAAATAAGAAAGAAATGCACCATCAAAATTACATTGGGACTCACATTTTCACTTGTAACTATTGAATGCAAAAACTTTCAACTTGTAAAGCTCTATTGGTTGGATTCCAAAAGAAATGTTTTTTTATATTTGTTAATTGTGCAAATTAGGTGATAGTGGATAGTTTTGCACATAAACAGAACACATCAGTGATTCATATAACTTAGTGTCCGTCCTGGCAAGGCTGTTATTCTGAGCTGGGAAAAAGAATATTTGTGGATAGGTATAAGTGTGTAAAACAACATACATTGCAACACAAATCTCCCATGTCAAATCGAAATAAAACTTGCATTATTTGATTTGCTTAAGTGAGTGCAATCTAATGAACCAATTAGTAACATGATCACATGTGTAGAATATGCCGTTTTAGAAAGTTACAAATGTTTAAGGTCAAAATCTGCAAGTTGGCATTAGATCAGATGGGAGGGAAACTGGGTTTAGAAGTCACACCCATTAGACTGCCTGCTTCATTAATATACCAAATGACTATAGCAGGGTTGGTTTAGTGTGATGCCACTATTGGAATAGAGTCCAATCACATACATACTTTACATTGCCTAACTAGATTAGAGAAATGAAACACCTTTAACAGGTGTGGTGTCTGCCAGTAAAGTTCGAACCAATAGATTCTAGGGGACACTCGCTCACTTACTGACTGATGGAGAGGAATAAGGAGAGAAAGGAGAATTGATGACTGGAAGGAGATGGAATTGATTGCTTTCCTTTTGGACTCATTTCTGGATTACTAGCAGTACACTATAAGAAAGGCATGCCTGGAGTTAAAGTACCAGGCCTTCAGTGGAAGAGACAGCAGACAGGCTATGGGGGTAAACTGACACCATCTTGGAAACCGATGCCTGCCTGTTCCTAAGGTGGAGAATTAAAACGAGTCCTTATAAGGGTGGTCATCTGTCTGTGAGACAGCTGTACGAAATGTATTTGCAAGTATAATATCAAGGGGAAATTGTCCTCAGGGGAGCAATACTATTAAAGGAATTAAGAACAAATCCCGGCCCCTGTCATTTGTAAGTATAAAGAGGTCAGAGTATATGAATGGATTGTACATCCCGAGTAGTTCGAGAATATTTCAGAAGTATTTAGGCTTCTGGAATTATACATGGATAAGATAGGTCCTATGGTGTGAATACAAGGAGATCCCCCTTACTCCTTCTCTGTGTAAGACACCTAGCACAGAAGAAGTATTTTAGGAGTCCAAGGGACATTTCACTGTGTACATACCTAGATAAATAATGTCACTTAAGTCATTTCTTGGGTGCTCCACCAAGCAGAATCCTGTTATTGGTGCTAAAGACAAATGGGAAAGGGTGATTATTCGCTACCCATTATCCCACCTTTAAGTTGTCCATTGAAAATGAGAAGAACAAGTTACTTCTTACCTTGTAACGTTCTTTCGATGGGATGTTCCTCCGACGTATTCCTTATCTTAGATATCTCCTTCCAGCTTTGCTGGCCTCGGAAATGTTTTCTCTAGAGGGCGCTGCGCGTCGACGTCCGCCGAGTCGATGTCCCTCGACAGCCGCCGTATCGACGTCGACGTCATCCTGCCTATAAAGGCTGCGCGCAGCGTCCGTTGTTCAGTTCCGTTTTGTAGCCCACAATTATTCTGTCTGGACTAGACTAATCACCCTGAAGGAGCGTAAGCTGCAACAACAAGGGAAGTAGTACTGCGGGAATGGATGGGAGGGTCGATAAGGAATATGTCGGAGGAACATCCCATCGAAAGAACGTTACAAGGTAAGAAGTAACTTGTTCTTCGAAGGGTTTGTGTCCTCCGACGTATTCCTTATCTTAGATAGGCTCCCAAAGCAGTATTCTGTTATTGGAGGTGGGAGTACTGACTTCATGCTTCCTTTTATTGATGAATAGAGTGCAGTACTTAGTCTCTTGACTGGAGGAGGAATCCAAGTTGTAAAATCGTGTAAAGGTATGGACGGACGACCATGTGGCAGCCGCACATCTGTCTTTAACCGGCACTCTTTTGAGGGCCGATGTAGCTGCAATACCTCTGGTCGAATGAACCCTAAGATTTTGAGGGGGCTCTTTTCCTGCCAGTTTATAACATTCCAAAATGGCTAGAATGATCCATCTGGAAATGGTCTGCTTAGTTATCGGTAACCCCAGCTTGTGACCTGCGTAGCCTACAAACAGCTGGTCTGCTTGTCTTATCCTGGCCAGTCTACTGATGTAAAAACTTAAAGCCCTTCTAGGGTCCAGCCTGTGTAACCTCTCTTCCTCTTTTCCCGGATGAGGAGGAGGATAGAAAGATGGCAGGGTAATCTTCTGAGTGATATGGAATTCAGAAACCACCTTTGGGAGGAAATTAGGCTTCACTTGCAGGACAACTTTGTCTTTGTGAAAGATTGTATGAGGGGGTTTACAAGAAAGAGCTTGTAACTCGCTCACCCTTCTAGCAGATGTAAGTGCTATTAATAAAACAGTTTTAAGGGTAAGAAATCTTAACGAACAAGAATGGAGTGGTTCGAAAGTTGTGCCCATCAGGAAAGTTAGGACTAAGTTTAAATCCCATAGGGGAACCTGGAATGGTCTTGGGGGATAAACGTTAGTTAACCCCTTTAGAAACTGTATTACCAAGGGTACCTTGAAATAGGATGGTTCTTCCGCAGTGCGCTTAAAGATGGATAGCGCTGCGAGATAGCCCTTAATGGTGCCAACTTGAAGGCCTGAATTCACCAAATAGAGTAGGAAGGACAAAACCATTGGTGTACCACATGAAAAAGGGTCGATATTCTGTTCTCTACACCAGCTGCAAAATCTGTTCCAACGGCAGCGGTATAAAGACTTTGTTGCTGGCCTCCTTGCCGAAAGCAACACCTCCATATCATCATCAGGGAGGTCCCAATCCTTGTACCTCAGCCTTTCAGAAGCCAAGCGTGAAGGTTGAGGGTTTTGATGTCTGGATGGAGAACCTGACCTCCCTTCTGTGAGAGTAGATTCTCTCTGAGTGGAAGTCGAATTGGAGGGCAGATGGACAAGTCTAGAAGGTCCGGGTACCACGTTCTCCTGGCCCAATCCGGGGCAATTAGGATCATGGTTTTCCGGAATCTTCTCAACCTCCTGATCATTTGAGGAATGACAGGGACCGGTGGGAACGCGTACAGAAGCGGAAACTCCCAGTCCACTATGAACGCGTCTCCCAGAGCTCCTCTCGGCGGAAATTCCCTTGAACAGAACAGAGCGCACTTCCTGTTGACACTGGTGGCGAACAGATCCACCTGAGGGGTTCCCCAAAGGGCGAAGATCTCTTGAAGGACTTCCTGAGCCAGTTCCCACTCGTGGGAGACTGTGCTCTGCCTGCTCAGAGCGTCCGCTGTCAAGTTCTTCTCTCCGGCTAGGTGAACTGCCGATAGAGAGATCCCTTCTTGGATTGCCCAAAACCAGAGCTGCATCGCCTCTCTGCACAGGGGTAGTGATCCAACGCCTCCTCTTTTGTTGAGGTAATGCATGGCCACTGTGTTGTCCGTCATTATCAGGACATTCTTCCCTTGTGCAGCTGGCAGGAACGCCTTCAGCGCAAGTCTGATGGCCCTCAGCTCTAACAGGTTGATATGTAGTCTGGACTCCGATGGAGACCAACGACCGCTGCTGGTCAAGTCGTTGGCGTGGGCTCCCCACCCCGTGAGTGAGGCATCCGTGACTACTGTAATCTCCGGCCAGGGTTGCCAAAACTGTTCTCCTTTCAGAATGTTCTCCTGACAGGCCCACCACTGAAGGTCTCGAGCCACCCTGTCGGGAACCTGAAGAAGAACTGTCATTCTTCCTGAGAATTGTGACCATTGAGTGCTCAGTGCCCACTGGAGGGATCTCATTCTCAGGCGAGCCTCTGGCACTAGGAAAATGCAGGATGCCATGAGGCCTAGCAACCTCAAAGTCGAAGGCTGAGAGACGTTGGGCATTTTGGAACTTGGTAACCATCTGTGAATATCTTGAGCCCTCACCTCTGGTGGCGAGGCTTTTCCCAGGGAAGTGTCCAGGATCGCTCCGATGAACTGGAGTCTCTGCGATGGTATAATTTGTGACTTCTTTAAATTGAGGGAGAAGCCCAGTCTGTGAAGGGAGTGGCAAACGTGATTTAGCTGGATCTGAGCTTGTTCCGAAGATACAGCCCTGATCAACCAATCGTCCAGGTAGGGGTAGACGTGAATCCCTTCCCTCCTTAGACTTGCAGCCACTACCGACATTAACTTGGTGAAGACCCTCGTGGCGAAGGTCAGCCCAAATGGCAGCACTCGAAATTGATAATGAGAGTTGCCAATTGCGAACCTCAGGTATTTCCTGTGTTTGAGATGGATAGGCACATGGAAATAAGCGTCCTGAAGGTCCAGAGATACCAACCAGTCCTGGAACTGAAGGGCCTGAAGGATCTGAGAAAGAGTGACCATCTTGAATTTGTCTTTCCTGAGGAATTTGTTCAATTCTCGCAAGTCCAAGATGGGTCTCAGTCCTCCGTCTTTCTTTGGAATGAGAAAGTAAGGGGAGTTCCAGCCCTTGTTCCTCTCAGCTACAGGTACCGGTTCTATGGCACCTTTCTCTAGCAGGTCTAAAATTTCCTGCAAGAGGAGCGGATCTGGAGCTTTCTGAGAGCTGATCCCGTGGCTGACTCTGAGGTATGCGTAGGAGAGGCAGGCAGTAACCTTGGGCAATTGTTTCCAATGCCCAAGCATCTGACGTGATAGCCTGCCATTCCACCAGATGTTGAGTTAACCTGCCTCCTACAGGTGTCTTGTGAGGGAAGTCCTCAGAGTGGTTTTGGGGCGGCTGATGCAGATGCCGATGGTAAAGAGGCACCTGCTGTTGCTGCGGCTTTTGAATATCTACCCCGTCCACCTCGGGTAGTTCTTCTTTGTCCGCTTTGAGCCGGTCGTCCTCTACCTCTTCCGAATGCGGAGTAGAAGCAAGAGGACTTGCCCCTCGCAGAGGTTCCTGTGGGACGAAAAGGTGTCTGACGGATTGCAGCGCCTAGGGATTTTGCTGCTGCCTTTGATGTTTGCAGTTTTTCTAAACTGTCATCCGCCTTTTTCCCAAACAAAGAAGAGCCATCGAAGAGCCATTCAAGAGCCTGACTTGCACATCTGGGGCAAAACCAGACTTTCTCAACCAAGCGAATCTCCTGGTTGTTGTACTTGCCGCCATTGCTCTGCTGATACTGTCAGCCGAATCAATGCCCGTCTGGAGGGATTCGCACATAGCATCTTTACCGTCCTGTATGATATTTAGGAACGCCTCCCTTTCTTCTCCCTCCGGGATGCAGTCAGTCGCTGTAGAAGCACACTCCCAAAGTGTATGGCTGAATCTAGCAAGGGTGCAAGTAGCATTAACAGATTTTAACGCCATGCTACATGCCGAAAAAACTTTCTTTGCCATAGCATCATATTTCTTATCGTCCCTGTCCTGTGGGACGGTAGGGTAAGCAGTCTTGACATCAGTAGAAGATGCTGCCTGTACCACTAGACTTTCTGGGGCTGGGTGTTTAGACAAAAACTCCGGGTCTGCAGAAGATACCCTGTATTTAGTAGACAGTTTTTTATTTACTGCCGGGACGACATCTGGGGTTTCCCAGTTCATCATGATTTTCCTCTGAAGAGCTTTATGAAAGGGCACTACAGGATCCTCCTGTGGACCTTTATCAAGAATATCTGTGAGGTCATCTTGTTGGAAAGCCTGTGAAGGTGTTGACCACCCCATAAATTCTGTGATCCTGGCCATTAAGACTCTATATGGGGTTTCAGCATGCTCCCCCGGGTCTGGCCTAGCGAACTCCACCTCAGGGGAAGTGTCTAACCCACTTGCCTCATGTAAGGAATCATGGAGATCCTATAACCTGCGTTCTTCTGAGGATAACTCCTCTTGAACTGGGGTTGCAGGTCCCTGCAACTCAAATGTGTCTTCTTGTTCAGATAGTTCTCCCTCTTCCATAATTGAGGACATAGTTCTCAATTGTTCTGAACTCACAAAGGGTGTGAAACCCATCTCCAAGGCAGAGGGTGCCAAACTTGTTGTAATTGGCCTTGAAAACGTTGACGTCGAAGGCTTCGGGCGTGGCATCGAAAACAAAGGTGGAGGCCTCGAGGTCCTCGATAGAATTGGGATTCTGCTCGAGGAAGTCGACTCGACGCCATCATCATCGAGGACCTGGGGATAGCCACTGGGTGCGTCGCAACCGTGACTTTCCTTGGCGTCAATGCCGGTGTCGAAGATGGCGTCGAGTCGACAGACCCCTGTCTTGAAGGTCCCTTTGACAACGGCGTCGAAGACACCGACCTCAGCGTCGACGGAACCTTCGTCGACGGAACCTTCGAAGAAGGTTTCGAGGTCATAGCTTTACTCGAGGGTTCGTGACGCACTCGAGAAGCTTCTTCGCCGGGTACTGCCACTCGCGGCGTTTTTGACCTTCGGGTCTTTCGACCAGAGCATCGCTCTCGCCAGTCTTCGAGGGGGTCGAGGCCGCTTTCTCGAAGACGCTCATCATAGTTTTGCGGAATTCCTCCCATTCAGCCCAGGAACTATGTTTCGTGGGGCAAGGGACTCTCTTAGGAGAAACAGAGGAAGAGGACGACGGAGAAGGGGATCTTCGACGTCTCCTCTTCGAGTGCTTCGATCTCGAGGAGTGATGGGACCCACTCCGAGACCTGGAGCGCGAATGGTGACGAGGAGACGAATGTCTCGACTTCGTCGAGGAAGAAGAAGCTTTTGAAGTCTTACCTTTCTCCAGCTTCCCCCTACGCTCCTTCAGGGCCTTAGCTGTCATGGACATACAGTCCTCGCACTCCGAACAATGGTGTTCAGCTCCCAAACACCACAGACAAACTCTGTGAGGGTCAGTCAGCGACATCTTTTTCCCACAGTCTCTGCATTTTTTGAAGCCGGACCGAGGGGTTGTCGGTTCCGACGAGGAAGCCATCGAGTATGGATCGAATATCTCGAGGTAAATAGGATAAATTCTCTACGAAACTGAGCAACGATATTCCGAGGCACTGAGTAAGCGCGGAAAAACGGAACTGAGCAACAGACGCTGCGCACGGCCTTTATAGGCAGGATGACGTCGATGTCGATACGGCGGCTGTCGAGGGACATCGACTCGCGGATGTCGACGCGCAGCGCCCTCTAGAGAAAAATTTTCCGAGGCCAGCAAAGCTGGAAGGAGATATCTAAAATAAGGAATACGTCGGAGGACACACTCCCTTCGAATTATATTTATTTTGCCTTTAATGAAACAAACACCACTGAAGGGAATCTAGCAAACAAACACGTTAAACAGTTTCCTTTTTATAAGCAATTTACATGCATTACATGCAGGAGTGTTAAGTAGCTTGTTTCAGTTGAGTTCTCTAGAACGCTGTTTAAGATTCTAACATGTCCATTGATTGGTGGGAGGGGGGCGTTATTTGCAATTATTAAGTACATCCTGAAGAATCTCACAGGATTCTCCCCAGAAACCTGGTCTGGACCCTCCTCATGTGGCCAGGGAAAGGCAGACCCTTCCTGATAAGGAGGGGGGTGAACTGCAGGAGAATCACAGGGGGGTGGAACCAGACCAAAAAGACTGTATGAACCCCTTTTTTTAAACTTTCCCGGTAATCCCACCCTTTTGATGGCTTTTTTGACAAACTAAAGAAGTGGAAAAACACAACTTTGATGAAACAAACTACATGTCCCAGAATCCCATTGGGATTCAGACAAGGAAGACGGCTGAAGAGGCATGTAGATGTAGTAGTCAGGCAATCAGGCTTAATAGCCAATGCAAGGGTCAGGCAATTGAAACTAATGAATCACACCTGAAGCCAATTGCCAAACCTGTGAGGCATAAAAGGCCCCAGATGGAAAGGACAGAAGGAAGGAGCTGGTGCAGGAGTTGGAAGGCTGGCAGTAGTAGTAGAGGAGAAGCACAAGGCTGGCAATTCACAAGGAAGTGGGAACACAGAAGGGACCCCGGAACGTGGAGACAGCAGAATTCACCTGCAAATACTTAGCGGTTCTGTTGTCTCAAAAGCTATAGTGCCTTGGCTGTACAGAGGAAGACGTTCTGAGGGTAATGTTTTCCCCATGCGCACCAAGTTACCGTGATTGCAGAGCTGTGACTGTGCTGGAGCCCGAGGCCTGAAGGTGAAGGCAAGCCGAGGGACTGAGGGGTGAAGGAGGCTACCAATTAGTGTGGCCGGGTCAGAGACACCCGTGCTGAAGAAGGGTGTGGTTCCGCAGTGTGCCCAAAGCAATAGTGGAAGTCGGGGATGCGAAGCAACCCGCAACCGCAGTGTTCCTCAAGCCGGTGAGTGAAGCTCAGTGATCAGGTTAACCCAGCAAGCCTTGCTGGTAACTGTATCCAGCTCTAAAGCAACTGCTGTATGCTGGAAAGTGAGCAAAAACTGTTTGTTGTTCTGAAATCGCTTCATAACAATGGAAAAGTAGCCTGTGCACTAATAGTGAAAGCCGTAGTGTTTGTGTACAAAATAAAGAACATTTAATCCATTGTTCAACACTTGTTCCTATTGCCGGAGTGGTTGTGTGTCCTTAATGAAAAAAGGAACTCTGGTTAAAGACATTCTGAAAACTTAATATTGGCTTCTAAAAGAATTACAAAGGAATAAAGGAAGGTAGCGTGTGGCCAATTGTGTTTCCCGGGAGAAGTCAGAGATCATCTCTGTGAGATTGTATGGGAATACAATTACTTACAAACCTTTAAGGTAACAGATCTATCCCAAAGAGTGGTTGTGTGTGCCTAATTATGTTTTTCCTTTGAAGACTGAACCTTGTAGTATCCTGAACGATCATTCTTTATTACCAGAAGTTGTTATACTGACGAGAACAAGCATTACCCCAAGCCAAGAGGCTCACCCTTTCCGTAGTAAAACAAACCCTGTTTAAACTCGTACACCTCCTCTGAAGTTGTTATTGGTCCAGTAGTCCCTGGTACAAGTGTGGCATTGCTGTCTGAAGCTGAAAGAGTGACATTACAGCTTCTGGACAGTTATTTGAACAAAGGTGGTACGAGTGAAGCTGGGGAAGGGAACTGGGTGCTTGTAGAAATAGATGAAGGAAGTAACCTGTAATGCAAAAGACTGAAGAAGCTGAGAGGAAGTCTTCTTGGCCATAGACAGTTTATCCTTTGTGGCAGTTAGACAGATAGCAGACGCAAAGAGGCTTCCCCTTTTCTTGGAACTTCTAGAAAGGAAGCGTTCCTTGCCTACTTGTAGAGGTCGAAGTGCCTTGGCTTTATATGCCTAACAAATCTGAAATATAAAACTGAAGTAGTACCTGAACTGTGGTGGCGTAAAACTGTCAGTGGATGTTGCATTGAAGTTGTTTGGAGTAGTGGATTACTATGAGACAAAGATGACGGTTCAGACAGTAGCATTAATAGAAGGTGGTTGTCATTGTCAAGAGGAAAGCAGCAACCCAAAGAGAAGCATCCTTACAATTATACTGAATTTGCTGCAGAGGTCCTAATTAAGTGTTAAGTTGTAGAAGTCTATACATATTCTCTGAACTGTGGCAAATAATCTTGGCAAGATGAGATCCAGGATTACCATTGGTGCTGTTTTCTTGGTTGGATTTTCTTGGTTGGAATTGGAAGGGGATCTTTTCAACGGAAACCAGAGAATTGTTACCAGTGGATTTTTGTTTAACTTTTGTTTGACTTGGAACTAATAAGAACTGGTTCAAGACTTTTCTTTTCGGTTGAACTTTTTGAAATGGACTTTAAAACTCCGGGGAAGGGGTTTTCCAGGACAGGTGAAGGTTATCCAGATATAGTTCAATTCTTGTTTAATATCTTATGTTGTTTTATTATTTGTTTTGAATGTTTTGTTGTTTAGTGTGAGGGCCAGTTTACCCATGTTAGGAGTTGTACCCTTAGCCTTAAGACTAGGTAGGGGCTTCCCTGATAGGCAAGCAAGGCTTATTTTGCAAACGTTTACTTTAATAAAATGTTGAATCTTAAAAATATTACAAGCAGTTGTTTGCCTCACATTTCTGACCCCTCACAACATTTAGATAGTGTCACGCTCACCTGGGTCTCTGCGGGAGCAATGGATCCCTCCGATCTCTTCCTTACGTTACCCCTGAGCTGGAAAGCTGACCTGCCAAGAGAATGGGTGTTTTAGTGGGTTTTCTGTGAGGAAGGTGCTTCAACCCTCCCTCTGCCCTCCCTGTGTCCCAAATGCAGTGTATACTCTTATTCTGGGCGTGGCACACCTTTTGATTTAGTGTAGCGCGCTCTCTATCCTACATCTGCAGGGGCGCAGTAGTCTGGGGGTCTGGTGCTAGTTGCTTCACTAGATTCAGGTTGAGGGTGTCCTTCCGATGTAACACACTCTTTTCAGTATTTGCCCAGTTACTGCACTGGGAATTGTTCATAGGTTCTATGCACAGGCTTGATTCCTGAAGACCACGTAGCAGGAGCAGCTGCAGGTAAATTCAACTGTAAGTGGAAGGTAAGTTCTATGATGGCCAGTTACTTCACTGGCTATGTGTGCGTAGCGTTAATGAAAGTTCTTTGTCTTTGCAGGTCTCAGAATGGAGCAGCTACTGGATGCGGTCGCGGTGAGGAGAACTCCGCTCAGCTCGGACACGGAGGTAAGTTAGAATGGATGCATCTTTGGTTGTGCGGGAGACAGAAGCATTAGTAGCATGCGTGTGCTTACTGATTCTAACTTGTTCCTTTTTGTTTGCAGGCTGGGTCCGGAGCATTGGTGTGACGCGCAGATGAAAAGCTTGCTTGATCGTGAATAACAGACGGGTGAGGAATCCACTGGAGGTTCGGGCTGCGGTGAAGTGGAAAACAGGTAAGGATCCGATGGAAGTCCAGGCTGCAGTGAAGCGGGAGACAGTTAAGGACCAATGGAAGTCCGGGCTGCAGGGAAGCGGGAAACAGGTATGGACCAGTTGAAGTCCGGGCTTCGGGGAACGTGTGCTCAAGGCTACAGAGTGCACACAAAGCACGGGCTAGTCCTTGGGCATGGCTTACATAGGCAGCCACGCCCAGACACTAGAGGGTGCTACACAGTTCCACACAGTTCCTGGATATTACACCAACATCCATGTTGGAGGTGCAGGAAGTAGCTGGATAATAAAAGCTATGCTAAAACAAGGCTATGTGAGTGAAGTGCGCTCTATGATTGCCCCAGTGAGTGTTTTGCTTGCCAGGCCTTTACCCATTTAGCCCCCATTTGTGTTTTCCACCTTCCCCCATGCGTTTGTGCTAGCGAGGAGTGGGCGCCTATACTGATTCCCATGACAGTTAGGCAGGTATGTTCTGATTTAATTTGGCTTCTATAAAATGACAATATTACCCTGAGCCCTCATACACTGTTCAGCGCATGGTGGATGCATGCGCAGGATACCTGAAATGATACGTGTGCTTTAAAAGCGGACTTTCATAATAATGCTGTTTTGACCATTGTTATTTGAATGTAATAGATGCATAACTTTTTTTTGTTTCAATTGATTTATTGACTTCTATTTTATTAATGAATAGACCCTTCTGTGCCACCCTGTGTGTTTCTTGTCCCGAAAAGGGAGGTTGGCTGTAGGGAATCAATATTGTTAAATTGGCGGTCCAGGGTTCATAAAGATAACTTTATTCAATAAAGGAAAATTATGCATGCCTGATTTGGGCTTGGTGGAAATATTAGATATCTTCCGATTAAAACACCCTACAAAACCCACACTAATGGATCAGTTGGCAGTGGCATAGGCAATATTGGACATTAGAAAGGCGGATATTATGCAACTGGTAGGAGTTGGAAGAAATTCAGGAGGATCTGTGGATCTTTGTCTCCATACTGAAAGTAAAAAGTAATGACAGAAAATATGACAGATGTTCGAATGGATTTCTAAACTCTGCCTTGGTGGACAGATGTTTAGGAGGCCACCCTTGTTAGAGTAACAGGGGACACTTATGGGAAGATAGCCAGACCAATTCACTGTAGCTTGGAGAGCAGTCAAGGCTAAATCTCAGGATGTGTGAGGGTAATCACGGGTTTCTCCAATGAGCACACACAGTGGAACACCAAGAATTACAATTACACAGTAGTATACAAAAATACACTATTTATTATAGGCCCAATAACAACACTATGAATAATGAAATGCACCAATAATAGACCACACAAGCAACACACTATGTAATATATAAACACTCACTGGAGTCAGTGCGATGAAAGTTAATAACTCCACCAATACCTGCAAAGGAAAAGGGTGAATGACTGTTACAGCACCAACAGTCTTCAGAGATGGTAACCTTAACTTTATAAATCCAGTCCTTAGATGAATGGAGCTTTGTGCTCAATGTTCAATGCACATATAAAAGCGCACAGTCGTGCGTAAAGTTCACAAGTACATCAGAGAGAGCAAGAAAAGATTAAGAGAATAATTCTGAAGGGGTGAAACGGATTCCAAGAGTCAGGATATGATCTGCTACGGTGAACAAAGCTGTTCATGACTTTCAGAGGGCCTTAGGCAGGGTACACTACCCAAGCCAACAGGAAGACTGAAAAATAACCTTTGGAGCATACATATGTTTGGATGAACAAAGGACCACTGGTAAGTGACTTTACAACTCAACACCCTAAGCTCGGTTTTAGTCTACACTTGGCAGGTGGTCTCCAGAGGATCGATTCTCCCCCCCTCTGTTCGGCTTCCATTTGCACATGGTGCGGATACATGTCCGGTATGGGACAGGAGATGTAACTCTTGATTCGGGTAAAGAATGAAGAAAACACTGATGCAGCAGGTTTCAGGGCACTGGAAAGAATGCAGGAAAACCGGTATCCACAGATTTCATTAAAAGGAAAAAAAGAATGGTACATTTGTTCGAATTTCAGCTGTATTAAAAAAAACAGCCGAAAATTTCGAATACATTTACCATTCGGTGCCTTTATTGTTAATAAAGGGGGCGGGGTGCCCCCGCACACTTGTTCACTATAAAGGCAGTGGGGTATAATAAAGATAGGGGGAAAAAAAGGAACCTGCGGTGCTGGTTCCCATGCACGGAAGTGCCGGTAACCGGCGTCGCAGAGAGATGCAGGAGACAGCGGCACACAAGGAGGTGTGCCGCTCACAGGTAAGTGAGGATGTGGGAGGAAGCGGGTTATCAGAAATGTCGGGGGGAGTGAAAACCAAAAGTAATTTTCGCTCAAATGACTTTGGTTTTTTTCTTCCTCAAACATTTCTAGTTCGATTAATTTACAGTAATTTGAGAAAACCACCTCAGTGACAGTTACTGTCACAACAGTGACGCAGGGGGACCAAACTGTTGCGGTATGATGCAGCCTTCTATCTTGTGGCCCAAAGGTGCTGGGATGACAAAGTTCGGCAGAAGGGTGCTTTGTTGGGTAACCTGGGATTGCCCAAAGTCTCAGGTCGAAACGGCGACGCTCCTACAAGGCAACCTAGGATCGAGCTGGACAGTCCACTGGATGGCACAGGGACACATACTGGGCAGGCTCCCGGACAGGTGACGTCGAGAGTAATTGGTCCTACCACTCCTAGGGTGCGAAGCATCTTCACAGGACTTAACCGGGACAGCAACGGCCTTTGGTTGCAAGGCCTCTTCAAGTGCGTTTCAGGATCATCCTTTGTTCTGCTTGGCTCCTCAAAATACTTGGTTCCTTCTTCACATCTGTTCTGATCTGCTGGAATGAATGCAGGACCCCTCCTCTTATCCACAGTCAGGTGAGTGCTTGCACCCAGCCCACCAATGGCAAGATCTGCTCCATGGATGCACACCAGCGGTGGTCCAATCAGGGACCACTGGGGTTCTCATTTTCTCATGCACACCAGACACTCTGGCACCAGTAGTGTGGATAGGGACCAGACAGTCCCAACCCACTTCCTGGGTGCCCACACACGTGACCTGCAGGGGCCGGGGAAAGAAGCAGCTTTCGCAGGAAACTGCAATCCCAAATAAGGGAATCCCGGGCCGGAAGGGCAGGGAAAGGTAAAGCAACAAAATGGTCAAAGGAACAGACAAAAGGCCTTGTAGCACAGCCATGATAGACACCAGACACAGTCAGGAGCCAGGCATAGTAAGGCTCGTTAAACAGTTATACAAAAATACAAGAAAAGGCTACTGCAGCCACCAGTTTGTTCGAAGGCACATTGTGCACCAAAAATTCCTTAAGAGGGTGTCTAGGGCCATAAAACACAAAGACCTCCATTGCGCTGTACAGTAAAGTACTTTGCGCAATGATAAAACATTATCAACAAATAGCAACTAAGTCGAAAGACTAAGAAACAATGTTTTTCAGTACCGACAGCTTAAAGGACGTGTCAGTTTTCCCATAACAATGAGCTGAAGTCCAGTGGAGTGCAGCTGAAGGCTGTGCGTCACTGTTAAAAGTCAGGTCAGGATACAGAAACAAATGCAAAAAGAGGGGTTCATGGACTATGGAGGAAAAGTTGCTTCTAGAGAAATCTTTTCTCATAGACAAAGCCGAAATCAACCAACAAGCAAACATTAAACCAAGATATTTGGATCTACTGGCAACTCAGATTGCCTCCTAGGCAGAGTCAATGCTGCTGTCCCTTACTGCATCTCGCATGTGGAGCATCCAACAGGCGACAGCTAACCAAGTCTCCTTTTCTGGGATACATACTTTCACCAGAACCGTTTTGACTTATTCACATGTTGTTTGAGACCCCAATGAACCTATGTGCCACCAGACAACCTTCCCAGTCTTCTGTTCCAGAGTCCAGGCAACAAGTCATGGGGTGTGGCTCCCTTATCGCTCAACAGCTTTTGGGTCTCCTCCATGCCTTAATGTTGCTGTTGAGGATCCGCAAGCAGAGTTGTTTTTTGTCTTCTTCTCAATAGTCCAGATGGCCATGGATTCCCCTAACCCTACAAGCAGTTGGCCTTGTCATAGATCTACTGGTCATGTCCTCTCCCAATCAGGAATCCAGAAGTGTCTTCTGTAACCCTGTCTCGTTTATAACGAATGGTTAGAAAGTTCAAAAGAGAGGGCTGTCTGCACTAGTGTTATCGGACAGTGTGGCGGTAGCTGCTTAAGTCTAGAAGACAATGTTATGCTCACAACTGGGGTTCCTTCCAGCAATGGTGCAAGGCCCATAGTGTGCATCCTACTACATGTACTACAAGGGTTCCAGGCTTATTGTTCGAGGGCTTTCAGAAAGGGCTAGCAGTGGCTACCCAGAGAAGTGGAATTCCTCACAACAGAAACCCCCAGACATCCCCTCTTCTGTTCCCTTTTAACTCCTTCTCTGGGTCCCATTGTATGTCCCTCTCTACTGTTCCGAGCTTTAAGGCACCCTCGGACAGCATAAGCCCTAAATAAGCAACATGCAATGGCACACTCACATGGGAGTAGTAATTCAAAAAGGCACTGTCACACCTTCGTGGGAATAGGATGACACACAAGCAAGGGTTTTGGTTCAACACAACTTTATTTAAAACTATATTTCTCTTGTGGAAAAGGATACTCGAAGTGGAGGCATCTTCAAAATCTGCCGGGTTTATTTTCCTCCCAAAATTAGGTATGACAGTGTCACAAGGGTCCTCTTCGCTCCTATGTTTTAACTATGTATGCTTAGGATTTTAAGATCCAAGTCCTGTATTTTCCTCAAAACAGGGAACAGTCTATACACGTACAGACATCTGATCACACATGCATAACAACTTCTGCCTCGGAAACTCCTTCACCGTCTTGTTGCTCCTGCAAAATGTTTCCCTTCACACAGTTCTTATCATAGGAGTGGATTAAAGTTTATTGGCTCTGGAATCACTGTATTTTAAAACGTGGCGTTGTGATGTTCGTAACGTTCTCTTAACATATCTCTAACAACTTCTCCACAAGCATATACTCAAACCAATTCTCAAACAGCAAAGAAGTCTCTTGCAGAGTGAGAAAGAGGGGCTGCAATTTCAACGATGTTGCCAACATAAGCCGCGCAAAGTGTCAGTTTAGCTTCGTGTGCTGGCAAGAGCTGCTTCTCCTTAATGGACTCCGGCCCCTCCCCTCTCGAGTCCTTCAGTTACCAGCTCATTGACACGTTGAGCTACTGATCTGGTGCTGTCAGCATACACGTTTCCTTAGCGCTGATAGGCCCCCACCTTTTAAGAACTCCTCACTTCGATACTCTGTCTCCCTCTCTCCGCTGACGAGGACGTCCCAACGTCTTTCTCCTCGTATTAGCCAGCCTCTCCTACGTGGACTTCGTTCTGCTCGCGGTACTCCTTCTGCTTCACAGCCAGACTCTGGATTGTGGAGCGGGCAGTCTTTCTCTCCTTATCTAATATTTTTAACCAGTAAAAGCTTCAGCACAACGGCGCAACCTTTTCTTACTCTTTTTTTGCATTACGGTGGAGCTTTTTCTAATAAGCCCACTCGTAACAGACATTTTCTTCCTCCTCAGCTGGTATGGTTCCATAGCAACCAAAACACAGAAAACCCATTAAAGAACCTGGTGAAAGCTGGTATTAGTGATGAATGAAGATCTCCATGACACCAATAAGTCCCGCCCCCTCTTAAACATAGCCTTTCATCGCCTGTCTAACCTGAAGGTTGTTTCTAAAAGCTCTCCCTTTGGCCATAGTTCCTTCACAATATTCAGACTCTTCACAGGCACTCACAGAAACTCACTACAAGCACATAAAAAGGAGGTTAACAGGAGTGCACAGAAGCTAGTACTCAATGATTACACACAAAGAAATAGGTGCACACAGTGCTCCAGATAAGATTTTGAGGTGGGAGTATTTTACTCCCTATTTTTAAACTGAGAGTAAGTGTGATTTTAGGAGAGTAAAAATTACTTTTCTCCTTTGCAAGAGAGTAAAATGTATGTGACATTGAGCCAACATGTGCAAATACTATATGGAAATCATAACTATGCAGTTGTCGTGAAGCCAAGGGGACTCGGGCGCAAAACACAATGTAAAATAATTGCTGGCATAGTTGGGGAAGGGCTAATGAGTAGGTGTCATCTCTGCCCTTTATGTAGATGTACTTGGTGTGGCAGCAGGACCCTTTCCAAGAACAGAAACCCAAAGAAACGACATGTCCCAGCAGCCCTGGGGACGACAACTACAGCCCCAGCAGCCCGGACTCTGTTTAAGAGGAAATCAGGCACACGGGCCTGCAAACAACATGGGAGACGCCCAAGCCAACACCCGACAACACTGCGCATGCGCGAGGAGGCTACCGTGCATGCGCAAACCCTGAACGCTTGTTCGCGCTCGAGAATTCATCCGAGAGGACGCACCGTACGGAGTTCCAGCAGAAGTCACACGCGGGGCCTGCCCTCGCTCCAAGAACAACGCCTTCTGGGCCCGCGTTGCTTAAGATAAGTGGCAGTTGCTTTTCTACTTAGCAGAACATACTTACCCTGTAAACTAACTTTGGGAAGACACCCGTTGACAAATTTGACGGCCGCAAGCTCGGGGCCGCATTGGGAATCGGCATACTAACTCTGATGCATGCTACGATTCGCTCGCCTGTTGCGGGCATTTAGAGCTTTGAAAAAACACCCACAGCTCGAGTTCGGGGCCACATTGGGAATCAGCATACTAACTCTGATGCATGCTATGATTCGCTCGCCTGTTGCGGGCGTTTAGTGCCTTGAAAAAACACCCACAGCACATAGGAGAACCGCACTAACAGTTTCCTTTTTTATCAGGAACTACTGATAACGGAACGCCAGCTGTTCTCACAGACAGCCCAGCCAGCCGCCGGAGCATGAACTAGAAAGCCAGAGCTAAGTGCTTCTCATTTTATGTTTATGTACTGCAACGCATTTCTTGTCTAGGTTACTTGCCACAGTCCAGCAAAGCACTCATTGACAATTTTGAGAAGCCCTTCTTGGGCAGAATGTTTGTGCATGTGTAATTTACTATAGTGTTCTTGTTTTCTGCAATCTCACAGTTGGGTGCTACTCATTGCTGCTACTAACTGAGCGAGCTCTCAAATCAAAGAGGGGGTAACGCATGTATGAGATATGAATACATGTGAGAGTGAATGCAAGGGCTAAGATGAAAACAGAACCTTAGCAAGGCGCTGGACAACAGCCTTACTGAGAACAGAGCCAAGGAGCATGCCTACCCCTTAAACCCTCTACCTATCCAAAACTGCTTCCTAACCCTCAACCCGGTTTACCCACTTCCCCCAACCTATCCAATCCGTGGACCCTAACCCTCTTTTTCCCCGTGGGGGTCGCGGTGGCCTGCGTTCATCCTATCCAGGCGCCAAGACCACCAAGGGGAGGAAGGAGTTCTTGCTGCTTCTGCGTGGGACTGGATCGTGCCTCGAAAGCAGTAGCTTGCTGCATTGTGACAGAATACACCTTTCATTATTTCTCTAATGTCTGGCCATTTGATCTTTTGCTGTATATATTTAAATGTTGAAAACACAAAAACCTAGCCAATTACATAGTAAAGCAAGCATGAATTGTATTGTGTGTTCTGAGGTTCGATTGCAGAATTGTCTTTTGATGTTTAATGAAAGTCCTTGTTTCCTGGAGCCATTACTACCTAATGGTATGCCAATATTATGAAATAACAGTGCAAAGAGGCAAGGACTCCATGCTAAATTCTATATCTAATCTCATGGTCAAATGGCTATTTATATAGCGCTTTTGGCAAAGCGCTGTACACAGAACATATTTATCACAATTATCACCAAACTGAAGTCGGTACTCCTTTCTCAACCTTGAAAGGATGAAATAAATGCTGAGTTGGCATTGCCGGGATCGAACCTGGAACCTACAAATCCATACAGATCGCAGCAACGGTTGCTCAACCAGCTGAGCTATCTTATTGGCTAACATCCTTCAGAGGTCGGTTAACTGAGTATCAACTGAGGTATAATAATCACAGTGCCTAGATGTTGGACGAACCGTGTATGAAGGGTTTCTTAAGTTAAATACCTATCTTGATTATCACAGGGACAGGTTTTGCTGAGTTTCTATTTCAATTACAAATTGAACTTTCATTTGTTTGTTTTTTAACAGCGCTTGCACTTCCTGGAGAGTCAGGTTTTGGATGTTTAAATTGTAGTCTTGAAGATTTGAGAGGCTAGAACACCTGTGCTTGGTGTAATGACAATCACTCACCCTTCAACAAAGACTCTACTGCCACTGACCATTTATAGTAATGTACTCCATTGTCGGCAAGGTTGAATGGATGTAAACTAGACCGTGCATAGTCATCATTTTACACACTGTTTTTACAATTAGAGTTTAAATTAAATTAGAAGTGTAAAAATTATCTGCTTCTGCATGATTATGCACACAGCAGGGGAACTCTGAAAATAAAATTGTGCAATACTGGTTTGCTTTCACTGGAAAAAAGCATAATGTTACAAAATATGAATTCTCAATTGCAATTTAGTTTTCCATCTTATTAATTTTACAATCCTAGAATGATAGGAAAATAAATATGCACAGTGCTTCTGTTTGCTCAATGAGCAGCAACAGGGCAGAAGCTGAATGGAAATAAACCATAACTTTTACCAGTGTGCAGTTTCTTTTTTTGAAAGGTTTCAGAGAAATACATGTTTCAGAGGGGTTAATCTATGGCTTGCAATTACATCCATGTAGATAAAAATCAAAAGAAGCCGCCTGGTTTATGTCAAGTAACCTGACCTTTGCACTGCCCTCTGCTCTAAACTTCAGTGGCGTCGCCAAGAATCAAATTTAGGAGGGGCACAGAGGGGGCCAAAGACAAAAGTGGGGGGGGGGCACAGACAAAAGTAAGGGAAAGAACATGGTCACTGCTCGTCTTAGGTAGGGGGATGCAAGGGAGAGCACAGGGTTTCACAGGGGGGGGCCTGGCCCCCCCAAGCCCTCTCTTAGCGACGCCACTGCTAAACCTATGTGCAAATGTACACCGGAAAATAATAAAGCTGTCGTATTTACACATTTTCATGCGTAAAAAGGCCTCGTACACACCTTATCTGGAGGCCTGGATGCAGACATAATATTCTTCACAACAGGTAAAATCATAGGAACATGCACTCACAAAAAGCGCACACACACTCTGTGATGACATGAATACTGCTATGCAGGAGCACAGGGATGAGTCGTGCCTAAACCGCCTACTAAGCCCTCACTAATACAAAACCAGCAGTGATCCCAATCATAAAGGCGAAAAAGGCACAGCCCAATAGGTATACTGCCTTCACCGCTTATGGAAACATGGGCCGAGGGCAGACTAAATCTTCAGGAGTTCTGTGAGCGGATACAGATTCAACACAAGGAATAAAACAGTGGTACAAAAATAAAACAATGTCCCACCAAGTTTCTATGAAATTAGGCACATTAATAAAAACAAAGCAGTGCAATCAACTAATTAAAACACTAAGGACCCACCTCTGGTAAGAGTAACAAAGAGAATGCAGACTGTAGATATAAAAGGGCCCTTTGGGTTGGTAATCTGGGCGTTCAAGCAAAAGGATTTCAACGGCAATATTCAAGGATATGTTCTTGCAGGGATCGAAATTAAGATTGGCTAACCAGAAGCTAAAAGCTACTCCTGGGTAGCCAGCATTAACCAGTGACCAGGAGCTACCAGTGGGGAAGGAGGAGCAAGTACTCAGCGTTCCGCACATCTAACGTCCTCATAAGATGCAAACTTCATTTTGTCTGTAATTTATGACCACATACATATGCTTTTAGTTGTATAGCTGTGTCCTAATGTTTATTTTTAGATTATCCCAAATGGACAGGGTAATATTCATTCAGGTGTGTTTGTTTGGTATCAGCTGTCCTGGGGAGCCAAAAGTAGCTCCTGGTGGCCGTTGGTGTCAAACTAACCAGGATCTGCTTGGCTACAAGCAGGAGCTAAATAGCTCGCAGCTCCACGCAATTTCGAACCCTGCTCTTATAGAAAAAGGCAGAGGAGGAGCAGGGTTTTAAGTCACTTGATTGGAATGCACTACCAAAAGAGGTGAAGTGAGCATACATGTCGGGCTAGGCCTGCGTCTCCTTTGCGGTTTGTATATCACTACTGGATTGATAGTATTGTGGGGCCGAGCAGGCGGTTTAGCCACAAGTCATCCCTCTACTAGTACTAGTCATTTTGTCACATTTGTGTTCTGCAACTACCTACCCTAGAACATGCATATCAACACAGTGAGCTTCCTCAATAGGAACATAATGTGGGCCCTGCAGATATTATAAAATAAGGTTCGAGCTACCCCCTTGTTGTTAATTGATTATTTATTTATTTAAACTTGGAGCACTTGTGTTTATTTTCATGGGTATATGAATGGCCATAAAACACAGAATCGACTCTGTAATAATATTTCGCAGGGCTAAAACAGGTGACAGCAGTTGCTTATTGTCACGATGCCTGCCCCCAGACACCCGGAACAGGTCCATCTGTCCAGGGAGCAGGCACCCAAGAAGACAAAGGAATTCCCAAAACCCTCATATTGCCAACTTTAAACTATGCAGGTCATCCTGCAAAGAACTCATGTACTGGCCATCATGAGGCCATGAAGGGACTACTTTCCTTTAGGAACTATTTTGCTGCTTGGGTGTGATACTGGAACTTCTTATCTGGGAACTACTTTTTTGATGTTATTTAAACCACGCCCGAAGACCAGCACACGCTTCGCGTTATTCTGCATTTTAGCAGCGTAACGCTCTCCGTGTCTGCAGTCCAGCATCCAGTCTACAGCCACACCTGCTTGTGTCCAGAGCTGATCCAAGAGAAAAGGAAAGAAAAAGAGAAGGTTAGAACAACGAGATTTCCATTTGGTCATAATCTTTTCCTGAAACAGCCGCACCTGTGGATAAAGGAAAAAGACATCAAAATAAACCGCGTCGCATTGCCAGCTGCAGCGCCGCGCCATACTCGCGTGTCTTCGGAGCATTTCCATGACCCAGCGCAGCACCCGTTGAATCGCCACCTAAAACATCAGCGTCTGAAAAGACAAGAACAAACAAAAGGTGAGCGGGGTTTCGCCAAAGACATTCTTTTACTTACTGCAAGATACTTACTCAGAATTTTACCGCTCGATGCAGCGCTGGTCACCATCCTACGTGAGACATTTTCGGCAAGGCGCCGCAACTGCAAAGAAGATAGAGAACTATTGGTTAATTACATTTGGAACAATATTACTCGCTAGACAGTGCTTGGTACAAACTGACTTTTACCTAAGCGCTACCTTCATCCATTGAGGCGAACTTACTCCTTGGATCACGCTGCAAGGGAAAAGGTATGAAAGGAGCAAGATTGAATTAACAGACATTTGAACTCTAAAAGAACTATACATTCGGTTTACACACTACTTACCTCGGAGTCACTGTTGTCTGGAACTCTGCCAAATACCTTCGGATCAGTGAAGTAACTGAACTTCTACGCGCCCCTGCACTCCACGCAGGATGGAGAGTTCATCCTTCCAAACAATAAGGTGAGACTTTATGAAGGGGAATACTGGAAGTTTTCAGGGAAAATAGTGTTAGTGTAACCTCTCTACCACGGGTGGCTAATCCCCTTTACTGCTTTTTAGGAAAATATTCCTGCAGGCCAGGCAGACGAAACTGAGTGGGCAAGTGCAGTCGATCATCACTTCGCTACGAGTCACACTGGTGGAGACCGCAGCAGTCCAGCTTCGTTCTACGCCCCTGTGGAATCCAGGTGAGCGTAACACTTATCTAATTTGGAATGGTCGATATAAACTAGAAATGCGTGATCGATTACGAAAGGGTATATTGGGTCGAAAGGGTGGGGAGGGTCTAAAAATAACATTAATAAGTGAGCGCCTGTACTACAAGCAGGTCAGGTGCTGGAGTATTGGTCTAGTACCGCAGTAGTGGAATTTTGCCGTGCACACACATACTGGCCCTGATTACATAAAGCCAAACCGGACTCTGTTCACGATTGATCTCAGCATAATCATGGCCTCTGCTACCTATAGCACAAGTCCACCCACAGACAGAAACATGAGACTTAGGTCAAGACTACCCTGCATCTATGAACCCAAAAGAAATAAAATAAGTAACACCACTGTACTCCTCTCCACCTCCCACCACCTGGCCAAGCGAGCACAGGTAGCAAAAACAGACACTCCAATCTCAGTGCTGGACCACTCTCACGCAAAGAAGCATTCGAACCAAAATGGACACTTAATCAAACCTTCTCACAATCCTAACCCTAAGAGCTCTTTAACGCTAACAGGGTCACTTATCACGACGCCGAAATTGCGGGCATCCTAAACAACGATAGTCTGGGCCTACTCGCCATAACAGAGACCTGGCTCCATGAGGCTGCAGGACCTACCCTGATGATAGCCATTCCTGAAAGCTACCAGATCCTTAGGGTAGATAGACCCAATACCAAAGGCGGTGGCCTAGCCATCATCTCCAAAACCACCTTGCCCATTAGGCTTGCCACCTCTCCCTCATGTTCTTCCTGTGAAATACTCACAGCCGTACTGCTGTTATCTAATAACTGCATGTTGACCATCCATTTGATTTAAAGGCCCCCAGAACCAACAGGAACCTTCGAAGACAACCTCCCTAGCCTTATAGCGAACAACACTCAAAACCATCCCAAACCTTGCTGATAGGCGATTTCAATATTGGCCTCAATGACCCAGACAACAAACATGCCAGCTCATTTGCAGCTCTCCTTAATGATCACGGGCTTACCAAAAAAGTCCTCGCCCCTACCCTCATCAAAGGTAGAACCCTCAACTGGGTATCAGATCTCAACTGCAACATTGCCATTACCAACATTGTCCCACAACTCTCGACGGACCATGATCTAATAAACTTTACCGCCACACTTATCTCCTGAGCCCTAAAACTATCAATATGGTACCCCCCTCCCACCAGAAGTAAAAAAGATATTACTGCCGAAAACCTCATCCCTCTCCTCCTCCCGGCTATTAATAGCCTGGACAACAACACCAACCCAGACACCTTAGTAGACACCTTCAACAAAGCTATGACCACAGCACTAGACACCATCACACCAACCAAACTGCGCAGAGGTAAGCAGGAAGCATACCTGAATGCCTGGTTCACACCCCAATTTAAGGATTTACCACCCTTCAACACAAAATAACAATAAAAAAGGACTCTTTGCCCCTCTCTGATCAAAAATCACCACTGCCTGCCAAGCCCAATACTATCCCTCCCTTCAGCTTCAAAACAATCTCCATTATTGGCACATTCTCTACCTGAAACCGTCCAACTGCAAGGGCGACAGTTGCCCAGTGCAAATAATAAAGGACGCAGCTAGGGACCTAGCCCCTTTTATCTCGAAGCTTATAAATTCCTCTTTTAAATCAAATACAGTACCCACCAAGTTGAAAGAATCTTGGGTCCTACCCTTACTCAAAAAACAAACCCTTGATCCATCCATCCCAACCAATTACAGACCCATCACTACCGTGCCATTCCTTCCCAAAATCATTGACGAGTAGCCTACTTACAAATCCAGAACTACCTGGAAGCCAACCACCTGCTAGGCTCTCGGCAATCAAGTTTCCGCCCCCTCCATGGTACCGAAACAGCCCTGCTAGACCTCAAGACTAAAATTGAGGAGTTAAAGGATAGTGGTAAAACGGCTTTGCTACTTCTACAGGACCTGTCTGCAGCCTTCGACCGGTGGATCGTGCAGTTCTATGCAACCACCTCAGGCTCGCTGCCGATTTCACAGGGGAAGCCATAGCATGGGTCCAATCCTTTCTAGCTCAACCTCAGAGGGATCCTGTGTCTAACCAACTATGTATAACATTTTCACCAAGCCACTGTTTGACAAGTTGGACAGACTGGGCGTCACCTACACCAACTATGCAGATAACAACCAGATCCTAATACCCCTTTCGGGCAACTACGAAACGGACTTGGCTTTGGTGAATAAGATATACATCCTGATTCAGGCATGGATGGCGACCCACGGCCTCTGCCCGAATGACAATAAAACTGAGATACTGCTCCTCGGATCCGACACTAATCTAAAAAAACGACCCCCAAACTACGTATCCTTCAATATTGATAACAATAACATCAAAGTTATGCCTGTAGTAAAAACACTAGGATTCTATCTAGACTCCTCCCTCACCCTTAAAAAGCAAGTTAGCTCCCTCGCCTCCACAACAGTTTACACATGCAAATGAATCCTCGCTGCAAGACCATTCCTCTCTAGTGCCAGCTTTATCACCTTGGCTAACGCTCTAATCATTTCCATACTAGATTATTGTAACGCCCTGTACTCTGGAGCCAACAAATATGTCACTGACAAACTTCAACGACTTCAAAATAATGCCCTATGAGCAGCGATGAACGTCCCACCTAGAGACCACATCACTAAATTCAGGAAAGAGACCCATGGCTAAAAATAAAAGACCAAATCCTCCTAAAACCTATTTCTATCACATCCAAATCCCTAAACAATCTAGCTCCCTCGTACCTAGCGTAACAAATCTCCAGGAGGACCACGACCCGACCCACCTGATCTGCCAACTGATTCATGCTCGAAACCCCTCGATTTAAGCTGACCACGGCTGGAGGAACCAGTTTCCCAGTTAAAGCTGCACAATCTTGGAATACACTCCCAATTGACCTTAGACGGCCCCTACCCTATGCCAGATTTAGACACAATGCTCTCAACTGTCTCCGCACCAACAAGCAATAACCTTCTCGTCCCCTCATTGCCACTCTACCCCCACCCTCAACTTAGGCTATGCTTAGCCTTGGTCCTTGACTTGCACATTTGATCAGCTATATCTTGTATCATACACGTACTCACATATATATACCCACCCTAAATATAAGTAATGCCTAGCCTGGTCCTGATTTGCACCTTGATCAGCTATATCTTGTATTATATACTGTATTATATTGTATTGTATTATATTGTACTGACACGTATGTACCTGCCTGAAACTGGCACTGTAACTAAGCTTCGAGAATTCTTGTACTGTTGCGCCGTCTACCTAAGGGTGTGGCGCGCATTATCAAATAAACAAATACACATTCATGTTATTTGCATATAAAACGGGGATTTGCAAGCAGAATGGAAACCAAATCACCGTTTTACACGCAAATAATTCCATGAATCGGAGCCACTGTGTGTGCACTCAAGCATGCACGCGCCCACACTATACCAACACGTTCTGAGCGCACACGCATGGGCAGGTTATATGCTTCAAACGAAAAAAGGTAAGGGGGATGGCGTGGGAGGCGTGTGCGTGCGCGTGTGTATAAACAGACACAGTCTGTCGACCTCTCCATTTTTAACTCCACTTCGCTCTCTCCCTCCACCTAGGTGCATATAAACGTATGTACGAAATACACACATCGACCCAGAGAAAATCTGAGCACACAGTCTGGGCAAGCGCACAAACACGCCTACTCTCACACACAAGGTTATGCCCATATAGCACGTCCGCAATGGCGGCGGCGAGAGATAGACCAATGAATGCCTAACGTAGGCCAGCAGCCAATAGGAAGAGGAAGCGATGCAAAGAAAGAGGGGTGGGATTCTGAGCCTGAAAAATCAATGGGGCTCTGGTATCATGAAGCGCAGTCCCCAGACTCACTCTCTCTCTGCCTCCCTAATGGGCACCTACATTCTAACCCTTCATAACTCACCTCCCTTCAACCGCCGTCTACCTGTACCTCGAAGCACAGTAGAGAAAGAGGCATAGTAGGTATGCACGCAGAAATGCGACACATACGGAAATTTGACACAGGAAGACAGCATCACACAAAGACGAACGTGCGCAACTCACGGCGCACTGCAGAAAAATACGCACCCGCACCGAACAGGAGGCGAGTATACGTACTTGATGCTAGCCACGTGGATAAAGAGTTATGTGCAAAAAAACAGAAGAACAACCCGTGAACATATACATACAGAAGGAGGCGCAAACACTCGGACCCAGATTATTGTGTGAATCCACGTAGTGTGCGAGTGTATACCTATATGCACAAACTAGCGCGCCTTGCGTGCGCGCACACACGGAAACTGGTTGCAGAAAAAAGTCGTCCCGATGCGCCCTGCAAGGCTCTGCCTTAAATCACCCCAAATATTTCTAAGAGTGTGAGGGGGAGGGGACATGAGTCATAGCTAGCAACTGAACCTTTAAAGAGAGAAGAATCGGAATTAAGGAAGGGTGTGCGCGAGATGATAGAAGATTGTGAAAGAAGAGCACATGGAACGAATATGAAAGAAGAAACGAACGAACGAACGAGGGATAGAAAGCAAAGAGAAAAAGTCAAACGGACATAACGGTAAATGAAGGAGCAAGAAAGAAGAAAGATCGAACTGAGGTAGGCATGGAAACAGAGAAGGGGTGGAAGGGGGGGAATGAAGAAAGAACGCAAGAGGGAGGAATAAAGTAAGAGCGAAACGCCACGGGGTAGAGTGGAGGAAAAGATAAAGGCTGTTAAAAAGGAGGGGGTGGTGGGTGGAGGTTAAGAAAGCTATGTTGCAAGAAGGAACGGAAGGCGCATGGGAAAAATAAAGACTGAAGCGTAAATAATTCCTAAAACCTACAGCAATCCATGTCCTGTCGCAAAAGCTCCATCGCCCACTGTCTTGACCCCAGGCTACTGCATCGTCAAAGCACTGCTAAAGAACCCCCCCCCCCCCCCCCGCTCCCTTTGACAACAGCGCTACTACTAGAGCACCACGATCCCGACACTGCTTCTACGCCGCCTCGTCCAGCCGAGGCACTACACGGCTCTTACGATGCACGTTTTAAAGCTCTAACAAACCAGTTTGCTATCCGAGCCAGCTTGGCACCTTGCAGGAAAACACTCTCCGCCCGTTCCTCCCCCCTCACCACTGACTTGTTGACAGTGAGAAAGGTGAGCCGAGGACAGGCCCGCTGCTGAGGTCACAATGGTACAAATCACACAACAGCACTGAACAAAGTGAACTAGGGCCAATGCAGTGAAACACCTGCGCAAAACACCCCAGTTGGGGCGGGCATGGCAGGCAGAAGGAGGCCGGTGGGATGCGATACGGGGGTAGAGGATCAGGAAAGGAGTTCAGGCCAGGTGTGGTGTGACGTGCAGCATAGCAGGCAGTGCTGGCGGGAGGGTGTGGGAGAGGAACATATTATGAGGAAAGAGCTAGCTGCAGGCAGGCCCGAAGGGCGTCTAATAGTAAGGAATAAAGAGCAGGTAGGCCTACGGGGAGCTTAATTAGGAGAGGCGGGAATGAAGGCATGCCCGAGTGTGAGGGCACTGGTGCAAGCTCACCAAAATGTAGTGTTAGGTTAGCCGTAGGAGCCGGGTAACCGGAACAGCTCAGAACCAAGAAATCACACGTATGAATGTGACCGTGTGTCGTGCATGCAGACTACCCCCACCTCGCTCTCGCATGACCTGGTACAATGCGACCTCACCGTCCTAAATCAATGACCGTCAGGCAGGAGTACAAGGATGTATGTACAGGGCGGGTGGCGTCGGCAAAGAGTGTATGCTCGTGTTTCGGAGTTCGGTCCGTGTACGGATGTCTGTGCACGTGTCGTGGATTAGGGTTGTGTTTGGGTACACGTGTCTCCACTGTGCGTATTTGTCTCCTCCCCCTCTCTGTACACACACACACACGCGCGCGTGGGGAATCTTTCTTTGTGTGCCGTATTAATGGGTTGGAGATATCTGTATGGTATATGCATCATGGGTCTGTACGCCCGTGTGTGTATGGGATGTGTACGTTAATATTACCTCTGTGTGTGTATGTATATGGCATTGTGTGTATGGGCTGTATGTCTGAGATGGGTTAAAAGGCAGGTGTGGCAAGTGAACTGTATGTATTGGGTGTGTGGATGAGGTGTGCATATGTAGGTGTGTGTATTTGTTGCCTGGATGTGTGTGTTTGTATACAAGGATAGTGTGTGTGTGGAGGGTGGGGTGTGCCTGCCATGTATACGGTCAGTTAAAGGGTGTATGAAGTTGGGGTAGCATGATGTTGTTTCTGCGGTAGATGGGCATGTGTCTGTCTGTAATTGATGTGCGTGGCTGTGTGAACACACGTATCATGTTATTTTTGGTGTGCAGATGAGATGTGTGCTTGGGCTGTGTATATATGGTGTGTGCCTGAGTGGCATATGGGTACGTATATAGGTAGGTGTGGTGGTAAATGGGCATGGGGTGTGCATGTGTGTAAGATGTGTTTATGCAGTGCACTTGCTAAGAGTAGTGAGTTCGCCCTGGGGATGCACGCACTGACGCAACATCTAATTCAAGATTGCATGTTGGTGTGGAAGGTAGGGAGCAGAAACACACCTGCGCACTCACATTACGAGTTAGCCAATCAGACACCAGGCTATATTTCATCATTCCATTCAAGAATTCATGCAGACATGGCTTCTGCCCAGCAACCTGCATCTAACAGCCGCACAACGTTCGCTACTGCACGACCAACTGACTGCAGACAAGCGGTTCTGCGACCCACCGTATACATCTACCAAAGACGCAAACCTTTGGTTAAGATTATATTTTTGCATTGCACAAAAATGAAAAATTAAATTACGTGCTCCTATGGCAGCAGTTTCAGCCATCACTAGTGAGCTTCTTAATGATGCCCTTGCCGCAGTGGTGTGCCTAGACATCCTTACTAGTGAGAGTGGGGGCACAAATCAAAAGGGGACGGCAGGGTGGTGGCACATCAAGTAACGGTCAAGAACATATTTTAGCAAAATGATTTTACAAAATGCGACATTATGCAAGTTCAGAGTAGGTTTAGGACAATAAAAGGTTTGCATCAAGTTAATATATATACAACATAAAAAGTGAACTCACGTTCAACAGTTGTAAAAACACCCTAATAAAAATCCCAAAGACATTTAGGGGCACATTACACGTGTGTCGGTCTGGTAAAAATGCTAGTAATACCGTCTCTGGCACTTTTTACCGGACTGCACGCTCCGAGTTTGCTGGTATGGGCTCTCATCAAACGACAGACCTGACCTGCTGGTAGTTCAGGCCCCTACCGGCAAATAATTGCTGCAATCGCTAGCACCGGTACTACCAGGACTATAGGACTCCATGGAATGTGATCTTACCGCCGTTGCTGGCACCTGTAATATCCCGTTAATACCGGGATATCAGGCACCGGAAACGGTAAGGCAGGTTTGCCGGTAACCCACTGGAATGAAGATTACCCCTGCTAACTGTGCAGGGAGTTTTCATTCTCTTAAAGACTAGGAAGCGAGCATTATGCTTCAACATCTTTTATTTTACTCCTCAGCAGTTTCAACAAATATAACAACTTTGAAAAGTGTCCAACGGTAACTTTTCCTTTTTGAACTACAACTCCCACAGTCTCTGTAGTCCATGTCCACACAGCCCAGCCATGACCCACATCCTGTCCCTGGGCTCCTCCTCTCTTTTATGTGCTATGAACTGTCACTTGAACATCATAACTCTGCTTCACCAATGGTGCGAAAAACCCTTCCAACTGGGCAAATGAAGCGCCGAAAATTCCTTGACTGCTTGCCCGAATCGTGATGACTCCAGCCTCTCAATTATTCTTCTGCTCTTCCCCTAAGGAAACTACAATACATAATATCAGGGTGGCGTCCATGTACTGTTGTAAGTCATACACATCACATCATTAAACAATGCATGCTCAGGTGGGAAATTAATGCTCGCCTCCTAGTCTTTAATATAATTAATACTCCCTGCGAAGGTAGCAGGGGTTATCTTCATTCTATGACAAGACTGTAGGTGAGCATTATGCTTGTTCAAAGCTTCTCCAACACAGTCCCAGCTAGACTATCCTTTGGCTTAAAGTAAAACTCCCTAAACGTACGATCACTAGCCCAATCTGCGGCTAACAATCTTTCGTAATGACACTCCTGCCGTAAGGGCCTTGGAAGCCATAGCACCCCTCACAGAGTGCGCTCCGTACTTTCCTCAGATCAATACCCGCTACCTGCATCACTTCCTTGACCCATCTCGCAATGGTAGCCGTGGACACTGCGTAAAAAGGCTTCCTACGCGCTATCAGCAATTGGGTAGTGCTTGCTGCCCTGCTCTCCGCTGTCCTATTGTCATATTCCTTAATGCACCTTGCGACGCACCACTTAGGACTGCTTGGAAAATAAGGGTAATGCTGACGAAGTCCCTGTCTTAGTCCTTTTGCCAATTGTAAAGGTCACCTCTTCCGGTCCGAAGGATCTCCTATTAATCTCTAATGCTTTGACGTCGGATACGCGCTTACAGGATACTAGACATAATAGCATTGCTAGTTTGCCTGTTAATTGCTTAAGGGACAAGTATCTGTCTACTGGTCAGCTCTCCAGCAGGCGCAGTACCACTGTCACGTCCCTTAACTTGTCATACCTAGGTTCCGAGGGCACTTTAAACTTGGCTCCTCTGATGAGCCTCACTGCTGCCGGGTGTTTACCTGCTGGAACTCCTTCAATTGGCAGATGCCCTGCCGAAATCCCTGATCTGTATACACCTATGGTGCGAAATGCTCTTCCGTCCTGCAATAACTGAGCTAAGAAATTCAATATCACCACTACAGGGGCTGAAATCGGATGAAGACTTCTCCCTTTGCACCAACTTGTCCACTTGGCCCAAGCCGCGTCATAGCTCCTCCTAGTGGATGGCGTCCGGGATTCTGGGATAAGCTCTGCAGCTTGCACCGAAATGCCTGGCAGCACCCAAGGTCTCCTGATAACCTGCACGCGATGAGCGGGAGAGTCCCTCTCACTCTCAGAGGATGATACGACCCAACTGGGTCCGTGAGCAAAGCTCTCCATTGGGGAGCGCTCTCGGCAGGTTTACTGCCAGTTCCATCAATGTCTGGAACCACACCTGTGACTTCCATAGCGGCGCTACTAAAATTAATTCTGCTTTCTCCCTCGACACTTCGCTAGAACTCTGCTCAGCATCATTAAAGGGGGGGAAACATAGGGCAGGCCGCCCGACCATTCCTGCATAAATGCATCCATCTCTCGCGCATCTGGGTCTAGCCGCCAGCTGAAGTAATCGACTGTTTGCACATTGAGGCGGACGCAAAGATGTCCATGTGCACCGGACCCCACCTTTGAACCAGGATCTGAAACACTGGGGGGTCCAACCTCCAGTCACTGGAGTCCGTCAGGTGCCGAGAGTTCCAGTCGGCCACTACGTTCAGTGCCCCAGGCAGATACCCCACCGTCACTGACGTCCCTGTCTGGAGGCAGAAATGCCAAAAATCCTTCGCCAGTTTGGCTTGCATTCTGGACTTTGTTCCTCCTAGGTGATTTATGTAGTGGACTGCTGAGATGTTGTCCATCTTCAACAGCACGCACGACTTCACTTTCCTTCTCGTGAAAGCTTTGATTGCAAATGATCCTGCCAGAAGCCCTAGGCAGTTTATAAGCAGCCGAAGCTCCTCTTCACTCCACTTGCCGCCAGTCTGCAGCTCTCTGCATCTTTCTCCCCAACCTAGTAGACGGACGTCTGATTCTATGTTCAGGTCTGGCCGGTCTCCGAAGATGGCACGCCCATCCAGGCGTCCATATTCTTCAACCACCATTCCAGTTCGGTTATGGATTCCGGATCCAACGGCACTTGTTGATGATACCTCAAACCTTGCTGCAAGTGTCAGATTTTCAGTAGTGCTCGATAGTGCAAAGGTCCTGGAAATTTGGCCTGAATGGAGGCTGCTAATAGACCTACGATTCTCCCTAGGACTCTGAGGGTGATCACCTGCTTCTGCAGGCATCCTCCGATCTTCTTTTTTATATCTTGTATCTTCCGGGCTGGAAGCTCCAGAGTAGCTTTCTTGGTATCTAGGACACATCCTAGAAAATCCAACCTCTGTGCTGGGGTGGTACTGACTTTTCCACGTTCACTAGAAATCCCAGAGACAAGAGCAGGTCTTGCACCCATCTTGTCTGGTAAACAAAGGCGTCTCGGTCCTCCGCTAAGAGTAACAGGTCGTCAAGATATATGATCAACCTTAATCCCTTTTGTCGGATTGCCGTCCCTACTGGCTTAATCAGCTTTGTGAACACCCAGGGTGCTGACGCAAGACCAAAGGGCATCGTCTTGAATCGCCAAAGCTGCTTGTTCCAGCGAAAAGCTAGAAACGATCTGTAGCTCTCCTACACTGGCACGGTCAGGTAGGCATCCTTCAAGTCCAGCCTCGTCAGCCAGTCTCCCTCTCTCAGGGAGTCTCTGAGCTGATGTATGCCTTCCATTTTGAAATACTGGTATACGATCCATCCGTTCAATCCCTTCAGATTTATGACCGGTCTTACTTTCTCCTTTCTGTGCACTAAGAACATGTTGCTTACGAAATCGGACGCATTGTGCACCTCTCTATGGCGTCTTTCTGCACCAGCTGAAATAGCTCACAATCCTGACACTTCTGCTCTGCACGCACTAGTCGTTGCTGGTGAGGCCAGCTCTCCTACACTGGCTGTTCTATAAACTCCAGCTGCAGCCCTCTTACGGTTTGCAATATCCAAGCATCGCCGGAAAGCGCGCGCCAATTTTCCCAAAACATACCAGTCCTCCCTCCCACTGGAGGGTACCATACTGTGCTTACCTGGTGTAAAGCCTTGACCTCGCCCGGATCCTCTTCCTCTGCGTCCCCTGGGGCTACAACCCCTAGCTGGGAAGAAGGTATCCTGTTGTCTGTTTTCCCAGTACTGGGCTCTGGGATTGGCGGGGTCTGCTCCCTCCTTGATTCCGACCGGCTGCACGACCCCTGAAGCGGCCGGTCCCGGCAAAAACTCTATTCTGGAAGATTTTCCTGATGGAGGATTGCGCCTTTGTAGTGTAGGTGCTGTAGAATCGGCCCATTTCCTTTCCAAAAGTCTCTCCAAACAGAAGGCCTTGCGCTGCCTTGCCTGCTTCATATGATGCGAGGTCACTGAGCATCAGATCTATCTTGAGCAGTAAACCTCTCCTCTCCGAGGCATTGGCGCAGTTGGCGTTTCCTAGAAGCTAGGCTGCACTTTGCGCCCAACCTGTTAAGGCCTCGGCATCTACTTCCACTCCGGTATCCTTCGCTCTCTCCGCCAGATCCATGATCTTCACAAGAGGCCCTGCCAGATCTAATACCTTCTCCTGGCAGCTCCACCATGATCTGTCAATGCCCTGGCATGGGTCCTTACTGGTTTTGGACATAAACGTTAGCATCTTAGGATCCAGTTCGGGTGTCTCTGCTACCTTCCCTGGAAGGTCTGGTAGTGGACATTCTGCTCACAGGCGTCGTCCAACCTCTTTGTCGATCGCCTTTCTCAAGTCTCATCGTCATGTACTGCGCAACTCTGGGAGATGGTTGCCAGTCCGATGATCTTGGGTTCCAGATACTGTGCGGATCGAACATGTCTTCCTGGCCCTCTTCGAGGTGCTTTTGTTAGCGGGCTCTGTTCCCCGCGCTGGGCTTTGCTCAGTCCTCCTCTACTACTTCTTCTTCCTCTTGAGAGGAAAGATCTCCTCCTGTCGGCTCTTCTTCCGTGCCTGGGTCATCCTCTCCCTGGGTCATCCTCTCCACCATATCCTTCCCCTGGAGTGGGGGTTGTGAGGTCTAGCACTGCCTGACGCCACAAACCTGCCTCTGAGCTCTGCGAATGCGTCGGCAACCTCCGGGTCTTTTCTTTCACCTCATCTGATGAGCCCTGGGGGGTCGCAAGAGGATTTCCTCTTCCAGGTCTTGTTACTGCCCTTAGACCCTGTTTCAAATGGTTCTGTGGGTGTGCACTCGTCTCTATGGTGCTTTCTTTGGGCTGGTTCAATATAGCTTCTAGCATCTCCAGCTTCTCTTGCAGGGGTTTAACTCCCTGACCCACAGCATCGACAATCGAGTTTTCTAGCACCTCCTTAAAGCTGGCAGCGAGGTCTAGAGGCTGCTCTTCCTCGCTCCATTCGAATTCCGACATCTCCTGCAGTGTGCTGAGTGCCTGTTACCTGATACAGGTGTCTTAGCATGCCCACAGCGCTTCTTGGTCCTGTTTTCTCTTTAATTATTCTTCTTATTTATTTATTTTTTAAATTTCTTTTTTTTATTATTTGCACCACACTGATCAAGTTCTTAAAGCCTGTAATGTGTTCGATGAGTACAGGCTGCCTCCTTGGCGAGGCTTCGTATGCCTGTGAAGGCTTAACTCGTCTGGAAGGCTTTTTCCTCCTTCCGCAGACCGTGATCCGCTTCACAGCTGATCTAGCTGAGCCGCGCTGCACAATGGAAGCGTGCCTGCGTGTTCACTTCCGAATCTTATCTCTTCGGAGTTTACCGCCGGGCCCGGCTTATGCTTTTGTGTCGCATGCACGAATGCGACTTGGGAGCACTGAACGGGGCTGCGGCTCCACCTCCCCGATGGTGGGGGCTGGAGCGCACTGAGCACCTCTCGCCCTCGCGAGGCCTATCTCAGCTGTACGTTGAGCTCCGCAGGCTGAGCTGACAAACCCCAAGCGTGCCGGACACGGGGCTGCTCTGCCCACGGAGCAGAAATGCAGTACTCAACTGGTGAGCCGCGGCTCTTGGAGCGAGTCTCCCTGTCCACTGCGGCCGCTTGTTGCAAATAACGACGACGAGCCCTATCTTATGCGCGTAGATATTGTTCCCTGCGTAACAGCTTTAACTCACACGTACTACTGACGTGATGCTCCTACATAACATTCCTATCTCAGAAATTCCCAACTATACTTTTTAAAACAGTAATGTACATCCATATATATGCAGAGGTGAGAAAATGAGTACTTATCTGCTTGAAGAGCAGTAAAAGAGGAGGAGGAGCCCAGGGACAGGATGTGTGTCATGGCTGGGCTTTGTGGACATGGACTACAGAGACTGTGGGAGTTGTAGTTCAACAAGGAAAAGTTACAGTTGAACACTTTTCAAAGTTGTTATATTTGTTGAAACTGCTGAGGAGTAGTAACAGAAGAAGTTGAAGCACAATGCTCGCCTCCAGTCTTGTCATAGAATTACCGGTGGGTTATTGGCAAACCCATAATGAGTCTGTTAGTCTTAAAAGTGTTTTACTGTGTTTTTTCGTTGAACACATCATTTGTTGCTCTAGCTTTGAAACAAATAATTTCTTCTGATATATGTTGTGATGCAAATGCACATTCCAGGCAGGCGAAGAGATTCAGACTGCGTAAAACCTATTAGCAGGCGGCCTAGTTCTAGCAGTTCTCGTTGTGCAGGGCAGAATGTGCATGCATCCATTTGTAGTTCGCTTTGACACATATTAGACCACCATATATTCACACAGAAAAAGCAACAAAGTATTCATGTTGCGGATGCTGAGTTAGGGGGATGTATTTTGCACTTAGCGGTAGTATATATTGTTATGTTTTAAGGGATGTACGAGTAGGTAACTGATATAGGTAGGCGTGTGAGATGGAGTCAGAGTAGTTGCGGTAAAGGCGAGGTCCGCCGACAAAGGTAGAAGGCGTTCGGCTATGTTGGACTTTAGGGCACATTAGAGAATGCGTTTTGTTGAAATGAGAAACTGGCCTAAGGTGGAGCTGTGGCTCTGTCCAGTTGATGCTGAGACAAGTCCCACTTTATTCTGAGTCTAGCTGCAGAGCTTGTGATGAACCCTGGGGAGTCCTCACTGATCACCAGCCTGAGATCTTCTCCCAGGTGGTCAGGGGACAGCAGCAGCTACGTGATCCTGACCCTGGTAGTATTATGAGGGAGGATCACACGGGAGGAGATGGTGGTAAGGGAGATCTGGTGATCCCATCGGGACAGACGCAGTATTCTTCCGTTCCATGTGAAGAAGACCCTATCATTCCCAAATTCCTGATGGCATGTTGTCTTATACAAATGCCTCCAGTTGTAAAACACTAAAACCCCTTCTTGCCAAACATTCCAAGCAGTATTGCCACAAGCCAATGAGTGTTAATGAAGGAATTGAAAGACAAAACTTGAAAAAGTCTCCATATATGGGATATCAATATGGGGAAAGTTGTAGCAAATGTTACCAAAAACAAATTAATACTATTCAAAAAGTTAAAAGGGTGAACTTATTAGATGCTTATGTGGGGAAAGTTGGAGCAAGTGATACTTTAAGTTAAGAGAGTACAGACACTAAAGGAATACAACTGTGCTAAATGGAAAGACATCAAGAACATTAGAAAAGAATCCCCGGTGAAGGAAGTACATCAGGCAATGAGCATTTGGGGAGAAGATACTGGCAGGGGAGTATACCAGGGGATCTGCAGACCAAAGAAAAGGGGAATCCTGGCAGGGGAGTATACCAGGAAATCCAGGTAAAAGAAACAGGGAATATTGACATTGTGGACAGTACCTGGCAGGAAAGTATACCAGGGAGGTAGCCTTAGGAAGTAGTTATTTGAAAGGGACACTTGCCATCCTTGAGAAAAACAAGTTACTTACCAATTTAACGTTCTTTCGACTGGATGTTCCTCCCACGTATTCCTCATCTTATGATAATTCGGTATCTCCAGCTTCGCTGCTTCAGAATTTATTATTTTTTTTCTCAGCAGAGGGCGCTGTGCTCGAGGTTGCGGCGTTGACTGTCCCTCAACTGACTCCGTACTCTGTCGATGTCACCGATGGTATAAATAGCTCGAGCCGCGCCCGTTGCTTCAGTTCTGTTTTTTCGATGAACTATAGGAGGAACACCCAGGTGTGCCTCATGACTGATGCACTCTTCGTGATAGGAAAGTGTAAGAAAACGTAAACTGTACTGCGGGGTAGGATGGGAGGGTCGATGAGGAATATGTGGGACGAACATCCAGTCGAAATAGCGTTACAGTTGGTAAGTAACTTGTTCTTCGAATGGATTGTGTCCTCCCACGTATTCCTCATCTTATGATAGACTCCCATAGCAGTGGCAATTTTGGAGGTGGGAGTACTAAATACTGTTTTCATGGATGGAGTGAAGGACCGCCTTGGCAAATAACCCCTCATTGGAGGAAGCAGTATCTAAACAGTAATGCTTGATGAAAGTATGCATTGATTTCCAAGTTGCAGCTGAACAAATGTCTGCTTCAGGAACTCCCCTCTTTAGACCCGCAGAAGTAGCCATTCCCTTTGTAGAATGGGCTCGAAGCCCATCTGGTGGGTCTTTTGCTGCCAATTTGTAGCATTCAATTATGGCCAGAATGATCCAGCGGGATATGGTCTGTTTTGTCACTGATAAACCCAGTTTATGACTGGTATAACCCACAAAAAGTTGGTCATCTTGGCATAATCTTGACATCCATGAAATGTAGAAACTAAGAGCCCTCTTGGGGTCTAGTCTATGTAGTCTCTCCTCTTCTTTGCCCAAATGAGGAGGAGGATAGAATGTTGGTAAAACTATTTTTTGTGACAAATGGAAGTAGGAAACTACTTTTGGTAAAAAGGAAGGTTTAACTTTAAGAACTACCTTGTCCTTATAAAAAGTAGTATATGGAGGTTTGCATGAGAGAGCCTGTAGTTCACTAACCCTGCGGGCTGATAAGGCTACAAGAAGAACAGTCTTTAATGTATGGATAGCGCAGCAAGATATCCCTTAATTGTTCCTATCTGGAGACCCAGATTGGCTAGATGTAATAGAAAATAAATCACTATTGGGGTGCCACATTGAAAAGGGTCCACATCCTTATCCTTGCACCAGTTACTGAACTTGTTCCAGCGACATCGGTACAAAGACTTTGTTGCTGGCCTTCTGGCCGAAAGCAAAATCTCCATTACGTCATCCGGAAGATCCCAATCCTTGTATCTCAACCTCTCAGAAACCATGCGTGAAGGTTGAGTGTCTTGACCTCTGGATGGAGAACTCGACCTTCCTCTTGCAAGAGAAGATCCTCTCTTTGCGGAAGACGTTTTGGAGGGCAGATGGACATGTCTTGAAGGTCCGGGTACCACATCCTCCTGGCCCAATCCGGGGCAATTAGGATCATGGTTTTCCTGAACTTTCTCAACCTCCTGATTAGTTGAGGAATCACGGGGACTGGGGGAAACGCGTACAGCAGTGGAAACTTCCACTCCACTACGAATGCGTCTCCCAGAGCTCCTTTTTGAGGAAATTCCCTTGAGCAGTACTGTTCGCACTTCCGGTTGATCGTGGTGGTGAACATATCCACTTGAGGGGTTCCCCAAAGGGCAAAGATCTCCAGAAGGACTTCCTGAGCTAGCTCCCACTCATGGGAGACTGTGCTCTGCCTGCTCAGAGCATCTGCCGCCGTGTTCTGCTCTCCGGCTAGCTGAATTGCCGATAGACAGATTCCTTCTTGTATTGCCCAGAACTAGAGCTGCATTGCCTCTTTGCACATTGGTAGTGACCCTACACCTCTTCTCTTGTTGAGGTAATACATGGCCACTGTGTTGTCCGTCATTATCAGGACATTTTTCTCCTGTACAGAGGGCAGAAAGGCCTTCAGCGCTAGTCTGATTGCCCTCAGCTCCAATAGGTTGATGTTTAGTTTGGACTCCGATGGAGACCAACGACCGCTGATTGTCAGATCGTTGGTGTGTGCTCCCCACCCCGTGAGTGAGGCGTCCGTTACTACTGTTATCTCCGGCCATGGTTGCCAAAAAGATTCTCCTTTGAGGATACTGTCATTGCAAGCCCACCATAGAAGATCCTGAGCAACAGCTCTCGGGACTTGCAGAAGATCCGACATATTCCCTGAGAATTGAGACCACTGAGTTCTGAGTGCCCATTGAAGGGATCTCATTCTCAATCTGGCCTCTGGCAGTAGGAAAATGCAGGACGCCATGAGGCCAAGCAACCTCAGAAAATCGAAGGCCGGTAGATGCTGGGCATTCTGGAACTTTGTTACCATCTGCAGAATGTGGAGAGCTCTCACCTCGGGAGGCGAGGCTTTTCCCGAGAAAGTATCCAAGACTGCTCCGATAAACTGGAGCTTTTGGGATGATATCATGTGGGACTTCTTGAAATTGAGGGAGAAGCCCAATTTGTGAAGGTAGTGGCAAGTGACCGAAAGATGTTCCTGAGCTTGTTCGGGAGAACGTGCTCTGATAAACCAATCGTCCAGGTAGGGGTAGACGTAAATCCCCCCTCTCCTGAGACTCGCTGCCACCACCGCCATCAGTTTGGTGAAAACCCTCGGGGCGGAGGTCAACCCGAATGGCAGAACCCGAAACTGATAATGAGAGTTGCCAATTGCGAACCTCAGGTACTTTCTGTGCTTGGGATGAATTGGCACAGGAAAGTAAGCATCCTGAAGGTCCAATGATACCAACCAGTCTTGGAGTTGTAGAGCCTGATGGATCTGAGAAAGGGTCACCATTTTGAACTTGTCCTTCCTGAGGAACTTGTTCAAGTTTCCTAAGTCCAAGATGGGTCTCAATCCTCCGTCCTTTTTTGGGATGAGAAAGTATGGGGAGTACCAACCCCTGTTCCTCTCCGCTACAGGTACCTGTTCTATAGCACCTTTCTCTAGCAGGGTTAACATTTCCTGCAACAGGAGCAGGTCTGGAATTTTGACAGAGTTGGCTCCCGGTGGATGATTCTGAGGCCTTTTTTGGAAGGGTAGACAGTAACCTTGAGCTACTGTTTCCAGTGCCCAAGCATCTGAGGTAATGCCCCACCATTCCTTCAGATGCTGAGAGATCCTGCCTCCCACTGGTGTTTTGTGTAATAAGGTCTCAGAGAGATTTGGAGGCGGCTGCAGGAGCGGCTGAGGGCAAAGATGCCGTTCCTGAGGCTGGTTTCGCACCTCTTCCTCTTGCACCACGAGGGAAATTTCTTTTGCCTCTTTGAAAAGCCTGTCCTCTTCCTCTACCAAAAGAGGGTAGTATCGAAAAGAACGACCCCTCCAGGAAGATGCGCCGGAATAGGTTTTCTGAGGCTGGCGCATGGAGGCACTAAGAGATTTAGCTGCCGCTTTCGAGGTCTGAAGTTTTCCTAGGCTTTCATGAGCCTTACTGCCAAATAGCCTCGAGCCATCAAAGGGCACGTTGAGAAATCTGGCCTGCACATCTGGTGCAAACCCCGACTTCCTCAACCACGCAAATCTGTGTAAAACCGTGCTTGCAGCCATGGATCTGCTGATACTATCAGCAGTATCCAGTCCAGACTGCAGACATTCCCCCATTGCCTCCTTTCCGTCTTCGACTATATTCAGGAAGCCATCCCTTTCCTCGCCTTCCGGAATATGATCAGCCGCCGCCGAAATATAGTCCCACAGGGTATGGGTGAACCTGGCCAGAGTACAGGTGACATTTGTTGATTTAAGGGCCATGCTACCTGAAGTGAAAACTTTACGGGCCCAAGCATCAACTTTTTTATCCTCTCTATCCCTCAGGATAGTGGGATATGCTGTTTGTTTAGATGTAGATGCTGCCTGAATAACTAGACTTTCTGAAGTTGGATGCCTGTTTAAGTCTTCAGGATCAGAACCAGCTGGTCTGTATTTCTTGGGAAAGTTACTGTTTGCAGCAGCAATACTTTCAGGATTCTCCCAGTTCTTCTCCACTGTCCTCTGAAGAGCCTTATGGAAACGGAGAAATGGATCTTTTTGAGGACCTCTGACAATTATGTCTGTCATATCATCCTGTTCGAAAACGGGTGAAGTGTTACCCCAACCCATATGTTCAATTACTCTGGTCATAAGACTCCTGTACCCTGAGTCTGCATGTTCTGCAGGATCAGGTCTGGCAAACTCTAATTCTGGCGATGTGTCAATGCCACTAGCAGAATGTAGAGTGTCCCTCAGGTCTCTCAATTTAGATTCTGGATCTATGAGTTCCTCAGGAACTTGTTTTGTGCCATATTGTACTCCAAAAGGAGAGATTTCATCCTCCTCCCAGCCAGATTCATCATAAATTGAGGACATAGACTTAAAAAAGTCTGATCTGGGTAATGGAGTAAATCTCCTTTCTTCCTCCACAATATTTGTCGAAGGAATGGAAAAATCCTTCGAAGTTGTCGAACGAATCTTCGATGACTTCGATGAGGACTTCGACAAAGGCGAAGATGCTTTTGGCTTTGATGCCGAAGCGATCAACATCGATGAAGTCGTGGAAGTCTTCGAAGACCTATGTTTTTTATGTGGCACCGGAGAGGCACTCGACTCTCGAAGAGCCCTCGACGACTTGGCATCAACTCAAGTTTTTCGAGTATCCTCGACACTACTGGCTTTAACCATAGTAGTTTTCGACTTCCTGTGTAATCCAATGGAGCAACTTTAGGGGTATGGCTCTTCTGAGGTTTATTCGAGGGGGTCGGGGCCACATTCTCGAATACCTCCATCATCTTTTTTTGAAATTCCTCCCATTTTCTGGGGGAATCCGATTTTGTCGGACATCGAATTTCTTCAGTCGATGACGGAAGATGATGAGGGAGATCTATGTCTCCTCTTCACTTTTTTAGACGAGGAAGACGAAGAGTGTCTCGATCGGCTACGAGATCGAGATCTCTTGGAATGCCTATGGCGATCCGATTCCTTCGAATGAGTCGATTTTTTAATGTTTTTTGGACACAGTCCTAGCTTTAGAAGCTTCCCTCCCCACCGACAGTTTACCTCTGCTCTCACGAAGGGCTTTCTCCGTCATAGACTGACAGGAGCCACAGTCGTCGGTTCGATGACTTGAACCGAGGCACCAGAGACAAACTCGGAGAGGATCCGTAATCGACATTTTCGATCCAGTCGATGCACTTCTTAAACCCAGTCTTGGTTGTCGAAGGTGTAGAAGATGACATTTTCCACAGAAAATCTCGAAGCGCCCTGTTCTCGATAGCGAATCCATCGGAAAAACGGAACTGAAGCAAAAGGCGCAGCTCGAGCAATTTATACCATTAGTGACGTTGACAGAGTACGGAGTCTGTCGAGGGACAGTCGACGCCGCAACCTCGAGCACAGCGCCCTCTGTTGAGAAAAAAAAAAAAAAATCCAAAGCAGCGAAATTGGAGATAACGAATTATAATAAGATGAGGAATACGTGGGAGGACACAATCCATTCGAAGTGATTATTTGAAAGATATTTGTTGCCATCTTTAAGGAATTATTATTTGCAAGAGACACTTTTGCCATCATACCCGAGACATCCAGGGGAAGGGAACACTTCCTCTAGATCCAAAGATTATTTTGATGGATTTATCTATTTGGTTTTGAGCACTTTTTGCCAAATTGACAGACATTTTACTTACACTTTTGTTTGGTAATCTTTAGAGTGAGGGTCAGATTAATGTTTTGGACACAAGAACAGAGTATATAATTTAAATTTTACTAGGTAGGGAAACTCTCCTTAGGATAGGGACAGATAGGCCTTTACCTAACCCTCTTATTTCAATAAAGATATCAGATGTTGAAAACACTACCACTTTGTGCCCACCTCTCATTTCTGACCCCTCACAAGCTGGGAAAGGATTGTTGGGTCCAGGGAGGAAGGGTAGAACCGCACCTTTTGAAGGTTGAATTCATGTGAGCAAGGCATGGGGTTCTGTGATGCCAAGAGGCCTGGTGAAGATTTAGAGCACTACTGCCCTCACCCAAAGAGCGGCCCTCCAACTTGAATTGCAGGCACCATGCTCTAGGGATTAATAAATAAGCAAAATTCAAACACATGAGTGTTGCCCCAATCACGTAATTCATGGGCATCTGGGTTCCCAGAGAGATAAGGGGGGGGGAGACTTGCTAGGGCTGTACTGTGATTTGGGACACGAGGAGCAGAGATGATGTGTATAAATGTATCTCCAAGGGCAGGGAGCTGTCGCGCGTGCCACAGTGTCTGGTATAATGAGGAGGGCCATTGTATTATCCAAGCAGAGTTAAGCCCGCTATTCACACTTTGATCATACTCAGACAGAATGGTGCACATCACGTGATGGTCAAGAATATCTACTTGTTAAAGAAATATTATGCTAACAATGTACCCGATAGTCAATCAACTTCTAAGTTTCACAAGGACGATGTAGAACGTTCCGTGTTTGGGGAATGTGTTTTAGATAACGTGTGACCAATAAGATAATGGCCTATAAGGGATAATTAGAATTGTATATGGTTATTAGCCAATGAGGAGTGCGGGATCACGTTGTAATCTTTATAATTTATAGCTACAAAAGCAGTAACCTCTTTGGGTGGGGGCAGCTCCATGTTAGTTCGGTTTAACAAGATTGTCCAATAATGTTTGCATGTTATGAAACTGATTTTATTGTTACATGGTACACTGGTACATTGATTAGTTGGCCTATTCGGGATTGTTTTTATCGTTCGGGATTTGGGCCATTTACCTGTATATGGAACATTTCATTAACAGTCTGCAATCGCTCCCTTCTTCCCTTTAATCAGGTACCTTCGAGAACCAATCCACAGTATCCTGACTGGCACACCAGCCAAACTTGCATATTACAACTTCAAAATGACAGTTCAACGGTCGTCCTTAAAGTGCATAGTCAGGAGCTCATGCTGGTCCTGTTCGTAATTTGACAGGGTGACCTGACATGTTTGCACTTAAGCATAGCCAGGTCCCAGATGTCAAATTTACATCATTTGCATGGCGCATGTACGCCGCCTTTTGCTCTGCACTTTGGCACTCCGCTGTCTAGCATGCTTGCATGGTATGCATCGTGTACAATTGATCTGAATGCTGGTATGGCTTCATGTGGTTTTTGGCATTGAAACTTGAGTATATGTTCTTTCTAGAAGAATAACCTAAGATCTATGTGATGACAGCGCTGGGCATATTACAGTATGTGATAGAGCTAAATATGTAGCAGGCTCTGCGAGGAGCTTTGATCTGCCTCCCAAAGTTCCTTTGGTTGAGATGTTGTTTCAGGCATAAATCTTACCCATGTATTGTAGTCCTTGTGTGTAGTGTGAAGTTTTTAGTTGATTGAAAGGACAGGAAAGGGAGAACTACTGTGGACCCTGAGGACTCACATTAGAATTTTGGGGTCTTACTGTGTGACAATCCCAGGATGTCGTCAATGCTTCTTTGGGGTAATCACCTTCCCATGAGGCCAGGGAGGTGAGGCGGCTGCCCGATAGTCCCCATGGGGGTGGATCTCATACAGAGGAAAACCCCCTATGGAACAAGGGACAACACCTTGGGAAATGCACTGTATACTTCACCACAACCCCAAAGTCCCTCACCCTGTTAACCTGCACAAGATATAACCCCACACACTTCCATGTATGTCTGCAGAATAGACAATGTCACTTCCCCAAGAAATACCGGGACGAGGAAGAGCAACAACCACCTACTGAGGAGTGAAGATCTCCCTACTGGAACGAGGAAGAGCAACAACAACCTAGTGAGGAGTGAAGACTTCACTACTGAGACGAGGAAAAGGTATGGTTCCAAGTGGCATGTTCTGCACAACCAAGGTTTGCAGACTAGATGCCATGCAACGACTAATACTTTTCATCTCATAAAAAGGGAAGAAGGGCTTGGAAGAGGGAGAGGCCCTCCCAGGAGGAAGCAGGAAATTCAAATGCTGGCAGCTGTAGAGGATACGGGACAATGCTGGTACCGAGTGGGATGCTTAACTGCAAGCAAAGATGTCCCTAGAAGCTCTGTTGCAGACGAACAGCCGCGAGAGGCCGAAGCATGAGCTCTCATCCAGTCAGGAGGTCTGGAGAACGCGGAGGAAGCAGAGATGGATAGCTCCGAGGCCGGGAGTCAGCACAGTGCCAGCACATGCTGTGGAACCAGCGAAGGGAAGACGTGAAAGCCTGGAGCAACCGCAAACAACTGAGAAGCACCAGTAAGCTCCCAGAGCAGCTGGGGAGACCGGAACGGCTTGGAGAACGGATGTTCACGAAAAACGAGTCTGGGACCCGCACCCACTTACCTAATCATGGCCTCAACACAAGTCGTCATAGTCACTGTACCTGGCAGGATAGTACACCACGTTGGCTGCGACCAACATAGACGTGGTAGTAGAAGTAGAAAAAGCAAAGCAAGACCAACATAAGTAAAGACAAGGGGATTCTGGGACTTGCACCCACATGAAGAGAGAGCCAAAGCAGACTTCATGAGCACATCACAAGTCAGGGGAGAATACCAGGTTGGCTGTAACCAAAGAAGGAGTACTAGTAGTTGTCAAACAAGAAGACCACAATTAAAGGTGACTCTGGGATTCGCACCCACATGAAGAGGGAGCCAAAGCAATGCTCATACGCACAGCACCTGTCAGGAGAATATACCCGGTTGGCTGTGACCAGAAAAGCAGTAGTAGTCAAGCAAGAGAATGCACAACTGTAAAGTACCGAGAAGGCAAACCCTGGGACTCACACACACGAAAAGAGCTAACGCACTTTTCTTAGTCACAGTCACTTTTCTTAGTCACAGTACCCGGCCGAATAGTGTACCAGGTTGGATGTGAAACCAAGGAGAAGAAAAGAGGAAAAGACCCTTATTGAACATTCAGCGAGCACGACAAATAGGGAGTAAGGTTGCCCCTGAACACTAAAGAGGGAAAGACCCTCACTGAACATTCAGAGGGCACGACAATCAAGGAGTAAGGTTGTCCTTCCTTTTGGAGTTTGTTGCACCATTTTGAAACTTTGTTTTGCAAGTTGGAACAGAACTTTGGCACTAAAGAAGAGCCCCTTTTTACATTAGTTTAGGTTCTTAGTGTGAGGGCTGGAAATTCTGACAACGGTGGACTTGATTATATTGGACTATCCTGACAGACGCTACAGAATATTATTTTGAGGTAGGGAACACCCTCTTAGCGTCAGGAAGGTATTTCCCCAACCCTTATTTGGCTAACAAAAGTCTCTGCCAACAATCCTACTAGCTGTAGGTCAATCGCCTGTTTCCACATCTGATAGAGTTCAAACAGCTGTTACTGTTCTGGGTTCTATATTATGATGATTGCAGGTTGGTATCAGTGTCTTATGTGTGATAGGTAAATAAGTTGGGGAGACTAATCAAGGTTCCAATTTCTAAGGAGTTCTTGAGAAAAGTGTTGTGCACAGACCTTTTGCCCATGACAGTGAAGCTGATACAAATAGCTCAGTCTCCATTTTGTCCTGTTTGCAAGAGTGGTGCTCTGATCAGTATTTCTGTCCAGATTTGTGAGGGCTATTATGCTGTTAACATCTGAGTGGTCAGTCCCTTGGATGGGTTAGGAGAAGGGAGTCATTCTCCAGACCACACGCTTTGTTGAATCAGAAACTAAAGCAAATGTTTGTTGGAAAACAGATAAAGGTCCTCATAACAAGGTGGGTGGTAGCCCATAAATGCGGCGGCAATGCTATTACGCTGCATTTAAGGGCTGGTGGTATTATGGATTGGCCAGTAAGTTGGAGTTTTGCCTACAGCAAAACATTTCCACTTAGTGCCTGTTTTTGACCATTTTCCGGCAGCAGTAATAGCACCCCCAATCCCATTGGGTTTTATGGACCTAATGGGGCATGGGCAATAACTGTCCAACCGCTACTCGTGATCCGGCGCTAATATGTTGCGATCTAATGAACAGCTAGGAATTTAGAGATTTTCTGGAGATTACGTGATCATGATCTGGCGGAGTCGTCTGGGAATTGCATTTTACAGGTTGGTTGATAGGAAAGAGGAGGAGGATCTTAAAGGTACTCAATTTATCATCACCTATGAAGGATAAAGTGTGAAGTCGACTCTGGCACAATTCAAAAGGATGACTTCAGATTGCACACAGATGTTAGAGCGAACGCTTAATTTAATTAGCCTTAAATCATCCAGCCAGATATCCTTGAGTTGAAAAAAATCTACCCACGCTAAGCCTGCACTGCAATCCTTACACTGGCTCCAATAAACAATGAAGGGTCAGCTTTCAAACTTTAGGCTTGACTAATACTGAGGTCAAACGTGGAAGGAAAATTACTCTGGCATCATCCAAGCATAAACATTTAACAGGCTAACTTGTTAGGTAGAATTTCCATTTCTGTGCTAAATCCCTTCAACCTTAGAGACCCCCAGCTCTTTTGCTGGATTTAGGACTTTTTAATTTTAAACCTAGAGTGAGTGAGACCTTTTTCCTCACTTTCTCATGTGTTATTACCCGATTTGGATTTTCTGTTTTCACTTGTTTTGGAGTCTGACAATCTCAGAAGTCTAGGCGGAGAGCACAGGGCAGAGGCTATCTCTCCCTGCATGCAAGTAGATTTAAGGGAGATTCCGGAGACAATGCTAGCAAATAACAGATTAAAGGTATATACCAAGCTGTTAGTTGAAACAGGTATTCAAAGGAACTGCAGGAGCAGGCTGTAAACAAAGAGACAGAGAAAATGCAAAGACAAGCAAGTACACTGGGCAACACGGATTGATCAGAAATAAGGGTGTACTGGAATACGATAAGGGGTCTCCAGGGATTGAGGAAAGCCCTTGGGATAGGTACCAGCAGATTACTCTTAACAGTCATACAGCAACGTCATGACTTGGGCGTGCCCAGGAAACTGTTGTACTCAGTGCAAGGGTAAAACTGAAAGACCATATACTGAGGCAGGTACAACTTCAACGGACTACGTGAAGGCAACAGAAGTCTTCCCTTATCTGATCTGAACAGAGACCAACCCAGGGTCACACTGTATAACGGATTCAAGTGGAGACACCACAGTGGACCAAGAAGTATTCAAGTAGAAAGCAGTGTTGAAATAAATAACCAGGTACAGGACAGGATAGGATATCAGAAGTTGGAACAGGCAGGAAGCAAGGCAAGGATCCCAGAGGAACAGAGCAGAAGACAGAGGAGTGTGGCAAGGCTGCCAGGGAAGGAAGCCCAGAGGAGAATGGCAGAAGGTAGTGGAGTCCAGTAGAGCCGTCAGGCGGGAGCCCAAAGGAGCAGGGCGTAAGGCAGCGGAGTGTGACAGAGTCGCCAGGTGGGATCCCAGAGGAGCAGGGCGGAATGCAGCGGAGTACGGCAGAGCCGTCAGGTGGGAGCCCAGAGGAGCAGGGCGGAAGGTAGCGGAGTACGGCAGAGCCGTCAGGTGGGAGCCCAGAGGAGCAGGGCGGAAAGCAGCGGAGTGCGGCAGAGCCGTCAGGTGGGAGTCCAGAGGAGCAGGACGGAAGGCAGCAGAGTGAAGCAGAGCTGCCAGGCAGGAGCCCAGAGGAGCAGGGCAGAAGGCAGCGGAGTGCGGCAGAGCCGTCAGGCAGGAGCCCAGAGGAACAGGGCGGAAGGCAGCGGAGTGCGGCAGAGATGTCAGGTGGAAGCCCAAAGGAACAGGGCAAAAGGCTGCAGCAGAATGGAGAGGGAGCTGCAAGCATCAACAGCAACAGGAATTAAAAGGCCAAAAGAGGAAATCCAGGAAAGGTCAAAAACTGGTAACAGGAGCACCAGCATGAACTCCCAGAGAAAGCAGTTGACTGATAACTGCTTCTGTTCAGAGTGTGCTTATAAAGGCCCTCCCAGCCAGCAGGCCAGCAGGGTGGAGCTGATTGCAGACTCTGGCAGCTGTGTTCAATTAAGTCCAGCCCTGGCTTCAGTAGCCTGCAGCAGTAGCAGCAGTGGATTCTAATCAAGTGCTCTCCAGCTCTCTGCAGCAGAGCCTGCAGTAGCTTGGAACAGGTGAATGCAATCAGGCTCTCTGCAGCTCTTAGTAGCTTGCTGCAAACAAATGTATTTAATATGCCTCCTCCAGCCCTCTGCCTTTTGGACAGCCTACAGGTCCCAGAATGCATCTGCAGGTTTAATCCAAAGTCCAGAATGGAACATGCAATTAGATTAGTCCAAAACTGCAGCGGTAAAACAAGGAAATAAAGGAATAGGCGCATGTAAAGGTGCTGGGAGGCAGGCGAGCAGAATCGTGACAGTCAAACTCCATAGGCATCTGATTTTTGTATGGTGACACACAGCACCTTCAGTGCAGTGTCACTGAGAAATCCTTTAGATTTCTCATAAGGTGTAGATACCTTTTCTTGTGTGAACAACAGTTTCAAAGAATAGTAAAGTGAAATTGACTTTACTTAACTTTTCTCTTTGTAGGTCCAGCTCACACCATCTTATGTGGAGTGCTGGGGGGTTACCTAGTAGACTGCTGTAACATTTTTATGTTACCCTCACTACTTTAAATGGCTGGTTTACTTTTTCCTACCATTGTGCTTTTCTACCCCAGGCTGAAACCTCAGCTGCAGTACAGCACCCATGGATGACCATTTTGTCAAAATGGCCAGTCTTCTTCTTTCACCATTTTCTGTTTGTGAGGTCTTTCTTGGGTTTTACTCTGTGCGTTGAGAAATGTTTGAGCCTTTTGGTTGTCTTGCCTTCGACGGGCTTCAGCCCTGAAACCCGCCCCTGGCTCCAGTGTGTCTGGAAGGACAGGATAAGAATTAGGGTCCCGAAACTCCCCTGTCCTTTGTCTCTAGGAATGCCTGAATGCAACTAGTCCTGATTGGCTAGCTGGCTGTTATTTCAGGACAGCCACCTTGCTGTGTGATTGACAGCCTAGGCAGTGCATGAATGGGAGAAACCTGCTTACAAGGCAAGGGATTTGAGACTACAGACAGAGTCGACCACTGGCAGAAAGACTTGAGGAAGAAACCGTGAACGAAGCTTGCTGCAACCTCGTGGACCTTTGAATTGCCCGGTGACGCCCTGCTGCTGTGCTGACCTTTTTCATCTCAACAGAGAAGCTCTGGACAGAACATCTTCTTCCCTTGAGTTAGTGGGACCAATTAACCCCAAGATGAACTCCACTGGACCACCATTTCTGACTTGCGGTGCCTCTCTGTTGCTCCAAATCAATGCCGGGGTCGAGTGTCCCTAGTCAAGTGCAACGTCTGCTGCGGAACGAATCCGACTAGAAGGTCCAGGAGACTCCTAAGGACCCTCCAAAAGCAGGACCTCCAGATCTCGTTGCGCCTTACAACACTTGTGTATAGGCGCGTTATAAATGCCATATCATATCATATCCAGAGTCCCCTCACCAGAGTGCAGGACAGAGAAAGCAAAGAAAGTCTGACTGGTGTCCGAGATCCACATCAGTGCTGTTTGCTAAGCGCTGAAACCGCGAAGTGCCACTAAACCGAAAAGAGCCCATAGCTGTCGACGACCACCCAAGTACCGCTGTAGGAGCCCTCCAGACATGCTCCCTCTTGTACCCACGACTGATGCTCAGGAACCAGGTTCTGCACCGCTGTAGCATATACCATTGACACATGATCAAACTGAAACATTTTGCCCAAAACTAAACTCACCTTCCCGCTCCCCCCGCAGACTCTCACATAGTTACAGAAAGAAAACAGCATCAGGTACATATTTCGGATGGTATTTGGCATATCATACATGAGTTGTTAGGGGACGTCTGCTACTGCGCCCCCCTGCATCTATCACTGCAGGTGCAGCCCGCTATGTATTAGTCAATGGCCTGGAATGGACTCAGAGGATCGTATTTCCAGAGCGGTATCCGATTGATATTGCCTGAATGGAGGCCAATAGTCAAAGGGGCTGCTCGAGGCCTGAAGAGATGTAGCGTATCTGGTCTCCTACTGTTTGCATAGGCTCATGTTTTCCAGCCACCTTGCGAATGTGGGAGGGTTTGACTTGCCCCATGTCCTAGCTACCAGATACCTTGCCACTGCGGTGGCCATGCCCAGGAGATTTTTCTCGGTGCGGTTCCTTCTTCGAGTAGGGACAGTAGCCAGAGTTCCGTTGTGTGGAGTCCCTCATTGAGGGTAGCATTCCAGCCATCGCATCTCCTAGGGTGGTCCAGAACGATCTAATGCGGGAGCAATTCCATGCAACATGCTAAAAGTTAGAGGGCTCTGCACCGCATCTCTTACAGGTGGGGGATTTCTCCGAGAAGAACCTGCTCAGGGTGTGTGGGGAGTAATAAACCGGATGAACAAATTTGTAATGGATCAATCTGTATCGTCAGTTTATTGATATATAGCAGGTTTGCGTGCAGATTAGTTTCCATTGGTTCTCATTCAGTGGTTTACCCATCAATGCCTCCTAAGTGGTTTTGTAAGAGTGTTTCTTCACCCCTTTCCCGGCCCTGACCAGCCTGGAAATAGTAGACACTAGTTTCCCGGTCGAAAGGAGGTTGGCCACATAGCATTGTGCAGGGTGGGGGGGTAGGGGCTTGCAGGAACTCACGCCATTTGTTCCTTAGAACACTACGTAATCTGTAGTAGTGTCACAGGGCTATGTGTGCCCATCCTGTACCAGGTCCCCCAGGGTTTGGACTCTTAACGTTTTAAAGTTTTCCCTGAACGATCGTTCGTGCGTAAGTGGGATCCAGATTATGTTATATATAGACAGATCAGGCAGATAGGAAGAGGTGGTCCCTAGCAGCTGATTCATCCGCTCCCAGGCTTTACATGTTATTGTTATTGGCTGAACTTCCCCTCTCGGGACTGGGTCTCTGTTGCCCCTTAGCATACCCATTAAAGCATCAGGGTTGGTGATTGCTCTCGCTAGCTGAGAGTGTGGGGAGTCGGAGCCAGGGGAGTTCCAACCGGCTATGTATTTCACCTGAGCTGCCAGGTAGTATATGTACATATCTGGATATTCCAGACCACCAAGTTCATAGGGCCGGGCTAGTGTTTCATATGCTATCCTAGGCTGTTTCCCTGCCCATACCAGTCTGGACATTAGCCTCTGCACGCGGCTCCAGTAACTGAGAGGAGGCCTTATTGGTACACTATTAAAAATGTACAGGAGTTTGGGGAATATTACCATCTTGGCTAGAGCTATGCAGCCCACCTGTGTGATGGGGAGTCAAATCCATGTCTCAACTTTATGCTCTATTGACTCTAGTGGGGCGATATAGTGGTCTTTTTATAGGCCGTCTCGCGCTGTGGAGACCTTGATCCCCAGATATTTTATCCCCTGGGGACACCACCGGAACTTGTCCCCCCGTCTGTCTGCAGCACTTCCGGAGTCAGAGGAAGGACCGCGGATTTGTCCCAATTAATCACAAGTCCAGAGAATTCACCAAACTTGACTATCTCCTGCGTCAATGGTATTAAGTTTTGACAGGGATGTTTAATATATAGCATATCATCCGCATACAATGATATGGTGGATAGATGTGTCTGAATGCGAATTCCACGGTGTGCATGTAGATCTCGGATATGATAGGCGAGGGCCTCCATTGCAAGAGCAAATAGGACCAGGAAGAAGGGGCAGCCCTGATGGGTGCCGCGTGTGAGATAAATATGCGTGTAGATATCATACCATTCGTGTATATTGCTGCTCGTGGAGCCGTGTATAGCAGTCTAACCCAGCTGATGTAGGTGAGCCCATACCCTGAAAGGTGAAGCACCGCAAAGAGGAAAGGCTTCTCAACAGAGTTAAAGGCCTTTTCAGCGTCAAGGGCCGCAACCGCCATTGGCACCTCAAGGTCAATATTGTGCATAAGGGTGACAAGCCTTCTCAAACTGTTTTGAGTGGACCTGCCGGGGATGAAACTAGCTTGGTCGGGGAGGACCAAGGCTGGCATGTAAGGCAGTATGCGATCCGTAAGTATTTTGGCAAGTATTTTTTGTCTGTATTTATAAGTGATATGGGTCTGTATGATGATAAGGATCAGGGAATTTTCCCTAGTTTTAGAAGTACGGTCACCAGAGCAGATCTAGTGGGCTCAGGTAGAGTACCTGTGGACAGTGCACTTTCGTACATACCCATCAAGTGGGGGATTACCAAATCTGCATACACCTTATAAAATTCTGAACACCGCGAAGTACATGGAAGTACTGTTTGCTGTGTAGAGGCGCTGCTGGAGTGCTGCTGAGTCGTCGCGTCAACTGCACGTTCGTGCTTTGCTCTGACTTTGGGAAAAGCCCTATGGACATCGCTTTCAGAAAGCTTGGAGGACGTCTTTTCGAGTTGCACCAGCCTGCCTGACTCGGAAATCTGGAATTGAGGTGACTTTTTGCACGAGTGTTCCTCGTGTGGACTACTGGCAAAGAATGATTCTTTTTTCACTTTTAGCTTTGTCTGCCTTACGTTCCTTCAATTAAGCACGTTGCGCTTACCCTGCAGACGTGCTTACTCTGCAGACCTATATATCCAAGTGTTTTGTCACGCATAACTTAGCTCTAAAAATTTCGAGTTACGCTCACGTTGCCCCTTAATCACGCCCCTTAAACTGATTTCTTTTCTAGGGAAACTACTTAGTATAAATTTTAAATTTCCACGCCCTCTGCTTACTGCTATCACTTTGCTTTCTCTCCTAGGGCGTGGCTTCCGCACGTTGCTCCGCCCCCCTGCCACTCTGACGTGGATTGCTCGCCTTTAAGACCTGCTACCCCAGCGCACCCACGCGCGCACCGCTAAGTACACGGAAGTACTGTTTGCTCTTTGCGGTGAGCGTGTGGGTTCGGGGTTTCACTATAATCTGATTGAGTGATATGCTTTTTGGCATGAGGGGCATTTCATCATTACACCTTTGGAATTTTAATTGTTCCTGAGATTTTGTTCAGTTTTTTTTCTTTCTTTACTAACCCTATTGGAACATACGTAAGGGGAAACTGTATATAGATCTCTTTGGAGATTAAAATCCATTTCTACCTTGTTGTAATCCTCAGAACTTACGATCAATGGATTCTACACTTAGAAATGGGAAAAAGCGGAAGGAGTGTCCTTCTAAAACGCTTCCCACCATAGAATCCCCTAAACATGTAAATAAAAAAAAAAAAGGAATAGTCCCTCGATGTCGTTGAATGGGAAAACATCTTTTCTCTCAATGTCACTCCATTCTACGGAAATGAAGGATGTTCTTGAACAAAGAATGGTCCCAGCAACTAAGTTGGGGTTAATGGACACTAAGGAGGTGTGTTCGCTAAAAAAAACGAACAAGGACATTACCAACGACCCATTTGCTGTCGATGAGCATACTAGCAATATACAAAAAATAATTGCTGATATACACGACAACAAATACCTTCAGATTTCTGACATTTCTATGCTCGCCCCAGTGATCATGTCTGATCTTGACAAAAGAGTAAAGCTGTCAGCCCTCTGAGAATCTTCAACCTACACCCTTAACCTTTCTCCCCTTTCCTCCTCCTCACCTGAAGATTGGTCTTGAATGGATGATAGTTGAGGTCTTCTAGCACAATAATCCTTCTCCTTCTTTCTTCTTTCTTTTTTTTCTGAGAAAGTGTCTTTCTCACGAAAGGAAGCCACAGTGTACTGCTGTGAATAGCACTACCAGCGGCCCCTCTTCCGGGAGGGACAAACTGGGGAAAAAGCCGTCCGGCACAAAAAACCCCAAAGGTGAAACAGCAACAGCGGAGGTCTGTCGTAAGGATCCGGTGTGAAACAACAACAGCGGAGGTCCGTCGTAAGGATTCCGGGTGGAAGGTGGCTCCGAAGGAACCGTGAAGTAGCCGAAGAGGACGGCCAGCGTAGGACAAACAGAGCGGAGAAAGAACCGGAAAGGAGCCAGAGAGAGGGGAAAAGTAAGTGGGCTCAGAAAAACGGAAAGGCAGGAAGCGGCCCGAAGGGCAGCAGAGGAAAAAGTGAAAGGAAGAAAACTAGCGTAACTCCAACCGAAAGCAAGCAGTCAGGGAGCTGACCAAGCGGGTTGCAACGCAAAGTGTGCGGGAAGGGCGTGGCTGATTAGTGTTTCTTTCACTGCGTGCCGGAACGCTTGACTGTCACCGCGACGTTCGAAAACGTGGCAGAACTCTGCAATGGCGTCCCCCAAGCTGCACCCTGGACCATAATGTCCACGGGAGTCGGCGCATGACAGTATGCCCCCTTCCAATGTTGTAACCTCCTGGCTTTCCAGGGTGGGCCCTGTGAAACTTCCGCAACGACCTGGGAGCATGAACAAAAGTAGAAGGTTCCCAGGAATCTTCCGCCCTCGAGTATCCCTTCCAGTGTATCGGGTATTCCAAGCCACCTCATCTGTATCGAGAATCACATATTTGGGATACCTCAAACTCCGCTTCTTCCCGGGGTGGTGGTTTGAGTTTAACTGAACGGGTATAGGTACCCTCTAGAGCTTCCCTGAGAAGAGATGAATGGAAGACAGGGTGAACCCTGTGTAAACAGGGAGGCAATTTGAGGCGAAAAGCCACTGGGTTGATTTTGGCCATGATAGGATAGGGTCCGATGAAACGGGGGAAAGTTTGGAGGGACGAGTCCACCGGGGAAGATATTTCGTAGAGAGCCACACCCGGGTGCCAACCTTCCACTCCGGCACCGTTTGACAGTGACGATCTGCTTGAGCCTTGTTTGCCACTTGACTGTCTAACAGACTGGACTGGGCGGTCTTGTGAGCCTCCTGAATCTTAGACAACACACCTTCTACAGCGGGTAGGTTGGATTCAATGGATGAAACAGGAAATATAGTGCGAGGATGATACCCATAAGTACAGTAGAAAGGAGAGAGTCCAGAAGCGGAATGACGGGTGTTGTTGTAGGAAAATTCCGCTGTGGGAAGAAGTGAGACCCAATTGTCCTGTTCTTGGTTTACATAACAGCGTAGATATTGTTCAAGAGTGCCATTCAATCGCTCAGTCTGCCCGTTGGTCTGGTGGTGGAAGCCGGATGATAATGCCCGTTCAATACCCAACCGATGACATAAGGCCGTCCAAAATTTTGAGACATATTGGCTGCCTCTATCTGACGTAATCTTGTCTGGAAGACCATGTAGATGGAAAATATCCTTGAGGAACACCTCTGCCATTTCTGATGCCGTAGGCAATCCTGGAAGAGGAGTGAAATGAGCCATCTTGGACATATAATCCACTGTTACCATGATGCAGGTACATGGATTTGAAACTGGTAGGTCCACCACAAAATCAGTGGAGATGTGACTCCACGGACGCGAGGGTATCACACTCTGTTCGAGTAAACCCAAAGGTTTGGTGGTGCGATTCTTGCTACTGTTACAGATCCTGCAAGCTTGGACATACTGTCTGATTCCGGATCTCATTCTGGGCCAGTAGAAATACCTTTTTACGAGATCTAATGTGCCAGTCTGACCTCTATGTCCGGCCGTAGGGTGATCATGACACCATTGAATGACTTGTCGTTGAAGAGGTCCTGGGGGTATAAACAATCGATGGTCCTGAAACAAAATCCCTTCTCTGTCAATTAAAGCTGCCTTCTCCTGAGGGGTAGCCTGAATCGTAGCTTCTTTAACCTGCTGGAGAAAATTGGTCACATGTAGGAACACCCGATTTCTGGGAAACAGTCTTTCTGTCGGTGGTAAATTGGATTCTTCTAATCCACCCTTCCGAGATTCTGACTTCCAGGGATATACGTAATACGGATATCATACTGGGAAAAGAAATGAGCCCATCAAGCTTGGCGAGAATTGACGCAGTCCATAGACTGAAGGACCTGTAAGTTCTTGTGATCTGTTCGAATGGTGAACGGACAGTTACTTCCCTGCAGCAAGTGTCGCCATACCTCACACGCGAGTTTCATGGCTAAGAGTTCCCTCTCTATGACCGAATAATTCTGTTGACTGGAAGTGAGGGTGCGTGAGAGATAGGCTATGGGATGTTCATTTCCATTATGTTCCTGGAGTAGGACAGCTCCCACTGCTGCAGCCGAGGCATCAGTCTCTAGAATAAAGGGTTTCGTCTGGTCCAGGTGTCGCAGTATGGGAGCTTGACAGAACAGTTCTTTCAGGTGTTTGAAATTTCTTTCAGCTTGGTCATTCCATGAGAATGGTAACGAGGATTTCTTTAGCAACTGAGTAATGGGCAACACCACTTCCGAAAATGAAGGAATGAATCTCCTATAGAAGTTGGCCACTCCCAGGAACTTCTGTACTTCTTTGACTGATCTGGGGGAGTGCCAATATAGAATTGCGTCCACCTTTCTTGGATCCATAAGAACCCCCTGAGATGAGAGTACATACCCCAGATAGGGCACGTTGCTGACCCCGAACAGACATTTCTCCTTTTTTACCAGAAGCTTATGTGTTTTCAGACGTGTCAAGACTTCAGTGAGATGCTTCTGATGCTGTTCGGAATCCCTGGAGAATACAAGTATGTCGTCCAGATAGACTATGACCGAGACAAACATAAGATCTGAGAAGACTCGGTCAATGAATCTCTGAAACACTGCCGGTGCGTTGACCAGTCCAAAAGGCATAACATGGTACTCAAATAGCCCGAATGGAGTACGGAATGCCGTCTTCCATTAGTCTCCTGATTGTATGCGCAAAAGATGATAAGCACTGCGTAGGTCTAATTTAGAAAAAATAGTTGCTCCTTGTACAGCCTCTATTATGTCAGAGATTAGGGGCATGGGATAGCGATCCTGTATTGTGACTTTGTTCAACCCCCGATAATCAATACATGGTCTGAGTTCAGAAGAATCTCTCTTAGGTATGAAAAACAAGGGAGCACCTGCTGGGGATTTAGAGGGACGAATTAGACCATTCTGCAAGTTGTCGTCCGAATAAGTCCTTAGGGCTTTTTTTTCTGTTTGTGACAGAGAAAACATTCGACCAAATGGAACTAGAGCATTGGGTATGAGATCTATGGCGCAATCCTCAGGCCTGTGCGGAGGTAGTTCCAACGGGTTCTTTTCTGCAAAGATATCTTCGAAAGCCAGGAAGTCCATGGGAAGAGAGTGGACACCCACGGTACTGACTTGATGAACGGTATGGGCCTTGGCTTTCATAAACCGTAGATCCTTTAAGCAGGTCTGTCAACAAAACTTCGATTCATAGGTAATAGTGTTGCTGGACCAATTAATCTGCGGATTGTGTTTTCGCAGCCAGGTAATGCCCAAAATGAGTGGAAAATGGGCGGCACGGATGATATCGAACTGAATGGTTTCTGAATGTTGTATGAACATTTGAAGAAACTCAGTTGTCTGTGTGATAAGGCCTGAACTGAGGGGCGTACCATCCACCCCCTCAACCTTCTGATCCTCCTTGCAGTCCATACGTTGTAAGCCAACGGAATCGGCCCAGATGGTGTCCACAAAGTTGCCTGCGGCCCCACAATCCAGTAGGGCCAATGCTTCGATCTTGCGATGGTCTATAACCAAATGCACCTTGAGGACCATTAGTCTCGAATCTTCCTGTGGATTCACTGGACCCACTAATAACGACACATAGGGACTGGTTACTTCCCCCCGGATTCCCGTCCCTCCTAGGACCAAGGGTTCTCGTTTCCTGCTCGTCGAGAAGGAATCTCAGAGCAATTCCTAATTTGGTGTTGGTCTGATCCACAATAAGCGCATAACCCCAAGTCTCTTCTTCGCCTTCTTTCCTCTGGAGTTAAGGACGAACGTGTAGTTCCGATCTGCATAGGTTCTTCTGAACGGGGCGATGCTGCAACTGGAGGAGGAGGAGTATGGGCGGGAAAGGTAGTATTTCTATTCTGTCGCCTTTCGATTCGGCGTTCGTAGAGCCGATGTTCTATTTGTAAAGCTGCAGTCGTAAGTTCTGAAAAGGATGCCGGCCTGGGAGATCGGGCTAACTCATCTTTAATATCTTCTCGCAAACCTCTTCTGAAGATGACATATTGGGTCTGCTCCTGCCAACCAGCTTCTGTGGCTAAGCGTTTGAACGTGGTAAGATAGGTGTGCACATCAGTCTGGCCTTGACGTATGTCTAACAGATCTTCGCCTGCAGAAAATGAAATTTCAGGCCTCTCGAACTCTTGTTTTAGTCGACCTACAAAAGCCTCGTAGTCTTGCAGTATAGGGTCTGTTCCCAACACAAGTGGAGTGGCCCAGGCCAGGGCATTTCCCGACATGTTGGAAATCATGAATCCCACCCGGGCTTGACCGGTGGGAAATGTATGAGGTCAAAAGGCAAAATGGATACTACAAGCTTCCAGGAATTCTTTGAGCTTTTTTGAAGCTCCGTCATATTTCCCTGAGGGGAGTGCCATGGGAGGCAAGTCCACTGATTTTGGTTCACGATTAGAAACCAGTTGTTTTAACATGTTATTTTCAGTCCTTAAGGTTTGCACTTCCATGGATAAATTTCGAACCTCTGCTGAGAGGTTTTGAACAGCGGCCACCATCTCTTGCAATTGTTCAGGGGTCGCCATCCTGACCACTGGGCGTTGCAAACTGTCAGCCCTCTGAGAATCTTCAACCTCCACCCTTAACCTTTCTCCCCTTTCCTCCTCCTCACCTGAAGATTGGTCTTGAATGGATGATAGTTGAGGTCTTCTAGCGCAATAATCCTTCTCCTTCTTTCTTCTTTCTTTTTTTTCTGAGAAAGTGTCTTTCTCACGAAAGGAAGCCGCAGTGTACTGCTGTGAATAGCACTACCTGCGGCCCCTCTTCCGGGAGGGACAAACTGGGGAAAAAGCCGTCCGGCACAAAAAACCCCAGAGGTGAAACAGCAACAGCGGAGGTCCGTCGTAAGGATCCGGTGTGAAACAACAACAGCGGAGGTCCGTCGTAAGGATTCCGGGTGGAAGGTGGCTCCGAAGGAACCGTGAAGTAGCCGAAGAGGACGGCCAGCGTAGGACAAACAGAGCGGAGAAAGAACCGGAAAGGAGCCAGAGAGAGGGGAAAAGTAAGTGGGCTCGGAAAAACGGAAAGGCAGGAAGCGGCCCAAAGGGCAGCAGAGGAAAAAGGGAAAGGAAGAAAACTAGCGTAACCGCAACAGAAAGCAAGCAGTCAGGGAGCTGACCAAGCGGGTTGCAACGCACTGTGTGCCGGGAGGGCGTGGCTGATAAGCGTTCCGGCACGCAGTGAAAGAAACACTAGACTGTCACCGCGACGTTCGAAAACGTGGCGGAACTGTGCAATGGCGTCCCCCAAGCCGCACCCTGGACCATAATGTCCACGGGAGTTGGCGCATGACACGTATTTAACATTATGCCCTTGCCCAAAAGTCTGTCGAACTTTTATGTTATTCAGACTTGATCTTTTGCATACACGTGTCAGACTGAAGCATTGGCATCAAAAGGCTTCAGTTTCTTATTCTGACACATGCCGATTCTGTAATCAAACACAAGAGACGTAAAAACACCTATTTTTATATTGCACTTATTTTGAAATCGCTCGATGCAAAATTATAGACTCCTTTCTTCATGCTAATACGATCCTAGCAAGAGAATGGATCTGGATGAAATGCATGTGGGGTGCTACAAATGTCACCCTAATTAGAACTACGAGACTAGTTAAAATGATAGCGCTCGAAATTGAAAGAGACCAACTATCTTGGAATCATTAAGATGAAAATTAGTTCTCTGACTATTTCTGTTTTGTAGATGAATGTGCTCATGTGATATATCTCATTTTTTACTATGATGTGTGTGATAGTTTTATTTATGCTTTGCTGCTGATACTTAGCTTCTGTTGCGCTGGTTTTATATGTTCTACTTACGCACTATTTTGTCTGTATTAACTTTTTCTTTTGAACTAAAGTATGAAATATTTGTAAAGGTCTGGATTTGTATCTTGACTAAAAAACAAATAAATAATTAAAAAAATAAATGTAAAAAAATATTCTGATGTTATGCCATCTAGTCCAGGGGCTTTGCCGCTGGGTAAGGATTTTATAGCTTTGCGTACCTCTTTCTCCGTAAAAGGTCATTAAGGACACTACCTGGAAGTAGGTGCGAATATCTTGCTGTATACTATACCCCTGAGAAAAAGGTGTATTCTCTGGCGTCCGGGTGTATGCACCGCCTTGTATAAGAGAGGATGTGGTATTGGGAGAGGGAAGACCATGCCTTAACCGCCCGCAGGGAGGGTCAATTGTGTGGTTGCAGATCTATCTAGTTCCAGAGTGAGGGAAAGATTAAAATCGCCTGCCCATGAGATCTTGTAGCCCGGAAACTTGTGTATGTGCCTGGCACATTGGTGGAAGAATTTCTGGGGAGTCAGTGTTTGGCGCATAGATATTTATCAAGAGGAGTTTAGCGCCCATTATCTCTCCTGCCAGTATCAAAAAACGACCCTCCTCATCCTTGATCTGCTCTTGTAGTCTATATTGTAGTGTGCTGTGTATGTAAATGGCCATGCCTCTGGAGTGCAAGGTGTAGGAGGAATCATACCCTTGAATACCCCGTCCCGGTAGCCTGGGGAAGGCAGTGCCTCGAGTCAGGTGTGTCTCTTGAAGGCATAAAACATTTGCCCCATGATTTTTGCTGTAGTTCACGATTAGTCACGACTTCTTGTGATTGGTAAGCACCTTACATTCCATGAGAGCAATGCAGGTGTCGTTCCAGGCTGACCGCCCATTATCGAATTAATCAGAGTCCTTGTGAGGTTGTGGCAATTATCGTCTTGGAATATGCAGTGGGATAGTTTGTTGTGATATCTGTTGTGCCTAGTTATGTTGTACCACTATGTGCTCTGTGAGTCATCGAGATTCTTCTGAAATCCTTAATCCCAAGAAACTTTAAACAAACCAACCCGTACTGTGCTCCCCCTCCCTTCGCTCCCTCCCACACCAGTAAAAATAACCTACCGGCTCCCGATCCACAACACCCCCTTTAACTAATCCCATAATCAGAACAGACACGCTGCAGTGTCTGCAGGTAGTGGAGCGCTAAGGACGGCCAATGCGCTCCAAATGGCAGCGGCCTAATAGTGTCACCGCTGGGCCATGCTCATTGTGATTGATTGATTGATTGATTTATTTATAGAGCACCTTACACCAAGGCGCTGAACAATGGAACAACAAACTACAGAGTAACAACAACAAATAAGATTGGGAGCAAAATTTCATCTTGAATCATTCAACAAAACAGTGCAAAGAGCAATTAACTGAGAGGGGGGAGGTGGAGTGGGAATTGGAGTGGTGAGGGGGGGCAGAAGAAGGATTGGACGAGTGTAAATGGAAGGGAGATAGAGTCTAATAGGAGAGGGGACAGAGGAATTCGATGAGGGAAAAAAGGGGGGAAGTAGAGAGGGCGGGGGGCTTTCAAGGTGGAGAATGGAGGAGGAGAGATTTAAGGGAAGTGCGAAATGAGGTGAGGGTCGTGGAAGAGCGGATTCAGAGAGGGAGTGAGTTCCAGTGCAGAGGAGCAAGGAGTTGGAAGGAGCGGAACCGGGAGGAAGCGCAGGGGGAAGGAGGAACAGTGAGAAGGAAATGGTCAGTGGAACGAAGGGAGCGGGAAAAGATGAGAGAGGAAAATAGGAGTTTGGTGGCGTGGAATGTGAGGGAGGGACGGATTTTGCGAATATTGTAGAGGTGGTATCGCCAGGTGCGGGAGGTGAGTGAAATGTGTTGTGAGAAGGTGAGAGAGGAGTCAAATAGAACGCCTAGATTACGAGCATGGGTGGAGATAGGGAGATTGGAGGGAGGAAAGTGGATGTAAGGGGGAGGCGAGGGAGGGGAAAGAGTATTAAGAGGGGAAGAAGAGGACTTTGGTTTTATCAGTGTTGAGAGAGAAAGCGGGAGGACATCCAGTTCTTAATGGCTGTGAGACAAGAGGAGAGTTTAAGGTGGAGGTCAGGTGTGAAGGAGGAGAAAGAGAGAAAGAGTTGAGTATCGTCCGCATAGAAATGATGAGAGATGGCAAAGGAGAAGATAAGAGGGGCAATGAGGGAGGTGTAAAGAGAGAAGAGGAAAGGACCAAGTACAGAGCCTTGAGGAACACCGTAAATAAGAGGGAAGGAAGGAGAGGTCTGGCCTCCCCATGAAACAGCAAAGGAACGGGAGGAAAGGTAGCCCTTTTAGAACAGGGTCTTTGAACCCGAAGGAGGAGAGAGTGTGGAGCAGGAGTGGGTGATCGACCGTGTCAAAAGCTGCAGAGAGATCAAGGAGAATAAGGATAGAGGATTGCTTGGCATGCCGAGCAGAGATGAGTGAGTTGAGAATAGAGGTGAGAGCAGTTTCAGTGGAATGTTTGGGATGGAAGCCAGATTGGAAAGGAGGAAGGAGAGAGGAAGTAGAGACAAAGGAAGAGAGTTGAGAGTAGGCAAAGCGCTCAAGGAGTTTAGAAATGAAAGGCAGAAGAGAGATTGGTCTGTAGTTAGCAGTGAGAAGTGGATCAGCAGAGGGTTTCTTTAGAATAGGAATAATCGTTGCATGTTTGAAAGCAGAGGGAAAAGTAGATGAGGAGAGGCAGGAGTTGAAGAAAGTGGTAAGGTAAGGGATAAGAAGAGGGTAGATCTTGGGGATGAGAACAGAGGGGAGAGGGTTGGAGGGGGCAGACGTGGGGTGGGCTTTGGAAAGAAGGGAGGAGACATCAGAAGGGGAAACAGATGAGAAGACAGACATAATGGAAGAGGGAGGAGAGGGGGGAGGAGGAGAGAGGGAGTCAGAGAGGGAGTTAATTTTTTGGTGGAGTGTGATGATTTTGGAGGAAAAGAAGTTGGCAAAGTCAGAGGGAGAAAGTGTGGAATTGGATGAGGATTCAGGAGCAGGAGGAGACAGAAGGTGGGAAAGAGTTTGAAAAATCCGACGAGGATGAGAGGCTTGAGACTGGAGAAGGTTAGAGTAGCAGGAAGACTTGGCCCATGCAAGACAAGAGTTGTAAAATGCGTGGTAAGAGAAGTAAGAAGTTTGATTAGAAAGCGAGAGAGTTTTGAGCCAGAGTCTCTCTAATCGCCTGAGAAGGCGTCGCATAGAGCGGAGATGGGAGGTAAGCCAGGGTTGAGAAGGTTTCCGAGTAGGGCGAAAGAGAGAAAGGGGGTAAAGTTGATCAAGGGCAGTGGAGATAGAAGATGAAAGGGAAGAAAGAGCATCGTCAGCAGAGAGTAATGCAAAGTCTTGGTGAGATGGAAGAGAAGAAGAGCAAGTGTCATAGAAGAGGGTAGCGTCAAAGTAACGCAGGTCAGTAGATTGGAGGGGAGGGATTAGTATTAGTGGAGGGTGAGAGAGGAGAAAGGGAGAATGAGAGTAAGGCATGGTCTGAGAGATAAACAGGAAGAGAAGAGGCAGGGAAGGAGGGATAGGAGGAGTTGAAGATGAGATCAAGAGTGGAATCAGAGGAGTGAGTAGGGGATGTAGGAAGGGGGAGAGGAGGTAGGAATCAAGGATGGAGAGGAGGGGAGAAGATTGGGGGGGGAAGGAAGATGGATATTAAAGTCGCCAAGTACAATTAGAGGAGGGGGAGGGGGGAAATAAGTGAGAGGAGGTGATCCAGGTCTTAAAAGAAGGAAGAGAGAGGGCCAGGGGGCCGATAGATGACCAGGAAGAAAATAGGATGGGGAGAGGAGAAGGACTTGTAGAGGAATTCAAAGGTGGGGAAAGAGGGGAGAGTTGGAGATGAAGAGGAGGAGATGTATTTGGGGTGGTACAGGAGACCGACGCCTCCACCACGGCCAGAGGGGCGGGGGGTATGGATGAAAGAGGAAGAAGAGGTTGTTAAGGAAGCGGGGACAGAGGTGTTATGAGGGGGAAGGAACAAGTTACTTACCTGTAACTGTTGTTCTCCAGCATGGGTCTGGCATGCATTCACATGCTCATGAATATTCCCTGTCGTCAGGCCGGGAATCCTCGGTATAGAAAAAAATCAGTATCAGTTTTGTTTCTGATCTGTCTTTCTTAGTAGTAACCAATCACTGGTCTCTGGGTCATACTGCCCCCAGCCAATGACTGCCCTCTACCTAAGCCCCGCCTCCGGCAGCCATCCTCAGATTTGGTAGTACGTAAAGTGGCAGTATGACCAAGTGAAGAGCCGCAGAGGGGTAGGCGGGAGGGTTCGCATGTGAATCCATGCCAGACCCAGGCTGGAGAACAACAGTTACAGGTAAGTAAATTGTTCCTTCTCCAGCATGGGGTCTGGCATGGATTCACATGCTCATGAATAAGAGAATACATAGCAGTACACACATGCACAACCACGGGAGGTGGCAACAGGCTCAACATAAAGCAATACAACAACTCAACATTAAGCAACTCTTACCTCCTCACCAGGCTCACCTTAGGCGAACAGGTTGCGCAGCATTGCTTGGCCGTCCCTGGACTCCTCCCTGGAGTCCCGATCGACGCAGTAGAATCTTGTGAAGGTGTGCGTCGACCTCCACGTCGCAGCCCTGCAGATGTCCAGCAGGGGCACACCAGACAGGAACGCCGTGGTAGCAGCGATCACTCTGGTTTAATGGGCTCTCGGACGGCCGGGGAGCTGTCGGTTTGCCAACCGGTGACGGTGCATGATGCAGCCAGAGAGCCATCTGGAAATGGAAGTCTTCGAGAGAGCCTTCCCTTGATTCACAGTCCCAAAGTTCACAAACAGCTGTGACGTCTTCCGAAAACTCTTTGTGCGGTCCATGTAGAACTTCAGCGCTCTAGCTACATCCAGCGAGTGCAAAGTCCTCTCGGCCGGCGACGAAGGCGACGGGAAGAAAACTGGCAAGGGCTCGTTGAGGTGGAAGTCCTACGGCACCTTGGGCATAAAGGATGGGTGTGTCCTCAGCACCACCCTCATGTCATAAAAAGTCAAGTATGGAGGCTTGCAAGATTGGGCCTGGATCTCTCTCACTCGTCGTGCGGAGGTGATGGCCACGAGGAAAGCTGTCTTCCATGACAGGAACTTCAAAGGCGCTGAATGCATAGGCTCGAATGGGGCCCCCATGAGCTTGGTCAGCACCACATTAAGTTCCCACGCCAGGGCAGGAGCCTTCACTGGCGGGAATGATCGGAATAGTCCCTTCATGAATTCTTTCACCAGGCGATAAGACCACAAGGACGCCCGACCCGTCGTCCTGGTATATCGGGAGATTGCAGCCAGATGTATTTTGATGGAGGCGTGAGCCAGTCCAGCTTTGGCCAGCGACAGTAGGTACGGCAGTACTTGAGGGGCTGTAATCCGCAGAGGGTTAATCTTCTGTGCACGGCACCAGACAGAGAACCTCTTCCATTTATGTCGGTAGCACTTGAGAGTTGAGGACGCCCTGGCCTTTGCAAGAACCTCTCTGCAGTCGGCCGGGATGTCGTACCCTCCAAACTCTAGTGCTGCAGGAGCCAGGCCTGCAAGTTCAGCGACACCGGGTTGTGGTGAAGAAAGGCGCCTCCTTCTCTGGCCTTCGTCCGCCGGCAGCTTTACTAGTGGGGACGTTGACAAGTCCAGAAGGTCCGGAAACCAGATCTGTCTCGGCCACGCCAGTGCGACAAGGATTATCCTGCACCGGGACCTCTTGAGCTGGTTGATGAGCCGGAGCAGCAACGGCAGCGGAAGGAACGCATAAAGAAATAGGCCGTCCAAGGGGAACGAGAAAGCATCACCCATGCTCCTCGGCTGGGGGAACCTGCTGGCAAACCTCCGGCACTTGGAATTCGTCGCCGTCGCGAAGAGATCGATTTGGGGTTCGCCCATCGTCGGAAGAGTCGATCCACTTGATCCTGGCGTAGTTCCCACTCGTGGCACGAGCGCAGCTCCCTGCTGAGTGAGTCGGCGATCGTGTTTTTTATTCCTGCCAGATGAAGAGGCACCAGAAACATCCCTTGGGCGACGGCCCAATGCCACAGATCCTGGGCTTCCTAGGATAGGGCCGGGGACCTGGTTCCGCCCTGCTTCCGGATGTAGAACATCGTGGTGGTGTTGTCGGTGAAGATCCTCACCACCTTGCCCTTGAGGGACGGAAGAAAGGACCTGAGGTCCCAGAACACCGCGCGGAGCTCCAAGATGTTGATGTGGAGAGACTTCACCTCCGCGAGCCAAAGTCCTCTCGCGTGAAGATCTCCAGAGTGTGCTCCCCAACCTTCCAGGGAGGCGTCCGTCGTCACCGTCACCTGGTGAGCTGGGGTCTGAAAGTCTGTGCCCACCGACAGATGAGAGCGGGTACCCCACCACCGGATCGCCTTACGGAATGGCTCGTTGAGGGATCCTGTCCTCGAAGCTGCCCGTCGACTGGATCCAGCAGGCGTCGAGGAACTCCTGTAAGGGTCTCATCCGAAGCCTGCAAAGGCGCACCAGATAAATGCAGGAGGACATCATCCCGAGGAGGGACTTGATAGATCTTACCCTGGCCATGTCCGTGGCCAGCAGACGCTGCACCTTGCCCAGAATGGTCCTGGTCCTTTCCTCCGACGGCGAGGCCAGCCGCGCCACTGTGTTGAGCTTGGCTCCCAGAAACAGGGCGACTTGCGACGGAACCAGGTGGGATTTTGGAAAGTTGATGGAGAATCCCAGGTCTGTGAGCAGCTGGACGGTCTTCGCAGTGTGCTCCACGGCGTGCTCCCTTGTCCTTGCCCGGATGAGCCAGTCGTCCAGGTAGGGGTAGACGTGGATCCCCTGTAGGCGCAGCCGCGCCGCCACCGGTGCGAGGCACTTGGTGAACACCCTGGGTGCTGACTTCAATCCAAACGGGAGGGCCTTGAACTGGTAGTGCTGCCCTTGGACCACGAACCTGAGGAACCTTCGGTGACTTTTTAGAATGGGGATGTGGAAGTACGCATCCTCCAAGTCCAACGACGACAGGAAATCGCCCTCCTCCAGCTGTCCCAGCACATGCTGGAGGGTGACCATACGGAACTTCTGTGCCTTGATGTACTTGTTCAGTCGTTGTAGGTCCAGGATGTGGCACCATCCTCCTGTCTTCTTTTTTACGAGGAAGTACCTTGAGTAAACTCCGGAGCCCCGAAGCCTCTTTGGGACGAGCTCGATGGCACCCTTCTTGAGCATCGCCCTTACTTCCAACAGTAGTTGAGGGACGTGATTTTCCTTCCTGGCCATGGGTGGAACACGAGGGCACTTCTTCTGAAACTAGAGGGTATGCCCTTGGGCCAGGGCGTCCAGCACCCAACGGTCGGTGGAGATGGACTCCCACACGCTGAGGAACCTCGCCAACCGGCCTCCCACCGGGGTGCTTCGGCGGGGGCCCGACCCCACGGTCGGTTCAATCTTGTTTGGAGGCCGCCTTGCCTCCTTGACCTCCTTGTCGACGACGACGGGCACCACCTGACTTGCGGCGTCCCCTGTAGGCTTCCTGGGACGAAGATCTTGCCGCTTGGCGGTAAGTGGAGGAGCCACTGCCGGATCCCTTGGAGCTGGGGTGCACAACATACGGCCCGCGGGCCAAATGCGGCCCTCCATCCCGCGAAATGCGGCCCGCCAACAGTGTTTACTTTTGTAATGAAATACGGCCCACTTCAAGCAGTTGGCCGCATTTCATTACATAAGTAAACTGATGACAGGGACTGTCTGCACCTCTACCCAAAGCGGCTATTAACATGATCTTTATCTCCTTTACAATGTATGCCCCCCCTCCTTTGTTTAGAATTAAAAGCAGTCTGAGTGAGGGGGGCGGGAGGGGCAGGGGGTGCATACATGATAATGGAGATAAAGATACGGTTAATAGTCGCTAATTATCAAAAGACGGGGAGCCAGCAGTCTCCCTTGTGTATTATTTATTGTGCGTCAATGTAGGCCATTTAACCTATGCAGTCCAGTTCGCTGATGTCTCAATAGAGAGGCAACATTAGAATCTTCAGAAGCGAACGGGAACTAAAAGACAGAGGGCTGGGGGGGTATAGGGGGAGGTCGAGAACACGCCTAAACTAAAACATGGCATTGGGTGCCAGGCGGCCGCGTGCTTGGCACTTTGCTCCATGGAGGGCTTGTCTCAAATGATCAGTACTTATTGCCCATTGTGCAGTGGGCTACATCTCTGCCCCAAGCCTATTTGAGCTTTGCCCCAATATTATATGCAGTGTGTACGTTTTTACCCTTCTTAACGGGTAAACAAAAGCAATACATTTGATAAAAACAAGGCCATTAAAAAAACAATAATTGCAAGAATTGCGATTTGAATCCAGCTTCTGCGGGTGCCAGCCTTTCCGATGCGTCCAACCCCTGTCACAACCAATGCTGTGGCCGAGACTGGCAGAGGCGTGCGCAGGTGGTCAAACGTCATGCCCTAGCTCAGTAAAATCCTGCGCATTGGCAGCAGGCATTGCATCCAGTGCTACCCACATGCAGAGGTGCCCAATGCATCCAGACCCCGTCACAACCAGTGCTGGGGCGAAGGCTGGCAGAAGCGCACACAGGTGGTCACACGTCATGCCCTAGCTCAGTAAGATCCTGCACATTGGCAGTAGGCATTGCATCCAGTGCTACCCACCTGCAGAGGTGCCCAATGCATCCAAACCCCGTCACAACCAGCAGTTTGGGTCTGTATGGGTATGTATGCATGGTGTATGCTTGGTAGTCTGTACAGTTTTGGTTGGGGTGTGGGGGCCACGGGGCATAGTGTTAGGTTGGGGGTGGAGAGCATGGGGCATAGTGTTTGGTTGGGGAGCGGGGTGCATGGTCATTTGTTGGGGACTGGGGGTCATGCAGCATAGTGTTTGGTTGGGGACTGGGGGCCATGGGGCATAGTGTTTGGTTGAGAGGTGGGGGCCATGGGGCACAATGTTTGGTTGGGGGTGGGGCCATGGAGCACAGTGTTTGGGTGGGGGGGCTGGGCGCCATGGAGCACAGTGTTTGGGTGGGGGGGCTGGGGGCCATGGAGCACAGTGTTTGGGTGGGGGGGCTGGGGGCCATGGAGCACAGTGTTTGGGTGGGAGGGTGGGGGGCATGGGGCATAGTGTTTGGGTGGGGGCCATGGGGCATAGAGTTTGGTTGGGGGTTGAGGGAGCCATGGGGCATAATGTTTGGTTGAGGGTATGGGGGCCATGGGGCATAGTGTTTGGTTGGGGGTGGGATCCATGGGGCATAGTGTTGCACTCCAAGAGTGAACCCAATAATAAAGCTAAAACAGGCACAGTTAGGAGATGAACATCCTTTGCTTTTTGAGGAAACCTGACTCAACGAAGGCCATACTCCTCTTGGGCAACCCAAACAGCAAACTATAGCAGTCCAAAATAACGGAATGTCCAATCAAGGGTCAATAAAATATATATAATTTAATTAAAAAGACGATATACAATAACTAAATAGAAATACATTATAACAATGGAAAATGTGTAGTACAAAATGTAAGTTTGAAATGCAAATAAAAATAATTACCCCATAAAAACATATTCTTTTTCCATGTGTTTAATACAAATTGGGGGTTGAAAAAGCCTCCTGCCACGCCCCGCCTACCGCCCCGCCGACATTTAATTTTCGGCCCACTATAGCCATCATGTAAGGTACTTTTGGCCCTCTGTCAAAATCAGTTGTGCAGCCCTGCCTTGGAGGCACCTTGTCTGCCTCCGGAGCTCCGAAAGGACGGCCGTCGTTCTTGGAGCACTCCCAGTGCCCGGGCAGTCTCTGTGTCTGTCTTGATGGCCTGAAGGGACTCATCAACCGCCTTCCCAAACAGGTTGTTCCCATCGAAGGGCATGTCCAAGACCTTGGTTTGTACGTCCTGGCGGAAATCCGTGGCCTTGAGCCATCCACGTCGTCTCAAGCAAACGCCGTTGCCAGCTGACGGAAACCGGTGTCGGCGATGTCCGTTGCCACCGTTATGGCGTGGTCCGAAGCAATCTCCCCCTCCTGTAGGATTTCAAGGGCCTCAGCCCTTTTGGCTTCCGGAAGGAAGTCTAATAGAGGGGCGATTTTGAACCACAACTCCCTGTCGTAGCGGGCTACGATAGCCAGGGCGTTGGCCGCCTTGATAGTCGTCGCTGCGGATGAGATGACCCGTCGCCCCATCGTGTCCAACTTCCTGCCCTCGCCGTCCGGCGGGGAAGTTGATGTCGAGGCCGATGCCCCCTCAGCTTTCTTCTTTGCCGCTGCTGAGACGACCGAATCCGGGGTAGGTTGTGCCCGAAGGCACAAGGGGGCAGCGTCGGGGACCCGGTACTTCTTCTCGTACCGGTCCCTCTTTGCCGGCACCGTGGCAGGGTTCTTGAGGAGGGCGAGCCCCTCATCCCAGATGTCATCAAGAAGCGGTACGGCGAGGACCGTCTTCCTTTTAGCCTCGCGCCGTTGGTAAAGGAACCCTTCTTTCTTCTTTTCTTCTGGGCAGAGCTGAAAAAGCTTGGATGCCCTGGAAATCATGGCATGAAAGGATTCAATCTCGTCGGGCGGGGACGCCCGAGCAGGGGACGAGGGGGGACACATCCCGTCGTCGCCTCCGTCGTCATCTGTACCTGTCATAGCCGTGTCCGTGCCTGTATCATCCCCGTGGGTAGTAGACTGGGGGGGAAGGCAGAGCAGGCCGCAGAGGTGGGAGAGGTGGCGTAGGATGCGTCCTCCTCCTCTTATGCAGTGGACTCTCCGAAGGTCCTGGCTCCGGCTCCCCCGTCGGGTCTGGCTCAGGTACCTACGTCGGGGGACGGGGCAACCTTGTCCTTATCTCAGAGCATAAGGACTGAATCGCTGACAAAATGGCCGCCGAGGTGTCCTGCGGCGCCGGAAACGACGGGCGCGAGGGCTCTTGAGGAGCCTGGTCGGCGACACCGTCGCTCTCGTCGTCGCCCTCGTCGGGATCCCTCCCGATGGGCTGGGCCTCTTTCACGACTTCGATGAGCTCTTCCTCAGAGGTCGTGTCCGTATCCACGATGGCCATCAGCCCCTCCCCCACCTTCTCCAACGAGGACTTCGTGGGGGTCTCCTCAATGGGCCTGGAAGACGACTCCCTCCGCAGTGGCAGGGAGACTCTTGGTCCTGAGGGCGCCTCCACTGGTGTAGCCTCCACAGGCTGAGCCAGGGCCGCGGCGACATCCTCAATCGAGGTATTAGCAGGGTGAATTAAGGCCATCGCCACCTTCTGGACGCCTGGGGCCTTCACCTTGGGGGGAGGGTCCGAGCCTCACTCCCCCTCTGCCGGAATCTTCGAGATCGACCGGGGCCTCTCCAGAAGCTTCACCGGGTTCTCAGACTTCCTCTTACCCGAGCCAGAGCGTTGGCTCGTGGTTGATGGCGCCGGGGAGGATGCGCCCTGCCTGGTAGCCAAGGAGCCCGACCGTTCGGCGCTCCTGGTGCCCGCGGACTCGCAGGGCTTAGCCTTTTGTTGGGCCCCCGTCGCCGGGGCACCCTTACAGGACTTAGAAGACCGCTCTGACTTCTTTTTCTTCTTCTCGCCTGACGGGCTCTTCCCTTCCAGCCAGTTGGCGAGACGGAGGTGGCGATCCTTCATGGTCCGCTCCGACATGTTCCCACAAAACGCACAGTCCTTCTCCTTGTGCGTCTTGTCCTCATGGAGACAGTAGAGGCATAACGAATGCTCGTCCTCCTTGAAAACATTCTGAAGCTGGCATCCAGGGCAGGTCCTGAACAGCTTCCCGGGCGTCGAGCTTCCTTTTTCCTGGGCCATGTCCAGGGTAGGCCTTGGAACTTCTGGAATCCTCCAAAAGAGTAACTCGACGAAATCTTCACCCTTGAGGGGCGTAGAAAGCTCTGAAATGGATCCCTGTTGATCGGATGTAGAAACGGTGGAGCTTGAGGCTCTATTTAACCGACAAATGAGAAAAATCTCCTGAAAAAGCACGAAAACGCAGCAAAAGCTCGAGAGCTACAGCACTCCCAACACTTGAACGTGCGGTAAAAATCTGAGGATGGCTGCCGGAGGCGGGGATTAGGGAGAGGGCAGTCATTGGCTGGAGGCAGTATGACCCAGAGACCAGTGATTGGTTACTACTAAGAAAGACAGATCAGAAACGAAACTGATACTGATTTTTTTCTATACCAAGGATTCCCGGCCTGACGACAGGGAATATTCATGAGCATGTGAATCCATGCCAGACCCCATGCTGGAGAATCCAGGTTTCAGTTAGGCAGAGGAAATGAAGGTTAAGACGAAAGAATAGATCAAGGGTAGCACTGGTTTTGTTACAGATGGATCTGGCGTTCCAGAGAGCAGTGTCCATGAGGGCAGAGTGGCTGGCAGTGGGGGGGTAAAGAAGGTTAGGGTGGTGAGAGAAGGAACGAGGGTGGCTGGGGCAGTGGGGGAGAGGATAGTGACGAGGACTAGGCATAAGGACGAAGGAGGACAGTAGAAAGGAGAGGAGGAGGTGGAAGGGTGGGGAAAGGGGGGGGGCTTAGAGAAGGACAGGTAGAAAGGAGCAGTAATTGTAGGAATTGGGAATGGAGGGGGTAGAGACCAGTGTGATAGATATATAAAGGGGGTAGGCAGTGGGCAATGTGGAATCAAGTGTGGGGAGAGATGGCAGGTAGAAACAATAGGGTCAGAGGGAGCAGGCACTCGGAATTCAAGTTGGAGGAGTCCAGGTGAGGATGGCGTCGAAGGTGGACTCGAGTCAGTGGTGAGAGAAAGCCGGAAGGAGCCAAGAGAGTCAGAGGGTGCAGGTTTGAGACTGCGGATGGAGGAATCCAGGTGCTTGAGGCAGGAAAATGAGGTGGCAATTTTGGATTGTTGCAAGGTGGTCACGGGTCCAATGCTGAGGGATGACCGGCAGGAACCAATAGGGACAGATGGAGTAGGCACTCGAGGTAGTGGTTGGAGGAGATCAGGTGCCTGAGACAAGAAAATGAGTAGCAGTATTGGGCTGCTGCACCTGGGCGTGAGCAAACAGGCACAGGTTAGCCGGACCGCTATAGGTGGTACCAGGGTAGAATGGAGAAAGCTACCACAACGCAGGGGCTGTAAATTCACTCATTGACAAGGTGGCCTGAGGGGGAAGGAGCTGTAAATTTGCTTTTAGTATATAATCTTAATGCTATTAACTAATACAGACATCACTCCTGTCTCACCTTCAAAAAATATATGGTAAAATATGGTGTTTACATATTAGATATTACTCCCAGCTCAGCTTGAAATATTTAGGAGTGAAAAACAGCCAGTTGGAACTGAAAAGATAGCACTCATAGCTCAGTTTCAATTAGTAGGTAGTCACAGATAGTCTGTTAAACAGGATATCACACGTAGGCCCCAAGCACAGGGGAGAAAGGGGGCAACTGCCCCTTAGTTCCTTAGTGATGGGGGGACCCCACTTTGCCCTTTTAGAGAGGTTTACAGTTTTCAGGTTCTGGCTCTATATAGGAGCCACACATGCACTTAGAGAAGGGATCCTTGTTCAGCCCCTGCTCAATTACAACTCAAAGGTGCAAACCCTTATGGAAAGACCCACCGATGGTGAAAAGTAAAAAGTATAAAAACAGCCAACCCAACTTACTGAATATGGGCTGCGGGAGCAAGAGATTTGGGTTTCACGACTACTGGAGACTGGAAAACAGTGGAAGAAGCAGAGACTGGAGAGAAAGAGACTGAAAATGTGGTAGGGGTGGCGAGTTGGAGGAGGTGGTGAGAGTTAAGACAGTCAAGGAGGAGGTGATAACATCAGGAGGCAAGAGTGTACAGAAGGACGTGGAAGTGATATCAGTAAGAGTGTGTACAGTGTTGAAGTGAGTTAGGAGGGGGTGGTAGAAGCTTCAGGGGGCAAGAGTTGGCAAAATCTGGATAGAAAGATGATGCTGAGAAGTGGTAAAAGCAAAGGAGGCAGGATGAGAGGGAGGGCGATGAGAGTTAAGGGCATGATGGACGCGGTGGCATCTGAAGGAAAGGTCCAGGAGAAGAGACCATCAGTACCCAAATGTATAGAGGCAGTGGTAGAAGACAGGGAGCAGGAGGAGTTTGTGAAACCCAAGGACCAGAAGCAAGTTTGAACACCAGGACCCGGAAGGGATACAAAAACTAATATTGGAGTGTGACAGAATAGGTGAAAGGAAATAGAAGGAGAGAACAAGGAAGGGCAGTGCATAGACAGGAAGAATAAGAAGGTTCTGGCAGGACAGGTCGTCCCTACGCAGGACCAAATGGTGGGAAGAGGAATGAAACAGCGACAGGGAGGTTATGGTCAAATCAAAGAGGTAAAGGAAAATGAATCCAGAGAACTGATGAATCTATTAATGTCATCTCTCCTTACCCGGGGAAAGCCTCTCCCCATGTGGTATGGGAAAGGTGGAAGCTGCCTGATTTTGACCCTGGGGGTGGCTATCTGCGGGAGGACCACGTAGGGGAGGACACACTCCAGGGAGTCCTAAGAATACTGAATCCAAAAAAATCCTTCAGCTAAAATTCTTAATGACACGCCTTTGCAACATTCCTGTATTGCTTATAGTAATGTAGATGGAGAATTCCTGGATTTTCATGACAAGAACATCATTTACCTCCTCCCCTCCTTGTGTAGTACTGAGACGAGGAAGAGGGATTGAGTAATGAGGATGACCAGAAGCGGTAAGCCAACGCTACATTCTAGTCTTTGGAAAAGGGTAACCAATACTGGGACATTTAAAACTGACACAGTTGTACAGAGTGATAGAGATAGAGGGAGAGACAGAGACTGCTGCTGAATCCAACTTGTTCTGACACTGGCTGGGTTAGCAGAGTGCAGGACGCAGCACAGAGGCTGAGGAGAACGACATGCAGAGAAACCGAGCGAAGTTTGCAGCATTATGCCCACGGCACCTGGTACGACAAAAGCAGAGGAAGACAAAGCGAGAGCCAAGCGGCTTACGGGACGCATTCCTAGTCAGCGGGCCGAGAGCAAAGAAGACTGAGAAGTGAGGAACGCCAAAACCGCCAGTGAAGACCAGTAAGCCAAGTGAGAGTGAATGGGACACTGGGGTGCTTAAGTGTGGATGCAGTGTACAATTGACAGTGCGAGAGATCCAAATTAAAGGAACTGGAATAGGTAATACGAATGCTAACATTGTTAGGAAATGGTCAGTGACTTAGTACTTGAGAAAAGCATTATTTCCTGGATGTAAGAGAGTGAATGGAGAACGGAAAAGCCCTGGCAGAATAGTGAACCGGGCAAACAGTGAGTATGGGACTCACACCAATGAGCGGACATAAAACGTCCTAGCAGGAAAGGAGAGCAGGCAGTGTGCAAGTCTGGGACACGCACCAGAGTGTGATACCCTGGCAGTAGAGTAAAACAGGGGGTAAGAAGAGAAGTGAGAAAAGTCAGGGGTAAAAGAACCCTTCCTGAAATAGTGGAATAGTGATAACCAATCTAAAAAGGGAAGAACCATACCCCTTTAAAGAATAACTAACAAAGTTGTGAATACCCTGGCAGGAGAGTATACCAGGTGTGCAAAAGGATTAAAGCTCAGGAGTCAAAACCAATTAACATATATTGGAATACAGTAACTATATCTCTCTCTTACTTATGTGAATCGGTTGAAATCTTATTTGAAGAGAATGGAATACGAGAGAGAATGGTAGCAATGTATTGGTTGGCAGTGATTTTAACTCTTGTTTGGATATAGGTGAATACAATCATGTTATAGGTCTGAGTAACGTGAAAGCAATACTTGGAGTCGGCGCTCCAACAAAGTTGTAGACTATATGTTGGTCTCTGATGTGACGAGTCAAAATGTGTCTATATTTAATGTGAGGTGTGATGAATTTAGCAAGGCCATAACTCCCTCTCCGAGGAAACTCTATCCCCATATGGCCAGGGAAAGACAGCTGCTACCTGACCCTGAGAGTGGCTGCCCAAGGGAGGGCCATTGGGTGGAGGGGAAACAACCCTCATGGGAGGGAAGGAGACACACTGCCAAGAAAATGGTATCCCCCTTCCCTCTCAGGTTATGGCAAGAACATGGTATCCCCCTTCCCTCTCAGGTTATGACACCGATCACTTAAATTCCCAAACCTGTATGGCATATTGTGATATAGATCCAGTCGATCCACTTTGCACTAACAGTAAGGCTCTTTCCTATATGTTTTTCAAAACAACGGAGATGAGGAAGAGCACAAGAGCAATGCAGAGTACTGAAGCTGTACAACTAGAGATGCACTCTAGAGGTTGGATGGATCCGATAGTTTCCGCGACATTTAAAAACACGGCTCAAAGAGGAAGATGGAGAACCACTACGCCCGACACGGGTCGGGAAGCGAGGAAGAAGCCAGCTGTAGCATGGAGCAGGAAAGCTCCAGCTGACACGCCCCCACCCTGTTACGAAAAGCTCACAGGCAAAGGTATGGCGCACAGATGCCTGCAGCAGGAGACGCTGTGGAGAGGAGGACGAGGTATAGCGAGTATCGGTGAACAGACAGGGCGCCAACAGAAGGAGGAGGTGTCCCGCTGGAGAAACCGAACAGCATTGAAGCCGCCACAAGAGACAATAGAGCACAGAATTGGTGGAATTTGAACACCAAGGCACTTCACAGCGTATGTAGAAGATTCTGGGTTGAGTGGGCACAGCCTTAATGTTGCTTTTCTTAGAGCATCGTCTAAATTGTATTTCTATGTTACAAGTTTTATAAGGTCCTGTTGCCAGAATGGCCCCAGTTGCATTGTGGGGTGAATAGTATGCTAAGTAATGTTGTCTGGATTTCGAAACCTCAGACGTCTGGAATGACCCTGTGTGAGTGATCACATGTGTTGTGTTCAATTTGTTTGCTATTCTCAGTATTCCCTTACATTTAATAAATATAAACTTCAAAGAGAAAATCTTTTCAATTTTCCTAAAAAAATAAGCATTTATTCTTCAGACAAAGGTATTCTTTATGTTGCCCAATGCATTTTGGTCCGATGCACCATCTTCAGGGACAATCTTCTATAAGGCATAACCAAATGCGATACATAAGTACTTTTGGCTATTTCTAACATTTCACACAGGTGTGTGTCAAATATGTGTTTGTTACTTGCCTGTTTTTCCTATTGCGTCTACATATGCTTCATGTCTTTGTATTTTCTGGTGCTGCTGGGGTCTCCTGGGATCTACACGCTAGATCTCGGATTCATTTGCATGCTCTAAAAATTAAAGCCCATATTCTTGTAGTTTTGCTACAATTTTCTTGGACTTTTAAATATATATCATGGTGCTTGTTGAACATAACTTGCAGTAACAAGGTGCGCTCCCACGCCAGTTATCAGCTCTTGTTGTCCTGGTGTTTCTAGTAAGGAAAAGCACAAGTGAATCTTAGGATCCAGGAATGCTACATCTTTAACATTATTTTATCTGCATTAGTGTGTGCTCTAGCACTGTTCCCTCTGCTTATCTTAGTGCTTACCTTATTATGTCAAGTGTTAGAGCCTCTGCACGACAGGATCCAGCTTGGATCACTTTCCCCTTTCTACGAGTTTAGCATGTAAGGGTTAGGTTAGGATTTTGGACACAGGCAGGGAAACTCTTTACTTTTGAACATTCTGACACCAACATCCTTTAATTTCATTGAGGCAGGGAAACACCTCAGCGAGATAGGTTTTTCTCCAACATTTGAAAAAAAATAAAAAGAAATATGAGCCCTCTTTGCGGTCCAATACTGCAGGAATAGGTATGGTGTAGAGACATTTAATACGTTTTTTAAATTGAGCTTGAGGCATACACATTTGGGAACATCTCTTGGATGGTACAAGTATAAGACCTCTTAGACAAATGATATGCATTGGTAAGGAACAATAATAGGAGTGTGCCAAGGAGGACGCACTATTATGACCCAGTAGTCAGTGCTCAGAAAAGAGATTTACGTAAGAAGCTGCGTGAAGCAAAGCCCTCTACTCCATTGCGAAGATATTAAATGTAGAGCTTTAAAAACTCAGTACAGGAATCGGATGAGGAGTTACAAAGATACCCTTATTTTGAGAGATGCAAGCAATATACTAACTGTGCTATCGTCTAAAAACTCATGAGAATTCTGGAGAATATATATAGGCTGGGGAATATATAACTGGAGACGCTACTAAATCTTATTTCAGAGAACACCTGGATAATACATTTTAGTGTGGTCCATTCTAGCTCTTCTACTATTAAACTAGCTTTATTACCTATGGCTGAGGTATTGTCTGTCAACATTGAAATAGATTAGATAGAAAGGCTAATTAGGCAAAGTAAAAACTCCACAGCGCCAGGCACAGATGGACTAGCAAATATAACATTGAAGGCAAACCCAGAATTATGGGCAACATTTTTAAAGATGCTATTTGACAGGATCTTGGAGACAAAAAATATACACCTTCTTGGAGGTTCTCGTCCTGCTTCCGATCTCTAAATAGGGAAGTAGAATTAACCCTGCCAACTACCGTCCCATTGCCTTAAATGATATACCTGGTAAAATGTTTGCATGCACATTATCCCTACTGAGTATGCTAGTAGCCCTCTGTTCTCCAATGGAAACCCCTCTCTTTGTTTTCGGTTTAGAACAACTCAGTTTCCACTGATGTAGGGGTTTGCCCTTTTGCTCTAGATTGTTTCAGTAGCTCTGGGCACACTAAGTCAATTGACAAATATATGTATCTCTTGTTTTTTGATATTAGCAATTTAAGTTTAACAAAGTGAGCCCACTAATTTAGTTGTCTAAATAATGTTATGACTCAAGGCATGAACAAATAAGTCAAGAGTTAATTGCCAGTTAAATGTACGCTTTCTCCAGTGGAATACCCTCTCTTTGTTTGCGAGTTACACTAAACCAACAGGGGCACCTCTCTGCTCCTGTGGACACTAATCGAGGGCTGAAGCAAGGTTGTGACCTCGCGACTCTACTTTTGAATCTTTTTATTGACAATATTCATATAGCTCTAAAGGACACCGGTTCCCCCCACCCCCAAGAATCAGAAATGGAGTGCAGAGGGTAGTATATGCATACAACCTCGCTTTCACTGACTATACGCCAATTGAGTTCAGCACCAGTTAATGGTGTTGGAAAAGTAGGTGAAGAATTAACAAAGTTACTCACCGTAGTGACTACCTTACCCCTAGTCCCCTTTCCTCCATACTTGTGGGACATTCCATCCTTCGGGATGGGACCGGAGCACTTTTGTTAAAAAGCATAAAAAATTGAAAATGCTTGTCCTATTTTAATGCGGGGCACAGCAAGGTGGCCGTGACCCCGCCCTCCTGAGCTCTGCCCTGCGCATCGCCCTTCAGTCCTTTTCTATCGCCAGGTCTAAGACCATTTAAGCAATAATAGAGGATACTTATTAGAGGGGACGGCAGGTAGGCATATGGAGGAATGGGGACTACGGACTAGGAGTAAGGTAGTCACTACAGTGAGTAACTGTTATACTCCTACGTCCCGTCTCCTTTCCCCCATACTTGTGGGAGATTCCCAAGCACACCTCAAAAGTAATACAGGTGGATGGAAACTCGTCTACTGAAACAGGTTCTTCAGAACAGCTTGGCCGAATTGAGCATCGGCCCTGGAGCTGAAGTCCAAGTAGTAATGCTTACAAAAGCTGATGGGGAAACCCACGTAGCTGCCTTGCCAATGGTTTCCCAGGAAACATACTTCTGGAAGGTAACATAAGCTGCTTTGCCATGTACAAGATGGGCATGAATGCCCTTCGGGGGGTGTAGTCCCTAAATGGTATATGCTTCAGAAATGCAGGAGGCAATCCATCGGGAGATAGCCTTTGAAGCAGGTTTCCCTTTCGGGTCTACGAATGTGACAAAGAGTTGTGAGAAGCCCCTAAATTTGCTCGTTCTGTCGAGGTAAAACTTCAGGGCTCGCCTGACATCTAAGTTGTGCAAGAATCTCTCGGCCTCTGAGGCCGGATATGGAAAAAAAAGACGGGTAATGAAATGGATTGATTCAAATGAAAATCGGGAACCACTTTAGGCAGGAAAGAAGGATGAGTGCGGAGCACAACCTTATCCTTATGCAAGGTGAGGAACAGATGTTCCACAGAGCTTGGAGCTTGCTTACTCGCCTTGCCAATGCCACTGCAATCAAAAATGCGACCTTCCTAGAAAGGTATTTGAGATCAGTAGTGGTGTTACGCTCACCGGGTTCCCACAGGGCCGTCGATCGGACCTGGACAGCTGTGGTCTCCACCAACGTGATGCGTAGTAAAGAGATGACAGTCTGGACTGGCCCGCCTAATCTTGTCTGCTGGACTCGTAGAAGTATTCTCCTGCAAGTGGAGAAAGGGATTTAGCCACCCGTGGACTTTAGTGATGCCCTACCCCCAACTGTTCTTGTTCTCCCCACTAATCACCTCCAATATCCCCTCTTGGTAACCTCACTGTATGTTTTTAAATGATCAGCTCTCCATCCTGCATGGCATGCAGGGGCGCGTAGATACCAGTTACTTCACTGGTTTGAAGGTACTGGAGGAATTACGGAGGAATATTGACTCCAGTGTCTATAAAGTTCAAAGAGTTCAATATGTCCGATGTTCACTCTTGTTCCATTCCCTCGTTAGGTTGCAGCTGGGTCCAAAAGAATATTGCCTGGAGGCAGCTGATGGTGTTCAGGTAAGAGTCTGTATTACCAAACACTGTCCGGTAAAAGTTGTATGAGTTTAACTTGCTGTTTTCTCTCCCTTTATAGGTGCGGCATAGAAAGATGCAGCGAATTAAAGGATAATACCTCCGGTGGTAAAGCATGTAAGCCTATGGTGGCAAAGAGATTGTCTTTGTCGGTTTTCTCGGCTCACCTTGTTATTCCTTTTGTTTTCCCCCTAGGTGCTGGGTTTCGACGAAAAAAATGATGGAGGCAGCGCCGAGATGCGGTGGACTGGGGAGTATAACGCGGCGCTGCTGCTGGCGAAGCGACGCGTGCTGAAATAATGTCCTTACCAGGCTCGGAGATGTGCTGGGTCCGGAATCTGGTAAGGAATCAAATAATGTCCGTGATCTAACCTCTTCTCCTTTCTTTTCCTTTTGTCTAGGAGCTCCGGATTCGAGGCGGGCGTGGCAGAAGACTGGATGCTGACTTGCAGACACAGTGAGCGTTACGCTGCTGGATGCAGAATAACACGAAGCATGAGCTGCTGTTCGGGCGTGGTTTAAATAGCCTGCAAAGTAGTCCCAGGTAAGAAGTTCCCCAGAACCACACCCAAGTAAAAAATAGTCCCTGTAATAAAATAGTCCCATCCAGGCCTCACATTGGCTTGGACTCATTTGCAGCATGGTCTGCATAAGGTAAGTAAAGTCTATGAGCCTGGCGCCCATGGCGTCAGGACTGATTTATATGATGAGCCTGGCGCCTAAGGCGCCAGGACTGAATCCAAACAGCCCCCAGCCGGGGCTGTTGGGGTTTTAATGAGTATCTGGATGCCTGCTCCCGGGGCTGACGGACTCGATCCGGATGCCCGGGGGTAGGCATCATGACAAGTGGCCATTGGTTCAAATGGTTTATGGCATAAGGCAATGAGGACCACATTCAAATCCCATTTGGGATGAGGATTGCGTATCAGTGGGAAAAGATGTAATAGACCCGCAAAATGCCTTTTAATTACTTGATTCATCTAAGAAAAGGAACAAGTGTCAGTGGACAGATCGGCGGCAATAGCCGACAAGTAAGTCCTGCAAGACAAGACATGGATGCCCGAAGCTGCAAGATGAGATATGAATGAAAGAACAGTGTCGATCGTAGCGTGCCTGAGGTTGAGCTGCTTAGCTAAACACTAATGGCAAAAATGGAGCCACTTGCTCCTATATTGAGACCTCATAGAAGGTTTCCTGGCCGCTTGGATAATGCGCATATTGTCCTCAGATAAGTTAATTTGTGCTAATGATCTGAATTCAGGCACCAGGCCGCCAAGCTGAACGATTGTGGGGAGGGGTGCCACATCTGATGATCACACTGGTGAAGCAGGTCGGGAATCAACGGCAACCTGATCGGAGGAAGAATCGACAGATGCTGAAGTTCTGAGAACCAGAATCCGCCCGGAGGCGTATGAGCCAGTCCAAATACAGATCTACATGAACGCCCTGTAGGCGGAGGAAAGCTGCGATGACTGACATCTTCGTAAAGACACGCAGCGCCAAGCTGAGAATAAAAGGGAGCACACAGAACTGTAAGTGCTCCCCTCCCAGGGAGAACCGCAGATATTTTTGATGCAGTTTCCATATCAGGATGTGCATGTAAGCGTCCTGAAGGTCCACCACACTGAGCCAATCGCCCTTTCGAAGAGAGGACTTTATTTGACAAGGCGCGATCATCTTGAATTTCTCTTGGGGAAGAGAAAGCTTGAACTGGGAAAGGTCGAGGATAGTGCGAAGGCCAGCCTGGTTGGGTTTGGGCACTGTGAACAGACCGGAGTAGAAACCCTCCCCTAGTTCCCCTATGGGGAACATGTTATACCGCTCTGAGGTCTATAAGCTTCTGTACCTCAGCTCTGAGGGAGGGCAACCCGATCTGTTGAAAGGGAGGGTTGAAGGGTAGGATCAGGGGGAGGGGCAAGCGAAAGTCCACCCAAGCGATGGACAAAACAAACCGGTCGTCAGTGATGGTCTGCCACGCCTCCAGAGGAGACGAGATTCGTCCTCCCACCGGAGTCTCATACGACCGACAAAAAAATAATTTGGTTGATTTGTCGGAGACTCCCGGAGAGGAGGCTGAAGTCCTAGAGAAAAACCAGCCACCTTGCTGTTGCTTTCGGCCGGTGCCATCAACTGGAGTTTCAGTTCGGCACACACGGCAGTCCTGAAACCCCCTGAACACAGAGAAGGATCGAGTCTGAGACCCTGACCTCTGTGTATAAGGGGCCTTCGCCAGGACCGACAAAGATTTGGCGGTTTGGCTACTCACCTTAGTCTTTGGGAGTTCCTAATCCATAGAAGAATGAAACAATTCCTTGGCATCAAAAGGAAGATCCTGACCTTTGTCTTACACCTCCTTAAAAATTTGTCGCGTGGAGCCACGCCTGGCGGGAGGTGTCAATCGCCACCATGAGGCCTCGAGCTGAGGTATCTACGTGGTGTCCCGCAGCTTCCAGCAGATCCTGTGCCAAGACTCTGGCGAACCGGCTTTAAAGTCATCTAACCTATCCATAGGAGTACACTCCTGGAAATCGGCCAACTCTTTCCACAACCTCAGATTGGCTGCTGCCAGGATGAGCTTGGTGTTTGCTTGACGAAGTTGGGGCGCCGAATTGGCAAAGACTTTCTTGCCCAAGGAGTCCAGAATTTTGTCTTTCTTGGACAGTATTTGAGCCACAGCCGTTGAAGATGCAGAGGCCGGTTTAGACTGAAGAGTGGCCGCAGCCATCCCTGTTGAGGAAGGGAGCGGACAAGACGATAAGGCTATCTCCTTGGAGGTGTGAAGTCTGTATCGAGCGTCAATTCTTTTGTTGAAGTATAGCCCGGTGTGGGGCTTATCCCAGAACATACGGGCCTCAGCAAAAATGTCCTTCTGGAGGAACAAGCCGGGGCGCTCTTGAGGTGACAGGGTAAATGCTCCCGAAAGTACTGCCTCCTCCGGGACGGGGGCCTCAGGTACTGGAATATCAAGGAGGGCCATCATATCCAGGACCCGGTCATAGAATGCTCTCACAGAGCAGGGCTGCTCATCACTATACTGATCCGTTTGAGGGTCATCCAGTGAAGTGGAAACGGACGCTTGGTCCGCTCCCGGTTTTAAAGTGCTATCCTGCTTTGCCGGTGTCTTCTCTATAGGGGACAACGGAGGCAGAGGTGGAAGAGGCGTAGGTGGGCCAAGTGGAAGAGGTGGAACCACTGTCGGATGTGTAGGAACAGCCGAGGCAGAAGGCGGAACTGGAGGTTCAGGGTAAATTTCCTTGAAAAGACCCTTAAAATATTCCTTCATGGGGTCAGAGTGCATGAGCATCTGAAACTTCCCAAAAAGCGCATCCTCAGAAAAAGGTTTTGGCATTGGGGCAGGCAGAGGCTGTTCATGAGGGGCATACCCCCAAAAACGCAAGGACGATGGTTGCTAGGAAGGCCCACCACCAGCCGGGTCCACATAGACCAGCGGAGCAGAAGCAGGTGGAAGCAAATCTGTATGAGGCAGCGGTGCCCGAGCTCACCAGTCATAAGAAGGGCGGAACAGGTTTTCGTTTTCCACAAGGCCATAAAACGGCTGCTCAGTCCCCAAAAGAATGCTCCCAGCACCAGACGTCGTGAACGTAGCTGTCCAAAATGGTCGCCGTGGACCAAGATGGTTGGGCCACCATTTGGTCGACACCTGAAGAGAACTGTGTCACACGTTTAGATGACGCAATTGTCTCCTCAGGCGAGACAGGGGACTTACGCAACACCTTAGCCTTGACACAAGGATCCTTGGCAGAGCCGGTACTGGGAGGTCTTGGATGTTTAATAGACATCTTAGAGATCGCCCCAAAATTAGACTCCAGAGGAGGAACCTCGGCCGAGCTTGTAGTGGAGGAGTTATGGTCCGTGACCGCCCCCTTTGCCCCCTAGTCAGAACCGGTATCACTGCGACGCTGGGCGCGGGAATGTTGAGGAATCCACCTCACAGATAAGACCTTCAAAGCTGGTCTCTCGGTTCTGTCGGTAGTGACCTTAGCCTCAAGAAGAGGAACCTTGGGTTTCACCCCGGTACCAATAGCTCCCTCAAGAGGGGCCTCAAGCCATAGCTCGGTATGGAAAGCTCCAGAAACGGAGACCTCAGGGCGTACCCCGGTGTCAGTATGGAAAGCTCCAGAAACGGAGACCTCAGGGCGAACCGCGGTATCCAGAGCCGCAGACAAACTGGGCTGAACTTTAGCACCTAACAGGTGACCCTCGGAACATTGTCCGGTTTTGACAGGTCCACCGTGGGAACCCTCGGAGAAAACTCTGGTGCCCCTATCAGGCCTACGAAGCACTTCAGGGAAACCCCTGGTGACAGAGCTATGCAAGCCCCTCCCGGACCTGGAAGACCACGGGAAGGAGTCCCCTGGCCGGGGCGCCATAAAAAGTAAAGCACTTACTGGGCGTTTCTTCTTTTCACTGTCGAAAAGCTGGAAATGAGGAGGAGGAACGCGCTGAAACACTTCCTCCCACCGAAGAAGATGAAGTTGGAGTGCCAAACGGAGAGAGCGTCGCAGCAGAAACACGAGTGCCAACATTGGTCCGGGCCCAGACACTCCAAGCAGAGAGAATGGGGATCCGCCTTAGCGAAGCGACGTTCATATAAAGAACAGGAAACAAATGCCAGATGCTCCAACATAGACGGATGACCGCGGAACCGAAGCAGGAAGGACAAAAGGAATACAGAAATAATTCCCGGTGATGCTAGTGCATCCAGCCCTGACCGTGCGGAGAAAGGGACTGAAAGGCGATGCACGCCCTGCTAAGAAGGGCGGGTTCATGGACACGTGTGGTGCCCCGCGTAAAAATAGGAGGACACATTTTCCCACAAGAATGGAGGAAAGGGGACGGGACGTGGGACTAAATGTATTATCATTAAACATCTCTAAAACAAAGATTATTTAATTCAATGCTGCTAAGAAAAGAACGCATACTAATTCTAAATGTGTTTTTAAGCAGGATCCAATTGAGAGACTGTGAAAGGGTTAATTCCAGAAAGGCATACCAAGGGGGTATATCTGTTAACATCAGGCATCATGGCAGTAATAGACCAAAAGGATGAATGTATGGAGATGGTTCCTGAACATGTTGATGGACCGTTTGCCTAGCAAATAGGAGAAGGGTTTTCTTCTGGAGGTACTTTATTCCAAGCTGCCTGTGTTTGTGTTGTAGGGTTGCCAGGTAACAGCTGAGGAGGAGGAAGACAGCCGTTACAAGTGGGCTTTCTGAGAAAGCCTGATATAAGAAATAATTAAGGAGAGAAAACGTTATATGTTGAAAGCGGAAGAGAATGTTATATGTTGAAGTCGGAAGAAAACGTTGAGCTAGTTCTGAGTCTCTGAGGTTTTTGAGACTGAGCGAGCTAAAGATCCGTAACGGAGGTGAAAGAAGTTAAGTAAACGCCTCCTCCCGTTAATACGTAGCTACCATATTAATCTTGACAAATGGCAAAGCGGAGGAGATATCGATTGAGACTCGGGACGCGAGTCTGCCGCCTAATAGACTTACATTTATGCAGCTGGGCCCTGTGTGAGACCAGAAACCGAAGTGGCTGAAGGGGGCGGGGCCAATCCTACATCAGCTGGCCGATCAGCTGTAACTCTCTGCGACCGTATAGAAGCTATAGCCTGTGAAGACCTCTGTCGGCGAAAGGTAGAAAAACAACCCAGTCGCGAGGACGTCTGGCGGCGAGAGAAGACAATGCAGGCATAACTCAATAAAAGCAGCTGCTGAATGAAAAGATGCGTTTTTGTGAGAGATTCCTGTTGAACGAAAGAGAAAACGGGCTGAGCCTGACGCACCCTCTGGGGAAAGCAAACTAGAGACTTAGTCCAGACACATTAAGGGACTTATAAACAAAGAACTGACCTGTGAGAGTAAAAGCAACCTAAAACACAGCATCAATCTGCCTCATTATAGGAATACTAGAGATGGCCATGAAAGAACTCTGAACTCATAAAATGGACAATGGATACATGGTTAATTTAGCATTAAGTAGAGGTGTCATGGTACGCTCTAGCCGTTGAAAGGAGCCAAGAACTGAAAACGGAGAATACCAGAAAACCTACAGAGTTATTCATTTGTTGACTGCTACAGTTGTATTTCCTTGTTCTGTTTAAATAAAAGTTTTCGTTTTACCTACTAACAGGAGTGTTGGCCTTCATTCACACCCAGAAAAGTTGACAGAGACTTACTTCTTTTATGCACTTAGCAAAGAGGCATGGCTTTTTTATGTCCATGAGCGCAAGTGAGATTGACACATATAAGCTATTGAAGAGTAACATCCTGTGTCTGGCATCTCAAGCTTTGATGGCAAATCGTAGGTTTGGCCAGTTCTCCTTTGAGTTTTACAAAATGAAGGTAACTCCGACTATAATATACGGTGCGGAAATAAGGCTTCACTTCCCTAAGAATGGTGAAGCAGTCTTGAAGGGGCATTCTAGAAGCAAGTGCTTCTATGGTGTCGTGGAAAAGGCTAATCCTGTTTGCCAAGGTAATCCATGCCAAGCGGATTCATCTTTGGGGACCTTAAAGATTGTAAGACGATACACATTTAATTATGGTTTTAATATTTGGATGGCTGGGTGTATAAAGGTTTTAGAAGATATTGGCGCTACAGAAGAGCTGATGACTGTAAATTCATTGGAAGTTAGAAAGAAGTTGTACCAGCATGATTGGATTAATACAATAGAGATGGTTAAAAAATATAAATAGCTGTCCAAGTGAAGCCTCTAAACTCATTACCAGAGTATGTGATTACATTCCAGAGTGTCTAATGGAAACAGATTCATGAGATTGCAGTTAAACTTGTATCCAACTAATGAGAACCTGGATGCAAGGAATTACTTCCCTAGACAAACGTATATGCCGCTATTGCACTATCTCTAGGGAGGTGTAGACTATGCACCATTTGATTTTAGAGTGTAAAGCCTCTATGCGTTTACGTTCACAACTCTTTGAACATCTGATATGAAGGATTTTAGAATTGCATCTATCTAAGAGGCGTGGGACAAGGTATTCAACTGCCGTCCTAAAGCTTGGGGCTTTTCTGCAAGAAACGTGTGTGCAGGCGTGTTATGACATATCATAACGCTTAATTATTGTTAAATTTCGCAGAAATCTGGAGATCTAGTCTTTTAAATAGAATTGATTTAGATCCTTGAGATACTTGATGAATTAGATGAATTTCATTGTTTTATTGTATTTTGGTTAATTTATGAGTGATTGATGTGCTTTCTTCTTTTGACTTGTCTTGTTATTTATGTATATTTTGTATAACGTTCATGTATGAACTATTGCACATTAAATAAAATAAAAGTATTGAGGCCCCTCAGTTTTTCCAGACAAGAATTATGCCCAATTAGGAGGTGGGTGAATTTAGTTTGATTCACCAAAGGACATGGCCTGACGGAAGGTCAGTGAATGACTACTTAGCTCAAGAAGACTCCTTTTTAACCTACTCAAGCATTGATGAGGCTATGGAATTGGTGAGAAGTTGTGAAAAGAGGGGCAGAGATGGCAAACTTTGACAATAAATAAGCACTCCATTTGTTGCTGGTCTACCTGGAGGGCTTTTATCTGCAATGCATTCAATTTGTTGGTCATGTATACGTGAACAAGACAACGTCAATGGGATGTTCTCTGTCATGCACAGTTTTTCAACGCTTTAGCACATTTCTGGAATGAGCTTTCTTTCTATGATCTAGGCCTTCAAAGAAGTTATATTATTTTGACAGTTTCCTGCTGGTGGGGAGGAGTGGGAAGCAGGGAGAGTGTGCTAAACTGTTGCATGATTTTTAAGAGTTTTCAAGTGACCCGAGCATGCTACTAAAATGCGCATGGCATCTCCAATATTGACTTTCCTAGGGATAAAGCTGAACAGAGTTGTAATAGGGTAGAGACTGCCTACGGGGACATTTGTGTTGCTCTGGGAGGGGTTTTGGCTCAGAAGTGTGAAGTCCGCCGGTTTCAACAATTGGTGGAACACCACAACTTCTCTTGCAAGTGGCTATCACTGGGGAGGGTGGATTGCAGGCAATTGGTGATGTCTGTGGTGGGTGACAAGGTGCCACACCACAAAGTATGGGTCATGGCCAGGTCTCACAAGGATTAAGGCATTTGGAAGTGTGGCTGAAATTCTTGGTTGGCTAGAATTGAATGTCCCTCTAGATGCCATTAAGCTCTGTGCTTTAGAATGTGGAGATCTTTATTGATGCTGCTATGCGTTTAGTTTGGGCATTTATTGGAAGAGCAGGTGGTGTGTTGAACAACAACCAGAGTCGTGGAGGAGGATTAGGCATAGCATAGCCTTTCTAAAGTTCTTGTAGGTACCGATGGTGGTTCATTTGTAGAGCAAGGAGTAGTGAGAGAGGAGAATTAAGTTTGATTTGGACAGTTGGAGTTGGGTGGCAGCAGTGAATAGACAGTATCAAAACTGACCTTTCAGTGTTGTGGTTGTTGAAGAAGCTAGTGCTGGCATGTCTGCACACCAAGAAATAAATGTGGTGTGGACGATAATGTTGAGGGATGTCCTATCTCGGTTCACACTAGTAGAGATTCAGTGGATTGGCATCAAAAGCAGAAGAATTGCTGAAACCTATGCCAGAGGAAATTTGGAAGTGTGGAAACTGGGGAATTGATGGTCATGCAGTTGTCTGAAGGGTCCCTGATACCTTTGAGGCAAGCTATGTGTAGGCTGGCCTGGAAAGAATTTTAGGAACGAGGTGTCACAAGGGAGTGGTTTGGCATGAATATGAGGACAAGAGAGATGACGTTGTGCCCTATTTACTTTGCTTGTGTAGCAAGCTCTGTTCACGGCGGCATCCTGTAATAATAAGTTCCTTTAATCAGCCTGGCAGATTGATTCCCATTTCCAGAGTAGGGAAAGCTGGCGGATACGGGAAAGACAGAGGTGTCCCGATCCCATGAGGATCTGTGGAGCAAGTGAGGAGTGAACGGTGCTGGCGCATTTGACGAAAGAATACATGTGGGTGTACCCATACCCGTCACAGTAGGCCACCTGGCGCACCAGTGTCACGTTGGTAGAGCCTCCCATGAGGCTAGGAGGCTCTAACAATGCAACACTGGTGCGCCATGTGGCCTACTGTAACAGCGCACAGGTGAAGAAGGACCACTTGGAGTTTGTGTGAGCCAGGGAAGCTCCCCAACACTGTGCCACTGACCCAGGCTAGTGGGTGAGACCTGCGGATGCCCCGAGGGGTGCGCTGCTGAAGTCAAGGGCACAACACCAGCCTGGCCTTGCTGCAGCAACATTGGTGCTGAGCGGGCACCAGATTCGCCCCTGAGGGCCGATGCGACGCCAGATATTCACAGAGGTCTCCTGAGGCTGGGAAGACTGCAAAGATACAGGCCCAAGCACGGAAAGATAGGTAGCAGCCCTGTGCAATAGGGCTGCTGGTAAACGCCCCGGGTGGCAGCAGGGCCAGGAGGTGCCTAGTGTTGGCGCGGATGCCAATCTGATGTGGCAGCGCTGTGATCATTAAGGGTTTACCATAAAGCTAAGGACCACACCTGGAAAAGTGAAGACCCTAAATCTGTGATAGATCCTGCTATCGGACAGCACATGGTCCTTACAGTTTAATGTGATGATACTGGCAGGCGGTTGAGTGGTGAAGACTGCTCGGTCAGGCAACAAGATTGAGGTACGGTCCTGAGCCTTAGCAGACTTGCTTGCAGCATTGCCAAGAAATAAATTGGCTTTTGGTTTAACAAAAAAAGACTCAAAGCCGATATATATTGGGCATAAGAGAGACATAACACCTGTGATCCGGCACATAGTATTTTCTCCAGGTTGGACTCTGATTTGGGTACATCACATTGGAAACATCTGTGTCTACTACACTTCGCAGATAGGACGAAGGAGGGTGGGAGGAATAAAAGAGGGCCCATGGACCCCTTCAGTATTACTCCGGCTAAGGAGACAACAGTGGTTTTAACGGCTACTGAACGGACAATCCACCTGCCCCCACAAACATGGAGTCCTTCATGTAAGCGATGCAGATGGGATTTGCCACTGTTAACTCTAAATTGGACGACATTGTGGCCAATGTTAACTCCTTGCGCACAAAGCTTGACAAACAGTGGGCACATCACTGTGGCGGAAACTCAAATTAGTGACCTCAACAATAAAGTGGAAATCCATGATCAGGCTATAGGTCGGTTAAAAAAGAATAGACTGTGGTACACGCAAAATGTGAGAACTTGGGAGGCTCGTTCAAGTGAAAATAATGTGAGCATAGTAAGGGGGCCCAATAAAGCATTGACAGGACCAATGGAACAGTTTGAAGGTCTACTGAAATACCTCCTTACATCACGCAATTTCCGTTGCAGTTTCTACCGGGGCAGAGATCAAATTCTGAAACTAGCAAGAGCACGGGGGTCACTCCAGTTCGAATCAAGTAAGGTCCATATTTACCCGGACTTCTCCACTGGGCTCCAGGCAGCTAGAAGAACATCCAACCAGGTCAAATACCTTCCAAGAGAAAGACAGACCCTACGTTTTCAATCATGTTCCCAGCAAAACTTTGCATACAGCACGGGGCAGGGTACACTTCTTGGAAAATCCAGGAGATGCCATGGCATACATCCAAGCATCCATTCCCATCCCCGAGAGGCGCAGCCCAGGTGGCGATAGGATGGACAGAGGATTGCTGACAGCTAAGTCATACTCAGGAAAAGGACTACTGAATAATCTGCTTGGGAATCTTTTATGCTACATAATTAATACGAGCCTAATGGGCAGCTGGTGAATTTAGACTGGATGCAACTAAATCTACATGATAAGTTGCTGTTTGCATCGTGTTCCTTCAAGTTTCATTGGGAGAGGTTTCAGGAACTGGCAAACAGGGAGGTATTCCACATGGCCAGACCAATGCTTGCTCTGAGACATGGGATGCGTAAAAGTCGGGGAGGTCGCTAGCTAGAGCAAATAGAGCGGAGAATAATGCACAGCCTATTACTGTAATACTTGAACAGGGAGTAAGACATGCTAATTGCTGACGATGAATTTAAAGATTAGTATACGGCTCTATATGCTAATGCTATGTGCCCTGATGCTAGCCTGGAGAAACAACCGGAGCGACATATGCCTCCCAGAGTTGCCTGCGGAGGCACGCCTAGCACTAGAGCAACCAGCAACTGCCAAGAAGAAAGCTGATGTAATAGCATCATTGATGTTTGGCAAGGTGCCTGCATCAGAAGGTTTGAGGGTGGAGCTTTTTAAAGAATTTAGACAAACCTTGACCCCGCGACTACTTCAAGTATGGGAACAGTTGTTAGAATTGGGGACACTTCCTATGATCCTCAGGGTAGCAATTATTACTGTAATACTAAAACCTAATAAACGCCCCCATAAAGTGGCTTCATACAGACTGCTATCCCTATTTAATGCAGACGCAAAAGTATTTGCCAAAGTACTGGCCACTCGGCCCCTGCCTTACATGTCGCTACTAGTTAACCCGGATCAGTCGGGATTCATCAGAAATAGGTTGATGGTGCTAAACCTGAAGCAATTGTTTTGTATTATTTCACAAATATCAGGGTCCTGGATGTATTTCAGGGCACTTTGGCGATTTCAATGTGGTCATTACTTTCTTGGTTGCATTCAACTACTATATTCTTGTCCTGAGGCGAGAGTCCGCACCAACAATACGATCTCCCAGAACTTGAGATTGGGGAGGGGAACACACCAGGGCTGCCCTCTGCCCCCCCTCCTCTTTGCATGCACTCACAATAAAGCCCCTTGCGGTGCTCATAAGGTCGAGGCATGGACATGGGAGGTATCTGTATCGCTGGACCGCCACTAGTGATTTCATTATATGCGACAATGCCCTGCTGTATGTCCGGAATCCAGAGATAAATCTTGGTCCTGTAATGGATGAGACATAGGAGTTCACACGAAGTTCAGGCTATAAAAAAGAACAGAACCATGTCAGAGATGTCCCCCCACCACTTATGGGGGCTTAGATGGGTTCTGCTTCAATTTAAATATCTGGGTATTAAGGTCTCCAAAACCCAACACTCAATATACGCTGACAATCATGAGGGATACCTACATCAACTTGCCACAAAATTGAAGGTGTGGGCGGGACTTCCCATTTCAATGTACGGACGTCTCTCTTTGTTAAAAATGATTGTGGTCCCTATATTTTTATATTTCTTCTGTAATGTGACATTCTGGTCTGGACGGGTCTTTTTTCACAGGATTGAGGTCTTTGGCGTTGGAGGTCCTTAGGGGATCTGCAGTGGCTAGAATTAGTTGGGAACAGTTTGTTGAACCTTATGAGTATAGGGGACTGGCTGCGCCTGACTTTGAGGTATATTATCGGGTAGCACAGGTGCAATTAGCTGGGCATTGGTATTCCGCAAGGTCGAGTGCAGTACACCTGCCGGAGATATATTGGGCGGCACCTACTAGTATGAAATCTGTCATTCTTAGTGACAGATATGTTGAATCCTGGACATTTCATCTAGTACGTACTACTGTGAACACATGGTCAAGACTGATCCATAGGTTGGATTTAACAGTCATATTTAATAGAAAGGCTCATCTATTGAACTTCCCAGGCATTCACCCCTCTTATGATGTGGAAGTGCAATAATCCTGTGATACGAAGGGTCAGTTGGTACTGGGAGACCTGTTTCCTGAAGGGCGTTTTGTGTCACTGGAGGGCTACACGAGTAAATTATTATAAGTTACTCACCGTAGTGACTAACGTACTCCTCTTTCCTCCATACTGCATGGGCGTCCCTTCCAAGGGACGGGAGATGGAACCTTTTTGACCAGAAAAAATCTTCTTCCCCTTTAAATTTAGAGGTGCAGGGGTGTGGCCCTGGGAGCATGCGCTGCCCTGACTCCGCCTTCCAGCGCCATACCTCAGTCCCCATTGACGCATCAACAATAGATTTAACATTGCCTAATGACACCAGTTTTATTAGTGGGAGGATGGTGGGACGTATGGAGGAAAGGGGACTAAGGACTAAGAGTACGTTAGTTACTACGGTGAGTAACTTATAATTACTCTTATGTCCCGTCCCCTTTTCCTCCATACTGCCTGGGCGATTACAACTGAATGTAGCCCCAGGGTGGAGAGGAGACCCTCCTTAAGCAAATAGGTGCCTGAGAACCGCCGGTCCGAAAGCCGCATCAGATCTAGAGCCGGCATCCAAACAGTAATGCTTGCAGAAAGCCGAGTGAGTGGCCCAAGTGGCCGGCCTGCTTATGACCTGCCAAGGGATATGGCACTAAAACGCGATGGCCGTTGCCTTGGCTTTGACTGCATGGACATGCATGTTGGCCGGAAGCGGCTTGTGCTGGCCCTCATAGGCTTCTTTGATGGCCAAGACCATACAGCGGGATATGGAGGCCTGATAGCCAGGTCTTGAGCCTCCGAAAGTGACAAACAGGGTGTCCAATTTGCGGAAGCCCTTGGTTCTGTCCAGGTAGAATTTCAGGGCACACCTGACATCCAGGCAGTGCAGCACAACTTGTGCTTTGTTCCTAGGATCGGCAAAGAACGTTGGAAGGACTATTTCCTCATTCAAGTGGAAAACAGACAGCACCATGGGCAGAAATGCTGGATGTGTCCGCAGGACTATACTTTGTCCCTGTGAAAGGTTGTATATGGCTCCGAGGTGACCAGCACCTGGATTTCGCCGACTCTACAAGCCGAGGTGAGACCGACTAGTAAGGCCGTCTTGATGGTGACCAGCTTGATGTCCGTGGACGCCATTGGCTCAAACGGTTTGTGTGCCAGATCCAACACGGGTGCGGCCTCTTGATGGGCGGGTAGAGCCTTGCGAGCCCCGTTCGATGTTTGACGATGAGATTGGCAGAGAAGATCCCCTCTTCCGAGTTCCTGTAAGCCCCAATGGCTGCAAGGTATGTACGGCAGGTGTCCACCTGCACGCCCGAGTGGGCGAGGTGCGCAGAGAAGGAGAGTATGTTGTCCAAAGTACATGCCAGGGGGTCGATTTCACAGTTTTCACAATCTGATCCATTTGCTTTTATACTGGCCCTGGTAGCCTTGCTCCTAGCGCCCTGTATGATTTCCAGATTAGCCTGGGAGAAGCGGAGGTGTCTTAGCATTACCTGCTCAGGCACCATGCTGTGAGGGCTAACTTCTGTGGCACGGGGTGGATGACCCTGCCCCCCTGCTGCGCCAGAAGATGTGCTGGGCCCATCGGGAGGTGAATCAGAGGCATCTCAGAGAGGCTGAGCAGCTCCGAAAACCATGGCCAAGCTGGCCACCATGGAGCTATTAGAATGATGTTGAGCTGGCGAGACTCCTTGATCTTGCAAATCACTCTGTGAATCAGTGGAGTGGACGGGAAGGCGTAAGCCGTCATACTGTTCCACGTCGCCCATGGAGCCGGAGGCCTGTACCAGCCAGGAGGCGAACTGAGGGCACTTCTTGTTGTGCCAGGTGACAAAGAGATCCACCTGGGGATGACCCCACCTGTTGAAGATCTCCTGAATAACAAGGTAATTTAGCTGCCCTCGTAATTTTCTGCCACCATCCTGCTGAGCCTGTCCGCCTCCAGGTTGGATTCCCCCCGGGAGGTGGACTGCCGCGAGGTCGATGTCGTTTTCCAGGGCCCACTCCCACATGCTGATTGCATGTCTGCACAGAGGAGGGGATCTTGTGCCTCCCTGCTGGTTGACATAGTACATGCTGGTCACGTTGTCTGTCTGGATGAGGACAACCTTGCCCCTGAGAAGTGGGAGGAATGCTCTGAGCGCCAACCAGATGGCATTCAGCTCTAACCAATTGATGTGGTATTCCTGCTCCTGTCGGGTCCAGGTGCCGTGGACCGAGAGATCATCCAGGGTGGCTCCCTAGCCCTCGAGCGAGGAGTCTGCGATGATGTGGCCTGCGGGGAGGGAAGCCGAAAGGGCTTCCCCGTCCGTAGGTTGCAGTCTCTGGACCACCATGTTAGGTCCGGGTGGAGAGATGGAGGAACGTTGATCATCTCGGATTGAGAGCCCCGCTCCTGATTTCATGAGGCCGTGAAGTGCAGCTGAATTCTCCTCATCCTCAGTCTCGGTTGTGGCTTGGCTAATAGGACTTCCCTCCTGAGGAAGCGGGTAGTGGCCCTCTTGATGGCCGAGACCTTGTGCTCGGACGTAAATACCTTCCCGGAGCACATGTCCCAGATGAGGCCCAAGAATGTCAAGGTCTGTGTGGGCTCCAACTGCGACTTCTTGAGATTGAGCGAAAAGCCCAGATCATGCAGTGTGTTCATAAGGGCATGGGAAGAGTGGTGAACCACTTCCGGAGATGTAGCCCTGACGAGCCAGTCGTCGAGGTATAGGTATAAATGTGGAGGCCCTGCACTCTGTGGAGGGCAGCCACAGTATTCCTGAGTCTGGTAAAGACCCTGGGGGCCCGAGTTGAGGCCAAAAGGAAGGACCATGTATTGGAAATGGTAGCCCATGATCCTGAACTGGAGGAAAGAACGATGGGGCTGTCAAAACAGGACGTGTAGATACGAGTCCTTCAGATCTAATGAGCACATGCAGTCTCCCTTGCACAAGGTCTCTGCTATAAAAGCTGAAGTTACCATCTTCAATTTATGTAGGGGTAAGGAGAGGTTGAACGTGGAAATGTCCAGCACAACTCTCAGGCCTGCCTAGTTTTTGTTCTGAATGGCAAAAATCCTGGAGTAAAAGCCCAAGCCTCGCTGGGAGGCTGGGACTTCCTCCACTACCTGGCTCTCTATGAGCGACCGGATCTCCTCGAGAAGAGTTGCTGTCCCAACTTGAGGGAGCGGAGGGGAGGAGGGGAAGAGGGAGGAGAGGCTGGGATGGGTAGGCGGTAACCCGTGGATTCTACGGAGAGGATCCAGGGGTCAGTGAAATTCTGGCACCAGAAATGTGCGTGGAGAGCAAGCCTGCCCCCCACTGGAGACACGTGGACCCGAAGGGGCATGTCATACCTTCTTTCCCTCCCGAGGCTGTCGCGGAGGAGGGGGACTGGAAAAAGCCCTTGCTCCCCCCACCCCCTTTTTGTTGCTTGCGCTGATTTGGAGTCGGCGAGCGGTCAGGCTGCCTGGATCTCTGTTCCTGGAAGCCACAGAACCCTCTGTACGTACGCCCCTTGTCGGAGCGCTATGTGACTGGGTGTACGATTTGGTCATGGTCTTTGTCAAGATGGATAAAGACTTGCCCGTCTGTGAGCTGTGTTTCTTCTTGTCCAGCTCTTTGTCCGTGGTGGAGTGGAAGAGGTCCCTCCCTCGAACGGCAGGTCCAATATGCGGTCCTGGGTTGAATTTGTTGCCCGGAGCCAGGCTGCCATTCTCAGTCCGTAGTGATACAGATGGCACGGCCAGAGGTGTCAATATGGGCCACAGTGGATTCCATGAGGTCCTGCGCCACCAGCTTGGCCTCAACCAGTCCCGCCTTAAAACATGATTGGCTCTGTGTAGGGAGTTCCGGGAGGAAGTCTGCAATTTCCCACAATAACCTTTGGTTAGCGCCAGCCAGCATGGCATCAGTGTTGGCCAGACGAAGATGCAAGGACGCGTTGGAATACAGCTTCTTCCCATTCGCCTCCAAGATCTTCTCCTTGCCTAGCAGCGTCGCCGAGGAGGAGGCTGAGGACGACTGAGGCTTGGAGTATAGTGATGCCACAGCGATCACTGAGGAGTGTGGGTGAGGATGGGCAGATAGAAAGAGTGTATCCACCTCCATCTGCCTGTACTTGGCGTACAGGCATCGATTGACAGGCTGGACAGAGTGCGGCTTGAACCAACCCTTCTTGGCCAGGGAGACTACACCGGTCTGCAGTGGAATCCTGTTTTGGCTGAGGGGCGTTGCGTGTGGACTTCAGAAAGCACCCCCTCCACCGGTTGCTCAACCTCAGGTTGAGATAGGCCCAGATACTCCGCCAGCCCCGCAATACGTTCATGGAAGGCCCTGGCTGAGGATGGCATGTCATGATCCTCCTCCTCATCCGTACCTTGTGGGTCCTGACGATCCTGCGTAGGTGGAGGAGTAGCGGGAGCCGGAGGCTGAGGTACGGGGGCCCTTGCCGGAGGCTGAGGCGAAGGCTGGTACGGAACCGCCTGAGGAATCGGCTGGGGAGCTGGAGGCAGAGGCTGCGCCGGGGCCAGGGGCTCCAGCGGAGGAGCCTGTGGTAACAGTAGCATCGGAGGGGGCACGTTCCTGATGACCTCCCTGAGGATAGCCCCATCCGAGGGGACTTCATGAGTCCAAGGAACTTCTAAAAAAACCTGTCTTCACAGGCCGGAGGAGTGGTAGGGGATACAGACAAGGTAGCAGGAGGCTGCTGGAGCCGCTGCATAGACTGCCTGTATGGACGCAGAACCAGCCCTGTGCAAATGAAGGATAGGCTGTAGGCCACGTACCTGGTTGAGGCCAGTCCCACATTGACACTCGTTCTTCACCGAACTCCTGGAATGGCGTCGGACAGGTGCCGATGTCTGGCACCATGCCACATGCCTGTGTCGTGTTGCTCGGATAGCTGGGCCCAGCCTCCTCCAAGACTCTTGAGTGTTGATCGCAAGCCCTACCCTGCTCCTTGGGCCTAGACCCGGTAGGTGTGACACCCTCGGCCCGTGGGTCGGTGGAGCTGTGCTTAGGCACCCCCTCTGCCGTATTGCTGGTACTATGGCGTGGCTTCTCGGACAGAATGCTGGTAAAAGGGCAGAGCCCCTCAGGTGTAGACCCGGTCAAAGAACCTTCCGGTCCCTCAACACTCACCGGGAGGATCTGAGGATCCTGAGGATCCCTCGGCCAGTAGGCCGGTAGCTGGAACAGCCTTGGTGCACGTGCTGGTACAAGGACCTGAGCATTCCCGCCCGCGCGGGCATTTCCTTGGTAAGGAGTCTCCCTTGCGGGGTGCTATGGAAAACAGAGGCCCTACCTTGGGATTGGCTTGAGGTTTCACAAAGTTCTTGAGGTCCTCTGGAGGCGACTTCTGGAAGAGCTCCTTCCACCTGGCTAGTCTGTCGTTCAGAAACCTTGATGAAAGGGCGTTGCACGCTGTACAAGCTTGCCAACCGTGGTCTGGGCCAAGGCAACGTAGGCAGAGGGCGTGTGGGTCTGAAGTTGGGAAGAGCCTGTCGCAGGATGGACACCTGCTGAACCCTGTGGAAGTAGCCATGCGCCGGAGAGGAGTGTGACACCTGATGACCGAGAACCTGAATGATAAAAAAGACAAAAAAGACAAAGAGAAGAAGTATCCAAGCATGGAATTACATGGCCGAAGCCAAACCCAGGAGCGCTTGTGAATTCGGCCCGCTCCTGTCGACGCGGAAAAGGGGACTGAGGTGTGGTGCCGGAGGGCAGAGTCAGGGCAACGCATGCTCCGAGGGCCGCACCCCGTGTGCCTCTAAATTTAAAAGGGAAGGTTTTTTTCTAGTGAAAAAGGTTCTATCTTCCGTCCCTTGGAAGGGACGCCCATGTAATGTGGAGGAAAGGGGACGGAACGTAAGAGTAGGGGAATATACCCATTAAAATATTACAATTCTACCATATAAGAGCAGCGGTTCGCCACTTATGACCCTCATTCCAACAGGAACCGGAGACCCATGCATGTATTGAGGCAATAGTGTCTGGTGAGGATGGCAGGTGTATGATATCCAAGCTCTATAACCTGTTCCAGACTAGTGAAATCCCCAAAACAATATACACCCGAAGTGGAAGCGTGACCTAGGCATTGTGTTTCAGGATTCACAATGGAAGAGATAGTGCCTCTAACCAAAGAAGTGTCTATGAACGCGGGATACTGCTTAATACAATTAAGGTGTTAAACCAGCGGCATTACTCACCGGCCACACTTGCAAAGTTCTCCACAGGGTAATATATGTGTGAAATGCGGGAAAGCACTTGCAAACTCAATTCATATGTTGTGGGACTACCAACCAATTATTACATTTTGACAGGATATAGCAGAAATGTTAAGTGATATAGTGGATATTCCACCTACAATGTCTCACATAAACAGACTCACCTCAAATAAACAGGTTGCCTAGCACCGCCTGGCTAACTCTGGATTGCTCCCTGGAAACCCTGTCGACACTGTAGAATTTCGTGAAGGTGTGCGTAGACCTCCACGTAGCAGCCCTTCAAATGTCCAGCAGGGGAACACTAGAGAGAAACACCGTTATTGCTGCAATGGCTCTGGTGGAATGGGCTCTCTGCTGGCCTGGAAGTGGTTGTTGGCCAGACGATGGCAGTGCATAATGCAGCCGGAGAGCCACCTGGATATGGAAGTCTTCGACAGGGCCTTCTGAAAATCTGTTGTGCGTGCCACATAGAACTACAAGGCACAAGCAACATCCAGCGTATGCAGCGAATTCTCAGCGAGGGAAGGATTTGGAAAGAAGACTGGAAGCACCAAGGGTTCGTTGAGATGGAATTCAGAAGTGACCTTCAGCATAAAGGTGGGGTGGGTCGGGAATACCACCCTGGCAGCATAGAAGGACAAGTATGGGCACTTGCAGGAAAGAGCCTGAATCTCCCCGACCCATGTGGCCGAGGTGATGGCCAATAGGAAAGCCGTCTTCCATTAGAGAAATTCCAGATAGCATGATGCAATGGTTCGAATGGAGGCCCCATGAGTTTAGTAAGAACGTCATTGAGCTCCCAAGCCGGGACAGAGGCCTTAACTGGGGGAAAAGTACTGAAGAGCCCTTTCAGAAACTCCTTCACTAGTCTGTGGGACAACAGTGATGGCCTGCCTGGAGTACCAGGAAATGTCTGCCAGATGCACCTTGATGGAGGCGTGGGCCAATCCGACCTTGGCTAAAGAAAATAGGTACGGCAGGAGCTGTGGGGAGGTGTAATCCTTTGCCCCCTGCACCACACTGTGAAGCGTTTCCATTTGGGGCCGTAGCACGATAGTGTAGAGATTGCCCTATCCCTGGCCAGGACCCTCCTCCAATCTAGGGGAATTTCATAATGCCCAAACTCTACGGCTGCAGGAGCCAAGCCGTGAGGTTCAGTGACGCTGGGTCGTGATGCATTATGATTGCATTTTCCCTGGAGAAGAGGTCGGGCAGAGGAGGCACCCGAGTACCAGACCTGGCGAGGCCACGCCGGGGCAGGAGTATCATCTTGCCGCGACAGCGTTGTGAGTGTGTTGATCACACCTAGCAGCAGAGGAATTGGAGGCTGCAGAAAGAGGCCCTCCCATGTGAACGAGAATGCATCTCCCAGGCTCCCTTGCTGGGGAAACCTGCTGGCAAAAGACTGGCACTTTGAGTTTGCTGCTGTTGCAAAGAGGTTGATCTCGGTCGGCCCCACATGCTGAAGAGACGTGACATCTGCGGCTGCTGGAATTCCCATTCGTGACAAGATCGCAGATCCTTGCTGAGGGAGTCTGCAATGGTGTTTTTGATGCCCGCCAGATGAAATGGGAAAAAAACATGCCCTGGAGAATGGCTCCGTGACACAGGGCCCGAACCTCCGGGGAAAGGGTCCCATACTGCTTCTGGATGTAAAACAGTGGTGATCTTGTCTGTGAAGTTTCTCACCACCCGCCACTGCAGAAGAGATAGGAAAGGCTTGAGGGCCCAAAACACAGCCCACAGCTCCAGAACACTGATGTGTAGAGCCTTCTCTTCCGGAAGCCAGAGGCCTCTGAACGTGAGCTCTGTATACATAGAGAGATTAGTCTGTGGTGGCCATAGCCTGGAACGGGGTGGGGGGGAGACCTGAAACGGGGCCTCCTGCTTTAGGTGCTTGGGCATCCCCCACCACTGAAAAGCTTGCCTGAAAACCTGGTTGAGGGTAATTCTGTCTGTCCATTTGCCCATGATCTGTAGCCACCTGGCATCCAGAAACTCCTGCAGAGGTCTCTTCTGTAGCCTGCAATACGACATCATACCCCGAAGCGACTTGATGGTGCGCACTGCCGTGAATCGAGCCGTAGCTAGTCGATGCACTTTCCCCAACATAGCTGCATCTCCTAAAATGACATGCCAGGGAGGTCACTGTGCTAAGGCGGGCACTCAGAAACCGAGCGTTCTGTGATGGCACCATGCATGACTTCGGATAGTTGGAGAATCTGAGCTCTGTCAGAAGGCATATGGTTTCCCAGGTGTATTGCACCGCCAGGGCCAGAGAGGGGGACCGGATGAGCCAGTCGTGCAGGTACGGATAGACGTGTGTGCCCTTTAGACTTAGGTGCGCTGCCACCGTGGCCAGGCACTTTGTGAACACCCTTGACGCCAATTTTATGCCAAAGGGCAGAGCCTTGAACTGATAGTGGCGTCCCAGAACCACAAAGCATAAGACCTTTCGATGCTTTGGATGTATGGGGACGTGAAGTAGGCATCCACTAGGTTCAACGTCACCTGGAAATCCCCTTCCTCCAGCTGGCCGAGTATCTGCCTCAATGTGACCTTCCTGAATATTTGGGGTTTCAGGTACTTGTTGAGGCGACGCAAGTCCAGGATCGGGTGCCACCCACCAATTTCTTTCTGACCAGAAAATATCTGGAGTACATTCTGAAGCCCCAGCTGCGCTGTGGGACGGGTACTATTGGCCCTTTTTGGTTGTGGCGCATTTTGGTGGTGTAATCACCAAAACCTCGCCAAACACATTGGTACTGCATATGAAAAGAGGATTTCAGGAGCACTGCATGGCGTTGGCATGGATATTTGCCAACGCTTGGCCATGAAATGGCCGAAGCACCTGCTGGGTCTGGTTTTTTCCCCCATTTGCTTGACTTTGTTTTGTTTTCCATTTGAAGTGCTTCAATGAGTTTTAAACAGCCGCAGAGTTCTGGTGGAATTATCTGATTTAGAGAGGAGATGCCTGCCTTCACAAAGGCATTTTGGCCACCATTCGTGTATTGTGTTCTGTGCGGGGGCTGCAAGCGCATCGAGGCTGGCGCATGACGGGAGGCCTGCCTTCTTAAAGGCATTTTCTGGAAATGTTAGGCTGTAGAATAATGGTTTTTAAACAAATACAAATCGCCCTGCAGAATTCCAACATCCTGGGTTGATTTTCAAGCCAAAGGCTTTGGGGGTCATTACGAGGTTGGAGGTAAGTTACTGTCCTTACCGGCATGGACAAATACCGTGTCCGTGTAGGTAAGAGCCCACAAATAGATGGCTATTATGACTTCACGGGCACAAGCTTTGCACCATGTCGATAACAACATTACCAGCATGCCGCTGAAGTCCCCAAAAATGGCCCTTAGCGGCATCAAGTAAAGCGCAGATAGCACTACCGGCATGAATCAAGACGGCATCAGCGGTCACCGCTAATAACGGTCACCGTAATTAAGCCGAACCGGAAGTAGCGTCATCACACAGGAACGGGAAAGAGCACGGTGGCCATCTTTAAAAACACAATCCATTGCCATACTCAGCAGCCAGGACCTGCAGTATATTGCTGTGTGCCAAATTCAATCCACAACAACACTACAATGCCCAAGGCAGTGAAAAAGGGCGCCTCCCGCCAGCGCAAGGAGCGCTTTAATGAAGACGAGCTCACCATGCTGAGTGGTAGCGGATACAAAAAATGTGTGATGATCTTGCTGGCGTCACATACCATCTGCACATTGATGGAGTGGTATTGCTTGTGGATGTGGTACACCACCTCCATGGCATGCGGGACCACCAACTTCACATGGGTGCAGTCGAGGGCACCTATACAGCCAACTTTTGTATCAAAAATCTCCTGGGGAGTCCGTGGTAGGGATATATAGTCCCTTGTGTGCTTGAGGAGGGCATCCAGCACTTGGTTAAGAATGCGAGAAAATAAAGGTTGTGATATGCCATGCATGTGCCCTACTGTGTGCTGGTAGGTGCCTGTGGCAAGGAAGTGGAGCACCGACACTACCTTCAGTAGAGGGGGATGGTGGTGCATATTTCAATGAGGCTGACAGACAATGTCGTTGTGTATCATGTCTACGATGGTGGTGATGGTGTCCCGGTCCAGACGGTACAGGGTGTGGATCTGCTCAGAGGTTAGGTTGAATGGACAGGCTCTGATGCGAGGGATTGGGGGCTGCCTGTGTGGTACCGCTGGCTGCACTGGTGGGGCATGCTGGGCCTGTCTCACCCTCCTTCCCCTCCTGCGTCTCCTCTGTGGTGCCTGCTGTTGCTGGTGTAGCAATGTAAGCATGTCCTACATCCCCAGTATTGCTACTACTATTGGAATCATCTTGGTGTGGGAAGGGGTGTGGTGTGTGGGTGTGCTCATTTTGTGCTGGCCCAGACTCCATTGCCTCCACCTGTGCTGATTGTGTGCACCTGTGGCCGTTGGGAACACTGCACATAGCATTTTACGGTTGAATCACGATGCCGGTATTACCGGCATGCTGGTATCCCCCATTACCGCCTTCATAATGCTGGTATTTGCATGTACGCCTGACTTGTGATTTCCTCCCATTAGCGGCATGCCGGTATTTCCGGCGTGATGGGCCGCGTGCCCGCGCCCATGCCGCTATTGGAGGCACCGTTCTTAACGGTGCCTCTAATAGCAGGGTCTTGGGTCGGAATAGCTCGGAGCGGTATGCGATGCCGGTAATCCTTTACCGGCATCGGTAATCCTTTACCAGCATCGTTTTTCCATTACCTCCAAACTCGTAATGACCCTGTTTGTCTCACACAGGAGCTTTGTACAGGGTGGAATGGCTTCACTGCATGTCGCGTGTCATTTATTTTGTTTGGATGCAGTGTCTTACAGGCCGCGCACCCCCACAACTACAGTGGCTGGGCACACAACCACCGTAGGCTACTGGTAGCAGAGGAAGAAGCTGCCAATCAGATGCTGGGTGGACGAAAAGAGCTGAAAACATGAGATAACGCAGGATTCAGAAGGCGTTGCATGCTAACTTATGTAGTTTTATTTGCATGGCGTTTTCTCAAAACCGAGCTCGATTGGTACTGCCATAGTAGAAGAAACGACGGTGCATTACGTTACTTCACCAGTTTTGCAGATGTGGACAGGTGTATCACGCTCATGTTGAAAACAGAATTGTAATTATAAAGTATGCTGGTATGTGTTTAAATGTGGGTCGAGTTCCAAAGCATGTATTGGGATCTGAAAGTCAAGGCTGTATAACTTCATACCATACCATGGCTTGTACGTGTCTTGCAGTCACGTGCGCCTGCTGAAACGATTTTGTATGGCTAGTTGGATACACACAGTTTGTGCTTTTTGTTTCCCCCATGTGCGTAACCAAATGGAAATCACGACAAAGAAGGCCCTAAGCCCAAGCTGGTGGCCATTGTACATTTAAGAAAAGTCTGCGGTCAAGCGTTTGAACAGACTATTTTCGACTTTCTGGGATGAGTAATTAATCACATTTCTGCCGTTAGTATCGGTCCATGTTGTGCTTTTAATTTCCATAAGTTATGGTCAAATATCCATGCATAGCTCCGTTTTCTACTCCCTCGCGGAAGTGCAGATCCGATTGTTTATTAATGCAATTTATAACAAAGGGTGTGAAATGAGTAACGTGACTGGTCATCATTCCCCACAAGAGCATGCCAAAAACGATTCAGCATTTGGCTGACCAACTGCGTGGCCAGGAACTTGCACGACAACAGTTTAAGGTTGCAGTGGCTATCGGGAAAATACTGCTAGACTGAACACATTGGAAGAAGAGTAAGAATTGCTGAAACAAATTTGTTTTGTTCAATGTAAGGCTAGAGATTCATAGTCGATACTTTTTTTTTGTTTTCTTTTCAGCAAAATGTTTCTGCCAATGTATTTTCTGCAATTCTATGGACTGAACGATGTCTCCCTTAGGTCTTATGTTCCAGAAAATACCCATAACATGCAATGCAATCCTGTAATGCTCCTTTTCTATACCTACCATGTGGTCCCCATGTCTCGTGTGTGCCACAAATCAGTCTTGGCATAGTAGATGCCAATTGTAGAAGCCGATTTGCATGCTAGGATTCAGAGAAGTGATATTTGTATTATACATTTATGGGAGTGATAGACACCAAGCCTAGGTAGCAATCAATTGAGTGCAATACAAAAAGAGGGGCACACAGAGAGCAAACAGGAGAGCTGTGACCCTTCCCCCTGCAAAGCGCCCTGAAGCTCGTGCTTTAGGGCTATATAAATAATCAAGCAAACGTATATCGGTGGCATGCCATTCTGTTTGTGGCAGATGGTTGTGTTTGCGTGGCCTAAGTGTACATTGCACTGTGTATACACGCCTCATGTGTACAATAAAATGTAGTGTATCCACAGGCTGTTAGTGTTTTATGTGTGTGGCACTTTGTATTCTCGTCTTGTGTACAGTATGTTGTGTGCATACTCTGTGCATTTCTAATTCAGTGGCCGTTGCATGTTTGTATGGTGCTTTATGTGTGCTTGCTGTTTGTTGCACGGCGGTATAGTGAGAGTGTATTCTGTGAATGTTGAGGACGTTATGCAGGAATAGAAAATAAAGTGCACTATTATAGTACACAACCACAAAAACTGACAACTAAAATGAGTTGTATGTGTTACATAAACCAAAACACTATGGGCTTGATTTACAAAAGCATTTTGCAATAGCGCTAGGTTATAGTTGGGAACTCAGCAGTAATACTTGTGTGCAGCATATTTGTTTGTTGGCTGTCAGCGGATTTAAAGTGTTGTATGCCTGCGTGTTGCTTGTGTATGTATTCTGTATGTGAAAGGGTGTACTTTGCATCCGTTTCATTTGGGGTATATTTGCGCTCTCCAATGCTGGAGAAGAACAAGTTACTTCTTACCTTGTAACGTTCTTTCGATGGGATGTTCCTCCGACGTATTCCTTATCTTTGATAATTCGTCTCCAGCTTGCTGGCCTCGGAAATTTTTTCATTAGAGGGCGCCGCGCGTCGATGTCCACTGAGTCGATGTCCCTCGACGGCCACCGTATCGGCACCGACATCACCATGCCCATAAATAGCCGCGCGCGGCGTCCGTTGCTCAGTTCCGTTTTATAGTATAAGAAAAGTCATGCCTGAATCGGTTATTGACCTTGAAGGAGCGTAAGCTGCAACCGCAAGGGAAGTATTACTGCGGGGATGGATGGGAGGGGCGATAAGGAATACGTCGGAGGAACATCCCATCGAAAGAACGTTACAAGGTAAGAAGTAACTTGTTCTTCGAAGGGATTGTGTCCTCCGACGTACTCCTTATCTTTGATAGACTCCCATAGCAGTGGCATGTAATTGGAGGTAGGAGTAAGAATGTCATGCACCCCTTAGGGATGAACCGAATGTAATACGGCTTTGCCAAATCTGGTCTCTTGACTAGTGGAGGAATCCAGGTTGTAAAATGTTGTGAATGTATGTGCGGACCACCATGTGGCAGCCGCACATATGTCTCTGACCGGTACCCCTCTTTGGAGGACCGAAGAGGCTGCGATACCCCTGGTTGAATGAGCCCTAAGATTTTGGGGTGGCTCTTTCCCTGCCAGTTTGTAACATTCCAGAATGGCCAAGATAATTCACTTGGAAATGGTTTGTTTTGTTATGGGTAATCCAAACTTGTGACCTGAGTATCCTACAAACAGTTGGTCTGCTTGTTTGATCCTAGCCATTCTGCTGATGTAAAAGCTTAGAGCTCGCCTTGGGTCCAGCCTATGTAGTCTTTCTTCCTCTTTCCCTGGATGGGGGTGGGGGGTAGAACGAAAGTAAGGTAATTTCCAGAGTAATATGAAATTCAGAAACCACCTTTGGGAGGAAATTAGGCTTCACTTGTAGGAGAACTTTGTCCTTGTGGAAAATTGTATGAGGGTGTTTACAGGAGAGAGCTTGTAGCTCGCTCGCCCTCCTAGCAGATGTTAGTGCTACCAATAGGACAGTTTTAAGTGTGAGGAATCTCAGCAAACAAGAGTGAAGTGGTTCGAATGGAGTGCCCATTAGGAAGTTTAAGACTAAATTTAAGTCCCATAAGGGAACCTGGAATGGTTTTGGAGGATAAACATTAGTCAATCCCTTGAGAAATTGTAACACTAGAGGTAGTTTGAAATAGGATGGTTCCTCCGCAGTGCGCTTGAAGATTGAAAGCGCTGCGAGATAGCCTTTTACAGCGCCAACTTGAAGGCATGAGTTTGCCAAGTAAAGTAGAAACGATAACACCATTGGTGTACCACATGAAAAAAGGTCGATATTCTCTTCTCTACACCAGCTGCAAAATTTGTTCCAACGGCAGCGGTATAAAGCCTTTGTTGCTGGCCGAAAGCAACACCTCCATGACGTCATCAGGGAGGTCCCAATCCTTGTACCTCACCCTTTCAGAAGCCAAGCGTGAAGGTTGAGGGTTGTGATGTCTAGATGGAGAACCTGACCTCCCTTCTGCGAGAGAAGATTCTCTTTGAGTGGAAGACGGATTGGAGGGCAGATGGACATATCTAGAAGGTCCAGGTATCACGTTCTCCTGGCCCAATCCGGGGCAATTAGGATCATGGTTTTCCGGAATCTTCTCAATCTCCTGATCATTTGAGGAATAACAGGGACTGGTGGAAACGCGTAGAGGAGTGGAAACTCCCAGTCCACTACGAACGCATCTCCTAGAGCTCCTCTCGGGGGAAATTCCCTTGAACAGAACAGATCGCACTTCCTGTTGGTGCTTGTGGCGAACAGATCCACCTGAGGGGTTCCCCAAAGGGCGAAGATCTCTTGAAGGACTTCCTGAGCAAGCTCCCACTCGTGGGAGACTGTGCTCTGCCTGCTCAGAGAGTCCGCTGTCAAGTCTTCTCTGCGGCTAGGTGGACTGCCGGTAGATAGATTCATTCCTGAATTGCCCAAAACCAGAGCTGCATTGCCTCTCTGCACAGTGGCAGTGATCCTACGCCTCCTTTTTTGTTGAGGTAGTGCATGTCCATCATTATCAGGACATTTTTTCCCTGTACTGATGGCAGGAAAGCTTTCAGCGCTAGTCTGATCGCTCTCAGCTCCAATAGGTTGATGTGCAGTCTGGACTCCGATGGAGACCAATGATCGCTGATGGTCAAGTCGTTGGCATGGGCTCCCCACCCCATGAGTGAGGCATCTGTGACTACTGTTATCTCCGGCCATGGTTGCCAAAACAGTTCTCCTTTCAAGATGTTCTCTGGATAGGCCCACCATTGAAGGTCGCGGGCTACCTTGTCCGGAATCCGGAGGAGATCTGTCATTCTCCCTGAGAATTGCGACCACTGAGTTCTCAGTGCCCACTGAAGAGATCTCATTCTCAGGCGAGCCTCTGGCACAAGGAAGATGCAGGATGCCATGAGGCCTAGCAACCCCAAAAAGTCGAAGGCTGGGAGACGTTGGGCATTTTGAAACTTGTTGACCATCTGCAGAATATCTTGAGCCCTCACCTCTGGTGGCGAGGCTTTTCCCAGGGAAGTGTCCAGGACCGCTCCAATGAACTGGAGTCTCTGTGATGGTATCATCTGTGACTTCTTTAAATTGAGGGAGAAGCCCAGTTTGTAAAGGAAGTGGCAGACATAATCTAGCTGGACCTGGGCTTGTTCCGAAGATACAGCCCTGATCAGCCAATCGTCTAGGTTGGTGGAAGACGTGGATCCCTTCCCTCCTTAGACTCGCAGCCACTACCGACATTAGCTTGGTGAAGACCCTCGGGGCGGAGGTCAGCCCAAATGGCAGAACTCGAAATTGATAATGAGAGTCGCCAATTGCGAACCTCCGGTATTTCCTGTGTTTGAGATGGATTGGCATATGGAAATAGGCATCCTGAAGGTCCAGAGATACCACCCAGTCCTGGAGCTGGAAGGCCTGAAGGATCTGAGAGAGAGTTACCATCTTGAACTTGTCCTTCCTGGTGAACTTGTTCAATTCTCCTAAGTCCAGGATGGGTCTCAGTCCTCCGTCCTTCTTTGGTATGAGAAAGTAGGGGGAGTACCAGCTCTTGTTCCTGTCCGCTACAGGTACCGGTTCTATGGCACCTTTCTCTAGCAGGTCTATAATTTCCTGCAAGAGGAGCGGATCTGGAACTTTTAGAGAGCTGTTCCCCGGTGGATGACTTTGAGGAATGTCTACAAAGGGTAGGCAGTAACCCTGGGCAACTGTCTCCAACGTCCAAGCATCTGACGTTATAGCCTGCCATTCCATCAGATGGTGAGTTAACCTGCCCCCTACAGGTGTTTTGTGTGGAAAGACCTCAGAGTGGTTTGGAGGCGGCTGATGCAGATGCCGAGGGTAAAGAGGCACCTGCTGCGGCTTTAATACTTTTGACCCGTCCACCTCGGGAAGGTCTCCTTTGGCCTCTTTGAGCCGGCTGTCCTCTGCCTTTCCCGAATGCGAAATAATAGCGAAAGGACTTTCCTCTTTCAGAGGTTCCTGAGGGGCGAAAAGGAGTTTGGCGGATTGCAGCTCCTAACGATTTTGCCGCTGCTTTAGATGTCTGCAACTTTTCCAGACTGTCATCAGCCTTCTTTCCGAATAATGAAGAGCCGTCAAAGGGCATATTCAAAAGTCTGGCCTGTACATCTGGAGCAAAGCAAGACTTTCGCAACCACGCATGCCTGCGGATTGTTGTACTTGCCGCCATGGCCCTGCTGATACTGTCAGCGGAATCAATGCCAGTTTGAAGTGATTCGCACATGGCATCTTTGCCATCTTTAATAGTGTTAAGGAAGGCTTCCTTTTCCTCTCCTTCAGGTATGCAGTCAGCCGCTGATGAAACACACTCCAACAGTGCGTGACTGACCTGGCGAGCGTACAGGTGGCGTTGATGGACTTCAACGCCATACTACAAGCAGAGAAGACTTTCTTCGCCATAGAATCGTACCTCTTGTCATCTCTATCCTGTGGGACAGTAGGGTAAGCGGTCCTACTGCTAGATGAAGTTGCCGCTTGGACCACCAGGCTCTCTGGAGTCGGGTGTTTTGATAAGTATTCAGGGTCAGCAGCAGCTACCCTATACTTGGCTGACAATCTTTTATTGACCGCAGGGATAACTTCCAGAGTTTCCGAATTAGATGCAATTTTCCTTTGTAAGGCTGCATGGAAGGGGACCACAGGATCCTCCTGTGGACCTTTGTCTAATATGTCTGTCAGGTCATCCTGTTGAAAAACAGCCGAAGGCGCAGACCAACCCATAAATTCAATAATTCTTGCCATAAGGGTTCTATAGGGTGTTTCAGCATGTTCCCCTGGGTCTGGCTTAACAAATTCCACTTCTGGGGAAGTGTCTAGCCCACTTGCCTCATGTAGTGACTCCTGTAGGTCCTTCAATCTTCTTTCCTCAGAGGTGAAATCCTCTAAACAGGCAGTGTGGTCCTCTGCAACCCAAAGGTTTCCAGGTCAGAATCTTCCCCCTCTTCATAAATTGAAGATAGTCCAGGGTACTCGGACCTCTGAAATGGTGTAAAACCCATCTCTAAGGCAGAAGGAGCCAAACTCGTCATAATTGGGCGAGAAAACGTCAATGTCGTCGACGCCGATGTGACAGGCTTCGAAGGCGCCGAGAACGGCGTCGAGAAAACGAAGAGGTCTCGAAGAACTCGAGAGGATCGGGATCCTACTCAAGGATGTCGACGACGGTCTCGGCGTCGTGCCGGAGGCCCTTGGAATCACCGTTGGCTGTGGAGTAGCCTTGGTCTTCTCTTTCATCGGCGTCGATGTCGGCGTCGACGATGGCGTGGAGTCGATCGACTGATGCATCGAAGAACCCTCCGACAATGGCGTTGATGGCGCCGATCCATGGGTCGAAGGAATCTTCGACGACGGCATCGAAGATGGTGCCTTCGTACCCGGTGGCTCGTGGCGCTCTCGGGTGGAATGTTTCGCCGGGTGCAGCGACTCGCAGCGTTTTGATTTTTTGGGTTTTTCACCCGGGGTATCACCCTCAGCTGTCTTCGAGGGGGTCGAAGACGCTTAACATTTTCTTTCTGAATTCCTCCCACTCAGCCTGAGAGCTGTGTTTTGTGGGATAGGAGACCCTTTCTGGGGAAACAGAAGGCGACGAGGAAGGGGATCTTCAACGTCTCTTCTTTGAGTGTCTTGATCTCGACGAATGGTGGGAGCTACTTTGAGATCTAGAATGGGAATGTTTTCGACAGCGAGGAGACGAATGCCTCGACTCAGCAAAAGAAACTTTTGACTGACTTACGTCTCTCGAGCTTCCCCTTGCGCTCCTTCAAGGCTTTCACCGTCATGGACATGCAGTCCTCACACTCCGAACAATGGTGCTCGGCTCCCAAGCACCACAAGCAGATCCTGTGTGGCTCCTTTATCGACATTTTTTTACCGCAGTTCCGACATTTCTTGAAGCTGGATCGCGGCGTCGTCGGTTCCGATGAAGATGCCATCGAGAACGAGTTGGTATATTCGAGTAGATATAGAAGGTTATTCTGACTGAACTGAGCAACGACGTTCCGAGGCCCCACGAAATGTGCGGAAAAACGGAACTGAGCAACGGACGCCGCGCGTGGCTATTTATGGGCATGGTGACGTCGGCGCCGATACGGTGGCCGTCGAGGGACATCGACTCGGCGGACGTCGACGTGCGGCGCCCTCTACTGAAAACATTTCCGAGGCCAGCAAGCTGGAGACGAATTATCAAAGATAAGGAATATGTCGGAGGACACAATCCCTTCGAAATACAGTTACAGGTAAGTAACTAAGACTTCTCCAGCATTGGATCTTTCATAGATTTAGATGCTTGAATAGAATACCAAGCAGTTAAAGCATGCCACCATATATACATATATAAGTATGGATGCAGAAAAATGATTTCTGACAAACCTTTACAATGCAACAACACAACAGTTACCTATTCAGGGAAGGGCGGGAAAGGAGGCTGGTCCTACTTTATGCAAAGAGGTGCCGGAGCACTGCCTGTCGAACTGTAGATTCCTTGTTGGTATATTCTGCTAGGCAGTATTGTTTGGCGAACGTGTGCAGAGTACTCCAGGTAGCGGCTATGCAGATGTCCTTCAAGGGTACCCCTGCGTGAAACTCTACTGATGCCGCTCTCCCTCTGGTGGAATGTGCTGAAGGCGGTCTGGATAGGGGGTCGCCCTTCAATTAATGACAATGGGTGATGCATAACGAGACCCATTTTGCCAGACTTTGTTTGGAGATATGTTGCCCTTTTGAGCGGCCAGCGAAGGCAATGAACAGTCCGTTAGATAAGCGGAACTCCTTAGTTCTCTGCAAGTATAATTTCAAAACCCTAGTTACATCTAGGGAATGTAAAGCTCTTTCCGCCTCTGAGGTATGGTTTCCGGAAGAAAGAATGTAGAACAATGCGCTCTGTGAGTGTCATTTCCGATAAGACCTTGAGCAGAAACTTTGGGTGTGTCCTCAAAATGACGCGGTCTTGCTGAAACAAAGTAAAAGGAGGTTCTGCGGACAAGGCTTGTAATTCCCTGATCCTCCTGGCCGAAGTCATGGCCTTCAAAAAAGCCGTTTTCCAAGATAAGAATTATATTTCACATCTGTGAATGGGTTCGAAAGGGGGTTCCATGAGGGCCGTTAGCACAATGTTTAGCCTCGAGGAAGGAACTGATGAGGGCGTAGGACGGCAAGTACACATCAACCCCTTCAGGAAGATCTTGATGGCCGGAAGAGAGAGTAATGACTACGATTCTGGAGTTGTTGTGTATGCCGATATGGTCGACAGGTGAACCTTGATGGAGGATAGGGAGAGACCTTACTTAGCCAAATGTAATAAGTAAGGTAGTATCTGTTCTACCAAAGCTGTAAGTGGGTTAATCATAGATGTTTCACACCACTTAGGGAAGCGGGTCCATTTCCGCACGCAGGTGATCCTTGTCGAGGGGGCTCTAGAGGCCCCGATTATGTCCCAGCAGTCCGCCGGAAGGTTCAAGTTCATGAGTTTGAGCTGCTCAGGAACCAGGCCTTGAGGGAGAGGCTCGCTGGGTCATGGTGGAGGACTTTGTAGTTCTGCTGAGTCAAAAGGTATTGATGTGCCTGGTACCTTGAGGCGAATACTTGACATTTTCTGTTGACTCTGGTGGCAAAGAGGTTGATCTGTGGATGGCCCCATACGGAGAAAATCCATTGAACTTCCTTTTTGTCTAACTCCCATTTGTGGGAGGATGCGTACTCCCTGCTAAGCTTGTCCGCTAAGACATGGTCCACTCCCGGGAGATGTTCCACCCTGATCTGGACTTTGTGGTGCAAGGCCCATGACCATAGGAGTTGAGCTTCCTGTGATGAGATCTCTGACTTCGTGCTTCCTTGCTTGTTTGTGTGTTTGTGAAGTGCATGGAGGTTGTATTATCTGTCTGGATGGTCAAGACTTGACCCGCCACTACTGGAAGGAAAGCTTTTAGAGCCCAAAGTATCGCCCTCAGCTCTAGGACATTGAAGTGGAGCTGTGATTCCTGGTCTAACCAAGCCCCTTTTGTCTGTAGGTCTGCTCCCCATCCCGAAAGGGACCCATCTGTCCTTAAGAGAAGAGTAGATGTTGGTGCCTGGAATGGCATCCCTTGGAGCAGGTTCCGTGGAGTATTCCACCATCGAAGTACCTTGGGCACCGCCGTAGGTATCTGTACTACATCTTCCCATGAACCCATGGCTTGTTTCCATTGGTGGTCCAGGGCCTCCTGGATTGGTCTCATGCGAAGTCTGCAGTTTAGTATGAGAAATACACACGAGTACATCATGCCCAGGAGGGATTTGAAAGAGCGCACAGTGGTTGTCTCTTTTTCTAGGAACAATGATGTCGAGCGGAGGATGACTGTTATTCTGTCCACCGATGGTCTTACACTGGGAATGGTGGTGTCGAACTTGGCCCCCAGAAAGAGAACCGTCTTGCTGGGTGCTGGGCAGGATTTTATGTTTATCTAAAAACCTAATCCTTTTAGGAGTTTTATCGTTTTCGATACTGCCAATTGAGCTTGACTGTCGGAGCTTGCCCTTATCACCCAGTCGTCCAAATATGGAAAAACCTCTGTACCCAACATTCTGTGGTTCGCTTCTATAGGCGCCAGACATTTGGTAAATACCCTTGGTGCCGATTTCAGCCCGAACGGGAATACACTGAATTGGAAATGTAGGTCTCCTATAGCGAACCTGAGGAACTGTCTGTGTGCAGGATGAATTGGAATGTGGAAATATGCGTCTAAGTCCAGAGTGGCTAGGAAGTTGTTTCTGTTCAGCCACGGTAAGATGCCTTGCAGGGATATCATTTTGAATTTGATGCGTTTGATGTATTTGTTGAGTGCCCTTAAATCCAATATGGGCCTCCATTGACCGTTTTTCTTTTTGATTAGAAAGAAGCAGGAATAGAAACCTTTTCCTTTTTGGGAATAAGGAACTGGCTCTATAGCTGCTTTGTGCAGTCATTTCTGAACTTCTGCCATGACGTTCCACAGCATGTGAACTTTGCGAGGTGTGGGGGCAAGGGATGGAGGATGGTCTAGGAATTCTATGGTGTGACCCATGCGGACCACCTGTAATACCCACTTGTCCCATGTCATCAAATTCGCTTACCCTTCCCCCACAGGTGTTCGGCATAGAGAAGGAAGAATCGAATGGTCAATTTTGTTTGTTCTGGGCTTTACCTTTGATAGAGCCGCGCCTTCCTCTCTGGGAATACCTGTTGGCGGATTGTTATCTGTTGCCTTGGAATGTGTTACCTTGAGACTTTTGACCATAGGAGGAACGCGTATATCCTCTGTCTTTTGATGATGAACCTCGAAAGGGCCGAAAAGACCTGCAGTCTTTATATTCATCCTTCAAGGAACGGATGGCTCGAGCTGTATCCGTGTCCGTTTAATTCCTTTTAGGTGGTCTACTTTTTTGCCAAATAAGTCTGGTCCGTCGAAGGGCATGTCCAAAATGCATCTGAGGCCTGAAATTCGTGGCCTTCATCCATGCCTGTCTCCGTAGCATCGTGCTGTGTGCCATTTGTCTGAAACCTGACTCAGACACATCGACAGCAGCATCGATCATGTGGTCTGAAGTAGCTTCTCCGTCTGCAATGATGGACCTGGCTTCTTCCTATAAATCTGCTGGTAGATGTTTGGTCAGCTTGGACTAATGAAGCCAAAGTTCGCGGTCAAACCTGGCTGTCGTGGCAAATGCGTTGCCCGCGGTAATTGTGAGAGATGCTAAGGAAGACACCTTTCTACCCATGACTTCCAGCTTATAACCTTCCTTGTGGTGCTGACAGTGGTGATGATGGGTTGGCTAACTTCTTTCTGGCCGCTACTGTGATGACCGAGTCTGGCTTAGTATGACCTCTTAAACAAAGCGGTGCCGAGTCAGGTGCCTTGTACTTCTTTTCAGGTCTTGACACTAACGCAGGTGTGGATAAAGGTGTGGCCAGTATCTTCGACCCAGACTCCCATATGGTGTCGAGAAGAGGAATGGTGGTAACCGTTCTTCTGCGTTTGTCTCTGTGCTCATAAAGCACTGACTTCTTCTCTTCTGATGAAACTTGTATTTTGAACAAGTCCGCAGCTTTACCAATTAAAGTATGAAACGATACCAAATCGTCAGAAGGTGACAAATCACCTGGGGAGTCTTTCTTCCTGGGTTTCTCGACAATATAATCATCCCATTCACCGGGAGCATCAGGCTCCTGTGTAATCTCCCTTTCCTCAGGATCCAAAAAATCCCTGAACGGGTCCTTTTGCCAATCAGATACTGACACAGATGAAGGTACCGTAGTTGGATCTCGAACTGGCGATCCAGGTCTATGCGGTGATGCTGGAGAGGGGACTCTTGTCGGTGAAGCAGTGTTCTGCTCCTGGATCTGCGTGGAGGCTCAGGTGATCGCGCTCTTTTCTGTGGTCTACTCCTGGAATGGGAGTGTCTGGGCGTGCTATGCCAAGGTGAAGCACCCTCAGGAGGGTTCTTGACTCCTTCGGTACAGAAGGCCTATTCTTTTGCTCCTGGCGCCTGTTAAATTCCTTGATGATTCTTTGCATCGATGCCATGAGCCCCGGGTCATGAGGATCAGCCATGTCCTCTGAATCCAGTTGCCAAGGAGGGCTGTTTTCCTTAGGAATGAGGAAAGGTTGCTCACCAAGAATTCCGTGTCTGACAACTCCTTCTGAAGAATGACATCCGGGAGTTCCGTCATCTCTTTTAAAGGGGACAGTTGTGCTCCAACTGGCTCAGTCGTATCTTAAATTGGAGACGTTGCTCCCAAAGACTTGTGGAGACTGCTCACATTGGATGGTTTATCCGTGACGTCAGCGAATGGTGTTGTGGAGTTATCGACGGTACTTTCGTTGACGGTAGTTTCGCGGACGATGGCTTAGTTGACAGTGGTTTCGTGGCCGAAGACTTTGAAGGTGGTTGATCCATCAACGAGAGCTTCATCAACAAGAGCTTCGTCGACGAGTGATGAGCTTCCTTCGTTGACGACTGCTTCGTGGACGATGACTTAGACGACGAGGATTTGGTCGTGGACGATGAGGCTTGGAGTGTTGTCGTAGTTGATGGTGGCTTCGTCGACGACTTGGTCGTCGGTGAGTCCCTGACATTGCTGCCCCTCGTGGACGGCTCATGTGGATATAAGCAGTAAATACAGTGGTCATGTGGATCCTTCATGTAGACCAGTTTCTTCCTGCACCTCGTGCAGTCTCTAGACAGGGAAGGCTTCTTGGTAGACTGAAGCTCAGCCATGCTGAGGAGAACTTTCACTCGACAAAATAGTGCCAAGAAAAATGTTTTCCAGAGCCCAAAGGCTCAGAATAGAAAGCCCCTAAGGAGGGGAAACCAGTAGAATATATTACAAAAATATAAACTACACACAAAAGGTGAAGAATTCGAAGGATCAGAGAGCTGGAGGATTCCTTCTGTCTGATAGACTGCGGTGAAAAATCCGAAGATGGCTGACTGGGGCGGAGATTAAATAAACCCTGTAACCTCATTGGTTGGGGCCATATAGGGCCAAAGTGAGGTGGAGGGACTACACAAAAGAATGGCTCATAGGCCACAATGTAGTATTTACATGCATTCTCTAAGGGTTTATTAAACATTTTAATAATTATTTTTTCATCACCGAGGATTCTCAGTGTGCCGACGGGGAATATTCCAGCATCTGAATCTATGAAAGATCCAATGCTGGAGAACGACTGTTCTTAATCGCACTCGCACAATACTACACCCATGGAGCTTAAGTGAACATATTAACAACGTAATCACGCATTTTAAACACATTTCACGTGCAAAATACATCACCTTTGGAGTCCGAAGAGGAGTAAGTGATGAGTACCATTATTAAAAATGTAATTGTGGCATTTGACTACTTTTTGTACATACACAAGCTGTGACCCCTACTAATGTAACCCCAATCCAAGCAGGTATGGTCACTATATCAGGTCAGGCGAAAAGCAATGCCAAACCTGTAAGGAGAAGTAGGTGCAGTGCAGATCTAGGTTTAGGTGGGATTGATTCATATCTCACTGTTTTTGCCCAGATATCTAATAACATGTGGTATGAGCACATGGCCAAAGTAGGTAAACAAACGACTGGAGAAAGCTTTTACCTCTGCTCTCTCATCCCCTATGCCATGAGTGCCTCCAGAACGTTTGTGGCAACTGAAGCAGCAAGGGTACAACGCCTCATGTACATTGGCCACTGTCTTCCTTTTTGCCCAATCAGGGCCACCGGGAGGCGGGAGTCGGCACCAGCAACAGAGGCACACAACGAGGTCTCTCTCCTTCATTTCATCTTGACGCTGAGCTGAGCTGGCTGCTGCCTTTCCGGCTCCTGTTGGAAGGTACAGGACAATATTGCAGCTTTCTTTCATCTGTTGCTTCCCCTAAAAATTGGGAAATGCAGCATTTGTGCACTTTGGAGTTTTTCTGATTTTGGGTGCGACACGGCCCATTTCACTTCCTAGCTCTTACTGATGCTCCCATAGCCCATGGCTTTGCTTCACTAGCATCCACACCCTGAAATTGGTGACTTCTACATCACACATTGCTTTTACTTTCCGAATTTCGTGTGATTGCCCTGTAAAATGTAAGATGGCTTTCCCCTTATTTGCATCTGGTGGCTCCTCATGGTAACTACAGCCGGGCCCTTCCTGATTGGCTACTGTCTTCCTCTTTGTCCAATCAGGGCCACGAGGAGGCGGAGGCCAGCGCCAGCAACAGAGACCCACGACTAAGGCCCCTGTTAGCTTCCCTGTCCGCTTACAGGCCGCTTGAGAAGACGTTTGCCACAGCCCAACCCTCCCTGAGGCGGCTACCCCTGGACTATCAGACTACCATGACTCTCATACCATATTCTGCATTGATCAGTTTACTTTGTTCCTGATTTCCCTGTTCTTCCTTTCTCGGCTGGTACCCTCTCCCTGTTATGTACTCATGTGAAGCTCTAAACTCACTTTTACCATCTGACTCCCACTTCAAATTCCTTAATCTTCTGGGCCCTCATTTAACTTGAAAGTCAAAATTGGGTGTATTTTGCATTTAACTTGAAAGTCAAACTTGGGTGCATCTTGCATTTAACTTGAAAGTCAAACTTGGGTGTATTTTGAATTTAACTTTGGCCATCGATTGTAACCTGCTAGCCTAGTAAATGTTCCATACCGCTGTACTTGCTTACTCCTCCCTCTTCTCTTCCCACTCATGGCGCTTTCTGTTTCTCCCATTTATTCCAAATGCTTCTCTATCAAACTTCCCTTTTTTACTAAGTCTGGAAAGAAGAAATTTAAAAAAGATATCTTGGCCTCCAACCCTGGTCTTCCTATCGCTGACACCTACACCAGAGCCTCTTCCAGACAGACGCTTACCAACATCTTCTTTGTTGTTCCTTCGCCGGATCTATGGACCCCCCATATGATCTCTGTGCTCTGTCCCGTCTCCTCCTAGCCCAAAAATGGTGGCACTCGCTGGGAAGTCCTTTGCTGGGAAGTCCCTCATGGCTTCCTTCGACTCCTCCAGAGTCATCCTTAATGTCTACTTGAATGGCACTGTCATGGTCCAAGGTCCACAGGCCAATCTCCTCCTCTTCGATAGACGTTTCCCTCGCCTCATCAACTTCCTTTCATCTCCGGCTGTCCCCTGCTCTCAGACATTGGCTACCTTGCCCACTCTTCCCTCCTCCTCTGCCCCTCTTCAGGATACTTCCACAATTCTGCAGGGTGTACCTCTCCGGGGAGGGGTACAGATCATAGTCTTTAAAGCCGGCAACCTTCTACATCTTGCCACTCTCAACTCTCACTCTGCTGTCTAACCCTCCTATGACATCTGCCACCTCCTTGAAGAACTGGACCTTGATGTCCTTGGTCTTACTGAGACATGGTTCATGGCCCGCTCTGTCACAAGCTTTGACACTCTCCATCCTGATGGCTACAAGATCCACTCTGCACCCAGATCCATTCGGCCTGGAGGGGGCATAGCCCTGATCTTTCCTGAGTTGTATTCCTGCCACTATCATTCCCACTCAAATTTACTCCACTTTCGAATGTCTTGTGTGCAGGCTCTCAATCTCTCCAAACCCCTCTCTTTTGCAGTCCTATTGCTACTCTCTACAGGCCCCCTGGGCAATTCACCCCTTTTCTTTCTGAGTGGGCCGACCTCTCCTTCTCCCTCCTGACCTCAACCAATCCACTCCTCCTCCTCAGTGACCTCAACATTCGCCTCGATTCTCCCTGTCCCTCATCCCTGCTCTTCCACGACTTCTGTGATTCCCTCTCCCTCTCTATCCTCCCTTCTGGCCTGACACACTCTGCAGGACACACACTTGATGTCTTGATCTCCTCTGGCCTCCCCCTCTCTATCGCTCTGACCACTCCTCTCTCCTGTAGTAACCACTTCCTTCTCTTGTCTCATCTCTCACTCTCTTCCCCCCAAGCCAAGCCCACCCTAATGCTGCCACCGTCTCTCGCCTCCACCCCCCATCCTCTGGCTGACTCACACCCTGACACAACCCTGTCCCTTCTCTACTCTTCTATTTCTGATACCCTTGATGCTCTTGCGCTGTCATGAGGATCCGCTTGAAGTCCAAAGCCGCGCTGTCATGAGGATCTGCTCGAAGTCCAAAGCCAAGTGCAATTCCTGGTATGACTCCGACCTAGCTACACTTAAACGTACGTGTAGGGCGGATGAGAGGAAATGGAGGACTTCTGGCTCATCCCTTGACAAACTGGCCTGTCACCCTCTCCAAAGGCAATACCGACTCAATGTCCGCACCAAGAAGAGAGTCCAAATTCAAGCCCCTGTCTCTGCGACATCTAACAACTCGGCCAAATGCTTCAAAATCTGCAAAGAGCTTGCCAACATGCCGCAGTCTCTACCCCTCCTCTTGCCTCCAAGGCTCTCTGCAATGCCCTTGCCTCTCACTTTATCTCTAAACCCCAGGACATCCTGTCCACCCTCTCCTCCCCTCCCCCGCCTATTCCTTATCAGTCTGTTCTTGCTGACCCCCCGTTAAGCACCCCCCACCCTCCTCCATCTTTCCTCTTTTCTCCCCTGATGAGGTCGCTAGACAAGTCCGATCTATGAAAGCCTTGTCAAAACAGGTTCATCCCTGTTCCACTAAAACAATCAAGGACCACATTGACACCCTTGCTCCGGCCCTGGCCGATTTTTGCAATCACTCCTTTGCCTCAAGATCGTTCCCCTCCCCTCTGAAGCACTCCCTGGTGCATCCTCTTCTCAAGAAACATACAGCTGATCCTTCCTGTCCGGCTAACTATCGCCCAATTTCCATTACTCTCTTTCTGGGCAAACTCCTGGAAAAGCTGGCCATCACTCAGCTTAACATTCATTCTGATTCTGTTGGCTGTCTCCATGACCACGAGTCTGGCTTCAGAGCGGCCAGAAGCATGGAAACTGCTCTCTTGAACATCCATGAAGTTATGCTCTCCATCCTTGACTCTAACATTCCCTCTGTCCTCAAACTACTCAATCTCTCTTCTGCCTTAGACATGGTCAATCATACTATCCTGCTCAACCATCTCCATGATAACCTGGGTATCACTGATCAGGCTCTGGCCTGGCTGACCTCTTTCCTCTCTGATCGACCCTCCCAGGTCCAACTGGCGTCCTTCCTATCATCTATCTTCCTCTCTACCTGTGGTGTTCCCCAGGGGTCTAACCTCTCGCCCTGGCTTTTCAACCAATACCTGGCAACTCTTGCACACTGCATTGCCATTTTCTGCTCAAACTTCCAGTGCTACGCTGACGACAACTCATTTTCAGGCTGCCCTCGGCCACTTCCTCTCCCTCTCTCATCTCTTTCTGCCATTCGAGATTCGTGTGCCGCCAATGATCTTTGTCTGAATGCTAGCAAGACTGAGATCCTCCTCATCGGCACACCTTCACCATCCTTTCCCCTCACTCTCTGGCCGGCCTCCCTTGGCCCTCCTCCTACCGCTACCTGTGAGGCTAAGAACCTCAGGGTCATCTTTGATTCCACACTTTCCTTCTCCGCCCACATCTCTGAGGTCTCTAAAAAGTCAAACTTCCTACTGCATCTCTTCAGATGTACTCTGCCTTTCCTCTCCTTCCCCCGAAGCTCACCTTCTCCCAAGCTCTGGTTCTCTCTATGTTGGACTATTGTAAAAGCCTCTTTCTACCTGCCTCTACTCTCCACCCTCTGCAACTAATCCAGAACAGGACTGCAACCCTTGTCATTGGCCTCAAGCCCTGAGATCGTATCTCTCCAGCTCTGAAATCTCTCCATTGGCTCCAAATGATTGCAAGGATTCAATTCAAAACCCATTGCATTGTCCACAAGGCTTTCTGGGGTCTGGGTCCAAAATGCCTCAGCTATCCCTCCGCAAATATCTCCCCTCTCGAGCTATTTGCTCCTCTACCTCCAACTCCCTCAGGGTCAGTCGTTTTTCAAAGAAAGGAGCAGGGGGTAGATCTGTCTTCCGCTGGGGCTTTACTCCGGAACAGGCTCCCTGCCCCTCTAAAACTAGAGGAGAACCATCTCCGGTTCCAGAAGCACCTCCAGACCTTCCTCTTTGCTTCTGCTTTCACTCCTTCTCTCCCCTGCTGATCTGCTCTCTCTTGGCACTGTGCACCTGGCCACCCTCTGTCCCCTGGGCCCAGGTACCTGCTCACCCTGCCACCCTCCTGCACTGCCTCCTGGCCACCCCTTGAACTTGGGACTGTTATCTGTACCTTTACAGTCCCCCACCCCCTCCATTTTTCATCTTTTTATGCAATTTTCAGACTCACCCAGTCTGCTGCCGTAAACACAGCATTTGCCACTTGCTGGCTGCACTACTACTGTTTATTGCCCCCATTATCTATTTTTTTTTATTATTATTTATCTGTTCTCCTCTGCTCCGCACTTTCCACTCTCCCCCTTCCTTGCACTTTTTCCCTTTCCCATGCACTTGCGCGTTCTCAATGTCACTGGGCCTAGTAAGATCGCTTTTGTGTTCTCCCTTGTTCCCCTCCCTTGCCTTGCCTTGTCGCGCTCTGGAACACCTGTGTACGAGCGCGATACAAATAAAATGTCATATCATATCATGTATTTATCATTGTACACCACAAGGGGAAGATTTCAAGGTAAAATAGCTACCTTAAAATGGATGTCCAAAATGGCGTATATGAGGACAGTTATATAAAGACCGCAGACATGATGGATAATTACTGGAAAAAGATCAGATAATAGAATACATATCTGAAGATTCACAAAAGGGAGAAACAAGAGAAGTGACACTAATGGAGATATCATGTCCCAAAAGAGGACCAGTGGAGATAGGAGGTGAAACAGGATGCTTGGAGAGACCACAGATGCTGGTGTATGGTGAAGTATACACAGCTGACTGCTAGAAAGAAGTGGTGGTGGAGTGCAAGGAACATTTGCTCCTTGCTGTTCCAGTTCAAATAGTACAAGAAGAAAACACTGAATGTCTGAAAGACTGGGAAGCAAATGCAAAGTTACTGACATGGGTAGAGAATGAATCTGAACCAATGCCCAAAATACCAATCAAAGGAGCAGCATTATGCTTCCAGAATGATGGTCCAGTAAAGGTTGAGCAAACAAGTAATGTAAGCAGACAGTAAAAGTTCCAGGTATGAAGGTTGGAACAGCTGTATTGATGGATCATTATTGGGCCTGTGGATCAAATGCATATGTGAAGTTGCCACCCAACTGGATGGAGGGGGGGTGCATGCTCATGTGTGCACCTCAAGACACCAGCACTGGTAGGTCCCCAGAAGGATATTAAAGTAGAAGGATTTCCCAAGATGGGCTCTAACAGAAGGCAAGAAAGATCTGTCCAGCTGACCAGAGTTAAGAGGGGAAATTATGCATCATCGAAAATGGAAGAGGCTCTAGATGAAATTACCACCTGAGCATAGACTGTTTAGCAAAACAGAAATATTCTTTGCATCCATCATTCCAGCAGTGCAGGCCAGCACAAAAGGAAAATGGCTTCATATCACGAGGTGGGAGCTGATGCAGACAATACATTTGAACGTCAAGTCGTACAATGCAATCAAGGACGCACTCCGAACAGTGCAGTTAATGGTGCTGCAGAATAGATGTTTTAGATTTACTAACAGCAATGGAGAGAGGAGTCTGCACCAAGTTCGGGTCTTCTCCTGTACATTCGTTCCAGTAAATGATAAAGACAATGGGACACTCACTGAGGTGGTACCAGGTTATCAGACATGCATTCCAAAACGGAGGCAGAGACAAATGCTGCAGGAAAGGATGAAGGTTGACTGTAATAAATCTTCTCATGGATACCAACATGAGCTGCCAATAGACTGAAAGTGTTAGCTTCAGTGTTAGTATTAGTATTGCTCACATTTTGTGTCATCAGGATAAGCATCACACAATGCCGAAAAACAACTGAAAAAATTGTAGGGATGAAAGTATTGGAAGACGACAAGATAATAAAAGCTTGAGATACATTGAGGGCCCAGATAACAGACTCTGTTCCTGGCTGGAGTAGTGTTCAAGTATCCCTACGACAGAAAAGACTAATGGGGAAAATGGGTTTGGAGCAACCCTGGAGGAGACTGCAGTTACGTGACATGGAGTTTGGATGATCATGCAAGATTCTATAGACACCTAGGGGGAGTGACAAAGATATGTCTCCCGTAGTTGAAGCTTAATTAGGTAGGAAGAGCGGTCGACAAGTCAACCAAAGGGGGGATTGAAGGGAGGGTCCCTGGAATGGTTGTGTCTCCTATGCAAATGTCAACCCGAAGAATGAAGAATGAAAGGTGTAACTCGTTGTTCGGCCTGCCAATGTATCAATGATATGAAAAGAGATATTGTCACAAACAGCCATTCAACCCATATCCAGTTGATGGCTTCGAAGGGGCAGACGCCTCATCAATGGACCAGGTCAACTGACAGCAAAACCAAGCAGTGATGACATCATTAGAGACATCACGACATAGCCGCGTTAATCATGAAGCAGATCCGGTCTCATGCATGAAGTTACGCAGACATACACTCGTTTTTATTGCTCGTAGACATGAAAAACATGCTTAAAATTACTGTAGGTAGAGGACGGATACATTTACATGATGCTAAGAACCTTTACCTTCTTTCGCCAAAGCGAAACCGCAAGTCACACAATATACTTGAATCAAGCTTGCATATGCTTTATTGCAACTAACCATGAGAAACCATGAAAGCACATAGGGAACCTATAGGGTGACTGAAGTGGATAATGCAGGAAACACAGACCTCAGATACTTGGAAGAGGAGAAACCGTCCCTGCAGCACAAGGCTTAGAGCTGGTGTTGACAGCCAAGGACAAGGGCGGTTGGAAAATTCCTGATTCCTGAGGCAGCAAGCCATCTGCAAGAATTCAGAATATAATCCTAATAACTGCAGACAGAAGGGCTTTGTTTTACAGTCCCTTCACACGTGACCCAGCAGAGCAAGACAATGCCCATTTACTCGTGGTGGGAAGAGAAGCTATTCCCAGCGAGACAGAGTGAAATGGTACAAGTGTTACCCACCAATCCTGCGACGTGCAGGCACTCTCTCAGGCTAAGTGATCAGACCAGTAGCAACAATATGGAACACACACATCCATCCATAGCCATTCCCATCACCTTGTAAAGGTGCACAGAGCCCTGTGACCAAAAAGGGTCCCAGGCCTGGGAGGACCAGCTCTAGCCAATCCAGAAGCTCCATTTGTGAGGTGGTATAACATGTTGCATAGGCCAATCGTCTTCCTGCGACCCTGCAACAATGTAGTGGGCAACCTTTGGGGATAATCCAAGGCGGTGCCACCTGACATTGTGAACCAATGGAAGAATTAATATAGGGGATTGCCATAGGTAGTAAACCCAAGCTAAACGATGGGTATACCTCATACGTTTTTGTGGTGGACCCAGTTTTTCTGACGTCATTAGGGCATAAAACCCTGTGTCACAGGTTCGGGAGCTAAGATTGCTGGAGAATTGTCTTTTCCTGTATGATCTCTGCCTTATGGTAAAATAAAGACGGTAAACTTTGCCCCATGGCTGAGTCTTCCGTTTTTGCATTGGGGAATTTTGATACGCCTAAGATACTCTGCTAATGTTAAAAGTATTTATAACGCGCGGCGTCACCAACGGAATTGGTCCCCAGACGCTCTATGCGGGACATTTTTATTGCAAATCCCCAAGTTCTATGGAGTACTGATACGTAAAGGTTGATGTGTAACCTAGGAAGCATGTGCTAATCTCCTAAACAATGCGTGTGCCATTTGCATCAGTATCAGCATTGAGCGGTACCCATAAGCCTGCCACAGGTTTACAGGAAAAATGTAAAGATTGATGCTGATATAAAGCAGTATGGCAACGGTCATTAGTATCCTTAGATATCTTTCAAATTGATGTGCCTTCAACACAGTGCAATTTATGCAATCCCGCGTGGCAGCTTGTCCGTGCGCACTTGGGATCTAGCACAGAAGTTATGAATAGGAGCGCTTAGGTATTGGGACCTTTAATGTCAAAGACAGAATTAACTCTTTGGGTCAATAAAAAAATATTTTAAGGAAGGAGACTTGGAACCAATTTTTCTGGTATAATTTGAAGGAAAAAACATACGAGATTTAACACACACCTCCATCCTATGAAGAGCATTAGGTTGTATTGCCAAAAGACTGGAATGCAGTACGTTGACTCTCTTAATAAGATTGGCAATAAGTTGAAGCTATAACTGGATGGGTGTCCAGCATAAGCTAATAATAGGGAAACCGACTGATGAAAGAAGTTGCCTTGAGGACAACCCCAGGTCGAAACACGTGTCGGCTGTGACAGATACCACTATTAAAAACTGAATGTCATCTGCCGTCACGGCCATAGCCGAAATTGGCGGATGTTTCCGCGTTGGAGCTGGAGACACAGAGGTAGGGTGTTTTACTCCTTTCTCTGTGTTCTTGCTTCTAGCCCCAGTTACGTGACGCAGCGCCGCTGAGAGTATTTAACTCCCCGCCTGCTGGTAGACGCTGCGTTGCAACCTACTTTGGATGAGTTCCTGTTTCCAGGTTTCCTCACTCCGATCCTCTGCCGTCCGCTTTCGGATCTGCCAGAGGGTTTCCCTGTCCTCCTGTATTCCTGTTTTCCTCGGAACGCTACTCCTCGCTTCATTTTCCTGCCACTGCTCCGAGCGGTACTCTGGTGTGCTTTATTCTGTTCCAGCAATATTACTCTCTCTCTCTCTTGACCTTCGTTGTTTTTTCCCGTACTCTCTTTCTGTTGGGGCTCCTCTGAGCTGTGCTTGCTGCTTACCTTCTTCCTCTTCCGGTATCCAGTGCCATATCTTCGGACCGCCATAAGGAGCATCTTACTTCCCTGACTCTACTACTCCTTGGCTTTGATTTTTGGACATCTACAACTCTGCTGTCCGCCACACACCATTGCTCTCATCAGCGATTATCCTGTCATCTGGATTGGAAGGGTCAACACTACACCACAGGGTTTTTTCCCTTTTGTGTTTTTCCCTGATTTCTGGCTTAATTCCGGAAAGGGAGTCACAGGACAGCTGTTTAAAAAGCAGTCACTGTGGCTTCCCTCCGTGACAAGCACATTCATCATAAGAAGGAAAGAGACTACCTTGCACGACGACGCCTACAAGAGACCGTCAACTCCAACAGCTCAGGTGAGGAGAGTGTGCTTTCAGGGGAGAAAGAGATTGAATTGCACCATTCAGCACACTGGATTGCATCAATTGCACTGTGTTGAAGGCACATCAATTTGAAAGATATCCAAGGATACTAATGACCGTTGCTATAGCGCTTTATATCAGCATCAAACTTTACATTTTTCTCTGGTGTACTTCAGAAGGCTACAGAAATCTCACAAACTCGCACTAGGCTCATGCCAGAAAGGGAAAAAAGACACTCTTGCACAGACGTCGAGATCCAAAACAAGAACCGAGCTGTAATGTTGACCACTCTTGATATCCCCATATACGTCTGTCTGCCAGAACTACTTGCAAGTAAATTGTTTGAAAGTGCCAATGTGTTGCGACTACTCTACAGAGAAAAAAAATCATTTTTCTGTGCCCCAGCGAAAAGTCTTCACAAGCCATCAACATGCTAAATATTACTACCTGGGAAGTTATGAGATCGTTTCCAGATGAGCACGCGTAGTGTTGACTGAATTTAAGAGACACCCAGTAGCCAGCTGGATCATGGCATTGGCTGCATTCCAGAGGAGACAGACACTGGTACAACAGTGACAGACAGTGTGCAACAAGTTAAAGGCAGTGAATGAGCAGAGAGGAGGAGACGCTGGGTGCAACAGTGACACCGAGTGGCCGGTCACAATATGGAAGATTCTGGTGGGTAAGGGTTCAAATACTCGAGTAACAGAGACATAGAGAGAGCCGGTGTATTGCATTGGCTGGTGTCCTAGTATGCTCTCTGTGTTGCGCGAACCACCGTTTGTTAACCGTCAGCTGATATCGTCAGCATAAAATGACCATTACCCAGCCATCAATAGGTATCATCTTGACACGTTAATGACCCTACTTCTGCCTCACAGACATTTCACAAGAATGGGACTGAAGCGCCCCATACTCCGCTCCAGCCATACCGGAGGACCGGGCCTCCAAACGCGGCGCAGTAATGTTCACGCATCGTGCTGACTGCTATGCGAAGCTATGCAGAGGGTGCGGCGCATAGAAGGGGGCAGGGGTGTCGGAGAAGGGGCCAGCTGGGGACGACAAACGTGTACTCTACATCAGCATTTGGACAGGGAATTGTAACTATTCTTAGAGTTGTGGCGTGCGCATGCGGAACGCGTGTTAACACCATGGAGCGCGACCCAATATGTTTAGAGCGACCAGCCATATTCTGGAGATTTTACAAATAATCTACTTCTGTACCTGGAAATGCAGAGGCTTCCGAGATTGTGTGGCCGAGAGGAGGCGTGGTCTAAAAGAGGCTGCAAGCAGCTATGGCAAGGACCTCCCTTCTCAACCAATACATACAATTTGGGGTGTGGGGGGATGGGGAGGGAAACACATTTGAAACAGCACACATTTCTTTGTATAGTGCAGACTGGTTTATGTACGTTAGCCCTAGGATGCCCAACATTAACAGATAGCTTTTCCCCCCGAAAAACAAACTAACGTGACGATATATAATTAACAATACAAAAATAAAGGGAAAGAAGTGGGATTATTAGCAGCTTTATACTTCCCCATCCTAAAGAAACATAAGAATTTGTAGCAAAAGAAAAAGCATAAGGATACCGGTTTCTCGTTTCACATAGCATGCATCATCCTTCCCATTTGGCCTTCTGTTCACGTGGAATGGCAGAAGAGAGTGCAAAAGTGTGAGGAGGGCCTGCAGATTTTGGGGCTCCAAGAAGCATGTGATGAGGAAGACATCCGTCAGGAGAGGGAGGCCCATCGCAGAAACCTGACCGGATGGAGAACGGTGCAGAATAAGAGCACATTGCAAAAAGAAAAGGGGGAAAACGGAGGGCGGGATCTGATGCTGTCTCCTGAAGAGACCTGAGGACCCCCTGCGTGGAGGGGATAGGACTTAATGGGACCTACGAGCGGGCATCGGCAGTTCGCTGATCGATGGTTGGCGGCCCAGAGGAGGGCTGCAGAACTGGAATCCAAAACATTAGGAGGTAAATGCGGGGTTTAGGAGTCCCCGCGCAGTTACACCAGAATATGCAGAGGGTCGGGGGAGAAGGGTGGAACGCCCTAGCTTTGTTAGATACCTGGTCCCTTCTTGGGTTTGTTGTGGTTGTTTGGGAGAAGTTGGGGGGGCGGGAGGGAAGGGGTAGGAGGGGGATAGTTTTTGAGAGTTGGGGAGACACAAGGGAGGGAAGGGAGGGGGAGTTAGGGGGACGCCGGAGGGGAGTTCGGAGCTGTCTGGGAACGGGTGATAAGTCTCCGCCAGGATACAAGACCAATGGGTAAATTGCGAATACTAACATTTAACGGTAGGGGGCTTAACCACCCGGTTAAAAGGAAAAAGGTAGAGGGTCTTCTGGAAAGAGAAGGGGGCGACATTATTATGTTGCAAGAGACCCACATTAGGCTGCGGGATAAAAACAAACTGAGCATAAAGGGATATGACCTGTTGGGGCAGTCTAACGCTCAGGACAAGAAGGCAGGAGTCCTGATTGCGGTACGTAAAAACCAGAATTTTCACCTTCACGGAACGCTAATAGATAAGACGGGGAGGTATATGTTTGCAAGGGTAACGATAGATGGGTTTTGCTGCACGTTAGCAACTATATATGCGCCAAACACGGGGCAAGACAGATTTCTGAGGCAAGTAGTTGGGAAACTGGAGGGATACGCGGAGGGGGAAATCATTCTGGGGGGTGACTTAAATATGGCTTGGAATCCGACTGTAGATAGGAGCTCGGGTGGCAGTGAGGGTCTGGGGGCCCCTACAAAACGACTCTGACAGTTAATGAGCCACTTGACACTGGTAGATGTGTGGAGAGAGCGCAATGCTTAACAAAGTGGTTTCACTCACTACTCGCATGTCTATGATTCAATGTCAAAAATAGATTACCTTTGGGTAACGACAGGACTGTTGGGGAAAATTTTGAACGTAGAAGTTGGGCCAATATCGATCTCTGACCATGCCTACTTGATGATGGAGGTGAAAGTGCCACATAGGCACTCGAGACTATGGAGATGGAGGCTTCCGCAAGAGGTCCTACTGGATCCGCTATTGGGAGAAGAAATTAGGGGGAAGGTATAGGAGTTTCTAGCCATCAACGATACGGGTGGGGTCAGGTTGGGAGTTGTCTGGGGCACCCTGAAGGCGGTTACAAGGGGGCAATTTATTGAAAAGAAAGCAACCAAAGACAAGCAGAGGCAGGCTTGGGAAAGAGAGCTGGAAAAAAAATTAACAGACATACAAAGGGAATGTGCAAAAAACCCGACACTTTCTTTGAGAAGGGCCATGAGGCACGTGCAGGGACAGTTAGATGTATTACGCACGAAAAAAGCGGAGATGAATCTTCTGCGCCTCAGACACTGGTACTATGCTAAAGCCAATAGAGCAGATAAACTGCTCGCGAGACAATTACGCGGACAGCAACAGAAGGGGATGATCAGGGCACTTTCTAATAAACAGGTGGAAAGGCTCACCACCATCACTGACATAGGAGAGGAGTTCAGAGCCTTCTATAAAGATGTGTAGTCAACCGAGAAGCCGAACTGGGTCGATCAGGACAGCTATCTTATCTCTCCCTCTACCACAAATATCCGAAAAGGATAGGGATTCGCTGGATAGCGATATACGGGAGGAGGAGGAGGTTCGTCAAGCAATTCAGAGTCTACAGAGGGGTGAAGGCCCCGGGGCCCGACAGCTTTACTGCGGCCTTCTACAATAAGTACGCAGATGTTTTGGTCCCATTCTTAACCAAATTGTACAACTCATTTAGAGAAGAGGGTAATGTGTCTCAGACAATGAATGAGGCGAAGGTGGTTGTTTTTTATAAAGCAAGGAAAGACCCAACTTCTGCAAGCTTGTATCGTCCAATTGCCCTGATAAATCAGGACGCTAAAATCTATACTATAATTCTGGCCCTTACACTATCTCCGTTGCTTCCCGAATTGATCCATGAGGATCAATCGGGTTTCATCCCGGGCAGGCAAACCCATGATAAGTTGAGGAGCATGGCACACTTGGTGGAGAAAGTGGGTATACAGGGCATCCCCGCGTCTCTCCTAGCGGTCGATGCCGAAAAGGCATTCGACCGGGTGGAATGGTCAATGCTATTTAAAACATTAGAGCGAATGGGCTTCGGAGACAGCTTCCTTAAGATGATCAAAGCAAGTTATAATACTCCCTCGGTCAGGATAACAGTTAATGGGGAGATCACAGACAGGGTAGACCTCTCCTGAGGCACCAAACAGGGGTGCCGCCTGTCCCCGCTACTGTTGGCCATTTCTCTAGAGCCGTTGTTAACAAGAATACAGGAGTCAAGTTCGATAGAGGTGATCGTGATGGCAGGGAAGCAACATAAAGTGGTTGCTTAAGCCGATGATTTGATGCTGATACTGGGGGATCCGGCCCGTACTCTCCCAGAGGTGATTAAGGAGTTAGAAGAGTTTGGGGCATTAGCGGGTCTAAAAATAAATAGGAGTAAGTCAGAGGTTCTCCCCTGGCGGGGGAAATGGGGGAGCTGAAGAGAGTAGCCGCGACACTGGGGTTCAGCTGTGCGGATAAAGGTATAAAATATCTGGGCATATCCCTGACGAGGGGGGTGGAGTGTATGTATGGGGCGAACTTCCCAGGGCTACTGGGGGAGATTAAGAGGGACCTCGAAAGGTGGGAACCACTGGTGATTTCGTGGATGGGCCGAGTGGCCATGATTAAAATGTCCATACTACCGAAGCTGTTATATTATTTCCAAGCCTGCCCGACATTATCCCCAGCTCCTTTTTCAGGGCACTGACACACGCTACTACTTCCTTCATTTGGAGGAAGAAAACCCTGAGGATTTTGAGGATGGTGTTAACGGCCCCAGTGAAAGAAGGAGGGTTGGCACTCCCGCACTTCTATAAGTACTACCAAGCGGCGCAGCTGTGGGTGCTCAAAGAGTGGTTCGGGGAGGAGCAGCAGAAGGTGTGGGCCGTACAGGACCGGGCGGTAGCAAGAACTCCCCTACGGGAACTCATATGGAAAGATAAACGGCATAGGCACGTTAACCTGCGACTGAGTTAACCTGCGACAGTGTGGGACGAACTGACAAAGCGTGGTGTATTGTCAACTGCACCGGGTCCCTTCACCCCTATGTTTGGGAATCCAGACTTCCACCCGGGAATGGGGAAGGGTGCGTACACAGACTGGGAACTTGCGTGGTGTATGAAGATAGGGGAAATGATGGAGGGTACAGAAGTCCTACCCTTTGAGAAGTGTGTGGAGAACTTGAAGAATAAAAAGGCAGATAGATTCAAATATGAGCAACTAAAGCATTGGCTGAATACGCCCCCGCCCCCGAAGTTCTATTGCTGTAGTATGTTATGGAAATGAAAAAAGTTATTAAAAAAAAGAAGAGTCCTCTTACGACATCTCAACAAAAATCGATCTATGTCTTGTGATACCTATCAATCTACACACATTCACAATAAGCCATGCAAAGAACTGATACCGTTCATCACCAGGGATTAGTGAGACAAACAAGATACTTACACCTGGCAACATTCTTTCGATTGGATGTTCCTCCCACATATTCCTCATCTTATGATAATTATCTCTCCAGCTGCTTCTGAATTTTGTTTTCGACAGTGTGCCGTGCTCGTTGATTGGATGTTACCTGAGGGCGTCTGGTCGACTGCCGACGTCATCAGTATAAGTAGCGCACGCATCAGCGCCTGTTGGCTTCAGTTCTGTTTTCCCCCCTCCTGAACAGGAATTAACAGACATACTATAGACCGTAGGCTCACTGAAAGCGTAAAGTGTATGAACACGTAAATTGTACGGCGGGGTAGGCTGGGAGGGGCGCGATGAGGAATACGTGGGAGGCACATCCATTCGAAACAACGTTACCAGGGGTAAGTAACTTGTTCTTCGAATGGATTGTGTCCTACTGCAAATTCCTCATCTTATGATACACTCCCAAAGCAGTAATAATTTGGTGGTGGGAGGTGCGTAGTGTCAAATATATGCAAGGTTCTAATGTCAGGATGGTGGGATCTAGTTGAGCAGACTAGGCGTAGCTGGGAAGCAGACTAGGAGGGGGAAATGGCAGATGCAGTGTGAGAAAGAGCATTGGGCTATCATAAAAAAGTGGCCAGAAATGCAAGGCTGCAACTAATTCAGATGTACGTAACACACAGGGCATATCTAATCCCGAAGATAGATACATTAAAAAATGCAACGGAACAGTCCTGCCCTAAATGCGGGTTGGTCAATGCAGAACTGGTGCACATGTTTTGGGCCTGTAGCAAGAGTCTACAGTATTGGTCAGAGATAGCCTGGGCTTTAGCCAAGGCAGACGTGATGTTAGACATAGGAACACCTAAGGCATGAATGTTGGGCATTTTCGCACGCCCAAAGCGGGAAAGACATGTTACTAAACTGAAAGACCTAGCAAACAGCTTGGCAAAACGCTGGATAGCAATGGGTTGGAAGGCTCGCAAGAGTCCGGAAGTACGACAGTTGTGGGAGGGGGGGTCACCAAAAATGGGCGCTAGCAGAAACCTCAGTGTGGCAAGAGGTGGTTCGGAGAGGAACAAAATGGAAGCAGTTGCTTCAAGAATTGATAAGCTCGGCACAGGTTGAGCCCTACAGGGAGACTAAGGCCCGGCGATGGATGGAGAATAAGGAGTGGATTAGTACAGTTGGATGCATGATGGTAGAACAATGTAGGTGGAATAGGCTGAGGGGGTAGAGGTGTTGGGGGGACATACAGACATGATCGGAATAACATTGTTAAATGAATATTTAAGTCTCTAAGTTATGTTGTGCTGAAAATTAAAACCAATAAAAAATTAAAAAATAAATAAATAAAAATGTTGTGGTGTGAGTATGAATTAAATTTTGTTCTCATCATGGACCGAAAAAAGAATGACTGCGTTTGTAAATTGTCCTCCCTGACTGGAAGACGAATCCAGGCAGTAATGTCTCACAAAAGTATGAATAGAATACCAAGTGGCCGCTGAACAAATGGGCCTCATTACGTGTTTGGCGGTAGCCGTGCTTGTAACACAGGCATGGCTGCCGCCAAACCCGTGATTTTACCGGCACCCGCGAATGGGAATTACCGGGTCATGCCAAGTTCGGCAGACCCAGTAATTGCCCATTCGCGGGTACCGTTAATAAGTTGCTCCCCATCCCCATTCAGCCCCATAGCCCCCATAGGGCTGAATGGGAATGGGAGCTCGGATGCACCGTTCATAAAGGTGCTGGTGCATCCACGAGTTGTGCTCGTGGGTGCCGCCCTGCCAGCACAACTCGTAGTGTGGCGGTACGTTGACAACGGTGCCGGTAAGCTTACCGGCACCATTGTCACTGTAGCGCCAGGGTCGTAATGAGGCCCAATTTCTTTGATTGGGACACCTCTTTGAAGAGCAGCAGAGGTTGCCATGCCCCTTGTGGAATGTGCTCTTAGGCCTTCCGGCAGGTCCTTGCCCGCTTATCTGTATTATTCACCAATAGCCAGGATAATCCATCTGGATATGGTTTGTTTAGTAACAGCTAGATCCAATTTTGGCCCAGTATAGCCAATGAATAATTGGTTATTTTGGCGAAATTTAGCCTTTCTGGAAATATAAAAACAGAGCCCTTTTTTGGTCCAGTCTATGTAATCTTTCCTCCTACTTTCCCAGTGAGGGGGTGGATCAAAAGTTGGCAAAGTAATTTTTTGCAACAAGTGGTAGTCGGAGACTACCTTCGGCAAGAAAGAGGGTTTCACCTTAAGAATAGCCTTGTCTTTATGGAAAACTGTATGAGGAGGTTTACAGGAAATAGGCTGCATCTTGCTTACCCTGCGAGCTGACATTATAGCAATAGAGGATGCCAGAGACTTGGCGCCATTTATCACTAAATTTATAAATGCCTCATTCCGCACCGCTAACGTCCCTACCAATCTTAAGGGTGTTTGGGTGCTACCACTGCTAAAGAAAGCTACATGGGACCAAACCATCCCAACCAACTACACGCCTATTACAACCGTCCCGTTTCTACTTAAAATAATAGATAAAGCTATGTATATCCAGATCCAGTGGTATCTAGAGTCCAATAGAATTTTAGGTCTAAGACAATCAGGCTTCAGACCACTCCACAGCACAGAAACTGCCTTGATAGACTTGAAGATGCAAATAGACCAACTTAAAGACAATAGACAATATGCCTTACTACTCCTACTGGACCTATCGGCCGCGTTTGACCTAGTTGACCATAATGTGCTCTGCAAACACCTGTCCACAGCAGCCAACTTCTCCCAAGAAGTCACTGTCTGCATCCAATACTTTCTTAACAGGTCAATTAGAGTTTTCTCTCCCTCCGATGCTGCTGATCCCCTTCCTATCAAATGCAGCATTCCACAAGGCTCGTGTGTCTCACCAACCAAGTACAATATATTTACAAAGCCTTTGATGATTTGGATTAGCTGGTGTCACCTACACTAATTATGCAGAGGACACCCAGATACAGTCACCCCTTTCGGGCGATTATGACAAGGACTTGGCTTTGGTCAATAGAATATATCTAATCACTCAGGCTTGGAAGGCTGACTATAGCCTATGCTTGAATGACGACAAGACAGAGATCTTGATCCTAGGAGCATTGGCTAACCTCACAAAATTGGGAAGCCAATACATCTCATTTAACATTGACGGCATTGATATTAAAGTTGCCATGGAGACCAAAACTCTAGGATTTTACCATGACTCAACAAAGAATTTGAGCAAACATGTCAATGCAACAGCCTCTGCTACGTCATAGACGTTCAAGTTGATTCGGCGTGCAAACCGTTTCCATCTTCCAATAGTTGCATCACATTAGCGAGAGCCTTAATCTTGTCCAAACTCGATTATTATAATGCCCTCTATGCTGAAGCCAACAAACTAATTCTGAACAAAGTACTGTATTTTACAAAATAACGCGCTAAGAACACCCTTAAGCATCCCAAAGAGACAACACCTCTCTGAGTTCACAAGGATCCAATTTAAGATTGTATCTATCACTCACAAATGCTTAAACAATGCTGCACCGCAGTATCTAAAAGATAAAATCACGAAAAAATCCTCATCACGTCCTACCAACACTGCAAACTCGCACTGTATTGTCGCTCCTGGATTTAACTTGAAAAAAGTGGGGGCATCAGCTTTCCGGTTCAGGCTGCCCATTTCTGGAACTCGCTCCCTATTCATTTGCGAATGGACCAGACATTCAAAATTTTCGGAAAAAAAGACCAAAAAATGGCTAGTTGAGAATGACATCTGAATGCCTTAGCTCTGGACTTCGCGCATCTCACTGTGAGCACTGTTCATGCTATATACTGTTTCATGCCTGCCTATAATGTATATCGACTACTGTACTTTACTTGAATTGTATTGATTGTTGTGCTGTGACATCTGTATTTCTATGCAATGGACCCAGATACTCTCGGGTTTGGAGCGCAATACAAATAAATAAGACATGCATTACTACCGTGAAAGCATTTCTGATGATTGTATATGCTTAGATTCACATGCCGTGCATATAGTCCGACATCCAGTGGTCACCGCAGAGTATTGCATCTGGTCTTTCGAGAATCGAAAGGGGACATTCACATGGGCGTGCCTGTAACACTATCCCTACATGACATATAGTGTACCCAAAATACCTCACACGTCGAGGTCCCTCTAATTGCATTTTTTCTGCGTGAGGGAACCTATGGCTATCATGAGTGAGTACAGAAAAGAGGGAGAGTAGTAAAACGTCCATGTTCCTTCCATCCAAGCGGGGAGGCGCATGTGAATCTAAGCAGATACAATCATCAGGAATGCATTTACAGTAAGTAATGCATGTCTTCTGATGCTTGTTAATCTGCTTAGAATCACATGCTGTGCATAGACTAGCAAGCAGTACCCGGAGTTGGAGGTGGGTTGTGAGAAGGAACAGTAGTAAAAAGATGTCTTAGTACTGCTTGTCCCACCTGAGAATCAGACCTAGAATGAGTGTCTAGGCAACAGTGGTTTGTAAATGTGTGTACAGAACTCCAGGTTGCCGCTTTTCAAATTGACTCTAGGGGAACATTTGCAATGAATGCTATGGAAGACCCAGTGCCTCGAGTAGAATGCACTCTAGGTTTGAAGGGCAGTTCTCTCTTAGCAAGAGTGTAACAGAGTGTGATGCATTTGACAATCCATCTAGAGATCGTAGATTTGGAGACGGGGTCTCCTTCTCTACCTGCTGCCACTGAAACGAAAAACTGATTTGTCTTTTTTAGTGGTTGAGTTCTTTCCATGTAAAACATGACTCCTCTGCGTACATCTAGTGTGTGCAGGCTTCTTTCTCCCATGTTTGAGGGGTTCTGAAAGAACGTTGGTAGTTCGATGGATTGGTTCACATGGAACTTTGAAATAAATTTAGGCGCAAACCTAAGGCAAGTGCGCAGAACCACCTTTTCTCTGTGAACTATAACAAAGCGGTCTAGAATTGAGAGCGCTTGTAGTTCACTGACTCTCCTAATGGAAGTAATGGCTATCAAAAAGGCAGTTTTGTAGGTGAGATATTTGAGACTTGCTTTATGCATGGGCTCCAAAGGGGACCCCATAAGTCTAGTCAACACCACATTTAGGTCCCATCCGGGAGCTGGGTTAGAAATGGCAGGGCGAATTCGCTTTACTCCCTCCATGAAAGCCTTAATAACTGGTACCTTTCACCACAACATCCTTTGTTGAGATGTAGTTTAGGCTGAAAGAGCAGCTAAGTGAACTTTTAGAGAGTTAAAGACCAGGCCTGAGCCAAGTAAATGAGTCAGGTACAAAACGATATGTGTAGGCGAGCAGTCAATAGGGTTGATGCTCTTAGAGTTGCACCAGATGACAAAACGCTTCCACTTACTGGAATAGCAATATCGTGTGTTAGGTTTCCTTGCCTCCCTGAGTATGTCCGTCCATCTCTGAGGGAGGTGCAGGTGCCCGAACTCCATGACCTCAGGTGCCAGGTCGCTAAATTCAATGTTTGCGGGCATGGGTGAAGTGTCTCCCCTTTGACTTGCGACGTGTTGTACAGGCAAGGCAGTTTCATTGCAGGAGATAGGGACCTCTACATCAGATGAGCAAACCAGGATTGGCGGGACCACGTGGGGGCCGCCAATATCAATCTGACTGGTTCCTGGTGCATCCTCTGTACTATCCTGTTGAGTAGGGGATTCGGGGGAAGAGCGTAAACAAATTTCCCTGACCATGTTATCCAGAGTCCGTTCCCCTTGGAACAGTTCTGGGGGTACCTGGAGGCGTAATCTTGGCATTGAGCGTTCTCCAGAGTTGCGAACAAGTCTATCTCTGGGAAGCCCCATTCTGCGAAAACTTTGGAGACGATGTCTTCGTGTAATCGCCATACGTAATCCATGGGTAGTGGGAAATCTCTGCTGAGTACGTCTGCCAGGAGATTGAGTTCCCCTGGAACATGTTGTGACAACAAGAACATGCTGTGCTTGAGAGCCCACTTCCAAAAGTTCTGGGACAGTTTGGACAGCCCTGGAGAGTGAGTGCTCCCTTGCTTGTTCAGATAGTACATGGACGTGGTGCTGTCTGTGAGGATCAGGACCGTCTTTCCCGGCAGTTGTGTCTGTAAAACATTCAATGCTTTGAATACTGCTAACAGTTACAACAGGTTTATGTGGTTGGATGCTATGTCTGACAATCAAACTCTGTCTGTTGAAGCAGGTAAGCTCCCCATCCTGTGAGAGATGCGTCTGTAGTTAAGAGTGGCCTCCACTGCGGGGGTGGTGAAGGATTTCCCCTTCAAGAGGTTCTCCCTCGACCACCACCATAGCGAGACAACGAGGGCTGGCGAGACAACCACTAGATTGTCCCATTGTCTGCTGGCCTGACACCACTGGCTGTTGAGCCACTCCTGCATTGGACGCATGCGCAAGCGTTGAGTGAGGAACCAAATAAATGCATGACGCCATCATTCCCAACAGTTGCATAGCCTTTGCGTACCATCACCTCCTGGCTGGCTAAATATTGAGGGATTTGAAACAGCATGTTTTGGACCCTCCCGTTGGCGCGGAAGACGAAGCCATCCTTTGTTCGAATTAGAGCCCCTAGGAACTGCTTGACCTGACTGGGGTCTAGGCTGGATTTCTTCTCGTTGATGGAGAATCCTAAACTGAAAAGAAGATCTATAGTTCTTTGGGTATTTGATAGACATGTTTCCTAGGAGTCCCCTGTTATGAGCCAGTCGTCGAGGTAAAGATAAACTGGAATGGAATGCCTGCACAGGAGTGCTGCTGCCAGTACCTTTGTAAATACCCTTGGTGCAGAGGCTATGCCGAAGGGTAGTACTTTGAACTGATAGTGCTTGTCTTGAATCATTAATCCAAGCTATCTTCTGTGCAACTGCAACATTGAAATATGAATGTATCATTCTTTCATGTCCAATGTTGCCATGTAATCCCCCTGTGTGAGCAGGGGAATTACCTGCACAGTGACCATACAAAACATTTGGGGCTTCACAAATTTGTTTGCTGGGCACAAATCTAGTACAGGACACGTAGTGAGATCCTTTTTGAGTACAGTACACTGAATAAATACTCTGGTTTACCTGTAGAAGAGGTACGACCTCTTTGGCACCCTTTTCCTGCAGGGTCTCCACTTCTTGCAGCAGGATGTGCAGATGTTCTGGCGTCAGGCGTCTTGCTCGTGGTGGTCTGAACTGGGGGGTCCGGCAGAATTCTATACAGTACCCGTGGGCAATAGTCTTTAGTACTCACTGGTCTGTAGTTATTCCCTCCCATGATTGAAGAAATGATGTTAGCCGGCCCCCAACCGGAGATGCATCGGGGGGGGACCCGGAACTGCTAGTCATTTCTGGCCTGAGGCTGGGGAGCCTCGAGGGGTAGAATTCCAGACCCTACCGTTGCCCCCTTGTGGGATATGGGGTGGTGTAGCTGCTGTTTCCTTGGGGAGAAGACCATTATTTCCCGAACCGTATTGATTTTGAGGGAAATGTTGGCCACAAAAGGAATGTCTATTCCCCCTCCCCCTTCTTTGTGAAGGTCTCTGGGTGATGTGATCCAGAGTCTTAAGGGTGTCATGCTCCTTTTTTGCAGTTTCAAGGGCTTCATCTACTGCCTTTCCAAATAAATTAGTTTCCTCCACTGGTTTATTTATAAGTGAAGCCAGAGTTCCTTAGCCATGGATGCCTTTTCAGGAGGATACCCTGAGGCAAAGACCTTCCGCCCGTCTCTGCTGCATCCAAAGTATTTTTTAGCATACTTTGGTTAACTTGCCTGCACTCTGCCACTGTTGAGAGCAGACAGGCTTGCAGCGGTTTGGGGACTTCTTGAAGGCCCTCCTCTAGTTTGGCCCATTGTAAATCAGCATAGCTGGCCAAACAAGTTGTATTGTTTGCAATGCGAGTGGAGTAAGCCGCCGCTGCAGTGATCCTTTTCCCCAGAGTGTAAAATCTTGTACACTCCTTGTCAAGGGGTGCCTCCCCAGTATACAGGGTAACCCCTGCTCTTTTCCTGGTGGTTGTCACAACCAGTGAATCTGGAGTAGAATGACCGCTGATGTAGAGGGGGTAAGAGAGGGAGGGTCGAAAATGTTTTTCTACCCTCATTCACTGCTCTAGTAAGTGCGGGTGTTAATAAAGAAGGGGCCAATCGCTTCTTGATTGAATTTAGGAGAGGAATAGCTTGGCTGGCAGGTGTTTTTTCTTTTAAAAGGTCCTCCACAAAATCAGCCTCTGGAACTGCTTCCTGAGCAGCAATGTTGGAGTGTTCCGCTGCTTTCCTCAATATGGTGTTGAGTGCGGGTTGTTCGAGGGGAGTCCAAGCACAAGGCATCAAGTTCCGTTTTGTTGGAGTATGTGACTGCCAAGGGCGAGGATCAATGGGGTCTGGGTCTACTCCCCAACCATCAGTGGGGTCCAAATGAACCTCCTCAGATTCGGCAAAAGGATCTTCATCTTGAGCCTCCTCCTCAGTGAGGTCATAAATATATTCACCTTCATCTTTAGTAGGGTCAAAGACCCTCTGCAGCTTAGCCACAGGAAGAAGGGGATTTTTCTCCCTAGAAATCTTGGGTGTGGACTACTCAGATAGTTCTACAAACCTTTCTAGCCTGTCCATGCATCCTTCACATTTTTCTCTGGTCCAAACAGATGAACCAGAGCAGTCCAGGGGTGGAAAGGGCTCTTCTTGTGGATCTTCTGTCTGCAAACGTCGAGATTTCTTCTTTAATGCCGAAGAAATCCCTTTTCGGGGTTCCGACGGTTGACTCGTGTCCTTTTTTCTGTCTGTAGGCCTTTCTGTAGGTTCCGGTAACTCTTTCGGCCTATCTCTGGATTTCGACGAATCCTTGTGCTTGTCCTTGGGTTTCGATTAATACTTGGACTTTTGTTTGTGAGAATCCGCCAAAATGATCCTGGCGATGCTTTCGGTAATCACTTCAGCATCTGGAAGTTCTAAAGTTCGGGCCTCTGGTTGCGCGACTACTTTCGGCGGAACTCAGGCCTTTCCGGCCTGTTACGATGAGTCTTGACGGATTCCTGAATATTGGGGGCAGCACTCTTTGGTTTAGAGGGCCCAGTCGCAAGGCGCGTCTGCGGTTGTGGGGAGGGCTGCCGATCTTGACGGTCAGTGGGCAGGCCCAAAGTAATTGGAGTGCCCATTGGCGGTATGGATCGTTTTGACTGTTTCGTCGAAGACGTCCCTGGGGATGTGTGTTTTGTGTGTAACTCGTGTGTGTATTCGTCGCCGGGGTGTACATTCCCCATAGCAGGACCTGAGTCTTGCCTAGCGGGGCCAGAGACAGACGAAGCAGAGCGAGTGGCTTGTTCGTCAATCAGCCACTCGTCACAATTGGCAGTTGTGGCAGCGGGAGAGCTAGACTCGGCCTGCGACATTCTGTAGGCCGCCCACCGCTTAACACAGCGCTAGGCCACCCACCACTTAACACGGCTCTCCTTCAAAGTTTTCGGGCGCAGGAGCTTGCAAGCCGCACATATCGTCTTGTTGTGATTAAGCGGCAAACACTGATTATATTTACGGCGTTTATCCTTCCGAGTTAATTTGGCCTTACAAGAAGAACAAAACCTAAATGGAGTTCACTCCATAGCTGAGGAAATATAAAGTGACGAAGAGACCGAGGGAACAAAGAGAGATGACAGGGAAAGGCATTCTCAGAAAGGGAAATGTCCACCTGACCCCACTCTCCCTACTGTGTAGGGCGGCCAGAAGGCCCGACCACGTGGCCGGCAGTGCCGACCGGAACATTGTCCGTCGAAGATCCGTGGAACTGTCTTCGGAGGAGACCTGGAAACAGCCATCGATGGAAGGGACGGAAGGGTAATATTTATAACTCTAATATATATATACGATCAAAGGTTAAAGAAAACAATAGCAATTTCTCTGGACGAGCTCCACATAAGGCGACCAGTATGTTGGGCGGAAAAAAACACAATCTGAGGGACCTCGACGCGTGAGGGATTTTGGGTAAACTACACGTCACGTTAGGGAGTGTTACAGGCACGCCCATGTCGACGTCCCCTTTCGATTCTCGATAGGCAAGATGCAATACTCTGCGGTGACCACTGGATGTCGGACTATATGTACAGCATGTGATACTAAGCAGATTAACAAGCATCAGAAAAAATAAATAAATAAGAAAAACAGTTTTTAATGTCAAAAGTCTTAATGGGCCAGAGGGTAAAAGCTCAAAAGGAATGCATGTAAAAAGTCTTAACACCAGATTGAGATCCCATACAGGGACATTGAATGGAACTGGTGGAAATACATTAGTAAGGCCTTTTAGGAATTTGGACAATCGGAGAGATCTTAAAATATGAATCCTCCCCTGACGAGTGCTTGAAAATAGATAGCGCCGTAAGGTAACATTTAATTGTTCCATTCTGGAGCCCCAGATTTGCCAAATGTAACACAAAGGAAAGCACCATAGGTGCGTCAAATAGAAAGGTATCCACATTCTTATCCCTGTACCAGCTGCTGAACTTGTTCCAACGACAGCGGTATAAAGAAAAGATTTTGTTGCTGGCCTTCTGGCGGAAAGCAATATCTCCATTACGTCATCCGGGAGGTCCCAATCCTTGCATTCTTTCAGAAACCATGCGTGAAGGCTGAATGTCTTGACCTCTGGATGGAGAACTCTGCCTTCCTCTTGCAAGAGAAGATCCTCTTTTTGTGAAAGATGCATTGGAGGGCAGATGGACATGTCCAGAAGGTCCGGGTACCACGTTCTCATGGCCCAATCCGGAGCAATTAGGATCATGGATTTCCTGAACTTTCTCAACCTCCTGATCACGTGAAGAATGACGGGGACTGGAGGAAACGCATACAGGAGTGGAAATTCCCAGTCCACCACAAACGCGTCATCTAGACCTCTTGGTGGAAATTCCTTGGAGCAAAACAGTTCGCACTTCCGGTTGACACTGGTGGCAAACAGATCCACTTGAGGGGTTCCCTCAAAGGGTGAAGATCTCTTGAAGGACTTCCTGAACTAGTGTGTGGGAGACTGTGCTCTGCCTATTCAGAGCATCCGCTGCCGCGTTCTCCTCCCCAGCTACGCGAACTGCAGACAGGGAGATTCCTTTTTGAATTGCCCAGAACCAGAGCTGCATTGTCTCTCTGCACAGTGATAGTGACACTACATCTCCTCTTCTGTTGAGGTAGTACATGGCCACTGTGTTGTCTGTCATTATAAGGACATTCTTTCCCTGTACAGAGGGCAGAAAGGCCTTCAGTGCAAGTCTAATTGTCATAAGCTCCAAAAGGTTGATGTATAGTTTGGACTCCGATGGAGACCAACAACCGCTGATTGTCAGATCGTTGGTGTGGGCTCCCCAGCCTGTAAGTGAGGCGTCCGTCACTACCGTTATCTCTGCCCATGGCTGCCAAAAAGATTCTACCTTGAGAATGTTATCCTTGCAAACCCACCACAGAAGGTCCTGAGAGATTCTGCTCGGAACTTTCAGGTGGTCTGACAATCTGCCTGAAAACCTGGACCATTGTATCCTGAGAGCCCATTGGAGGGCTCTCCATCTCAGGCGGGCCTCTGGCACCAGGAAAACGGAGGAGACCGAACAACCTCAAAAAATCGTAGACCGGAAGATGCTGGTCACTCTAGAATTTGGTAACCATCTGCAGAATGTGTTGAGCTCTCACTTTGGGTGGCGAGGCTTTCCCTGATGAAGCATCCAGGACTGGTCCAATGAATTGGAGTCTTTGAGATGGTATCATGTGGGCCTTCTTGTAATTGAGGGAGAAGCCCAGTTTGTGGAGAGAGATGTTCCCGGGCTTGTTCAGGTGAACAAGCCCTGATCAACCAATCGTCCAGGTAGGGGTAGACGTGAATCCCCCCCTCTCCTGAGACTCGCTGCCACCACCGCCATGAACTTAGTGAAAACCCTCGGGCAGAGGTCAGCACAAATGGCAGAACTCAAAACTGATCATGAGAACCACTAACAGCGAACCTCAGGTACTTTCTGTGGATAGGCACATGAGAGTAAGCATCCTGAAGGTCCAACGATACCATCCAGTCTTTAGAGTTTGAGAGCCTGAAGGATTTGGGAAAGGGTAACCATCTTGATTGTGTCCTTCCTGAGGAGCTTGTTCAAGTTTCAAGTCCAAGATGGGTCTCAATCCCTCGTTCTTTTTGGGAATCAAAGTATGGGGAATACCAACCCTTGTTCCTTTCTGCTACAGGTGCATGTTCTATTGCATCTTTCTCTAGCAGGGTCAACATGTCCTGCACAAGTAGCGGATCCGAAATTATGAAAGAGTAGTCCCCTTGTGGATGGTCTTGAGGCCTTTTTTTGGAAAGGAAGGCAGTAACCTTGGGTCACAGTTTCCAGTGCCCAAGCATCTGAAGTAATGCCCCACCATTCATTCAGATGCTGAGTAATTCTGCCTCCCGCCGGGGTCTTGTGAGTCAAGGCCTCAGAGTGGTAATGAGGCGGCTAAGGCAGCGGCTGATGGTAAAGCTGCTGATGCTTGGGTTGGCTTAGCACCTCTCCCTCGTCCCCTAAGAGAGAATCTTCTCTGACCTCTTTGGCCCGCTTGTCCTCTTCCTCTACCAACTGAGTAGAATCGAAAGGACCTACCCCTCCAAGAGATGAGCCAGAGTAGGGGTGTTGAGGCTGTCTAATAGCGGCACTAAGGGAGTTAGCCGCCGCTTCTGATGTCTGCAGCTTTTACAATCTCATCCGCCTTGCTGCCAAACAGCCTTGAGCCGTCAAAGGGCATGTTGAGTAGACTAGCTTGCACATCTGGTTCAAACCCGGACTTCCTCAACCACGCAAATCTGCTTAACACTGTGCTTGCTGCCATGGATCTGCTGATGCTTTCTGCAGTATCCAGACCTGACTGGAGATATTCACCCATTGCCTCTTTACCATCCTTGATGATTGCCCGGAAGCCGTCTCTTTCCTCCCCTTCGGGGATGTGGTCAGCCGCCATCATAGCTACGCAGTCCCACAGGGTAAAAGTCACATTTGTTGATTTTAATGCTTACTGCCAGCCGTAAAAACCTTTCTCGGCCAGGCATCCACTCTCTTATCATCCCTATCAGGAGGGATGGAAGGGTATGCTGACTGCTTGGTAGATGTAGCAGCCTGAACAACCAAACTTTCTGGTGTTGGATATTAAGTGAGATACACTGGGTCACTGCTGTATGGTCTGTATTTTATAGCAAAAACTTTATTTACTGCAGCTGCAGTTTCTGATGTCTCCCAATTTGCAGAGCCCCTTTTCTGTAATGTAATGCTGTGTGAAAAGGCAAAATTTGATCTTTCTGGGGATCCTGGTCCAAACTGTCTGTCATGTCATCTTGTTCAAAAGAGGGAATAGGCCTGCTCCAGCCTAAACATGCTATAACCTTACTCATTAGTTTTCTATATGAGGAGTCAGCATGTTCAGTTGGATCTGGTTTGCCAAACTAACTCGAGAGAGGTATCTAACACACTGGCTGACTGAAGGTTGTCATATAAGTCCCTTAACCTGAACTCATCGGAAATTAGCTCTTCTGGCACATTAGGGGTGCCGAATAGTAGCCTAAAAGGTGGTGAGTTATCACTAGAAGGTTGGCCTTGCTCATAGATGGCTGATAAAGCTTAAAAAACATTTTTAGGCAAAGGTTTGAAAATATTTTCCTGTACCACCACAATTTCGAAGTAATTGTCGACAATGACTTCAAAGACGGGATCGCTTTAGTCAGCTTCGACTTCGATACCGGTGTCGATGGGTCAGACGCCGAAGGAGTCAGCGAAGGTCGTCAACGACTTCTTGTGCTTCTTCGACATAACCTTCAATGGGCTAGGTTCCTGACTCATCGAAGCCCTCGTTGATTTCTTGTCAGATCGAGATTCTTCTTCATGTAGAATTGGCTTAAGGCTCGGCTTAGAAGATTTAGTCTTCGACTTCCTTTTATCGTCTTTTTCCAGATCAACAGGGGCATGGGCTTTCTGCTTTATCTTTGAGGGGGTTGAGGCCGCAATCTCGAAGATTTTAAGCATCTGGAGTCCAATCTAGTTGGACACCTGATTACCTCAGCCGAGGAATCACTGGAGGTCAAAGGCGACCTATGACACCGCTCCTTGGCCTTCTTCGAAGAAGACGATGAAGAATGGTGTGATCGACTTCTCAATCGAGACTGCTTAGATTATTTACATCAAGAAGAATCCCTCGACTCATCAGTCTTTTTTAAACTCTAAGGAGATATCAAAGGTAACCTCCCCACCATCAATTTACCTTTACGCTCCGCGAGAGCATTTTCTGTCATCACCTGATAGGAGCCACAGTCGGAGGTATGGTGCACTTTTTGAAGCCCGACTTGGGCGTTAATGGCACCGACGAAGAAGGCCTTTTTTCGAAACAAAATGAACTTTCGATTTCACAGAGGAACCGAGTGTGCCGTAATTCTCTCGAAGAGTTAGCTCAGAAAAACAGAACTAAAGCCAACGGGCCCTGCCTGCGCTACTTATACTGATGATGATGATGTTGACAGTCGAACGGATGCCCTTGAGGGACATCGACTCGACCAGAACGGCACACAGCTCCGCTCGGCTGAAACTGGAGAGATAATTATCACAAGATGAGGAACACATGGGAGGACACAACCCATTCAAAGACAGAATTCCAAGTTACAAACCCACAAGCACCCCCGAGAACTACATCGACCCTTTACGCAACTTAGTTGAGCTCTTCAATTAAGGATCTGAAGCAACAAAGTTCCACACCCCAATTTTCACACTGTAATCACTGAATCAAAAGGCAGAAGGAACCAATTGCCAAAGGACAATGAACACGGGGAAACAAAGGTTCACTGCTATCGGGCCAACTACAGATCTATGTCAAAGCATTACACAGAGATGCTATTTCCCTCAGAAACCTGGCCAATGTATCACTTTAAGGTAATTGCACCAAAATCCCTCCCAAAAACCTTCAAACTCTGGCAAACCAACCGCAAAGGGAAAAGATGAGGTGGCATAGCCATTGCATACACAATTACCTAAGATTCACATCAACACCACCGTTAAAGATCTCAGATTGCGAATCTCTCTTCCTCCACCTAGCTTTGACCATCAAACCAATCTATCGTTCCTACTCTTCTACAGACCACACACGTACAACCTGATCTTCACAGAGAAATGTCCAGATGCCATATGCCATAACCAGCAACGCACACGGCCATCTGATCATACTAGGGGACTTTAACATCTGGTTTGAAGACGAGAGTACCAACTCTGCCAAATCACTGAACTCGCAAATATCCACAATGCACCTACAACAAATGGCGACAGGAGCAACCCATGCAGCCGAACACATTTTGGATGCAACTTTCTGCAAATAAAACATAAGCACAATTGCACCAACAATACAAGAAACTGGAAGTCCATCAACACCATGGACCTCAACACCAGACTGGAATCCAAAAAAAACACACCTCTCCCTGACAAACCTCAAACTGAATAAATATTTGAGACACTCCAAAAATGAATCACAGAAGCTCTTCATGCTCTTTACCCCCACCCCAAATAAAATGTCTGCCAGATGGCTTACACCACCCTGCAAAGCCCTGATGAAAAAAACAGATAAGCTTGGAGGAACCATTACAACCAACAGGACAAAATCACATACCAAAAACAGATGCTGCCCTATAAAGCAGAAATCTTAAAAGAAAAGAAACTGATATATGCCAAGTGCATCTCAAAAGCAAGCAACACCCAGAAAGAGGTCAACAACATGAATAAGATAACAAACCCGTCTACTTGCAATAATGTCCCTCCACTCTGTCAGAACTCTGAAGACTTGCAAAACACATTAAAACAAAGTCAAACATCCAACAAGTCATCAACACAATGCCCAAGAACATATGCAACAATATCACCCACAACCTAACCCCAGAAGCAACCGAAATACTGAATTACTTCACACCAATCTCAGCCAAAGACTTCACTAAACTAGTGAAAGAAAGCAACAAAGCTGGCTTGCAAATAGACCCTTGCCAAGGAGCATCTACAAGAAAATTCTCAGCAACAAGACACCTGCAGAATACTTCCCCAACTTGGGGGAAATGGCTGTCAGCCCAGAGGATAGCCAAAATCCACTAATAGCCATGCCTCAAATCATTGGATCAACCAAATGCAGAATTCATGCAATATTTGCCCCAATTTACCGTGATCCTAGCCCATAGAAAGACAGTGAACTGGGGAATCCTCTGAACCTGCAGAAAAGCCACAACAAAGAGGAGCCGTGATCAGACAAAGCACGCGGGCGGGGAGACGACAAAGAGTTGCATGGCAGCTGAGGCAAGGTGGCTCCTATGGTGCATGGTGAGGTGCCTCAGGGAGCGCATAACTTGCCCAGGTCCTCTAGCTGAGATGGAAACAACAGGGAGGGTGCCCGATAACTTTGTTCAACTGCCGGAGCTCAGCCAACGAAGAGCCTGACCTGAGAGAAGTGCTGCGACTACCCACAGGAAGAGAGCAGAGAACCGGCACTGGACCGGGTAGCAGTCTTTGGAGGCAGCCCTCAAGGATTTTAACGCAGCGTCCAAGAGGGCGCAGGATCCCTCTGCCAAGGGAGAGAGCAAGGCCCAGGCTGGTGGGTGCCCTAGAACACTGTGTGCCGGCAAAGCTTGGCCTATATGAAGTCTATCATCTGATTTGTAATACCAGTGGAGCAGTGTAGTCCTGAAAGAGGTCCCCACAATGCCCAAAAAGCAGAGGGTACAGACATTGTGGTGTTGCTCAAAGCATGGTTATCTACCACCTTCTTGCAAACTACATTCCCCCACCCACTGGAGACCCAACCAGCCCAGAAGCAAAAGGACTAGGGCCTAAGCACAGACCCTTGATCACGTGCCTACGTGTGGTTCAAATTTTGCAAGTCGTCAAAACAGAAAAGGGGCTCACTGAAGTACGAAGGGCACCTTGTCCACAGAACTCATCCTCCTGGCCATGGATTTCCTAGAAAATCCATGGCCAGGAGGAAACAATTCCTAAGCTAAGATCAGAGTTGAGCCGCAGAGGGGTGCACTATGGCATCCTGGCACAAGAAACAGTGATAAATACAAAATGGAATGGCTCATCTGCATTTTTTATGATCCTGCAGACCTATCACAATAGTTGGAATCCAGAGTATACAACGAATACAGATTCTTGTGCGCAAATTAACCAGGATTCTGGCTCCTCAGTCGTTCATACCTTCCTCAAGCCCAGGTCTCCCGACCTTGGAGCGGAGTAGAGGCTGTCCCGATTCAGATTCCAGTGGCCTTTGGACAATAGACCAAGATCAGGTTCCCTAGACACTGCAACTACATCCCGGGAGTCCAGAGAAGAGAGGGATACATTAAGGTCCCTGTAGGATTGACAGATGACGCAGGCTCAGAAAGTAAATTGAAATGTTTCTTTATTCAAGATCTCAGAGTAAAAGGAAAAATAACATATGTGGGGGGTTTACTTCGCCTCCTTCAATTCAGCATGTCTTCTTCCAGTGTAAGTCCTGCCCCCTGTCATGGCAGCCGTTCTCCCCTCGTGTCCTCCTGGTCCAGATCCTGTTGTGCTGCCAATGGCCAGTTGCAGCAGGTTAAACGCTGACTGAGCCTCGGGATTCGTTGACAGATTACCAGAGCTTGTACCCCATAGAGCAAGGGTGCACAACATACGGCCCGCGGGGCAGATGCAGCCCTTCACATCTTGATTTATGGCCCTCTAGGTCAGAGTTTTCAAACATAAAATGCACCCTTTTGCAGTCATTTCCTCTCTAAAAGCAAATACAGCAATACAGAAATAAGAGGCTGATACCTTCATCCTTGTTTACGTATAACAAAATCACTAAACGAAGTGAAAGAATTATATGTAAGCATTGCTTAATTTGAACTGTAAAAAATATATATGGGCCTTACAGTTTGGACAAAAATGAATGGCAAACGGTTGCAAACATGACTTACGTAAATTGCCAACTTCTTAAACTGCAGAGGTTTTTTCTTAAACATGTTTAAAATCTTCTAAAGCCCACAGTACTTATGTTTTATGGGGACAGCATCTGAAACATAAAGTGATTTTTTTCAGCTGATAGTATTTGATTTTGTATATTGTAGTTATGATACTGCATCACAGTTGATATGGAACAGGGTTTTGGCGTAAATGAAACAGCAATGTCATTTTGTTTCTTTAAAAGGCCTATAAAACTATAGCACAATCACAGTTGGGGCAAACAGTACACCTCAGGCTTGCAGTTATTTTGTCAGCGTCCCTGTTTTGTTAACCACAGGCCTCTAGTCTTTTCCTCTAACAAACATTCATGTTGTCCTTTTCAACCATTGAAATAGTACGGTATTTCTTCAGAACATTAAGAAATAGAATAAGAAAGTCAGTAAGTACATTCCAGAATGCACCTATTCTCTCACTTCTTTTTGACATTTTTGGGTGCAAAAACCCTGCACTACCGCCCCTTTAGACAATCCAGCCCACCACAGAAGACTTTCAAATTATATCCGGCCTTCCAACAAAGCCAGTTGTGCACCCCTGCCATAGAGCATCCATTAAAGGAGTACTAATAGAGGCAAACCAGGGTATGAAGTGTCTGTTGTAACCCACAAACCCAAGGAATACCCTCATCTCTTCCACCTTACTGGCTAGTGGTCGAGTAACTCCTTTTCCCATGGAGTAGGAGCATCCCAAGTATTTAGTTTCTTTGGCCCCTAGAATAGTTTTCTTCGGGTTGATGTGTAAGCCCGCTTCTGCTAGTACGGCTACTACTTTCTTCAGATGGAAGAGTTGTTCCTTCCAAGATCCGCTGAACACTACAACTACATGAACACTACAATATCATCCAAGTAGGCTGCGGCATAGCGTTCATGGCGTTGTAACACTATATCCATCAACCTCTGAAAAGTTGCCGGGGCTCCATGTAGACCAAACTGTAACACCTTGAACTGATATAAGCAGTTGGGAGTAGCGAACGCCGTTTTCTCTGTGTCCTGGGTTTGTTTGTTTGTTTATTTATTCATTTCTAATGCACACCAGACCCAAGGGTATCAGGGTGCAGCAGCTTCAGAATATGCAAAGCTTAGGTTCACCAGTTACACAATAAAGTAATTTACAGGACATAGACAAATCACATATACAAATTGTTACACAGTGGGAATATTACAGGGCAGAAAAATCAAATATATACAAATCGTTACAATGGAGGGTGCTCGCGAGGAAGGGGCTAAAGATCAGAGGACTTGAGCCAGTTTATGTAGTTGTGTCGGAATTTTAGGTAAGGTTGCTCTTCTCTGATGGTATGAGGCAAGGAGTTCCATAGTTGGGCAGCTTTGAAGGGGAAGCTACAACCGCCAACCTTAGAAAGCTTAAATCTAGGGATAGTGAGACGGTTGGAATTCGCAAGTCTTGTGGGTCTAGTAGAGGTTCTCCTATGCAATCTGGCCATGTGATAGATGGGGACTGCGTTATTCGGTGCTTTGTGGGTGAGGGATGCAGTTTTAAGCAGAATTTTGTTGAGGGTCGAGAGCCAGTCATTTTGGCGCATAATTATAATTATGTGCAATTTTCTAGTCACCCGAGAGCCGCTCTTAAGGCGTTTTGGAGGATTTGTATCCTCTGGATGATCGATTTGTTAGCCCCAATATAGACGGCATTGCAATAATCAAGCCTCGAGAGTATAAGGGCTCTGGCCAGGATAATGCAGTTTTCGTTAGAGAGAAAGGGTTTGCCAGTTCTAATGAGCTTGCAAGTGTAAGCTGTGGCAGATGCCATAGCGTTCACTTGTTTGGTAAAATAGGGTAGAATCGATGATGTAGAAGCCAAGGGTCTTAACCTCCTTCACAACCTTGATGAGGTTGCCATCAATTTAGAGAGAGTAGACCTGGTATAATTTTTTGAGATTAGTGTGGGTGCCCAGGATGATAAGCTCTGTTTTGTCATCATTCAGGCATAGGCCATGGGTAGCCATCCGTTCCTGGATGATGAGGTACACTATTCACCAAGGACAAATCCTTATTGTAATCCCCTGAAAGTGGGAGGAGAATCCGAGTATGGTCCAGATCATCGAAAAGGGGCTTAGTGAATATATTGTACAAAGTGGGGGAGACACAAGATCGCTGTGGCACACCACATGTGATAGGGATGGGGTCTGCTGCTGCTGAAGGGGAGAAGATCCTCATGGTTCTATTACTTAGGAATGACTCAATCCAAGTTATAGCGTCTTTGGTAAATTGGGCAGCTGAATGCAGGTGGCTGAATAAGACCTTGTGGTCAACAAGGTCAAATGCCGCCAATAGGTCAAGCAACAGAAGGAGGACAGTTTCCCCTTCTCTTAGTTCATCAACTTGGGACTCAATGCCGATAAGGGCAGTCTCGTTTCCATGTAATGGGCGGAATCCGGATTGTCGTGCTCCTAACAGTTTGTGGTTTTCCAAATATTTTTGAATTTGGAGGTAGGTGCTTCTTCTTACTGATACATTTCTATCCAACAGCAGTGATTTTTGGATACCGAGGCTTGAGCCTCATTGCTCCATCTTCTCGGGTTGAGTATGTAGTCATGGGTTGGTATTCCTCTTGGTCTGTGTGGTCTTGTCACAGTAAGGCTGGTTTCACAGGATCTTCGCAGTGATGGGCCGCGGGTAGCAGTCAAAGGGGTTTGCAGTGGTGGCAGTGAGTCCTCTGATCAGAGGGTTCAATCTTGTCAAGGGTTTTTAAGAGAAAGGGCACTGTCGTGATGGGACGGTTATTGGTAGGTATAAGTGGGTAGAGGGTTTGTTTTTTAGCAGTGGGAGCATCCATTATTGTTTGAGATTTGTGGGGATGGTACCGGATGCAAAGGAGGCATTGAGGAGTTTGGAAATGAATGGGGTAAGGTCTCTTGCTGCATCCTTTATCAACTGGGCTGGGCAGAGGTCACCCTGACAGTTGGACGGCTTAAGGGAGAGCATAACTTTTTCAACCTCCAATATGGAGGTTTTAGTCAAGTTAAATCGGGCAGGTGAGTCGGCTGCTGGTTCTTTGGGGTGTTAGTCCAGGGCAGTTTTGAGCCCGTGGGATATAGAGTTTATTGAGGCCTTTTTTAAAGCTATTTTGTTTTGGAGGTTGGATACTTTGTTAGAAAGTGCCTGTTGTATGCCTGAACACCAGGATTTATCCTTGATGCAAATGTCAGGAATAGGGATGGGTGTTTCAAGTTCCTTGAAGATGGTAAATAATTATTTCATACTGGAATTGACATTAGAGAAACGTTTGTTGTAGGAGTTGCGTTTAGCTAGACAGAGTTCTTTTTGTATTGGGATGAGACATCAGTTTGGTTTTGTTAATTTCTGACAGGAATGATCTCCAGGCGGTTTCGCAAGACCTCTTTAGTTGTCGTAGCTCCTTTAGCTATGGGGTAAACCACTTGTTTAGGTGGGATTTAGGCTTGCTGGGTCTAAGTTTAAGTGGGGGCAATATTGTCTAGTGAGGTTAACATGATTTTGTTGTATTTGTTAACAAGAGTTTCTGAGAATAGGTTGTCTGCAAGAGCATTAAGGGCAGGGAGGATGGCAGGGATCACCTTGTCGACAGTAATGTACTTTTTATTCCTTGTTAAACAAGGTGGGGCAACAGGTGTAGCTAAAGGAAGAGGTCTTGCGGTTAAGAGGGTAAATGACAAGAGGAAGTGGTCAGTCCAAGGTTGAGGTGTGATAGAAGTGATATTGGCAGTGCAATTATAGTCAGCCACCCAGTCGAGTAACAATAATAATAATAATAATTTAGCATTTATATAGCGCTACGAACTCTCAGGTATCTGAGCGCTGCTTATTATTACCCACGGTGTGTGGTGCTCATTTATCGACCTGGGAAGGATGAAAGGCTGAGTTTGGCTCTGCCGGGATTTGAACCTGCGTTAGCAAGCTCTGCACGGATGTCAAAGCGAGCGATCTACTCGCTGTGCCACTTGACCGGCTTCTCCCTTTGTTGTGGGTGGGTTCACTGATTTTTTTAGGAAAGGCCAAGTTCAGACAGGATATTGGCAGTTGTTGTGGCATGTTTGTCTAATAGGTCGTTAAAGCCCAGGTTAAGATCACCTAAAAGAAGAAGTCGTCGGGATGACGTTTTAAGGTTGTTAGAAAGTATGTTATAGATGTCCTCTTCAAATGTTCTGGTAGGGCCAGGGGGTCTCTAGATGAGGTGAATGGTCAGGGTCTGGGAGTTAACCAGAGGGAGTTTGAGAGTGAGGACTTCGCAAGCGTGGATAAATTGGGTTGGAGCTAGTCTCATGGAGAGGCTGGATTTGGCAATGATGGCGATGCTTCCACCTCAAGCTTTATCTCTGTCCTGTCTAAGGATGGTGTAGCCGTCAGGGACGGCTAGCGCAAGAATAGGTCCTGCCGCTTCATGCAACCATGATTCAATAATGGCCAGAAAGTCCAAGTTGCCAGCCAGTCAGATCAGGTCAGACACGTCTGTGGCATGAGCAACCAGTGACCTTGCATTTATAAAGAGGTGGCGTAGGGGCATGGCTTAAAGGTGGTAAGGTTAGCAGAGGTGCTGTTCTGGTCATTGTGAAGATTAGTTTTCTTCTTTATCGAGGATAGAGATCAGTTGCGTGGTTCAAAGATTTTGGATAGTCTGGCGCACAATCTAGAGTTTCTGAACCTTAAGGTGCATAGATTGCTTGAGATTGGGCAGACTTGTCCTGCTATGGGTTGGACGTCGGTCAGCATTTTTGTTAAGCTAGTAGTGACTTGTGCATTGAATGGAGAGAGCCTAAGGCACAGTAGTAGATTAATAGTAACAATGGTACTAAGGGTACAGGCGTCATAAGCTATGGTGATCATATTGTGATAGGCTGTTAGTTATGGCTAAGTCTAAGGTCAAACAGTAAAGGTAGTCGGCTAGTCCGACATTGGCATGGGTAGGAAGAATCAGTAGGCTAGGCAGGCCTAAGCAAACAGTATGGGCTAATGCAATTAGTGTAGTAGGCTAGTCCGACATTGGCATGGATAGGAAAAATCAATAGGCTAGGCAGGCCTAAGCAAACAGTATTGGCTAATGCAGTTAGCGTAGTAGGCTAGTCCAGCATTAGCAGGTAAAATAGGCAAGTCTCTAAGAGGGAGGTTTGGCACGGGTACGGTTAAGTCGGGTGCAGGCCTATTATATATAAAAACAAAGGGGGGTCTGGGAATCTCTCTACCAGCACAAACACAGCCCAATGACCTGTTCTTGGGTGAATAACCCCTGGGAGAGACTCTACCAAGTCTTTAGCTCACTGCTCTTTTCACAGAGAAGAAATTTCCCAGCATATCAGCCTTTGTCCTGCCCAGGGGCAGTCCAGCGCCGAAATGCTAGGCAATTCTCCTCTGAACAAGAGTACCATCAGTAACCCCATACACGTGTTTCAGCCTTGTTTTGTTCATCATCAGTGAGGTGAAACTGTTGCCTCTCTAAGAACAGTGAGCAAGGGGTCCACGTCTGGATTGCCCTGTTAACCTAGGGTGAAACCCAAAGTTAATGTATGCAAACAAAGGGGGGTCTGGGAATCTCTCTACCAGCACGAACACAGCCCAATGACCTGTTCTTGGGTGAATAACCCCTGGGAGAGACTCTACCAAGTCTTTAGCTCACTGCCCTTTTCACAGAGAAGAAATTTCCCCGCATATCAGCCTTTGTCCTGCCCAGGGGCAGTCCAGCGCCGAAATGCTAGGCAATTATATACAGGTAAGTCTGGTGCTTCTGGCAGAATAGGCAGGTTCAAAATAAACAGATATGTGCAAACAATGGAATATGCAGATCATCAGGATGGGCTAGTTCAAAGGTATCTGTGTCAGCCTAGGCTAGTTCGACATGAAAGAGCATAAAGGTAGTATGAACAGAGGTGAGCAAGGAGACAATTGGCTTAATGAAATTGGAAGAGTATGCTAATCTATTAAGAACATGGACACATGTAACAAATAGAATCTGCACAACTGTTACGGGTAAATAGGCTAGGCGGAGACAGTCCGGTGCTGTATGCAGGTTAGGTGGGCCTGGTAACAATAGCAAGGTGGCTTAGACAGCTTATATGTGAGCAGTTTAACATGATAACATACCATTGCTATTGGGTGTTTATGCGAGCAGAGTTACACATGTAGACAATAAGCGTAGGATAAACAATATTAATCAATGTAATGGAGGCACACTTTTCATTTGGTTAATTGTCATGGTAGGAGAGGAGGGACCTCAGAGTTTGTGCATCAGGATACGCAGATTATGTTATTAGGTTCTTTGGGTGACCCTGGGACCAGTATCACTTACCATGGACGGATTTAGGCAGACAAGTCTGCACCTAGCGCTCCGATGCGCTAACAGGGGAGTCAACAGGGACTTTGTCTGACCTTCGTCGTGCCGGCATAAACGCCTGCTGGCGGATGTTGTAGAGTAAAGTGTTTGAGGCGTTGCTAGGGAACGAGGCCTAGCATCGCTTCGGTGCGGCGTTGCACCCGCCCTGACGAGGTCAGGCAATGCAATGGGACAAGATCAGGCGGAACGGATCGAGATGTGGTCAGCGTCGATCAGGATCACAAAATTAATATTTAGGCCTACTAAGGTATGGGGCAGGAAGCGTGGGCAAGATGCTCACCATTGAGGCAATTTCCAGCGCTTGGTCTCGGGGAGGCTGTGAAGTGCGGATGATGCTGGCGGAACGTAGGCATCACCTGCTCCGTGTAGCTCTTCTTCTCTTAGCACGAGGATGCACCTCAGGGAGGGGAAGGGCTCCTTCCCTGTTCCCTTGTGGGTCGCTGCTGCACAATTCCCTTGTGGGTCTTTAACGGAATCTGCCAGTACCACTTCGTAAGGTCAATTGTATTCAGGTAAACGGGCTGATCCTGGCTTTTCCAAAGTTCATCAATTCTGGGCATAGGATATGCCTCAGTTCGATATACTATTCAGTTGTCTGAAATCCATACAGAATCTAGTGGAGCCATCAGTTTGGACACCAAAACTTTGGGAGAACACCATGGGCTGACTGAGGGTTCTATGATATACATCTGCAATATTTTCTCAATCTCATTCCTCAAACTTGTCGTTTGGTCTCGGGTATTCTACATCGTCTCACGCAGATCATTTGCCCCGGTTTGGCATTGATAGCATGCTCAGCCAATTTGGTTCTTTCCGGTAAGTTGGATTTCGTAGAGTTTGACATACTTCTTCCTTTTGTTCTTCGGTTAGAGTAGCTCTTCATTGCACATTTTCAAGTTGGGAGTATGGCCGGATTAGGAACTGTTTGACTTCATCCCATTTTTCAGTGTTCAGAAACCCTATGGATTTGTGGGGTTCTACCCATTCAATATGTTCACATGATAAACCTGTTCTGGTGGTCTCCGATCTGGTTGGCTTATCCGATAAATAACCGGTCTCACATCGTCTGTCACAGTGTAGGGTCCCCTCCATTGGTCACTAGTGGGCAACACCACGCATTTTCTGTTATAATGTCTCTCTGGGTCGATTTGAGCCTTTCCTGGATTTTCGTGGGCCATACTGTGGAGTTCCTCTAGATGCTTCTTTCGATCTTCCCCGTAATGAGTGAGAGATACTTCTTTGATCTGCTCCCCCTCCTCCTTTACTATGTCTAACAGAGTCTGGTGTTGTCACCCAAACAACAGCTCAAATGGGGAAAATCCCATTGAGGACTGGGGAGTGTCCCTTAAAACCATAAGAACCACCGGTACTGCTCTGTCCCAATTCTTCGCCTCTGGCCCAACCACCCTCGGTCTGAGGGTGGTATACCGATTAATTTGTAGCCTCTGACAGACCTGCAACATCACAGTGGCCATAAAGTTAGTATCTTGATCCATGATTTCTTCTTCGGAAAGACCTACCAGGGTGAAGTAAGGTATTAGCTGGTCGCACACTTGTCTGGCTGAGATTCCCTTAAATGGGAAGGCTTCGGGGTATCTCGTGGCGTAATCCGCGATCACAAGGAGATATTTATGTCCCCAACAAACTTGTTCCAACGTGCCGACTATGTCCATTCCGATTTGTTGGAAGGGCCCGTTCTCAAGGGCATTTTCTGAAAGGGTGCTCGCACAGGCATCACTCCACTAGTTAGTTTATCTACTTATTGGACATTTGTATTGCGCCTATACACACATGTTTCAAGGTGCCACAAGACACTGGGTGGGGGGTACAGAGGAGAAAACAACAGTGACGGTCCTACTAGGCCTTGTGACATTCAGACCATGCCAGTACAGAGAGAAATAAGTGCAGATGGGAAGGGGCAGGTCAGGGAGGAAGGTAAGGGGAGGGGGAAAGGAGGCGGCAGAAGAAATGCAAATGAGGGTGCCCAGGGCCAGGCAAGTGCTGAAGGTGGCCCGCGAGGGTAAGGGCCAAGGGATTGAGGGATAAGGGAGAAATAGTGCAAGTAAACAGGCAGACCAAATACAGGCTGGTCGGGAAGAGGGCCGGAGGGCAAGTGCTGATGGGGGTACTGTGGAGGACTGGGTGGGGCGGGCCTGATCCACGTAAGGGCACATAAGTGTCCAGTGGGAGAGGGAAGGATGAGGTTAAATGGAATGTCCTGGAGTTTCTGCAACCTAAGGATATCCGACTCAAGTCTGAAGGGGGATGTTCCGGAGGGTGGATACTGCTGAAGAGAGAGATCTACGCTCCCCCCCCCCCCCCACTCTCTGCTTGTAGAAGCATCTGATCAGAAGATAATTGGAGCTAGAGGACTGAAAGACTCTAGCAGGAAGTTACTTGGGAAGAGAATGTTGGATGTAGCGGGGTCCCAGGCCCCAGAAAGCCTTGTGTATGATACAGAGGGTCTTGAATTTGGTTCTAGCAGCAACCGGGAGCCAGTGGAGAGATTTTAGGGCAGGAGAGATGCGGTCCCTGTACTTGAGGCAAAGGATAATTCTTGCAGCCCTATTCTGGATTAGTTGAAGAGGGCGAAGGGAGGAAAGAGGGAGATGGAGAAAGAGGCTGTTACAGTAGTCAAGTCTAGAGTTAACCAGGGCTCTGGAGACATTGAGATTCTGGGGAAAGGTGAGGAAAGGGAGAATGCATCCGAGGAGGTGGAGCAGAAAGTTGAACTTCTTGACAAGGTCCATGATGTGAGGGGAGAAGGAGAGAGAGGAGTCGAAGATGACCCCCAGGTTTTCTGCCTCACAAGTGGATGAGGCTAGGGGGCCCCAATGAGGGTGGCCAGGGAGGAAGGTAAACAGGGAGCAGGGGTCCCAATGAGAAGGATCTCTGTCGTACTGACTTTAAGACAAAGATCATTTGCAGAACACCTCTGGAGGTAAACCAGGCAACCAGTCAGCAAAAACTCAAGAGAGTTGGGGAGGAGAAGGAGGAAGGAGGGTGGAGAGAAAGAACAGATGTTAGCAGGGAAGAGGGATAGAGGAGAAGAGGATGAGGAGGAGGAGGAAGAGAAGAGGAAGGCCTTGAGGAGTTTACGGAACATAAGGTGCTCAGGATCAAGACAGAGGCAGGGAGGCTATTCCAGAGGGAGGCACCTGCAGAGGATAAAGATCTACCCCCAAATCTCTGTTTGTGAAAGCAGCTCACCCTTAGAGAATTGGAGAGGGACAAGCGGAGGACTCTAAAGGGAGAGTATTTAGGAAGGGAGCATTGTCGATAGTGCGGGCCCTGGGTCCCAGAATGCCTTGTGGATTATGCAGAGGGTCTTGAACTTGATCCTTGCATGCACGGGGAAGCCAGTGGAGGGATTTCAGCACCGGTGAAATGCGGTCCCTGGGCTTGAGGCCAAGGATAAATCGCGTAGTTCTGTTCTGGATTAGTTGTAGAGGACGGAGAGTAGAAGTAGGAAGCTTGAGAAAGAGGCTGTTGCAATAGTCCAGCCTAGAGAGAACCAGGGCTCTCGAGGTGGTGAGCCTATGGGGGAAAGTGAGAAACAGTAGAATGCCTCTGAGGAGGTGCAGTTGGTAGTGGGACATTTTGAAGATGTCTGAGATGTGAGAAGAGAAGGAGAGAGTGGAGTCGAAGATGAACCCTAGATTTTTTGCCTCATTGGTAGGTGAGGGTGCAGGGCTAAGGGAGGCTGGCCAGAGTGAAAATGGGAAAGCGGGAGCAGGGGTCCCAATGAGGACAATCTCTGTCTTACTGACATTCAGACAGAGATCGTTAGTGGCACACCAAGACTGAATTGCGGATAGACAGTCAGGGATGAGCGAGGAGGAGGAAGCCAAGGGTAGCCTGAAAGAGAGCTGCATGTCATCCCCATAACATTGAACGTTAGAGGTAAAGGTAGCGATCCTGTGGCCTAAGGGGGCCATGTAGATATTGAGGAACCAGGGGGATAGGTTAGATCCCTGGGGGACACTACAAGAAGAGAGCGTGATAGAGGAGAGAAAGGACCCAAGTTCCACCTGGGCGGGCCGGTCAGAGAGAAAGGAAGCGAACCACGCCAGGGCCTGATCTGTGATGCCCAGGGCATCACAGAGACGGGAGATCCGGATGTTGTAGGTTACAGTATTGAAAGAAGAAGAGATGTCGAGAAGAATGAGGACAGAGGGAGCGTTAGAGTCAAGATTTGAGAGAAGATCATCACAGGTGTTCAGAAGAGCAGTTTCCGTGCCTCTGGATGCTCTAAAGCCAAACTGATGGTAATGGAGAAAACCAACAGATTCAGTATGGAGGGTATGTTGAGTGATAGCCAGCTTCTCCACGTGTTTTCCCAGGAAAGGGGTGATGGGGATCGGGCGATAGTTTGCCTGAATAGACTAGTTGGCGGGGGCATTTCTTAGCAGAGGGTGCACAAAAGAGTGCATGAGAGGCGAGGGGAAAACACCAGTAGCGAAAGCAGCTGCTGAGGTCAGCCAAGTCGGGAGCCAGAGTGTCAATATTGTCCTTGATAGTTTTGGTGGGGAAGGGGTCCACCTGTTTGGAAGAGGCTTTCATAGACCAGACTTGTCTAGAGACCTCATCAGGTGTGACAGTGGAGAGGGAGGAGAGAACCGGGGAGGGATGGTGGCGGCCGAGGGGGGCCCAAGAGATGTTGATTCAGGAGGGCGATCAGAAGAGAGGACAGGATGCCCTGTGTTTTGGTGGTGAAATGTGCGGCCAGGGCCGAGCAAAGGGCCTGGGGGGTTTAAGTAGAGGATGTGGCTGCCATAGGGTTCGCCAGTTCCTTGAAGACTTTGAAAGGTTTGGCAGTGTTGTTAGATGCCGTGAAGATGCAGGCTTGAATGTAGACTCTTTTCTTGGAGCAGATGCAGAGTCTATAATGCCTTTGAAGAAGGCGGCAGGCCAGTTTGTCAGAGGGTACACCTGAAGATCCCCATTTCCGTTCTGCTGCTTTGTCGTACCAAGAGTTGCACTTCAGGCTTCCATCGAACCCTCATGACAGGGGCAAGAATGTGAAGAGTGTTGGAGATGGAATGGTGAAAGTAATAGAGGGATGTATCAGGGTGGAAGTCGGCCACAGGAGTAGAAGGAGGAGAGTAGGTGGAGGCAAAGGCAGCCACTGACACTCTTTTCATGGGTCATATGAACTTGAAGGCAGGAGATGGTGTAGGGTGTGCCAGTGCTAAAGGAGAAGAGAGCTTCAAGTGAGAAAAGTGAAGACAATGATCAGTCCATGAGTGAGGTAGTGAGAGGAATAGAGAGTGGGATGTCTGTGGGGATAAGAGCATCCTAGGTGTGGCCAGCAGTGTGCGTTGGACCAGAGGGTAGAATAGAAAGAGAAAGGGAGTCACACAGGTTGCAGAAAGGTCCTGAAGAGTCCGGAGAGTCAAGATGAATGTTAAGATCCCCCAGCAGGAGGAGTTGAGGAGAGGATAGAAGAGGCCAGGTCAGCCCATTCCAAGAGGAAGAAAGAAAGGGGTCGACTGGCCCAGCGGCTCTGGCCCGGCGGCTGATAGAAGGTAGCCAAAGTAAGAGAGGCGAGAGCGTGAGCCTGCAGACCAGACATTCAAAGGAGGAGTAGAGCTGAGTGGGAATAATGGAAACAGGTATCCAATCAGGAAAGATCAAGGCTACTCCACCTCCTGGCCTGTTGAGCCTGGGCACGGGGAGGATCTTGTAGCCTTCTTAGAGAAGTGTGTCAAAACTTGTGACAGAGCTGTCCTTAAACCATGTCTCAGTAAGAGCAAGAACATCAAGTTCCAGGAGTTCAAGGAGGTGGCAGATGTCAGAGGGGTGCTTCACAGCAGAGACGAGAGTTTAGTGTGGCAACATGGAGCAGGTTGCTACTTTTGAAGGACTTACGGGGGGAGGGGGGTTGTTCCCCCCCATAAGCGGCAAGAGTCCCTGAGAGATAGAGGTAGGAGGAGGCAATGACAAGGGTGTCAGTGAGGAGGGTGCATGCAAGGGAGTCAGTGTGGGAGGAGCAGCAGGAGGAAAGCGAGCTCCAGATGCTGTGGCAATCGGTGGCCAGGGCAGGGCAGCAGGGTGGGAGGCTGATGAGGTTGTCCGTGTAGTGCGGGTAAGCAAGGGAGCCTGTACAGTTGAAAGCAAGGGCGGTGGTGAGGTTGGTAGGAGGCAAGGTAGCCAAGGTGGGCATAGCTGGCAAGAGAGCCTGGGCGGCCGTAGAAGCAGGTGGCAAGGGAGCCTGAGGGGAGGAAAGTTGATAAGGCGGGGAAGGAGCCTATCAAAAAATAAGAAGTTGGCCCTTGCACCAGGATGGTACCACTTCGATTTATAACGGCCCTGGAGGTGGAAGCGGAGGCATGAAGTGCCTCCCAGCAAGTGCCACCATGTATGTGTGAGGAAGAGTAAGGAGAGAGCAGACATCCATATGGAGAGTCGGGAGAAGGAATGACAAAGAGGATGTCAGTGAGAGTCTCTTTCGTGGAGGCACTGACGTAGGGGTCAGCGATAGGCCAGTAAGTCCTTCTCGAGTTTCTTCCTTCCAGACTTAGCAAGAGGTGAAGGATAGGAGATGGAGAAGCAGTTAGAGAAGATGGGGGACATATAAAGCGCCATAGTGAGGGGCACAGAGTTTGGTACACGTAACCAGGCAGAGCAGTTGAGGTGCGTTGTAGGAGGTAGGCAAGGAGGGAGCAAGCACACAGGGAGACACAACCAGGAAAGGGAAGAGACACTGTGAAATGAAGAGCGTGAGGCAACAGATAGCAGACAAGAACAGAGGGCAGATGGGGTGACCAATCAGCAAATTTCACCGAAAAGCAGGATATGCACAAACCTAAAAACAATTTTAGAATCGGCAGCAAAACCAATGCAGGATGTGAACACAGCTAAATTCGATTTTTTACAACACTCATAAAAAACATGTAGTATCTGAACACAGCTAAATTCAGTATTTAGAAACAGTATCAAAACCAGGGGTGGGGGGGCGCGTTGAGCATCCAGGAAGATGGTTGCTTAGTTTGGGCGCACAGGCCCCATGCAATCCTGATTTTGAAGAAATCCTGCAAATATCCAGTATCAGGACATATTTATGGTTGCCGAGTGTATTGGAAGATGTGTAGCACTTGCAGCCCAACCCCGACGCTGAACTGCAGCCTGCGGGTGGTGCGAGGAACATTAGCAAACAGACCCGGCTGTATTGGCGGCGAGGCCTGGGTGTTGTACCCTTGAGTACCGTTTTCCTGTGCTGCGAGTCTCCTTTCCGGGTGCTGCTAGGGTATTACGCAAGGGAAAGCGGCTGTGGCTGTGGCCTGTCAGGGATCCCTTGGTCAGCCCGACACCGATCGTGATCTGGCTGACGTGCCGAGGCCGGTGAAGAGTGGGTGCCTCTTAGCCCCCCCCCGACCCCAGAGCCTGCAGTCCATCATCCTGTGGTATCCGGCTGTGGCTGTGCTGTTGAGCACAGCACAGTGAACACGCTTGGGTCCTGATACAACTCTGCAGAAGGAAGTGCGCTGGGTGGTACGATTTGCACCAGCAGCAGCTGTAGCTACTTATTACACCAGGACCCGTTCTGCTGTGGGCATCCCTACCGGCCCGAACATTCCTCTGGTGGCTGCCCGGTTCAAAGAAAAGATCCTTAAGCTGCTGCTATGAGCGGAGGGGGGGTCTGCTCCGCATAATGTTGTGTACAAGGGACTGGCCTATGCTTTGGTGTCACAGCCGTGAGCACTAGGTGCGTGGTTGGACGGGCCCACGCTGCCAGCCTCTGTGGTTCATTCCTGGAGGTTCCTACCCAACTACCTACAGCAACCTGCCCTGTGTACCAAATGGGCGACTGTGGAGATACATAAGAGCCACCACCAAATCAGCTCCATTGACCTTCGTATTACACCGGTGGACGTACTGTGACCCAGCACCATTGGAAACCTTTGTGTCCCTCAGCTGTGGGCCAGCACGGGGTGCGTGCTGTTGTGGGGTCTACCCCACCCCCCTTTGTGTTTCAACTTAGGCAACTGTGCGCTACTATCTGGTATAGGGGGCAACGGGGAGGTGTGCAGCGCGCCTCAGCCACTCGTGCGACCCTGCTGGTTCTGGCCCCGGTACTTGGAGCTGTTTACATATGGGTTTGGGAGGCTCTGCATAATCTCCATTCTGACTTTGCCCCACGAGAAACCCATACTGGGCTCCAGAGGGGTTGCGGGTGTGCGTAACCCCCTGTCCGTAGGCTGTACATTGTTGAACTGCATACTGGTGGACACTTCTGCTGGCTGCATAAGTGATCTTCAGGGGGCACCCTGATCCGAATAATACCTGCCTGGGCCTGGAGAATACTGCTACAAAGTGCATTAGGTCCTAGATCAAACTCCATGGAGCGAATGGTGCCTCCTATACTTGTGGGGCTGGCTTCAAGACTCCTTCAGCCACGTTCCAGTGGATACAGCGCCAGAGGGGTGGATAGGTTGACCTTCTACTGGCAGACAACTGAGGTATCACCCTCCCAGACATAGACTCTTTTATAATTTTCCTCGGAACTCGATATCACCTCGGCCCATTCAGCGCATTTTATCCCGACTTCACAGGGAGGCAGAATGACAAAAGGGTATGGCAACAAGAAAAAAGGCCCAATGGACTCCTACACCAACACCCCAGCCAAATCTTCTGGAGTCACCGAGCTGGCGGTCGTCGATGATCAGCCCTCGGCTTCTGGTGCTACTAGACATGACCACTTTCTGGCGGCAATGCAAAATGGATTCATGGCGGTCAACATGAAGCTGGATTATATCGTATCCACCATCGGCTCCCTGAAATCTAAATTGGAGAAGGAGGGCGCTCACATAACTGAGGCGGGGATGCGGATTGGCGACACAGAGGATAAGGTCGACAAGCACGATCGCGATATAGCACAGCTGCAACAAGAGGTCAGCAAGATCAGCAATAAATGTGAAGACTTGGAATCGCGCTCCAGGAATAAATGTGAAGACTTGGAATCGCGCATTGATGATGCAATAATATCTGCATCATCGGGATCCCGGAGTTGGCCTACAAGGGCCTAATGCAACCCTTCATCGAAAAATTTGTTGAAATCATTGTTTGACTCTTCAAACTTCTCCCAGCATTGTCTGGTGGAGAGGGTGCATCATGTACTTCGTCCGATCTCCAAACAGGGAGCCCCCCCCCCCTCGCACTACCCTGGCTAGACTACTCCACTATTGGGACAGGGATATCATCTTGCACCTGGCCAGGGAAAAGGGTGTGCAGCGATTCTTGTCCTCCGACATTCACATATACCCTGACTTCTCTGCTAATGTGCAAGCTAAACATAAATCGTACGATCCTGTTAAAAGGCTGCTACACATGAGATAAGTCCCCTATGCACTACTGTATCGGGCCAGGTTGCGCCTCCAGCATGCTGGGCGCGCATACTTTGACAATCCAGTGGATGCCAAGGCCTATATAGAAGCCTCCATTTCTATTCCATTTCCAAAGCGGGACGGTGAGGTGGCCACAGCCCCCACCCAGGCAACAATGATCCTGACATGATGGGCAATGATTGATTAACATGGGCATTGCAATATGCTCCCCCTTCAGAGTGCTGAACATGGCTAAATAATTCCTGTGTTCCTGGGATTTTTGTTTCTTATGTGGTCATCGTCAACTTGGGGGTGATGATGAGGGTGGTGGGTTGGAAGTGCATAGAGTTTGGGGCAAGCGATGTCCAATGCAAATTAACGGTTGCAGGGGTTCAAATGTTATGTTTTGTATCATTATGTTACTCACTAGTGCAGACTGTCCCTCGATTGTACATTGCAGTATTATCCTTTGTGTTTCTCCATGTGTTTTTGGGCCTTCACTTAATACAATCATACCACTATAGACGATAAGATCTCATTCATGACCTGGAACATCCGGGGCCTAAACCAAACCATCCTATCAAGTCACGCAAGGTGGTTATGTATATTAACCATCAGGCCCCAAAAGCGGTGATGCTCCAGGAGAGACACCCCCATGGGTCGCGTCCCGAGAGGTTTATCACGAGCTGGGGATCGCATCGTTATTATACCGATTACTTTTCGCAAGCTAGAAGGGTGATGACGTTGATACACCGCTCACTTCCCTTTCAGAAATCCAAGCGCTGTATAGACCGTGATCTTATGGGGTAAATTGGCTGGTATCGGCAAGAACAGGGTGAGTCAGAATTTTTTCATATACTATATTATGGTATTTTTAACATCTTTTTCTATCTTTCTTTACATTTTTCCTATCAGAAACCACTCTTTCTCCTGATGAACCATTGACACACTCAATGGGGAAGCATGTGTCGAGTATTATTTGAAAGCAGAGTATTATTTGAGAGCAATGAATATTATTTGAGTGTGATGCAAATGAAATGGTGTGATGTTAACACCAAGAAAAATATGATGTGAAGAAATACTTAAACATAATTTTCACCATTTATATGGAATGAAGTCGTTTTTGTTATATTTTTTATAACAAAAAATATAACCTTGCCTAAAGCATACTTGACTCATCAATCAAGCATTTTACAATATAAGGTTGGTGCATTTGAGAAAACTTTTTTCCCATTTCAAAAGAAGTTTTAGTGCATTAATATTTGTGTAGCAGCCACACAAAGATTTGGGAACTACTCATGCAGACAACCATGACACTTTAAAAAGGAGCTGGCACCAAGGGAAAACTTTGCTGGTTGCAACACTTCATTTTCTGAAATTACTTACCTCATAAGCCCCGAGGCTGCCGCTCACTGTACGACTTACTTATATTTTTATTCAAAAACCAAAGGTGGGTGAGATACAATGAACTGTGCGCTATTCTCCAAACTGAAAATTATGTATTCTATCACCAGCTGCGAAAGTCTTGTTGACTTGGAACTCCCACGGTGGTTCCAAAGAAATGCAAATGACACGAGAAATGTCACAAGACTATATTCGCGCTCGGTTCAGAGCTAAATTAAAATATCTCAATCAATCAATAAACTCAGTATCAACGTTCAAAATGGGGTTGAGACAATAACATGTGTTTATATATATCCAAATCTTGTTTATTTGGAAATAGCCCCTCATCACGCTCAAAGTTCTCATCACGAATATGGTAAGCCATATTTAATTAGAATACCTCTCAAATTCAGTGTATAACTAATTAACTGGGACAAGGACCTGACACATGACTCTCTAACACCACTTTGCCTAGAAGACAAGCTATGGGGTGATTTGCACCGGCTCATTTGTGGTAATTTATCAATGTATGTGGACACTGGATTGCTCACTGGCTTTTTTCACACAATATTGGTGCATGCTAAATGCAGTCAATGGCTATATCTGCTATGAGTTTTAAAGCACATCTATCTAAATAGGTGTTATTAAGATGATACAAGTATGAGTATGGATTTGTTTCATAGGAACTCATTTCATTGATTTCATATATTAGACTTTTTATTTTTCATTTTGGTTATGGACATGTGGATATTCCTCCCATCCAATGACAACATCGTGTGTAGTATGTTTTTTGTTACATTTTAATTTCGAATTATTTATTTATTTTATTCCATGTTGCATTTTATATTTGTTATGGGTTTGATCGCTGGAATTCATAATTGTATATGTATACTTTGATTATATTGTTTCAACTGGTCACGTTTGAATTTATACAGCCTTGAGAACGTCCAAGGAGGTCGAAACATGTGTCGGCTGTTTCCAAATAAACAAGATTTGGATATATATAAAAACATGTTATTGTCTCAACCCCATTTGGGACTTTGATACTGAGTTTATTGATTGAGATATTTTGATTTAGATTTGAACCGAGCGCGAATATAGTCTTGTGACATTTCTCGTGTCATTTATATTTGTATTCTATTTGTCACTTCGTTTTTCCAATTATGGAAGAAGCTTTCAATATTAGGGAAGCTCAAGCCAATGAACTGTTTCTCAGATATCGCCAAACTGGCTCATCATCACCACCACAAAAAAATTATTTCTCTTTGAGACACCTTTTTGAGCAATTAGAAAACTTAAACAAATTAGAATTTAATAAATGGTGGGAGATAAAAACATTAAAAATGTATCTGGAAGTAGATCGGATTTCAAGAGGTCTCTGTATATGTATCTTTCCTCCCTTTGATGAAGAGGACACCACAGCATTTAATGAATGGGTAGACTAATTAAACAGAACTTCTAAAGAAATGATAATACGACTAATAAACCAAGCAGTCTTAACACATGAAAGAACAATGAAAGACATAGAAGATACCAAAGAGGCAATTAAAAATTTACAATGCCCAGAAATCACTTTCAAGAACTATCAAATTTTGGACGATTTTCTTGGAAATTATGAAAAAGAATTAAAAATTAAAAAACAGAACATTTAATAGAGATAAAGATGAATATCTAAACAACAGAATCTTTACTTTTCAGAGAAAATATGATGGCAATGCAAAACAGCAATCTAAAAAAGCAAATAATCAAACCAACAAAAGCAACCTATCGGCACCATCCTCTTCAGATATTGAATCTTCTAGTGACAAAGACCTACCAGAAACAGAATCTACCCAGATACCATCATCTGCAACAAGTGAACCACCACTAGCAATCAATCCAATCTCAAAGCCAAAAGCATTCCCTTTTTTAGAAGAAGCCCTAAGGTACACAAAATGTGGTCTGACAAACCCGTCAGTATACCGTGGTGCACCCAAAAGGTCAACAACAAACTCCAAGTACGTCTCTCCAAAACACCTCAGAGGCAAGAGAGGAGGAAACAACACGGGTAAAAAGAATCCAAGGGGTAGAAACCAGGGCCCAAAAACAAGGGAAGAGAAGATACATTTGATAATTAATCTATCAGATTATCAAGTAACACCAGCTTTGACTTCAGCCCTTAGTAAAGGGCTTTCCTTTAGTCCAACTCACAAAGGAGACTATTTTCAAACACAGCTAGACCTCTATACATTTTGCAGAAAATTGAAACTCAAGAAATTCTTTGAAGAAACTCCAAAAATCAAAAAACAATTGTCAACGCCTATTTTATCATTACTATCAGAAAAAATGGTTGAAGACACAGTTGACTTACTTAATATTGAAGAAGACCAACTCTACACAAAAGAAACCTTTTCGGAAGAACAAGGAATACTGACATGTCTATCAGAAGAAACAAATCTCAAACCAAATCATTGTTTACACCTATTTTTTCCTCTGAGAATGCAATAGATATATTTCAAAAAGAAGTAAGTGACAATATAAGAAAAAACTATTTAAACAACAATCACACCAAAGTTACAAGTAACCTAACAAAAGAAGAAAAACAAGCCATCAAAAAATTGAGAGAGGACAAATCAGCAGTTACAAAAGTGGCTGACAAAGGAGGAAACATTGTGTTATTCATCACAACAGAAGGCTTAAAACATTTTAGCATGGTAGACAGCTATGAGAAATTACCAAACAATCCATTGCCAGAATTAGAAAACGAATGGAATGAAAAAATAAAAATATGGCATGAACAAGACCTTCTCAGTGAAAAAGAGTACTATGGCCTATTGAGTAGGAACTCCATCAAAGCAACAACGTACTTTCTACCAAAGGTACACTAGGCATACAAAGATTTTCCGGCACTTCGACCAATAATAAATGGAATTGGGTCAATCACAGAAAACATCTCACAATGTATCGATACACACCTTCAGCCTTTGACAACCAATTTAGCATAATTTGTTAAAGACTCGAAACATATAATCCAACAAATAAATGTTATCCCATGGGAAGAAACTATCTGTTTGTAACCCTAGATGTAGTCCAACTGTATACGAGTATACAGCACAACAAAGGTTTGGAAAGCACGTTATTTTTTTTTTTTGCCTTCATAACATCTTCATAATCAATGACACCCTATATAAACAACTTCAAGGCCCCGCAATGGGTCAAATTTTGCCCCTTCTTATGCCAATCTGTTTATGGGAATTTCTAAACTTCAACACGCATGGAAACACTCTCTATTTGGTGAAAATGTGAAATTTTGGGGTTGCTACATAGACGACATTTTGATAATATGGGAAGGCGACACCCAGCAATTGAACACCTTTGTCTCATATCTAAACAACAATGAATACAACCTGTCTTTCACCAAATCAGCAAGTGCTACTAACATAGAATTTCTAGATCTAGAATTACTTGTAAAGAACGCACAAATCCAAACAAAACCTTTTACAAAACCATCAGCTGGAAATAATCTCCTATTTGCTACTTCCCATAATCCGAGACACACTATTCAAAACATCCCATATGGGGAGATACTGAGGATAAAGCGCAACTGCAGTACACTTCTTACCTTTGAAGAAAATCTCAAGAAAACTTTTTCCAAATTCAAACAAAGAGGCTACGAATCAAGAAACATTAAGACAGCGATAAACAAAGCAAAACAAATCTCTAGAGAATTTTTACTTATTGACAAACAGAAAACTGACAAGACACAAAACTCAGTTCATTACCATTTACAGTACGGAAGTCAAGAAAATCAAACAAATATTGTCAAAATACTGGAATATTCTTGTAACGGATTCAAGTTTGCAGAAACATTTGGACAACTCCCCAAATATCTGTTTTCAGAGAGCACCAACCATTAAAAGCATTATCAGTCCGAGTTTTCTCAGCCATTACCTAATGCAAGAAAAGCTTTCTTCCAAATTGCCATAAGAGGTACTCACATATGGGACATTGCTAACTATGGCCACTTTTAGAACAAGGCAAAAGAGACATCAAGCTTCCTAATGGAGAAACCAAGCAAATCAACCAATTGATGAACTGTAACTCTACACATGTAGTTTACGGAATGCAATGCATTTGTGGCAAATTATACATTGGCAGTACCATAAGGAAACTCAAAGTGAGAATTTCTGAACATTTGAGAGCCATCAGAAATCAAGACCTCAGATCCCCCATAGCAGTTCATATATTGGAAGATAACCCTATTTTCGAAATTTCCTATCTCAAGATCTTTGGCTTGGAGAAAGTTTGTTTACCCCCAAGAGGGAAATAAGGAAGAGCTGTTACATAAACAGGAATGCAAATGGATCTGCATTATGGACACTTGTGTCTTAGGTTTGAATTGTGACACAGAAATGTACAATAGGTTATAGCTACATCTCTGTATATTTAGAGATATGCTTACATAATGTAAAGTCTTATTTGTCACACCCAAAGCTGCTGTCTATTAATTTGAATAAAAATGATTTTCACATACAAAAGTTTTTCTTGACAAAGCAGGCTTTAGACATTGATTATTATGTGATATATTTAGTGTCCATTAATATTTAGGCCCTCTTTAACAATTATTTCTTCTTTCCTACTTTATATCTGTCATTTCTCTGTATATCACGTATTTCCATGAGAAAACACATCCTGTTACTCAATTCAGTTTTAAAACACCAATAGTTAAGATACGTTGCCTCTTTAATTTGGGTTGTCTAATTGACAAAAAATGTATATTGAACCATTGGAAATCCAAAAATGCTCCTGTTATAAATGTATGGCTCAAAGAACTGCCTTACGCTAACGAAAGGGAGGAGGGCTACATTTCATTGGTGATACCCAGCTGCAGACCCATGGACATATGGGAACCATCCCGGAGTATCTACGGAGAGTGAAGTCTGTCCGGTGACTGTATTAAGAGATGGTGTGTCTAACATGTACGTTGACTATACAGCTTGTTCGATTGTGTATTATTGTGCTCAAACCAGACTGTAGTAATTTTGTATATGCATGTGATTCAAGGTTGCATGTCTGACATTGCACTAAATAAAGTTAAAAAAAAAGAAACAGTAGCAAAACCAATGCAGGATGTGACACAGCTAAATTAGACTTTTTGCAACACAAATCAAAAACAAGTAGGATGTCAACACAGCTAAATTCTATTTTTAAATCCGCAGCAAAACCAATGCAGGATGTGAGCACAGCTAAATTCGATTTTAGAAACAATAGCAAAACCAATGCAGGATGTGAGCACAGCTAAATTCGATTTTAGAAACAGTAGCAAAACCAATGCAAGTTGTGAACACATTGAAATTCGATTTTTAAATCCGCACCAAAACCAATGCAGGATGTCACCACAACTAAATTTGTTCTATTTTTTATTTTTTAGCTCAACAGGTATAGCAGCACAGTACAGGGGTGTAGGCAGTGGAAGTGTAAGCCCAGCAGGGAAGAAGTGTTATGGCCTGGTGCTTGGAAAGAAAAAGAGGTGCCTTCTGAGATAGATTAGAGAGATTGTCAGGAGTGGCACAGGCAGAGTCCAGAGGATGATGCAAGGAATAGAGCCACAGTCCACACTTGTGATAGCTGAGGGGGAGAACCCATATCCCAAGTCTGCCTGGATGAGGTACCCATCCTCAAGATGCATATTGAGGGATGGAGAAAAAGTAGAGGGGCCCACAATGCCCAGCCAGGCCTGAACAGGCACAGACAGGACCTTAGGAGTGGGGCTTGGAGAGACTGGCCAGCTTTCCAGTCGACTCGCCTGATTGGGCTTTAGAAGGCACAAGGGGCCCAATCACAGCGCAATGTAGACGAACAAAGGCAAGCCCTCGTGGGCCTGCAGCATGGTGGCAGCTATGATGGCATGGGTGTCCCTCATGAGGAAATAGTGTGATCATAAAAAAAACACTGCGGCACATGAGGCAGCATTGGAGCGCTGATCCCGGCATAAAAGCATCATTCTGATAATTGTAGGATTTAAAATGTTGCACTTTTGCACTAAATTTAACTTTTTTCATAGGATAAGTCTTTACATCCCGATGAACGCAACAGATAGACACAGTATCATTAGAAATAACAGAAGAGTCACTCACTTGTGGGGTTATGGCAGTATGCTGGCCCACACTGTCCAACATAGCGTAGGTCGGAGCTCCATCCACCCAAACGTCCACTGCATAGTGATATTGCGTTGTTTCAGCTTCATAAGGCTGCATGTAACCAATTTGTATGGGCTCCACTCCCTTCAGTTTCGAGCATGTCTTAGTGATGTGACCCCACTCTCCGCAGTCGAAACTCTGGTTGATGGAACACAGAGCAGCGGTTTCTGGGGCTCAGTTCTTCCATCCTTGTCGTTGATTTTTTACTGGCAGCTCCTCTGGGTTTTTCCGTCTCCCAAAGGTAGGACGGGCGGGTGCTATCGGTTGTTCTTAGTGACCAGTAGCCGTAGACAGTTGATGCCATTTCTCTGCAAAGTATTTGACTATATAGTACATCTGTTGGGGGTGTTTCTCCTAGCTTCAACCGTGTCGCAGAAACTTCATCCGATGGGATTCTTTGTCCAGTCCTAATCGGTCTAACACGACCCTCTTGCTGTCAGCATATGGTGTATCACCCTTAGGGTTCACTGCTTGATAGGCTCCTCGCATAGCCCCGGACAACAGAGCTGCTATATACTGATCACACCTCTCTGCCAACCACTGAGCACTTCAAGCAACTCTCTCAAAGCTTGTAAAAAAAAAAGAAAAAAAGCAGGGCAATCACCTTTGTTATAATTTTGTAACACTGAATATGCTATTCCTGGCTGACAACATGCAGCCGTCATGACATCCTGTCGTGCTGTTTACCCATCGCCATGGTGCAGGGTCCCGGTTGCCCTCCTGGAGGCTCCAACCACGCTGGAGATGGCCTCAGGTACCCGCAAAACTGTCACCGGCTGTGATGGGTGCCACGATTATGGCAAATTTGCGCATGTGCGGGAGTCCGTGGTCGGGTCTCCGCGCATGCGCAATTCACAATGCCCTTTCGGGTTTCCAGGGCAACCATTGCCTGTCTACATAAACAGTGGGAAGGCGCTCCTTTGTGTGTCCCAACACGTTACATTTGTCCGTGTTTTCACTCCTGGGATCTATTCATTGCCTACTCCTTAACCTGCTAGCTCACCTTCCGGATTCCAGACCCTCTTCTCTCTCTTACCCTCCGGTTCTGTACCTACCTTCCTATTCCCTCGCTTCCTCCTGATACTGCCTTGTTTTTTGTGCCTTGACCCTGCAGTCACCAGCAGCCTGTCTTGCTCTCACCACTGCCTGGGCTTTGCAGTCATCTGTACCATTGTAGCTGCCAGTTGGACTTTGTACTTCTGTTCACTGGTGAACTTTCTGGATCAGGCTTCGTAAGACCTTCCCTGTCAGTGCTTGCACTATCCTTGCACCACATTAATCAGGGAAGGTCTATCCTGTGGTGCTAGGAGCTGATCCAGTGTAAATCGTGCATTAGGGACTCGTGTTGGTTTCGCCCCACCTAGTCATCAAATCATCCACACACACTTCTGGATATACTGGCTTCATCATCTCATCAGCAACAGAAGAAAGCAGGTACGCAGCGCAAGCGAGACGCTTTACATGACACATCCGTGAGTCTCAGCAATGTTTCCTGATGCTTGCTTGTGCTGTTGCTTGCATATTTCCCTTCATCTGGATTGCTTGCTGGAAGGCTTGATAGTATGCTACTGCTTGCTGGGTCTGCACTTGAATTACCTGCTGCAGTTGTTGCCTACCGTCGGTTAAGGCTTTTTATTAGATTCTCCATGGCGTTGTCAATCCCACCGCTGCCACCACTTGTAGGATTGGCAGAGGACGCAGGTGTTGAAATGTCTCTTTATTCAAGATCTCAGTATCAGCAAAAGGAAAAACAAATGAGGGGTTACCCCCCCGCCCCTTCAGTAGGTCTTTTTCTGGTCCACTATTGTGCGATAAGGCTCTTCCCCCTTCTTCTAAGGCTCCAGATAGGCCCACCCATTCTATGGGTCCTCCCTGGGCAAGGCGACGTCCTGAAAGGCAGAAAAGTGCAATGTAGCAGGAACTTCCTTCATTTTCATAGCTCCTCCTGTTTGATGCAGTGCGAAGAATCCTATAGATCCCTCACAGAAATCCTGCCTAAAGTCTCCTCCCAGGTGGCCAGGGAACGGCAGACGCTCCCTGATCCTAACCTTGGGGGGGTGGTGCACAGCGGGAGGATCACCTGGAAGGCCCAGGGGTGGTGAGGAGATCATATGTGGTATGAGATACAGTATTTATCCTTTGACAAGGAAAACCATTCCGGGTTACCAAAACAGGTAATGGCGTGTTAGTCACCACAAATATAATGTCCCTAACCTACCAATTAAACCTATGGTTCTGGGCACACCGATAATAAAATCTGAGCAAGCCTCACCAATGGAAAGATCCTTCAAGATATTTCAGGATAAACACCCTCCTCACTCCCAAAGGTATAATGTAAAGGAATCTAGAAATATTGCTTTAAATGAAGTGTCTTTCCCTATTAAAAACACATACTAAAGGTTCCATTTTAAAAAGGCCTTAAGGGAAGTTAATCACGCCTTAACATCAAAAAATGATTTTGTTGTTGAAGGGGACTACATGTCCCATAATCCCATGAGAACTGGGACGAGGAAGAGGGCTGAAGAGGCATGTTGGAGCATTAGTTTGTCAATTAAGTCTAACAGCCCACACCTGAAGCAACCTGGGAGGCATAAAAGGCCCCCTCAGGTGCAGGTAACTAGAAGGAGCTAGAACTGTGACTGGAGTGCATGCAGTTGTAGCAGAAGCAGAAAGAAGGCACATACTTGGCAAACCAAGCAGAAGTCGAAGAACCAGAGGGACACCGGAACGTGGATGTAGCAGATTTCACTGGCTTGTTCTGAGAAGGTCCTATTCCCCCACACTCTGCGCAGCGCAAGACATGCAGAGAGGCTGTCTTTCACCATGTGAGCCCGATTGCAGTGGTTGCTATGCAGAAAACGTGTTGGAGACCGAAGTGAGGAGCTGTGGGTGAGTCGCAGGTTTTAGGAGCGAGAGGGACTCCTTGAATAAGTGGTCAGAGAGGAGACACCTGAGCAGAGGAAGGGTGTGTGTCATTTTAAAGCCAGAGGCAGTAGAAGCGGTGCCAAAGTCGTGGAAGTCGAGCAACCCGCAGAACAAGGATCACAGAAGGCGGTGAGTCAAACCTGGCATTATGATTCCTTGAGAGAGCACTGCCAGCAACAGTATCCAGTCAAATACTCACTCGCGTAGAAGTCAGAGCGAGCTGAAGATTTTTTTGCATTCATTAACAAGGAAAAATAGAAAGTAGCACTTGCATGTGAATGGAAATGTAATTTTTACTCGTGTGAAAGCAAATGCTACTGAAAGACATTGCTAAGCCCTTAAACTCATAAAGAAGTAGTCGCATGTCTCTTATTGAGCAGGCAGCATATTGTGCAAGACTATTATTAACCATTTAAAGCTTGTTAAACTCTATGAAGAAGTAGCCAAGTGTCTCTTACCAAGCAGAACCAACGTTGGGGAACACCATTGTTAAACACTTAAAGCTATTAGACTTCATGAAGAAGTGGTCGCGTGTGCGTAATTTTGTTTCCAAAGTAAAGAGCACACTTTACATCTTTATTCAAACAAGCAAGCATTGTTCCTAAAAGAAGTTGTGTTTGAAATTGTATCTGCAGTTGGACAGAGCGTAAGCATTGCCCAAGCCAAGAGTATTCCCTTATTGAGATTGACAGCAGCCTTTCTCAAAGCCAGAAACTGGCATAACAATTGCTGTTAGTCCAATAGAAGTTCGTCCTTGCCCAAGATACATGTTTGCAAGCATTACCTAAAGCCAAGAGAGTGGAACCAAGGATTCTTGGCAATAATGTGGCTAACAGTGGCAAAGAAGGGAAGGCAAAGTTGGGGAAGGGACACCTTGCTGCTTATATAAAATACTAAAGTTGTCGTGGTTGTAGACAGACAAGAGGGGCAAAGAGGCTGCCCCTTTTGACGAGATAGTCAGAGGAAGAGTGCCTTGCCTATTTTAAGGTGTTGCAGCGCCTTAAAGTGAATCTTGTCCAGCCTTAAAGTGAATCTTGTCCAAACCTGTCTTTCAAACACAAAGGGCTCATTCCGAGTTGGGCGGTAAGGGTTTAATGGCACCAATAAGGATGCCGGTGCCGGTAAACCCTTACCGCCCTATTCCGAGGTCCCTTAGCGGGACCCGCAAAGGACTTGTGGCCTGACCACACGTCCTTTGAGGGTCCCGCTAAGGGACCAGAGCGCTAATAACGGGCCGCACCTTCCCCATTCCCCATTCCCATTGAGCCCTATGGGGCTCAATGGGAATGGTTTACTGAATGGAGATTTACCGGGTCCTCCAAGGTCGGAATGACCCGGTAAGTCCCCATTCAGCCAGACCGGACCCGGACCCGAATTTGGAGGCAGCCCTGGTGCTAATAGCACCAGGGCTGCCTCCAAACTCTTCATGACCCCCAAAGTATTGAATCTGTGGTGGTATATTTGGGTAGTCAGTGGATGCAAGAATTCTGTTGTGCCAATGAAGTGGAATGATATGGGACCAAGAAGAATGTCCTCAAGGTAAACTGTGGTAGAAGTAAAGTTGTTGAAGTAGAAGCAACAGAACTGAGAAGTTATCCTGGCAAATATACCTATTGTGAATTCTAACCTGAATAAACAACTCATTACTGTTAACCAAGACCTTTGTTCCATTAACATCCTAGAATTTGAATTTCTTTATGAACTATGTCAAGTTTTCTTGAATAACTAAGTGGTAAAAGGGTATCATGGCTGAGAAAAACATTGATGCTATTCTGAGGAAGTGGAAAGTCTTTATTTCATCAGAAGAAGCACTTGTGCTGTTGTTGGAACTGTGGTTGACATATCTTTACCTTAATATTGACCTTTCAAGAACTGAATCGAGACTTTCCTGTTGCGGTTTATTATACGGTCACACGCAATTCAGGGATCTCCTTCCCCTAGAATCAATGTGGCGCACAAGAAAAACGCTTTTATTTATATCATTCAGATCCTTTTTGATAAGGCCTCCAGCCCGTCTTGCACACAACCCCAATGAATACCCGATGCCACAAGGGACTAGGAACCAGGCTGGTGTGTATTAAGAATATGGATTAATTAAAGTCAAATTAGAACAAACAGATTACATCAGCCACCAATATTGTAGCAACACGAAGACAACATATCCTTTTTGGTAAAGTACCAACACAAAGATGACACTAGAATAAGCAGGACAATAGTTTCCTTTTACATCACCCCCCAATAAAAGAACAGTTCAAAGCGCACAATGAAAATGAATGCAAGCAGTGTTTTACTTTGGTCCCAGCAACCCTCACCCCCACAAACATCCACAAGGCTTTACTCTTTTGCATGGCAGGCATTGGCAGGGAGTGGGAACAGAAAGAAAAATTGTTTTGGGTAGTGCTCACAGAAACAATATGGGAGACAGAAAGGTAATGGGAAAATTAGTTTTGCAGAGCACAATGGTAAAATCTGTTTTTACTTATTTAGCACCAATGCTATGGGAAAGAAAAGATAGAATGGGGAATTTGTTTTTCTCCACCTAAAAATGGACAAAAGGGCTTTGGGGAGTATTAGTCATCACACAATGGGAATATCGGATTTCAGAAGATTTGATCACAGAAGCAATAGACGAGACAGAGATGCAATTGGAAAAATGTGTTTTGCTACACCTGACAATAACACACAGGGCTTTAGGGTTATTATCAGAACAGAATGGCAAAATCGATTTTGGGATGTGTCGCACAGAAACAATATGACGGTAACGGGAATTTTTTTTTTGCTGTGCTGGATAATAACACACATGGCTTTAGGATTATGGTCAGAACAGAATGGGAAAATCGGTTTTGGTTGGGAGAAAGTGATGCAAATGGAAATTCGTTAAGAGCACAATGGGACAATTTTGATTTGCGCAGCACAATGGGAGCACAGGGACAATTTCGTTTTGCGCAGTGCAATCAGAGTACAGGGAAACAGGGCTTTTTGAAATTAATTCTTTTGGCAAATCTTTATGACTATACCGGCTCACAACAAACTGGGAAAAGATTGTTGGTTTCGGATGCCACCAATACAGATGCTGTGAATTCAATGGGGTGGGAAGTAATTGATTTACGTTGATGAATATGCTAAGGATCTACACAAGCAAACAGGGGATTTTTCAATGGGGAAATAACAGACAATGCTGAAAGAATACAGGGCATACACAATCTATGGATTGGGGTATTTCTACTTACAGGAGAGGTCTAGACTGGCATCAGGTAGCGTCAGAGTACACCGCTGGGATAGCATGGGGTCAGTAAAGGATTTCCTGAGTCCTACAAAAGTACCAATCAGTCTCTGTCTCCTGGCTGCACTGCAAGGTTAGGCCTCTCTCTGCTGGGATGTTCACGCCAGAATTGGGCAGAAGCTCACCTCTTGAAATTAGTAGGAAAAATCCAGCTCTGAGGCAAGCTGGCTTAGTTATAGGGCAGATGACAACAGTAACTTGTCATAATTCTCACAAAGGGGATTGGTGGAGTGTCACTACCCCACTCCCACCCGTGTGCTGGTAGGACAAGGGGATAGCTGAGTGCTTTGGGACAACTAAGGAAGGAGCAAACTTCATCATCTCATTTCGACAGGTGGACTCGTTCTGCTTCGGGGACATAGAAATCTCACAACATGGCAAATGCCCTTACTCTCCACAATTTGATATGTATGAATACATTTTTAACACTACATTCTAAGGTGCATCACATGAAACTAGTTTGAAGTCTGCACGTCATTCCTGTGCAGAGATACCGTTTTTCGTCATTTACTTCAGAACTATATCAGTGGAAAAGTATGGCATTTTACAGGCATTGTACAAATCATATTTGGCATGCTTTATCAACTTTTCGCATCGCTGGTAAACACAAGGAGGCCCACATCACATTTTCATGAATAACTTTAGTTGTGTGTATCCCACAGAAGAAGAAGTTACTTCTTACCTTGTAACGTTCTTTCGATGGGATGTTCCTCGGACGTATTCCTTATCTTAGATATCTCCTTCCAGCTCTGCTGGCCTCGGAAAATTTTTCTCTAGAGGGCGCTGCACGTCGACGTCTGCCGAGTCGATGTCCCTCGACAGCCGCCGTATCGACATCGACGTCATCCTGCCTATAAAGGCCGTGCGCAGCGTCCGTTGATCAGTTCCGTCTTGTAGCCCACAGTATTTCTGTCTGGACTAGACTAATCACCCTGAAGGAGCATAAGTTGCAACAACAAGGGAAGTAGAACTGCGGGGATGAATGGGAGGGTCGATAAGGAATACGTCGGAGGAACATCCCATCGAAAGAACGTTACAAGGTAAGAAGTAACTTGTTCTTCGAAGGGATTGTGTCCTCCGACGTATTCCTTATCTTAGATAGGCTCCCATAGCAGTATTCTATTATTGGAGGTGGGAGTACTGACTTCACGCTGCCTTCTATTGATGAATAGAGTGCAATACAACCCTTCCAAACCTAGTCTCTTGACTGGAGGAGGAATCCAAGTTGTAAAATCGTGTAAAGGTATGGACGGACGAACATGTGGCGGCCGCACAAATGTCTTTAACCGGCACTCCTCTTTTGAGGGCCGATGAAGCTGCAATACCTCTGGTCGAATGAGCCCTAAGGTTTTGAGGGGGCTCTTTTCCTGCCAGTTTATAACATTCCAAAATGGCTAGAATGATCCATCTGGAAATGGTCTGCTTAGTTATTGGTAACCCCAGCTTGTGACCTGTGTAGCCTACAAACAGCTGGTCTGCTTGTCTTATCTGGCCAGTCTACTGATGTAAACACTTAAAGCCCTTCTAGGGTCCAGCCTGTGTAACCTCTCTTCCTCTTTCCCCGGATGAGGAGGAGGATAGAAAGATGGCAGGGTAATCTTCTGAGTGATATGGAATTCAGAAACCACCTTTGGGAGGAAATTAGGCTTCACTTGCAGGACAACTTTGTCTTTGTGAAAGATTGTATGAGGAGGTTTACAAGAAGGAGCGTGTAACTCGCTCACCCTTCTAGCAGATGTAAGTGCTATTAATAAAACAGTTTTAAGGGTAAGAAATCTTAACGAACAAGAATGGAGTGGTCCGAAAGGTGTGCCCATCAGGAAAGTTAGGACTAAGTTTAAATCCCATAGGGGAACCTGGAATGGTTTTGGGGGATAAACGTTGGTTAACCCCTTTAGAAACTGTATTACCAAGGGTAACTTGAAATAGGATGGTTCTTCCGCAGTGCGCTTAAAGATGGATAGCGCTGCAAGATAGCCCTTAATGGTGCCAACTTGAAGGCCTGAATTCGCCAAATAGAGTAGTAACGACAAAACCATTGGTGTATCACATGAAAAGGGGTCGATATTCTTTTCTCTACACCAGCTGCAAAATCTGTTCCAACGGCAGCGGTATAAAGACTTTGTTGCTGGCCTCCTTGCCGAAAGCAACACCTCCATAACATCATCAGGGAGGTCCCAATCCTTGTACCTCAGCCTTTCAGAAGCCAAGCGTGAAGGTTGAGGGTTTTGATGTCTGCATGGAGAACCTGACCTCCCTTCTGTGAGAGTAGGTTCTCTCTGAGTGGAAGTCGAATTGGAGGGCAGATGGACAAGTCTAGAAGGTCGGGGTACCACGTTCTCCTGGCCCAATCCGGGGGAATTAGGATCATGGTTTTCCGGAATCTTCTCAACCTCCTGATCATTTGAGGAATGACAGGGACCGGTGGGAACGCGTACAGAAGCAGAAACTCCCAGTCCACTAGGAACGCGTCTCCCAGAGCTCCTCTCGGGGAAATTCCCTTGAACAGAACAGATCGCACTTCCTGTTGACACTGGTGGCGAACAGATCCACCTGAGGGGTTCCCCAAAGGGCGAAGATCTCTTGAAGGACTTCCTGAGCCAGTTCCCACTCGTGGGAGACTGTGCTCTGCCTGCTCAGAGCGTCCGCTGTCAAGTTCTTCTCTCCGGCTAGGTGAACTGCCGATAGAGAGATTCCTTCTTGGATTGCCCAAAACCAGAGCTGCATCGCCTCTCTGCACAGGGGTAGTGATCCTACGCCTCCTCTTTTGTTGAGGTAATGCATGGCCACTGTGTTGTCCGTCATTATCAGGACATTTTTCCCTTGTACAGCTGGCAGGAACGCCTTCAGCGCAAGTCTGATGGCCCTCAGCTCTAACAGGTTGATATGTAGTCTGGACTCCGATGGAGACCAACGACCGCTGATGGTCAAGTCGTTGGCGTGGGCTCCCCACCCAGTGATTGAGGCATCCGTGACTACCGTTATCTCCGGCCAGGGTTGCCAAAACTGTTCTCTTTTCAGAATGTTCTCCTGACAGGCCCACCACTGAAGGTCTCGAGCCACCCTGTCGGGAACCTGAAGAAGATCTGTCATTCTTCCTGAGAATTGTGACCACTGAGTCCTCAGTGCCCACTGGAGGGATCTCATTCTCAGGCGAGCCTCTGGCACTAGGAAAATGCAGGATGCCATGAGGCCTAGCAACCTCAAAAAGTCGAAGGCTGGGAGACGTTGGGCATCTTGGAACTTGGTAACCATCTGTAGAATATCTTGAGCCCTCATCTCTGGTTGCAAGGCTTTTCCCAGGGAAGTGTCCAGGATCGCTCCGATGAACTGGAGTCTCTGCGATGGTATAATTTGTGACTTCTTTAAATTGAGGGAGAAGCCCAGTCTGTGAAGGGAGTGGCAAACGTGATTTAGCTGGATCTGAGCTTGTTCCGAAGATACAGCCCTGATCAACCAATCGTCCAGGTAGGGGTAGACGTGAATCCCTTCCCTCCTTAGACTTGCCGCCACTACCGACATTAACTTGGTGAAGACCCTTGGGGCGGAGGTCAGCACAAATGACAGCACTCGAAATTGATAATGAGGAGTTGCCAATTGCGAACCTCAGGTATTTCCTGTGTTTGAGATGGATAGGCACATGGAAATAAGCGTCCTGAAGGTCCAGAGATACCAACCAGTCCTGGAACTGAAGGGCCTGAAGGATCTGAGAAAGAGTTACCATCTTGAATTGGTCTTTCCTGAGGAATTTGTTCAATTCTCGCAAGTCCAAGATGGGTCTCAGTCCTCCGTCTTTCTTTGGAATGAGAAAGTAAGGGGAGTACCAGCCCTTGTTCCTCTATGGCACCTTTCTCTAGCAGGTCCAAAAATTCCTGCAAGAGGAGCGGATCTGGAGCTTTCTGAGAGCTGATCCCCGGTTTATGACTCTGAGGTATGCGTAGGAGAGGCAGGCAGTAACCTTGGGCAACTGTTTCCAATGCCCAAGCATCTGATGTGATAGCCTGCCATTCAGCCAGATGTTGAGTTAACCCGCCTCCTACAGGTGTCCTGTGAGGGAATTCCTCAGAGTGGTTTTGGGGGGGCTGATGCAGATGCCGATGGTAAAGAGGCACCTGCTGTTGCTGCGGCTTTTGAATATCTATCGCGTCCACCTCGGGTAGTTCTTCTTTGTCCCCTTTGAGCCGGTCGTCCTCTACCTCTTCCGAATGCGGAGTAGAAGCGAAAGGACTTGCCCCTCGCAGAGGTTCCTGTGGGACGAAAAGGTGTCTGACGGATTGCAGCGCCTAGGGATTTTGCTGCTGCTTTTGATGTTTGCAGTTTCTCTAAACTGTCATCCGCCTTTTTCCCGAACAAAGAAGAGCCATCGAATGGCATGTTCAAGAGCCTGGCTTGCACATCTGGGGCAAAACCAGACTTTCTCAACCAAGCGAATCTCCTGGTTGTTGTACTTGCCGCTATTGCTCTGCTGATACTGTCAGCCTAATCAATGCCCGTCTGGAAGGATTCGCACATAGCGTCTTTACCGTCCTGTATGATATTTAGGAGCGCCTCCCTTTCTTCTCCCTCCGGGATGCAGTCAGCTGCTGTAGAAGCACACTCCCAAAGTGTATGGCTGAATCTAGCAAGGGTGCAAGTAGCATTAACAGATTTTAACGCCATGCTACATGCCGAAAAAAACTTTCTTTGCCATAGCATCATATTTCTTATCGTCCCTGTCCTGTGGGATGGTAGGGTAAGCAGTCTTGACGTCAGTAGAAGATGCTGCCTGTACCACCAGACTTTCTGGGGATGGGAGTTTTGACAAAAACTCCGGGTCTGCAGAAGACACCCTGTATTTTGTAGACAGTTTTTATTTACTGCCGGGACGACATCTGGGGTTTCCCAGTTCGTCATAATCTTCCTCTGAAGAGCTTTATGAAAGGGCACTACAGGATCCTCCTGTGGACCTTTGTCAAGAATATCCGTGAGGTCATCTTGTTGGAAAGCCTGTGAAGGTGTAGACCACCCCATAAATTCTGTGATCCTGGCCATTAAGGCTCTATAGGGGGTTTCAGCATGCTCCCCCGGGTCTGGCCTAGCAAACTCCACCTCAGGGGAAGTGTCTAACCCACTTGCCTCATGTAAGGAATCATGAAGATCCTTTAACCTGCGTTCTTTGGAGGATAACTCCTCTCTAACTGGGGTTGCAGGTCCCTGCAACTCAAATGTGTCTTCCTGTTCAGATAGTTCACCCTCTTCCATAATTGAGGACATAGTTCTCAATTGCTCTGAACTCACATAGGGTGTAAACCCCATCTCCAAGGCAGAGGGTGCCAAACTTGTCATAATCGGCCTCGAAAACGTCGATGTCGTCGATGCCGACGTCGAAGGCTTCGGGCGTGGCGTCGAAAACAAAGGCGGAGGCCTCGAGGACCTCGACAGAATTGGGATTCTGCTCGAGGAAGTCGACAATCTCGACGCCATCGTCATGGAGGACCTGGGGATAGCCACTGGGTGCGTCGTAACCGTGACTTTCCTTGGCGTCGACGCCGGTGTCGAAGATGGCGTCGAATCGGCAGACCCGTGTGTCGAAGGTCCCTTCGACAACGGCGTCGAAGACACCGACCTCGGCGTCGACGGAGCCTTCGTCGATGGCGTCGACGGAACCTTCAAAGAAGGTTTTGAGGTCATAGCTTTACTCGAGGGTTTGCGACGCGCTCGAGAAGCTTCCTTCGCTGGGTACTGCGACTCGTGGCGTTTTTGACCTTAGGGTCTTTCGACCACAGCATCACTCTCGGCAGTCTTCGAGGGGGTCGAGGCCGCTTTCTCGAAGACGCTCATCATATTTTTGCAGAATTCCTCCCATTCAGCCCGGGAACTATGTTTCGTGGGGCAAGGGATTCTCTTTGGAGAAACAGAGGAAGAGGAGGATGGAGAAGGGGATCTTCGACGTCTCCCCTTCGAGTGCTTCGATCTCGAGGAGTGATGGGACCCACTCCGAGACCTGGAGCGCGAATGGTGACGAGGAGACGAATGTCTCGACTTCGTCGAGGAAGAAGAAGCTTTTAAAGTCTTACCTTTCTCCAGCTTCCCCCTACGCTCCATCAGGGCCTTAGCTGTCATGGACATACAGTCCTCGCACTCCGAACAATGGTGTTCAGCTCCCAAACACCACAGACAAACTCTGTGAGGGTCAGTCAGCGACATATTTTTCCCACAATCTCGGCATTTTTTGAAGCCGGACCGAGGAGTTGTCAGTTCCGACGAGGAAGCCATCGAGTACGGATCGAATATCTCGAGGTAAATAGGATTAAATTGACAAAACTGAGCAACGGTATTCCGAGGCACTGAGAAAGCGCGGAAAAACGGAACTGAGCAACGGACGCTGCGCACGGCCTTTATAGGCAGGATGATGTCGACGTCGATAAGGCGGCTGTCGAGGGATATCGACTCGGCGGACGACGACGCGCAGCGCCCTCTAGAGAAAAATTTTCCGAGGCCAGCAGAGCTAGGAGGAGATATCTAAGATAAGGAATACGTCGGAGGACACAATCCCTTCAAAATCATTTCAGCATGGTTAGAAGGGGTTAACTGTCACCTTTCATAAAAGCCTGGAATTACTGTTGTGCTTTGTACATTGTCAATTTTACACGATAAAAAGCATTTCTCCCATTTCGAAAGCAATGGGCAGCTTCACTCCTCAACTTTCTGCTCCCCACCTTTTGTTAAGTTTCAGTTTCCTTGTTCATGTTTGTGACGTAAAGAGCGGAGTCTGTGTTTATTTTAGCCTGCTCCTTCAAGGGCTAATGACTAAGCTAAGGCACTTTTTATAAGACTGGTGACTGGCAGGTCACAAGGGCTGCAGACCAGACCCAACCTTATCTGGTTTGCACTGCATTTCCCATCTCAATAGCAATTATTTTCTTGTATATTTAAGTAAGGCACTGGCAATGAAGACAACCAGGCCTAAATCCCCACGGCCACAAAGGGGCTCTGAAGTCCAGTTTCACATGAGAAGAAATTACCAGATCGCAGCTCATGGCCTTTCAGCAAACAGCCTGTCAACTCGTACATAATGTTTTTTAAATTACATATAAGGCATACAATTTACAATGTATGTACATTATTTCTGAATGGTACATGTACATGAGAACACCATGCCAAAGCTTTCCAAGCCTGGTGGGCTTTTTTCTGAGCACATTATTAGTTTAAAGGGGAAACAAAATGACTAAGTTGTTTAATGTAGATCAATAAAATGCTCAGTTTCACTGCAGGTGCTTGAACACACAATTCTGGCATTTCATTTAGGGTTCTATGTACTGCTGTTTCATGGATTTGACAACAAATCCTTGGCGCGTGTCTTTCCTGCATGTGAAGTTTTGCACACATTTAGCATCTTCAGATTTGTAGGCCCACTTTCTCTCCTTTTTGCCTTGGTTCCATTGGCCTTATGTTGGACAGCATTTCGCTGTTTACTTAGGGGCATGCCCACCAATGAGTCTGGCCTCTTGATTTCTGGCATCCATGTGCTATTTAACCCCACATTACTATGTGCTTTTCCTTATGTTCCTTTGATTGAAGATGAATATTCCTTGAATCATGGGGAAGGGAGTTCGCCCAGGTTGCTAAAAGGTTATCAAGATACTGTGAATGTCATTGTTGAACTGCCACATATTTTCTTTTGTAGTTGATGTTTAGTGTGAGGGCCAGAACTCCTGTGTTAGAGTGTTTCCCTTTAGTTTGGTTAGGTAGGGAAACCCACAGTAGAGTAGGTAAAGTGAGGCATTTTGATATAATCTCTGTTCTAATAAAATGGCATATTTTGAACAGATATCAAACAGTTATCCGCCTCGCATTGCTGACCCCTCAAAGAAGCCAATCCTTCTCCTCCTTCTTGGAACCCACTAATCCCTTCTCCTCAGTGTAAGTCCCACCCCCTGTCATGGCCACAATTTTCCCCTCGTACCCTCCTGGTCCAGACCATGTTGTGATGCCTCTCCTTTTTTTCTCTTGGGGGAACAGAAAGATTGAACTGGGAAAGGTAGAGGATGGTGCGCAGGCAAGCCTGGTTGGGTTTTGGCACTGTGAACAGTCGAGAGTAGAAGCCCTCCCCTTGCTCCCCGAGGGGAATAGGTTGCACCGCCCTGAGGTCTAGAAGCTTCTGAACCTCGGCTCTGAGGAAGGGTGTCCTGATCTGTTCGAAGGGAGGATTGAATGGTGGGGTAGGGGCAAGCTAAAGCCCGCCCGAGTGATGGACAAAACATACCGATCGTCGGTGATGGTCTGCCATGCCTCCAGATGAGACGAGATTCGTCCTCCCACCGGTGTCTCGTGCGACCTACAAAAAATATTTTGCAGATTTGTCGGCCGGGAGACTACCTGCTCCTGGAGAGGAGGCAGAAGACCGGGAGAAAGTGCCACCAACCGGAGGGTCAGTTCTGCGTGCCCGGCAGTCCTGAAACCCTCTGAAGCCAGAGAAGGATCGAGACTGAGACCCCGTCCTCTGGGTATAAGGGGCCTTAGCTGGGACCTTTGCCAGGGCTGACAAGAATTTGGCGGTTTGGGTACTCGCTTTGGTCTTAGTGAGTTTGTCATCTGTAGAAAAATGAAACAACTCCTTTCCGTCGAAGGTAAAGTCCGGAACTTTATCTTGCACCTCCTTCGTAAACTTTGTCGCATGGAGCCACGCCTGGCGGGCGGTGTCCATTCCCAACATCAGGTCTCGAGCTGAAGTATCCACATGGTGTGCCGCAGCCACCAGGATATCCTGTGCTAACACCCTAGTGTCTGACAAACCGGCCTTGAAGTCATCTAGCCTATCCGAAGGAATGCATTCCTGGAAATCAGCCAACTCCCTCCAAAGCTTCATATTGTCTGCCGCCAGGATCAGCTCGGCATTTGCTTGGTGAAGCTGCAGTGCTGAGTTAGCAAAGACTTTCTTGCCCAAGGAGACCATAATTTTGTCTTCCTTGGAGAGAATCTGAACCGCAGCTGTAGAGATAGCAGAGGCTGGCTTGGATTGAAGCATGGCCGCCGCTACCACTGTCGAGGAAGGGAGCGGACAAGACGCCAAGGCTATCTCCTCGGAGGTGTGAAGACTGTAACAGGCGTCGATTCTCTTATTAATATGCAGCCCGTTGTGGGGTTTATCCCTGACCTTACGGGCCTCCGCCAAAACGTCCTTCTGGAGGAACAGGCTGGTGCGCTCTTGTGGTGACAAGATGAACGCTCCCGAAAGCACCCCTTCCTGCGGAGTGGGGGCCTCAGGTACTGGAATGTCGAGGAGGGCCATCATATCCAGAACCCGGTCATGGAATGCTCTGACTGAGCGAGGCTGCTCATCGTTATCCTGATATGTTTGAGGGTCATCCAACGGATCGGTGGCTGATGGCTGGGCCGCTACACAGGTTTTAAAGTGCTATTCCGCTCTACCAGTGTCTTCTCTACGGGAGACAACGGGGGTAGGGGACGAAGAGCTGGAGGCGGGCCGATAGGGAGAGGTGGTACAACCGCCGGTGCCACTGGAGTGGAAGGTGGTGCCAGGGGTTCAGGGTAGATTTCCTTGAAAAGACCCTTAAAGTACTGTTTTATAGGGTCAGAATGCATGAGCCTCTGAAGTTTCCCGAAAAACACATTCTCTGATGAAGGCTTAGGCCTCTCATAAGGGGTGTATCCCCACAAACGCAATGAGGATGGTTGCCAGGAAAGCCCACCACTAATCGGGTCTGTATAGATCAGCAGAGCAGAAGTAGGAGGAAGAGAGACGGCATGTGGCAGCTGCTTCCGAGCACGCCAGTCATAAGAAGGGCGGAACAGATTTTTACATTCCACCTGAGGTAAAATAGGCTGCTCAGCCCAATAACTAAGATTCCCAACACCCGCTGTCGAGAACGTAGGTTTAAGGGAAGGATCCAAAATGGCCGATGTGGACCATGAGAAGTGGGGCACCATTTTGTCGATGCCTGAAGAGAACTGCGTCACATGTACAGCTGAGGCAATCATCTCCACAGGCTGGTAAGGGGACTTAAGTAACAATTTAGCCTTGACGCAAGGATCCTCGGCCGAGCCGGTTCTGGGGGGGTCTCGGATGTTTGCTTGACATCTTAGAGGTGGCTCCAACATTAACCTCAAATGGAGGAACCTCGGCAGAGCCGGTAAAGGAGTTACGGTGCATGACCACCCTCTTTGCCCCCTCGACAGAACCGCTATCACCGCGATGAGCGTGGGAAAACTGAGGAATGACCCTTACAGACAAGACCTTAGGAGCAGGTTGTTCGGTTTTGTCGGTACAGACCTTAGCCCCAAGAAGAGGAACCTTGGATTTCGTCCCGGTATGTATAGCTCCCTCGTGAGGGGCCACAAGCCGTGGCTTGGTACAGAAAGCTCCAGAAATGGAGGCCTCAGGGCGTACCCCGGTGTGTGTGTGGAAAGCTCCAGAAACTGAGACCTCAGAGCGAACCCCGGTGTCCAAAGCCTCAGAATAACTGGCCCAATGTTTAGCACAGGTGAACCTCGGAACATGTTCCGTTCTTGGCAGGTCCGTTGTGAGAACCCTCTGAGAAAACACCTGTACGCCTATTAGGCCTGCGAGGCACCTCAGGAGAAATCCTGGTGGTAGAGCCACTAGAGCCTCTCCCGGTCCGAGAAGATGCCGGAAAGGAGTCCCCCGGCCGGGGTGCCCTAAAAAGTAAGGAACTTACCGGGCGTCTCTTTTCGTCGATGAAAAGCTGAAGATTAGGTGGAGGAACGCGCTGAAAAACATCCTCCCATCGAAGAATACGGCGTTGGAGTGCCCGGACGGAGAGGGAATCGCAGTAGAAACACGAATCCCAGCAGTGGTCCGGCCCGAGACACTCCAAGCAGAGAGAATGGGACCGCCCTAGCGAAGCAACGTTCGCACGCAGAACTGGACACAAATCCCAGACGCTCCAGCATAGACAGAGGACTATGCAACCGCAGAACCGGAGTAGATGAGAAGGACAACGGGAACAAAAACTCCCAAAGATGCAAGTGCATCCAGCCCCGACCAGAAAGGACTGAAGGGCGATGCAGAGCTCAGGAGGGCGGGGCTACGGCCGCGTGCGGTAGCCTGTGTAAAAAGAGAAGGACAAACATTTTCAATTTTTGATGCTTTTTGGAAAAAGTGCTCCGGTCCCGTCCCGTAGGACGGAATATCACCACAAGTATGGAGGAAAGGGGACGGTACATAGGAGTAAGAAGGTGCGACCCAAGCGGATAACAAAGAGTGAAACAACCTTGCCCTTTCCAAGCCAGGCATGTGAAATCTTCACAGAAGGATTCGTAAGACCGCAAACAAAAGCCAGCTTGTGTTGCAGCAGATGTCAACGGTACACAGGGCCCTCCTCCGCTGATAACCAAGCTGAGGAGGGACGCTTAACCTCGTGGTACCGGCCTTGACTCCAGAGAAAAGAAAAGCAGAGCGGTTCATCACAGCTGGTGAGTCGAGGGGAGAACCCATAAGAAACCGAACTGTGTTGAACAAAAGTAGCAATCGGCTGTTTAAAGAAGGTACAAAGAACTGTTGATACGCAAGGGGAAAGCAGCACCACGTTAGTTCTCACTGAGGAAACCCTAGGCGATTACCCTGTTGTTGAAACTACCATTACCAGAAAGGCTTGGGAGAAAGGCGAGACGGAGGTCAAAGTGTTTATACAGGGGTCTAGTAAAATCCTCTGTACAGTCGAAAGCTTTTACCCACAGAGGATTGTGAAATTAAGGGAAGCAAATCCTGCATCGTAAAGTTGGCAAGAGTGTACCCGATGGAGGGATGCTGATGAAGAAGCGACAAAGCCAGAGTCCCTATACACAGTGTGTTGACAAGAGTGAACCCGGCAGAGGGATGTCCACAGTGAACTGTTTAAAAAGACAATAATGATTAGTGAAATAGATATCACAGATGAAATTGTAATTGTGATGAAAGCCATAATGAACCTGGTGGAGGGAGGCTTACAATCGAAAAGGGTCTGAGCCCGGAAGAGGGGAAGAGTTATCACTCAAACACAAGCAGAGAAGAACTTTAGACTTTTTTGTTAACCTTTTCTTTAATCTTTTGGAGCCCATCAGACAAAAAGAGAAGCTTGAATACCGAAGGGGTCGGATATTGCTAAGAACTTCTTGTAGATCTGAGCGCCGGATGAGGGGGATCCGGGGTGAAAAGACATCACCCAACGTACAAGCAGAAAGGAACTTTTGTTTACAATTTTGTTGAAGACACCAGGTCCTCGGAGACAAGAGACTTTTTGTAGAAAGGAGACTTAACCACTGAAGGACCTGAGTTGAGAGAGGAACTCTTAGCTGGTGCTGGGAAAGCTTGAGCATGTGCTGTGCTCCAGACTCCTACCTTGTCCCATGCTCAAAACGTGGGGAAGGGAGACCAGACTGCCACTTTTATTTGACAAGACGCCACTGGGACTGCCTTATTACTATTTGATGGTCGTAGCTTGTTCCCATCTTAGATTTAGGATTTCATTAGGCGTTTTTCCAACCCACATATACAGTTTAATAAACAACCTTGAACTGTGATCACATGTGACAGTCTTTACTGTTGCCACCATGAGTTCCTTACACTGCCAATGCAAAAACAAACCTCACATTCATACTCATCTATAGTCCACCGACCTACAATGCAACCTTTCTAGACACCTTCATAGAAGCCACCACGAACACAGCAATCAAACCCGACCACCTAATCATCATCGGGGACTTAAACATATGAGAATGCAAACTCTAAAAATCACTAACCAAGCAACTAGAGACAATGAAACTACACCAGATGGTAAAAGGAGCGACACACAAAGCAGGACACACTCTCGACGCAATCTTTGCCAACAAAAACCTGATCACTACTGCGGCACCAATACTAATACTATGGAGCGTTCACCTCATCATACCATTTGTGATCCACCACCAGCCAAAGCAACCAAACAGCCCCAAAAGCTTCCCACAATCTGGAAAAGAAACTGAAATACCATCAAAAGTAGTAACTTAAAAGAACAACTAGAATCCTTGAAACCATCAACCGCAAGCCTGGACGGAACCAACTTAGAGAAAGAACAGACCTAATCCAGAAATGGATTGCTGATAAAATAGACAGCATCTCCCCGGAAACACCCTTCATCCCTTCACAAAAGAAAGCAGTAGCAAGATGGTTCACACCCCACCTCAGTTCAATGAAAAAAGCAAACCAGAAACTTGAACTAGAATGAAACGAAAAACTACAACCAGGCAAAAAGAATGAACTATCAAAAACCAAATCAGAGCATACAAAAGGGAAATTCACAAAGCAAAAAGGAATACTACGACAACCGAATCACAATAACGACCAACAGCCAAAAGGAACTATTCAACATCATAAATAAGATGAGAAACCCACCGGGATGCAAGACACCAGTACCCTCACAAAAACTATGCAACAACCTCGTAGACCACTAAAAAAATCAAATCACCAACTTACATCGGATCATACAAATCAGACCAATCGACCAGACAGTACACCGGGTCGCACATAACCTGGAACCACACAATCACCTGCAAAGCTTCACACAAATATCAGAAGAGACATTCATCAAATTGGTGAAACTGAGCAATAAAGCAGGATCACCAATGGATCCCTTCCCACCAGACATCTATAAGTCGATACTCACACAAAACACACCACTGGAATGCCATAGAAACCTCTTCAACCAATCACTCTCAATGGGAAGAGTACCAAAGTCCTTCAAATCTGCATACATCAAACCGCTCCTCAAGGGTACTACATGCGATGTGGAAGACCTCTCCAACCACAGACCGATATCAAACATTCCCTATCCAGCAAAACTGCTAGAAACCTATGTATACAGGGGTGCTGTTGAGCAGCCTACAAGAATGATTGCCTAGCTGAGGTGCTCTGCGATATGGCGAGATTTCTGCCGATGAGGTGGCGACATCAGACCTCAGACTGTGATTAAATTGCACGCCAGGGCTGGCAGAGTGCTGGTGAGAGGCTAAACTGGGACACAGGCACTGGGAGGCCCCGAACTCTGAGCTGTGATCTGCTATGGTGGTGACCTACCCGCACAAAGAAAGGAGGTGTGTGCGGGACGGCTTGTATATTACAAACATTGTGCGGAGCAACCAGCGGAAACATCCTGGATCCGTGACACTTCACTTGAACGACTTTTCCGCGTCTACCCCGGCTGGGGTGGCCGCCCACTACTGCTGGGACCCATATTGTGGAGGAGGAGCCGGGGGCTGCAAACTCATTCTGCGGCTCTGAGTGGTGGCACCCCATGAGTGAGGGATGCGTGACGGTGCACCGGTGCGGCAGCACGCTGCCAAGGGAAGGCCTACTGGCAACGGCCCGAAGCGGGTGAATCTCTGGCCCCATCCTGTGGGCATTGGGTAGAGCAGCCCAGAGCGAGGGACGCATTGCCACACACTGACTCCATCGGTGTCCCCCATTGGAGGAGCTGCACCGACGGCTGGTTTCCCGGGCCACGTGTTACAAAGAGATCAGCTAAACGGGGAGGGGGGGATAGTTGTTCATCTGAGGGCTGACCCGGGCCAAGTGCAGTGATCAGGGTGGTAACCGAAAATCAACGTGGCACTCGCCCCAACAATCTTGAGGTGAGGAGTTCCCATCCCCCACCACATAATATCAGGCCTACCTGGCCCACAAACTGATATGACCCAGAGAGCCCGGCCCGCACGCCGGCGGTCTTCAACATCCCAGTGGGGCCTGCTGAGGTGCGGGGTCCTAATTGACTCACCCACATCCTGAACATTCTAGCTCCTGGCCCTCTAACACCCATACATAGCAAAGTGGGGCCCTTTTGCAAAAGAACTACCCAGTCCTTGAGCCTGGTAAATCAATCCTGTGTTAGAGGGCCCATGTAAGTGGAACTTCCATATTCTTCACCTGCCTGCCACCACAGCATGTGAGGAGTACACCCCCAGCCGTGACTGGGCTGCACTGCAAACATTGAGCAAGGATCTGCCATATCCGAGGGAGAAAGACCCCCCCCTGACCAGCGAATCAGAGTGGGGCACGCCCTGCACCCTAGCTGTCCTGTGGCCCCCGCCCCTGACAACAGAGTGCAACGGTCATACAATGTTATGTTATGTTACTTGGCATTTGGAACAAGTTACTTACCTGTAACTGTTGTTCTCCAGCATGGGTCTGGCATGGATTCACATGCTCATGAATATTCCCCGTCGTCAGGCTGGGAATCCTCGGTAAAGAAAAAACCAGTATCAGTTTCGTTTCTGATCTGTCTTTCGTAGTAATAACCAATCACTGGTCTCTGTGTCATACTGACCACAGCCAATGACTGCCCTCTACCTAAGCACCGCCTCTGGCAGCCATCTTCAGATTTGGAAGCACGTGAAGTGGCAGTATGACCAAGTGAAGAGCCGCAGAGGGGTAGGCGGGAGGGTTCGCATGTGAATCCATGCCAGACCCATGCTGGAGAACAACAGTTACAGGTAAGTAACTTGTTCCTTCTCCAGCATGGGGTCTGGCATGGATTCACATGCTCATGAATAAAGAATACATAGCAGTACACACATGCACAACCACGGGAGGTGGCAAAGGCTCAACATTAAGCATCACATCAACTCAACATTAAGCATCTTACCTCCTCACCAGGCTCACCTCAGGCGAACAGGTTGCGCAGCACTGCTTGGCCGACCCTGGACTCCTCCCTGGAATCCCGGTCGACGCAGTAGAATTTCGTGAAGGTGTGCGTCGACCTCCACGTAGCAGCCCTGCATATGTCCAGCAGGGGCACACCAGATAGGAACGCCGTGGTAGCTGCGATCGCTCTGGTGGAATGGGCTCTCGGACGGCCAGGCAGCGGTCGGTTTGCCAACCGGTGACAGCACATGATACAGCCGGAGAGCCATCTGGAGATGGAAGCCTTCGAGAGAGCCTTCCCCTGATTGACAGGTCCAAAGTTCACAAAGAGTTGTGACGTCTTCCGAAAACCCTTCGTGCGGTCCACGTAGAACTTCAGCGCTCTAGCTACATCCAGCGAGTGCAAAGTCCTCTCAGCCGGCGACGAAGGCGACGGGAAGAACACAGGTAACACCAAGGGTTCGTTGAGATGGAAGTCCGACGGTACCTTGGGCATGAAGGAGGGGTGCGTCCTGAGCACTACCCTCGTGTCGTGGAAAGTCAAGTACGGGGCCTTGCAGGAAAGGGCCTGGATCTCTCCCACTCGTCGTGCGGAGGTGATGGCCACAAGAAAAGCTGTTTTCCACGATAAAAACTTCAACGGGCCCGAGTGCAGAGGCTCGAACGGAGGTCCCATGAGCTTGGTCAGCACCACGTTGAGCTCCCACGCCGGGGCCGGAGCCTTCACCGGCGGGAACGATCTGAACAGTCCCTTCATGAACTCTTTCACCAGACGATGAGACCACAAGGACGTCCGCCCCGTGGTTCTGGTGTATCGGGAGATCGCAGCAAGATGAATCTTGATGGACGCGTGTGCCAGACCAGCTTTGGCCAGCGTCAGCAGGTACGGCAGTACTTGGGGAGCCGTAATCCGTAGAGGGTTAATCTTCTGTGCGCGGCACCAGACAGAGAACCTCTTCCATTTGTGTCCGTAGCATTTAAGAGTCGAGGACGCCCTGGCCTTTGCAAGAACCTCTCTGCAATCGGCCGGTATGTCGTATCCTCCAAACTCTAGCGCTGCAGGAGCCAGGCCTGCAAGTTCAGCGACTTCGGGTCGTGGTGGAGGATGGCGCCTCCTTCCCTGGAGAGTAGATCCGCGTCCGCCGGCAGCTTGATCGGCGGGGACGCTGACAAGTCCAGAAGGTCCGGGAACCATATCTGCCTCGGCCACGCAGGTGCGACGAGGATCATCCTGCACCGTGACCTCTTGAGCTGGTTGACGAGCCGGATTAGCAGAGGCAAGGGAGGGAACGCGTAGAGGAACAGGCCCTCCCAGGGGAACGAGAAAGCATCACCCATGCTCCTCGTCTGGGGAAACCTGCTGGCGAACCTCCGGCACTTGGTGTTCGTCGCCGTCGCGAACAGGTCGATCTGGGGTGTGCCCCACCGTCGGAAGAGGCGATCCACCAGATCCTGCCGTAGTTCCCACTCGTGGCACGAGCGCAGCTCCCTGCTGAGTGAGTCGGCGATGGTGTTTTTTATCCCTGCCAGATGAAACGGCACCAGAAAAATCCCTTGGGCGACGGCCCAATGCCACAGGTCCTGCGCCTCCTTGGACAGCGCTGGGGACCTGGTTCAGCCCTGTTTCCTGATGTAAAACATGGTGGTGGTGTTGTCGGTGAAGATCCTCACCACCTTGCCCTTGAGGGACGGAAGGAAGGACCTGAGGGCCCAAAACACTGCACGGAGCTCCAGGACGTTGATATGCAGGGACTTCTCCGTCGGGAGCCAGAGTCCCCTTGCGTGCAGATTTTCGGTGTGCGCTCCCCACCCTTCCAGGGAGGCATCCGTGGTCACAGTCTCCTGGTGGGCTGGGGCCTGGAAGTCCATGCCCGCCGTCAGATGCGCGCGGGTGCCCCACCACCGTATCGCTCGTCGGAAGCTCTCGTCGAGCTTGATCTTTTCCTCGAAGCTGCCCGTCGTCTGGATCCAGCGCGCATCCAGGAATTCTTGCAACGGGCGCATCCGGAGCCTGCACATGGGAATGAGGTAGATGCAGGAAGACATCATCCCGAGGAGGGACTTGATGGACCTCACTTTGGCCGCGTCGGCCACCAACATCCGTTGCACCTTGCCCAAGATGGTCCTGGTCCTCTCCTCCGACGGGGAGGCCAGAAGGGACACTGTGTCGAGCCTCGCTCCCAGAAACAGTGCGACTTGCGCGGGCACCAGGTGGGATTTGGCGTAGTTCACGGAGAATCCCAGGTCCGTGAGGAGTTGGACGGTCCTTGCCGTGTGGACCACGGCGAGCTCCCTCGTCTTGGCGCGGATGAGCCAGTCGTCCAGGTAGGGGTAGACGTGAATCCCCTCGCGGCGCAGCTGCGCCGCCACCGGTGCGAGGCACTTGGTGAATACCCTGGGTGCCGACCGTAGTCCGAAGGGAAGGGCTTTGAACTGGTAATGACGCCCTTGGACCACGAACCTGAGGAATTTCCGGTGCCCCTTTAGGATGGGAATGTGGAAGTAGGCATCCTCCAAATCCAACGACGATAGGAAGTCTCCTTCCTCCAGCTGACCCAGGACGTGCTGGAGGGTGACCATCCGGAACTTCTGCGCCTTGATGAACTTGTTCAGACGTCGCAGGTCTAGGATGGGGCGCCATCCTCCCGTCTTCTTCTTCACGAGGAAGTATCTCGAGTAGACTCCGGAGCCCCGAAGCCTCTTTGGGACGAGTTCGATGGCGCCCTTTCTGAGCATCGCCTTTACCTCCAGGAGAAGTTGAGGGACGTGAAGTTCTTTCCTGGCCACGGGGGGGACGCGCGGGCACCTTCTTTAAAACTCGAGCGCGTGGCCCTGGGCCAGGGCGTCCAGCACCCAACGGTCGGTGGAGATGGACTCCCACACGCTGACGAAGCCCGCCAGCCGGCCTCCCACCGGGGTGCTTCGGTGGGGGCCCGACCCCACGGCCGGTTCAATCCTGCTTGGACGCGGCCTTGCCGCCTTGACCTCCTTGGCGACGACGGCGACGACGAAGGAGACTTGCCTCGTCCTCTGTAGGCCTCTTGCGACGACGAGCGGGCCGCTTGACGGTAGGAAGCGAAACCGCCGCCGGAACCTTTGGAGGCGCCCTTGCCTCCGCCGCTCCGAAAGGGCGTCCGTCGTTGCAGGACTCCAAGGGCCCGGGCCGTCTCAGTATCCGCCTTGATGGCCTGAAGGGAATCGTCCACTGTCTTCCCAAACAGGTTGTTCCCGTCGAAGGGCATGTCCAGGACTCTGGTCTGGACGTCCTGCCGGAAATCCGTAGCTTTGAGCCATCCGCGACGTCGAAGGCAAACGCCGTTGCCCAGCTGGCGGAACCCGGTGTCGGCGATGTCCGTCGCCACGGTGATGGCGTGGTCCGAGGCCACCTCACCTTCCTGCAGGATCTCCAGGGCCTCCGCCCTCTTGTCGTCCGGCAGAAAATCCAGTAGGGGAGCTATCTTGTACCAGAGCTCCCTGTCTTAGCGGGCCACGATAGCCAAGGCGTTGGCCGCTTTAATCGTCGTCGCTGCCGACGAGATGACTCTACGTCCCATAGCATCCAATTTCTTTCCCTCGCCGTCCGGCGGGGAAGTCGATGTGGAGGCCGCACCCCCCCCGCTTTCTTCCTGGCTGCCGCGGAGACGACAGAGTCCGGGGTAGGCTGCGCCCGGAGGCACAGGGGGGCCGTGTCCGGGACCCGGTACTTCTTCTCGTACCGGTCTCTTCTAGCTGGCGTCGTGGAAGGGTTCTTGAGGAGGGAAAGGCCCTCATCCCAAATGTCGTCCAACAGAGGCACTGAGAGGACCGTCTTCCTCTTGGCCTCGCGCCGCTGATAAAGGAAGCCTTCCTTTTTCTTCTCCTCAGGGCAGAGTTGGAAAAGCTCGGAAGCCCTGGAGATCATGGAGTGGAAAGATCCGATCTCGTCGGGCGGAGAAGCCCTGGTGGGAGGCGACGACGGAATATCCTCGTCGTATGCCTCGTCGTCCGTACCCGTCGCTGCCGTGTCAGTCCCCGTATCATCCCCTCGGGTGGACGGGGAGGAGGGCTGGAAGGGGCGCGACGGTTGAAAAGGAGGTGGTGGATGGATCCTTCTTTTCTTGGTAGGGGGAACACCAGAAGGTCCCGGTTCTGGATCCCCCGACGGGAGAGGTTCCTCCGTCGGTAACGGTAGCCTCGTCCTTATCTCGGAGCATAAGGACTGTATGGCCAACAAAATGGCCGCCGAGTTGTCTTGCGGCGCTGGCAGAGGGGAATCCGACGGGCGAGTAGGGGCCCCGTCGGTATCCTCGACGATGTCGTCGTCGTCACCTGCGTCGGGGTCCATTCCGACGGGCTGGCCTTCTTCCACGCCTAGGCCGTGGCTTAAGACCTCGATCAGCTCCTCTTCTGAGGTTGAGGCTGAGTCTCCGACGACGACGCCCTGCCCCCCCTTCTTCTTCCCCACGGAGGGTTTCACGGGGGTCCTATCGATGGGCACAAAGGAAGACTCCCTCCGAGGAGGCAGGGAGATTCTGGGCCCTGAGGTCGCCACCACTGGTGCAGCCACCACAGGCTGAGCCAGGGCCGCCGCGACCGTTTCGATAGAGGGCTTGGTCGGATGGATCAAGGCCTTCACCACCTTAGGTGCGCTCACCGCCTTATCCTTGAGGGAGGGGGCACTGCCACGCTCCTCCTCTGCCTTAGAGCTCGACCGGGGCCTCTCCAGGAGCTTCGCCGGGTGCTCGGCCTTCCTCTTACCCGACCCAGAGCGTTGGCTCGTGGTTGATGGTGCCGGGGAGGGTGCGCCCTGCCTGGCGCCCGTAGAGCCCGACCGTTCGGCGCTCCCGGTGCCAGCGGACTCGCGGTGCTTGGCCTTATGTTGGGCCCCCGTCGCCGGGGCGCCCTCAAAGGTCTTAGAAGACCGCTCGGATTTCTTCTTCTTCTCGCCAGACGGGCTCTTACCCTCCAGCCAGTTGGCGAGACGTTGATGGCGGTCCTTCATGGTCCGTTCCGACATGTTGCCGCAAAACGCACAGTCCTTCTCCACGTGCGTCTTGTCCTCATGAAGGCAGTAAAGGCAGAAAGAGTGTTCGTCCTCCTTGAAGACGTTCTGCAGCTGGCATCCAGGGCAGACCCTGAACAGCTTTCCGGGCGTCGAGCTTCCCTTCTCCTGGGCCATCTCCGAGACCGGGCCTGAGAAGCTTCTGGATTCCTCCGAAGTGTAGCTCGACGAATCTACACCCTTGAGGGGCACAGATGAATCCGACACGGGTCCCCGTTGATCGGATGTAGGATCGGTGGAGCTTGAGGCTCTTTGACCGAAAGAATCGAAGTTTTTTGTGAAAAAAGCGCGAAAAAATAGCACTAACGCTCGAGAGCAATAGCACGAGGATCCCAACACATGAACGTGCGGTAAAAATCTGAAGATGGCTGCCAGAGGCGGTGCTTAGGTAGAGGGCAGTCATTGGCTGTGGTCAGTATGACGCAGAGACCAGTGATTGGTTATTACTACGAAAGACAGATCAGAAACGAAACTGATACTGGTTTTTTCTTTACCGAGGATTCCCAGCCTGACGACGGGGAATATTCATGAGCATGTGAATCCATGCCAGACCCCATGCTGGAGAAATATAGCGCCTTATATATCATTGGTATGACCTCAACGCTGGTAGGTTGAACACCCTCGGGAACCATAGTTCAAGTCAGTAGAGAGAGAGTTGCATGGGGCGTGGGTCCACCGGATATGTGTGCAGCTGGTGTAGTTGTTTGATAGCTGCTTCCTATCGATAGGTGTAGTGCTGAGGATATCAGTTGGATGTGTTCAATCTGGTGGGTGGACACCCAGACTGGGGTCTGGCGGCGTAAGGCCTGAAGAATGCCTATGTGAACAGCAGGCCGGAATGTGCCCTGCTAGCTGCGTTTTATTAGGGTGATGAGGTGTTTATAGGGTTGTATTCATATGTGAACAGCTAGGCCGAATTATCAGGGTATAGCTGTGTTCTAGTTGAATGATGGTGTATAGTAGAGAGTAAGCGTAGTGGTATGATATGGTGGTTGTCTGTAAAGCGCTTGAGACCAGGCACGTGAACTGGACGGATGGGACAAACACAGCGACATACGGATATAAGGCGTCAGGGGTCGGTACAGGTATATATGGGGATACAGATATATAGCATATATAGGGCGATACAGATAAATGGGAACAACACGGGGAACAGGAGCACAGTGCACAACTGCATACTCAATGTTGTTGGACACACTGTTTAGATGTAGAGTTCAACACAGTGAAACTTTTAGGGCACACTCAATGTTGTTTGGCCACACTATCTAGAGGTGGAGTCCAACACATTAAAACTTTTAGGGTACTCTCAATGTTGTTTGGCAACACTATCTAGATGCAGAATTCAACACCGTAAAACGTATAGGGCACACTCAATGTTGTTTGGACACACTATCTAGATGTGGAGTTCCACACAGAAAAACTTTTAGGCACATTCAATATCATTTGACCAGAACATCCAGATACAGAATTCAACACCGTAAAACGTTTAGGGCACACTCAATGTTGTTTGGCACACTATCTAGATGTGGAGTTCCACACAGAAAAACTTTTAGGCACATTCAATATCATTTGACCATAACATCTAGATACAGAATTCAACACCGTAAAACGTTTAGGGCACACTCCATGTTGTTTGGCCACACTATCTAGAGGTTAAGTCCAACACATTAAAACCTTTAGGGCACACTCAATGGTGTTTGGACACACTATCTAGATGCAGAATTCAACACAGTGATACTTTTAGGGCACACTCGATGTTGTTTGGCCACACTATCTAGATGTGGAGTTTAACACAGTAAAACATTTAGGGCCCACTCAATGTTGTTTAGACACACTCGGGGTCATTACGAGGTAGGAGGTAACCATGCCGCTATTAGCGGCATGGCTACCCCCTTACCGGGTACCGGGTCGGGCTCCTTGAATGAGGAATTACCGGGCCATTCCGACCTTGGAGGGCCCACTTATTCCTCATTCAAGGAACCCATCCCCATTCCCATTTGAGCCCCCATAGGGCTCAATGGGAATGGGGAGGGTGCAAACAACGGACCCGTTAATAACGGGCCCGTTGTAAGCACCCTGTTCTGCTCGCGGGACCCGCTTAGGGCGCCTGGGATTACCAGGCGTCCTTAGCGGGTTCCTGCAAGCAGACTCGTAATGGGGCGGTAAGGGGTTGACGGCTCCGGTACCTTTACCGGTGCCGTTAACAACTTATCGCCAAACACGTAATGACCCCCACTATCTAGATGTGTCAATGGGCTAGTGTCTTGGATAAGAAAGAGCAGTTCTTGTAGTAAACGGTAAAGTCTTTGCCAATGTTCTCAGAAGTAGTTTGTATGAAAAAGAATCATATGTTGTGTCACAAGCTTATTAGGCCTGCAAGTTGGGAAAGTTCTGCAAACTTTCACCGCGAGAGATGCGTTCTCTCAATCGGGTTGGCACAGTACCTTAGTATGAAGCAAAAAGATGCAGCTGAAGACGTTGGTTCCTGGCAGTTCCTGCAGAACTCGCTGTTCCTGATCCTCAGTCGTGGGGACAAGAGGGAGGACGTCGGGGGACTCCTGCGCTGCACGGGGATGTCAGAAAACGCTGACAAAAATGGAGTCACTTCAGTTCGAGTAGCTGTAGTCAAGGACACAAGCTGGTATCCTTCTCCCTGGTTAAACCTAACCAGCTCAGAGAATGGTATCCAGGTGGCTTACGAGTTGATTGGTCCCACCAACTCAAAGGAAGATGTCGTCCTGGAAGGGCTGCTCTGTCGAGGGGAGCTTGGCGATTCAGACCTGCAGCAGGGCTTCACCGGGCAAACCAACGGTCCAGGAGTTGCAGCAGCCGTCCTCTTCCAGCTCATCTTCGGTTCTTTCGTTCCAGTGGTCGACTCTGCTTTCCAGTCCAAGAGACTCGCCTTTAAACAGTTTTGTCCCTTTCATTCCAGCCTAGCTGCCACTCACCCAGCAGGGTGGCAGTCCTTGCCAGACAGTCAGCCAGCCAATCACGCCAGAGTGTATTTGGGTCTAATAAGAGACTAAGCACAGGGAGTTTCGGGCACCTCCCTCACTTCCTGCCCACCCCAGACACTCAGATGCCAGAGGCGGTCTTCAGTCCTGAAGGCTGCCAAAGGCATAGAAACAAAGGGACCAAACCTAGTTTGTCGCGCAGAGACAAACTCTAGAAGGACCTTTCCAAAAAGAAATGGCGAAAAAAGAAGACCGGGACCCATTTAAACAAAGGGGCTTAAGGCACCATCTTGAAAAACATGGCTCCTGTGATTTTTAGTTACCAGTGTTCGCGGTCGGGAAAAATCATGGTAGTTTGTTTTAAAACCACTGCCACCAGCCATTTCGATAGAAAAGGGTAGCATTTGACTGCTACATGAGTTTCTAGACAAAGGGGATACTAGGTAAACCCTCCAGCACTCTATAGGAAGATAGTGTGTGCTGGGTCTAGGAATTTATAAAGACTAGTAAAGTCAATTTAACCTTACATTCTCTGGCAAATGGTAGTTTTTCCCAGAGAAGGTATTTAAACCTTTGGGGAGTCTAAACAGACATCCCTGTGTTACTGCACTGATGGTGCTGTGTAACATACATGAAAAGATGCCTATGGAGTTATCTTAAAAACTCCATAATCAAAGAACACAAGAGTATGACATACATCAAAATACATGAAAGAGTGGGAAAATGGCCCACGCACTCTACAGGTAAAAAAATAAAGTCCTCAAAATCCAGCAAAGTTGCTGGGGGTCTCTAAGGTGAAGGGAATTAGCACATTTGCGAGAATTCTCCCTAACACCTGCAAACACACAGCCCCCATTAGCCCGCCAAAGCTTCTGCTTTTCCGGGCACTGGAAGTCCAGATAGGTATTGTCCTGGCCTCAGAGGCCAGGAAGAAGGCTAAAAAACAAAATGACCAAAGGACAAGCAAAAAACCTCGTGGCATGTCCATGTTTGGTCGCTAGCTACAGTTAGAAGCCAATTGCAGTAAAGCTAAAACGAAAAGCACCAAAATAAAATGGTAAGAAAAAAATCACTGCTGCAAACAGCTTGTTTATTTAGCAACCTAGTGTAACCAACAATACCCTGAGTGTAAGTGTAGGACAAAAACAAAAGTGTACTGCATTTTAAGATGCATTGTACAATGATAAAATGTTTCAAGCAATACGTTAATAAAAGTAGTAACCAAGTAACAAGACTAAAAGAAGGAATAGTCACCAGTAATGACAACCTGGTGGACAGATGAGTTTGCCCATAACAGATGAGAAAAGGACAGTGTAGTGAAGCTTAAGGCCTCTTTGCACTGTAAAAAGGACAGGTCAGAATCAAAAATAAAAGCAAAATGTTTGTGAGTCTATTAAAATGGTAGGAAAGGTGCAGTAAAACATCTTTCCTAACAACCAACCTACTCCATAAAACGGATGCATGGTGATCTAAATCACCACAGGACATACATTGGGTGCCCGAGAGGAACTCCTTGTACAAGGCATCTGAAGAGCAACCAAATATCATATCGTAAGTAAAGTGAAAAGGAATGCAATGGTAGAAGGACTTCAGGAGAAGTTCTTCTAGCCACCAACAAGTAGTCCCTGGTCCAGAATTTCACAAGTGAAGAAGCAAAAAGTTGAGTGGCCCTAAAAAGTGGCCCAGAAATTCGAAAATTAAGAATTCTGACTTAACAGACCAAACACTAGGAATCATGGGAAAACAGGCACACCAGCACCAAATTAAACCCCCTGTTTCATGCATACTGGCACACTTTAGACACATGATCGCATGCAAGATCACAACTCAATTTGATCGGAGTAAATGCAACAAAACCATTATTGCTATGGGATTTACTGCATTTCCTATGTGCTGGTTAGTGTGAACAGATACTTTAAAGCAGACACATCATTGGGGTCCAGTGTGAAAAAGTGAACAGAGGGCTATAATACAACCCAAAAGCAGAAAGTAAACTTTATAAACTGAATTTGTGTCACACCAGTACTTAATTTGGTCTATCGGTCACTATTTCCACATATAGTTGTATAAAATATGAACTCTCCATACTTACAGTTTGCAAATATTTGTGAAGTTCATAAACGATGTTTTCTTTGTTCCTACTCGGACTACCTGGGGATGTTTCATGACAAACTTCTTCTTTTCACCAGCTAACATATCTGGGTTCTTTTCATGCATGATGTTGAAGACTCGATTTAGCAATATCGTCATTTTACAAGTGGAAGGCAGGCGACCTGCAAAGTCCTATGCCGTCTCCCTGAAGGAAGTGTCTCACACGCCACGACAGTTGCACAAGGCCCGAAGGTACACATCATATTATTGGCACACGAAATGAGGCCGACCTCCGGGGCATAGGGAGCACAGTCCCTCCCCTCCAGACATATCACCTGACCGCCGCCCCCTGCTGTCCCCAGTGGGTGAGCTCAAGGGGGATCTGGGTTGTTTGTGCTGCTCAGGAATGTCTGATCCACCCAGATAAGGGTTACACTCATAACCTCACCCCCCAAACCGCCCCGGGTACTGGGCCTGCGTTGTGGGTTTGTGACTTCTACTCCTGGAGGTCTGCGGTTGAGGGGTGCATCTCTTTTAGTGCCCATGACGTGTCACAGCTCAATTCCTAAATAGATTCACCACGACTGGGAAGGAAATCTGCACAGTCGCCTGAGAGGGACCTCTAAACCATTTCTCAGCTTATTACACAATCCTCAATGACTGCCCGGTGCACGTCACATTTGAGATCGCCATACTTACCTGTGGGGTGTGGAGACTCAATGTTCTTTATCCACGTTTGACCCAAGCTCGGAGGCCGCAGACTATTTGACGCTCCAAGTCAACCCCTCACAACCAAAAATTACCAAATGATCTGGAGGGAGTAAAAAAGCTGGCGCAATGAACAAATTTGCAAGGTCAACCACCCTGGCCGAACCAGGGCAATCAAGCCAGGCCCAATTAGATCCGGCCTCCCCGTCATCTGACACCCCACTCACGCTAGACCTCAAAGGCATGATGGAAGCGATGGCGAAAAGATTCACTGTAGTACACGAGAAGTTGTGGTGTCGATGCGATCCCAACTAGCCCAGGAGGGGGCCGGATAACTGAGGCAGAAAACAGAATCGGTGCCACCAAAGACAACATACACACACAGCAGGAAATGGTAGCTTCTCTCTCCAAAGACATGAAGTATGTCAAGAGCGAGTGAGAAGATCTTGAATCGCACTCCTGCAGGAATAACATTTGTATAGTGGGGTCCCAGAGATATCCCTAATTGGGAACATGGAACTGGCTGTGGAAAACCTCCTTAAAGACCTTTTGGATATACCTGACCTCTCTCCATTCTTTGCCGTGGAGCAAGATCATCGGGCTCTGTCCCCCAGGCCCAAGCCGGGAGATTTCCCCAGGCCCACAATAGCCAACATTTTAAGCTACCACAACAGGGACACGCTTCTTCGTCTGGCCCACGAAAATAAAGAACTAAGACTGGGCTCCCAGACCATTTTCCAGACTTCTCCATTCTAGTGCAACATGAACGTTGCCAATTTATAGGGGTAAAGAAGATGCTCTGTGAGAGGAACATCCAATAAGCCATTCTATGCTACTCCCGGCATGTCAGAAGCTACAGTTTCAGGGGAAACTTTACTTTTTCACGGTACCAAGCGAAGCTGTGAAGTTTATTGAGGCAAAAATCCTGTTGACCATCCCCATTGAAGAACCTGCAGAGTGAGAACGAGATAGCTGTCTTGTTACCTTTACCTAGTTTTAGGTCCTGTGCAATATATGTACTGATGCTGTTAATGCCACCTAGATACTTGCTATAGGAATGATGTGAAATTCCAACCATACTGGAACAAGTCGTGCAGCAACAGCACACCCCTTTGCAGTTGCTTGTGAGGATCATGGGAAATGTGGCCCCTTGGCCAAGATGGCATAAGGGGTTTGTTGGGGCAAGGGGGGGGGTGGTAGACACACTGCTGGGGTGGGGGAGGCAGTGAGGGTGGGTGGCAGTAGGCAGGTTTTAGGGCCTATGACCTGGCCCGGGGAAAAGTGGAGCGCTAGTTGTGCCGGACAAAGGAATTGCTGGACAGAAAAAAACAAAAGCGATTGGATATGTAGGAGCTTTGGGTAGGAATTACACGACTGAAGGTATGAGAGCTGCATACAGGTCAAGTTATGTGTCATTAAATAATTTATGGCACAACAGGTGAAGATACTGTGCTGGAACGTCCGGGGCCTAGGGAACTTTAACAAACCATGGAAAATCATATCCTATGCACAAAGACAAAGAGCCAATGTTCTATTCTTGCAAGAAACCCATGCTAAGGAGGGTACATGTCGCAACGCAGCCCTCTAATGGGGGAAGAATAGATACTTCACATTCTACTCCACTCAGACCAGAGGAGTTATAAATTCTTGAAATGTATAGCAAAACAGACACACGTTGATCCTGAGGAGGGATATTTGGCGGTGCACTGCATAATGGAGGGCATGGAAACAATACTTGTAAACAAATACTGCCCCAATACGGACTCCCCAGAGTTTTTCGACCATCTACGGGAAGTCCTGGCTGGGTACTATGGAATACCTCAAATATGGGGCGGAGACATGAACCTTATCTGGGATCGCTCACTTGACAGGACAAACTTCGCCCCCGACCCCAATCCAGAGCTGACCGTCGGCTACTAGCTCTCATACAGTCACTCGAACTTAGAGATGCATGGCGTACAATGCGCCCACAGTCAAGGGAATACACTTTTTACTCTTCGGTACATGATATGTCCTCTCGGATACATCTGTTCCTCATATCTGGTACACTAATCGAGAGAGTGCCGGACGTAGACATCAGACCTCATACATTATCTGACCATTCCCTGGTATTATCTTTGAAAATGGGTGGTAGACAGACCGGTTGCACCTGGAGATTCAAGTCTGCCGCCCTGCAGTGTATTGTATTACAAGCTGATATGAAAGCCAACATTGAGACCTTCTTTGCTTCCAACACACCTGACTCCACGTCTCAAGGCATCAGATGGCAGGACTTTAAAGTATATATGAGGTGTACGGCAATATCAAGAGAGGCGGGGGTGCTTAAATGTATTAGAAGGGACCTGGAGAAATCCAAAACAACACTTAAGAGAATTGAACAAGAGTACTCTTGATCCTCTGACCCTGCGGTTCTTTTACAAATTCGCTCAGAGCTGGAAAGATTTGAAGCCTATGCCACTAGGGAAATACAGTATTTCTCCCACCCTCAGGCGGCCAGGAGATATGAGGAGCCGGACAGATCGGGGAGGAGACTGACGAGAGTGGTCCAGTCGGAGAGGGGGAGGTGTCAAGGAGTTCCCCCCCTTCTCACCTGAGTCCGATCTTTGCTGGATTTCTTGGTCGATGCCTTCTTGCGGATGGATCGGGTCTTGAATAAGGCTGCACGAGTCTCTTCCGACTCCAGCGTGCGTTCAAAGTTCCGGGATGCAACAATCCAGGAATCTGGGAAATTAAGAAAGTGCACTACTCAGCACACAAGTCCAGGAAGTAAGAAAGAAAGGAGAGGGACTAGGAATGGAGCTAGTAGGGACAGAATCAGGGAAGCAATACCGCGAGCTATGGAGCACACGTCTGGTCTGTACTTCGCAATAGCATTGAGATGCGCGGAGCCGCGGGGGGCGTGGTATATTAATAGAACATGCTACTGTCATGATCTCTGCTTCCAAAAGGTCAGGGTTTTCCCAACTCCCTTGGAAGCAGATCCATAACCCAGGTTCCGAGTGCCAACCAGTCCCATTTGGGACCTTTTGGACCCAGTCCTGGCGCCAGTGGCACCAGGCTCATAAATATGCCCAGTCCCAGCGCTGGAAGCGCCGGGCTCATAATGCTTGGGTGGACTTACCTTCAGCAGACCATGCTGCTTACTTGCCTGCCAGTTGAGCCTCTGATCCTCTTCTGTTTGGAACTACTTTTCCTGTTGGGTGGGGCTGGAGCAGGAAGGCAGGAACTCTTTTCTTACCAGGAACTCTTTTCTTACTTGGGCGTGGCTGTGGAAGGAGACACCTAAGCACTACAGGAGGCTATTTAAACCACACCCGGTGGATGAATCTTGCTTTGCGTTATTCTGCAACCTCTGCAGCAGAACGCTCATCGTGTCTTCTGCATCCGGTCCTGGGCCTAAGGAAAAAGGCTTACCATCCTGAATCCAGTCTTCAGCAACACCTATAAAGACAAGAAAGAACAGGTTAGCATTCCGGCATCTGAAAGGCAAAGGCTTACCTACTCTTCGTGCGCTCCGGAGGTCTTCGGCGCTGCATCCCGCATCTGAAAGACAAAACAAGGTGCGTTTAAAGACATTGGGGAACTTTAATACTCACGTGCCATTACTCCTTTCCACATCTAATCCAGTGGGTATTCCGGCACCCTGCAGCCGCTCCGAACTCGTACCTGCAAAATAAAAAGACAGTTAGAGCGCATAGTGAAGCAGGCAACAAGCGCTTACTTACGTGCTTCCAGGCGCTTCTATTCATCACACGGGCTCCATCTTCAACTCACTTCAGCCCGTCATCCGCCATCGCCGGAACCCTGCAAAACAAGAGACATCATTACTAAAGACTTTAAAGACATTTGAATGACTCGAAACTTACCGTTCGTGCAGTAAACGACGGACAGCAGTCCTCTGAAGTCAAGAGGCCTGCGCTACCTATCCAGTGAAGAAACTGGTTACAGCACCCTGCCCTGAGGCAGATGGAGAGCTCGGCATTCACTTACCTAAGGTGAGAGCGTTAACCTTTGGGGGTGTACAGGAGAGGAGAAGAGGAAAGAGATAGGGACACCCCAATAACCCCAGTTCATTAACCCCATATTTTCTATCTGCAGACATCTTACTCTACACGTCAGGCATACAGTGCACAGAGGTCCAGCCCAAAGAGCCAACCGGGTGCTACACATCACCTTTGAAGATACAGTAGTCGCCCAGTCAAGACTGGCGCCTCTGCGAGAATCAGGTGAGCGTTACAGAACGCAAAGCCTACCGCAAAACTCTCGCCCAGGCGCTATGGAAACCTCGGATACTGACCCCCTAGCCCGGTTACTTGGGGAACTAAGGGCAGAAGTGCATGCAGCTCGTCAGGAAACGAATGCTCTAAGAAGGGAACTAATTATTTCCAAGGAGAGAACAGACAATCTTGCTAGACAAGTGCTACAGTCACAAGCCGGACAGACCCCGTTACCCGCATCAGGGGCAAATCTTCCTTCAACATCCTCTATGAATCCAGTGCAGATCAACCTACCTGGGAATGTACCTCTGGCTCCGCCCGAACGATTTTCTGGTGACCCAAAGAGGTTTGCAGTATTTATCAATCAGTGCCGGTTGCACTTCTTATGCCGGCCAGCAGCCTTTCCAACTGATCAAGCAAAAGTAGCTTTTGTACTTTCGTACCTTAGTGGCAATGCGGCAGACTGGTCGATCCCTCTAGTTAATCAAGATGATCCGGTTCTCCATGATTTTCAAGCCTTTCAGCTTAGTATGGAAAAACTGTTCGCAAGACATTCACAGGGGCAGGCCTTGGACAATGAGCTTCTTTCGTTGCGACAGGGTAATCAAGACCTTTTGGCTTATATTGCATCTTTCAATAGACTAATAGTGGAAACTCAATGGCCTGAGGACAAAAGGATTACGCTGTTTTATAGAGGTCTACGTGGAGAGCTCAAAGACGTTTTAGCCCAAGTAGTGAATCCCCCACAAGACTGTTCGGATTATATAGACTTGGTCGTTCAAATAGATCACAGGCTGCAGAACAGGAAGGCCGATCGTTCCAAGTTTGATGCTCGAGTATTTTCCAAACCGCCAACTCCTTCCAAAGGAGTAGACTCCGGGGAACCCATGCAAATAGGGGGTCTGAAAGGTCCTCTAACACAAAGGGAGCGGGAAAGGAGGAAACAGTTGCAATTATGCCTATATTGCGGAAACTCAGGGCACTTTCTTCGAGACTGTCCGGTGAAACCTGCCAAGAAGGCAGTAGGAGCTGCAGTTACCAAAGTTACAAACTCTGAGCAGGGAAACGACCTCGCCCGACAAGAATAGAGGTCCTCTTGCCGAGCGTGAAAACCAGTTCCGTGACCTCGCATTTCGTGATACCTATGGTCCTCATTAGCCCTGATAATCCGGATCGATTACATGCAATTGAAGCTTACGTCGACAGCGGTGCCATCGGCAATTATGTGGATCATGAAATGGTTTTGAGGATGAATCTACCTCTTTGTCCCAAGGCTGTAAAGGACGTCATTACTACGGTGGATGGTACGGAGATAGCCTCCGGGCCAGTAACGCATACCACTCAAGAGGTGACGCTAGTAAGTCAAGATGGACACCATGAGAAGATCGTGTTCGATGTGATCAAGGCCCCTCAGTTTCAGATTATTCTAGGAATACCTTGGTTAGAGAAACACAATCCTCTGATCGATTGGCGAGCAAGAACGGTCCAGTTTCCAGAATGTGTCTCTACTTGTCACCCTCCACCTGGTGTTGCACTGGCCGCAATTTCTTCAGAGACTCCCCAGTTACCTCCCGAATACCTAGAATACCAAGATGTTTTCCGGAAGGATCAGGCTAACTCTCTACCTCCTCATAGGTCTTATGACTGCCAGATAGACCTGATACCTGGATCTACTCCTCCTTGTAGTAGAATTTATGCCCTCACCGAGCCTGAGAACCTTCACCTTCGACAATACCTGGATCAATACCTGGCAAATGGGTTTATTCGTCCTTCCAAGTCCCCTGCTTCTTCAGCTTTGTTCTTCGTTCCAAAAAAGGAAGGAGACCTTAGAACTTGTATCGATTATCGCTCCCTGAACCAGATCACCGTTAAGAATAGATATCCGTTACCTTTGATCCCTGAACTCCTGGACCAAGTCAGAAAAGCATGCATATATACAAAGCTGGATCTTAGAGGAGCTTACCACTTGGTACGAGTAAAAGAGGGCGATGAATGGAAGACGGCCTTCCGCACCAAGTATGGGCTATTTGAATATCAGGTCATGCCCTTCGGACTTTGCAATGCCCCAGCCGCCTTTCAATATTTTATGAACGATGTCCTCAGAGAGCTCATAGATGTATGTGTTGTTGTTTACATTGACGACATCCTCGTTTATTCTTCATCGGAATCTGAACATCGGAAACATGTGAAAATGGTCCTCGAAAGATTGCGTCAACACAAACTTTTCGCTAAGTTGGAAAAATGTGTTTTCAACGTGACTGAAGTTGAATTCTTGGGATTCATATTATCACCTGGCGGAGTGCGTATGGATTCAAAGAAGGTCGATGCAGTTCTCAAATGGCCATCACCATCCTCCGTAAAAGGTGTGCAAAGCATGTTAGGCTTCGCTAACTTTTACCGCAGGTTTATCCCCGAATTCTCTCGAATAGTCCAGCCCATCACTGCCTTGTTAAAGAAAAACAAACGTTTTGAATGGTCTACCGAGGCGGAACAAGCTTTCCAGGATTTGAAGACTAAATTTATCTCTGCACCAATCTTAAAACACCCTCGCCCCGAACTCCCCTACATCGTGGAAACTGATGCTTCAAGCCTTGCCATGGGGGCAGTTCTATCACAAAAGGACCCGGTAACCAATCAGTTGCATCCCGTGGCATTTTGGTCCCGCAAATTCTCGCCTCCTGAAATCAATTACACGATTACTGACAAGGAACTTCTGGCTATCAAGTCTGCCTTTAAGGCTTGGCGGCATTATCTGCTGGGGGCCCGACACACCGTTACTGTGATTACGGATCACCGAAACCTGCAATATTTGAAGACCGCAAAAGCCCAATCCTCTAGACAACTCCGTTGGGCATTATTCTTTGCCGAGTTTGACTTCATAATTACCTATCGACCTGGTACAAAGAACGGTAAAGCCGATGCCCTTTCTCGGATGGGAGTGGAAGAACACTTGGTCAACCCTAAACCTGTACCAATCATTCCCGAACAAAGAATTCTGGGTGTAATCGCCACAGAATCCATAGAGGTAGTTAAGGATAAAGCCAGGCAACTTGTAACTCCAGCAGACATACAGAATTGGCATCTGCAGGGAAAGGACTTTGCAGTAAAGGACAACTTTATTGTATTTCCAAGAACGATTATACCTACCCAGCACAGATTTACAGAAAAAAGTAATCTCTTGTTATCACGACTCTTTAATGGAAGGTCATCCCGGTATAGCCAAGACCTCAGAAAAGATCAAGCGCTACTTCTGGTGGCCGTCTTGGAAAAAAGATATCAGAGACTTTATAATGTCCTGTGGAGTATGCGCCCAAAACAAGAGTCAAAAGGAAAGACCAGCAGGCCTCTTACGCCCTATTGACATCCCACCTCGCCCTTGGCATACGCTTTCTATGGACTTCATCACCGATCTACCTCCATGCTCCGGATACAATACGATTCTAGTAATCGTGGACTTATTCTCCAAGATGGCGCATTTCATTCCGCTCAAAGGCTTGCCAACAGCAGCAACTCTGGCCCGAGAATTTCTCGAAAACATCGTCCGACTGCACGGTTTTCCTTCGGTTCTGATTTCGGATCGAGGTAGTCAATTTATTTCTCATTTTTGGCGAAGTTGCTGTCGGTCGGCTCAAATTGATGTGAGACTATCGACCAGTCACCACCCTCAGACCGACGGACAAACCGAGAGGACCAATCAAACTCTGGAACAGTATTTACGCTGCATGCTGCAACAAACTGAAAAAACGTGGAAAGATATCCTTTGGATAGCCGAGTATGCCTACAATAACTCTGTCCATTCGGGAACTGGGAAAACCCTGTTTTTTCTTTTGTACGGCAGTCACCCTCGAACCTCGGAGTTGGATCCCCTCCAAGATCTTGAAACACCAGCAGTAGACTACCTGCATTCTACAATCACCCAAGCCTTTAAGGAAGCTGTTTCTCACCTTCAAAGGGCTAAAGAACAATACAAGAAAGGAGCAGATCAACATCGGAAGGAAGCCCCTCACTATCAAGTAGGGGATCAAGTCTGGTTATCCACCAAATATCTATCTCTAAAAGGGCCACGCACATTCAACCCAAGATACCTTGGTCCCTATTCCATCACTACCTTAGTAAACCCAGTAGCGGTCAAGTTGGACTTGCCCCCGCACATGAAGATACATCCGGTCTTCCACGTCTCTCTATTAAAACCCGTGCAACCTCAAACCCGACTAACCAAATCTCCAAAACCTATCCTAGTGGACGGAGAACTCGAGTTTGAAGTCAAAAGCATTCTGGACTCCAAGATCTCCAAATCTAAACTATTCTACCTAATTGACTGGAAAGGCTACGGCCCCCAAGAGAGATCCTGGGAACCTGCTGAATATGTCCACGCTCCTCGCCTAATCAAAAGATTTCACCGAACATTTCCTGACAAGCCAAAACCCCCGGAGAAGCCCGGTTTGGGAGGGGCCTTGAGGGGGGGTACTGTCATGATCTCTGCTTCCAAAAGGTCAGGGTTTTCCCAACTCCCTTGGAAGCAGATCCATAACCCAGGTTCCGAGTGCCAACCAGTCCCATTTGGGACCTTTTGGACCCAGTCCTGGCGCCAGTGGCACCAGGCTCATAAATATGCCCAGTCCCAGCGCTGGAAGCGCCGGGCTCATAATGCTTGGGTGGACTTACCTTCAGCAGACCATGCTGCTTACTTGCCTGCCAGTTGAGCCTCTGATCCTCTTCTGTTTGGAACTACTTTTCCTGTTGGGTGGGGCTGGAGCCACTCCCTAGATTCAGAACACTGGAACTCTTCTGGAAGGCAGGAACTCTTTTCTTACCAGGAACTCTTTTCTTACTTGGGCGTGGCTGTGGAAGGAGACACCTAAGCACTACAGGAGGCTATTTAAACCACACCCGGTGGATGAATCTTGCTTTGCGTTATTCTGCAACCTCTGCAGCAGAACGCTCATCGTGTCTTCTGCATCCGGTCCTGGGCCTAAGGAAAAAGGCTTACCATCCTGAATCCAGTCTTCAGCAACACCTATAAAGACAAGAAAGAACAGGTTAGCATTCCGGCATCTGAAAGGCAAAGGCTTACCATCCTGAATCCAGTCTTCAGCAACACCTATAAAGACAAGAAAGAACAGGTTAGCATTCCGGCATCTGAAAGGCAAAGGCTTACCTACTCTTCGTGCGCTCCGGAGGTCTTCGGCGCTGCATCCCGCATCTGAAAGACAAAACAAGGTGCGTTTAAAGACATTGGGGAACTTTAATACTCACGTGCCATTACTCCTTTCCACATCTAATCCAGTGGGTATTCCGGCACCCTGCAGCCGCTCCGAACTCGTACCTGCAAAATAAAAAGACAGTTAGAGCGCATAGTGAAGCAGGCAACAAGCGCTTACTTACGTGCTTCCAGGCGCTTCTATTCATCACACGGGCTCCATCTTCAACTCACTTCAGCCCGTCATCCGCCATCGCCGGAACCCTGCAAAACAAGAGACATCATTACTAAAGACTTTAAAGACATTTGAATGACTCGAAACTTACCGTTCGTGCAGTAAACGACGGACAGCAGTCCTCTGAAGTCAAGAGGCCTGCGCTACCTATCCAGTGAAGAAACTGGTTACAGCACCCTGCCCTGAGGCAGATGGAGAGCTCGGCATTCACTTACCTAAGGTGAGAGCGTTAACCTTTGGGGGTGTACAGGAGAGGAGAAGAGGAAAGAGATAGGGACACCCCAATAACCCCAGTTCATTAACCCCATATTTTCTATCTGCAGACATCTTACTCTACACGTCAGGCATACAGTGCACAGAGGTCCAGCCCAAAGAGCCAACCGGGTGCTACACATCACCTTTGAAGATACGGTAGTCGCCCAGTCAAGACTGGCGCCTCTGCGAGAATCAGGTGAGCGTTACAGCTACGTCCAACGTGTAGAGCGAGGATGGAGTTTCACCCTGGACGGCCATGTTGGGAGTACCAGGGAGTGCAACCCCCGTTGAGACAAGGACCAGGAAGTCCAAAAGGGGCGTGTTCTGTAGGTCATGACAGCATGCCTCCTCCGAAGACCCATTCCTCCAGGTTTGCCCGGGTGTATGAGGTGAAATTTTCTGAGCAGTCGAGGGGTCTTGAGATTAGAAAGTGGTTCCCAGGTTCTTTCACTAGGAGGATATCCCTTCCATTCAACCAGGTATTGCAGCTGACCCCGTTTATACCTGGAGTCGCATATTTGGGACACTTCATATTCCAGTTGGTTGTCGACCAGCAGAGGAGGGGGTCTTCAGGATTTCCAGGAGGATTGGATGTAGGGTTTTAATAAGGATGTGTGAAAAACTGGGCGAATTTTCTTCCAGGAGTCTGGTAGTTTGATCCGGTATGAGACTGGATTTATAATTTCCTTGATGGGAAATGGACCATAGTACCGAGGGGCCAATTTGTTTGGCCGTAGATGTCGGGGTAGTAATTTCGAGGACAACCAGACTTGATCACCAATTGCATAAGAAGGCCCTGATCTTCTTTTGGAATCCGCATACCTCTTAGTCTGTGTTCTGGCCTTCTCTAAGTTTTCTTTGGCCTCTTGGTGTACGTTGATGAGGGTTTCGATCCAGGAGTCCACAGTAGGTACCGGTGTGGGATGAGGGAGAACAGAGGGTAGAACCGATGGATGGAAACCTTGGCTACAATAAAAAGGACTGGTCTTAAGTGCTGAATGATCGGAATTGTTGTAGGCAAATTCAGCCACGGGTATCAGGAGCGACCAGTCATCCTGAACCTTGGGGGCGAAACATCGAAGATACTGTTCCAGGGTCTGATTAGCACGTTCTGTGGCCCCGTTGGTTTGGGGATGATAACCTGATGAGAGGGCGCATTGGATTCCCAAAATGCGACAGAGATGTTCCAGAATTATGAGACGTTGTCATGCCTGCGCCATGGGCGCATGCATTGGCGATCATTATGGACTAATGGTTATTCATTTATCTACAGAAAACTCTTGGATCAACCGCTATTCACTTCTTGGACCTTATTTCCCATTTGCGAGACTACAATCCCCAGAAGCTCTAGGGATCAGCTCTGCTTCCACTAGCTCAGGAACAGAGAGGGAGGAGGCAGATTGTATGCAGGTGTGCTGATCCAGGTGCGACCAATTAGCCTGCCTCTGTGCTGGGCAGGGCGGTATAAAAGCTGCTGCCTGCTCAGTCTCTTGCATTAAGAGTCCTTCCAGCACCTTTTTGCGTCGAGCTACGGATCTTTGTATGCGGTTCCTCCTTAATCCTGCTTTGGATCCAGTGCCCTGCCGGGCTCTCTACATTGCAGCCGATCACGCTCTGCTGCTTTCCAGCCTCCGCCTTTGCCCTTCCGGGCTCCTGCCTTGCAGCCGCTCACGTTCAGCTGCTACCTTCCACCTTTGTCTTCCAGGCTCCTGCCTTGCAGCTGATCATGCTCCGCTGCCTTCAACCTACAGTCTTCGTCCGCTGGGCTTCCTGTCTTGCAGCCTGCTACACCCTGCTGCCTACAGCCCTAGCCTTTTGGGCTCCCTGCCTCACAGCCCTGCTTCTCTGGGCTTACCCTTGCTGCCCGGCCCTTGTGGCTCCTTGCCGCGCAGCCTGCTTCACTCCGCTGCCCTAAGACCTTTCCCTCTGGGCTCCCTTCCTTACAGCCCTGCTCATTGCTTTCCTGCCCCTCTGAGCTCTCAACCTTGTACCCTACCGTCCTCTGCTATCCACAAAAGTTCACCTACATTATTTACTTTCAGTTATTGCAGTTCCTCTGTTTCTTGACTGCTGCTCCCTTGCTTTCTTCCTTGTTTTCTACCCTCTGTTCTTTATCCAATCCTGTTATACGGCTTTCCCTTCATTTCCTTCTGCTAGTTTGCTTATCGATTATCGATTTCCTTTTTCCTGGATTTGTCCGTTAGTGTCTTCTCTTGTACTGTTTGTAGACCCCTTTGTACAGAGCTTGTCTGTTGGTTTCCGTCAGGCAACCTCTGCCCCTTCCCTTGTCTCGTTTCTGTGTTACAGACACCCATAGCTGTTGTTCTAAGCCATGAGCAAACAGCGTGGGCCTCTGTTATAGCAAATTGTGCAGAAGGCTAGAGTTTTTCCTAAGGTCCGTGGAATACTCTTTTCCTATATCTGCATACACCCCAAGAGGGAATCCATTCTGTTGTACCTTATTTCCTTGCTACACTTGCCTATTCTTCGTTCTCTTTACTTTCAGCTGTGTGTGTACTTATCTGTCCACCTTACTTCGGCACAACCACCCAAACCCTTTCTGGGTGTCCTGTACCACTCTTAACAGAGTGCCATCCGTGACAGACGTATTGAGGTCCTCGATCAGATATGATCTTGGAAGGAAGTCCATGCAGATGGAATATGTGTTCCAGAAATATTCCAGCAAGTTCGGACGAGGATGGTAGCTTACACAGGGGTGTAAAATGAGCCATATGAGTGAACAAGTCAATGGTAACCATGATGGTCGTGTATCCTCGGGAAGGTGGTAATTCCACAATGAAGTCTGTAGCAATGAATTCCCATGGCCTTGTTGGCAGTGTAGGTTGCAGTAGAAGACCCGCCGGTCTCTTGTTATCATGTTTATTTTGACTGCAGATAGCACAAGCTTGGATGTACTGCTGTACGTCGGTCTTCATTCCAGGCCACCAAAACTGTCTTGGTATGAGGCGCAGGGTGTTGGTTATGCCACGATGTCCGGAGTGAAGGGTATCATGACAGAGGTTTAATATTCATTGTTGTAATTTCTGTGTGGGAATGACCAGTGCATTGTCCTTGAATAAATATCCTTCCTTGACTCTTAGATTCCATTGATTCTGCCTTGAAATATCCTTCCACAGATCAGAGGATTGGGTTTGCACTCGAATTTCTTCCAGGAGATTGACTGCTTGAGCTACAAAGATCGTGTGGGGAAACATTTAGGATAGGCCCTATCTTCAGTAGTTACATAGTCAGGACGTCAAGACAAGGCGTCAGCAATCAGGTTTTGTGATCCGGGAACATGAGTGATGTGGAACTGGTACTGGGCAAAGAAGTAGGCCCAACGCGCCTGACGACTGTTCCTACACTCCAATGACTGTAGAATTTGAAGATTCTGATGGTCCCTGCGGACCTGAACTGGATGTCTAGCACCCAGAAGTAGATGTCACCATTCAGTGAAGGCTTGGCGGATGGCTAACAGTTCCTTTTCCAGGACAGAGTAGTGTGTCTCACTGGGAGTCAGGGTTCGTGAAAGGTAAGCAATAGGGTGTTCCAGTTTATCCTCAAATTCCTGCTTCAACACCGCTCCTATGGCGTAGTTAGAGGCATCCGTTTCCACTAGGAATGGTCGATTTATGTCGGGATGAGCTAAGATAGGGGCTTGCGTGAACTCTGCCTTTAAACGTTGGAATGCCTTATCTTGCGGTGTAGACCAGATAAAGGGGGTGTCTTTCTTTAAGAGAGAAACGATTGGCTGAACGATCTCGGAAAAGGTGGATATGAACTTCCAGAAGTTGGCAAGCCCCAGGAAGGATTGAACTTGTTTCACGGACGTGGGAGCGGGCCATGCCAGTGTGGCCTTTACCTTTTGAAGGGTCCATACCAATTCCTTCTGGGCTAAGGATGAATCCTAGGTAGTGAACAGAAGTAACGTGAAACAAGCATTTTCGGGTTTGGCTAAAAGTTTGTGTTCACGGAGTCGTTGTAATACTGCCTTTACATGTTCTTCATGCTTTAGAAGGTCCTTGGAAAAGATCAATATGTCGTCCAGATAGACAATGACGAAGATGAATAACATGTCAGAAAACACCCTATCCATGAAACGTTGAAAAATTGCAGGGGCATTAGCTAGTCCAAAGGGCATGACTAGATATTCATAGCAACCAAAGGGTGTTCTAAAGGCGGTTTTCCATTCGTCTCCTTCCCGGACACGGATCAAATGGTAGGCACCCCGGAGATCCAACTTTGCGAATATTACGGCGCCTCTCACAGCTTCCAGGATATCCGACATCAAGGGCAATGGTTACCGGTCTTTGAGGGTGCATTGATTTAAGCCACGATAGTCGAGGCAAGGTCTGAGTTCCTTGGTGTCCTTCTTGGGAACAAAGAACAACGAAGCACCCGCTGGAGATTTTGATGGTCTTATGGTGCCATTTTCAAGGTTGGTATCCAGGTATTCTCGGAGGGCCTTTTTCTCAGGTTCGGAAAGGATGAACATTCTGCTGAAGGGAATGCTGAGGGATCTGTATCTACGGCGCAGTCTTCAGGTCTGTGAGGGGGTAAGACCTGGACTATGACAGTTGAAAATACATCAGCATATCCCTGATAGGCCTCAGGGACTTGTATGATATTGGAAACCATGAGTGGTGTTTGCAGGTCTCTTGGTGGTTCTTTAGGGGGTCTCAAGGAGGGATCCAGGAATAGACAGAGAGATATACAAAACTCTGAGCCTAGGAATAGTGATCCTGCTGTCCAATTGATATTCGGATTGTGCTTCTGTAACCAGGGCATACTCAATACCATGGGGTAGTGAGCCGACTTAATGATGTCGAATCTAATCCGCTCTTGGTGATGGTTTATAGAAAGCTGGATCTCTTTAGTCTGCAGGCTTATGGGCCTTGGAGTGAGGGGTCTTCCGTTGATTGCTTCCACAGGCTGCATGGTGCTTCGTGTCTCGTATGGAATGTGATGACTAACAACCCAATCTTGATCAATGAATATTCCCATAGCGCCGCAGTCTACTAAGGCCAAAATGGAATAGGTCTTATTCTTGGAGGGCGATAGGAAGGCCTGCAGTATCACTAAATTGTTTTGTCCAGGAGAGTTCAAGGATGGAATCTCCCGAAGCTCTGCTCCATCTAGGATCGGGAGCTGGCGTTTCCCGAACGCCGAGGAGGGGCTAGAGGACATTCCCTAACTAAGTGTTTATCTGAGGCACAATACATGCACAACCCCGTATGAATCCTTCTCATCCTTTCTTGCGGGGATATAGGTCCACGGAAGGCTCCTATCTGCATGGGTTCTGGTTCAGTGACTGAGCCTGGGTTTGTGTCCGTCTTGGTGGTGCTCTCAAAGGACACTTTCAGAGGATTTCCTCTGGATTTCTTCTTCTCTGCCTTCCTTTCCTGGATACAAAAGTCTATTTGCATGGCAAGGTCCATTAGTGCCTGGAATGAGTTTGGGCGAGCCACTCTGGCCAACTCATCCTTAATCTCCTCATTCAGTCCTCTCCTGAAAAGGGTAAAACTCGCCTCAGGGGACCAAACAGCTTCCTTGGCTAATTGCTTGAATCGGGTTACAAAGGTGAGCATATCATGGGATCCCTGCTGAAAGTCTAACAGGCGTTTCCTGGGCACTATAGACCTGCTCTGGGTGGTCAAACATGGTTTTGAGGGCCTGTATGAACTCATCATAGTCATCTAGGAGAGCATCGCCGGAATTAACGAGGGGTGTAGCCCAGGTTAAGGCATTTTCTGAAAGGTGAGAAATTATGAAACCCACCATAGCCCTGGGAGTCGAAAAGTAGTAGGGCTTAAAAGTAAAGTAGACCAAACATGAATACAGGAATCCACGAAGGGTTTTTGCCGACCCATCGTATTTGTCAACTATGCCACCCAGCAACACACTTTCTTTTGTGGCAGAATCACGGGATAGAACTAATTGTTTGAGAGCAACGTTTTCCGCCTTTAGATTCTGTACCTCGGTTGATAGTTCTTGCATGCCACGCATCAGGTCCTGAACGGCCACTTCCATGTCCATATCGAGTTCAGTTGGGTGGCGTCTCAAACTGCCAAGGAGTTCCCCCCTTCTCGCCTGAGTCCGGTCTTTGCTGGATTTCTTGGTCGATGCCTTCTTGCGGACGGATCGGGTCTTGAATAAGGCTGCACGAGTCTCTTCCGACTCCAGCGTGCGTTCAAAGTTCCGGGATGCAACGATCCATGAATCCGGGAAATTAAGAAAGTGCACTACTCAGCACACAAGTCCACGAAGTAAGAAAGAAAGGAGAGGGACTAGGAATGGAGTTAGTAGGGACAGAATCAGGGAAGCAATATCGCGAGCTACGGAGCACACGTCTGGTCGCTACTTCGCAATATCATTGAGACGCGCGGAGCCGCGGGGGCGTGGTCTATTAATAGAACACGCTACGTACAACATGTAGAGCGAGGATGGTGTTTCACGCTGGATGGCCATGTTGGGAGTACCAGGGAGTGCAAGCCCCGTTGAGACAAGGATCAGGAAGTCCAAAAGGGGCGCGTTCTGTAGGTCATGACAGCAGGTCCCAGATAGACTGCATCCTTGATGAGCAAGGGAACATGAAATGGTCAGACACAGAGGTGGTTCGGTTATTCTGCGACTTCTACCGAACATTGTACACTGCTGAGCAACCGCAAGGAGAACTCGCTGTACACACACTACTACAGAACACCCCATTACCCTGTCTCAGCGCCCAAGCCAGATAAGAACTGGAGTAACCAGTTACTTTAGAGGAAGGTATGGCAGTCATTGCCGCCTTGCCCGAGGGGAAGGCTCCTGGTACTGATGGCCTGACCTCAGAGTTTTACCAGGAATATGCGTCAGAACTGGCCCCCAACCTATTACTGGTGTGGGAGGAGACCCTATGTGAGTCCCTTCTGCCCGAGTCACTGCGAAAGTCTATAATAACTGTACTCCTAATATCTGATAAGTCTAGCAATGAATGCGGCTCGTACAGGCCTCTGTCCCTCATAAATTGCGACACTAATATCTACGCGAACATATAAGCCAACCGTCTTCTCCTGCTTATGCCACACCTGGTCCATCCTGACCAGGCCGTATTCATCCCTGGAAGATCCACAGTGCAAAATACCCCACTTGACCCCACTAATCGACTGCATCGAAAGACACAGCCCCACCTGCTATAACTACACAGATGACACCCAAATCATCTACAAAATAAGACGATGTACAAGAGGAGAACACTATGCTAGTAGACTGTCTGAAACTCTATAATAGGATGAACACAAATAGCCTCAAACTCAACCCGGGCAAGACAGAAATCAAGATCATATCCAAAAACCAGTAAAGCAACCAATACATCCCGTAGCCAGCAGAACTAGGAACAATGCTTAAGCCATAAAAAATAGTTAAAAACCTTGGAATCCTAATGGACAACGAGCTAACGCTTGAACCGTAAGTAAACGCAATAATCAAGAAATGCTTCTTCCATCTACACACCATCAAAAATATCCTACCATTTATCTCCTTTTCGCACAAAACACTAGCCATCATTTCCCTCATCATGTCCAGGATAGACTACGCCAACAGCTTATATCTCGGAACGGCGGACTGTCTACTGAAGAAACTGCAACATATACAGAACTCAGCGGCCTGACTCCTCCATAAACTATCACAAAGAGACCACAACATTCCTGCGCTAAAGATGCTGCACTGGCTGCCAGTGAAAAAAATGAATCACATGCAAAACAATGTGCATAACACACAGAGCAAACCACGGCCAAGGAGCCGAATTCCTACAAAAGAAAATCACCATTTACCAGCTGGCCAGAACACTCAGATCCAGAAACCAACATGCGCCTGAAACTAAAACAGTACACAAGGAAAAAACATGGTGGGCTGGCATACTCTTGCCTAGCTGCAAAAACATGCAGCTCCCTCCCGACAGAAATTCAAAACAGAAACGACCATCTAAAATTCAGAAACCTGGCTGTTCAACTGAGAACCGGACAGAAACGTATGAGCAACACCCACACCCCTCGGAATGAACACACACATCACAAGACAGAGGATTAAAGCGTATCACGACAAGTGCAGGGACCTGGAGAGGATTTCCGAGTGGGAGGGAGAGCCCGGGTCCCCATCAAGGAACCAAACAGAGTAAGATGGGCACGCCCCAGTTTGAACCACAGACAGAGGGACACAGGGACCGGGTAGATCGAGAGCACAGGGAAAAGGTCCCACCAACCACCCACTCAGAAGCACCCCAAAGGGTCAGAAGATAGAGATGGCAGGGAGGAGGGGGGGGGCACTGACTCTAGATAGCCCTGCAGACAACCCTCAACTGTACACAGTATAAAGGAGGAAGACCCTGCCATCCCCCATAGATCATCACAATACACGACACTAGCAAGGACGTGTATCACAGGCAGCCGTAGAGTAGGAGGTACGATGGAGGGTCGCCACTAACCAAACCCCACTAACAATCTTATCCCTCTGCTCACACCTGTCAAATTCTAAAACACACCACAACCATACCTATACTGCACAACAAAGCACACACACTGCAACAACGAAACAAACCACACATAGCCTTGCACAACAGCTACCAACCGAAAACAAAAATCGCATCCACGCTCAGTGAACAGTGTAATCCGAACTGAAGCTGAAAACAGCACATCAAAGCTCTCCTGGGCCTTTTCCCGCTACATCCTACTGACCTACCCTTTTCTCTTGCTTTTCAGACCCGCCAGAGCGCCGGTGGTGATAGTGCGCAGTATAAATATCCTTTAACATAACATGTGCACTGGGGTGATCATCTTGAAGCGCTCGAGCAGTAAAGATAGATTGAGCAATGACAGGTCCAGAACTACCCTCAAGCCAGCCTGGTTGTTCTAGGGTACCGCAAAAATCCTGTAGTAGAAGCCGAAGCCCCTGTCTGACTGAGGAACCGGCTCCACCGCCGGCATGTCCAAGAGAGGATCCTGTAAAAGCGCTGGGGAGCCTATCTGAAGCAGGGGAGTAGAAGAAGGTAGAGGAAAAGGAAGAGGAAGACTGAAGCCTGTCAAGACTATGGAAATAATCCAAGGACTTTTTAAACAACCCTTCCAGCTGTCCGTGAAGAGAGCCATCCAGCACCCAACAGGCAAGCTGTGTTCCCTGACCGTTACATCATTGCTTCTTGGTGTCTGAGGTGGGAGTGGAGGAGAGGAAGCGGAAAAACCTGCATAATGTCCTGTGCTGCTTCCTCCTGTGGTCACTGGGGGCCCTGTCTGGTCTCCACACAGCGTGGTCCCGAAACCCCTTGAAACCACTGAAGGAGGGTTTAAAGTCAGTCCTGCCCTGGGTCTGAGGGAAGTACTTCGGCCCTGGTTTAGTAAGGATGGCCAAGGACTTAGCGGTCTGCAGAGAGGTCTTCTTTTTCGTCAGCTCGTCATCCATGGATGTAACGCTCACCTGACTCCCACGGAGGAGCTGGCTGGTTCACGCTGCTGTGACCTCTTCTAAGGTGATGCGCAGGGTTCGGAAGACGGACTGGACCGGGCCCCCAAATCTGGCTTGTCTGGCTCGCAGAAGTATCCTTCTGTAGGCGAAAATAGGGGATTAACTGTCTGCGGGGTAATGCAATCAGCCTCCCACATTCCCCTCTCACCCTCCTCGAAAACCCTTCTGTGATTCCTCGTGGCGTCTCACCTTAGGGTCTGGAAGGACGAGTTCTCCATCCTGCTTCTGATGCAGGGGCGCGTTGGTATCCAGTTACTTCACTGGATTTTCGGATTGGTGAGAACAAAACTTGCTTGGCTTCCAGGTAAGTTTTTTGATAAGAGGTTCCCCTTGTGTCTATGCATTAATGTACTAATGCTAGTGTCTTTTTCCCCATAGGGGCCGGGGTACGGAATGCCGGGGAACAGGCACCGACCCGAGATGAGAGGTGAAATCCTTGTACAAATCAGGTAAGTCTTTAATGAGCGTTTTTTGGTAATGTCTTTTCATTCGCTCATTAACGCTGATGTCTTTTTTCCCCTTAGGGGCCAGGGTCCAAAAATGCCAGGATGCGGCGCGGACCCGAAATGAAGAGGGAATGAATCAACAGGTAAGTCTTAACATGGAGATTTAGCTTTCCTTGTTCCCTTCTCTCTCTCACCTTTTGTTCTGGTCTTTTTCCCCCTAGGCGCTGGGGCGTGATTGCGAATCTGGATGATCGCTGCTGAACATGGAGGCGCCCTGTAAAGGTGAGTGGAATGCGGCGCTGCAGCGATCGACGCGATGAGCTTTTAAATAAAAGTCTTCCTTTTCAGGATTGTCGGCGAGATGTCTCCGGGATGCGGATTTAGCAGGTAAGGACTTTTCCTTCTTCTGTTCTCTTCTTCTCTTCCTTTGCAGGTGATCCAGAATGCTGGCAGGCGTGGCAGAAGTCAGGATGCAGGAGCAGACACGGTGAGCGTCCAGCTGCTAGATGCAGAACAACGCGAAGCAGGTGTGGCTGTTCGGGTGGGGTTTAAATAGCCTTGGAAGATGTTCCAGGTATGTATCCTTCCTCCAATCAGGTATGTATCCTTCCCCGACCATGCCCGGATGGTAAATTAGTCCCACAGGTAAATTAGTTCCTTTCAGGCCTCAAGGAGGCCGGGATCCTGCAGCATGGTCTGCATCAGGTAAGTGCACCCAAGCACTTCCATAATGAGCCTGGCGCCTATGGCGCCAGGACTGATGTCCTTTTATGAGCCTGACGCCATAGGCGCCAGGACACTGTCCAAAGGACCCCTATATGGGGTTGCTGGGTCGTTCCTTGGGGACTCGATGTCCGCTTTCGGGGATGCAGGGCTTGAACCGGCTCCCCGGGAGCGGGCATCATGACAGCGGACGAATAAAAAAAAGATCCGACCCCTCAAAATAAAAATCCAGGATCTTATCCTGCACATCAGAGGAGAATTTAGTGGCATGCATCCACGCCATCCTCATCTCGATTTCCAGGCACAGCCCTCTGCTGGCTGTGTCAAAGTGGTAGACCGAAGACTCCATGAGGTCCTGCGGAACTGTACGAGCCTACGCTGGCTTTAAAGGAGGTCTGCCTCTCCAGGAGGAGGTCAGACTCGAACTATCCGATCTCTCGCCACAACTTCTGGTTCCCCACGGCTAGGAGGGTGTCAGTGTTGACCTGTCGCAAGTGCAGCCCACAGTTGAGATAGTAACGCTTGCCAAAAGACTCAAGGGCTTTGTCCTCTTTGGAAAGACAACTGGAGGCTGTCCCTGCCGTGGAAGACGAAGACGATGGTTTGGAACACAAGGAAGCTGGAGCCATAACTGATGAGTGTGGCTGAGGGTGGGAGGCCAGGAGGACTGGTTCCCTATCCAAAAGCCTAAACCAGCTGTCTAGTTTCATGATCATCTTGGCGTTGGCCCTGGGCTTCTCCCAGACCTTCCTCGCCACCGACAGGACATCTTTCTGAAGGGGAATACCCAAAGGGCTCATGGCGTGCAGGGCCAGAATCTCTGCCAACACCCCGACTCCTGGGGGGACATGCTCTGGCTCGGGGACCCCCAAGAACTCTGCAATGCCCTGAAGATGGTCATGAAAAGCCTTTACTGATGCCAAAGGCTCTTCGTTCTGTGCATCAGTGTCACCGCCCTCCCCCCCTTTTCCAGACAGAGAGGAGTCTGGGTCCTGGGAGACAGGAGCTGGACCGGTCCCCCCTGATCCACAATCAAAGGTGCCTGGGTATAAACAGGTGACTGCGGGGGCGGTATTGGTGGTATAGGAGGAGGAGTACTCGGAAGTACTGATAGGGCCTGGTCTGGAGGAGGACCAGGTGGTGGCACTGGCACCGCCGGAGGAAGCCCAAGGGAAGGAGGCATAGGAACCATGAGCTGTGGGATCACCTCCTTGATAATGTCCTTAAGGAGTCCTGTCATCTGTGATGAGCGCACGAGGAGGAGGAAGGGCTTGAATAAGCGATCCTCTCATGCCACTGGATAGCGAGGGCATGACCCTCAGCTGCGCTGGGCCTCTTTTCCTGATCGGACCATCTAGGAACCTGGGGTGTGTAAAGGCTGAGCGGGGTAGATGTAGCCCTGCGGAGACCATCCGCCTATACCATAGGGCCCGCTGCCGCTTCACGGGGGAAGGGGACCAGAACTTTCTTGCAGGGTCCACTCTGTGGGAAAAGGACACGGGAGAGGCCAATAATCCGAATCCAACATGGCTGCTGCCTCACAGGCTCTGTCGCATGCTTGTCCACAATCTTTGGGCCTGATGCCAGGCCCTGGGAGGAAGGGCATGCAGGCCCCACGCCACGTGCAGGCTCAGATATGGAAGGGCACCCAGACCCTGAAGAAAGAGCATTGACCTCAGTGATGGCTCCAGCAGGCTCCAAGCCATCAGTTCGCTGGTTGGTAGTCGAATCGCCATACACAACGACCACGGAGATGGCTCTGGTAGGCTGGGCGCCCTCAGCGATAGTCATTTTGGATTGTGCTTCGAACTGACTCCTGAAAGTAGAACACAACGATCCTTTGCATGCTGGTGCAGTAGAGGACGACAAACTGGATCATCCCTCCGTGGACCTCCCCGAAGAGGCCCTGGGCCCCTCAGCATGAGAGCCGGTAGCCTTAACAGTCTCGGGCCTGCCAGAACCAGAATCCAAAGTCCCCTTGACAGTGGAAACACCTGCCGAGTGACCTTGCTAAACAAAGGACCCACATTGTCTTGACGTGGGGTCCGGGCGATTAATTCTGTAACATGACCTGTAGGAGAAGAGTGGAAGATCTCCCTCCAGTGGGAAAGACAATTCTTCAAGGTCCGGTGAACGAGAGCTTTGCAAGCCGTGCATGATTCCCAGCGGTGGTCGGGCCCCAGGCACTCAAGACACAGGTTATTGGGGTCCGAGGCCAGGAACAAGATACTGCAGAATCGCATCTCATAAAGCCTCCTGCAGCCAACATGCGCTTGTGGATGCAAGGCGACAGAGGGAGGTGAACATCAAAAAACAAAGAACGGGGAGCATGCAGAAAGCTGATAAAGTTCCTGAACATAGCTGACAGGTCCAACACCGTCTTTGCGGAACAAGAGACTGGGGTGAGGCGGCGGAGGACGGGGTCTCAGGGGTATTCCCACGCCCAGGGCTGTGCCCCTGCGCGCTGTACTAAATTTAAAGGGGAAGCTCAAATATTCATGGGTTCTGTTACCGTCCTCATGTTGGGGGACGCCCACAAGGATGGAGGAAAGGGAATGGAACGTATGAGTATCAGCTCATAGGCAATTGGGTCAAGTCGTATGGAGATTAAAAAATATTGTGTTCTTTTAGATTTAAATAAATATCACATTCTATTTGATGTTCGCAATTGACAGCATAAGGAGGAGGAGCTGCTCGCGATGGTTTAGATGCGACACTCACAAGTTTATATACTTTATTTATGTCAGAAGTGCTGTGAGCACTGGGGAGGTGAGTAAGAATGTCTCCTTTAGGCTCATGGGATAACTTTTTCTTCCCCTTTGTCATGGCCTTTTAACTTGCCTGGAAGAATTCGGGTAATGGTGAACGCAAACATGAGGGTTATCTATTTGAAAATGCGCACATGATCAGCTTTGTCAAATAACATGGCAATAGGAGCATACAATACTGTCTGTAACAGTCTGATGTCTACTAACATTAACAGAAACATTTATGCTGGAATCAATGTGTTGAGGTGTTTAACCTTAGTATATTTACGCGGGCCAGGTGCCTTCCTCACAGTAGACAGAGTTTTGGTCACTTTTCTCTGTCTACTCTTTTGCTGATTCTCCATCTGCATTTGCGGTAGGGGATTTTGTTATCCCTTCCTGTTAGCTTCTCTGGATTGATCCAGTGGATGTGTGCATGTACATGGGATTATTATGCTTCAGTCACCTCCTTTTGGGTGCTGGTATGACTCCTCTGGAGATACTCTTGTCACATTGATATTGTTCTTTTTTTCAGTATATCCTTTCCCATGCATTTCATCCCAGCTGGTTTATGGGGTACAGTGTTTCAATGCAAACATGCCTATGGGACATTAAATCTGTGATTTGGAAATGCGTATAAATGAGCATTATGATACACCTAGAAGAAATGTAAAACTTAATTGGGTGTACATAATTGTTAGTTATAGTTTGCATCTCATATGGGGGTTACATTTACAACAGAAATTCGGTCTAGCTGGACACAGCGAGTCTCTTGCAGTCGCGCACTCTCCTGACCACCTCAGCACCCATCCACATGCCTGACCTTCATGGGTAGCTTACTGGAGCTCGGCTAGCCCACCTAACTACCCATCTTGGCCAAACGCAGACACACATTCTAAACCTTCTGGCAATGTTCCCATACCTTGGACTTCGGTCCACAAGGGCGTTCCCACCCCATGCGACTTGAGGCCATACTAATCGGATAAAGGCGCTATATAAATGACAAACTACTACTACTACTTCTACATTTGCGGAATGATATGCAAAAGCTCCTGGTTGACCAGAGGTAGCTCCTGTTCCCTTAGTGATGCCAAAACTCTAGGAGCTGCTTTCAGTTCCTGCTAGTGAAATACTTATTTCAATGTGGGCAAGACAGCTTTAAACTTGCATAATATGAGGCCGCCTGTCTTGACATACAATGGCTAATCCCCCTCACTATCAGGAGTGCGGGGTTTAGGTTCTATTAAAGACGCATGGGTGAGTATCATACCTCCCTTCCTCCCTCACTCCCAGACTGATGGCAGTTATTTTCACACCTGGGATATGTTGATTTAAAGGAATGTAGTTGCAAAGGAAAAGGCTACCCTTTAGCATGGCATAAGGTATTTCCCTTCCAGGTATGCAATTTTTCACACTTAACCGGTTTCAGCATTGTTTGTGTCAGGAGGTAGATGATTGGTTTCTCACTCTGTATGTCTAGGAACATATCTGTACTTGCGTTGCTGTGTTTATTCTCCCAGGTGTTTGCTTCACATCCCTTTTATTGTAGTGGCTTTCTCTGAATACGGTTGTCCTCACGTCATCAAGTGGCCATTCTTCCTGAGATTGTTTGACAATATGGGAGGCATTCACTTTTATGAGGGAGAATTTGTGTGAGATGTCCTGTCAAGAAATACATGCAACATCTATGGGTACGTTTATTAGCTGGGATTTAAGATGATCATTTGGGATGGGCTAAAATCACCCTATGCAAAGTTTTTCTTGATTCTCATGTTGGCATGGTTCAGCGTAACTAATTCCGTTCATTTTAGGGTTCAGGAAAATATGTTTTCCTCTCAAGGGTTAATAATCGGATGGAAGGTATCCTTTTATCATGCTAGGAGGAATACTCCCATTGATAGGTTTGTTGCATGGTTTGTTCCAACCAGAATGCTCATTTTTCCCAACACAGCTGATCCTCTTACATGGACACATGTTAATACTGGTTTTCAGTTTAATCCACCCCATCTGGGTATTATTATGATGATGGTAATTATTGACCACAGACCTAGCTTTGAGAAGCAACAGAGCGCTTTACAGAGGTATACAACAATAGAGATACACAACAGAGCCCCCTTTACAGAGGTATATAACAGTACAGGCTGCAGAGACATGCACGCCACCCCCTCTTTCTGCCCGCCTCTGCAGTTTGCGGATTGGCCGTGGCCCAGAATATTTGCCGCCAAGACCGGGAGCTGGCAGGTGATGGCGGGCCCCTACAAGCGTCATTTATAGCCCCTGTCTGTGCCTGCACTTTTACCATTATTGCAGAAGAGCCAGCTTGCACACAACATTGTGCTAATGATTAGCCTTGCGAGCTACTACTTAAATGATTGAGCGGGCGGACCTCTCCATCATGGCTGCCGGAGCAGCCTCGAGGCTGCAGAGACAAGCACCTCCTCTTCTAGCCCACCTGTGCAGTTTGCGGATTGGCCGTGTGCAGGAATATTTGCTGCCAAGGGCCCCATCTAAGGGTCTTATATAGCGCCTGTCTGAGCCTATCCGGGCATGGAGGGGCACTGCCATGCCACCAGTTACAGCCACGCGTTTGCCTTTTTGTCAGTCAGGCAAAGCTGCCAAAGTTATGACTCCTCTTGGCAAGTAAGACACAGTACTGCCTTCCTTTCTTTCCCTACCTTCCTGCATACCTTTACCTCCCCTCGTCCCTCCCTACGCCCCCCTCATCCAGCAGCAATCCCGCCATTATCTCTCTCCCGCCTCCGTCCATCTTCCACCATTCCCTACAGTATGATGGGCTCCGGCACTCCTCGCTGCACCTAATTCCCGAAAATATACTTTACGTTGGCTTCATCTACCATCTGGCCACACCTGACTGCTACACCCCTCGGCTATGCTGACCATCGCCTGGCTATAGTGCTACACACCAACACGGACACGTACATTAGCTATAAAATGACGCCGGCTCCCCAACTTAGTCCGTCATCTTAAACGGCAACACACGCATTCATAACTGTAAGCATTGATGTGCACTGTAATGCTAATCACCCTTCGCCGTATGCAATGCTCACTGTGGCTCCTCATGCCATACATTCTCGGCAATACCGTGGGCCTCATTACGAGACCAGCAGTAGCCCTGCGCTAGCCAAATCCTCTTAGCACTCTTCTGGCGCCTGACTTCCTGGTGCTACCGAGACATTGCAAGTCCCGGCATTTCGGTAAATCAGGCGCCGGAAAATGTTAGTCCCCATTCCCATGGAGTCTGACAGGACTCCATGGGAATGGGGACACGGAAGTAACGGCACTGTTGCAAACGGTGCCAGTGCTCCCGTGACAGCTCTGCCTACCCGGGCCTTTGCACCCGGCTTGTCAGATCTGCCGGGAGCAACAGCCCAGGAAGGCAGAGTTGTAGTGTGGTGGTACGGAAAGGGTGCTGGTACGGTGCTACCAGCACCCTTATTTCCGGATCGCCACACTTAAAATGAGGCCCCTTGTCAATGAAGCCGCTGTATCGCCATTCTATAATGCTTTTACCTACATCGCACCCGATTCTGTTACGGTGTCTTCATACGCCAACAATGTTAATACTTACAATGTGATCACATAAGCCGCTCCGTCACAACGTAACGTCGTTTTTCTAACATATCTGATTTTCCTATGGCGGCTCTGTGTGCCCCAATGCTAATGCCTGCAATGCTACTAGATTAGCCGCTTCAACACACTAATGTTGTACTTAACCTACCTGTTCCCCATTTGTAGGTGCATATTTGATGTTGCCCCCTCACCGTGAGGTGAGGACATCAAATTTTGCACTACACCAGTTTGTTCCTGCATAGTTGATGTAACCCCTGTGAGAACCCTGGGGATAGTCTCACTCCTACTCCCCTTGGACCCTCTATGCAGGTGGCCAGGGAAAGGCCATCGCTATTGGATCCTGACCCTGGGGATGGACAAGCGAGGAAGGATCACCTGGGTGGACGACCCTTGGGGATTGGGAGTGATGTACCTTTGGGTGAGACATGGTATCCCCCTTATCCTCCAGATAGCCAACCTGATCTTCCCCTGACCTTTCTGGGCCATTATAAATGTGTTCCACTTCCCTCCCCCTCTAAAATGCATGACAGTACTGAGATGAAGAAGAGACAACTAGGAGCCAAGAAGATTACCTCCCATTCACATACTGGGATGAAGAAGAGGCCTGAAGGTCAGGCTTGTCCCATTAATTGGTTTAATTGTGGTGAGGCAAGTCAAGCCAGGAAATCCTTAACTTACACCTGCAGCCTATTAGTAGAGCCCATTTGTATAAAAAGAGAAGCTGTGAACAAGAGTAGGAACCGATGCAAGAGCCGAGGCAAGACCTGAGGAAGAAGCAGAAGCAAGAGGACAAGAGTGGAAGCCGTGCAGGAAGAGAAGCAGAGAAGCTAGTATGCCATTAGAAGCCATGGGAATCCCGTTGGAAGGTGTATGCGGATCAGAGGTTCCCCAGCTGGGCAGGAGAGCAGCAGCCGCTGCAGAAAGGCAAAGGTCAAGCTCTGCAGACTGGCCGACGAGTGCATTGTGAGGCACCTGGCTATTTGGCTGTCCCCTGGAGACCGAAAGCATAAAGAAGGAGCTGCTGAGACGGGGGAAGTATCTGGGACACTCGCAATACCAGGGGCTCTCCAATAAGACTGAGAACACAATACCGGTCAAATGAATGAAACAAACCATGTAACTTATGCTGAATCCTGAGCTGAAATTAATGAGCGCAAGTAACGTCATATTTTGAACAAAGCAAACAGGTTACATATATTGAATACTAGACTAAATTAAACAAATGGAAGTAACATTGCACACTGAATGAAGCTGACAATTTTATTATATGAAACTAACAACATTATTGATATTGAATACAGATTTGAATGAAACAAGTAAAAGTAACTCAATGAAATGAACCAATCTGCTTCAAATGATTAGCACATTGAATGAAAGTAATGGAAGAAACTTATAGGGTATACCAGATTGAATGAACGGAGTAAAAGCCACCTTTATTGAACATTGCCTTGGGTGAAACATGTTTGCTGGCTTTATTGAAATACCGAATTGGAAAACAGAAGCAAAGACACATTGAAGCACATGAAAGCAATCTTTGAACACAATAATATAAGCTGAACACCACTGATGAACAATGAATTGAAACTTTACAAGGAAGCTACACTGAAGGCTTTAAGAAACAAAAAGGTGATAAAGTTGTGAAACTAAACTGCACTTTAAGAAACTGTTTGATGAACACACCTTGAACTCTGAAAGAAGCCTGGAAGCTCCTGCGTGACCTGTAATGGGTGGACTGTGTGCTCTAAAACTGCGCCAAGCCCAGAGAGCTACTAATTGTGAACCAAAGGTTCATGGCAGAGTGAATGCTATGTTCCTGGTTGCATGACCTGTAATGAGTGGACCTTGTGGTCTGAAACTGCACCTTGACCAGAGAACGTATCTATGTTAACTAGGAAGCTTGCTGTGGTGAAAACAAGAAAGCCAGTTGTGATAAACATCAGACTTGGGGAAGGGACCCAGAGTTATGCAAGTTCAGCTGAAAGACAAAAGCTTCAAGAATATTTTCTTTTCATATGAACCTTGAGCTTGGGGAAGGGAACCCTAAGGTGAGGTGCCCTGGAACTTTCATACCCTGTAAATGTGTTGAACTTGGGCAAGGGCACCCTCACCTTTATAAAACTGTATTTAATCTAATGCTAACAGGAAAAGAGACTGAACTTTGTGGCGATCTCATTGACACTTGGGAGGGATGATTGATAAAGCCAGAGCTGAAGGTAGCTCAGAACTTTATGTTTGGAATACTATTTGAGTGTTGGATGATGTCCCTACACATTATTTGGTGTTAGTCAAATTTGGACACAGACAGATTTGTATGTTGAACTTTCTGACATTAATGTTCCTTAGTTTCTTTAGGTAGCGAAATCCCACCTTATTATAGGGCAAGTTAGACCTTACTCCATCCTGACATTTTCTTTTTTCTTTTCTTTAATAAATGTTTGTTCAACATTGAATCTGTCTGTCTCCTTCCATGATGCCAACATTACAACCCCTCATCATGAAGTGAGGCAGTCCAAATATGCATTATACTTATTTGTTCCTGCGTAGCGGATGTAGCCCCCCTCATCATGAGGTGAGGCAATCCAATTTCACACCTTACCTACTTATACTTGAATACGTGATGTAGCCCCCTCCACCATGGGGTGTGGCTTTCCCTTGTTGCATATTACCTACTGTTCATGCATACTTGATGTAGCCCCCTGCACATTAGGGTGAGGCTTTCCCAAACTTTGCACTGACCCAATGGCGTCCTTCATTTACGGCCTTGTGCTGTGTTTGAACCTGTTCACTTGCACTTCTCTTCCCTCCCTCCTGATTATTACTCCTTCCTCCCCATCCTGCATTCCCCTCCCCACCTCTTCCATCATTCTGTTACTGCACTTGTACGCTCCAAATTGTTGCACGCCCTAGTAGGAAAGTTGTTTGTCTTCTTCCCTGTTCATCACTATCCTACACTTCGCCTCCCCACCTCTCCCCACATTCTGTTACTCCACTTGCACTCTCCAAATTGTAGACGATCCAAATCTCTCAAGACCTAGTAGGAACGCTGTTTTTTTTTCCATCCCTGTACCCCCCGACCCCTCCCTTGTCTTGATGCACTATAAAACACCATTGTGCTGTATAGGCGCATTATGAATACCCAATAAATTTAAATAAATACATACAGATGCATAATGGAGCACTTTTCACAGATAACAACAGAACAGTATACAGTGGGGGGTAGGATACAGAGGGGCACAGAGGAGGGGTAATGCTGTACAGGGTGGTGGGGAGGAGAGGGGCGGTCAGTGTCTGTTAGGCAGAATCACATGCAGTACCCTTTGGGAACACTACACACAATTAAGACTACAAGAGTAAGTACAATTTCACCTTTGGTAGAAGCCTGTACTACACAGTAAAGTGGTAGCGGAGGCTGAGCAGCCAGACTTATCTCAAGAGTAAAGTGAGAAGTACAACAGGCTACACAAAGGGCTAGCAATCACAATGAGTCAAACAAACACTTACTCAAGGTTTCTTTGTAAAAGAATATACATTTATTTACACAGTCATTTGTAAAACATTCCACTAGCAAGAGCAGCTCAATATCACAATCTAATATACTACAATACACAAACAATCTCATCCTGAACAAGTTAATCTCCCATGAAGTGGGAGCAAAATGGCACTTCAGTTACTTTAAAAAGGAGGGGAAAGACAAGGTTATAAGAATCAACAGCACAAATACTTTCATAGATAGGACAAAGGGTTTCAGTTCACTACAACCAGCAATTCAATTCAATAGGCCTGGGCCAAAGTCAATAGTTCAGAGTCTTTGTATAGAATAGCACAGTTCGGGTAGTAAACGGTTAAGTCTTTGCCATGGATCTTAGAAGTATTTGGTCAGAAGAAAAGTTAGATGTTGGTTTAGGGAAGGACAGTTCTGCACCGCACTTGCACAGTACCTTGTAAATGAAGAAAAGCTGTAGCTGAGGCAGTTGTTCCTGGCAGCTCCTGCAGATCTTGCTGTTCTTGGGCTTCAGTCGTGGGGACAAGGACGACGTCGGGAGGTTCCTGCACTGCCCAGGGAAGAGGCCACAAGCTTGGCAAAGCGTGGTTTAAGGTGGGAGTGCCTTAAAGACCACCAACTGGTATCCTTCCCACTGGCTATCCGCTTTTCAACAGCACTCTGGAGAAAATTCGACCAGTATGGGGATGGTGTCCAGGCAGCTTACGAGTTGGTTGTTCCCACCAAACCCAATGGAAGAAGTTAATCTTGAAGTGCTTCTCCGTCGATGGAGTTTCAGGCAATTTGGACCTGAAGCAGGGCTTCACCGGCGGACCAGGAGTTGCAGCAGTCGTCTTCCTTCAGCTTGTCTTCGGTTCTTTCGTTCCAGTGGTCGACTCTGCTTTCCAAGTCCCAGAGACCTGCTTTTAAACAGTGATCCCCTATTCATTCCAGCCTGGCTGTCACTCACACAGCAGGGTGGCTGTCCTTGCCGGACAGCTAGTCGGCCAATCACGCCAGAGTGTATTCAGGGCTCCTTAGAACATGCATTCTAAGAGATTTGCAAAGATATTACTTGCTTAATTAAATGACTGGATAGGCAGATTTAATGTGCTACCTCCAAATCAGATGGGATTTATTAAGAACTCGAGTACAATCCATAACCTGGTTATTCTTGTTACATCTATTGAATATGCATGGAAGCGCAGGCAGACCCCAGTTTATGCTGCTTTCATTGACTTTTCAGAGGCATTTGATTCGGTGTTACGTAACAGATTGTGGCATAAACTAGCCCAATGGCAAATACTGAGTGGCCTTCTGAAAATGTTAATGCTATTGTATTCAGACACCTCTGTGAAGATTTGCCTTGGTGCTGAAGGAAAACTTTCTGAGGCCATGGCAACTCAAAGTGACGTTAAACAGGGCTGTACGGTTGCAGCAACATTATTTAACCTGTATTTAGCAGACTTGGGTGTTGCCTTGGTAAATTCTGTGTCCTGTCCGCTCAAAATTGGCCTTTATCGTTTCAGTTGGTTAGACTATGCAGACGAATTCATTTTGGTCGACCAGACTCCGAAAGGGCTGTAAAAGTTAATTTCAGACATAGGAGTGTACGCCAAAACTAATGGTCTGAATATTAACATGGCTAAGAGCAAAGTAATGAAATTTACCCTCTCCAAAAACAAGTCCACGCGAGTCATGTATACTCTGAACGGCCAGTTGTTAGCTAATGTCAATACCTATAACTATTTAGATGTGCACGTTCAAAACCACCTTAATTGGGAAACGCACTGCATGGCAACAAAGGTGAAGTGCAACCGTGCTATCGGCATTTTAAGACAATTTATAGGCCAACAAGGAGGAATATCTATAGAGACAATCCTCTTGTTGGCACCAAACTAAGATTTGCTCTATTATGCTGTATGGCATAGAGATATGGGGACATCACTATGGAGGGAAACGGAACCAATTTGAAGCTGGGATGTTGTGCCGCTTGATGTTCCTCCCTAAATTACTTCCAATTGACTATCTATATTTAGAATTAGAGTTTAGTGATTTTATTACTTTTTCAACAGTTAAGATGATCGCGTTTTGTGTTAACCTGTCAAAACTAAGGAAAAACACCATGATGGGGACGTTTCTAGATACTTTTTATAAAGTGGAACATTTTATGGCACTTGGGACGCTTGGTTTGCTGCTTTCTATACATGCGAAACGGACAGAAGGATGTCTTGGTCTTGCCCCGATTGGACAGGTTTATACGATAAAGTTGTGTATTAAACTTAAAATGAAATGTCTTTGTAAATCTCAACAGCTTACTAACCAGTATTCTGGAAGTACTGCTACTGAGTTTTGTGACTATATAGTTGAACGTAGCACCAAGCCCTCCTAGTTAACTGCTTATCCAAACAGTATGATTGCTAGGCGATATATGAGACCCAAATTTAACTCTAGTAACGCATTGATCACTCAAGGAGCACGATCCGGAATCCCACGTGAAAACAGATACCGTCGGCTGTGTGGCAATAATGTCCTTGAAACAATTGAGCACTTGTTAATTAACTGTGAAAGCCGATGTAATTTACGATGGAGATATTTAAACTCTTATCGTAGTGGGACAAATGGTGACTGCAACCACCTATTGTGGTCTGAGTTTATGAAAGGGTGTGATCATAACCTCATCTCTTGTAAAGTTTTATTGGACATAGGTTCAGATCATCACCAGCCTACATTGATGATCTAAATTGGTTTAATACTAGTTTTAAGTTGTCTCAGTGTTTTATATTTTAACTATGTGATGTATTTAATATATATTTAACTGTATTTGATCTGATGCATCTATGATAGCTTGAAGGTTTTCTTCCATTAGATTGCTCACTAGCCTCGCTCAAGATACATCTTTTAGATAGTGTTGGTAACAATGTAAAGCAACTCGTCTGAATGACATCCTGAGTATTCACAGGCTTAGTCACAATGTATTTTAATTTTGACTATGAATTCTATGAGAGATTGTATGTGTTAAATGTCTTGTATATAATGATATGTTGTATATGTAAAGCCAATTGGCTGTCTGTGTATGAACAAATAAATAACATAACAATACCCCAATGCTTCAATCACAAGGATGTCATACTATACTGTACTCATGATTGCTAATGGGGTGAATATGAACATGTGGTTGTTTGCATTATTTTCCTAATGTCTCACTCGCCATTTCCTAACTCCTCCCCACACCTCCTATGCTGAGCACACCTCTCTTCCTCTTACTTTCTATCCTCACTGTGCTGCACGGTATTACAGAAATGGCTAGCCCGCTCTTTTCTTCCTCTTGGTTCTTTCAACAATAATTGGTTTGGATAACGTTAGCTCAACATTCTTGTAAAAGATGTGCCTCGGTCATAGAAGACTACCAGGTTAAGCTAATTTATTTTCTGTTAAGCCCTGGCTTTGGAGTTTTGTTTGTCCATTAAGTATCTATTTGTTGCACATTGATTTTGAGCATTTATAACTCGCTCCAAACAGACTTAACTCTATACAGGCGCCGATGGAAACCAAAGCCTCAAAATGAGGTACAGGACAATTCATGTACAAATGCCATTGCTAAACTGGGCGAATTCTATTTAAACAGGTAGGTTTTAAGAGCCTTCTGAAACTGGGACAATGACTGGCAGGATCTAATCTCCACAGGAAGGTTATTCCTGAGTTTATGTTGAATCTAAACATGCTCATCTTAATTATGATGGTGTTTGAGAAGTGCCCTAATGGTTACAAGTTCAATGAACAGCCATAAACAGGTAGGTGGGGGAGGATAACTTGATTCCTGCAAAGATGGGGTTCTAATAATTTTCTATTTCCAAGAATATGATCGGTCGTTCTGTAAAGTACTTCCTCGGAACACTAACACCTTCAGGAAGCTAATCCTCCTGTAGTGCCATTTCTCGTTTAAACAGGGAGATTGTTTCTCCATACATGTTGATGTAGATTCCACTCTCCACTGGATCATACAGTTCACTCCTTCTCAGGGTAACCGAGAGTGCTGCAATATACATATAGTTGCTATAGTTACATACTGCAGTTTGAATGGCAATAAAGTTTTTTAGTGCCATTAGTACCTGACACTCACTGGATTTTTTTTTATCTTTCCCTCATATGTCCATGTAGAAATGGACATCATGGATCAAAAAAGCCTCCTGGCCTATCAGGGATGACCAAGATGAAAGTTTTCATTTTGTGTAACGCTCACCTGATTCCCGTAGAGGCGCCGGTCTTGACTGGGCGTATACCGTATCTTCAAAGGTGATGTGTAACACACGGCTGGCTCTTTGGGCTGGACCTCTGTGCACTGTATGTCTGACTTGAAGGGTAAGATGTCTGCAGATAGAAAATATGGGATTAAGGAACTGGGTTATTGAATGTCTCTCTCTTCTTCCCTTTCTCTTCTCCTGTAGAACCCCAAAGGTTAACGCTCTCACCTTAGGTAAGTAAACGCCGTGCTCTCCATCTGCCTCGGGGCAGGGTGCTGTAACCAGTTTCTTCACTGGATAAGGGGAGCAGGCCTCTTGACTTCAGAGGACTGCTGTCCGTCGTTTACTGCACGAACGGTAAGTTTCGAGTAATTCTAATGTCTTTAAAGTCTTTAGTAATGATGTTTCTTGTTTTGCAGGGTTCCGGCGATGGCGGATGACGGGCTGAAGTGAGTTGAAGATGGAGCCCGTGTGATGAATAGAAGCGCCTGGAAGCACGTAAGTAAGCGCTTGTTGCCTGCTTCACGATGCGCTCTAACTGTCTTTTTATTTTGCAGGTACAAGTTCGGAGCGGCTGCAGGGTCCCGGAATACCCACTGGGTTAGATGTGGAAAGGAGTAATGGCACGTGAGTATTGAAGTTCCCCAATGTCTTTAAACGCACCTTGTTTTGTCTTTCAGATGCGGGATGCAGCGCCGAAGGCCTCCGGAGCGTGCGAAGAGTTGGTAAGCTTTTGTCTTTCAGATGCCGGAATGCAGTGTGAAGACCTCCGGAGCGCACGAAGAGTAGGTAAGCCTTTGTCTTTCAGATGCCGGAATGCAGCGCGAGGCGTTGGTGACAGCCGATGGACCTGGTAAGTGAAGAGCTGTCACTGAAGACCGTAATGCTAACCTGTTCTTTCTTGTCTTTATAGGTGTTGCTGAAGACTGGATTCAGGATGGTAAGCCTTTTTCCTTAGGCCCAGGATCAGATGCAGAAGACACGATGAGCGTTCTGCTGCAGAGGATGCAGAATAACGCAAAGCAAGATTCATCCATCGGGTGTGGTTTAAATAGCCTCCTGTAGTGCTTAGGTGTCTCCTTCCACAGCCACGCCTAGGTAAGAAAAGAGTTCCTTCTTTCCAGAAGATTTCCAGTGTTCTGAATCTAGGGAGTGGCTCCTGCCCCACCCAACGGGAAAAGTAGTTCCAAACAGAAGAGGATCAGAGGCTCAACTGGCAGGCAAGTATGCAGCATGGTCTGCTGCAGGTAAGTCCACCCAAGCATTATGAGCCCGGCGCTTCCAGCGCTGGGACTGGGCATATTTATGAGCCTGGTGCCACTGGCGCCAGGACTGGGTCCAAAAGGTCCCAATTGGGACTGGTTGGCACTCGGAACCTGGGTTATGGATCTGCTTCCAAGCGATTTGGGAAAACCCTGACCTTTTGGAAGCAGAGATCATGACAGTACCCCCCCTCAAGGCCCCTCCCAAACCGGGCTCCTCCGGGGGTTTTGGCTTGTCAGGAAATGTTCAGTGAAATCTTTTGATTAGGCGAGGAGCGTGGACATATTCAGCAGGTTCCCAGGATCTCTCTTGGGGGCCGTAGCCTTTCCAGTCAATTAGGTAAAATAGTTTAGATTTGGAGATCTTGGAGTCCAGAATGCTTTTGACTTCAAACTCGAGTTCTCCATCAACTAGGATAGGTTTTGGAGATTTAGTTAGTCGGGTTTGAGGTTGCACGGGTTTTAATAGAGAGACGTGGAAGACCGGATGTATCTTCATGTGCGGGGGCAAGTCCAACTTGACCGCTACTGGGTTTACTATGGTAGTGGTGGAATAGGGACCAAGGTATCTTGGGTTGAATGTGCGTGGCCCTTTTAGAGGTAGATATTTGGTGGATAACCAGACTTGATCCCCTACTTGATATTGAGGGGCTTCCTTCCGATGTTGATCTGCTACTTTCTTGTATTGTTCTTTAGCCCTTTGAAGGTGAGAAACAGCTTCGTTAAAGGCTTGGGTGATTGTAGAATGCAGGTAGTCTACTGCTGGTGTTTCAAGATCTTGGAGGGGATCCAACTCCGAGGTTCGAGGGTGACTGCCGTACAAAAGAAAAAATGGGGTTTTCCCAGTTCCCGAATGGACAGAGTTATTGTAGGCATATTCGGCTATCCAAAGGATGTCTTTCCAAGTTTTTTCAGTTTGTTGCAGCATGCAGCGTAAATACTGTTCCAGAGTTTGTTGGTCCTCTCGGTGTGTCCGTCGGTCTGAGGGTGGTGACTGGTCGATAGTCTCACATCAATTTGAGCCGACCGACAGCAACTTCGCCAAAAATGAGAAATAAATTGACTACCTCGATCCGAAATTAGAACCGAAGGAAAACCGTGCAGTCGGACGATGTTTTCGAGAAATTCTCGGGCCAGAGTTGCTGCTGTTGGCAAGCCTTTGAGCGGAATGAAATGCGCCATCTTGGAGAATACGTCCACGATTACTAGAATCGTATTGTATCCGGAGCATGGAGGTAGATCGGTGATGAAGTCCATAGAAAGCGTATGCCAAGGGCGAGGTGGGATGTCAATAGGGCGTAAGAGGCCTGCTGGTCTTTCCTTTTGACTCTTGTTTTGGGCGCATACTCCACAGGACATTATAAAGTCTCTGATATCTTTTTTCCAAGACGGCCACCAGAAGTAGCGCTTGATCTTTTCTGAGGTCTTGGCCATACCGGGATGTCCTTCCATTAAAGAATCGTGATAACAGGAGATTACTTTTTTCTGTAAATCTGTGCTGGGTAGGTATAATCGTTCTTGGAAATACAATAAAGTTGTCCTTTACTGCAAAGTCCTTTCCCTGCAGATGCCAATTCTGTATGTCTGCTGGAGTTACAAGTTGCCTGGCTTTATCCTTAACTTCCTCTATGGATTCTGTGGCGATTACACCCAGAATTCTTTGTTCGGGAATGATTGGTACAGGTTTAGGGTTGATCAAGTGTTCTTCCACTCCCATCCGAGAAAGGGCATCAGCTTTACCGTTCTTTGTACCAGGTCGATAGGTAATTATAAAGTCAAACTCGGCAAAGAATAATGCCCAACGGAGTTGTCTAGAGGATTGGGCTTTTGCGGTTTTCAAATATTGCAGGTTTCGGTGATCCGTAATCACAGTAACGGTGTGTCGGGCCCCCAGCAGATAATGCCGCCAAGCCTTAAAGGCAGACTTGATAGCCAGAAGTTCCTTGTCAGTAATCGTGTAATTGATTTCAGGAGGCGAGAATTTGCGGGACCAAAATGCCACGGGATGCAACTGATTGGTTACCGGGTCCTTTTGTGATAGAACTGCCCCCATGGCAAGGCTTGAAGCATCAGTTTCCACGATATAGGGGAGTTCGGGGCGAGGGTGTTTTAAGATTGGTGCAGAGATACATTTAGTCTTCAAATCCTGGAAAGCTTGTTCCGCCTCGGTAGACCATTCAAAACGTTTGTTTTTCTTTAACAAGGCAGTGATGGGCTGGACTATTCGAGAGAATTCGGGGTTAAACCTGCGGTAAAAGTTAGCGAAGCCTAACATGCTTTGCACACCTTTTACGGAGGATGGTGATGGCCATTTGAGAACTGCATCGACCTTCTTTGAATCCATACTCACTCCGCCAGGTGATAATATGAATCCCAAGAATTCAACTTCAGTCACGTTGAAAACACATTTTTCCAACTTAGCGAAAAGTTTGTGTTGACGCAATCTTTCGAGGACCATTTTCACGTGTTTCCGATGTTCAGATTCCGATGAAGAATAAACGAGGATGTCGTCAATGTAAACAACAACACACACATCTATGAGCTCTCTGAGGACATCGTTCATAAAATATTGAAAGGCGGCCGGGGCATTGCAAAGTCCGATGGGGAATGACCCGATATTCAAATAACCCATACTTGGTGCGGAAGGCCGTCTTCCATTCATCGCCCTCTTTTACTCGTACCAAGTGGTAAGCTCCTCTAAGATCCAGCTTTGTATATATGCATGCTTTTCTGACTTGGTCCAGGAGTTCAGGGATCAAAGGTAACGGATATCTATTCTTAACGGTGATCTGGTTCAGGGAGCGATAATCTATACAAGTTCTAAGGTCTCCTTCCTTTTTTGGAACGAAGAACAAAGCTGAAGAAGCAGGGGACTTGGAAGGACGAATAAACCCATTTGCCAGGTATTGATCCAGGTATTGTCGAAGGTGAAGGTTCTCAGGCTCGGTGAGGGCATACATTCTACTACAAGGAGGAGTAGATCCAGGTATCAGGTCTATCTGGCAGTCATAAGACCTATGAGGAGGTAGAGAGTTAGCCTGATCCTTCCGGAAAACATCTTGGTATTCTAGGTATTCGGGAGGTAACTGGGGAGTCTCTGAAGAAATTGCTGCCAGTGCAACACCAGGTGGAGGGTGACAAGTAGAGACACATTCTGGAAACTGGACCGTTCTTGCTCGCCAATCGATCAGAGGATTGTGTTTCTCTAACCAAGGTATTCCTAGAATAATCTGAAACTGAGGGGCCTTGATCACATCGAACACGATCTTCTCATGGTGTCCATCTTGACTTACTAGCGTCACCTCTTGAGTGGTATGCGTTACTGGCCCGGAGGCTATCTCCGTACCATCCACCGTAGTAATGACGTCCTTTACAGCCTTGGGACAAAGAGTTAGATTCATCCTCAAAACCATTTCATGATCCACATAATTGCCGATGGCACCGCTGTCGACGTAAGCTTCAATTGCATGTAATCGATCCGGATTATCAGGGCTAATGAGGACCATAGGTATCACGAAATGCGAGGTCACGGAACTGGTTTTCACGCTCGGCAAGAGGACCTCTATTCTTGTCGGGCGAGGTCGTTTCCCTGCTCAGAGTTTGTAACTTTGGTAACTGCAGCTCCTACTGCCTTCTTGGCAGGTTTCACCGGACAGTCTCGAAGAAAGTGCCCTGAGTTTCCGCAATAGAGGCATATTTGCAACTGTTTTCTCCTTTCCCGCTCCTTTTGTGTTAGAGGACCTTTCAGACCCCCTATTTGCATGGGTTCCCCGGAGTCTACTCCTTTGGAAGGAGTTGGAGGTTTGCAAAATACTCGAGCATCAAACTTGGAACGATCGGCCTTCCTGTTCTGCAGTCTGTGATCTATTTGAACGACTAAGTCTATATAGTCCGAACAATCTTGTGGGGGATTCACTACTTGGGCTAACACATCTTTGAGCTCTCCACGTAGACCTCTATAAAACAGCGTAATCCTTTTGTCCTCAGGCCATTGAGTTTCCACTATCAGTCTGTTGAAAGACGCAATATAAGCCAAAAGGTCTTGATTACCTTGTCGCAACGAAAGAAGCTCATTGTTCAAGGCCTGCCCCTGTGAATGTCTTGCGAACAGTTTTTCCATACTGAGCTGAAAAGCTTGAAAATCATGGAGGACCGGATCATGTTGATTTACTAGAGGGATCGACCAGTCTGCCGCATTGCCACTAAGGTACGAAAGCACGAAAGCTACTTTAGCTTGATCAGTTGGAAAGGCTGCTGGCCGGCATAAGAAATGCAACCGGCACTGATTGATAAATACTGCAAACCTCTTTGGGTCACCAGAAAATTGTTCGGGCGGAGCCAGAGGTACATTCCCAGGTAGGTTGATCTGCACTGGATTCATAGAGGATGTAGAAGGAAGATTTCCCCCAGATGCGGGTAACGGGGTCTGTCCGGCTTGTGACTGTAGCAATTGTCTAGCGAGATCATCTGTTCGCTCCTTGGAAATAATCAGTTCCCTTAGCGTTCATTTCCTGACGGGCTGCATGCACTTCTGCCCTTAGTTCCCCAAGTAACTGGGCTAGCTGGTCGGTATCCGAGGTTTCCATAGCGCCTGGACGGGAGTTTTGTGGTAGGCTTTGCGTTCTGTAACGCTCATCTGATTCCCGTAGAGGCGCCGGTCTTGACTGGGCGTATACCGTATCTTCAAAGGTGATGTGTAACACACGGCTGGCTCTTTGGGCTGGACCTCTGTGCACTGTATGTCTGACTTGAAGGGTAAGATGTCTGCAGAAAGAAAATATGGGATTAAGGAACTGGGTTATTGAATGTCTCTCTCTTCTTCCCTTTCTCTTCTCCTGTAGAACCCCAAAGGTTAACGCTCTCACCTTAGGTAAGTGAACGCCGTGCTCTCCATCTGCCTCGGGGCAGGGTGCTGTAACCAGTTTCTTCACTGGATAAGGGGAGCAGGCCTCTTGACTTCAGAGGACTGCTGTCCGTCGTTTACTGCACGAACGGTAAGTTTCGAGTAATTCTAATGTCTTTAAAATCTTTAGTAATGATGTTTCTTGTTTTGCAGGGTTCCGGCGATGGCGGATGACGGGCTGAAGTGAGTTGAAGATGGAGCCCGTGTGATGAATAGAAGCGCCTGGAAGCACGTAAGTAAGCGCTTGTTGCCTGCTTCACGATGCGCTCTAACTGTCTTTTTATTTTGCAGGTACAAGTTCGGAGTGGCTGCAGGGTGCCGGAATACCCACTGGGTTAGATGTGGAAAGGAGTAATGGCACGTGAGTATTAAAGTTCCCCAATGTCTTTAAACGCACCTTGTTTTGTCTTTCAGATGCGGGATGCAGCGCCGAAGGCCTCCGGAGCGTGCAAAGAGTTGGTAAGCTTTTGTCTTTCAGATGCCGGAATGCAGTGTGAAGACCTCCGGAGCGCACGAAGAGTAGGTAAGCCTTTGTCTTTCAGATGCCGGAATGCAGCGCGAGGCGTTGGTGACAGCCGATGGACCTGGTAAGTGAAGAGCTGTCACTGAAGACCGTAATGCTAACCTGTTCTTTCTTGTCTTTATAGGTGTTGCTGAAGACTGGATTCAGGATGGTAAACCTTTTTCCTTAGGCCCAGGATCAGATGCAGAAGACACGATGAGCGTTCTGCTGCAGAGGATGCAGAATAACGCAAAGCAAGATTCATCCATCGGGTGTGGTTTAAATAGCCTCCTGTAGTGCTTAGGTGTCTCATTCCACAGCCACGCCTAGGTAAGAAAAGAGTTCCTTCTTTCCAGAAGAGTTCCAGTGTTCTGAATCTAGGGAGTGGCTCCTGCCCCACCCAACAGGAAAAGTAGTTCCAAACAGAAGAGGATCAGAGGCTCAACTGGCAGGCAAGTAAGCAGCATGGTCTGCTGCAGGTAAGTCCACCCAAGCATTATGAGCCCGGCGCTTCCAGCGCTGGGACTGGGCATATTTATGAGCCTGGTGCCACTGGCGCCAGGACTGGGTCCAAAAGGTCCCAATTGGGACTGGTTGGCACTCGGAACCTGGGTTATGGATCTGCTTCCAAGGGAGTTGGGAAAACCCTGACCTTTTGGAAGCAGAGATCATGACATTTTGATGCACATTGTTGTTAGACAATGACTGAAGTGGACAGTCATGCTTCCCCATCCAGCTTCAGCTGCTTCGGAAACAATATTTCGGCAGAGGGTGCTGTGCGTCGATGCGGTCCACTCGATGTCCCTCGAGGGCCTCCATCTCGGAGTCGACGTCATCGTTGGCATATATAGAACATGCATCGACCTTCATCTTCAGTTCAGTTTGTACGCCTTGCAGAAATACCAGCATTAGTGAGTCCCAGACAGTACCAGACTATGAAAGAGCGTAAAGTGTAATGCCTGGAAATTTGACAGCAGGGTTTGGTAGGAGGGGGATGAGGAATACGTGGGAGGAACATTCGGTCGAAACAACATTACCAGGTATAAGTAATTTGTTCTTCAAATGGATTGTGTCCTCCCATGTATCCCTCCTCTTTTGATAGACTCCCAAAGCAGTGTTAGGTTTTGGAGGAGGGAGTAAGAATTTTCAGTTTTAAGATTTGTCATGGATTGAATGTAGGACCGCTTTACCAAATACTCCTTCCTGGCTAGAGGATGAATCCAGACAGTAATTTTTAGTAAACATGTGAATGGTAGACCAAGTGACTGCCGCACAAATGTCTTTTACAGGCACGCCTCTTTGTAGAGCAGATGATGTTGCCATGACCCTTGTGGAGTGAGCTCTCATGCCTTCTGGGGATCTTTCCTGGCCACCCTATAGCATTCTGTAATATCAAGAATTATCCATCTAGACAAAGTCTGTTTTGTAACTAGAAGACCCCGTTTGTGTCCAGTGTACCCAATGAAAAGCTGGTCATGTTGCCGTATTTTCACCTTTCTGGGATCAAGTCTATGTAGCCTTTCTTTTTCCTTGGCAGCATGAGGAGGAGGATAGAATGTAGGAAGGAAGCACGATTTTCTGGGATAAATGAAAATCGGATACAATTTTTGGTAAAAAAGATTTAACCCCAAGGACAACCTTGGAAGAAAATTGTAAATGGAGGCTACTAGATTAGGCATGCAACTCACTCACCCTGCGAGCTGATGTCAACACAACTAACAGAATTGTTTTAGTAGTGGACATGAATGGAGTGCCTCAAAAAGAGCATACATCAGAAATTTCAACACAAGATTAAGATCCCAAATCAGTATGTGAAAAGGTCTAGGAGGGAACACGTTAGTGAGCCCTTTAAGAAATTGAATGATTATCAGCATCCTGAAATAAGATGCTTCTTCCAATGTGCGCTTGAAGATTGAGAGCGCTGCCAAATAACCTTTTATTGTTTGAATCAGAGTCCCAGATTTGCTAAATGTAACAAAAAAGATAACACCATAGGTGTGTTGCATTAAAAAGGGTCCACATTCATTTCCCCACACCAGCTGCAGCATGTATTCCAATGGCAGCAGTACAAGCATTTCATTGCTGGCCTTCTGGCTGAAAGCTAAATCTCATTACATCATCCAAGAGGTCCCAATACTTATATCCCAACCTCTCAGAAACCATGGCCAAGGTTGAGCGTCTTGACATCTGGATGGAGAACCCGACCATCCTCTCGCAAGAGAAGGTCCTTTCTTTGCGGAAGACACAGACGGCAGATGAACATGTCCAGAAGGTCCGGGTACCAAGTCCTCCTGGCCCAATACGGAGCAATTAGGATCATGGATTTCCCCAAAGTTCTAAACCTCCTGATCAAGTGAGGAATGACGGGGACAGGAAGAAACGTATACAGCAGTGGAAACCCCCAGTACACTATGAATGCGTCTCCTAGAGCTCCTCTTGGGGGAAATTCACTGGAGCAGAACTGCTTGCACTTCCGGTTGACACTGACAGCAAACAGATCCACTTGAGGGGTTCCCCAAAGGGTGATGATCTCTTGAAGGACTTCCTGAGCTAGTTCCCTCTTGTGGGAGACTGTGTCTTGCCTACTCAGAGCATCCGCAGCCTTGTACTCTCCTCCGGCTATGTGAACTGCTGACAGGGAGATTCCTTCTTGAATTGCCCAGAACCAGAGCTGCATTGCCTCTTTGCACAGTGGTAGTGAACCTACACCACCTCTCTTGTTGAGGTAGTAGATGGCCACTGTGTTGGTCGTCATTATCAGGACATTCTTTCCCCGTACAGAGGGCATAAAGGCCTTCAGTGCTAGTCTGATTGCCCTCAGCTCGAAAAGGTTGATGTGTAGTGTGGACTCCGATGAAGACCAACAACCACTGACTGTCAGATCATTGGCGTGGGCTCCCCACCCCATGAGTGAGGCGTCCGTAACTATTGTTATCTTCGGCCATGATTGTCAAAAAGTTTCTTCCTTCAGAAGATTGTCCTCCCAAGTCCACCACAGGAGATCCTGTGCGACCCTGTTTGGGACCGGAAGGAGGTCTGTCATCCTGCCCATGAATTAAGACCACTGTGTCCTGAGAGCCCATTGCATGGATCTCATTCTCAGAAAAAGCCTGTGGCACCAGGAAAATGCAGGATGCCATGAGGACGAGCAACCTCAAAAAGTCAAAGGCCGGAAGACGCTGGGCACTCTGGAATTTGGTGACCATATACAGAATGTGCTGAGCCTTCACCTTGGGTGGCAAGGAATTTCCCAAGGATGCAATCAAGACAGCTCAGATGCACTGGAGTCTTTGAAATGTTATCATGTGGGACTTTTTGTAATTGAGGGAGAAGCCCAGTCTGTGGAGCGAGTGGCAAGTGATGCCGAGACGTTCCAGGGCATGTTTGGGAGAAAGTGCCCTGATCAGCCAATCATCCAGGTAGGGGTAGACGTGAATCCCCCTCTCATGAGACTCGCTGCCACGACCGCCATCAGCTTGGAAAAAACTCTTGGCGTGAAGATCAGCCCAGAAGATCAGACAGAACTCAAAACGGATGACGAGAACCACCAAGGGCGAAAGTCAGGTACTTTCTGTGCTTGTAATGAATAGGCACATGAAAGTAAGCATCCTGACGGTCCAATGACGCCATCCAATCCTGGAGCTGGAGGGCCTGAAGGATCTGAGAAAGCATCTCAAGTCCAAGATAGGTCTCAATCCTCTGGCGTTCTTGGGGATTAGGAAATAGGGAGAATACCACCCTTTGTTCCTCTTCATTCCAGGTACTTGTTCTATAGCACCTTTCTCTAGCAGGCTCAAATTTCCTGCACAATGAACGGATCCGGAACTTTGAATGAGTGGCTCCCCAGTGGATGGCCCTGAGGCCTTTTCAGAAAGAGGAGGCAGTAACCCTGGGCTACTGTTTCCAACACCCACGCATCTGAAGTAATACCCCACCATTCTTGCAGATGCAGTGATAGTCTGCCTCCCACTGGGGTCATGAGGGTTAAGGCCTCAAAGGTTTTGAGGTGGCTGAAGCTGTGGCTCAGGGGAAAATGGTCGTTGACTAGACAGACTTTGCACCACTCCCTTGTCCACTATGAGGGAATCTTCTTTGGCTCCTTTGACTATCCAGTACTCTCGCTCTTCCAACTGAGAACTAAAGAGAAAAGGCTTAGCCCTCTAAGATGATCCACTGGGGTGAGATGGTTGTGGCTATCTGATGGTGGCACCAAGGGATTTGACTGCCGCCTTTAAGGTCTGGAGCTTCTCTAGGCTTTCGTCAGCCTTGCTGACAAAAAGCAGAGTGCCATCAAAGGGCATGTTGAGGAGTCTGGAATGCACGTCCGATGCAAAACTTGACTTCCTCAACCACGCAAACCTGCGTATTACTGTGCTTGCCGCCATGGCTCTGCTGATGCTTACAGTCGAGTCCAGTCCTGATTGTAAACTCACACAGCCTCCTTACCGTCTCTTACAATAATCAAGAAGCCGTCGGAATATGGTCAGCTGCCATAGCTACACAGTAAATTTTGCTTGGGCGCAAATGGCGTTTTTTGCAGACTTGAAAGCCATGATCCCGCCAGAAAATACGTTCCTAGCCCAAGCGTCCAAATGCTTCTCATCCCTGTCTGGTGGGATAGTTGGTTAAGCAGACTGTTTGGAGGTAGTCACGCTGCCTGAACTACCAGGCTCTCCTGTGTTGGGTGTTCCGACAAACAGCTAGGGTCGCCACTTCAGGGCCTGTAATTTTTGGTGAGGTTCTTATTCACCCCTGGACTTGATTCAGGAACCTCCCAACCAAAACCATTTTTTGCAGTGCGACATGAAATGGGAGAATGGGATCCTTTTGTGGACCTTTGTCGAGAATGTCTGTCAGGTCATCTTGCTTGAATGGTGGAGCCGGTCTGCCCCATCCCAGAAAATCTCTAACTCTGGTCTATAAGAGGCATCTGCACGGTCTGCCGGGTCTGGCTTCCCAAATTCAAATTCAGGTGATGTGTCGACACCACTAGCAGATTGGATATTCTCGTACAAATCTTTTAACCTGGACTCCTCTGAAGGCTTTCTGGGGCGTTAGGTGTGCCAAACTCCAACTTAAATGGTGGAGTGTCCTGGTCTGATGGCTTGTACTCATAAATGGAGGATAAAGAATTGGGCGTGCAGGATTTAGCCTTACCATGGACTGAGAGGACTTGCAATCTGGTGTCCTATGCTTCACGCTAAGACACCACAGACACACACAATGAGGATCTGTGACGGACATCTTGGCGCTGCAGTTGTAGCATTTTTTTAACCCCTTCTTCGGGAATGATGGTGTCGAACACGAGACCATCATACTCAAGTATCAAAGTTTTAGAACCAAAAAAAGTAGCACGTCGTATTTCCCGAAGCGTTAGCTATCGCAGAAAAACTGACCTGAAGCTAACGGGCGCTACATGTGCTGTATATACCGCCGAAGACGTTGACTCCGAGATAGAAACCCTCGAGTAACATTGTGTCGAACGCATTGACACACAGCACCCTCTGCCTAAATTTTTTTCCAAAGCAGCTGAAGCTGGAAGGGGAAGATATCAAAAAATGAGGATACGTGGGAGGACACAATCCATTTGAAATTGTGTTTGAGATGGGACCATGCCGAGGCCCCCGAGGTCCCCTGCTAAATCCTGCCTACCAGGCTGGTAGTAGGCAAGGTTTTTTTGGTAAAGTCTGAAGTGCTTGCGTGTAATCAAGAGCTCCAGGCTTTAGAAAAAAGCCTTGCCCTGTCTGCGTCGCCAACCTCCCTGCATCTCTAATGAAAGGGGTGTCTGGGGGGTGGAGGGGTAGGCAACACAATCAATAGGCAAAGGCTTTTTTTTTTAAAGCCTGAAGCTGTCATGTGCGAGCGTGAACTTCAGACTTCACAACAAAAAATGCATACATTTTCATTGCTTCTGCGACCCACTGCCAGGCACCCCTTTCATTAGAGATGCAGGGATCATCACCCTTGGTGAGAGGGTGATGATCGCTGCATCTCCAGTGGAAGGGATGCCTACTGCAATTAAACATGGAAAAACCTGACCTGATTTGTGCCTGTTAGACCACGAACCCTGCCCTTTTGCTAAATCGAGCCGGGGCTCTTGGCGTGGTGGCTGAACAGGCAGCATTCAGGTGAGGTAAATGGTGCCTCCTAATTGTGGCACTGAACCCCCCCACCAGGCCACGCCCTCTAAGAGCCCTTGCTCGAGTATGCAGGCCACTTAAAGCACTGGGCACAGACTTTTATGGAGAGGGCCTGGCTGTGCATGGCTGTTACAGAGGTCATGGACCCAGTTCCATGTTCTTTCGTCGTCTGAATTCTTTGATAGGTTTTTGAAAACTTGTTTTTTTTTAAACTCATCACATTTTTTGGGGGGGTGTGCCCCCGAAAATCCCCGTCCCTATTGTTTTTTATTAGGTATTCCCGACCACCCCTACCGCTTATATGCCCTTCCGCATGGCCCCCATACTTTTTGATGAGATTTTTTCCCCAAAAAAAGTTTCGTAAAACATCCCTTCGAAAAAAGGTCTGTTAATGAAAGAACAGTACACCATGGACCCAGTACTCGTTATGGAACTCCATTTCATGTTCTCACAAAACTGTTTAATTTGCCTTACACACTTATTTTCTTAAAGTGCACGTTTTCTTTGCTGCTGGACGAGTAGCTAAAGAGGTTGCCTAATGCTCGCCTTCCTGTCCTTAATAGAAACTAAACCTCCACTCACAGGGTGATTAGCCATTACAACAACACGAACTCTAAAAGATGGCAACAGACCGTTTCTCCTGGCGTGCCTACGCTCTAGTTCATATTAGTATGGATGTTTCTATATGAAAAGATATCGAGAGGTGTGGGGTAGGACTCAGACCCAAGTAATCATAGGACATGTTAAAGATACTTTTTCGGTGCGACAGTGAATGCACGTAATGATGTCGCCTAGTTTTTCTCAAGGAGATAAAGAGGGGGGAGACACCCAGCTCGCGGAGCTAACCTCCATGGTCGCTCACGTCTGCCGGATCCCGTGACCGCGACCATGAAATATTAAGTGAGTTTACAACCAAGAGCAGTCAGGCGCGCGTCTCGGCGGGCTGCAGTCGGGCACCGTGCGCCGGCCTGTTTCCAGGGCTCTGCAGGCCAAGTAGCTTGCGCCAGGCGGCTGATTGGCTAAGCCCTACATGACCTCATCTGCCGCTGCAAAGTCAATAGGACCAGACTGCGAGTGCCTACTGGGCTCAAAGCCCTTTATACACACACATCTGCTACTGTTTCCCTGGCAACAAGGAATTCAACGCCAGGGAGGAGGGTTTTCATCGCATTGGTCGAATAAAGAGGATTTAATGCATGCTTCAGCCCAATGGCGAGCAATTGCCGCTGGAAGGGTGCCGCGACGTATCAGTCCAGGGGTCGACCTATACAACGGACGTTTAAAGCCCTTAAAATAAACACCCAGCTCCGCGAACACTGCTCCACTTTTTCGTGTGTCCCGCCTCCCTCTTGTGTTACCTTGACGACTTGATGTCGCCTTAGGGCGTGTACACGATAAATAATTCTCCAACCTATGCGTGCCTCCTTTCCTGCTTCCTCTAGACTCAAAGCCTCGAGGCGTTATCGGTGTGGTATTACACTATAGCAGTTAACTAAAATAACACATTAGTGGGCTTCCTCCCGATTCCCTTTTTCATACTACTACCTCATTTAACCCTTTACAGTGTGTGGGACAATCCTCGGGGCTGTTTGTGGACATTAACCAAAATAACGTGTGCCTCCTTCCCCCTCTTCCTTATCTGCCAAGTGGCCCCATGTCATGTGCGACACTAGATGCAGTCCTGGGTTTCCCATGGCAGGCCAGCGCTGCGATTTCCCCATTGCAAGTATGGGTTTTACAAGTCCCAGCATGGGAGTTAAAAGCCAGGACTGCCTCTAGATTTCATGTATGCCACGAAGCCAGTTTGGCAGTTATGTTTGGGGCCATGGTCAGACTGGGGCATTACATCGTCTCAGGCACCAATGAAAAGGTGGCAGTTGCGAATGGCATTTAATTCCTTTTGTGACCGACTGTTTGAATAGTACCGAAGGGGGGGTTTCTTGAGCAAATATGATGCAAATTGTGCAATGCAACAAAGATCAAAACTACTAGACGCATAGTAAAGTTAACTCATCAGACTGGCCCACTTTGGCCAAATAAACTGGCCCACACTTGCATTTTTGGTTCGGTCATTGCCCTACAGGCCAGTCCGAGCCTGTCTGCTGGTCTAATACGGTGTATGTGCTTTACATCAAACATGGCATGCATTGGAAGTTAGAAGGGATCTGAAGGCTAAGAGAGCAGAGTGTCTAATGGATTTAAAGGAGTTTTCAGCTCTCTTTAATTATGCCTCTATGATCAACCAGCTAAACAGGCCGATTCATGGAATTAATGTGCGCTGAAAATTTCGGCGCAAGCGTGCGAAAACGTGCGATTCGCAGTGAAAGAGCGAAAATCGCAGTGCAAGTGCGATTATCGCACAGAAAACAGCGCACATCTATTCATGGAAGTCCGTGCACGTGCAAAATGTGGGATGTGCGCTGAAAAAGTGCGTGGCGCACGCTGGCGCACAGGTCATCGAACGCTGTGCGATAAGGCCCAGCGAATTCGCACATAGCGCGGCGCACATAACAAAAGTAGGCGTAACACGGGGCGTTACACGCAGAATGGGGAACTCGTGAAAATGTGGGCGTCACGGGGGAAGTACAGGAGGCAAGTGCGCGGAACGCCCACACGTTCGCCTACAACACGTATTCATGGAATGGAATAAGGAAAAACAGCGCACGGCCAAAGACGCGCACAGGCCCATACATGTCCGCCACACGAAAGCAGGCAGTAGCATCCCTGCGCAGGCAAAAAATGTGCGCCAAAGTTCTACACGCGCGAGAAGTTCCACACGCGATCGGGCCTGGGGGAGCGTGTGCGTGTATTTCAGGGGTGCGCGAGAAGTACCACATGCGATCGGGATTGGGGGAGCGTGTGCGTGTATTTCAGAGGTGCGCAAGAAGTTCCACACGCGATTGGCCTGTGCACGTGTATTTCAGGGGTGCGCGAGAAGTTCCACACGTGATTGGCCTGGGCGCGTGTATTTCAGGGGTGCGCAAGAAGTTCCACACGCGAACGGGCCTGGGGGAGCGTGTGCGTGTATATCACAGGTGCGCAAGAAGTTCCACACGCGATCGGGCCTGGGGGAGCGTGTGCGTGTATTTCAGAGGTGCGCGAGAAGTTCCACATGCGATTGGCCTGGGCGCGTGTATTTCAGGGGTGCGCGAGAAGTTCCAAACGCGATTGGCCTGGGCGCGTGTATTTCAGGGGTGCACGAGAAGTTCCACACGCGATTGGCTTGGGCGCGTGTATTTCAGAGGTGCGCGAGAAGTTCCACACGCAATCGGGCCTGGGGGAGCGTGTGCGTGTATTTCAGAGGTGCGCGAGAAGTTCCACACGCGATTGGCCTGGGCGCGTGTATTTCAGGGGTGCGCAAGAAGTTCCACACGCGATTGGCCTGGGCGCGTGTATTTCAGGGGTGCGCGAGAAGTTCCACACGCGATTGGCTTGGACGCGTGTATTTCAGAGGTGCGCGGGAAGTTCCACACGCGATCGGGCCTGGGGGAGCGTGTGCGTGTATTTCAGAGGTGCGCGAGAAGTTCCACACGCGATTGGCCTGGGCACGTGTATTTCAGGGGTGCGCGAGAAGTTCCACACGCGATTGGCCTGGGCGCGTGTATTTCAGGGGCTCGCGGGTGTTTTTACACCCGATCGGGCCTGGGGGAGCGGGGTACGTGTATTTCAGGGGCTCGCGGGTGTTTTTACACGCGATCGGGCCTGGGGGAGCAGGGTACCATTCACTGTCTGCCTTGCGTGTAGAAGAACGCGTAGCCAACACCCACCCGCTGTGAAGTAATAGCGTGTGAACTCCAACGCCTGCAAAACACACGCACCGCACCCCACGAAAAGCAACGCCCGTGCGCGATACGTCACAGATGCGCATACGCGCTAAGGGCCTTTGGTCCAATGGAATCGCGTATGCGTGCTGACGCTCTTACGCGCTAAGGGCCTTTCCTCGATTCACACGCTGACGTGCAGAATTTTCACGTGCCAAATCACTCTGTATCAAGCTGGCCACGCGTAAGCACACGGAAGACCACGCTCCTGCCAAAAAGGCCGAATTACTGCCCCCCAGAGCCCCGAGCAGCCTCCCACGAGCCATCTGCTGCTGCCTGCCTGCCTGCTGCCACCGTGCCCTGCCATTTGGTGCCTGCACATCAGCCATCTGCAGGGGTCCAGTTGCTGTGTCCACCCCTGCTGGAACAGAACACTCCCGACTGGGATACCGTCGCTCCACAGCCCAGCTCCAGGACCCAGTTGCCCACCCACGCCTGCCTCGGGGGTCGCCATGTCGGGGCAAACACCATCCGAGACCACTGGCGACCCCCAGCCAGAGGGGCAGAGGGCCACCAGCTTCAGTCAGAAGGAAGTTGGTGTCCTGGTGGAGCTTGTCCTGGGGCATTATGATGCCCTCTTCGGATCACCACGCGCCGACAAGGAAGGACGGGACAGGATCTGGGACGACTTTGTGGTTGCCATCAACGCAAGTCAAGAAGCGCTGGGAGGTCTTCAGGTCCAGGACCCTCATAAAGGCCCGGCGCCTCGTGGAGGGGGTCAGGGCAGCATGAGTACCATCCAGCTGAGGGTCTTGGAACGCGTACGCCCAGTGCTCCATGCCCAGATCCTTGAGAGGCATACCCGTCTGGAGTCGAGCGGTAAGTGGCCAAGCATTGCTGTGTGAGACAGGGCATGTTGCAGTGTGCTGGTTGTCTGATACTTGCCTGTATGTGTGACATAGGCCATGTACACGTGTGTGTGTGCGCAGGGACATCATGGTCATGCATGTGAGACCAGTAATGTGTGAAGCACACGGTTGGTGTATGTGTTTAAATGCAACATGGGAAGCCCTATGCGGAATGGACACATGAGAGCATGCCAGTCTCTGTTCCTGGACATGGGTGGGGGTGAGGGATGGGTGCTGATGCCATGTACATGTATGTTGTCTATGTCTGTGTTTCTGACCTGCGTGTCTGTGACTTGTGAATGCCATGGATGCATGACACATGTCTGTGACAATGTTCAGAATCACTGGTGCAGCCTAGTTATCCTTGCATCCACTGTGTCTGGGGTGTACGAGTCCAGATGGATGAAAGTACGTTGAAGTGTGTGCATGTGATAGGCATGACCCATGATGCATGTGAGTCCAAAAACAACATTGTATGCTTCAAGAGTCCCTTGGACATGTTTGCTTATGTCCATAGCATGCGCCATGCCTGTTACTGCATGTGTTTTGCCTGCACTGACCCATGTGTTGTGGAGGGACATGATGGAAGTGATCTTTGACAGTGCCACTCATCTGTTGTTGCTTCCTGTCTAGGGGACCATTGTACAGTACCCTGATGCTTGTGTTCTATGTCTCCCTCTACACAGCGCAAAGTGAAGAAGAGGGCGGAGACGGCGCTGTGGAGCTAAGCGGCGGGGATGCCCCCACGGCTGCAGCGGAAGGGGTGGGTGAGCCCCCACAGGGGCTTGCAACGGCGGAAGACGGTGTGGAGCCATCCAGGTTGGTGGTTTCCACAGAGGAGGAGGAGGCCGCTACTGAGCCGCACATGGGTCCTGGTGGGGACATCCCTGCTGGTGCAAGTGGTGCAGTCCAGGGGCAGGGGCAGGGGCAGGAGGCAGCACAGGTCGCCGTGGAGGTGCCTGTGCATGCCACTGTCCCTGACACTGTGACTGCACCACCATGCACCAGCAGGGATGCCCCATCCCAGGCCCGTCCGCAGGTAGGGGGGATGTCCATGTCATCTGACTCCCCTCCACCTGCGGACGAGGGGACCCCTGGCCGTATGGAGAAGGTCCTGATTGGTGTCGCGTTGCGCACGGCTGTCATTCGTGATGAGGTGCGTGCTTCCTGGGGGGAGCACGCACGTCATCACGAAGAGCACCGTGGCCCAGTTGGGAGCGGTCATGGTCGGGGGTCTCGTACATGTGTCGGGCACTCTCGCGACCCTCTCCTCCTCTGTGGAGGCTATGCGCCAGTCGTACTCCATGCCGTCTTCCGGCCCAGATGCCACCAGGGCCCCCTGTGGACCTGCCCCGACCAATGCAGCCACCTCGGTGGGGATCCCATCCATGCCACAGTCCGGAGTCGGAGGTCCAGCAGGGGTGGACACACCAGCAACTGGACCCCAGCAGATGGAGGATGTGACGCATCATCGGGCAGGGCACGGGCACGACGGCGTCGGTGGATTCCATCAGCCTGGATGCCGTCGTGCTGGCACAGGCAGTTGCGTCGGAGGCAGCGGCAGGCTCGACGTGGGAGGCATCATGGCTCGGGGCCATCAACATCAGGGGTGCAGGCATCGGCCGGAGGGCAGGAGAACCCTGGAATGGGAGTGGCTTCCGTGTGGGAGCAGTTGGGCCAGCAGATAGGTGCGGAGCGGCAGCGGGCAGAGGAGGAACGGCTCACAATGGTCAGGGCAGAGAACTCCATGCGGAGGGCACTGAGGCGGGCCGATTGCCTCGAGGGTCTTCGCAGGGAGTTGGAGCTGGACACTGCATTATCCCTGCGGGACCTCGGGGCCAGGGAACATGCCCGCCTCCAAGCCATTGAACAGGAGTTTGATGATGCCCTGGCCCATGACAACAACCAGTGAGCCGGACTAGCCCGCTGCCCTTGTAAATAGTTATGCAGTTAGTGTTAGGTTTCCTTTGCTTTTTATTTATTTTGGACCTTTTGGACAATGGGCCACATTTTTGTATATAGTTTTCTTTTAATTAGGTAGTGTTGTTAGATAGGTTTCATTTCTTTTGTTGGGATCATGGACCCTGGCTTGTTCCTCTGTACATAGTTCACTGTTGGATTTTCTTTTTATTTTACAATTTACCCATGGAGCAATGGCTTTCGATTATTATTTTCCATAGGATTTTCTTTTGTGGACTTTGACTTTGGACACCATTCCTTTGGATTATGATTTTTGGTTTTGCATTTTTTCACGGACATGCTTCTTTTTATTTTTGTTACATTCCCATTTCTGTTTGTTTATTTTTGATTCAATTTATGTTTCCTTTAATACATATTTCTTGATCAAACTTCAATGTGTAGTATCATCTCATTGGTTTCATGCGTATCATGATATGGGTTTTGAGTTTCACTGACACCCATTGGGTGTATGTGAGGGACATGTGTTCGTTTCCAAACTTGCAATTGGTGTTCTATCATGTTATTGCCATTTCTAAGTGGGTGGATGCAATACTCAGGTGGGTGTTCTGCATTTGGAGGCTGACCATAGGGACCAGGGATCTAGATTGTGATGACATGTTGGCTGGGGAACATGAGTTGGGGCCTGCTGGCAGGTGCCCCACAGTGCTGGGCGGTGGGGGTGCAGGGGAACATGAGTTGGGGCCTGGTGGAGGGTGCACCACAGTGCTGGGGGGTGGGGGTGCAGGGGAACATGAGTTGGGGCCTGGTGGAGGGTGCACCACAGTGCTGGGGGGTGGGGGTGCAGGGGAACATGAGTTGGGGCCTGGTGGAGGGTGCCCCACAGTGCTGGGGGGTGGGGGTGCAGGGGAACACGAGTTGGGGCCTGGTGGAGGGTGCACCACAGTGCTGGGGGGGTGGGGGTGCAGGGGAACATGAGTTGGGGCCTGGTGGAGGGTGCCCCACAGTGCTGGGGGGTGGGGGTGCAGGGGAACATGAGTTGGGGCCTGGTGGAGGGTGCACCACAGTGCTGGGGGGTGGGAGTGCAGGGGGACATGAGTGGGACATGAGTTGGGGCCTGCTGGCAGGTGCCCCGCAATGCTGGGGGGTGGGGGTGCCGGGGGACATGAGTGGGACATGAGTGGGGGCCTGCTGGCAGGTGCCCCGCAATGCTGGGGGGTGGGAGTGCAGGGGGACATGAGTGGGACATGAGTGGGGGCCTGCTGGCAGGTGCCCCGCAATGCTGGGGGGTGGGGGTGCAGGGGGACATGAGTGGGACATGAGTGGGGGCCTGCTGGCAGGTGCCCCACAATGCTGGGGGTAGGGGTGCAAGGGGACATGAGTTGGTGATCAGTAGTGCAAGGAGACATGTGCCTTTGCTGGGGGGCATGCCCATGTTGGGTGGGCTGCCTGCGGGACATGACCAGGGATGCAGGGTAGTCCCCTGTGGTGTGGGCTGCCTGCAGGGGCCGTGGAGGGTGTACAGGGAACACCTGGGAGGACCCACACTGCCAAATCACATGTAGGACTCCCCGGCACCCCTGAAATACACGTACCCTGCTGAAATCGCGTGTGAAAATTCTCACGCACCCCTGAAATACACTTACCCTGCTGAAATCGCGTGTGATAATTCTCGCGCACCCCTGAAATACACGTACCCTGCTGAAATTGCGTGTGATAATTCTCGCGCACCCCTGAAATACACGCACACGCTCCCCCAGGCCCGATCGCGTGTGAAACTTCTCGCGCACCTCTGAAATACACGTGCACAGGCCAATCGCGTGTGAAACTTCTCGCGCACCCCTGAAATACACGCACACGCTCCACCAGGCCCGATCGCGTGTGAAACTAATCGCGCACCTCTGAAATACACACGCACAGGCCAATTGCGTGTGAAACTTCTCGCGCACCCTTGAAATACACGCACCGCACACGCTCCCCCAGGCCCGATCGCATGTGAAACTTCTCGCGCACCTTAGAAATACACGCGCACACGCCAATCGCGTGTGAAACTTCTCGCGCACCCCTGAAATACACGCACACGCCCCCCAGGCCCAATCGCGTGTGAAACTTCTCGCGCACCCCTGAAATACACGCACACTCTCCCCCAGGCCCGATCGCGTGTGAAACTTCTCGCGCACCTCTGAAATACACGCGCACAGGCCAATCGCGTGTGAAACTTCTCGCGCACCCTTGAAATACACGCACACGCTCCCCCAGGCCCGATCGCGTGTGAAACCTCTCGCACACCCCTGAAATACACGCACACGCTCCCCCAGGCCCAATCGCGTGTGGAACTTCTCGCGCACCTCTGAAATACACGCACACGCTCCCCCAGGCCAGATCGCGTGTGAAACTTCTCGCGCACGCGTGTTCCCGAAACCCGTAATACACGTTCCCCGCTTTGCGTTTGCTGTTTGCCAGTCCGGTAAACTGGTACAGGGTTGGCGCAGCCCTTTGCGATGGTTTTGCGATCTTGATGGCTTTTCCTTGCGCAAGGGCGTTCTTGGGGGCGTAACTGGCGCTGCTGCAGGGTCGCTGAGCCACTCTGCGCCACGTCTGCTTTTGAAGGCGAGAATCCATGAATACGCTGTGCGCGGAAATTGATTTTAATCGCACACGGCTGGCGCAGACATTCGTACGGGCACGCTGTGCGCCAGCCGCGTGCGGCACTTTTGTGCGAATTTCCATGAATTACCCTTAAAGTGTCCCAGGCGCGCAACACGATTGAGCTAATCGGCCTACAGCTTGTTCCCCCGAAATGTGAAGCCCGATTAGCTCAATGGTGTTGCGTGAAATCGTTTTTTGTTAGAGGGGAAATAAGCCTTTTCTGAAACCGGCGGCTTTAAAGTGTTGCTATGTTTGTGCAAGATGTCCTTGCACAAACATAGCAACACTTAAAAGCTGCTAGCTTCAAGAAAGGCTACCGTCAACAAAATTCAAATGCAGACATCAGCCCACGGCATAACGTCCTTTCATCGTGGGATGTTTTTTCGCAGGGTTTTTTAACCGCAAACTTTTTTGGGGGGGTTGGAATAATATATATTTGGGGTGTGCATGTTCAGGATCATATAAAAATAAAAGTGGATGGGGGTTTACGATGAGTTGTTTCGTTGAAAAATCCACAGTAAAAAACCCAGCGAAAAAACATCCCGCGATGAAATGACATAGAACTCAGCTGATGATGTGCACACTTACTTTTTGTTAGGCAGAGACGTGAGGGAAGCCTTTTCTGAAAGTAGCAGTGTTAAATGGTTTTGTGTTTTATGTGTGCAAGGAGTGTGTAGGTAATATATGTGTGAATGAGTGTGTGTGTGTAATGTATGTGTGAATGAGTGTGTGTGAATGTGTGTGAGTGCGTGTGTGTATGTATGTGTATGAGTGTTTGATGTAGGGGGGCTGGGTGCGCATGTAATGAGTGAGTGTAAGGTGAAGTGGTTTTTTAAGTGAATTAATGTGTAATTGTGTGTGTGCCTATGTGTAATGCTGGGCTGCTACCATTTGATACTTGGGCCCCATGCCAGACAACCCTTGGGGTTGAACAAAGGGGGCAGAGGCTCCAAGTTTGCCACGCCCAGTTTAGAAAGTGGCCCCTCCTAACCCGTTAGGCCCTTCCAAAATGTAGGTTTCGTGCGCCCCTGCAGTGCCCGTTTGTTTGATGTCGGCTTGGGTCATGGTCGTTTTATTAGCACAGGGACAGACGCAGCAGCCAATTCAGATTTTCTAGACTAGCGTACAGGAAAGTCATAATTCTATTAAAGACACAGAGGCTAAAGTATTATGCTCTGCTCTCTTAAATTACTACTCGAGCAGCAAACAAAACTAACAAGTTTCAAACATCATAGTAAAACACTTCCTGTAAAGAACAGTCTTTACTTATTAAAACTTGAATGTCCCCACGTGATTACACCCTCCTACGGGCATGCCCCTTCACATAACTGTCCGTATACATCCTTCTTCCTCTTTCTGCCGCTGCCTAGAGCCCTGGAACGGAAGCCTGTCAAATCCAAACAATATAGCTGCTGGTTCCCAATATAGCAAAACTTCTCCAACTGGATTACGCTCAGAGCCAGATCCCGCTTGCGCCTCAAGAGCCAGCTGGCTTGTCGTCTGTCCCTAAACAAAAGTGCATATGTTATAGACACTAGTATCCGTCATGGTAATGGGCAATCACATGCACTCTCTTTACCCCTTCTCCCCATATTTTGGCCTTGTTGCTTGCGACTTTCGTGAGCATCGCTCAGCATGCATCTATGCAGTCTCTAGCCGCTCAGTGATTGCGTGCTTGGAATAACACTTAGCCTCTGTGTCTTTAATAGAATTATGACTTTCCTGTATGCTAGTCTGGAAAACCTGAATTATATGTCAAGACATAGAGGCATGTATTATGCTTGTTCAAAGCTCACTTACCACCAAGGCCACCCATTCCACGGGCTTGAAATAAAAGGTCTTGCAGGTCAACTCATTCGACCAATCTACAGCTTTCATTATGTCTTGAATCTTTCTATGTCGATCCCTGCTTGGAGCATGATCCATTTGATCCAATGGGCCATAGTGGCCACCGGCACTGCCTTGAAAGGCTTACGCAATACGATAAACAATTTTCTCTCTTCAGCGTGTCTGAGCAGAATAGTCATCATCTCATACTCCCTGAGACCTCTAACCGGGCACAATTTAGGCTGTCCCGGGAATCTCAGGAACAATACTGACGCGATAGCAGTCTTTGTCCTCTTCCTCGCGTGAAACATCGCTCCATCCGGGGGAAAGGATTTACTATCCACTTCTAATGCCCCTATGTGTGACATTCTCCTGCATTCTACCAAGCAAAGAAGCATGGCCAACTTGACGGAAAGCTCTTTCCTGGTCAGCTCTTGATTATCTGGCCATCTCTAAAAACTTCAAAACAACGTTCATGTCCCACAAGCATATATACTTTGGCTTGAGAGGCCAAATGACCTTTACCCCCTTGAGTAGCCTTGAGACCAGAGCATGCTCACCTAAAGGAGAGCCGGTCACATGCTCATGTCACGCTGAGATGGCTGACCTGAAGCCATTGACAATCCAGAAAGCCTTCCCTTGCGTGGCTAGAGCTGCCAAAAAACTGACCACATGGATCACATCCACAGATGCAGGATGGATGTTCCTAGCCAGACACCATTCACGCCATTTTGCCAAAACTGCCTAGTAGCACTTGGTCCTTTTGGGGGCCTAGGATTCAACCATGAATCGATCAGCCTCTCCCGATAGTCCTGGCTTTCTCCAGGTACCTCTGAAATCACCAAGGCCACCAATTGGAGGGTCCCCACAAGTACCAATGGGTGAGGGAGAGCCATTGGATCCTGAAGAATCCCTGACCAGCTGGGTAACAATACCGGATTATCGCATGACAAATCCAGTAAGCCTGGGACCCACTCTTGACTTGTCCAAGCTGGCACGACCAGGACCAGCCTCGCCTTCTGCCTCATCACCTGTGCTAGGGCCCTCGCTATCATTGCGAAAGGCAGAAATGCAGAGACTGGCTTGAGACTTAATTCCTGAAGGAATGCTTCCATGGTGGCTGCCTCCGGGTCTGTCCTCCATCTGAAAAAACGCACCAGTTGGTGATTTAGCCTGGATATGAACAGGTCTGTGTCGCAGGGTCATCTCAAACTCATCAGGTTGTGAAACACTGTCCTGTCAGTGTCCAGCTGCCAGTCGCTGGAGTCCTTTAGGTATCAGGAATTCCAGCCTGCCACTTGATTTGCCAACCTGGGCAGGCACCCCGCCATCACACTAACTTTCCTGGCTAGGCAGAGGTTCCAGAATTCTTTGGCTATCTCTGCTAACATCTTGGACTTCATAACGCCAAGCCGATTGATGTATCTTACTGCTGAGACGTTGTCCATCTTCAACAAAGTGCAGCATTGCACCCTGTCCTGATCCTGGCTCTGGATTGCAAAGGAGCCAGCCAACAGCTCCAGGCAATTGATGTGCAACCTGGGCTCTGAGGATGACCAGCGCCCAGCCCCAGCGGCTGGATTCCACTTCTGTAACTAAGTTTGGCAGGGAGCCAAAGATGGCTTTCCCCTTCCAGGCCTCCAGGTGTTGCAAAAAGCAGTGCAATTCTGTCCTCGCTTCGTGATTCAGTGGGACTTTGTGTTCATACGAGAGGCCTTGCTGCAGGTGTTGTATCTTCAGTCGTTGCAGCAAACTGTAGTGCAGGGGCCGAGGAACGAATGCCTGGATGGAGGAAGCCTACCTTTTATCCTGGCTACTTCCCTAAGAGAGACGTGGCCTTTGGTGAGAATGACTCTGATATGACATGCATTACTCACCATAATAGGATTTCTGGTGATTGTATCTGCTTAGATTCACATGCTGTGCATATAGTCCGACATCTAGTGAAAATCACAGAGTATTGCATCTTTCTTTCGAAGATCGAAAGGGGATGTTGACATGGGCGTGTCTGTAACACTATCCCTAACGTGACATGTAGTGTACCCAAAATCCCTCACGTGTCGAGATCCCTCTGGTTGTGTTTTTTCTGCCGTGAGGGAGCCTTATAGTCAGCGTAAGCGAATACAGAAGAGAGAAGGTTTAAGAGGTCTATGTTCCTTCTACTCCATGAGAGTAAGAAGGGTGGGCGCATGTGAATCTTAGCCGATGCAATCATCAGAAATGCTATTACGGTGAGTAATGCATGTCTTCTGATGCTTGTGGATCTGCTTAGAATCACATGCTGTGCATAGACTAGCGAGCAGTACCCAGAGATGTTGTCGAGATGTGTGAAGGAACAGTAGCAAAGAGATGTCTTAGCACCGCCTGTCTCACCTGAGAATCAGACCTAGAGTGTGTATCCAGGCAGTAGTGTTGTGTAAAGGTGTGTACAGAACTCCAGGTTGCTGCTTTGCAGATGGAATCTAAAGGAACATTTGCAATTAATGCTATGGTAGCCCCTATGCCCCGAGTAGAGTGTGCTCTGGTCGTGAAGGGTAGATCTCTCTTGGCAAGAGAGAAACACAATGTGATGCAGTTTACAATCCACTTGGAAATTACTGATTTAGAGACAGGGTCCCCTTCTCTACTAGCTGCTACTGATACGAAGAACAGGTTTGTTTTCCATAGTGGCTTTGTCTTTTCCAGATAGCAAATTGCCGCTCGTCACATCTAGTGTGTGGAGGCTTTTTTTCGCCACATTAGTGGGGTTTTGGAAAAAGGTGGGTAGTTCTATGGATTGGTTTACATGGAACTTTGAGATAAATGTAGGTGAAAAGCGAGGGCGCAAAAACACCTTGTCTTTGTAAATCGGGACAAATGGGTCCTGAACTGAAAGGGCCTGCAGTTCACTAACTCTCTGTATCGAGGTGATAGCCACTAGGAAGTGTGACCGCTGCACGTACGGAAGTCGACATGCAAAGAAATGTTCGGGTATTCAGAATACGCCACTCTGAGCGCGTACCCGGCGTAGGAAGCCAGAGAACGCACCAGGGTTAAAAGGACACCACAAGTGTGCATTTCGGTTAACTGAAGTAGCTGTGTACTACGGATGGTGTGAATTCGAAGTACCCTCCAGTATCACAAGAGGAATCCAGTCATAGGATGTCCAAACAGTCCCATGCTCAGGATAATATGGCATTTCTTGCACAACCAAGGACTTTGTTGTGTCACGCATATTCCAATTGAATGTTAAGAAGTCATATCCGTTTGTGTATTGGTGTGATAAAACATTGGCCCCCTGAAGAAGTTCTCAGACATTGGGCAACTAACCTTCGAAGAACGAAACATGTTGGGTCATTGAGCATTGTGATTGATGATAATGCTGTAAATTAGTTATCAGTAATAGTGTTTCTTCCCTTCGTGGAGAAGGGATTTATTTACTGTACACTATTAGTTAGTACTAAGTGTTACCTAGAATTAAGTAGGTCCATTAGATTATGTGTTCCAACATCTGTTTTGCACTACATTTTTTGATACACATTTTTTAGATACACTTTGCACTTTAGGGATGAACTCAACCACAGTAGGCGATAGTCTACTGAGAGGTGGTAACTGAAATTAGATCATTTTACACTTTATGTTCTTGGTTTTATAATATACAAATTGTTTTATGACTGTTTATGTTGATGAAAGACACTATGTATGTTTTTAGAATAAGTGAATGTATATCGGTTTTTATGATAATTATGTTTGGTTGAATTATTGCATATCGATTTAATAAAAATTGCATTTTGTTAACATCCTTTCATTTCAAGGTTGTTTTGAATACTCAGTACCTATTTGGTACATGGGCGGAGTAGTCCTAGGTAGAGAGGGGAATGTTCGGAGGAGACACACTGGTTCCTAGGTTTCATGATATTCTTTTGTGTACTTTGGGCAGAACCTTTGTGTCGGTAAACCGCCCTTGGTCTCATTTTATGTTTAGTTTAGCCACTAGTAACGCAGTCTTGTAAGTGAGTGCTTTAAGGCTAGCTGTATGCATTGGTTCAAAGTCTGTTAAGAAAAACATTCAGGTCCCATCCGGTAGCTGGATTGGAGATAGGGGGGTGAAGCCTCTCTACTCCTTCCAAAAGGGCTTCAATTACAGGAATTTTCCACCATGAAACCTTGCTCTGGGACGTGATGTATTCCGAAAGCGCGGCTAAGTGGACTTTAAGATAATTGAAAACCAGTCATGAATCTAAAAGGTGAGTTAGGTAAAGGACAATATCTTAAGGTGAGCATTCAATAGGATTGATGCCCTTGCCATTACACCAGATGACAAAGCGCTTCCATTTGCTGGAGTAGCAATGCATGGTGGTAGGTTTCCATGCCTGAGTATGTCCATGCATCTTTGAGGAAGCTGGAGGTGCCCGAACTCAGAAGCCAGACTGCTAAATTGAGAGTTTGAGGGTATGGATGTAGCGTTTCCCCCCGGTCTTGAGACAGCATGTTGTACGGGCATGGCAGCTTCCTGGGAGGGGAGACTGACATTGCCATGAAATGGGAGAACCAAGGGGGCGGACCCACATAGGGGCCACCAGGATCATCGTGACTGGTTCTTGGTGCATCTTCTGCACTATTCTGTTGAGCAGGGGAATTGGGGGGAAAGCATGGACGCATTTCCCGGTCCATGTTATCCAAAGACCGTTCCCCTTGGAGCGGTTCTAAGGGTACCTAGAGGTGTAGTCTGGGCATTGGGTGTTCTCCAGAGTGGCAAACAAGTCAGTTTCTGGGTAGCACCATTCTGCGAAGACGTTGAGTTCAATGTCATCCTGTAGCTGCCACTCATGCTCTATGGGTAGGGGGACATCTTTGCTGAGTACGTCTGCTAGAAGATTGAGTTCCCCCTAGAACATGTTGTGAGAGGAGGAACATGTTGAGGGGTGCCCACTTCCAGATGTTTTGGGACCGTTTGGCCAACCCTAGAGAGTGAGCGCCCCCTTGTTTAAGTAGTACATGGCCGTAGTACTGTCCGTGAGGACTAGAACTGTTTTCCCCTAGCAGTTCCAACAGGTATATGTGTTTGGATGCTACTGCTGGAGACCACGCGTTGTGCGCCGTCTGTAGAAGGAGGCGAGTTCCCCCACCCCATCAGAGATGCATCTGTGGTGAGAGTGGCTTCTACTGCAGGGGTGGTGAAGGTTAACCCCTGCAGAAGGTTTTCCCTTGACCACCACTGCAGAGACTAAACGAGGGCTGCCGAGACAACGACTAGATTGTCCCACTGGCCGCTGGCCTGACACCATTGGCTCGAGAGCCACTCTTGCATTCGGCGCATGCGCAGACAAGCATGAGGAACTAGGTAGACGCAGGAGGACATCATCCCCAATAGTCGCATGGATTTGCGTAGGGTCACCTGGTGACTGGCTACATAGTGGGGGATCTGGAACAGCATGTTTTGAACCCTCTAGTTGGAGGGAAAGACGAAGCAGTCTTTTGTCTGAATTAGAGCCCCCAGAAACTGTTTGATTTGGCTGGGGTTTAGAATCGATTTCTTTTTGTTGATAGAAAAACCTAGGTTGAAGAGGAGGTCTACTGCCTTCTGGGTATTTGTCTGGCATGTTCCATATGAATCCACTGTTATGAGCCAGTCATCAAGGTAAGGATAGACTGGGATGGCCTGCCTGTGCAGGTGAGCAGCTACTACCGCCAGTACCTTTGTGAATACGCTTGTTGCTGAGGCAATGACGAAGGAGAGAATCTTGAACTGATAGTGGGTGTTCTCTATCATGTACCTGAGGTACTTTCTGTGCGCTGGCAACATTGAAATATGAAAGTATGCATCTTCATGTCCAATGTGGCTATGTAATCCACCTCCTGCAGCAGTGGGATTACCTTCTGCAGTGTTGTCATCCTGAACTTTTGAGGTTTGATATACTTGTTCGCCGGGCACAGGTTTAGAGTAGGGCGCATGGTGAGATCCTTTTTGGGTACAAGTAAGTACAATGAATAAATACCCTTGTTTGCCTGGAGAAAGGTGACGACTTCTATCACGCCCTTTTTTCCTAACAGGACCTGAACTTCTTCCAGCAGGATACGCAGGTGTTCTGGCAACAGGCATCTGCTTCTCTGTGGGTGGTATCAAGGTGGTCAGAGAAACTCAATTAAGTACCTCTGGTCAACAGTCTTTAGTACCCACTGATCTCAAGTGATCCCCTCCCATCACTTGAGATCAATCAAGAATCCAAGTGGTCCATACCCATATACCCTGAAGCTCTGCTTTTCTACTGCTCAGCATGCATCCTAACTGTTTGAACACCACCCCATCCGTGCCCCTTTGTGACTGTCTTTTTTTAATATAATGGTTTTGTAGTGGATGAACCAGGGAAGCGTGGTCCTGAACCAGCAAGTCACTTTGAGCTTGAGGCTAGGGAGCCTATAGGAGTAGAGTGCCTGCCTCTACCCTTGCCCCTACGAGGGCCTCTTTGTTGGTATTGGAGGTTACCAGAGGAGCCCTGACCGGAGAACCAGGGGGTATTCCCTGAGCCGCATTGTCCTTTGGGAGAGCGGGAGAAAGATTGGCCATGAAAGGACCGACGTTAGTTAAGAGCCTGTGAGAATTGAACACGGACAAGTTCCTGAGTTGTTCATAAGAAATGCAAACAAGGTGTTTCTTTTTTCTAAAAATAAAAATAATTAATAAAATGAAATAACCTAATTTTGGGGATGTCCAGGCCATGCCATTGGGATCGGTTGATTCCCGATAGGAAACAAGATGGTCCTTATGGACTCTTGCATTCTATTGCCCGTTACCTTACTTTTCCCGAAGTACCGGGAAGCCCTGACTCTGTCCCTTCCCCCTGACTGGATGTTGGGTGGAAGTTCCATGTATGGTATTGTGGGGAAATCCAGGCCAGACTGGCTGGAGCCTTCCCAATGACTATGTTGTGGGTACGCCTGCGGGGTGGGACCTGGGTGAATGGAGTGTGTGACGAATACGCGTTCAGTGTTGTGGGTGTCTAGTATCAGGTGGTTGGCACAATGACTGAGACAGCCCTGCTCGAAACTGGTATGAATGCAGTGTGGAGTGTTGAATGCTGCAATACTTGTCTGAATCCACATCCCGTGTTGTGAGTGTCTGGATGGAGAAGAATGGCCTGAATGCACTGTGAGCCGGATTAGCTGCCTGATTGCCTGAATGCCCATCTGAACGATTGGTTGCCTGAGTGTGACCCGGCAGAGTGACTGGGAGATCAACAGTATATCTCGGGGCCTCTCACTGATGGAAATCGTTCAGAAGCTGAAGTTGAAACTAATGTTTAACTTTGAATCCCACTAGAAGAGGAGGAACTGCTGCTGCTGTCCTTCGCTAATCTGAAAGCTGCTGTGCCTTCAAGGAACTGATCCAAGAGAGGACCTGTTCCCAAGCTACGAGGGACCATTGTGCACCAGCTGATCTTTGCCAAAGCTCCCTAGACGTCAGACCCTCAAAAGCCTGCCGACCGGAGATGGGGACTGCCGCGAAATCACGAAGCGAAGCAACCGGTCATTGAAGTCCATCACCGTCAACTACCGCCGTTGCTGACCCGAGCCGCAGTGCTTTCGTCCTGCCGGAGAAAGTCAAGGCCACCGACGACTGAGGAGAATCAGTTGGTGAGTTTCCCGCCACCTGAAGACCGCAGAGCCGCCGGATGACTCGTCACCCTTGCTGGGCCAAAGTTCTTCATTAACTCTTTGCGGCAACGAACGCTCGTCGTTGCGGTCCACCACACGCCTCAGTTTGCTGGACGTTTTCGACCGATCGTCAACAAGCACCGCAAGAACCGAAGCTGCTGCCACAATGACAGTGTTCACCCTTTTTTCTTCGTGGGATCTCAATGATCCGTGGCTCCTGCCTTAAAGGGAGCCGCTCAAGAAGGATCAGTTGATGACCCGATGTCGAACTATGCTATTCCAGGTACATTGGGGTTGTAGAACTATTCAGAAGGAAATAAGCCTCTTGTAAACGATATATGGAATGGGCTTGTACGATATATCTTTATTTACAGGTTGCCCAGGCGGGGGGGATCCTCATACAGAACTGTGCCTGGTGGTAGGGGCTCAGTATTCTGCCAATTGTTCTAACCAACTGCTTTCCTCCTAAGTCTATTGTTGGTTCACTTTATTAATTGATTTGTGTGACATTTGACCAAAAATTACAGTTGATGCACTTTAATGAAATCTGATAGTAATTGTGGTACAACATAGAACTGTGTATATATTTGCCATTGTAGATTAACTGAGCACAAAGTGAGTTAGTGTGTGTGATTGTGTATATAACCTTGCACCTTAATTATATAAACACTGTTTTCACTAACAGTGTGTGGACATTCCTTTGTGGGTGCTTGGGGACTACACTGTACTTAAGAACCAGCCTACATCACCTCCTGAGAGCTAGGCCTTGATTGCTCACCCACGGTTTACCAAATAGAGAATCTTGGCTGGGGTCCACTGTGCCTCTCCTCTACCATATAGAGAGCAGGAGTAGAGACACTCCCTCCAATCTTTACAATATGCGAAAGTGATTGCGTCGGAAAAGGGGGGGTAGAGTGTTTGCATATCCTAGGTAGTAAGTTAGGGAAAAGGTGTTGAAAGAAGGGGCATACTGCGTATCACCCATCGGTGTCCCACTTCCACTCCCAGAGGACACCCCATCCAGGTGATCCTCCTTCACTGGTCCACCCCCCGAAACTGGATCCAATAGCGATGGCCGTGTCCTGGCCACCTGGATGACAGACTCCCACGGACTAGTCAGGGAGACCACTTCAGGTTTCTCACAGTGACCTTCACCCTTATTTTGCATTGGTTTAGGACCACTAACATGGGCAGCTGCCACCTAACCCCCAAATATAGCCCACATTTGCATAAAATACTAGAGGGAGCCTGTGATGATTTGACTTCTGCCATGCAGGAGTACAAAAGTGAGTAGAGGCTAAAACACCCATCCAGCCCACACATGCCTTCAAACCAAGAGAAAGCACAATCATAAAGCTAGAACAGGCACAGTTAAAGCGATATACCTCCTTCGCCTTTTGTGGTGACGTGGGCTCACGGAAGGCTATACTCTAAAGAGGGATGTGAATGTGGTTCAGTAGAAACGCAAACAGCAAAGTATAACAGTCCAAAATAAAGGAATGTCGAATCAAGTTTGTATTAAAATATAGACTTTAATCAAACACACCATGTACAATAATAACTAACTAGAAAACACTAGACCCGCAGCAATTCTGGTACTGATTGAATGTGTGCCATGAGAATCGTCTAGCATGGGAAATTAGAGCTGTGTTAAAAGAACTGAATCTAGTGGGTGATCTGGGCTAAAAGGGGAATAGTGAAGGAAAGGGATTGAGAAGAAGAGTGCAAAGAACAGGAAGCTAAACCTTTGCTCTATGTTACTTTTAGCATCTTCTTATGGTATGTATAACTGTATTGTTTTATGGTTCTTTTTTTGTTATATGTATGTGAAAAGCCATAATTGTTGGCTGAACCACATTAAATAAAAATAAATGTAAAAAAAATAAAACACTAAAAACTGACCCCTGTAGAAAGAACAAAGAGGGCCTCATTACAAGTGTGCCAGTGGATATGCACTGAGGCAAAAGCAGCACATGTCACAGATTTCAATGGGCTCCCAAGACGCTGGTGGGTTGATAAAGGTGTAAAGGTGTGTGGGTGAGTGGTGTCTGCACTGTGATGCTCACCACCTTCATGGCATCTTACGTGTCTACAGACAATGGGCCTGGGAGCTGTGCTTGTGTTGAGAAGAGTGCTCAGGCACGTGTTTCATCTCATGTGGTCATCTCCCCATGTGTAGATGGGAAGTGGGTTATGTAGAAACTGGCACCAGTTCATATGTGGTTGATGTTGGAACTTTCTATTGATGGTCACAGGGGAAGTTATCTTGGGGACCTATATGGTAATTCTGTGTCCTAAATAGTTATTGTCTCACATACTTTAAACCCAAGAGTTGTTGCATAACTAGATCCAATGCATAAAATTGACTCTCCTTCAGACCCTAGTCTCTACTCCTGCTATTCCCACAAGCACTCTGAAATCAACGACAGCCAATGCCTGGTCCTCCCATGGCCGGTGGTGGTGGTGATCTTCGTCCTGGGGCCAGACACACTCTGTGGTGTTTCACTACCAGCTTCTGGACACACCGCTTGAGGTCCTGCCAGCACATCTAAATCTGGTATACATTGTAAGGATTGTTCCTAAAGCAGTGAAACGTTGTAAGATGGACTTCCAGATCTTGTTGCTCTGGCGTTACTGAATCTTTAAACACCCAAGACCCACGAGGCAGTCAGCCTCCTTTGTAACATCCTCCACCTGGACCCTATGCTCATCATCGGTGAACTTGGTGCAGCGTTGCTGGGGCATGGTCCTTGTGTGTATCTGTGGTGGTGTTGGGCAGAGAAGGTGGTGTATGTCTTTGCCTGGGCTTGATGCTGTGTGTCACTGGGTGGTTGATGTGCGCTTCTTGTTTTCAAATTAAATAGTGCTGCTTCCTTCCGATCAGGATCTTCTCTGCATTTTCCACGGACACGGAAACTGATATGACACAACACTGGTTACTCACTAGGCGTTTACGCCTAATTTACGCCTTATGTTGCCTTCCAAAATGACTCTACAAACCAGCGCATGGCATAATTTCTTTCTAATTAAGGGTGAATGCCTCACTTTATCACTGGCCTAAACGTAAATTTCCTCCGTGGCATACAATGCGCCACGCGAAAATGAGCTCCAATGTGTTCTTTGCATCTCTTTCTGGTCAATAGCACTGGTTTACATTTGAAACTTTGATAAAAATTGAACATTGTAGAAAACATGGATTTCTTTACATCTGTGGTGGCCTTGAGATGCAGTGCACCCTGCAAACTACGAACCAAAGCTGTGAAAGAGTGAAAAGTTGTGTTAATACATTAAAAAAAATGTAACAACTAGGGTTATGCTGGCAGGGCCTCCTCCATAATGGCTGCTGTATTTACTGTATGCAGCTGATGCAGGCTTCCAGCCCTGCGAGGTCCGCCTGATTGTTGGGTAAGGCCTTTTATTCTACATTCGGGACGGGAGCCAGCAGGTGATGCCGGCCCCCTCGAAGGGCCTCCTATAAGGGCGAGGGTTATCCCCGTCTGGCCCTGTACCAGCCTGGGAGGTACACCACTGCCTTGACCTCGGAATCCTATCTTTTCACCTGCCATTGGCTGCTGGCTATGGGTAAGGTCCCAGATCTCCATGCGCCTGTGTTGCCTGTATGCTACAGAGCCCCTGTGGCTACGCTTGAACCATTCTTGCAAAGCAGTCCGTCCCATTCTTTTTGTATGCAGCCTCCACCTTCTTTGTACCCCCGGCATTTCCACAAGCTCTCTTGCTATCTTGAGCTCTATTTGCCCCCTGCCAAACCAACTGTACAGCCTTTCCACGCTCCCCGCAACTCCCTGGATGTGTGCATACTGTTTTCAACCAACTTGGGCAGAAACATTACCTGTCCACAAATCACTTTGAATCCTGTCCTCTCTTGGCTAAAGTGCTCCTTTGCTGCTATGTTGATCTGCCCTCACTAAGGGTGCTTACCGGCCTCATCTGTACTGCCTCTAAAACGACCTGCGCAGAACCACCTCTCTCTGCATTAGCTGCCTAACCTCAGCTTGTAACTCGTCAAAGAGGCTAGCAATTTCTAGCTTTGAGTCACTATACTATTGTTCCACCGTGTTCAAACTGTTGGATTTTCTCCTAACTTTGAATGTCATATCTGGGTGTCCCAAAATTATAAGAAATGCTAAAAACTAGGCTTTTACCTTACCTTTCAACCTAATTTAGACGACAAATCTATGCTTGTTTTACTCACCTTTAGAAGAACAATCGAATCTGCCTATCTATTAATGCTGGTTGTGTTTTAAAAAGTAGGCACTCTACTCACCTATTGGAAAGTTGAATCTGCTTGTCTGCTAATTTTGGCTGTATTTTAAAAGAACAAGTCACTTACCCGTGGTAACGTTCTTTCGAGTGGATGCTCCTCCCACATATTCCTCCTTATGATATATCTTCCAGCTTCAGCTGCTTCGGAAATACATTTCAGCAGAGGGCCATTTTGCTGTCGACTTAATGTCTCTCGAGGGCTTCCATCTCGGAGTAAACATCATTGTCTGTGTATATAGCACGTGCAGCTCCCGTTGGCTTCAGTTCTGCTTTTACGGCTTCCTCATGCAGAATTACCAGCATCAGTTAATCCTGGATAGTACTAGACTCTGAAAGACCGCAAAATGTAATCCTTGGAAATTCTACAGTGGGGTAGGTTGGCAGGGGCGATGAGGAATACGGAGGGAGGACCATTGAGGCGAAAGAACGTCACCAAGGATAAGTAGCTTGTTCTTCAAATGGATTGTGTCCTCCCACATATCCCTCATCTTATGACAGACTCCCAAAGCAGTGGTAGGTTTTGGAGGAGGGAGTACGAAATTTCTGTTTTAATGTTAGCATTATCGTTAGCATCCTGACCTCAGCTATTATCAACACACCACTACTGCATAACTATCCTGCTTAACTGCACTGAGAATCTGCACGGAGAACGCTTTCTGTAAATTGTGCTATGCAATCTGTATATACTGTAAGCTTGTACATTTATTTCAATTCTGTACTTGTAAATTGAATGCCTATATCTTATGTTGCATGTAGTAATACCTGTAAATGTACTTACCTTGTATCTCCAGCGCCCAGACACTCACGGGTTAGGCGCACTCTACAAATGCTAAATAAAATATATGTTTGTCATGCATTGAGTAGAAGACCGCTTTCACAAATCCTCCTTCCTGGCTAGGGGATGGGTCCAGACAGTAATGCTTTGTGAAAGTGTGAATGGTAGACCAAGTGAATGCCACACTTGTCTTTTATAGGCACCCCTCTTTGGAGAGCGGAAGATGCTGCCATTCCCCTTGTGGAGTGGGCTCTTAAGCCTTCTGAGGGATCTTTCCCAGCCAATCTGTAGCATTCAGAAATGGCAAGAATTATCCATTTGGATAAAGTTTGTTTAGTAACTGAATGTCCCAGTTTGTGGCCAGCATAGCCAGTGAAAGGTTAGTCATGCTGACGTATCTTCGTCATCTGAGAAATGTAAAAGCTCAAAGCTCTTCTTGGATAAGCCTATTTAGCCTTTCCTCTTTCTTGCTAGGGTGAGGTGGCGGATAGAAAGCTGAAAGCACAATTTTCTGGGCTAAATGGAAATCCGACACAATCTTTGGTAATAAAGAAGGTTTAACATCCTTGTAGAAAAATGGTAAATGGAGGCTTAATAGATAGGGCCTGCAATTCACTCACCCTGCGGGCTAATGTTAAGGCAACTAATAGAATGGTTTTAAACGTTTTAAATGTAAGCATCTTAACGGACATGAGTGAAGTGGCTCAAAGGGAGCACACAACAGGCATTTTAATACCAGATGATTAACATGCCAAATTGGGACTTGAAAATGTGTAGGAGGGAACACATTAGTGAGCCCCTTAAGAAAATGTATGATCAATAGCAGGAAAAGCAGGATGATTTAGAGTCCAGGTCCCGCCGAATTAACCTCAGGATAATTGGGGTCCCGAAGGCCATGGACAGAGGGCCCATGGAATACCTGGTGGAGGCACTGCTGCAGGAGACACTTGGTGAGCCTGGCTCCTCTTCAGCGTTTGTGGTTGAAAGGGCTCATTGCATCCTAGGGGGGAGGGGTGGCCGCGTATGCTGATGCCGCCCAGGCCCATCATTGCCAGGCTCCTCAATTACCGCGAACTGCGCTCCCTTAGCTATCACGGTGACCAGATTCAGCTTTTACCAGTTTTTTCAAACAAGGTACAGGTGTCAAGAAAGATCTTTATAGAGGTGAAGAAGAGGCTCAAAGCGAAGGGATTCAAGTAAACAATGCTGTTCCTAGTGCTTCTGCGAGTTCAGCACAATGTCAAAGCCCTATTCTTTCAATCTCTGGAGGAGGCAAGTGATTTCCTGGACGCCGCGGATAACAGAGCTGGCCACCAAGGAGCAGAAATGGCCAAGGCAGGCCCCGGCCCAGAGGCCCAGCCTGAAGCTCCGGAAGTGCAATGGCCAGTGTGTGTTTTTTTCTCGAATCAGCGAGGGGTGACCAACTGTCAAGGTCTACTATAGTGACTATGGCGGGTGGGGTGGCTAAGCCTGGAGAGGCTCCCATCTGGCTTTTGGTTGTTTTATGGGTCGGGGGGGCAATACTGGCATATTGGGGTGGTCTTTGGGTGTGGGAGGGAGTTGGGAAGTGCCAGTTTACGGCTTGGTTGGGGCTGGTTTGGTTCTGACAGCACACAGGTTCCCGACTTCTACTAAGTTCCAGTGGAAATGATCATGGGGGAGGTATTGGTGCGAATGGTAATGGTGGGGTGGGCTGCACCTGGCCAAAGTTCAGGGGCACGGTAAATCTCATTTGTACGGGCAGCATGTTGTCCGAGAGGGAGGCTTGCAGCGACACACCAAGTATGTGCCCCATGACGCACTGATAACGGATTGATCTTACCAGAGAAGAGGTGGCTAATGGGGAGAGGGGTCACGGGTGTGACATGGAACGTTAGAGGTCTGAATTGTCCCTCTAAAATAATAAAGGTCCTACAGTACATGCACAGACAACAGGTGGACATCGCATTCCTGCAAGAGACGCACCTCTCGCTCTCTATTGAGGCTGCTTTTGCCAAATAATTGGGTTGCCACAGGTACTTCTCACACTTAGATATTCCACGGGGTCTGCATAGCTATTAAGTGCACACTGGGGTTTTGCTGCACAGAGGTGGTGAGGGACAGGGAAGGGAGGGCTCTGGTTCTTACAGGACTGGTACAAGGGAGGGGATTCCCCTTTGTCAACTATTACGGCCCTAACACAGATTCTCTTGAGACTCTAGAATCTATTGAAGAGCAACTTAGGAAGCATCAGGAGAGTATAGTATGTGGGGCTAGAGACTTTAATGTAGTCATGAGTAACTTGCTAGACAGGTGAGGGGGTCCCAAAAGGGGAACTACTAAAGCCACCTGCAAATTGCTGCAGGTCTGCTTAAACAAAGGTTAGTGGATATATGGAGGGATCGCCACAGGCCAGAAAGGGGGTACACATTTAGGTCCTAGGTTCATGACTCTGCATCTAGGCTGGACTATATTCTAGCCTCTGCAAATGGGTAAGGTTGGTTCTCTGATTGTGAGAGTTTGGCGCACACGTTCTCTGACCATGCTCCTGTGGTTGCGACTCTCCTAATCCCTGGAAAGTGGCAGGGGGCAGGATTTGGTACTTTAAGAATGAGAGTTTGCGAGACACAGCTGGCAGCTTGTGGAACTCGATTGCTGTATTTGCAAACAGGAGCGGGGTTCCCTACAGACGATGGAATGCAGGCTAGATTTCGAGAGTAGTGTGGATATTCAGGGACTCGGCAGAACGGGAGGTTAGGTTCCTTAACAGGAGTGCAGCTGTAAGACTGTATGGGCAGGGACAAAGCACTGGGACCTTGCTGGCCCATTTGATTAGGACTGAAAAATCAGGTCGCACATTGCAGTGATTGAGGACCAGGCGGGAAGGCTTTTGCAGACTGACGAGGAGATGATAGGGGCACTCGTGGATTATTACAGGGCTTCGTATTCCTCTAGGACTACTGTAGGACAGGTCATGCTCGACAAATACCGGGATCAGGTTGGTCTGTACTGGGTGGCACATGAAGAAAGAGTGTCTGGGCAGTCTGTTAACGGGAAAAGAGATCCAAGATGCTATCAAAGTGCTTCCCATGGGTAAAGGCGCTGGCCCAGACGGACTCTTGGCCGATTTTGATAAGGCATATGCAAATATATACGTGTCCCTCACATGCTTCGTATGTACCAACATGTGCTGCGGGGAGGCGCGTTGCCCAAGTCATTGCGCAAAGCTGTGGTTGCCCTACTGCTAAAACCAGGGAAGAGTGCAGAGAACTGCTCATCCTCTCGACCGATCTCCCTGATAAATCTGGACAGTAACATTTTAGCCAGGTCGTTGGCTAACGGGCTTGCCCGATAATGCCTAGATGCGCACTGGCCAATCAGGCTGGGTTTATTCCTGGGAGGTCCGCATCATATGGGCTCTGTAGAATATTCAGCCTCCTCTCGGTTTTGGAGCAGCAGTCCTGAGTGGTGGCAGCCCTTAGACGCCGAGAAGGCATTTGACTCGATTGAGTGGCCCTTTTTTCTTCACTGTCCAGACACATGGGGATGGGAGAGGGTTTTATAAGAATGGTCTCCCTGCTATATGAAGGCCCTTTGGAACGACATTGGGTGAACGGCAGACTCCCAGCCCCCAATGAGATGGAAAGTGGGTGCAGCCGGGGTGCCTGTTATCCCCGCTGCTATTCGCGCTCGCTGTAGAACACCTGGCGGAATTGGTCCGCTCTAGACAACACCGCTCTAGGGGTGCAACTGTTCACGCATAAACTGGTTATTTTGCTTTAAGCGGATGACTTAATTCTGTTCATTAAGAACCCCACAGCATTTAGTTTTTGGGTTGCTTCCCAGGACTCAATATCAACTCGTCCAAATCAGCGCCGTTTCCCTTGACCGATGGGATGGAGATGTTTCCAGAGGAGTTTGACTTCCAGTGGCATTCCGACCACACTCAATATCTCGTGTGATGGTAGCTAGATCACCAAGAAAACTATGGGGTAAAGTTAACACACACCGAGGCACTCCGTGGGAGATGGATGAACTTGCCTTTGTCCCTCTATGGTTGAATATTGTTAATTAAAACAGTAATATTGGCCATATTTCTGTACACATTCCTTAATGTACTGGTCCTCGCCACATTTTTTAAATCATAGAAGACCCTTGTAACGAAATTTATATGGCAAGGAATGCAGGCCTGTGTGTGTTGGGATAAGTTGGTAGAATCTTTGGAGAGAGGAGGGCTCGCTCTTCCCGTTTGTGAAGCCTAGTAGACGGCAGCGCAAGCATCCTCTCTGCCGCACTAGTGTGATTTGATTCCAGACAGGGCACGTGTGCAAATTGAGATGGTAGTGGTTGCTCCATCACTCTTAAGGACAGTTATTCTTACTTTGCTGCAAAGAATAACCAGGGCACGTAATATGGTTGAGTTTACCTGTAGCGCCTGGAAGCGAATAGAGGACTAAACACGCTATGATCTTATGTACTCTCCAATCCTGCCTATTAAGTATGCGGCAGGTATCCCACTCGCAGGCGAGAAGGTTTTCATACAATGCAAGGCTAGGTGGGGCCTTGTATGCTGGCAGAATGTTCCTGAATGGGCAGTTCTTGACTCTGGAAGAATTTAAGGCTAAGGGGAGGTGGTAGTGCTAGACAGTTTTATATATTTTAGGCTGCGTATCGGACTTAGAGATAGGTTCAAAGACTTCCCTGTGAACGTCCTATTGCACCTGTCCTCCGCGGGGTGCTCACACTGATCTCCAAGCTATATGCCACCATAACTGGAAGATGCCCTCGGTGATCCCCTCTCGGATGACATCTGGATATATTGTTGCATAAAGACAACTTCAAGGTGATACAGTTCATATATCTGCACCAGTTCTATCTGACCCCAGTGGATATACATAGGTATTTTCCCCGAAATGACAGATTTGCAAGATTTGGGACAGAGATGTGGTGTTTCCCTAGCTACTTTCTTACACCTAGCTTGGGCTTTCCCCCCTGAATCCATTTGTTTTGGGCACAAGTGTTCGAGATGATCAAGTGTACTGCGGTTGAAGGGATAGCCCCGTCTCTCATTGTAGATTTGTTGGTTTACAAGTACAAACTGCCTAAACATGTCAGAAAGCTTCGAGGTTTGTTATTATTGTTGGCCAAGAAGAGAGTGGCTATGGTGTGGAGGAGGTATAGCCCTCCTACATATGACCAATGGAGGTCTGACATCTTATATTGCTATGAAATGGAGACTGGCAATGGAGCCATTGTACACAACCGCCCTCAAAGCCAAAAGACATTTGGGGTCCGTAATTTTGCATATTTATTATCGATCAGCAGTGACGTATCTGTGGGGTCTGATCATCATTCTGCCACATAAGCCTGGAATAATGTGTCTCCTCTCTCCTTGGTTGTAGACGTACCTAAGTGTATTGTCGGGGGGGGGGGGAGGATTGGGGATGGTGTGCGTCTAATGAAGAATGTATTGATTTTTTGTGTTTATGTTTAAAAAAAAAAGTTTTAAAAACAAATATGTGTCCATATGACATTCAATGTCAAGTAGCAAGGCATATTTCGCAAGCATGTATGTCCCTGAGGAAGCTCAGATTCAAGTGAAACATGTGTCGGCTCCAATATTTATTTATATATATATATATATATATGTATATATATATATATATATACCTCCGTTTTCGTTTACATTATTGACATAAAGAGGCATAAGATGTATGGATTATTCGCCCTGCCCTATTCCCACCGCTTTCCTTGTTCATTCTATCTTTCTATAATACATATTATTGTTATATTAAAAGGTAAGGACACTATACTTAATTCTAAAATAAGTTTGCAAAGCGCTTGTGAATATAGAAACTGTGTTTCCAAATATTATTTTATTTGACACTTAGGGTATAAACGTCATTTTGTATTCTATGCTGCTGGCTACATCCGATAATCATTGTACAAGAGCCGAGTCTCGCCCTATCCTATAAACCATTCCTAACAAACCTGACAAATTCAAACCTTAAGTTTCCACACAGATCTGTGATGCAGGACATTAACTAACTGAGCTATTTGAACAACTATATAGTGTAAGGATAGTGCGACTAGCTTTTTAGAAGAAAGAACAAATACAAGTGATGAATTTAGGTAGAATAGGCAAGGGCCTTGGTCAGAAAGGTACCATTGGCTTTTTGCTCCCCCCACCTCAAAAAAAAGAATAGTAATACATGTTTAGTATACTCATTTACCGTGTTTCGTAAAGTCAAAAGTAACATATACACGAGCAATACGTTGTGCAAGGGTCATTATCTGAAACTTAATGACCCCTTCTGAAGACTATAAGTCTATAGGAGTCTGTGTTCATAAGAAAATTAACAAAAATAAAAAGGTTGACTTAATAAAGTAAGCATCACAATTGGAAACATGGTGGAACTGGAACAGGAACAGTTGACACGAGCATCCATTCGGTTTAATGTAAAATTAAACAGTTTGTCTCTACGGAAGTGAACGCATGTGTTCCCTATTTCATCTTTTACTTTGGTGAATTCAATTGTATATATTGCCTGTCAGGTTGAAAAACGTTCTGTTATCCAGTCCGCTTAAGTCTGAATGTTTGGAATACAGTCAATACAAGTAGTTATTGACTGCACTCCCAATATACTGATTGGCTGAGAAGTCAATAATGACTTTCAGGCGCGATTATAAACATTGTTCATATTTTTAATTAAAGATAGCTTTTAGGCTGCAGACATTTTTTATTTCACAGTGACTGGAACACATTTTCAGGCAGGTTTGGAATTCAAAGACATTTTCAGTACAATCATTTTTACCTAAAATAGATTCAAATTTATATAGAAAGAATGTAACCTTTATGAATGCACATGTTTGCATGAATGTACTATATTTTTAGGACACAAATCTTGCTTGGAAGCTGTGAAGTGGTGTACATGGATGGAGTAGCAATTCTAGGTCGCATACAAACTGAAAGAGGGAAGGAAGCAAAGATGAAGAAAGCCGCTAGTCATATCATGACTACAGTCTCCATAGCTCTTGTTTTCCAAATTAGAGGGGAAACCATTCTAAAAAAACTGACATAATTGCAGGGAGTCGGCTGGGACAGGTGTTTCCTGCGGGTATGAAACACCAGCCAAATGCAACTCTGCATGGTGGTTCAAATCAGGACAAGTATAGTTTTATTAACAACCCGTTTCCCCCACATCCCGTTCATTACTCCGGGGATTAGAAACCCGGTGCATATCGCATACAGCGCAAATAAAACTACTGCTTCCGTGTGATGTTGTACACTTCCTCTCCCTCCCTCCTCCACCCTGTGGCCCACCAAACAACTTTTTTCCGGAGATTGTCGTAGGGTGACACAGTTCGGCCAAGCAGTCGGCTTTATTAAGAAAATATAAGGGTGTAGAGGGGAAACAGATTCGCAGGTAAGCCCTCAGTCTCTGAACAAGTTGGGCTTTGGCAATCAGTGATACATATGCCAGGCATGATGTCGGTCTTAAGAGACTGAGAGAAACACAATCACTTTGTACAAGCCTACCAATGGGATCTAACAGAATAGGGGGAGAATCGCGCACTCTTCTAGTCTATGAGAGGTGATGGATAGCTCAGCAACCTGTACTAGAGTGATACCTTGGTTTAGCTTTTTTTAAAAAAAAATATTGATACAGTTGCAAAAATAGTCAACCTTTCAATAAGTATGAAAAAAAAGTACGTGTATGTATGTTCATGTTTCATCATTGTGATAGTAAACTTTAGCATTTAAAAGTGGACATTCTAGATCAAAAATTACATTTACATTTTGCGGGCGGGACAGAAAGAGGATATCTTCTAACAAAGTAACAGAATTAAAATAGATGGATTCAGTCTATGTTTAGAGATAATAGGACATTTACAATAGCAATTCTAATAGATGTTTGTTGGCAATGAATAGTCTGTCCCGCAGAGATTCACACGTTGAAACGAGATAATCACAAAATTAGTGGTAAACGTACAATTTTCGTTATATGAGTAAAGCAGGGCAACAGGCAAGTAAGTGATTCATGTTGTCGGAGTCTTGGCAGAATCTGCATATATTTCTAGACTTAGAAATAATTTTGTGTTTTGCTAGGATGTCGCTTGTTGGCCAAAGTTGAGTCGAAATCAATTCTAGAATATGAAAGCACTTGGAATGAAATTGTTCTGCTTGAAAATGAGCCCAATTCCCATGTATATGAACTATTTAGGGATAGCAAGACTAGCTCGTGTCTCAAAATAACCAAGTTACTCACCGTGGTGACTACCTTACTCCTAGTCCATAGTCCACTTCCTCCATACTTGTGGGGACATTCAGTCCTTAGGGACGGGACCGGAGAACATTTTTCAAAAAGCATAAAAAATTGAAAATGTTTGTCCTTCTCTTTTTACGTGGGGTACTGCACGCTGCCGTAACCCCGCCCTCCTGAGTTCCGCCCGCATATCGCCCTTCAGTCCCTTTCTATCGCCAGGTCTGCGACCATTTAAGCAATAATAGAGGATACCTATTAAAGGGAACGGCGGGCGGGCGTATGGAGGAAAGGGGACTATGGACTAGCAGTAAGGTAGTCACTACGGTGAGTAACTTTGTTATACTCCTACGTCCCGTCCCCTTTCCTCCATACTTGTGGGAGATTCCCAAGCACTCCTCACAGGCAATACGGGTGGATGGAAACTCCTTACTCAAAAAGGTTTTTTAGAACAGCCTGGCCAAATTGAGCATCATCCCTAGAGCTCAGGTCCAAATAGTAATGCTTAGAAAAAGCAGATGGGAGGCCCACGTAGCCGCTTTGGCAATGCTTTCCAAGGAAACATATTTTTGGAAGGCAACAGCAGCCGCGTTGTCACGCACAAGATGGGTATGAATGCCCTTCGGAGATTGAAGGCCCTGAATGGTATAGGCCTCTTAGATACAAGAGGCAATCCATCGGGAGATGATAGCTTTTGAAGTGGGTTTCGCTTTCGGGTCTCCGAACGTAACAAAGAGTGGGGGGAGCCCCTGAGTTCAGTTCTGTCCAGATAGAACTTCAGAGCTCGTCTGATATCTAAATTGTGTAATCCTCTCTCGGTATCTGAGGCCGGCTTGGGAAAAAAGACAGGTAATGATATAGATTGTTTCAAATGAAAATCTGTCACTACTTTAGGAAGGAAAGAAGGATGAGCGCGGAGCACAACCTTGTCCTTATGGAAGGTGAGGAATGGATGTTCCACAGACAAAGCTTGAAGCTCGCTTACTCGCCTTGCCGAAGTTACTGCAATCAGAAATGCAACCTTCCATGAAAGGTACTTTAGATCTGTCATAGGCATGGTTTCAAATGGTTTATGGCATAAGGCAGCGGTATTCAAACTGTGGGGTGCGACCCCCCCCCGGGGTCCGCTGGTGCATCCCTGGGGGGCCCCGAGAGCTCAGCATGAAATATAAAACATTTTTTAGATTGGAAGCAATGGGCATGGGTGGCTCACATGGTCGGGCTGAAGCATGAAACTGTTTCAGGCAACAATGAAAAAGTGGCCCGCAGTTGTAAATGGATATTCATTCCTTTAGTCACAGACGGGGCCTCATTAAAACTATGGCGGTACGGTAACAATGGTGCCGGTAAGCTACTGGCACCGTTGCTACCGTACTGCCATAGTAAGAGTTGTGTTCGCGGGTGCCTGACAGCCCGCCAGGTCTGACCTGGCAGGCCGTGCGGCACCCGCGAGCACAGTTCATTGGATGCACCGGCACCGTTGTTAACGGTGCCGGTGCATCCGAGTTCCCCATTCCCATTGAGCCCTATGGGGCTCAAATGGAAATGGGGATCTACCGGTACCGGCACCCGCGAAAGGGCAATTATCAAGTCCGCCTAACTCAGCATGACCTGGTAATTGCCCATTTGCGGGTGCCGGACCTGGATGCAACAGAGACGGCAGCCGTGCTGGTTTTACCGGCACAGCTACCGCTAGGGTTGTAATGAAGCCCACTGTTTTAATAGTACCCAAGGGGGTGCTTTGTGTTAAAATATAAGTAAGTTGTGATATATTCAGCAACAATGGTCAAAATGACTAACTGCATAGTTAAGTAACTCATCAAACTGGACCACATTAGCCAAAATGGTGGCCCATTTTGACTGTCCCACACTAGCATTTTACATTTTTGGTACAGGCATTGCCCTATAGGCCAGTCTGAGCCTGGCGGCTCATCCATAATGGTGAGGGGGCACCCACCCAGTGGCCCCTCACTCGTTATGGATGAGCCAAGGAGCCAGCCCAGTGAAACAGTGAGCACTCCCTCAGCTGCTTTTTCCAGCTGATGGAGTGCTCCTGGGCTGGCTGAACTGTCAAATGGAAACAATGTTTCCCTTTGACAGTTCAGTGTAGTTCCCCAGCCGCACATGCTCACTGAGCCATGCAAGTGCTGGGACGTTTTGCTTCGTCAGCATTGCATAGCTCATTGGAAATGCTGGCCGGGGCACGCACTACATGTCTTTATGTCTGAGAGGGAGCTCCTGCGCCTCCTCGCACATACAGACAGAGCAGCCTGTAGCAGGGCGTTTCAGCACCCACACGCATGCCAATGCAGAAGGTACATTTATGTTCATTGTTTTTATTTAAACATGTGTATGGATGCGTGTATGCTTATTTTATGAGTGAGTGTATGATGATGGATGCTCGTGTGAATGATAGAGTGATTGCTGTATGAATGTGCAGCACCTTGCATACACACATAATCATGTTGATTGTGTTTGGCCCAGTGGGGCCCAGGGGACAGGGATGGTATCTTTTTACTGGACATCTATCATAGATGTCCAGTAAAACATGTCATGCCTGCCCCCTAGGCCCCCTAGCACCAATTGCAAACTGTTTGGCTATTGACCAATTTTTTTGTTAAAAGTATGCTCTACAATGCAACATTTTAACCCATTATTTAAAAATAATTCACAGGGGGAAACCCCCCACAAACCCCTCCACCCCCCTTTATTGGTTCGGGCTCCCTCACTATGCTCGGTCGCAATGGCATTTTTGGGGGAAATAGTTACACTCCTCCACTTAAAAAAATCACGAGCAGCCATTGGCCCTCAGACTGTTAGGAACGGGATGGGGAGAACCCAGGGACTATGGTGGGAGCACAATCGGCGGGAACCATGGAATAGTGGTGGGAGCAGAGTGGGGAGAGCCCAGGGCGTGTGATGGGGTGGGGTGAGACCAGGGACTGGGTAGGAGTGGGATGAGGGAGCCCAGCGACTGTGATGGGAGCAGGTGACGGTGCGCAATATATACTGCCCATTTGGCATTTCTGGGGTGTCCCGACCTGCCCAAATTTTGCTCAGGTGGGCCCGGCCAAAAAAGTTTGAAGACCACATTAAACTCCCATTTTGGATGAGGATTTCGTACAGGTGGAAAAAGATGCAGTAGACCAGCAAAATGCCTTTTAATGACTTGGTTCATCAAAGATAAGGAACAGTTGTCAGTTGACAGGTAGGCGGCAATAGCCGACAAGAAAGTCCTACAAGACAAGACATGAATGCCCAAAGCTGCCAGATGAGATATGAACGAGAGAACAGTGTCAATAGTAGCATTTCTGCGGTCCAGCTGCTTAGCTAAACACCAGTGGCAAAACCGGATCTACTTGCTCATATACTGAGACCTTGTAGAGGGTTTCCTGGCCGCTTGGATCATGCGCATATTGTCCTCGGACAAGTTAAACCGTGCTAAGGTTTTGAATTCAGGCACCAGGCCGCCAAGCTGAATGATTGTGGGGAGGGGTGCCACATCTGCTGATCGCACTAGTGAAGCAGGTTGGGAATCAACGGCAGTCTGATCGGAGGACAAATCGACAGATGCTGAAGTTCCGAGAACCATAATCTGGCTGGCCACCAAGGAGCTATGAACAGGAGAGTGCAATTCGATGTAATCCTGAGCTTGCAAAGTGACTGATGAATCAGAGGAAGAAGCGGGAAGGCGTTGGCCTTCATGTTGTGCCACTGAATTTCGAGAGCGTCCCCTACAGAGGAGGTCCAAGACAATTCCTGGATGCATAAAGAGTACGTTTCCTGTTTATAGAAGTCGCAAAGAGGTCCACTTCTGGAGTGCCCCATTGGCGAAAGACCTCAGTGTTCAGTTCCCACTCGTAGCTGGCCGCCGTTTGTCGGCAAGTGTGAGTCTGCAGTCACATTGAATTGACCCGGAAGTGTACCGCCAGTAGACAAATGCCATGCTGGATGGCCCATTCCCAAATCTGAATGGGACGGTCCACAAGAGGTGGTGATTTGGTGCCACCCTGCTTGTTGATATAAAACAAACACTGAGTTGTCCGTGCGGATGCAGACCACCCGGTTTGTGATAGACGGTTGGAAAGCTTTCAGCACCAGAAATACAATCAGGAGTTCCAAATCATTTATATGAAACTGCCTGTGAGGAGTCCTTGTTAATCGTCACTTGTGGGCAGGGCTCCTGAAAGGAGGCCCCCACTGTAAGATTGTTAGTCGAAGACCACCATAGAAGGTCCGCCATCATGCAGGAAGGAACTTGGATCATCTTGGAATCCGAGCCCGAAGCCTGAAACCAAGAGCACCGAAGAGACAGTTCTGTACGCCTCATTTTAAGACGCGCAGAGGTAGAGCAAGTACGCACAAGGCCATGAGGCCCATAAATCTCTGGAACTACTAAGCTGTCATGTGCTCTGACTGTATGAAGAGCTGACACGTGGCAAATAGATCCGCAATCCTGTCTGCCGTCAAATACACCCTGGAAACTATCGTGTTCCAACGAAAACACAGGAAAATCAGGTCTTGGGAGACCATCATAGAAGATTTCCGCCAGTTCACCGACAGTCCAAGATGGAACAGGAGCTGGAGGAGTGACTGGAGATTGCTTGAAGACGACAGTGCACAAGGGCTGCGCAGAAGCCAGTCGTCCAAATACAGATATACATGAACACCCTGTAGCCGAAGGAAAGCTGCGATGACAGACATCATCCCAAAATGGAGCACGCAGAACTGGAAATGCTCCCCTCCCAGATAGAACCGCAGATATTTTCAATGCGGCCTCTGTATCAGGATGTGCATATACGTGTCCTGAAAGTCCATTAGACTGAGCTGGTCGCCTTCCGAAGAGAGGACATTATTTGGCAGGGTGTGATCATCTTGAATTTCTCTTGGGTAAGAGAAAGGTTGAACTGGGAAAGGTCGGGAATGGTGCGCAGGCCAGCCTGGTTGGGTTTGGGCACCGTGAACAGGCTATAGTAGAAGCCCTCCCCTTGTTCCCCAAGTGGAACAGGTTTCACTGCCCTGAGGTCTAGAAGCTTCTGAACCTCTGCTCTGAGGGAGGGTGTCCCGATGTGTTGGAAAGGAGGGTTGGAGAGTGGGGTAGGGGGGAGGGGCAATCGAAAGCCCAACCGAGCAATGGACAAAACACACCGGTCTTCGGTGATGGTCTGCCACGCCTCCAGATGAGACGAGATTCGTCCTCCCACCGGAGTCTCGTGCGAAATATCATTTCGCAGATTTGTCGGCAGGGAGACTACCTGCATGTAACGCTCACCTGATTCCCGTAGAGGCGCCAGTCTTGACTGGGCGTATACCGTATCTTCAAAGGTGATGTGTAACACACGGCTGGCTCTTTGGGCTGGACCTCTGTGCACTGTATGTCTGACTTGAAGGGTAAGATGTCTGCAGATAGAAAATATGGGATTAAGGAACTGGGTTATTGAATGTCTCTCTCTTCTTCCCTTTCTCTTCTCCTGTAGAACCCCAAAGGTTAACGCTCTCACCTTAGGTAAGTGAACGCCGTGCTCTCCATCTGCCTCGGGGCAGGGTGCTGTAACCAGTTTCTTCACTGGATAAGGGGAGCAGGCCTCTTGACTTCAGAGGACTGCTGTCTGTTTACTGCACGAACGGTAAGTTTCGAGTAATTCTAATGTCTTTAAAGTCTTTAGTAATGATGTTTCTTGTTTTGCAGGGTTCCGGCGATGGCGGATGGCGGGCTGAAGTGAGTTGAAGATGGAGCCCGTGTGATGAATAGAAGCGCCTGGAAGCACGTAAGTAAGCGCTTGTTGCCTGCTTCACGATGCGCTCTAACTGTCTTTTTATTTTGCAGGTACAAGTTCGGAGCGGCTGCAGGGTGCCGGAATACCCACTGGGTTGGATGTGGAAAGGAGTAATGGCACGTGAGTATTAAAGTTCCCCAATGTCTTTAAACGCACCTTGTTTTGTCTTTCAGATGCGGGATGCAGCGCCGAAGGCCTCCGGAGCGTGCGAAGAGTTGGTAAGCTTTAGTCTTTCAGATGCCGGAATGCAGCGCGAGGCGTTGGTGACAGCCGATGGACCAGGTAAGTGAAGAGCTGTCACTGAAGACCGTAATGCTAACCTGTTCTTTCTTGTCTTTATAGGTGTTGCTGAAGACTGGATTCAGGATGGTAAGCCTTTTTCCTTAGGCCCAGGATCAGATGCAGAAGACACGATGAGCGTTCTGCTGCAGAGGATGCAGAATAACGCAAAGCAAGATTCATCCATCGGGTGTGGTTTAAATAGCCTCCTGTAGAGCTTAGGTGTCTCCTTCCACAGCCACGCCTAGGTAAGAAAAGAGTTCCTGCTTTCCAGAAGAGTTCCAGTGTTCTGAATCTAGGGAGTGGCTCCTGCCCCACCCAACAGGAAAAGTAGTTCCAAACAGAAGAGGATCAGAGGCTCAACTGGCAGGCAAGTAAGCAGCATGGTCTGCTGCAGGTAAGTCCACCCAAGCATCATGAGCCCGGCGCTTCCAGCGCTGGGACTGGGCATATTTATGAGCCTGGTGCCACTGGCGCCAGGACTGGGTCCAAAAGGTCCCAATTGGGACTGGTTGGCACTCGGAACCTGGGTTATGGATCTGCTTCCAAGGGAGTTGGGAAAACCCTGACCTTTTGGAAGCAGAGATCATGACACTGCACCTAGAGAGGAGGCTGATGGCCAAGTGAAAAACGGGCCTCTTTGTTTGACGGGTGCCGCCAACCGGAGGTTCAGTTCTGCGTGCCAGGCAGTCCTGAAACCCTCTGAAGCCAGAGAATGATTGAGACTGAGAACCCGACCTCTGTGTATAAGGGGCCTTAGCCAGGACCTTTGCCAGGACTGACAAAGACTTGGCGGTTTGGGTGCTCACCTTGGTCTACGGATGAGGAACTTACTAAGAAGAATGAAACAATTCCTTGATGTCGAAGGGAAGGTCCAGAACTTTATCTTGCACTTCCTTCGAAAACTTTGTTGCATGGAGCCATGCCTGGTGGGAGGTGTCACTTCCCACCATAAGGCCTCTACGTGGTGTGCCGCAGCTTCCAGCAGTTCCTGTGCCAACACCCTGTCGTCCGACAGACCAGCTTTGAAGTCATCTCGCCTATCTGCAGGAATACACTCCTGGAAATCAGCCAACTCCTTCCACAGCCTCATATTAGCTTCAGCAAGGATGAGCTCTGTGTTCGCTTGACGAAGTTGGAGGGCTGAATTGTCAAAGACTTTCTTGCCCAAGGAGTAAAGAATCTTATCTACCTTGGACAGAATCTGCGCCGCAGCTGTTGAGGTCGCAGAGGCCAGCTTGGATTAAAGCGTGGCCGCAGCTACCACCGTCAAGGAAGGGAGCGGACAAGACACCAAGGCTATCTCCTCAGAGGTGTGAAGCCTGTAACGGGCGTCAATTCTCTTAGTGAGTTGCAGCCCGGTGTGGGGCTTATCCCAGACCTTACGGGCCTCAGCCAAAACGTCCTCCTGGAGGAACAGGCCGGTACGCGCTTGTGGTGACCAGGTGAACACTCCCGAAAGCACCCCTTCCTGCGGAGCGGGGGCCTCAGTTACTGGAATGTCGAGGAGGGCCATCATATAGAACCTGTTCATGGAATGCTCGGACAGAGCAGGGCTGCTCATCGCTATCCGGATCTACTTGAGGGTCATCCAGCGAATCAGGAGCAGACGGCTGGGCCAACACAGATTTTAAAGTGCTATGCCGTTCTGTCTATGGGAGACAGTGGAAGTAGGGGAGGAAGCGCTGGAGGCGGACCAATAGGAAGAGGTGGTACCACCGCTGGAGCCACTGGAGCCGCCGGGGAGGAAGGTGGAGCCGGAGGCTCAGGGTAGATTTCCTTGAAAAGACCCTTAAAATAGACCTTGATAGGGTCAGAGAGCATGAGCCTCTGAAATTTCCTGAAAAATACATCCTATGATGAAGGTTTAGGCGCTGAGGTAGGCAGAGTCCTCTCATATGGGACATACCCCCATGAACGCAAAGTGGATGGTTGCCAGGAAGGCCCACCACCAGCCGGGTCCTAATATACCAGTGGAGCAGAAGCAGGTGGAAGCGAGACAATATGAGGCAGCAGCATCCAAGCATGCCAGTTATAAGAAGGGTGGAACCGATTTTTACCTTCCACCTGAGGTGGAAACAGCTGCTCAGCTCCAAAATTAAGGTTCCCAGCAACCGACTTTAAGAACATGGGTGTAAAGGAAGAATCCAAAATGGCCGCCGTGGACCATGAGGTTTGGGCCGCCATTTTGTTGATGCATGAAGAGAACTGCGTCACATGTGCAGATGAGGCAATGTCTCCTCAGGCTGGTCAGGGAAGTTAAGTAACACCTTAGCCTTGACACACGGATCCTCGGCAGAGGCGGTACTGGGGGTTCTCGGATGTTTACTGGACATCTTAGAGGTGGCCCCAAAATTAGCCTCCAGAGGAGTAAACTCGGCAGAGCCGGTAACAGAGGAATTACGGTATATGACCACCCTCTTTGCCCCCTCGACAGGACCGGTATCGCAGCGTCCCTAAGGTCGCGGTTTTGTCGGTACAGACCTTAGCCTCAAAAAGGGGAACCTCTGGCTTCCTCCCGGTATGTGTAGATCCCTCATGAGGGGCCTCAAGCCGTTGCTTGGTACAGAAAACTCAAGAAAAGGAGGCCTCAGGCTGTACCCCAGTGTCTGTGTGGAAAGCACCAGAAACAGACCTCGGAGTGAACCCCGGTGTCCAAAGCCCCAGATGAACTGGGCTGAAGTTTAGCACCCGACAAGTGAATCTCGGAACATGGTCTGGTCTTGGCTGGTCCATCGTGGGAACCCTTGGATAAAACTCTGGTACACCTATTAGCCTGCGAGGCACCTCAGAGGAACCCCTGGTAGAGCTGCTCAAGCCCTCCCGGACCTAGAAGACCCCAGAAAGGAGTCCCCCAGCCGGGGCAGCCTAAAAAGTAAGAAACTTACCGGGCGTCTTTTTTCGTCAATGAAAAGCTGAAGATGAGGTGGAGGAACACGCTGAAAGACATCCTCCCACCGACGACGACGACGGTGCCGGAGTGCCCGGATGGAGAGGGAATCGCAGTAGAAACAAGAATCCCAGCGGTGGTCCAGCCCGAGAACCTCCAAGCAGAGAGAATGGGGATCCGCCCTAGTGAAACGCTGTTTGCATGAAGAACAGGACACAAATCCCAGACACTCTGGCATAGACGGAGGACTAAGCGACCGGAGAACCGGAGCAGGAGAGAAGGACAACGGGAACAAACAATCTTTCCCAGTGATGCAAGTGCGTCCAGCCCCGACCGTGTGGAGAAAAGGACCGAGGGCCCAGGGCGGATCTCAGGAGGGCGGGCTTACGGCCGCGTGTGGTACCCTGCATAAAAAGAGAAGGACAACAAATTTCAATTTTTGAAGCTTTTTGAAAAAAGTGCTCCAGTCCCGAAGGACGGAATGTCCTCACAAGTATAGAGAAAAGGGGACGGGACGTAGGAGTACACACATCGGCTGACTTTGAGGCAGCGGTAGAACTCATTTCCAAAAGTAGCCAAAAGGTTTCAGGACGCCAAACTCTAGATTCAGCACCATATGTGATGATCGAGACAACCTTTTGGTTATAAAATGTCAAGAGAGGAAGAATAGAGAATCTGCCGTATTTGGCATGTAAGACGCAAGCTTGAGCTATGGCCATTTGGATTTTTGGATTTAATTCAAGCAGGAAAGGGTGATCCGATACGTAATTGTTAGTGTTTAAACCTAAGTATCGGTATTCATCAACCAACCGCAAGGGTTTTGTTTGCAAGAGCCAGGTGAAAGAGTAATATAGTTTCTGGTTGCACTTATCAATACCTTGGATTTATCAAGATTCACTGTGAGTAGGTTCAAGTAAACATATTTGCTTCTAGCTAAAACTCCTAGGGGCTTGCGACAACTTCTAACTCAATTGGGCAAATATGTTGACTTCCAAAGCTTGCCATCCAAAATTACACGTATTTGAATAGTAGTATCAGAATGGAATTGCCAAATTCAGATCTGGATGTAGGCAGGACAGGCAGCATTTCTCAATGTGGTTGTTAGTAACTCTCTAGAGACAGACTCAATGGCTGTTTTGAAGTCTATAAAAGCCATGTAGACTGGCTGCTTCATTTGAAGGTCATGTATTTTGATTGCATCAAGAAAGTGAGCTGTTGTGCCCAAGCCAGGAACAAACCCCGTCTGAAACGGATCATGGAGATTCATAGAACGCATCCAAATGTTGAAATCTTTTAGGACTAAATGGGCAAACAATTTGCCTGGGGCATCAAGCAGAGCAATTGATCTGTAATTGTCTGGCAATTGATGATCTCCTTTCTTGTATATAGGGACAATGATTGACTTGCACCACAATGAAGGCATATGACGAGTTTTTAGCACTCCTATGAAAATGCTGTAAGGAATCTTGGCCCAGGCTTCCAGGTGTGACTTCAGCATAGCATTACTAAGACCATCCGGCCCTGGCGCTAAGGATGAGCTAAGTTTAGAAATATAAAAGATATCTTCAAGACTGAAGCTGATGTTAACGCTGTCATGGGTTTTAATCCCTACATAAAGGGGCAGAGGCATATAGAGTACGGTAGTAAATATTCCAGATCTCTTCTGGGACCGCATTTATTGGCATCAGAGTTTGGGTGACATTGTTGGCCCTATTCAATAGACCCCATATTAAGGCTGATTTCTTTTAGGCCTGGGCCTGTAACATTTTCTGGGCATCTTGCTGCATAATCAGTGCTTTCCTTGATTTGATCCAGTTTTTATATTTAAGTTGCTTCAACTTAAAGGATTTGACTACTAGAGGAAGATTTGAAAATTCTCTTTTAGATAAGCGATAGGCAGGTTTCTTGTTGTGTAGTTCATGATCGTATGCATGTTGATGTACGAACGGAGGTTTAGAGAAGGATGAGTCAATAGTTTAAAGGCCTGTAATGCAGCAATATACAGGCCATCCGAGAATATTAACTCAGGATTTAGAATATCAGTTGGGTACTCAAGTTGGGAATTTCCTTAATAAGTTAGGGGTCCATCTAAAACAATTTCTGCCACCGGATATGGCCAACTGACATTGTGTAAGAACGACCAGTAGAGACCAGGACCAGGATAAAGACAAAAGCTCATGATCGCTGTGTTTTTGAAATTCCACTTGGAAATTATAAATTTTAGCAAACAGATCGTGATCAGTATAGACATAATCAATGAGCGCTTCTCGTTTATCTCTCTTCCAGGTGTTGTGAGGGGGGTTATCATTCGGAGTGGATCCATTTATCATAATGAGCTGCCTTTCGTCCATAAGGAACGTCCAACGGCTTGAAAGATTCGAGTGTTGTGTAGGAGTATTGGTCATACAATTCATGTTGAGGTCCCCGGCTAAAATCGTGTAGTCTATCGAATGTTTGTTACAGATTAAATCTAATGTGCTCGAGATCGTGCAAGAAGACATCGTCTTGTATGCCAATATGATTCCAATGGATGTTTATGAGAGCCAAGGTATGGCAAGAAGTCTTAATTTTTATGGTGATTTGTCCCTCAATTGCTAATTTTGGTGTCGAGATTGGCTGGAAACTGGTTCTACCTGACGAAGTGTTTGGAAAGCTCCCTGAGAGCAGGTTATCTTTAGAGGTGTTGGTTGAAAATTGGTATTTGCCAGTTCAAAGTTCTTACTTCTGGATGCAGAGGAAATATGGTGATCTGGTAAAGGTTGTTGCATAAGTAAGAATCCCAAGTTATAAAGAGCTTCACGAGCTTGCCATTTCATATTGTGTACAATTCCTGACTGCATCCATAATCTACCAAATGGAAGAATCATTGTTGCCTATACATTCAATCTGCGCTATATCAGAAGAGGAAAGATATGCAAGCAAAGGTATATCTCCAGCAATGTTTAAAACACTGGTTCTGTTTAAATCATAAATGGGAAAAAGAGCGCCTCTACATTGGAGAGTCAGATGATGGAGAGCATTAGTGGTATGTGGTGCACATGCCATTTCTGATTTAAAAGCAATTGCTCCATTAGTATAGCAGTATTTGAACCTGCTTGGAGGGTTCAGGTCATGAAGATCTGGCTCCAGTGGAGGTCTCTATGGTGTGTTTATGCGTGAGATTTTCAGTATTCAGAACATTCGCAAACCAAACAGTTGATTTTGTTTGAGAACAAGCGGCAAACAAGGAAACTGACTTGGCAATCTCAGATCGTCTCTCTTCCAAGGTGAGAAAATTGTTGTTAGTGAATAAAGAAGAGGAGACCCACTCGATGCAGTAACAGAATTGATTTGAGTGACTGAGGCATGACTCAAGGTGGGTTTGTTTTGACAGAGTTCCACCTCCTGTAATAAGTAATCTAAAGGTTTGTACTGTAGATCAACAGGGGTTATCTTGTGAGGTCAGTCATCATTTTGCTTTTACGAAGCAACACTCTTTTGTCAGGCTAGATTTGCATATTTGTTTGTGACAGCAGCTCGCGCTGACTGAGCTTGGTTTTTTGGGAGAGTTAGCGAGTGAAGACTAAAGCGTTGAGAGCTTGATCGTTTACTGTAACTGCTTGCTTAATATTTTTAGAGGAGGGGCGTTGCAGTTTAGAGGGTTTACTCGTGTTGGAGAAAATTGTAAACGCTTGTTTCTCTAAAGATGGTGGTAACAAGAGTTTAGTTTGGGGCTGAGTGTCGGGGATCACAATAACATTTTTCTGTCGGGAGCTTGAGGTGTTTGGAGTATTTTGACCAGAGCTATTGCAGGAATAAATGTTGAGGACTAGAGTTGTTTTGACAGGAAATTTCAATAATGTTTTAGATGAGCTATCCGCAATCAAAACCAAATCTTGAGACAAAGACTCACTATTGGTGGCAAACAGTGAAACAGCACTTTTTCCGATGCACTTTTGCAAATGCGCGTGTGCTTGGTTAATATGGGGTTTCTGGGGAAAGTGGGAGGAACCAAGGTTTTCACAGTAAAGCTGCTTAGATATGCCAATATATCTACAATAGAAAAGAAAATTACCAGGTTACTCACCGTAGGGACCACCTTACTCCTAGTACATAGTCCCCTTTCCTCCATACTTGCGGGACATCTCTCCGTCCTGTGGGACGGGACCGGAGCACTTTGTAAAAAGCATCCACATTTTTTTCAAAAATGTGTCCCTCCTCTCTTTCCTGTGCGGGGCCTGGCACGCGGCCGTAACCCCGCCCACCTTGTCTCCGCCCCGCGCATCGCCCATCAGTCCTTTTCTATCGCAGGGTCCAAGACCCATTAGCAATAACAGAGGAACTTATTAGAGGGGACGGCGGGCGGGCGTCTGGAGGAAAGGCGACTATGGACTAGGAGTAAGGTGGTCACTACGGCGAGTAACCTGGTAATACTCCTACGTCCCGTGCCCTTTCCTCCAAACTTGTGGGAGATTCCCAAGGACTCCTTACAGGAACTATGGGTGGATGGAAATACCCCTTACTGAAACAGGTTCTTTAGCACAGCATGACCAAACTGAGCGTCAGCTCTAGAGCTCATATCGAGGCAGTAATGCTTACAGAAAGCAGATGGGGAGGCCCAAGCAGCTGCTTTAGCGATGGACTCCCAGGGAACATATTTATGAAAAGCAACCGCGGCTGCCTTGCCCCGCACCAGGTGTGCATGGATACCTTTAGGAGGTTTCAGCTTTTGGACGGTGAAAGACTCCGTGATACAGGCGGCAATCCATCTGGAAATAGATGCCTTAGATGCCGACCTGCCCTGAGGGTTACCGAAGGTCACAAAAAGTTGAGAAGAACTCCAAAGCTCAGAAGTCCTGTCCAGGTAGAATTTAAGAGCTCTTCGGACGTCAAGACAGTGTAGAACACTTTCAGCCTCCGAGGCAGGGTTCGGAAAAAAAAACGGAAGGGAGATCGACTGATTCAGATGGAATTCGGTCACTACCTTCGGTAGGAAAGCCGGGTTTGTCTGAAGGACTACCTTGTCCTTGTGAAAGACCAAGAAAGGATGCTCCACCGACAATGCCTGGAGCTCACTCACTCTCCTCGCTGACGTAACGGCGACCAGAAAGGACACTTTCCAGGACACGTACTTGAGGTCAACCGTAGCCATTGGCTCAAAGGGTTTATGGCACAGCGCCGTCAGGACTACATTTAGGTCCCAAGGCGGGTGCGGACTACGAACTGGAGGGTAGAGGCGTGTCAAGCCAGCAAAATGTCTCTTGACCACCGGGTTAGTTGGAGAATAAGAACACAGGTCTGTAGAAAGGTAAGCGGAAACAGCTGAGAGATAAGTCCTGCAAGACAGAACATGAACCCCTGACTCTGCTAGGGAGGATACGAAGGACAGCACCGTGTCAATCGTTGCCACTCTCGGATCCAACTCTTTCTCCAAACACCAATGACAGAACCTGAGCCATTTACTCTTGTATTGAGATCTGGTCGAGGGTTTCCTGGCTGCCTGGATAATGCGCATGTTATCCGCAGACAAACTCAAATGCTCTAAAGACTTGCATTCACAGTCACCATGCCGCCAAGCTGAGCGATTGTGGGGAGGGATGCCACATCTGTTGTTCCCCTTGGTGAAGAAGATCGGGAGTTACTGGTAACCTGATCGGCAGATACACCGACAGGTGTTGAAGTTCTGAGAACCAAAACCTGGCCGGCCACCACGGGGCTATCAGTAGAAGAGAACAGTTCACAGAGTTCTTCAACTTCCAAATTGCTCGATGAACTAGGGGCAGAGGCGGGAAGGCGTAAGCTCTCATGTTGTGCCATGGAATCTCAAGAGCATCCACCAGAGAGGAGGCTCCCAGCCCACCTCTGGAGGCGTACTGAGGAAGCTTCTTGTTTACCGCCGTGGCGAAGAGGTCCACCTCCGGTGTGCCCCAACGCGAGAAAATCCATGAGAGGACCTCCGCCTTCAACTCCCACTCGTAGCTGACCACTGTCCGCCGGCTGAGGGCATCCGCTGTGACATTCAGCTGGCCCGGGATGTGCACTGCAAGCAGCCAGACCCCATGAAGCACGGCCCACTCCCAAATCTGGATGGACAGGTCCACGAGAGGGGGAGACTTTGTTCCCCCTTGCTTGTTTATGTAGTACATTGATACCACATTGTCCGTTCTTATGCGGACCACCTTGTTGACAATGAGCGGTCTGAACGCCTTGAGCACCAGAAAGATTACCAGAAGCTCCAGATGATTTATGTGCAGGAGCTTGTCCTGAGGCGACCAGAGGTCCGAGACCTGAAGAAGATCTAACATCGCACCCCACCCCAAAAGGGAGGAGTCCGTCGTGATCGTCACCATGGGGGCTGGGTCCTGAAACCCTGCGCCCACCGACAGGTTGCTGAGAGATGCCCACCAGTCCAGGTCCACTCTCATGGAATCCGGAATCATTATCCGCTTGGAATGCGGGTCCACAGCCTGACGCCAGGAACTCCGAAGAGCCATCTGGGTTCGTCTCATTTTGAGACGAGCAAGAGGAAGAGCCAGTACACACGAGGCCATGAGGCCCAGAAGCCTCTGGAACCACCAGGCCGACATGCTCTCCGACTGCGCAAACATCTGACACGTGGCCAACAGATTCGCCATTCTGTCCCCGGTCAGATACACTCGGCAGTCAATCGTGTTCCAACGAAAACACAGGAAGGTCAGGTCCTGTGAGACCGTCATGGAGGATTTCCGCCAGTTCACCGACAACCCAAGATGGAACAGGAGCTGAAGGAGAGACTGGAGGTTGCCCGCTGCTGCCAACGGACAAGGGCTCCGTAAGAGCCAGTCGTCCAAATAAGGATACACATGGATACCCTGGAGACGAAGATAGGCCGCAATCACCGACATCATCTTCGTGAAGACACGCAGCGCCGAGCTGAGGCCAAAAGGAAGCACCGAAACTGGAAGTGCTCCTCTTCCAAAAGAGAAGCAGAGGTATCTCCTGTGTGGATTCTAAATCAGGATATGCATATACGCATCCTGAAGATCCACAACGCTGAGCCAATCGCCAATCTGTAAGGAGGAGTGTATCTGGCTGGGCGTGATCATCTTGAATTTCTCTTGGGGTAGGAAAAGTTTGAACTGGGAAAGGTCTAGGATGGTGCGCAGGCCAGCCTGAATGGGTTTGGGCACCGTAAACAGCCGGGAGTAGAAGCGCTCCCCTTTCTCCCCAAGGGGAACGGGTTCCACAGCTCTGAGGTCCAGAAGTTTCTGAACCTCGGCCTTGAGGGAGGGTGAGCCCGGCAGCTGAAAAGGAGGGTTGAGGGGTCGGGTAGGGGGTAAAAGTAAGCAGAAGCCTGCTCGAGCGACTGACAAGACCCATCTGTCTTCTGTGATGGTCTGCCACGCCTCCCAATGAGAAGCAAAGCGGCCTCCCACCGGGGTCTCGTGCGAGCGCGGAAAACCCTCATTTGGCAGGTTTATCGGTGGCGGTGCCACCTGAACCTGATGAGGAGGCTGAGGAGTGGGAGAAAAACCGCGTGCGTTGTTGTCTACGGCGGTTATTCCCCACAGGAGTATCCACTCTGCGAGATTTGCGGTCGAGAAGCCCCTAAAACCAGAGGAGGGTCGACTTTGCAACAACGGTCTCTGGGATTTAAAAGGAGCTTTGACCAGAACAGACAATGATTTAGGCGTCTGAGTGCTATCCTTGGTCTTGGTGAGCTCTACATCAGTAGTAGAATGAAAAAGGTCCTTACCATCGAATGGAAGGTCCAACACCTTGTCTTGCACTTCCTTAAAAAATGTAGTGCCATGCAGCCACGCCTGCAGTGAGGTATCAACCCCAAGCATCAGGCCCCGAGCCGAGGTGTCTATGTGATGAGCCGCAGCCTCCAGGAGATCCTGGGCCAAGACCCTGGCATCGGAAAGGCCTCCTTTGAAGTCTTCCAACTTCTCGACCGGGATGTGCTCCTCAAACTCTGACAGATTTTTCCACATCCGCATTTTAGCCCCCGCCAATATCAACTCAGCGTTGGCCTGCCTGAGCTGCAAGGCTGAGTTGGCAAAGATTTTCCTCCCAAGGGAGTCCAGGAGCTTGTCCTCCTTTCCCAAGACCTGAGTAGCCGTCGTGGAAGAGGATGCTGCAGGTCGGGATTGCAACATAGCCGCAGCCACCACTGTAGAGGAGGGAGGCGGACAAGACGACAGGGCCACCTCTTCCGAAGAACGCAGCCTGTTCTTCGCGTCAATCTTCTTATTGACAAAAAGTCCTGAGTTCCCAGACTCTTCGGACCTCGGCCAGAACGTCCTTCTGCAGGAACAGGCCGGTACGCTCCAAGGGAGACAGGGTGAACGCCCCTGAAAGCACGTCCTCCTGCGGAGCGGGTGCTTCGGGCACCGGAACATCAAAGAAACTCATCATGTCCAGTACCCGGTCATGAAAGACTCTGATAGAGTGGGGAAGGTCCTTGTTGTCCTGATCGCCTTGGGGGTCATCTGACAGGTAAGGATCCTTCTGAGCCGTGTCAGGCACTGCCTTGTCCATTGGGGACAATGGAGGCACAGGTGGAAGAGCCGGGGGAGGCACCACGGGCAAGGAGGCGCAGGCGGAACCACCGGAGGAACAGGTGGAGCCAGAGGCGCAGGTGGACATAACTCCTTCAAAAGCCCTTTGAAATATTCCCTCATGGGGTCGGTGTGCGTAAGCGCTTGAAATGTACCGAAAAAGGCGTCCTCAGGGGATTGCTTCGGAACCTGAGGAGGCCTCTCATGAGGTGGACAAATCCAGGGACGTAACGGCCCCTCCACCGACGTATCCATATAAAACAAAGGAGCCGCCCCCGCGGGCAACGAAACATTGTGCGGAAGGGGCATCCGGGAATTCCAATCATAAACCGGCCGGTAAGGATGCGCACAAGGGACATTAGGTTCACCCAAGGGACCGAGCCCTACACCAGAGGCCGATGGCCTAGTTGTAGCGGTAGCACCTAAAATGGCCGCCGTGGTCGTGGCGGAAACGGGCGCCATTTTGTCCTCATCTGAGGGGAACTGCGGCACGTGAGGAAGTGAGGCACGGGTCCCCGTCGATGGATCAGGGGTCTTAATCTTAGCCTTAACATAAGGAACCTCGGCTGAGCCGGTACTATGAGGTCTGAAATGTTTTTGTGACATACCAACCGCCAACTGACCCTTCGAAGGAAGGACCTCAGCACTGCCAGTAAAAGAAGAACTTTGCTTCTTTGCCCCCTCAACAGATCTGCTATCACCACAAGAGCGGGAACGGTGAGCAACCGTTTTCACAGACAAAGCCTTGTCCGGCCTCTCAGAACTGTTGTAGCTTTAGCCTCTGAACGAGGGACCTCGGACCCAGGCCCGGTAACAGCCTTATCTGCACAGCCACGAACATCCGTTCGGTAACAACCAGCCCAGCCAAGGCCTCGGGGCGCACCCCGGTCTTGTTTTTGAGGGAAGCCGACAGGGAGGCCTCAGAGTGAGCTCCGGTACCCCACGATTCAGTAGAACTGGGTCTACAAACATCCCCCACAGGAGGGGCCTCGGAGTGTACTCTGGTGTTCACAGGCCCCTTACGGAGACCATCGGAGAAAACTCTGGTAGAATTATTAGGCCCAACGGGCACCTCAGGGTGAACCCCGGTGACAGAGCGATCAATGCCCCTCCTGGACCGAGAGGAACCCGGAAAGGTATCCCCCGGCCGGGGTGCTCTGAAAAGTAAAGAATTTACCGGGCGTTTCTTCTTCTCGTCGATGAACGCCTGAAAATGCGAAGGAGGAGTTCGTCGGAACACCTCCTCCTACCGCTCCAACCGACGTTGAAGTGCCCGGACCGAAAGGGAGTCACAGTAAAAACAGGCGTCCCAACGGTGTTCCGGACCCAAACACTCTAAACAAAGAGGATGGGGATCCGCCCTCGCGAAGCGACCATGACACGATGAACAATCTGGAAAGTCTCATTTGAAAGACATAGACAGACTAGTAAACGAACGCTAGCGAGAGCCAGAGAGGAAACAAGGTAAGAAAATCTTCCGAGGATGCAAGTGCGTCCGGCCCCGATCGAGCGGAGAAAAGGACTGATGGGCGATGCAGAGTCAAGGTGGGCGGGGTTACGGCCGCGTGCCGGGCCCTGTGCAGGAAAGAGAGGAGGGACACATTTTTTAAACAAATTTGGATGCTTTTTACAAAGTGCCCCGGTCCCGTCTCACAGGACGGAGAGATGTCCCACAAGTATGGAGGAAAGGGGACGGGACGTAGGAGTAAAATAAGTATATATGCCAGTGTGTAAAGGCAAAAAAACGGGCGTCTGTAAGGAAAGGATCAGGAGAGTTGAAATGATGTTACGACAAGCAGAATCGTGCCTCATTTGTCACTTCCGATCTGTCAAACAAGGCCTAAATAAGGACACTGAAATGTATTGCTTCTTGTAAAGCATCATCTCTGCTTGTGAATAATGAATGTTTGCAAATGTATACCTTTCTTAGTTGCTATTACAACTCTCCTGATCCTTTCCTTACAGACACCCGTTTTTTGCCTTTACACACTGGCATATATACTTATTTTTTTCAGATGTCCATCTATCCATTAATTGTGATTACTGTACAATGCACATAAATGTTTTTGTAATTTGCTCCTATTTTTTCTTTACATCTTCAAAGTTTAGCTTTCCACCAGTGCACCCTATAAATAACAATCAATTGTGCATTCAGATAATAAACCTTCTGAGATTGCTGCATATTGCTATATTTGTTTCCCAATCCTCTATGGGCACTTAATGTGCAGCCTGGTATCCCACAAGAACACTAATCATCATTGATATATTTTAATCTGACGGCGCGTACCTATTGGCACCTAACCCCACGGGTGCAGGGTGTACTATATTCCTTTATGGTACTGATTTTCATCTAATCTCTGTATCATCATTGATCCTGACAATTTACAATCACCGTAAGCAGAGCGATCCTCCCCATGTGAGTTGCATATCCCAGAATACTTTAATAACATGTTTGGTTTCACAATACATTTATTTATAATGATGTCTTGGCATGGCATGCTCCACCGTGTCATGTATCCCAAAACATGACGACTGTCCGATTTTTGAGCATTGACACTAAAAATGGACTTCCAACCCCCTTGTAGACTACCACACTCGGTTTTCATCTCATACATTTCAAAATGGTGGATTACCAAAAAAGCCACGTTGTAGAAACTAACAAAGGACTTCCCAGTTTGCCGCTGCAACCCGCGTCAACAATGAGTACAGAATCTCGTTTTTTGGCTTCCAGCATAGATGGTCTGCAGCTGATGAGCTGTCCGACCCGGATTTGCAGGTATGTTGAGGTGCACACTGTATTCTTTGCTCCCTCTATGAGAAACCCAGCTTCGCAAAAGTACTGTCTTCAGACCGCACGTTAAATCTAAAGTGTAAAATGCATTACTGCCTGCGAGGCATACCACAAAACCTTCAGCGAACATTAATGCTTTATGGTAAGCAGGATCGCCCCTCTTCGCGGTTTCCTGTCTAGAACGTATACTTATTTTCTCCTGCTCTGTCCACATACACGTAGGAATACTTTTACTGCTACAAGTATTTTTTCAAGTATTTTTTCCCAGTAGGACTACGAAGTTAGAGCACAACGCTGCTGATACACGTGTGCGACGCACCCATGGGCACACAGTCATTTCACTCGATATTCATGACTGCCTTTCAGGCAATTCCGAAAACAGTATTCTTCCTTTGAATATTTTTTCTCTTTAGACATCACCACAGTCTAATAACGCCATATATTAATATATTTTTCTTTTAGTGGGATTGAGCCCGGTTAATTGGTCCTTTTCTCATCATGCAAGAAATTGCTCGGAAGAATACTCTGACATTTCACAGAAACCAGTTCTTATTTCAAGTCTTGTGTCACTTAATTCCTTCTTCATCACACCTCACCTGTAAATGGGTGCTTTTTCCCCCCTGAACTAAATTTATACACAAATGTTTTTTCTTCAAATATTTTTTTTTGATAAACCTGTTTTTCATTTCTTTTTGTATGACTCACATCCTCTATTAATTGCACCGTGATAAGTGTCCTTATAAACGTGAAACATTTATTATTGCGATCTAACATGTCATTCCCCTTTCTCATAATGGTTTTCTCTTCTTTTTCTTTTGATCCAGTTATTATTTTTTCTCACCCCTTTTGAATCCATCCCCGTTCCCCCTCCTTCCTCTCTGTCCAATATTTTGTGATTTATGATTTACCAATCTGACAATGATGCAATTGTTTAATGTTATTTATTTATTTTCCACTTTATTTTTATTGAATTTTCAGCAGAAGAAAAAAAAGTTCCCCAGAGGTCAAAAAACAAAGAATAACAAAAGAATCTAACCATCAACTAAACCCTCCCTAACCCTCCCCCCCCCTTAACCCCAGATAAACTAGGCCTCCGAAAGTTCTTGGTGCTAGAGACAGAGTAGGGACAATAACACATGCATAGCAGTAAATTCGGGCCAATCTATGGCGGCGTCCCCGTAATCATCCAAACCTGCTTCCGCAGGTAAAAGCTTCAGCAGCCCCACCCCGTTGACATGATAAAGAAAACCACAAAACAGTTCATTATTTCAAGGCTTCACAGTCCGCAGTAAGTATAACCACAGTTTATTCCTGCAAAATGGATGACAGAATCGTTGGCAATAGCAGAGAGTTTCTAGTATTCAAAAATGGCAATTAACTTAGTAAACCATTCTGTCTTGGAAGGCGCTAGCAAACTCTTCCATTTCTGAGCCAGAGCCAGCCTTCCCGCTCTCAACATGGCCCCCATTACCCTCGAGAAGGTACCCACCTCTTTAGCGGGTAGGGGAGTGCCCAAAAGAACCTCAAGTGGGTGCAAGGTGGGACATGTTCCCAGGATGTCTAATCCAGCTGAGCACCTCCGTCCAATATAACCGGATAACTGGACACTCCCACCACATGTGAAACCAAGTACCTTTATTGGAACACAATCTGGGACACCACAGGGACACTTCTACAAACATCTTAGACAGGACAGCCGGAGGGCGGTGCCAGGAGTGCAAAATCTTAAAATTATGCCTCAATGCCACTGTGTACATCCCTCCAGGAAGCACTGACTTAAACACAAGTTGCCAAGATCGGTCATCTAAGGTTAAGCCCAATCGTTCCTCCCAGACACGCTTAAACGCCTGCCTACCCACAAGGTTAGAAGAAATGAGCACATTATAAATCTTGGAGAGGGATCCCTTCCTAGACTTGGCTTCCGCAAAATCCTCTCAAAAGGAGTAAAGGGGCGCGATAAATCAGCCACCCAACGTGCTTGCGTGAGGATTCCCTTAAGTTGCAAATACTCAAAGACCGAGAGTGACTTATCACCAGACACCTCCGACATTTGGGCGTATTCCATGAAAGACCCCTCAGAAAACAGCTGAGCAGCCCTTTCCAAACCCTGATCAGACCAGACCTGCGTGTCCCGGAACCCCTTTGCGCCCAAATCAATCGGGGGGAGGGGGGACCCCACAAAGAAGGCAAAGGGGACGGCCAAGAGGAAAGAAGCCTATTATCTCTAGAAGGCTTCCAAACCGACCACAAGACAGCGACAATAGGATGTGATTTAATGGGCTTTGAGATGGAGTTCGGGGGAGCCCACAATAGGTCCCTAACGTTTCTCGGATGGACTTGAACATCTTCCACATACGTCCAGTATGTCCGCAGATCATCCCTCAAATACTCCAGCATGACTCGCAGTTGAGCCGCCTTGAAATAATGCCTAAAATCCAGGAACCCAAAACCACCAAAGGACCTGGGGAGGGTCAAGGTAGCCAAACGAACTCTGGGTCTCTTCCCATTCCAGATGAAGCGGAGGATACTCTATTGCAATGTAACAAAGAAAGAGTCCGGCACCAGACATGGAGGAGACATAAAAAGATAGAGGAGCCATGGAAGAACATTCATTTTAACCACCACCATGCGCCCAAACCATGAAAGGGTCAATGGGGCGCATCTTTAGAGATCACTTTGAATTTTTGCCAGAAGAGGAGGGAAGGTTAGCTCAGACACTTTATCTAGATGCCTAGGAATATCAAGACCCATATACCTGGTACACATACGCTCAACACGCACCCCATGCATTTCTTTCTTTCCCTCAATTTCAGAATCCACCCCCCCATGGGCATAATGCAGGACTTGGACAAATTGACCTTTAGTGCCGAGAAGGACCCGAAACTACGAATCAGACCCAACAACCGCGGGAGTGACACATGAAGACCTGTCAAGTACACTAAATATCATCCGCAAACAAGGATAGTTTAAATTCATGGTCCCCACAATTTACCCCCATAAGGCCCACATTAGTCCTGACTGCAATGGCAAAAGGCTCCATTGCCAACACACATAACAGAGGAGAGAGGGGACACCCTTGACGCGTGCCCCGAGAGAGCGAGAACTCAAAGGACATGCAACCATTCACCAACACCCTAGCTGAGGGACCATTGTATAAAGCAGCAAGCCACTTACAAAAATTGTCCCCAAAGCCCATTTTCCGCAACACCCTCCCCATATAAACCCATTCCACGTGGTCGAAGGCCTTCTCAAGAGTCCAAGGACAAGAGACAGGACTCCAAGTTGCGCTTCGACGCCTCATGCATTAGCACCAAGGTCTTCCTCACATTATCCGTCCCCTGGTTACCAGAAATGAAACCAACCTGGTCTCCATGAACCAGGGAGGGAAGACATTTAGAGAGCCTATTCGCTAAGAGTTTAGCCAAAATCTTGACATCTACATTGAAGAGGGAAATGGGTCCATATGACTGACATCGCACAGGATCCTTCCCCTCCTTCGGCAACACTACAATAAGAGCTGACATCATAGAGGGGGGCAAGGAGCCAGATTCCAAGGCAGAGTTAAACGCCTTAGCCAGAAAGGGGACTACCACAGCGCGGAATGTTTTATAAAACCAGATAGTGAAGCCATCATCTCCCAGAGCTGTGCCACTCTTCAAAGAGGAAATTGTGTCAATCACCTCCTGGGGAGAGACTGGGAGTTCGAACGCACCCACGCCCTCAACAGAGAGACGAGGAATATGCAGCGATTCCAAAAATTGGTCTACGTCAGCCCCGTCCCCCAAATATTCCGACGAGTGAAGACCCTTGTAGTAATGCCCAAACTCCGCTGCAATCTTATCTTGCATAACCCCCTGTAAGCCGCCCGTATTCTTTGTAAGCTATGTAATAATCAGGCTGAGACTGAAAGTAAGGGTTAAACGGTTTCAGAAACAACTTTTATTAACTTTAGTTTTCTTGATTTATGGGTAAAAGGATAAGTCTTCAACTCTTCTGTCGACCTTGGCTTGGAATGACTTCAGGTAATGCAGTTGGAAGTTTCAGGTAAGTCTCTCAGAGCTACTTTCTCAGGTTCTTAACGTTTTTCTTACAGTCTCTGTTAGAGCAAACACTCCCCACTCTCTTTCCACTCCGTTGTTATTTTCTTTATATTGTCTCTTGGCTTTGTTTTCTTTTAACCAACCCTTGTATCTTTTTGTTCTTCAAACGAAAGAGTCTCTAGTATGCGGATTAGAGCTTCTTTATGCCTCAAGATTCCTCTTGTCTTTTGTACAATGGCTCTTTAACTTTGCCTTTTTGACACTTGCACTTCCCCTCTCAGTTTTTTAACTGCACTCTCTCTATCACTCACAGTCCCGTTTGTGGACTTTCAATTGCTGTTGTCTGTTCTTTTCCTGAGTATCATTAATCAGCCTGTGCATACAGTCAAGGTGTTCGGCAATCTCTGCCCTTCGTTGCAGCCTTTCCGCTTACTTGACAGCTGCGAAGCGCTCCTGTCCTCCGCTCAGCTGTTCACTGAAAATCGGCTTCACCGGGTGAACTCCGCCCCTCACTTCAGCTTTCCACTTCGGGCAATGGCTTCGAAGGAGCCCCGCCTCCCCTATCAGTTGTTTTCTTTAACTCGGCGGCTCCGAGTAAACTCCACCCCTCACCTCTTCCATTGTTGCGATCCGCCGATCGATCGCCTCGGGAGACCCTTTAGCAACCTCCGGATAGCTATAGAGGTCTGTACTCCGTCTCTCCTCCTTCTTTAGACACGACCGACACCTGTTCTCCCACTCGTGACAGCAACCCAACAGTCAGTTGGGAAATCACCGCCTCAAACTCTCACCCACAGCGTTTCAGTAGTACGCTTCAAAACATCGGGAACATAACTTGATATAAGCGCACTGGCGCAACTTTTCTCTGCTTCTATATATATTTATATTTCAGTTCAGGTATCGCTTCAGCCGGAGCTTTTCAGTAAGCCCATCCATAACTGTCATTTTCAATCTCCAGCTCCTCCGTTCCCTAGCAACCAGCAAAACAAGAGAACAAGGTCAACAGCTTGAATCTCTGCTGTGATTGGCTAAACACACTGTCAATTAACCTGTCCAGCTGATATAAATATTTAACCCTTTGATGCCCTGCGTATGCTGGTATTGCCAGAGCCAACGCCTGACGGAAGAACTCCTGTGGACTTCAGAGTGGATCCATCACACCCCCTCCCCCGACCATCCTGTAATACGATTCACCCTCCTGCTGTTTCGCAGCTCCCTTAGGCGCCACGCCATGATCTTATCCGCCTTTCCCCCCCCGCTCCATATACCGCTGTTTCAAAAATGCCAGGTTTCTTTCAGTTTGTCCCACGAGTAAGGCCGACAATTTAGCCTCGAGATTCTGAAGCTCTTCCCACTTTCCCGGGGCCATCTGAGACTTCAGCTTTCCTCCTGGCTGGATGGCCGGAATTCGCTCCCTCAACTTAAGTTCCTCCTTGCCCCGCTCCCTCTTTCTTCTTGCGTCCATCTCTGAGTACGCCTCTCACTGTGGCCTAAAATGCATCCCACACTCCCAGGAAATCAACCTCCCCTGTGTCGTTAAGAAGGAAATATTAATTAATTGATCCCAAAAGGGACTCCTTGAGCACCTTATCTAACTAACAACGTATCACTGCATATCCACCGAGCCCTGGTCGGCGTCCGTGGAGGAACCCCTAATGCGACCCAAACTAAGTCATGGTCAGACCACGGGACAACCTCCACACCGAAGTTCAAGACACCTTCCCGAAGCGTTGAATCCACTAAGATGAGATCTATCCTAGAGAAAGCCCTGTGTACCGTAGAGTAGAAAGTGAAATAAGGGTTGCGGTTCCCCTCAACGGCGTGCCCATCTACCAAGCCCAACCCCTCATTAGTCTGTCAAAATGAGTCTGCCATTTTCCACTGAGCCCGCTGGTCTGGACATGAAGAGTTATTTCCTATCCTTATCTGGCCAAAGAACCATGTTAAAATCCCCACCCACTATCAAGGCACCCTCCGCAAACCCCCCAATCTACTCCCCCACTTTTTCCCCAAAAGCGATCCTGCACCTCATTCGGGGCATAGACCCCTACCAGGGTAATCAACCTGCCTTTCACAGACCCCTTGACCATAATGTAGAGGCCCTCTGAGTCAGACCTGTGAGCCTTTGGAAGAAAAAGAGCCTTGGGGGAGATCAACAAAGCAACTCCCCGCTTCTTCGCCACATACGAGGAATGGAACACGTGTTGAATGGCTTTAGCTCAAATCGATGGCTCCTTACCACTGACCCAGTGAGTTTCTTGCACAAAAAAAAGTGCAGCTTAAGCCTAGTAAGTTCCCTCACCACCAGGGACCTTTTCGTAGGAGAGTTCTAGAACCGCACATTCAGGGACCCCACCAATAATCTCTGCCTAGAATCATCCATTAGATGGGCCATAAAAAGCTTTCCACCCCTCTTGAGGGACACACCTGACTGCCCGCACCTCCAGCTCACACGCACCAAGAGAGATCAACAAAGAACTTATGAAACCCCTTCTACATAAAGGCCACAGAAACCAAAGATACACCCCCAAAGCCAAGAAAACAACCAAACCTCCAATGCCCCCCAACACCATCCCAAAAACCCCAGCTCCCTCTCAGCCCCCTCCCTGAGCGCCTGGATAGACTGCGACATCTCACCGCTGCACTACCAGGCCGCCAAAGATCACCTCCACCCGGGCGCTACACACATCGTATAAAGAAATAACGTATTGAGCCCCCCATCTCCAATCAAGAAGCGAGCCCCAAACATCACCCCATGTATATGTCACCCCCCTGGCCTCGAGACCTCGTATAAGGCTTTAAACAAGTCAAAGAACCAGTAACACAAGAGGCGAACAAGGCAAAAACAAAACCATCCAGTTGGCCCCATGATCCTCCCCAAAACAACCAGCGCAAAAATCTTCACCATCAAAGTCAGGCCGCCGGCTGCCTTGGCGACGGGGGCGCCACTCTCCTAAATTTCCTGTGCCCCCGCACATGCCGTCGACCCACAAATTCCGATGGGCCAGGGCGGTCCCCGTCTGGCCCCCCCTCCCGCTCCCCGCCCAGTCCTTAGAAGGGGGTCTCCCAAAAGTTCACGTTAGACTCGCTGAATGTCAGTTTCCGAGGAGAGAGAGTATTTATAACCATTTAGCTCAAAGGCAAGGGAAAACGGGTGGCCCCATCTATAACGTACTCCCTTGGATTGCAACCACCTCATCAAGGGACCGCAGAGGCGCCGCCGAGGAAGGGTGAATTCCAACAGATCCTGATAAATCTTGACTTGCGCACCTTTACAGTCAATAGGGCCCTTCTTACATGCTAAGGCCAGGATCTTGGCCTTTTTAGCAAAGTAGTGAAATTTCACAAGGACCGTGCAGGGCTCACCTGCGCACCCCCACCCGCCCTATGGGCCCTATCAATAGTGGGCTCGCTAGTATTTTCACCATCAAAAAAGGTACTTCCAATCGCCTTGACCCCTCTCACAATGTCTGCCTGAGACTCCCCCTCTGATTCAGGCATACCAAAAAACCTCAGATTAGAGCGCCATTCCCTATTTTCTAAATCATCCAGCTTGGGGGTGACTGTCTCCTCCCACCTCTCAAGCTCAGCCAGCCTCATATCCAACTGTGTCTCAAAAAGGTCTGCCGAGGTTTGGTTGGCCTTAAGGGCCAGAACACGATCTTCCACTGCGTCAACCTTCTTGTCAAGAGAATCCAGGTGTTTGTTGATATCAGCCCTAAAGCCTCGTATCTCCCCCAGCAGGGCCGCCATGTTACAGCTCACTGACGGAGCCTCCGACGCCCCCGACTGGGTCCCAGCCTGCATGGCAGCGCCCTCCCCCTTCTCTGCCACCACTCTCCGATATTTTTCTTCGGCTTGCGCCCAGTCCATTCAAAAGGGGTCACTAAGGCACTCCAAGCAAAATAACAGATGACCTCTCCGCTCTGGCTGGGCGTATATCAACTTACAGCCCGCAGACAGACTTCCGCTCCGCTCAACTGACAACCAACCTATTTCACCCCCGGAGAAGGGGAAAGAAGCCGGTCGTATCCTCCACACTCTACCTGACTGACTAGGAGCACAAATATATACTCTTGCTTATAGTCACAGCACAGTTAGCACAACATACAAAGGAAGGTGGGCACTGCAGTGCACAAGGAAAACAAACATTTTCGGCTGTCAAACAGGGAGAAGCTCTGTATCTTAATGTCCCTTGTCCCGTAGTAAGAACCTGGAAGACACTGAAACTCCAATTGCGAGGTCTGCTGTAGGCGACGTGGTCAGCTGCGTAAACGCTCTCCTAAGAGTTGGTAACTCGGAGGCAACGTAATGTAGGGATATACACACGACCGTAGTAAACTGGCTCCCCAAACGTGACCCGTGTCCAGCAATTGCCCAGCTCAGAGAGGACTCCGGGGGGGGGGGGGACAACCCGCCGTCCTCAAACCTCCACTGGGCACCTATGCCTGGCGCCCCCCGGCTCCACTCACCGCCACAGCCCGTGTCGAACCGCTGGGCGGCCCCTCTTCGCCCCAACAGAAGACTGTGGAAAAGTAGTGGGAGCCCTCCTGGACACCACTAAGGAGGCCACTGCACATCACCAAACGCTCACTCCAGGGGGGCTCTCCGCACATGGGCTCTCTTCCCAGGCCCGGCGGTCCGCTCAAGCAGGTAACCGCCGCCGCTGATCTCTCCGCCGCAAACCCAGCTCCAACAGCGCACTGAGCGCTCTCCGCCCCGAAACGCTCAACGCTTCGTTCCACCGGCAACAGCAGGACACCTCTGGGGGTGGGAGGGGCAGAAAGGACACCACCACCCCCGACAGCACTATTCCGGCCCCGCAGTCCGGGCCAGGAGTTCACCTCCGGGAAAGCACCTCCCCCACCGCAGGGCAGACTTCTCCCCCGCGGCGCGCCCGCTATGGACGACAGTAGGCCACAGACACCACCGTCCCAGCACCGGCCTCTCAGGGCTGCCAGACTCCGGGACCGCTCTCCACAGACTCACTCCAGGTTCGGTCCTCCTTCAGGCGGGTCTCGGACGGATTACAACTGTGGTGGGGGGCTCAATTCCTGCAGATTTAGCGCCCCGGGACGGAAACCAGCTGAGAAACGTTAGAACATCTCGGCGCCCCCTGGCGGCTCCTTAATAAGTTATTTTACCATCCATGTTATGATCAACAGTATGATTTTGTCAGCCCTGGTTTGAAAAAGGCAATGCTGTACATGCCGAAACACGTGTCACCTATGGGCAAAAAGATGACCATTACTTTCTAATTGCTTTTGATTATTAAAACCAACACTTATGTTAAGCACAATTTACTGAGTGTGGCGCAGAATCATTAAGGAGGGGCCACATTATTTTTTACTCCAGTATCCAGGTTAGATCTCTTTCGGGATACCTCAGGGTGAACCCTGGTAAGGGTAGAGCAGTTAAGGGCCTTCCCTGGACCGGACGTCACCGGGAAGGAGTCACCTGGCTGCGGTGCCCTAAAAAGTAAGCAACTTACCAGACGATGCCTCTTCTCAACGATGAGCTGTTGAAGGTGAGCCAGAGGTGACTGCTGGAACACACCCTCCCACCTGAGGAGCCTATGCTGAATGCCCAAGCGGAGAGCGAGTTGCAGTAAAGAAAGGAATCTCACCGATCTTCTGGGCCCAAGCACGCCAGACAAAGAGAATGAGGACCTGCCCTAGCAAAGCGACACTTGCAAGAAGAACAGGACACAAAACCCTGGGGAAAACAAAAATCCCCACGATGCAAGTGTGTCTGACCCCGATCGTGCTGAGAAAAGGACTGAAGGGCGATGCGCTGAGTGGGGCTCAGGGAGGCGGGGCTACAGCTACGCGCAGTGGCCCCCTGTAAAAATAAAAGGAGGACAATCATTTTTTTGATGCTTCAAAAAGTGCTCCCAACCCCGCAGGACGTAATGTCCCCGAAGTATAAGGAAAGGGGACAGGACAGAGTATTTATGTTATAAGACATCCTGACAGTCATTAGTGTTTTTAAGGCAAACCCTTATAGTAATAGGGCAAGAAAGGCTTTTCCTTTTCTGTACTTTTATAAGTTTTTGCCAACAAACATACGGCCACTGTGTCAGACTCGTACTTCTGCACCCTTACAGTATGCATAACTTCACAAGCCCTCTTTGAAGTAGGAAAGCCTTGTACCAAACCCTCACCCGACCCAGAGGTACCAGCAACTCAGGAAAAACGCGACCGAAACAACACATCTTTTATTGAAAAAATGGACAAAATCTGAGAGACCATCAAATCAACCTCACAGTATTAGCATCCCTGCACCCTGTGTGACTTGACAAGTACCCTTGGCTGAGTTTCCCCTGTACCCACGTTCTCCTCACCTGAGCTTTCCGAGTCAATGGTTCCTTGCAGTCCTCGATGTGCCAGGTAGTCTCTCTCCTTTTTCTGGTGCGTGTGCTTGTCACGGGGAGAAGCCACTGTGGCCGCTGGGTGAGAACAGCGGCACAGTGACCTCCTTTCCGGGACCAAGCCAGAAAATGCAGGGAAAAAACCCTGATAAGAGGTGCCAAGACTTGTCGGTGAAGGCCAGTTGTTCCCAGATGAAAAGAAGGAAGCGAAGGATCTCCAACAACTGACGGGGGCAATAAATGTCCAACAATAGCTGTAGGCCTGAAGCGCAGGCGGAGAAGGCAGCGGCTGAGGAGAGGGAGAGAGGGAGAGAGGGAGAGAGGGAGAGAGAGAGGGAGAGAGAGAGAGAGAGAATGAATGAATGAATGAATGAATGAATGAATGAAAAAAAAAAACACGAGAGCCTGTCGGAGAAAAGCAGTTCCGCCCAGGGACGGCGGCGAAGAAGAAAAGGAAACAAGTACGGTGTTCTGAAAAGCCGGAACCCCGGAGTAAAGTATCCAAGGGGAAAAAATCCCCTGAGAAATTCCAAAGCGAGGTGCAGAGGAAGAGCGAAGGCCCCAGAGTCGAAAAGTAAACAACAGAGGACCTGCCGGGAGGCGGGGATTTAAATACTCCCGGCAGCGTCGCGTCCCGCGTTCGGAGCTGCGGAGCGAAACACAGAAAAAGGACTAAAGTAATCCTCCTCTACGTCCTCTCAAACTCCAACGCGGAAGAAATCGCCAGTCGTGGTGATGACCGCGAGTGACAGTATGCCCCCCCTTAGAGTGCAACCACCCGGGCTTACCCGGGTGCAAGCGATGGAACCTAGCCAACAGCTGAGGGGCATGGACTTGAGAAGCAGGCTCCCAGGAATCCTCCGATACCGGGTAGCCCTTCCATGACAGGAGGTATTCCAACCGGCCACGAAGAAATCTAGAATCGCGGATGGCAGAAACTTCGTATTCTTCCTGGTTGGCAACAGTGACAGGAAGATTCCGGTTGAGAGGCCGGTGATGTGGATCAGAGTAGTAGGGCTTAAGAAGAGAGGTGTGAAAGACAGGGTGTATGCGTCTGAGAGATGGAGAGAGTATTAGACGGTAGGCAACAGGATTGACCTTGGAGAGGATGGGGAAAGGTCCCAAGAACCGCAGAGACAATTTAGAAGGTCTTGTCCATCTGGGAAGGAATCTGGTAGACAACCACACCTTGTCCTCGGGTTTCCATGAAGGTGCTTCCCTGCGGTGTTTGTCGGCTTCAGTCTTATTCCGCTGTCTACAAACCTTCAAGCTTAGCAATGCACTGTCCCTGGCCTCCTTGGCATCTCTTAGCACCTCTTCTGCAGTCGGGGAGTTAGAGAACCTGGGCACCTTAGGCATTAGATAACGCGGGTGAACACCCTAGGTACAAAAAAAGGGGATAGGCCTGTGGCAGTGTGCCTGGAGTTGTTGTAGACGAATTCTGCAGTAGGGAGTAGAGAAACCCAATTATCTTGACGCTGGGATATAAAGCATCGCAAGTACTGCTCTAAGGTTGCGTTGAGTCGCTCCGTTTGGCCGTTCGTCTGTGGGTGAAACCCAGAGGAAAGGGCCCTTTCCACTCCCAAACGAGAACACAAAGCTGTCCAGAATTTGGAAATGTACTGGCTTCCTCGATCGGATATTATTTTGTCGGGGAGGCCATGAAGCTTGAAGATATCTCGGGCAAACGTCTCTGCCATCTTGGTGGCAGAGGGAAGTCCAGGAAGAGGAGAAAAATGGGCTAACTTGCTTAGAGAGTCCACCGTAACCATGATACATTTGCATGACTCAGACTCAGGAAGCTCCACTATGAAGTCCGTGGAGATGAGTCCCCATGGGCGAGTTGGTATCTCCACTTGGGTGAGAAGTCTAGGGGGCTTCCCTGAGGCATATTTGATTCTGGCACAAGTGGGGCAGGTCTTTACGTAGTTGAACACGTCCCTCCTGATGTTGGGCCAAAGGAATGACCTCGAGATAAGTTCCATCGTACCATTTCCGCTTCTGTGTCCGCCTAGACGAGAGTCGTGACACCATTTAAGGATCTTCTGGCGCAACGACCCTTCAGGGATATACCACCTCTTCTTGTAGAAGACCCAACCGTCCTTGATTTGGAAAGGGGAATCAGCTGAAAAAGAGATATGAGGAGCCTCTTGCGCAACAGCTGCCTTGACCTCCTGAAGAAAAGAACTCACCATGGCTAGGATACGATTTCTGTGGAACATTGGCTCAGACTTGACAGCTACCGTTTCCAAGTGGGAATCCTTGCGAGACAAAGCGTCAGCCAGACGGTTGAGAGACCCAGGGATGTACGTGATCTGGAAGTCGTACTGCGAAAACAGGTAGGCCCATCTGGCTTGTCTGGAGTTTGAACATTCCATGTCCTGTAAAGCCTTTAGGTTCTTGTGATCGGTGCGAATGAGGAACCGATGGCGGGCACCCATGAGAAGGTGCCTCCATTCCTCACAAGCCAGTTTCATTGCTAACAATTCTTTCTCCAGAACCGAGTAGTTGAGTTGGCTGGGGGAAAGAGTCTTGGAGAGATAGGCGACCGGATGCTCCACATTGTTAAAGGACTGAAGCAACACTGCTCCGACAGCTATGGCAGAGGCGTCTGTCTCCAGAATAAATGGAAGAGTTTGGTTGGGATGTTGCAGAATCGGGGCAGAGCAGAAGAGGGTTTTTAGATAACATAAACTCTTTTCCGCCTCAGTAGACCAGGAAAAAGGATAGGCCGTCTTCTTGAGTAGGCGGGTGATGGGGTATACCACCTCCGAAAAGTTAGGAATGAATCTCCTGTAGTAATTCGAAAGACCCAGGAACCTCTGGATCTCCCGGACGGAGGTCGGGGCCGGCCAGTCAAGAATAACGTGTACCTTGTCAGGATCCATGGCTATCCCTCCTTCTGATAGAACATATCCCAGATAATGTACCGATGGTACAGCAAATCTGCATTTCTCCTCTTTGACCAGTAGATTGTTCACCTTAAGACGCTCCAAAACTCGTCGTACTTGTGTGATGTGTTCTCTCATGTTAGGGGAAAAAACCAAGATATCATCTAAATAGATGATAACCGAGATAGAAAGCATGTCAGAGAACATCCGATCCATAAACCTCTGAAACACCGCTGGGGCGTTCACCAAACCGAACGGCATAACCTTATACTCAAATGGGCCCAGGGGAGTACGAAACGCGGTTTTCCATTCGTCACCCTTGGCAATCCGCAACAGATGGTATGCGTTGCGAAGATCCAGTTTGGTATATACTCGAGCACCTTGCACCGCCTCAATAATGTCCGTAATGAGGGGCATCGGATACCGGTCACGGACCGTCACTGTATTCAGGCCCCTGTAGTCAATGCAGGGTCTAAGATCGGTGGAATCTCTCTTTTTCATGAAAAACAAAGGGGCTCCTGCTGGAGACTTTGAAGGTTGAATGAGACCATTTTCCATGTTGGTATCCAAGTATCTCTGTAGGACTTGTCTCTCGGTTTGGGTGAGAGCGAACATCCGTCCAAACGGAACCAAGGCATTGGGCTCCAGATCAATAGTGCAGTCCTCTGGCCGATGGGGTGGAAGTCTGGCATGGAGGCACTCCTGAAATACCTCAGAGAAGCCAGAGCAGAAATTGGGTAAAGCATGGATACCAACATGGTTGTTGGAAAACACCTTGACTGGCTGCAGATCCGCTCGACCTTCAAGTAAAAAACAGTTGGTTGCGCAATACGGGGAACTGAAACTTATTTGATTTTCCGTCCAGTTGATCAGAGGATTGTGTCGACGGAGCCAAGTAATGCCCAATATGATGGGGAAATGGGCGGCCCTGATAATATCAAAACTCATGACTTCCTTATGTTGGTTAATCGTCAAGGAGAGATCTTCGGTGGTATGGGTGATGGGACCTGAGGGCAAAGGTGAACCGTCCACACCTTCCACCTTCTGACCTTCTGCCCGGGGAATCCTACGGAGACCCACCTTGTCTGCCCACAGGGTGTCAACGAAGTTTCCTGCCGCGCCACAGTCTAATAGGGCCAGTGTCTCCACCTGATGTTTTCCGAGGTTGAGCTGTACTGGAATGACCATCAGCCTGGAGTCCTCCTTGGTTTCAGAGGAGGTCACTGACAGAGAGACATAGGGACGATGAAGATTGCTCAAAGACCCTCGGTCGCTTGTCCCTACTGACGCCGAGGGTAGTCGTTTCCCGACCTCTTATTGGACAGCTCTGAACAGTCTCTGAGAAAATGTTGATCTGATCCGCAGTAGGCACACAGTCCTTTCTCTCTTCTGCGACGTCTTTTAGCTGCGGACAAGGGCACCCTGGTGGCACCGATCTGCATAGGTTCTTCAGTAACGATGTTAGTAGAGCGACTAGGGAGAACGGGTACAGAGGGGTCTGTGATATGGCCAGGAATCCTTTGCTTCCGACGTTCAACTCTTCTCTCTTGAAGGCGATACTCTATATGAAGTGCAGCAGAAAGTAGATCTGAGAAAGTAGGGGAACGAGGAGATCTGGCCAGTTCGTCTTTAATTTCCTCCTTCAGTTCTCTTCTAAAAATGGCATATTGTGCTGTCTCGGGCCATCCTGCTCCGGCTGCTAATGTCTTGAAAGAGGAAATATATGATAAGACGTCTAGCGAGCCTTGCCGGACATCCAACAGATCTTCGCAGGCTGTTAAGGGGAGCTCGGGTCGTTCGAAGGCCTGTTTGAGAAGATTCTGAAACCCCGAATAGTCTTGCAAAATGGCGTTTCCACTAGTCACCAATGGGGTGGCCCAGGACAGAGCGTTTCCAGTCATGTTGGATATCAGGAAACCTACCCGGGCCTGATCCGTAGCAAAGGTACGAGGTCTGAACGTGAAATGAACCAGGCTTGCTTCAAGAAACTCCTTCACCTTCTTGGGAGAGCCATCAAACTTCCCAGAGGACAGCGCCATGGGTGGCAATTCCGAGGGAGTCGGTTCCCTAGCCGTAACCATTTGTTTAAGCAAAGCGTTTTCAGTCTTGACCCCTTGTAGCTCCTGGGACATAGCTTGAAAAGCCTTCCACAGCTCTTGGACCTGTTCCTCAGCTGACATCGTGATACTCTTTGGCGTTGCAATCTGTGACCCAGAGTCGAAAAGTAAACAACAGAGGAGGGTTGCAACGCAATACTCCCGGCAGCGTCGCGTCCCGCGTTCGGAGCTGCGGAGCGAAACACAGAAAAAGGACTAAAGTAATCCTCCTCTACGTCCTCTCAAACTCCAACGCGGAAGAAATCGCCAGTCGTGGTGATGACCGCGACTGCGAGTGCCACCCTGGCACACACATTGCCCCCCTGGACCAAATTCTCTCCTCTCTTTCCCCTGGATCTCCTAAAAATGATTGCATTCCTCAAACCTATTTCTTACTCGGACGATATAATTCCAGCCTCATCATGAAGCAATTGATGGGCCTGGCGCTCAATGCTCTCCTCAGCATCATCAATGCCTCCCTCGCAGAAGGATAATTCCTGGACCCCTAAATACTGGTCTCGTATGAGCACATTTAAAAAAAACATTCCTAGATCGCCCACAACCTGGCCAACTATAGCCCCATTACAAATCTCCCGTTTATTGGCAAAATTGTGTGAAAAGTAGTTGCTACACAACATCTCGCCAGAATAAAACAACTGAACCTGCTAAATGACTAGGACTCCGCACAAAGCGTTGCATAGAGACAGCTGCCATCCAGGTGGTGGATGATGCTCTGCAAATCATGGATAAGGGTGACTCAAGCTTCCTTATCCACCTTGACCTCTCGGCTGCATTCCACACTGTCAGCCACTGCATCCTTCTCTCTCTCCTTACTGGCAGGACTGGATTCTCTGGCACTGCCCTGAATGGGTTTACCTTTTACCTCTCAGGCAGGCACCAGGCTGTCCAGATGAACGTGTTGCATTTTAACAGACTCCAGGTCCCCTGCAGAGCACCCCCCCGACTCCCAAGGCTCCAGCCTCACACCAATGCTTTTTAACAGTTACATGGAGCCTCTGGGGAGTCTCCTCAAAGATCCCAATATAGCCATCCACCAATATGCAGATGATACTCCATTGTAAATGAGAGTAAAAAGCACACAGGACATCATTCGTCTCTGCGATTACCTAGCCATCATCCAGTCCTGGATGTTGACTGCCTACATCAAACTAAACCCATCCAAGAATGAATTTGTCTTCATCAGTTCACCCACTAATAAACAACTTGTCCAACAATGGCTCAATGATATGCGCCTAGAATGATTTTATCTACAACTCTCAGACTCAGCAAAATCCTTAGGTTTCACCATCATTGACAGCAATCTGTCCTTCCAGAAACACATAGCCAAGACCCATATAACCTGCATAAGAATCTTTGCCCTTCGAAATATCAAACCATCCCGCTGCAGGACTTCCAGACAGTAGTCTTGTAGACCCTTGTGGTCTCGCACTTAGATGAGGAAAATAATCTCCTGAAAGAGCTCCCAGTTGCTCACTTGGCTCCCCTAAAAGCAGTCCATCATGCCACGGTACGTCTTATTATTTGACTGAATTACTCCCATCTTACGCAAACTACTTTGGCTTCCAATGCAAGCCAGAATACTGTTCAAGACTGAATGTATTATCTACAAAGCAGTCACGAGCAATCACAAAGCTCCACATATATCTGGTGGCACAAGCTACTTGCGCAGCAAATCGTCCAACCGGCTTGAATCACAGCTTATCGCACAGAGAGGACCCACAAACAATCCTTCCTTCGCGTGTCATGCACCCACCATCTTGAACTACAATCTGTGTCGGCTCAGAATGCCCCCACAATTCTCCAATTTCGCAAATCTCTCAAAACATGGCTCTTTTAACAACACCTGACCAAGGACTAATGCCAATGGACGCATATACCGACGCACAGACCTCACAGTACTGCGCTACTGTTACAAGATGCCAGCGCAAATGCCGGCTACCAACACTTTGTACAGCGCTCTGCTGTTCATTAGCTAGGGCTGTGCTTTAAACAATAAAATAAAAAAATAAAAATGGCTACCTCCAGTACATGGACGGGGAAAACTCAACCAAATTTGGGATTGTTATTTTCAAAAAGTGGCATTCTACCCCTTTGGACATGCACTTGCCCACCATATCATCACAACATCCCTAGGGGTCTGCTTATCTGCACCGTTTCTGATGTTTTCAGTGAAAGGTCTGCACATGAGGGCTCAGATTTGTGGATTCAATGTGGCAGATGGACGAACATTTTCAGTCCTGCATCAGTTACCCACATTCGTGGGTTCAGATTTTATTTTGGCTCTGGGGATCTCCTTGGACCAAACAGATGATATGTAGAGTTAAAAATAGATCTGGTTGGTAAGGTTTTGTGACGTTTCATCTGACTGTCAAAATTCTTAGCATTTAAAAAAGTGCTCTGTGTATTGGCAGCTCAACGTAACCTGAACTACTGACTCAACGTTGCCAGCTCTGTGTACATGTCTACATACACACGCATGTGAGTTGCCTTCTAAGGCTGCATGTATATCGTACGGCATAGTCTGGGTATGGCCGGTGTTAAACACATTGGACTTTGTATTGCATCTTTGCATTAAGGAACCACCTCTGAGAGAAAGAAATACTGCCATGCCCCAATTTTGAGTCCATCTAGTTTATTATTGCTTAGGGAATACAGGTGTACTGGCCACTCAAATTTCTTAACAAAAACCACAGATGGAGATATAGCCAGAATGAGAGCACTCTAAATCGAGGCTATATGGATGTTGTGCACGGCTTCTACTAAAATTAATTCCGTACAACAGCTACATCCACACCCTGTTCAATCCTGCGGTGTTGTAGCAATGAACACGCAAAACTATTGTGGAATGCTGTAGAGTCAAAGCAGCTAGTCTCCAAGTATACAGATCAAAATTTCTGAAAGAACATTATAATTTTACAATTTCCGTGCAATATTTATGCTTCACATTTTAAGGTGTACAAATTCGTTTTTAGTAGACATTAAGAAGAACAGTTTAATTAGATCTACCATCACTGGGCGTAGCTAAGATGGGGGCAAATAAGGAGCATCTTTGCTAAGATCCACTCATAACGATCTCCTAGACCCCATCCCGATGAAAGATTGTGGATCTAGTGATCTTGAAGATAGTAAACGTTACTCAGCATAGTGACAACTGTACCCCTAGTCCATAGGCCTACCTACCTCCATCCACATTCCTGAGACTACCTGACATCTAGGAGACCGGACCAAAGCCATTTTCCTGCAGAAAATCCTGGATTGAAAGATTTGACACAGCTGCAAAATAAGCATATGTACGCACATGGCCAAGCCCCCTCCAAGTACAGCATCACCCCACCAGTCCCTTTCCATCTGCCCAGGCCGCACCTGACTGATGTCTACTTTAGCCGGAAAGGTGGGAGAGTGTATGAACAAAGGGGGACTATGGTTTAGGAGTAAAGTAGCTGCTGCAGTGATTAACCTACTTACTGCAATGAGCCAACTCCTTTCCTCCATACTCGCTTAAGAAACTAAACAATCAGAAATACCCTGGAACAGAGGATCTAACCTGATCTAGCGAAATACGTTGTGAAGCACTTCCAGCCTTACCTCCAGTTGTGCTTACAGAACACAGACAGCGAAGCCCACATAGAAGCCTCTGCATGTACATCCCAAGGGACATACCTTTGGAAGGCCACAGAAGCCGCCTGTGCACTCACCGCATACAAGCCCATGTTGGGAGAGAGGTTCTGATACTTGTCGCCCATTGGACACCCACCACGGGAAGAACCACAAAAAGGCACTCGAAGGAGCTGATGTTCTTAGTTGTATCCAAATAAAACCTAAGCGCTTGAGGCAAGACAAAGCTATGAAGAGCCCGTTTTTCCTCTGAAGAAGGATTGCTGAAAAAGGTCAGATGTGATCTCTGGTTCAAGTGAAAGTTGCAAATAACTTTAGGAAGGATGGGTATGTCCCGAAGACTTATCATTGTAAAAGACCATATATGGATAGGGTGCCAAAAGTTCCTGCAGCTCCTTTACCAGAGGGGCAGAGGTGGCATTCACTAAGGATGCTGTTTTCTGTGAGTAAGATTGATGTCAGCAGAAGCCATTACCCCCAAAAGATTTCTGACCCAAGGCCGCGAAGACCATATTTAAATCTCATGTTAGACTCAGATCCCTCACTGGGCAATGTGGGAAGGGAGGCAACAACCCAAGACGACCCTCAAAATGCCTCTTAAGGGAAAATAGCTGAGAGGTAGGCGAGTCCTGTATCTAATGATATGCCTGCTGCCTCTAACTGAGGTAAAGTAGGAGACAGAATCCAGCCTGCAGGACACAGGATTAAGCTGTTTAGCTATGCACCGATGGAAAAAGCACGCCAATTCACTTTTGTACTTGTCCTGCAAGCTCAGTTTACTGGCTGCCATGCTGACCAGCGTGTTTTCGTCCGATAAACCCAAATGGTCATATCATAACTTTCCAGGTATCAGGCCGATAACTTTGATGGCTGGATAAGGATTGAATAATCCCCCCTTCTCCCACTGGTCCCAGAGACAAAATGTTGCATCTCTGAGGCAGGCACATGGGCGGGGACAACAAGAGTTTCTTGTGCTCCAAGGACCAACACCTAGCCAGCCACCACAGGAACATTAGGATCATAGATGCATGACTACATTCGTACTACTTCCTGAGGACTCTGAATTAAAGGGAAAGGGGGGGGAGACATACATCAATGTCCAGGCATGGACAGGGCATCCTCCAAAGAGTTAGTGCCCATTCCTTGCTAAGAGGCGTACAGGGGGCACCACACATTCTTATGGGTTGCAAAAACATTAATTGACTGGTGAGCCACTGCCAAAAGGTTCTCCTCCACCACGTGAGGCTGGCGTTTCCATTTGTGATTGCCATAAGACCTCCTGCTGAGGTAATCTGCCTTCTCGTTTTAGTTCCCCGTGGGGTGCATTGCCTAGAAGTAATACTGTTCGACAGTCCCTATTCCCACATTGTTACCACCAAGAGTGCCAACTGCAGAGACTTTGTGTCTCCTGCTTGTATATACAAAGCATTGCAGTCGTATTGTTTGTTATGACCTGCACCATCTGGCCTTCAATTCTCGGGGGGGAAAAAACCCATCAAGGCATAAATTACCAGAAGAGCCAGAAAACTGATGTGTGCCAACATACCTGAGAAGAGGATATCAGGTCACATATCTCAATCCCATTTATAGTGATCCCTCAGAATAGAAAGGAAGGATCAGTTGTGATTATCATTGAGGGAATATGCTCCGCAAAAGGGAGCCCCAACCAGGAGGTTCACAAGCTTGTTGCACCAGAAATCCTCCTTCACGCTCTCTGGAATCGAAAGGACCAACCTTGGGACTGGGAAGAGTGGGTCCAGGTGTAAGTGAGATAGATCTGTGAGCGTCTCATTTCCAATCAGGCAAAAGGAACCGAGAGCATGCAAGAAAGAGTCTATGAGGCTAATCAGTCTCTGGAACCGGCATGCAGTTGCCTTATAATGACTGAATAAGTAGGGGGGCGGGGGCGTGGACTGAACCCATGAGGTGAGGCTGTGAGCTTACATCTTGATCCTCAAATGATCACATTGTTTGATGCCCTGCTGTGCGGCATCGCTCCGGTCAAAGGCGGACTAGTGAGACAAGAGTATTTGCTACTGGAAGCCCGACCCTGTGGGGAGGAAGATGGCGACTGGGCCTGCTTCGCAGTGAGGAGGTGGAGGAGGGGGCAGAGACACGACCGCACTGCACTGCAACATCGCTCCTTGCGTGGCCTGTGTGCTGGGCCAGCATAGGGAGCGTTCATTGCTGGGAACTGCCTGGGCTGCCGACTGGCTAACCAAGACTGAGTGTAGGACCGAGGCACATACTGTATCCGAGCCTGAGCGCTACCCGGACCACGGAATTAACAGATTGGTGTCCGCGGGTACCTGCTCTGAGTGGCAGTGAGCGGCCCAAGGAGCGAGCCTGCGTGGGCGCTTGCCCACTAACGAAGATCAATGTGAGAGCAGGGAAGGAAGTGGAGGCTCACCAGTGGGATGCCTGATGCCTAAGGTGTGGCCTGCAGTGCAAGTGGACGAGGGATTGCCCATCTTGCTGCAAGACCTTCAGCGCCGCGGGTGGGCTCAGCGAGGGATCTGGATGGTGCTGCCACACTCCAGCCTCGGCGGATGAGGGATCGGGGTCCTCGCCTCCTGTGAACACACTTCTGCTATGTCCGCACCTCCCTGCGGTGCCTGGCATCGGAGGTGGTTTTTCTGGGGCCCGCTGCGTCCTGCAGTGCATTGAGGGAGTGTTTCATGCTGGCGTGAAGACCTGGCACCCAGCGGTGCTGCAGGCGCTTTGCCTCTCTGGTACCGGGACCGCAGGGGATGTGCATTGAATCCTTGTGGCAATGGCACACACGCTACACTGTTAGATGTGCAGTATCGATCCTGGGTGCCTTCGTTGTAGAGTGGACACACAAGGTAGGAGAAGGACTGAAGTACTTGATCTTCCCCCTGTGTGAGGATTGGGACCCCTGGAGGCACAGCTACTGAGCTCTCGATTAGAGGCGAGGTGCCATTAATCTGTGCATAGAGTCCAAACGTGCGCATGCCAGTGTCCCTGGACTGGCCATATGGTGATGGGTGGCTGCTAGTGCTGTTGCAGAGGCGTGCAGGTGCAGGAGAGTGGGTGCATGCAGCTTGTACAGAGAGGACTTCACTGGTAACCGCCAGAAAAGGTGGATTTGCAGAACAGGAGGTGGTGTTGAGGGAAAGGCTGGGCTACTGTGTGGTTGATACTCCCACTGAAACCTCTGGATCTTAAGACTTGGGCAAGTAACGCTAACAGCACCCCAGACACAGGGAGGTCTGGACTTGTTCTTGCTTACACCAAGCAGCGAGACTGACGATAAATATCGATTTCTGGAATCCTGCCCCGCTGATGCCTCCCTGTACTGCACCTTGTGAAAGGAAAAGGCAAGGCTGCATTGTGGAAGAGCAGGTACCCAATCGCTACACGGCTGAGTAGACCCTAGCTTGGATCCGGGTTCTGTGCACTACAAGGGGATGGACTGCTCTCAGAGCCGGCTAAGACGTGATAGACTGTGGGCCTCATTACGACCCAGGCGGTAAGTTACCGCCTAGGTCGTACCCTTACCACCATGACGTAAACTACGTTTACGTCATGGTGGTTGGCGGATTTACCGCCCCATTCCAAGGTGAGTGGGGCGATAAATCCCCATTTCCCATTTTACCCTTCCCCATTCCCATTTTTGCCCCATATGGCAAAATGGGAATGGGGAAAGGCGCTAATTACGCCACCGTAAATTACGGTGGCGTAATTAGCACCAAGGTCCCTTTGCGGCATGGGTTTTAACGCCTGCAAAAAGCAGGCGTTAAAATCACCATCCCGCAAAGGGACCTTGGAATCAGGCGTTAAGGGTCGGCGCCGTTTACGGCGCCGTAAACCCCTTAACGCCTGGGTCCTAATGAGAGCCTGTATGGCTTGTCCCCGTTGGATGCAGTGCACATCTTGGCAATTGTTGGGAGTCTACTGGGTGGTCCTCGTTGGGACTAGGGGCTGTGCCAAGTACCACTTTTTGATGGGTCACAATGGGTTATTGTTAGGCAGAATCACCTGCAGTACCCTTTGAGAACACTACAGAGGACTACAAGTATAAGCACAATTTCACCTTTGGTAGATGCTTGTACTACACAGTAAAGTGGTAGCGATGGCTGAGCAGTCAGACTTATCTCAAGAGTTTAAGTGAGCAGTAGAACAAGTTCCACAAAGGACCAACCAATACAGTTATTCAAATATACACTTAATCAAGGTTTCTTGGTAAAAGAATATACATTTATTTACACATTTAGTTAGAAAACATTACACCAGCATAAGTAGCTCACTATCACACACTAATAAACCACAATTACTTAATGGTAAGTAAATAAACAAGTTTAGTTCCCCCGAAGTGGGAGCAAAATGGCACTTCAGATACTCAATAAAGGGGTAAAGAGACAAGGTTATAAGAATAGACAGCCCAAATACATTCATAGGCAGGGCAAAGGGTTTCAGTTAAATACAACCAGCAATTCTTCTCAATAAGCCTGGGCCAAAGTCAATGGTTCAGAGTCTTTTGTATAGGATAGCACAGTTCTGGTAGATAACAGTTAAGTCTTTGCCACAGAGATTAGAAGAATTTGGCTAAGCGAAAAATTTGACGAACGTTAAGGGAAGTACAAGCCTTCGTAGTTGAGGAAAGTTTCACACACTTTCTCGGTGGCCATAAAGATTTCCAGACTGCGTTTGCACAGTACCTTGTTAATGAAGAAGAGCTGTTGCTGAGACAGTTGTTCCTGGCAGTTCGAGCAGACCTCGCTGTTCCTGGGCTTCAGTCGTGGGGACGAGAAGGACGATGTTGGGAGGTTCCGACACTGCCCATGGATGATGCCAAAAGCTTAGCAAGACATCGGATTAAGGTGTGACCACGAGCTGGTTTCATTCCCTCTGGCTATCCGGTTTTCAACAGCACTCTGATGAAAATTCGACCAGATGGGGACAGTGGTCAGGTGGCCTACGAGTTGGTTGTTCCCACCAAACTCACGGGAAGAAGTTAACCTTGAAGGGCTTCTCTGTCGATGGTGTTTCAGGAAATTCGGACTTGCAGCAGGACTTCATCAGTTGCCCAGGAGTTGCAGCAGTCCTCTTCCTTCAGCTCGTCTTCGGTTCTTTCGTTCCAGTGGTCGTCTCTGCTTTCCAAGTCCCAGAGACCTGCTTTTAAACAGTTTTCCCCCCATTCATTCCAGCCTGGCTGCCACTCGCACAGCAGGGTGGCTGTCCTTGCCGGACAGCCAGCCGGCCAATCACGCCAGAGTGCATTCAGGTCTCCTAGGAGACTAAGCACAGGGAGTTTTGGGCACTTCCCTCACATCCTGTCCACCCCAGACACCCTGGCGCCAGAGGAGGGCTTCAGCAGTGAAGCCCGCCAAAAGCCAACGAACAAAGGGACCAAACCTGGTTTGGCAGGCAGAGACAAACACAAGAAGGACCTTTCCAAAATAAAAGTCAACCGGAGTCTGTTTTTACAGATGGGTCTTGGGCACCATATTGAAAAACATGGCTGACCTGATTTTTAGCTACCGTTGTTAGCGGTCGGGAAAAATCATGGTAGGTTGATCTAAACCACTGCCACCAGCCATTTAAAGTAGGAAAGGGTAGCATTTTACTGTTACATGAGTGCTTTGCACTCTATAGGAAGATAATGTGTGCTGGGTCAGTAATTAATTAAAGAGACTAGTAAAGTCAATTTAACTCTACATGCTCTGGGAGACGGTAGTCAGTCCCAAAGAAGGTATTTAAACCTTGGGAAGTCTGAAAGACAACCCTGTACCACTGCACTGAAGGTGCTGTGTGACACAGAAAAAGATTGTCATGATGCCTACCCCCGGAGAACCAGGCCAGGCCCAGCACCCCCGGAAGCAGGCATCATGCCCTCGGGTAAAAGCCCAGCGGCCCCTTATAGGGGCTCTTTGGACTCAGTCCTGGCGCCTTTGGCGCCAGGCTCATAAAGGGAGGGGTTTTGTGCACTTACCTGATGCAGACCATGCTGCACGCTTCAGGCCTCCCCGAGACCTGAAAGGGACTATTTTTTCATAGGGACTATTTTTTCACTTGGGCGTGGCCAGGGAAGGATACATACCTAGTTGGGGAAGGATACATACCTGGGACTTCTTTGGAGGCTATTTAAGCAACGCCCAGACAGCAGCTCATGCTTCGCGTTGTTCTGCTTCCTGCAGCTTAACGCTCACCGTGTCTGATCCTGCTCCTGGACTCCAGCCACGCCCGCCTCGAACCTGGAAGTCCTGCAAGGAAGGAAGAGAAGAGAAAGGTGAAAACCAAGGACTATTTGAAACTTTTTACCTGCATCCGGAATCTTCTCGCCAGCATCCCTGAAGAAAGACTTCCATTTAAAAGCATTGCGTTGCTCGCTGCAGCGCCACGCTTCACTCACCTGTGCTCGAGACATCTCCCGGCTCCATTGCGGCTGTCAGCATCGGACGCCACATCTCTGCACCTAGGGGAGAGAGGAAGAAACAAAAGGTGAGCAGAAGGAACACAGAAGGAAAGCCTGATTAACAGCCATAATACTTACTGGCTTTTCTTCCACATTTCGGGTCGGCGCCGCCCCGTTGGCAGGTACCGTACCCCGGCCCCTATGGGGAAAGGACAAGAGACATTTCTGGGGAATGATCAGGACATTTAGAGGGACGCATCGCCTTCATTCTGCACCTGAAATAAAGGACAGATCACAGGTTAGAAAGACAACATAAAGGGGGCCTCACTTGAACTTTGAACTTTCATACTTACGGCGCATCGCTCAGGAAAGTCAAGTGGATTTTGCCAGCGCCATTCTGAAAACCAGTGAAGTAACTGGACGAACACGCGCCCCTGCACCAGAAGCAGGATGGAGAGTTCATCCTTCCAAACCATAAGGTGAGCTTAAACCGGGGTTTGGAGGAAGTTAGGAACGAAGGGGGAAGGGGAAAAATGGGAGCTAGCACACTATTTGCAGACTGTTAATCCCCTTTCTCATCTGCAGAAGGATATTCCTACGGGCCAGGCAAGCACGATTTGGAGGTCCTGTCCAATCGGTGTTCCGGGTCCTGCGCATCACGCTAGAAGAGGCCACAGCAATCCAGACTAGACCAGCGCCCCCGTGGGAACCAGGTGAGCGTTACAAAGATGATGCCTATGGAGTTGTTTTAAGACTCCATAACCAAAGAACACAAAAGTAAAACACACATCAAAATACATGAGAGTGCGAAAAAAGGCTCACACTCTTTCCAGGTAAATAAATCAAATCCTAGAAATCCAGCAAAGTTGCCGGGGGTCTCAAACGGTAAGGGAAATTAGCACATTTTGAGAATTCTCCCTAGCAGGGATGTGTGCCAATAGCTGATCAGATTTGCCAAAGCACTAGTGCAAAGTGGTCCCACAACGTTTCCAGGTGGCGCCGGAACACTCTTGGCCACCTGCTGGGCACTTGGATCTTTGTTGGGATGTTGGCCCGACTGCTACATCCCACTTGAATCATGTCCCCCACCAAGGGCAAGGGTAAATCCTCAACCATGGATAAGTATGCGAGCGCTAGTATGCCCCGTGAATCTGCAAAGAGTCCGCCTGCATCACAAACAGAGGCCTGTGCTCCTGGCACAGGCTCCCAGGAAGACCTGGTGCAGGTTGCAATAGCTGCACCGAGACCTCACTGGTGACAAAAATAGATGAGGTCAAGGAAAATGTTCAGCTGCTGTGGCAGGACGTCCGCAATCTAGCTGAGAGGGTTACATCAGCTGAGATGGAACTGAAGGAAACGAGAGACTCCAAGAAAGACCTGGAAACTCGAGTCTGGGAATCGCATGCTGCGATTGCTTCACTAGCCACTTGCAAAACACCAGGAAGTGATGGACATCCACCTGAATTTTATAAAACATACAGCTCGGCAGTGGCTCCGGTGTTGCTAGAGGTCTTTGAGGAAGCTTACGCCAAGTGTTTAGTCCAGGCAAGCAAGCGGGAAACCTTGGGGGTTTCGATTCCTAAGCCAGGGAAGCTCACTGATAGATATGAATCCTACCTAACCCTAGCCATGCTAAATTATGACATAAAAATATTGATCACAATACTGGCAGGGTGGCTCTGCAAAGCGATAGCGGGTCTGATATATAGTGATCAAACTGGCTTTATCCCTGGCCGGAGCACCGCCCTGAATTTGTGCCAGCTGCAACACATTATTGTGCAGACTAACAATCTCTCTGAGCCGTATGTGGCAGTAGCACTAGATGCGATTAAAGCTTTTGATTCGCTCTATTGGGAATGGCTGTTTGCAGTACTGCAGGGATTTGGGTTCGGCGAACAGTTTATACATTAGGTAAAGATCCTATACTAGTCGTCGACTGCCAGAGTCAGATCTGGGAGACAGGCGTCTGCCGCATGGGACAGTCAGAGGGGAACGTGCCAGTGTTGCCCACTATCACCCATGTTGTATGTATTGGCACTGGAGCCTATGGTGGTTTACCTTCAGCAGGAATTCCTAGAGGCAGGCATTTGGGTTGGTGGCACTAGACATTTACTATTGCTGTATGCTGATGATGATCTACTCTATGTAGGTGAACCGCAGCACAATCACCCAATGGTCATGGAAGTACTGGATAACTTTGCTAAACTATTTGGGATGTCTTTCAGCAGGGAGAAGTATTGCCTATTTCCACTGGCCAGGCTTCGTGGGGATGCTTTACCGAAACTGGGACTCCCGTGGAATGTAAGTTCCTTCATGTACTTGGGGGGTACACATGATGCAAACACCAGAAGATATGCACACGTGTAACACAGTGAGGGGGTGAAGGGACTGAGAGGGTCAATGTCATTTTGGTCTAGGCTTCCACTGTTGCTGATGGATAGGGTAGCGATTGTAAAAATCATTGTTTTGCCTAGATTCTTGTACTTCTTCACCAACGTTCATCACTATATTAATGTCTCCTTCTTCCGCTTACTGGACTCGTTTATCAGGGGATTCCCATGGGGCTCATCCCGCCACAAGATTGCCCTTGCAACGCTGTGTGTGCCATACAATGAGGGTGGTGTGCAACTCCCGAATCTGGAATATAATCTGGCGGCGCAACTTAGTTTTATATCGAAATGGCTATCAGATGACGTTACCTCTGAGTCGCTATTGCTACAGCAGTTACTGGCCCCCAGCCACCTTAAAGACGTGCTATGGCTGCCACCAAGCTGCCTGGACTCTACACACTTCTTAATTAGCCTGGCCAGGAAGGTGTGGCTTAGAAAGATGAAACTACTGAAAATTAACTGCCCTTACTCGTCCGAGGTTCCATTAGTGGCGGATGTATGCAGGAATATGGATGATCTCGTGGTGGCGCATCATTCGAAGGGCTTAGGTGTCTCTACTTGGGGTGACTTGTTTGAAAACAGTACATTTAAAGAATTAGATACCATAACAGAGCAGACCGGGCTACCTAGCGGGCAATTCCTGCAATACATGAGAATAGTGGGGGTCGCTAAACGGAAATGGGCTAGGTGGCCTAAAGAGCCGGAGGCAACTCCACTGCTAGCTTTAATTTATGCCCACGGAGGTTGGCTGGCAGCCGGTGTCCAGACTATATGGTAGCTTAACTAACAGACCGAACCCTTGGAGCTCCAAATTGATATCGTGATGGGAATCGGACCTGGGAAGGAAGCTTGGTGAGCGGGAGTGGGAGCGTATACTTAGTTTCCCTAGGGAGGAGTCTAGGAACCCCCGTCTCAAACTGATCCAAATGAATGTGCTTCATCGTACTTATATGACATCTAGCAAGCTGGTCAAATTCAAAAGAGGCAAACAGTCGACCTGTCCCTGGTGTTGTGGTGATGGTGCTAACCTGATTCACATGTTTTGGTGTTGCACAAAAGTGCAGGGTTACTGGTCCTGCATCGAGCAAACGTGCAGGAAAGCTGGGATCATAGGGTTTTCCTGGAGTCCTAAGGAGTGTCTATTAGTCACATATCCAAGGAATAGCAAGCACAAATATGTAAGTTTATGGACTAGGGGTGTAACGGTATACCGTTATAGATACCGTGAACAGCTTAATTGAACTATAACAGTCATGTTGTTTATACCGTTTTATGGCCTGCAGCTATTAAGTGAGCTTTTCAAACTGATTTGGAAAGGCTGCAGTAAGCAAGTGCTGCACATTCTGGATCTTGCACTATGGGATGTGGCATTTGGCTGACAAGAGCATAGGGAAAGCGAGGCCACATTAGTAAATGCAGCTTTGATGCTGTGACCGCTCTTTCTCTGTGATCAGTAGAGTCAGGTTAAAGATCAGCCGATTTGTAGTTTTCCCACCAATTTGAAAGTTGGGGAACTACACATCCCAGAATTCAAAGGGGGGGGGGGGCTGAACTGGATGCCCTTCTGATGCATGTCCACAAAAAACGTTAGCTCTGTAGACTGTATGAACACTGGGCCTATCGGTTCTTATTTCTAGTATATAAACTGCCTCCCCCCACTGTCCTCCATGTAGATTTACACATTGGCACTAGAGTTGTTGCTTCGCTTGATCCTTCACCTGCCTTTTGCATATGGAACTGGACTCAAGCAGGAAGGACAGATTCTACATTCAATTTGAAGTATCCAGAGCAATGGGGGTGAGATATTTCTCAGGTCTATCCGCGATTTGTGACACCACCCATAAAAGCATTCCTCAGTCTCAACTCGCATGACAAGGGTTCCAATGCGCTCAGACCTGGGGAAAATGGTAATGATGGGGCTGTGGTGATGTGGTGGTCTAGGCCATATTTTATGCCAATATGTATTTTAACTTCGTCATTTTAAACAAGTTTTTGTGCCACTATCTTTAAGAAGGTAAATTTACATGTATTGCAAGAATCAAGAAAGAAATCAACAGCGCCCACTGAACGCTGTCCTGTTAGGATTACATGGTCAGTGGTGACTCCAACATCAGACCTTTATAATCCACCAGGCAGATGGTAAACAAGCTATAGTGATTTGATCAATATGCAACCTTTCGGTGAATGTGTTGTTGGCTATGACATTTTGACAAAAGAAACACAATGACATGGGCTTTCAGACCTCACATGACGTTTCTCCCTTTAATGAAATAAAGCGTTGGGGCGTGGCCTGGGCTCATGGTGTGAGGAGGCAGAGACGCAGAGCTCCGGCCGAGGCGTCATATCCAGATCCTGAAAAGGTGTTCAAAAGGGCACCACAAACCCAACAAAACACCCATAGGGGCAGTGGAAGCATCGCCCTGCATGGTGTAACAATTTGCAAGAAAATTGTACTCGGGGAAGGCTAACGACTCCGTCCGAACCGACCCCCCTCCCTCCTCTGGGGACGCACGCAAGATGGCGGCCGAGTTCTAGAGGCCGTATCTCCAGACGAAGAACTGGCCGCTGACTGCACTCCAGGCAGCGGCCATCGGAGATAGGACTGCGGAAAGAAACATTGCTGGAAGATAACACCACCAGCCGGAGCTGCACCACAGTGCGGATTGATGAGAGCCGCCCCGGATACCCGAAAGCGGAAAGCCCAGCTGAATGAAGAGGAAGCACAGCGAACCTACCGCAGGGAAGGTGCGAGAGACGGGAAAAGGACCCTGCGACATCGCACCGAAGCCACAAGACATTGCCGCAGAGAACTCCAAGGAACTTGGTGAGCCAAGACGCGAGCGACCCCAGTGCTGAGAAGGGAGAAGGTCCCTGCAACACCGCACCATAGCTGTGGAAATCACAGCTGAGATCCCCAGCAAGCTCAAGGTGAGTGACGACCGTAAGGGGCACCCATACACCAAGCGAGTCGGGGCAGCCCGACCCACAATACATAGGTCCACAACAACTCAGGTAACAGATACCCCAAACACTGAGCCTGCATACTCTAAGCGACCCGCGTGGGGCACAACGACACTGGTGGGCAAAAACCACAGCACACAAGCCCGGCCCACCATCAGGGCTAGAAGGACACGGGCCTGTTGCCCCACCACGCTCAAAACCCCCACCAAATAAGCAGAAGTGCTCCACAGACTGATCCAAAATATCAACCGAGGCCCAGGTTCCAAATCTGTGCTATACATCAGATTCCACGGCCACTGAGCCGCACCCCATAGTGATCCGTAAACTTTGCCATGTCCTCCTCCAGGAGCAAGGGGAAGACTACAACAATGGACACTTTTATTACAAGCAAAACACATGCTCCAACTCCAGCCCCAACCTCCGCAGCAGAACTCCCACAAGCAAAAGAAGGGGAAGGCAAGGATACCCAAGTACTAGAAGCCATCACTGCACTACGCACATTTATAGACTCTAAAATTGACGAAGTGAAAGCTGACATGCAGTTTATGCGCCAGGATGCCCGAAATCTTGCAGAGAGGGTGACTAACGTAGAAACAACCCTCCAGGAAATAACGGAAGACACCACAGATCTAAAATTCAGGATGGCTGAACTAGAAAAGAAGGTGGTCATGCTGGAGGCAAGATCAGAGGAGGCAGAAGGGCGTGCCAGACGCAGTAACGTCAGGATACTTGGAGTACCAGAAGGATCTGAAGGCTCAAACCCAACGGCCTACATAGAATCTCTGATACAGCAGGAAATCAGAGCAGGAAAACGAACACACGGATTTGCGGTGGAAAGGGCACATAGATCCCTTCAAAAGAAACTGCTGCTGGGCTCAGACTCCCGCCCTATAATCGTTAAGATCCTCAATTTCCAAGACCGGAAAACCATACTGAAACACTCCAGAGAGGGAGGAATTATAGAACGGGATAACTCCAAGATCACCATCTACCCCTATTACACTCCCACTGTACAGAGAGCTAGAAATTCATTTGTACCAATCAAGGATCGCGACTGAAAGTGATCTTCACGGGTCGGGCGATATTCCTGGAAACACCAGCAGCTGCCACCATGTAGATGGAGCACAATAACCTGGCAGATGGAAGAGACGCACCCCCTTAAGAATTCCAAGGTGGGCATTGAGAAACTCAGAAGATACGTGACCACTCCTACCCCTGCACAACTGTAACTAACGAAACACACTGACAAGCCCAAAACACCATAAACAATCAAGACAGCAAGACGGATATGGCCCTCGCTCAGCCTCCCAACTGAGCACAGAGCACAAACCCACGAACAGATAAGTACAGGCCGGTTGCCAGTACGACCCCACTCGCGCCCAAAACCCGGGATGGGTCTAGACAGCGCAAGAGCGCCTGAGCACCGCAGAAGAAATGCAGTCGCTGGGCGCACCAGTTGTAGTTAGGTTCTTTGTTCTGTTAGTTACACTGTCTTCGAACCACAGATAACAGGAGGGACGGAGGGCATGATAACCCTGAGACCTAAAACCAACAAGAATGGGGAACCTAGGGAGGGGCCCATGCACTGGAAGCGCCGGCCGCCCCGAGGCTACAACAGGGACTGGAACGGCAAAATCGCCAAACCCCGAGATGGTAACACAACTTAGGGTGATGACATGGCATGTGAGGGGGGTGGGGTCATATCTACGGAGGAACCGGATCCACTCCTACCTGCGAAGGAAGAAAGTCTCGATTGCAATGCTTCAGGAAACCCACCTCACCGAAGAAGCTACAGCCAAACTGTCGGAATGCTGGGGAGGCCAAGGAAGAGGAGCACCATACTCCAAATATGCACGGGGAGTATACACATGGGTGAACCCAAACACATCATTCCAATTACTGGGATCGGAAGCTGACAAAGAGGGCAGGCACTTAATAATGTGGGGCACAATCGAGCATATCACAGTATGCTTGGTTTTCCTCACCATGGCATACCCACGCACCTCCAACTATTGTGTGCCAAAATAGCACACCACAGGGAAGGAACCTTCATTTGGGGGGTGGGGGGGACTTCATAAGGGATGGAGCCACTGACAGGTCCGACCCGCCGCAACAACCTAGCAATGCCGCCTCAGAAGGCCTAAATACCACGACTGAACACCTGAACTTGGTTGATGTCTGGAGAAAGCTACACCTACTCTTGCAATGCTACTCTTACTACTCATCACCACACAAACTCCATACGAGAATAGACTATCTGTTTATAGACAGGGAACAATTACCCCTGACAGAATCCGCACTCTACCTAGGTAGATTGATATCTGACCACTCCCTCCCTGCTCATGCAATGGAAACTCACCTATCCCGATGTGGCGAATGCCCACCACAGCACTCACGGACCAACCGTTCAGAGTAGATCTTGGCAACAAACTGGAGGAATACATAAAGATTAACCAAGGCACAGTGAGCAGCTGAAGCACACTATGGGAAGCCATGAAAGTGGTGACACGAGGGGAAACAATGGCAGGAGCCCGAGGTGTGCGAAAACAGAAAAGAACTAGAGGAAAAGGAAACTCCTGGAAGCCAAGACCAACATTACCGTAGAGGATGAGGCGAAACTGAAGGAAATCCGGAATAGCTGCCCATTAGCCTGGGAAAGATTATCCAAATTCGACTTCACAACACGCACCCCCAGGGCACACAAGGAAGCAGACAAACCAGGAAGACTACTGGCCTGGCTGTGTAAGCGAGAACATCCGAGACACCTACCAACCGAGATCGTAGATGGAAATGGATGGAGTAACACACAAGACGCAACACGAGATCAATAACACTTTTGCGGAATTCTACTCCAAACTATATGCCCATGATACGCAGGTGCCGAGAGAGGAAATTAAGTCCACACTGGAAGAAATAGGACTTCCGAAACTGAACACAGACCAAAGAGGGATGCACTCGAGGAAGAAATCACCACAGAAGACGTGACGGAAGCAATCCGATAACTCGCCACATGCAAATCCCCTGGTAGCAACGGACTCCCGCCGGAGTTCTATAAGACTTACGAAACAACCCTGACCCAGATACTACACAAGGTATTCCTAGAAGCATACGAGACAGGAACCCTACCTTGCAGCATGAAGGAAACTATCATAATCCCCATGCTCAAACCAAACAAGCCAGCAAACGAATGCGATTCCTATCGCCCACTGGCGATGTTAAATTATGACATCAAGATCTTAACCACCATACTGGCCAAAAGACTCGCAAAGGTGGTGGGAACTCTAATCCACGGAGATCAGAATGGCTTTGTCCCGGCAAGCAACACCACAGCCAACCTAAGGAGGCTTCAGCATGTCATGGCGCAAACTCTGAAGAGGGACGAAGACCTAGCAGTACTTTCGCTAGACGCCATCAAGGCCTTAGACTCCATATTTTGGGAATGGCTAATCGAAGTCCTGAGGAAATTCGGCTTTGGCGAGAGCTTTGTGAGGTGGATCAAGGTACTATACAACGCACCTGTGGCAATGGTGAAGACTGGGGCCATGGTGTTAACACCCTGTGAGATATTGAGGGGCACCAGGCAAGGTTGCCCACCATCACCGATGTTATACATCCTAGGGCTCGAACCGTTAGCTGTCTACTTCAGAAAGCAGTTCTTTGTCGCAGGATTAAAAGGTGGGCAACGAATACTGCATTATTTCACTGTACGCTGATGATGTCCTCTTATATTTGAAAGACCCACAAACAAACACTAAGGTCGCACTAGACGTACTAGACCACTATGCACACTATTTAGGGATACGATTCAGCAAGCAGAAGTCCTGCGCATTCCCACCGGCCAGACTCAGCGAGTCAAGCGAAGCAGACCTACCCGAGGTCGGAATCAAGTGGCAACCTGAAATGTTCCACTACCTGGGCGTCAATATGAAACACACCTGAGCTTACCCACAAATTCAATACTGAGGTTGTAATGAGAGGGCTACGAAAATCCATGAAATTCTGGTCTAAGCTCCCACTCTCGATGATGGGCAGAGCAGCCATCACTAAAATGATAATCCTCCCGACATTCTTGTACTACTTTATAAACACTGCTCAAAGACTTCTTATGGAGCCTGATCAGGCACTAACTACCCCTGCCAATTCTCACGTTACCATACAAAGAAGGAGGGATACAACTCCCCGACCTCCAGAAGTACTATCTTGCAGCACAGGTTAGCCACGTGACGAGATGGCTGCCAGATGAACCAAAAGCTGAAACAGAATTACTGCGACAGCTACCGTCCCAGTTGTTCCCCAGGGAAGTGCTATGGAACCCATTGATCAAACCCCGGACATCCCCATGATTGCAAAATTAGGCAGGCTAATTTGGTCCAAAACCAGCTCGATGCTAGAGCTAAATCACCCATACTCACCCAATAACCCCATACTGGCTGAGGCATGCTGAACCCTCAATGACCTACCTACAATGAGGAGCAGGGATCTACACCCGGGGGGTATGTTTAATGAGGGCACCTTCAGAGACTTTGAATCACTACATACACTGGAGGGGCTCCCGAAAGGCCAGTTCCTCTGGTACTAACGAATCAAACACACCGCGAAAAAGAAATGAACTCACGGCACGAGGAAACAACACCAGACCCCCTGCTGCAGGAAATCCATGACCTCGCCGACGGCTGGAAACCGGTAGGCCGATTGTACAGCCGGTTGGTGGACATGCCCAACCCACACAGTACAACACTGAAGGAAAAGTGGGAGAGAGACCTTGAAGTAATATTGACAGAAGAAGAGTGGGGAAGGGCACCACTTTACCCCAAAGAGGTGTCCAGGAACGCTAGGTTCAAATAAATACAACTGAACGTCCTATATAGGACCTACATGACCCCGAAGAGAGTATCCAACTTCAACAAGCAAGCCACCTCAAAATGCCCCTGGTGTGGAAACGACAACGCCGACATGATCCATATGTTCTGGACCTGTCGCAAGACGATGGGCTTCTGGGCCAAAATAAAGCAAACCTGCAGGGAAGCAGGGTTACTCACATACAAATGGATACCGAAAGAGTGCCTACTTGGAACGCACCCTAGAGTAAGCAAGGTTAAGCACATTATAAAACTAATGGACATATTGTGCATCCTTGCAAAGAGAACCATTGCAGTGGCATGGAAATCACCTGGGGGCCCAAGATATGAAATCTGGATTAGGGAGATGGACAGAAGCGGAAACCACAGCCTGGCAAGAAGGATCCATGAGTGGAGAGGGAGACATAAACGATACGCTTGAATCATGGAAAGCACTCATAACGACATGCAATTTTCTGCAGACCACAAACCCCCCTGAACCCACACACTCCACCCAAAGAGAGCACACAACTCCCATGAAGAGTGAAAAAGACATTACACAGCTCAGTAAGAAGACAGTCTCTGTTAATTGTTGTTTTACTGTTTGAATGGTAGTTGTCAAAAGGCAAGACATTTTGCTTTGACCAAGCCCATTATATTTCTCAATTTAAATGTATGCCTGTAAACAAATGCCAATCAAATACTTAAAAAAGCGTTATTAAAACAAACTTTTGACCGATCGCAGTGAGGGGTTATGATGCCCATGCCATATGGTTCCAAAATAATGCAGGTCGAGGCCGATTTTCAAAGCGATGACTTGTCACTGAGCAGCAAGCTCACTGCTCAAAATGTGCATTTTAACACTTCCACTAGATACTCTTTCATTCAAGACGATCAACGAGTGAGTGCCATGAAAGACCAAATCTGCAGCCGCCTTAGATTCCTGGAGGATCAGATAAAAATGTGCAGTGACAAGTTTCAAAACGAAGACAATTTATGACCTTTAAGAACATTTTTGTCAAGATTAGTTAACTCCACCTGCTATACCGCGATAACCATGATATACCATAATTTGGCAAGAAGATTATCATACCGCCATAAAACCAATACAGTCACACCCATATTATGGACATGGCATGCATTCTTGCTAAACGGTGCATAGCCATGGCCTAGAAGTCCGCTGGGGACCCACAATATTTACGCTGGCACAGGGACTTCTAGACCTGGGCCGAGGCAGAGACTAGAGTGCGGGTTAGGTTTGTACGAAGACAGGATGCGACGTCGGGCGGAGCATACGAGTCAGTCAGTCAGATTTTCTGCTTTTCTTGGTCTCCCATATGTATTGCAGCACCCCCAGATCAGATATGAGCATGGGTTCTATGGCCCGGGCACATAAGATTGGACCGTTGCTGGTCTTTCCCACTCCTGACCTGGCCACAAAACCGAGTAATGCTAAGACCTAGTTTGTATGCGTGGAGAACTTTTACGTTGTTAGACTCTGTTTTGTCTGTTACTATGTTGGCAGATTGCTCCAACTACAAGCGTGATATGCTTGCAACTAATACATAAACTTTTTTTCTTTGCACCAATGTATGCTTATAAATGCCATTAAACAAAATTTAAAATAAAAAATAAAATCATGACTGAAGAAGTAAAAACCCTGTCTCTTTCCATATTTCACAGGACACCTACAGACATCAAAGTGCGCACAGCTGTGAAGGACGATTTCCCGGGGTTGCCCGACTGCCCCATTTGGAAAACAAGATCCAACAGAAGCCACTGCTTCCTGCTGACTGGAGGCCTTCACCAACCAGTCGGACAAGTAGGAGAAAATGTGCACCCCCTGCACCCGAAGATTTGACGCCACCGCTGCCATCACTTCGGTGAAGATTCTGTGTACTGAATGATACACAAACAGAAGCAACACATACTGGAATTGTTCGCCCCCCTCCTGAGTGAGCTCAGGAACCTCCAATGGGGCTTATATATTGTAATGTTGAGATTAGCAACCGGAAGTTCTAGCGCACAGAGCGAGTCACCCTGATAGAAGGCAAACCTGATCTGCACCATTGTGATCATCTTGAATCTCTATAGAGCAACAGAGCTGTGGAAGTGGAATAGATTGAGTATTGTATGCAGGTCAGCTTGGTGTGGGGATCGTAAATAACCTTGAAAATAAGCCGGCCACATGCTAAGGAGTGCCTTCCTTGAGCGCGCCCCTGTCCAACAAATTCTGTATCTACTGAAGGAGGTAATGACATGAAAAAAGACAGATTAAGGAGTGGTGGGGAGGGTGCTCAGAAAGAGGGAGGCACAATCCAGACCTCACCACCAAAAAGACCAGGTGTCAGTAGAGACTACCCTCCAAGACTCCAGATGAAGGGAGCCTCTGCTCCCCACTAGAATGGCATGAAGTAGCTCAGCCAGTCATTGCATGATGTCTGTGACACCTGAAGAACCTCTGCCAGGACTCCTGTGAAGTAGGTTTTCTTGTTTAGAGAGAGAAATTGCTCACATTTGGATAGCAATTTCCAAAGCCACTGATTCACAGCAGCTAGGAGTCTGTCAGCATGTTCATGTCTTAGGCGGAGAGCCGAGTTCTGATACACCCTCTTGCCAACTCACTCCACAATATGGAAAATGATCAAGGCCTTGGAGTGGCCGCCACCACTGAGGAGAGAATCTAGGGGTGAGACGCAAGGCATGCCTTTTCAGAGGATAATGGTTTGCACGGACCATCCACCCTCCTACGGACCGCTTGAGCAGAATACAGCTTTGCCATGGCGTTTGCGCCACTGCCAATACGGCCTTCTGCAAAGAGACACCTGTCTGATCCTGCTCCTTGGTGGTCAGGACTTCCTACAGGACACCCAGTTCCGTCTCTTGTGGTACTTCAGGCAAGGGTATGTTCAGAAACGCAAGGAGGCCGGACACCTCCAAGGAAAGACTCTGGCTGAAGATGGTAGCTTCTCCTCAGGAATACCTGTGGTGCCATCCATATTGACAGCTGTTTCAGGGTCCACCAGGGGTGGCGGAAGAGCCGCAGGTGGCGCTGGTGCCAACAGCAATGCAGGCATAGGATGCAGATGCAAAGAACGAAGTGGCCTGTAGCGAGTATGCTATGGAAGCCACCATCAAGCCTGGGCTAAAGGTCAAGATCTGCGACTCAGTCTGGGTAGTGGACCCTGTTGGAACAACTGTTATGAAGCTTGCATCAGGTCTACCATGGGTGGCAGTGACATCCACATCAGTGTCGACAATGGAACCGAAGTGTAAAATGGGTCACTGCTAAGAAGAGCACAGATCCCCCACCAGGAGCTGTACCTAAAGGTCATGGAGTCTCCAGGGAAGCAAGTGATGCAGAGTTATCAGTAGTGTAACTTTTGCACTGCTTTGCTGGTATATCTGCCATCTTGTGAACCTGGGGAGTAGAGGATATGGCTGACTCCGGTTTCCACTATTTTGGCAACTTATACACCATCTTTCAATGACAAGACTTTGACAAGCCCTGAGGCTTGCCCTTGTGGCATCTCGACTCTTTTTGGAGTCCCTTCCTCACCACCTTTTCCTTAAATCCCTTTTTGTGAAGCTTCTATCTCCTAACCAATGTTAGCCCCTACCTGGGGATCCACTGGTCTTAACCAGTTATCTTCTGACCCCCCTGAACTGGATCCGTGAACAACAGTCCAGAGTTAGCTCATCCGCGGATATCCTGCAGGTCTGGCATGGACATGCTGGCTTCAGCCCTGGGAAAGGGATCCTCGGACCTGTATCCGTGTTTTGCCTGGAGCAGGGACCCTTGGGCCCAGCCTCAACTGTACAAGGACCCTTTCCATCTGTCCAATTCCCGGAAAGGAGTTCCTTGGCTAGGGTGCCATATAGGATGGAAGGTCACTTGTTGCTGGCGCTTTCAGTCCAAGAACCCCTGGAGATGCTAGGGAGGACGCCTGGAGAAGATGTCCTCCAAGCACTTTAGGCATATGTAGAGGAAGCTCACCAAAATGGTGTCACAGGAACAGTACCAAACCCAACAATGGGATAGCCCGAAGCACTTCAGTTAAAGCGGGTGAAGGCCCATCAAAGGGATCTGTCGATTACAGTGGATGCACATACTTAAACCGGTTTTATCCGGTATAGGCAAAAAGTGTCAAGGGCTTGGTAATTAGGGTGTGGCTTACCAGTTCCTTGCAGCACTGTGCTTCCTCCTTTCTTCTTTCTTCTTGGAGGCACTGGTTCCCAAGTCGTCCAGGATGACCCGGGGTCAGTGCAGGCAGGAGACTCAACCCCCTTCTGTCTCAAGCGAATAGTGGACTTGGGCGAGGTTGGGGACTGATGCCCCCACACCACAGGCTAGATTCACCTCCCAGCGTTTAACATGGTGCAAAAGAGTGGAACCACAAGGATGCCACTGAACCGGCAGGTAGATGTTGGTCTCAGGAAGTTGTCGGAGGAGCCACTCTCCGACAACGGTAGGAAGAACAAGAAGAGACTGGAACGAAAACAAGACCAGGAGCAAGACCAGGGCTATAAGAGGCAGAAAGGCAGCAAGGCAGCAAAGAGAATCAGGCTAGAGACTGAGAGGAGTGCCAAGCAAGTCAGCTGACGCCAGCTCAGAAGAGCGTGCCGCGACGAAGCTCCGATCCCAGAAGCATCCCGGGGGCGACCGCAGCGTGCCCATGGAACTCTCCACTGGTGCCTCCCACTCCTGTAGACTCCCAAGGGACAGCAGGTTTAGGCATTCCCGCCCGCCCGCCCGCACCAACGAGGATTAAATCTCCAAGTACACGTAGGTAAGTGGTGCAGGCAGCAGATGCGTCCACGGCAGCGTGTAACAAAAAGACTGAAATTGTGCAATGTCAGCCACCACAGGAAAAATGAGGATAAAAAAGTAAGAAACTCGAGCAAAAAAAAATAAATAAAAAGTAAGTGCTGCAGGAAAGTTGCACCATGATTCAGTCTCCCGTCTGTCATTTGCATAGAAAGGGACTCTCAGTGCAACTCCGGGGTGGTACTTGGAGGGGTGTGGCATGCATGTATGCATACATGGGTACGAGGTCCAAAAGCAAGGATTTTTGGCTAGAAATCTTCTCTGGTCCCAACATCCCAAGAGTATAGAGAAAGAGGGATTTGACGTCTTGAGTACACGGAGTGATCCAAACTTGATGATGAACAATGTAATCACGCAATGATGTCCCCATGATGCAGGGGAGGTCTGATAGATGATGCCACCTGTTCATCTGGATTAAGCGGGTGACCATGGGGGCAGGAAGGGATGAACACTGTAAACCTTACCGGCATTTGTTCTATGGGGATCCACTTTCACATGGAGCAGGAATAAAAAGTATAAGGCTGCACGGAGATATTCTGGAATGCTCCAAGTGGCCGAGAGAGTGCTCCTGCAGGCTCTGGTTTGCGGCTCTAGATCATTGCCTGTCCAAGAACACCAGATGCAGTACATTACCCACCCGCCATGAAGAAGATCGATCTGAGGGTGAAGCTGGGAATGGACAGTGGGCTGCCTAAATGCAGAACTACTCTGTGTGGGGTCTTTTACATAAGCTGGATCACTACAGTGGACAGAAGAACAAGTTACTTCTTACCTTGTAACGTTCTTTCGACGGGATGTTCCTCCGACGTATTCCTCATTTTAGATATCTCCTTCCAGCTCTGCTGGCCTCGGAAAATTTTTCTCTCTAGAGGGCGCTGCGCGTCGACGTTCTTCGAGTCGATGTCCCTCGACAGCGGCCGTATCGACGCCGACGTCATCCTGGCTATAAAGGCCGCGCGCAGCGCCCGTTGCTCAGTTCCATTTTGTAGCCCACAAATATGCTTTCTGGACTAAACTAATCACCCTGAAGGAGCGTAAGCTGCAACAACAAGGGAAGTAGAACTGCGGGGATGGATGGGATGGTCGATGAGGAATACGTCGGAGGAACATCCCGTCGAAAGAACGTTACAAGGTAAGAAGTAACTTGTTCTTCGAAGGGATTGTGTCCTCCGACATATTCCTCATCTTAGATATGCTCCCATAGCAGTATTCTATTATTGGAGGAGGGAGTACTGACTTCATGCTGTCTTCTATTGATGAATAGAATGCAGTACAGCCCTTCCAAACCTAGTCTCTTGACTGGAGGAGGAATCCAAATTGTTAAATCGTGTAAAGGTATGGACAGACGACCATTTAGCGGCCGCACAGATGTCTTTAACCGGCACACCTCTTTTGAGGGCCGATGAAGCTGCAATACCTCTGGTCGAATGAGCCCTAAGGTTTTGAGGGGGCTCTTTTCCTGCCAATTTATAACATTCCAGAATGGCTAGGATGATCCATCTGGAAATGGTCTGCTTAGTTATTGGTAACCCCAGCTTGTGACCTGTGTAACCTACAAACAGCTGGTCTGCCTGTCTTATCCTGGCTAGTCTACTGATGTAAAAACTTAAAGCCCTTCTAGGGTCTAGCCTGTGTAACCTCTCTTCCTCTTTCCCCGGGTGAGGAGGAGGATAGAAAGATGGTAGGGTAATCTTCTGAGTGATATGGAATTCAGAAACCACCTTTGGGAGGAAATTAGGCTTCACTTGCAGGACAACTTTGTCTTTGTGAAAGATAGTGTGAGGGGGTTTACAAGAAAGAGCTTGTAATTCGCTCACCCTTCTAGCAGATGTAAGTGCTATTAATAAAACAGCTTTAAGGGTAAGGAATCTTAAAGAACAAGAATGGAGTGGTTCGAAAGGTGTGCCCATCAGGAAAGTTAGGACTATGTTTAAATCCCATAGGGGAACTTGGAATGGTCTTGGGGGATAAACATTGGTTAACCCCTTAAGAAATTGTATTACCAAGGGTAACTTGAAATAGGATGGTTCTTCCGCAGTGCGCTTAAAGATGGATGGCGCTGCGAGATAGCCCTTAATGGTGCCAGCTTGAAGGCCTGAATTTTCCAAATATAGTAGGAAGGACAAAACCATTGTGTACCACATGAAAAAGGGTCGATATTCTGTTCTCTACACCAGCTGCAAAATCTGTTCCAACGGCAGCGGTATAAAGACTTTGTTGCTGGCCTCCTTGCCGAAAGCAACACCTCCATAACATCATCAGGGAGGTCCCAATCCTTGTACCTCAGCCTTTCAGAAGCCAAGCGTGAAGGTTGAGGGTTTTGATGTCTGGGTGGAGAACCTGACCTCCCTTCTGTGAGAGTAGGTTCTCTCTGAATGGAAGTCGAATTGGAGGGCAGATGAACAAGTCTAGAAGGTCCGGGTACCACGTTCTCCTGGCCCAATCCGGGGCAATTAGGATCATGGTTCTCCGGAATCTTCTCAACCTCCTGATCATTTGAGGAATGACAGGGACCGGTGGGAACGCGTACAGAAGCGGAAACTCCCAGTCCACTATGAACGCGTCTCCCAGAGCTCCTCTCGGGGGAAATTCCCTTGAGCAGAACAGGTCGCATTTCCTGTTGAGGCTGGTGGCGAACAGATCTACCTGAGGGGTTCCCCAAAGGGCGAAGATCTCTTGAAGGACTTCCTGAGCTAGCTCCCACTCGTGGGAGACTGTGCTCTGCCTGCTCAGAGCATCCGCTGTCAAGTTCTTCTCTTCGGCTAGGTGAACTGCTGATAGAGAGATTCCTTCTTGGATTGCCCAAAACCAGAGCTGCATCGCCTCTCTGCACAGGGTTAGTGATCCTACGCCTCCTCTTTTGTTGAGGTAATGCATGGCCACTGTGTTGTCCGTCATTATCAGGACGTTCTTCCCTTGTACAACTGGCAGGAACGCCTTCAGCGCAAGTCTGATGGCTCCCGGCTCTAACAGGTTGATATGTAGTCTGGACTCTGATGGAGACCAACGACCGCTGATGGTCAAGTCGTTGGCGTGGGCTCCCCACCCCGTGAGTGAGGCATCCATGACTACTGTTATCTCCGGCCAGGGTTGCCAAAACTGTTCTCCTTTCAGAATGTTCTCCTGACAGGCCCACCACTGAAGGTCTCGAGCTACTCTGTCGGGAACCTGAAGAAGATCTGTCATTCTCCCTGAGAATTGTGACCATTGAGTCCTCAGTGCCCACTGGAGGGATCTCATTCTCAGGCGAGCCTCTGGCACTAGGAAAATACAGGATGCCATGAGGCCTAGCAACCTCAAAAAGTCGAAGGCTGGGAGACTTTGGGCATGTTGGAACTTGGTAACCATCTGTAGAATATCTTGAGCCCTCACCTCTGGTGGCGAGGCTTTTCCCAGGGAAGTGTCCAGGATCGCTCCTATGAATTGGAGTCTCTGCGATGGTATCATTTGTGACTTCTTTAAATTGAGGGAGAAGCCCAGTCTGTGAAGGAAGTGGCAAACGTGATTTAGCTGGATCTGAGCTTGTTCCGAAGAAACAGCCCTGATCAACCAATCGTCCAGGTAGGGGTAGACGTCAATCCCTTCCCTCCTTAGACTTGTCGCCACTACCGCCATTAACTTGGTGAAGACCCTCGGGGCGGAGGTCAGCCCAAATGGCAGCACTTGAAATTGATAGTGAGAGTTGCCAATTGCGAACCTCAGGTATTTCCTGTGTTTGAGATGGATAGGCACATGGAAATAAGCGTCCTGAAGGTCCAGAGATACCAACCAGTCCTGGAACTGAAGGGCCTGGAGGATCTGAGAAAGAGTGACCATCTTGAATTTGTCTTTCCTGAGGAATTTGTTCAATTCTCTCAAGTCCAAGATGGGTCTCAGTCCTCAGTCTTTCTTCGGAATGAGAAAGTAAGGGGAGTACCAGCCCTTGTTCCTCTCCGCTACAGGTACCGGTTCTATGGCACCTTTCTCTAGCAGGTCTAAAATGTCCTGCAAGAGGAGCGGATCTGGAGCTTTCTGAGAGCTGATCCCCGGTGGATGACTCTGAGGTATACGTAGGAAAGGTAGGCAGTAGCCTTGGGCAACTGTTTCCAATGCCCAAGCATCTGACGTGATAGCCTGCCATACCGCCAGATGTTGAGTCAACCTGCCTCCTACAGGTGTCCTGTGAGGGAAGTCCTCAGAGTGGTTTTGGGGCGGCTGATGCAGATGCCGATGGTAAAGAGGCACCTGCTGTTGCTGCGGCTTTTGAATATCTACCTCGTCCACCTCGGGTAGTTCTTCTTTGTCCCCTTTGAGCCGGTCGTCCTCTACCTCTTCCGAATGCCGAGTAGAAGCGAAAGGACTTGCCCCTCGCAGAGGTTCCTGTGGGACGAAAAGGTGTCTGACGGATTGCAGCTCCTAGGGATTTTGCTGCTGCTTTTGAAGTTTGCAGTTTCTCTAAACTGTCATCCGCCTTTTTCCCGAACAAAGAAGAGCCATCGAATGGCATGTTCAAGAGCCTGGCTTGCACATCTGGGGCAAAACCAGACTTTCTCAACCAAGCGAATCTCCTGGTTGATGTACTTGCCGCCATTGCTCTGCTGATACTGTCAGCCGAATCAATGCCCGTCTGGAGGGATTCGCACATAGCGTCTTTACCGTCCTGTATAATATTCAGGAACGCATCCCTTTCTTCTCCCTCCGGGATGCAGTCAGCCGCTGTAGAAGCACACTACCAAAGTGTATGGCTGAACCTAGCAAGGGTGCAAGTAGCATTAACAGATTTTAACGCCATGCTACATGCTGAAAAGACTTTCTTTGCCATAGCATCATATTTTTTATCGTCCCTGTCCTGTGGGACGGTAGGATAAACCGTCTTGACATCGGTAGAGGATGCTGCCTGTACCACCAGACTTTCTGGGGATGGGTGTTTAGACAAAAACTCCGGGTCTGTAGAAGATACCCTGTACTTTGTAGACAGTTTTTTATTTACTGCTGGTACGACATCTGGGGTTTCCCAGTTTGTCATGATCTTTCTCTGAAGAGCTTTATGAAAAGGCACCACAGGATCCTCCTGTGGGCCTTTGTCAAGAATATCCGTGAGGTCATCTTGTTGGAAAGATTTTGAAGGTGCAGACCACCCCATAAACTCTGTGATCCTGGCCATTAAGGCTCTATAGGGGGTTTCAGCATGTTCCCCCGGGTCTGGCCTAGCAAACTCCACCTTAGGGGAGGTGTCTAACCCACTTGCCTCATGTAAGGAATCATGAAGATCCTTTAACCTGCATTCTTCAGAGGAAAATTCCTCTCTAATTGGGGTTACAGGTCCCTGCAACTCAAATGTGTCTTCCTGTTCAGACAATTCACCCTCTTCCAATATTGAGGACATAGTTCTCAATTGTTCTGAACTCATAAAGGGTGTAAACCCCATTTCCAAGGCCGAGGGTGCCGAACTTGTCATAATCGGCCTCGAAAACGTCAATGTCGTCGACGCCGACGTCGAAGGCTTCGAGCGTGGCGTCGAAAACAAAGGCGTAGGCCTCAAAGACCTCGACAGAATTGGGATTCTATTCGACAATCTCGAAGCCATCGACGTCGAGGGCCTGGGGATAGACACTGGGTGTGTCGTAACAGTGACTTTTCTTGGCATCGACACCGGTGTCGAAGCTGGCGTCGAGTCGACAGACTCGTGTGTCGAATGTCCCTTCGACAACGGCGTCGAAGACATCGGCGTCGACGGAACCTTCGAGGAAGGTTTGGAGGTCATAGTCCTGCTCGAGGGTTTGTGACGCGCTCGCGAGGTTTCCTTCGCCGGGTACTGCGACTCGCGGCGTTTTTGACCTTCGGGTCTTTCGACCAGAGCATTTCTCTCGGCAGTCTTCGAGGGGGTCGAGGCCGCTTTCTCGAAGACGCTCATCATATTTTTGCGGAATTCCTCCCATTCAGCCCGGGAACTATGTTTCGTAGGGCACAGGATTCTCTTTGGCGAAACAGAGGAAGAGGAAGACGGAGAAGGGGATCTTCGACGTCTCCTCTTCGAGTGCTTCGATCTCGAGGAGTGATGAGACCCACTCCGAGATCTGGAGCACGAATGGTGACGAGGAGACGAATGTCTCGACTTCGTCGACGAAGAGGAAGCTTTAAAAGTCTTACCTTTCTCCAGCTTCCCCCTACGCTCCTTCAGGGCCTTAGCTGTCATGGACATACAGTCCTCGCACTCCGAACAATGGTGTTCAACTCCCAAACACCACAGACAAACTCTGTGAGGGTCAGTCAGCGACATCTTTTTCCCACAATCTCGGCATATTTTGAAGCCGGATCGAGTAGTTGTCGGTTCCGACGAAGAAACCATCGAGTACGGTCGAATAACTCGAGGTAAATAGGTTTAACCTGACAAAACTGAGCAACGGTATTCCGAGGCACTGAGTACGCGCGGAAAAACGGAACTGAGCAACGGGCGCTGCGCGCGGCCTTTATAGCCAGGATGACGTCGGCGTCGATACGGCGGCTGTCGAGGGACATCGACTCGCAGCGCCCTCTAGAGAGAGAACTTTTCTGAGGCAAGCAGAGCTGGAAGGAGATATCTAAGATGAGGAATACGTCGGAGGACACAATCCCTTTGAAACAAACATTTGATAATACTCCCAAACGAGGTCCAAATGAATGAGGGAAAGCAAAAATAATAAATTACACCATAATCTTGGAATATTAGCTGAAAATACCACCATGCAAAGCGGTAATTCAAGCAAGTCCGCCCTGCTATTACAATGCTAACAGAACCATTTCCATTGCTTGGAAGGGGACTCCACTGTGGTATGACTTTTTGGAACTTTCCTCAAATTGTGCAAGTTACCATCTCAGTTATCTTCGGGAGGTGCCTCTTCCCTGCCTTACTCGCCCTGCTAGATCTCTCATGAGCGTACATGTCTTCATAAACCTCTGGAATTAGGCAAAATTAACCGGGCTTGCATACCCCTCACAGTTCATTTGATTTCCCCAGGAAAGACACAGGAGGAAATACCCCTCAAAGAAATCATGGAAGGGGGTGAGAGGGACGTGAGGGGTGGGGGTGTTTCAGATTCTCGAGGCAAGTTTTCAAAGCGTCTTTGTCAGCCCTAAAAGAGGATCTTAAGCCACACTGCGCAGTGAGCTATATATTTTTTTTTTTAAGTGGACCTCTCTAAGGCAATTACAGAGAATAAGAAAGAAAGTGTGGCTTCCAGAGTAAGAGTGAGCCAGCCAGAAAATGACTGGTTGGAAATACAGGAAACTGTAGGAACATCTAGGCTGGTGGACTAACAAACATACAAAGTCATTGATGGTACTACATGAAAAATAAGGAGACCTTGAAAATCGCTCTCAAGATCTGAAACTATTCAAATTAAATTACCACAGGGAGGCTCAGAATTGCAAGATATCAAAGTATGTGTCCAGGCCCTATTCTCATTGTTGTTGGCTCAAGAACCAGTTATTGTTATGTTAAGAGGCTTTTATACTGTGCTAACTCACCACTGTAGTAGCCTCAGAATCCCTAGGATTGTCCACTGAGTGGTGTAAAATGCATCCACCAGGGGTATCCTGCCCTTGGACTGCTGAAAGACAGAAAATTAGTGAAGGGACGATAAGAGGATGGGAAAGCAGGAAATAGATGCTATGGAGGGAGGTAGGAATCGGCAAAGGAACCATGTTTTGCAATAGCTTTGGTATGTGTGAGTTCTGTTATGTGGACCATGGCTCTGCAAAAGGGAGAAGGCAGCTATATCCTCGAGTGTTGTGGTAAAAGGATTGTATTTCGAGAGCAGATTTGAAGAATTTTAAGTTAGTACACAATGCAATGCTGGATGCACGAGGGCTCAGGAACGTGCTTGGCAAATTCTGGAAGTTTGGTGGCCTTTTTGCCTTCGCAAAGTCTCTATACTATGTACCTCAGGCCAAACACCAGACTGTTAATTCTTTGATTAACGAGAATGACAGTTAACAATGAGTGTTTGTTTGATTAGCTATGGCATGTGTTGCTGTGTGTCTGCACTCTGCTATATTGTCTATGCTCTGCGATACATTGAAATGCTAACACCATATCGGCCTTCGATGGATATTCTATGCCACGCATCGGTGAGTTAATAAATACACCTGGAAATGCCACATTCCTATCAACCCTAGCTTTAACCAAGGGATATTGGCAGGTCCTAGAATATTGACCGGATAAGGAAAAGACAGCTTTCTCTACACCCCTGGAACTATTCCAGTTCAAAACCCTCCCTTTTGGCCTGCATGGGGCACCAGCCACGTTCCAACGACTTATGGACAGGATATTACAGCCCTACTCCGATTTCTGTAGGGCCTATATTCAATGACATTTGTGATGTCATCTTTGATGTCCTGGGTGCTAGTCTTAGCAGTGCACGGTGGTGGCGCAAGTTATGGTTGCTTAGCTTACCATAACTGGAAAATATATTTCAGTCTTTTTTTCAGTTTTACTTGTAACCATAACGTCCCTTTAACAAAGTTCTTTCACTGAATTACATAGATTTTCATGAATGAAAATGTTTCATGATGTTAAATCAATGCATATAAGTTATTAATAATTCCTCTTTCAACATATATCAAAGAACTGAAAACCTCCTTCAAGAAGAACAAGTTACTTACCAACTGGTAATGTTCTTTCGGGATGTTCCTCCAACGTATTCCTCATCTTAGAAAAAATTTCGGTAGAGGGCGCCATGCGTCAATGTCGTCGAGTCGAGGGTCCCTCGAAGGCCACCGTCGAGGGCAACGTCATGGGATGTATAAGTAGCACGCGTGGCGCCCGCTGGCCTCAGTTCTCTTTTTCCCCCTTCATGTTTATTTTTCACTGTGTAAACTGTGCCAGCAGACAGGTATTTGCCTTGCGAGAGTTGGAGTGGCAATAGCCCGGAAAAATCTACAGATGGGGTAGGATGGGAGGGCGATGAGGAATACGTTGTCATCTTAGATAGACTCCCAAAGCAGTATGGACAATTCCTCTGGAGGAGGGGTTAGATTTTTCGATACCCTTAGATGGCCGAGTATAGTACTGCTTTTCCAAAATTAAGCTCCTTAGACTGGGAAGCATCCAGGCTATAGAATTTTGAAAAAGTATGCAGCGAAGACCCAAGTTGCTGCTTCACAAATGGACCTTATAGGAACACCTCTTTGTAGGGCTGTTGAAGAGGCAATGCCTCTGGTGGAATGAGCCCTTAGACCTTCTGGTGGGTCTTTTTGTGCTAATCTGTGCATTCTGAAAAACAAAGCACAATCCAGCGTGATATTGTTTGCTTTGTCACTGACTGACCCAATTTCTTTCCTGTGTTGCCAATAAACAGTTGATTGTCCACTCTAAGCTTGGAAAGCCTAGAGATGTAAAAGCTTAAAGCTCTTTTCGGATCGAACCTGTGTAATCTTTCCTCCTCCTTACTAGGATGAGGTGGAGGATAGAATGCGGGTAAGACAATTCTCTGACTTAAATGAAAATCAGATACCACTTTTGGTAAAAATGAGGGTTTAACCCTCAACACAACTCTGTCCTTATGGAACACAGTATAGGGTGGCCCAGAAGACAGTGCCTGCAATTCGATCACTCTTTTTGCAGATGTTAAAGCAACTAGGAAAGCAGTTTTCCATGTCAGTAATCTTAATAGACAAGTGTGCAAGGGCTCAAAAGGAGCACACATTAAGAATTTTAGGACCAAACCGAGATCCCAAATTGGCACTTGAAATGGGTAAGGAAGAAACACATTAGTGAGTCCTTTTTAAGAATTGTAGTATCAAAGGGATTTTGAAGTAGGAGCATTCTTCCGACGAGCACCTAAAGATGGAAAGCGCCGCAAGATAACCTTTAATGGTTCCAACGTTTAGGCCTCTATGTGCTAGGGTCAGGAGGAAGGACAGTACTTCCGGAATAGAACATAGAAAAGGATCGACATTCTTTTCTCTGCACCAGTTGCAAAACATTTTCCAACAGCAACGGTATAGAGACTTTGTTGCTGGCCTTCTTGCCGAAAGCAAAACCTCCATGACGTCATCTGGAAGATTCCAATCCATGCATCTCAGCCTTTCAGATACCAAGCGTGAAGGTTGAGCGTTTTGACCTCTGGATGGAGAACCTGACCCTCCATTTGAGAGAGAAGGTTCTCTCTCTGAGGAAGACGTACTGGGGGACAGATGGACATGTCTAGAAGGTCCGGGTACCACGTTCTCCTAGCCCAATCCGGGGCAATTAGGATCATGCGGCTCCCGAAGCGTCTCAGTCTCCTGATGATCTGAGGAATGACAGGAATCGGAGGGAAAGCGTACAATAGTGGGAAATTCCACTCCACCACAAACGCGTCCCCCAGGGTTCCCCTCGGGGGAAAATCCCTTGAGCAGTACCTTTCGCACTTCAGGTTGATTCCGGTCGCACATAGGTCGACTTGAGGGGTTCCCCAAAGGGCAAAGATCTCTTGAATGACTTCCTGAGCCAGTTCCCATTCGTGGGACACCGTGCTCTGCCTGCTCAGAGCATCTGCCGTCATATTCTCTTCTAGGTGAACTGCTGTTAAAGAGATTCCTTCTTGAATTGCCCATTACCAGAGTTGCATTGCTTCTCTGCACAGAGGTAGTGACCCTACACCTCTTTTGTTTAGATAATGCATGGCCACTGTGTTGTCCATCGTTATCAGGACATTCTTTCCTCTGACAGATGGCAGGAAAGCTTTCAGCGCTAGTCTGATTGCTCTCAGCTCCAGAAGGTTGATGTGTAGTTTGGACTCCGATGGAGACCTTGTCAGATCGTTGGCATGAGCTCCCCACCCCTTGAGTGAGGCGTCCGTCACTACTGTGATCTCCGGCCATGGTTGCCAAAAAAGTTCTCCTTTCAGGATATTCTCTGAACAAGTCCACCATAGAAGATCTTGACGAACCTTGTTCGCAATCTTGAGAAGATCTGTCATTCGACCCGGGAACTGGGACCATTGAGTCTTTAGACTCTCAGACGTGCCTCTGGCTCCAGAAAGATGCAGGATGCCATGAGGCCGAGTAACCTTAAGAAGTCTTAGGCCTGAAGATTTTGGGCATTTTGGAATTTGGAAACCATCTGAAGAATGTCTTGAGCCCTCGACCTGGGAGGCGAGCTCTTTCCCAGGGATGTGTCTAATACAGCTCCTATATATTGGAGCCGTTAAGGTGTCATTTGTGACTTCTTGAAATTGAGGGAGAAGCCCAGTCTGTGGAGGAAGTGGCAGTGACTTTCAGGTGATCTAGTGCCTGTTCGGCAAAACGTGCTTTGATCAGCCAATCGTCCAGGTACGGGTGGACGTGAATCCCCCCACTCCTGAGGTGCGCTGCCACCACTACCATCAGTTTGGAGAAGACCCTCGGGGCGGAGGTCAATCCGAACGGCAGGACTCGAAACTGATAGTGTGAGTTGCCAACTACGAACCTCAGGTATTTTTTGTGCTTGAGATGAATTGGCACATGAAAATAAGCATCCTAAAGGTCCATTAATAGCAACCAATCCTGAAGTTGAAGGGCCTGAAGGATCTGAGAAAGGGTAACCATTTTGAACTTGTCCTTCCTGAGGAACTTGTTCAAGTTTCTTAAGTCCAGGATGGGTCTCAGTCCTCTGTCCTTTTTGGGGATTAAAAAATATGGGGAGTACCATCCCTTGTTCCTCTCCGCTGCAGGTACCGGTTCTATAGCACCTTTCTCCAGCAGGGTTAAAACTTCCTGCTGTAGGAGCGGGTCTGAAAACTTCAAAGGGTGTCTCCTTGGTGGATTGCTTTGAGGTTGCGTTAGAAAAGGAAGGCAGTAACCTTCGGCTATTATTTCTAGAGCCCAAACATCTGAAGTAATGGCTCGCCATTCTTGCAGATGCTGTGACAGCCTGCCTCCTACAGGTGTCTTGTGATGCAAGTCCTCAAAGTGGTTTTGAGGCGGTTGCTGCAGCCGCTGATGGCAGAGGCTGTAGCTGGAGCTGGCTTCGCATGTTTTCCTCGTCCGCCGCGAGTGGCCTTTCTCTGGCCCCTTTCACTGGCCATTCCTCTCGCCTTTCCATATGAGGAGTAGTAATGATAGGAACGTGCCCTCCCAAGATTGACCTGGTGCACGAAAAGGCTGAGGTTGCCGGATGGCAGCTCCCAATGACTTGGCAGCTTGCTTTGAGGTCTGCGACCTCTCAAGGCTCTCGTCAGCCTTGCTGCCAAAAAGGTGAGACCCGTCAAAGGACATGTTCAGGAGATAGTTCTGCACGTCTGGTACTCGACCCGACTTCCGTAACCATGCAAATCTGTGCATTACCATGCTAGTGCCCATGGACCTGCTCACACTATCTACAGTGTCCAATCCAGATTGAAGGGATTCTTGCATGGCCTCCTTTCCATCTCTAACGATGGCTAGGAATCCTTCCCTTTCGTCCCCTTCTGGAATGTGTGCCGCCCCCATCGCAATGCACTCCCACAGAGTGCACGAAAACTTTGCCAAGGCACATGTGGAGTTGGCTGATTTTAATGCCATACTCACAGCTGAAAATACCTTCCGTGCCCACCCATCCACACGCTTACCATCCCTGTCCGGAGGGATAGAAGGGTACGCCAGTTTGTTAGAAGCTGTGGCTGCCTGTATGACCAAACTCTCGGGAGTGGGAAGTTTAGACAGATAGCCGGGGTCGCTACTGGCACGGTGGTATTTTGAAGTAAGGGATTTATTCACTGGCGGAATAGAATCCGGAGTCTCCCAATTTTTGGCAGGCTATGTGAAAAGGTAGTATTGGGTCTTCAGTACGACCATGATCCAATATGTCTGTTAGACCATCTTGGATGAATTGGGCTGGAGGTCTGGACCATCCTAAATAATCTATTACCTTTGTCATTCGCTGACGGTATGATGGACTGGCATGTTCTCCTGGTTCTGGTCTACCAAATTAATTTTCAGGAGATGTATCAATACCACTTGCATTGTGCAGTGATTCAACCAAATCCCTCATCCTGCTTTCTTCTGAAATCTGGCATTCCGGGACATTTGGGGTTCCATATTCTAGCCCAAAAGGTACATTCTCCTCATCAGATTTCTCCTGTTCCTCAGAAATTGAGGTCAGAGACTTGAAGAACTCTTTCCTAGGAAGAGGTCTTTTCTGGGAGAGATGGAGGAGGAGTATTAATGGGCTCTGAAGGGATTACAGGTCTTATAGCTTTCTCTTTCTCTGGCTTAATTTGTCAAACTGGCGGTTTCGGCGTCAAGGGCTTCAGGGTCGACGGCGTCGGCGCAATTCCCGTCTTCGACAGCACCAGCTTCGATGGCGTTGAGGCGCTCTTCGAAGACTTACCCTTCGAGGTGTGTTCAGTCTCGGACGGCATCAGTGACCTCGAGCGGTCGACTCAACTCGAGCGGCTTTTCTCGATTGGCGTCCTAGAAGGTTCTCTATCCTTCTTCCTTTTTTCGATAACCCGCACTCTCCCGGCCGGCTTCCGAGGAAGGCGCGGACCGAGGCTTCGCTTTCTCGAACACCTCCATCATTTTGACCCTGAATGCTTCCCATTCTTCGGATGATGAATGTTTAGTGGGACATTTCATCATTTTTGGGGATTTGTCCAAGGACGAGGTGGAGGGGGACCTGTGGCGTGGTTTCTTCGATTTTTTTTTTTCCTTCGAAGATGAGCGATGGGAATCGCTTCGGGGACTGGACCGATGCCTTTCGCGTCGAGGAGATTTCTCCTCACGAGACCTCGACTCAACGCTAGAGGCTTTACGGTTGGATTTGCAACCTACCTGTAGTTTTCCCCTCCTTTCTCGCAAGGCCTTCCCCGTCATCGCCTGACACTTCGTACAGGCCTCCATGTTGTGGCCTTCTCCAAGGCACCACAAACTCGGTGCAGGTCTGTAATCGACATTTTTGAACCGCACGACTTGCACTTTTTGAAACCCGATCTCGAGGTTGTGGTCGGTGTCGACGACGAGGACATATTCAATATTATTTGTTATTCTCACAGAACTCGAGGCGCGCTGAATCTCCAAAGCAACGTATACTGCGGAAAAACGGAACTGACGCCAACGGGCGCCGAGCGTGCTATTTACACACCCAATGACGTCACCCTCGACGGAGGCCTTCGAGGGACCATCGACTCGACGACATCGACGCACGGCGCCCTCTGCCGAAATTTGTTTTCCGAAGCAGCTAAAGCTGGATGGAATACATCTAAGATGAGGAATACGTTAGAGGACACAATCCACTCGAAACATATTTTTTGAAACGCATACTGATGTGTGTTATCAGCAGTGCATGCTGTGGATGAAAGTCATGGTTGAATGGCCTAGGGCATGAGGCTCGACCATGCCCCACCAAACCACCCCCGTTTTCAACTGCACCTACCCTGCATCCTAGTTCAGTGTCCACTATAACTCTTCTCCAGTAGGCAAATCAGAGTAGACATTTGTCCAATGCCCAGGCAGCAAAGTTATAGCACTGTTTTTTTGTACTTACCTTTTGACATTTTCAAAAAAGTTAAACAACGGACAGATTTGCAAAAGCATGCTTTCAGATCCTTGCTGAAGCTCCTCGCACAAGTTTGCTGCAATCCCGTCCTGCACTTTGGGCTGCAGCCACAAACAGAATTTCTTTCTCCCATTTAAAACTAGGGCTTCGGCCATAAGTAAAATCAGAGTAGGCATTTGTCCATGCCGAAGGCCACGCCTACTGTCCATGCACCAAAGTTATATCACCATTTTTTGTACTTCCATTTTGACACTTTGGAAAATGGGACAGATTTGCAAAGTCATTGCTTTCAGGTCTTTGTTGGTGCTCCCCGTGCAGGTTTGTTTTAATCCAGACCAGCACTTCTGGCTGTAGCTGCATGCAGAATATTTGTTCCCACTCAAACCTAGGGCTTCGGCCATGGCGCATGCCCCAAAAAGCAAATCAGAGTTCACATTTGTCCTTTCTCAGGGCCAGGCCCATTGCCCAGGCACCAAAGTTATATCACTGTTTTTTGTACTTACATTTTGACACTTTAGAAAAAAATAAAACACAGGACAGATTTGCAAAACCAGGATTTGGGTTCCTTGCTGATGCTCCTTGCAAATGTTTGCTGCAATCCTGTCCAGAGCACTTCGGGCTGAAGCCACAAGCAGAATTATTTTTGCCCATTCAAACAAATCCAGATTTCGAAAAACTTTACCCCATAGTCCCTGGTGGCCATGCTCACTTTAACCCCATTGCTGGTCCCTCGTGATCATGGCCAGTAGCCAGATTGTCCGGGTCATGGGCATGACTTGGACAAACTGGCCACTGCCCATGGCCACAAGCTAGAGTCACCAAAGGTATGTCACTATTTTTTGTACCTACATTATGACACTTTCAAAAAATAAAACATGGACACATTTGCAAAACCATGCTTTTAGGTCCTTGCCATATGCTCCTTGCATGAGTTTGCTTCAAATCCGTCCATGTTTTATTTTTTTTAAAGTGTCAATATGTACGTACAGAAAAGTCACTTGACAAAATCCATTCAGACTTTGCACAAACGTTCAAGGTTGGGTGTATAATCTTCCTGAAAACCTTTGTGCAGATTTGTCAAACGGCAACAAAGTTATAAGCCATCTGAAAATGTTGAGACCCCCCCCCTCTAATTTTGCTCCTTCTTGACAAGACCCCACCAAACTTTGCAAGAACATTCAAATCTGGGTCTAAAATCTTTTTGAACCTCTGTGCAGATTCGTCAAACGGCACCAAATGTGTAAGCCTTTCAATTATTTTTGGACCACCACCTCTAACTTTGCCCCCTATTGATGCAACAGCACCACACTTTGCATAACCATTCAGGAACTGGTCTAAAATGATATTGAAAAATTGCATGCAGTTTCATTGAGTGGTGCCAAAAGTATGAGCCAACCAAGAACTGCTTTTCACCGACCCTGTAAGGCAGTAATATGCATGGATGTCCCCGAACTTCAGAGAAGAAAAACCACCTTAGTTTGGCCTTTCTATGGCCATATCCCATCCTCATCACCCCTCAACTCCCCAGAGATGGTTTCATTTGTTTGACAAGTGCAATATTGTGTTTTTCGAATGCTTTTATTGCGTTGTGCCCGGACCACAGAGACAGTTCGCTTATCCAACATGGTGTTAGTTTCAAAAGTTGTAACGCGCCTCACGTTTTAATTGACCAATCAGCAGGCGTGTATGATGTCCGCGAACGTCACGCTGCTCTCCGATTGGTCCAGAGGCGTCCACGGACACTGAATCAAGCAAGTCTGGGGACCATACCCAGATATCACTAATTGTTTTTTCCTACTTTTTGCCTATTTTTTAAAAACTGCTGGAGGGATTTATACCATGCCGCCGATCCTGGTGCAAATTTTGAAAAAATCCGTCCAGCGGTTTGGGCTGTAGGCACGAACCAAAATTTGTTTCCATTGCATCGATGAGGATTTCCCAAAATATTGGGACCACCCTATAACTTTGCCCCCCTGGACGAAACCACACCAAACTTCACAGAGTCAGTGAGGGGGCCACATACATTTTCTGCAAAGTATGGTGAGGATCTGTCCAGGGGGACAAAGTTAGAAGCCGCCCAAAAAGTGCTCTTACTAGGCGTTGAGCAACTTACCATAACTACAGGGCTGCTACTGATACTGAACAGCGCTTGGCAAGACCATCTTTGCCAGAGCTGTAATCCGTCGTTTTCTTTCCTGCCCTGGACCACCCCCAAAAGCAGCACAAGTTGTTGTTGGTGCTGGGAATGCCATAATTCAGTTTCTACAATTGGGTATGGAATGGGGAGGAGGGGAAAATCAAAGGGGGAGCATGAGAGGAGAAGTGACACCAAGGCTATGGTCAATGATTCATGTACCGGGATGTACCAGGGGCTATTTATTCCAACACCTATGTTCCTCGTATGAGAATGTGGGAAGCATCTAAAATAAACCAGGGCAAACTGAAAAGGGTAAATCACTACAAGTTTGTAATGATCATGGGGGCGTGGCTACGAAGCCATGTGAGCGGACGTGCTTCTTGTCGGGCTCGTGACAATCCTACAATGATCCTGGAATAAAGTGCAGTTGCACTGGACTGGCGGACACAGAAACATTGGTATTTGCCCATGAACATGCTGGGATCACTCGGTGCTCGTGGTGAGCGGGCGTGACACTAGGAGGAAGCTGCCGGAGGCGCGCGGAGTATGGTGGACACGGGGGACGAGAAACACAAGGTGGCGGCCCGCCGTGGCGGAGAAGAAGTCACCGCCGAAGCGTCGGCGGCGTGTCCGTGAGACGGACTGTAGTGCCTGTGGAGCTGTAAGGGAGCCCTGGACTGTCGCCGGAGTGTGCTGGGAGCTGCCCGTTGCCTGGGACAGCGAGGAATACCCCCGCGGGCAGAGAGACACGGAGAGGCTGCAGGCGCTAGGACCGCGCGGGAGCCTGGAGAACAAAGCGATCCCCGCGGCCCGACGGCAGGAGCCCCCGCGGCTACTGGAGTGCGAGGAGGAGAGGCGGCCCCGAGAGGACTGCCAAGGGCTGGAGCCGTGACACTTCAGGGGGAACAAACTGTGTGAGAAGCCTCAGAGTACTACGCCCCGGTCTCCTGTGACATTTGTTTAAAAAAAAAATAAATAAAAAAAAAAATAAAAAAAACATTGAAAAGCCTTGAAGAGGCGCCCGGTCTCTGGAGCGAGGATAAGACTACAGCGGGATGGCAATTGTGCACTGAACGCCCGCACAAGCAAGGTGGAAGCAGCTAATTGACACCATTTTGCCCTGTGCCGCAATACCTCTTGGCACACACATGGGCTATCCGCTGGGGTGGATCCTGGGGGCACCACGAAGTGCCTATTGAATGTGCAGCCCATTCACATAGCCAAAGGGCTATGAGTCAACTGTAGGGTGCACCGTGCATGGGGCAGACCCCTGGACTGAATGGTGGTGGCGGGGCCCATGTGGGTGGCCTGACGCTCGACACGGGGGCACACAAGCGGGACAGTTACCCATCAGGGGCACAAACATGGGCTAAGGGACACCCTCGGGGAAGCATAAAGGAACGGTAGAGGGGGCTCTTGCGATCAAGCGGGAGCGCATAACCCTCTGCTGTGATTGGGAGCGGAGCCCGGAATTTCTCTAGGGTGCCCCCCCTAAAACACGTGAAACTGTAGCGAGTTACACCTGTTGGAACTGTGGTCCACAAGTGGCTAGGCTGCCTATGTCCTTTAGTGGTAGCGCCATGTCAAATAAGCCTCCAAGAACAAAGGCGAAGCAGCCTACGCTGGATGAATATGCCAGGACCCCGCCGGGTCCTGAGGGGGCCAGGGGTAAAGACAAGCCCCCCGTGTGTGGCATCGCGGGCACGAGTGCGAACCAGGAGGTCCTGGCTGCGATCGCGGACCTTAAGTTGGCCTGGGAGACGAAGCTGGAACTGGCTGTGACTGAACTGAAGACAGCACTGGACCGCAAGGTAGGAGAGGTGCAGGAAGAGGTGAACCTTCTGCGGCAGGACGTCCGGGCCCTGGCGGAACGTACGGATAACCTAGAGAAAGAGGTGGGCCCTAACACGGCGGATTGTGCATCGCACAAGTCTGAACTACACGCCCTGGTGCAGCGGGTGGGTAATTTGGAGAGCAGGGCGGAGGAAGCAGAAGGACGCGCCCGGAGAAATAACATTTGCATTGTGGGTATACCTGAGGGTGCAGAAGGGCACAACCCCACGGAGTTCATCGAATCCATGTTGCTGCAGGAAATACCTGGAGGGGGGCTGTCTCAAGGGTTCGCGGTTGAGAGGGCACACAGCTCTGATGAGGAAGCCGCCGCCAGGTAACCCGCCTAGGCCAGTGATTGCCAAGATCCTAAACTATCGGGACAGGGAAAGGATACTGGAGCACTTCCGCAAGGGAGGGACAATCCAGAGTGGAGCGGCGAACATAACGGCTTACCCGGACTATACCCTGATGGTGCAGCGAAGTCGGATGAATTTTGGAGTGGTCAAGAGGAGATTGCGGGAGGCGGGCCATAAATACATGTTGCTTTACCAGGCGAAATTGAAAGTCTTTTATAAAAATAGAACTTTATTTTTTGGTTCCCCCGGATGATGCCATGGGATGGCTTGATATGGTAGGAAGCCCGCAGGAATCGGACGTCCAGGCGAAAGGAGGAGATGGCGCAGATAAGTAACCGGCAGCGGGCGCGCCTGCACTTAGGGCAGCATGGAACTATGGGACTAGATTATAGTCAGTGATGTGGCCCGGCAGGCCGGTAAAAACTGAGGCAGTAGATGATGAGACTGAGCACTGTGATTGCTGCTTTATTAAGAGCCTGGCAGAGCTACTCTGCACACCCCCATTTAGAGATTAGTTAGGTCACCAATAGTGTGGTGACACCCCGCTGGGGTCTTGACCTGGGGTTCCAGGGGAGGTCCAAACGCGGGGGAGCCTGAGATCCAGGGATGGAGCTGGGCACTTTTTGGGGTGAGGTGGGGCGGGGTGAGGAGGGGGGTTGTGTGCAGTGGTTTGGTATTTTTGGGTTAAGGGAGGGGACGGGGAGTTTTGGGCGTTCAAGTTTAAATATGAGCCTTTGGGAAGAATTAAAACCAGGAGTCTGTTTGGTGTGGGAGGAGGGGCTGACTAGAAGGGGGAAGGGGAAATTACCGATGAATCATGGGGGACCTTAAGATATTAACTTGGAATGTGAGAGGGCTCAACAGTTATTTGAAGCGAAATAAGGTCATGCTATATTTGAAGCGACATAAGATAGACGTCGCCCTGCTACAGGAGACGCACCTGACGCGGGAGAAAGTGGAGCTCGTTTGGAGGAAATGGAGAGGAACTGGTGGGTGCATCGTACTCTGCCTATGCAAGGGGGGTTTTGGTATGGGTGGCTCCGCATGTTACATTTAAGCTTATGGAAGAAAAGGTGGACGAGGACGGGAGGTTGGTTATGTTGAGGGGGCTGATAGAGAACAAAGAGGTGTGGCATTGTTAATACATATGCCCCTAACCAAAATACGGCGGCATACTTTAGGACGCTGTGTACCAAATTGAGTGAGTGTATGGGCGGTGCGATGATCTGGGGGGGGATTTTAATTGTGTATTGGACCCTAGGGTAGATAGGTCGGATGATAGGACGGACAGGCCCAACCCGGCGGCTAAAGTATTGCAGGCGCTGCTGGATGACTTTGGCCTGGTAGACGTTTGGAGAACGAGACACCCCGGTGAGAGGCAATACTCGCACTACTCGGCCCCGCATCAACTGCACACGAGGCTTGATTACATCTTTGCCACTCCAGACGTAGCCACTGAGAGCACCCATATAGATTATAAAGCGAGAGTCCTATCGGATCACTCGCCTTTGGTCCTGGGGTGGCAGTATTGCCCCCCCAGGGCGCGAATACCGACGTGGCGCCTCCGAGCGGAGGCGCTTAAGGACCCAGTTTTCAGAGAGGACATGAGAGAGGAGATTGTTGCCTATTTCGAGGTGAATACTGGGAGCGTAAAGTCTGCGGGTACTTTATGGGAGGCTTTCAAGGTTGTGATGGGGGGGGGCTGCCATTGCGAAGTCGAAGGGACTGATGGGTGGAGTTCTAGCTAACCTGCATAAAGCCGAAATAGAGCTGGAGAGAGAGTTGGGAGGGGGCGCGGCTGATACAGAAGTAGTGCTCAGATTGCAGCGGCAGTGCGCGGAATACTGGGACAGGCTCTGTAACCTTAATTACAAAAAGTATGTAGAGAGGCAGCATGCAGGGGGAGATAAAACGGGCCGGCTCCTAGCGTGGTTGTACAAGAGCGAGACCCCTAGATCTCTGATTCGGACTGTGACCAACGCAGAGGGCGTCACGGTGGACACCCAAGAAGGTGTTAATAGGGCATTTGCCGAATATTACAAGGTGCTGTATGAGGACACAGAGGGGGGCAGCAATGAGGAGATAAATGAGGTACTGGAAGATATCGGCCTGCCCCAAGTTAGCGACGAGGAGAGAGAAGAGCTGGATGCACCGATTACTTTGGAGGAACTTAAGGGGGTCGTAAGGCAGTTACCCACTAGCAAGGCTCCAGGCGCAGACGGGTTCCCCAGCGAATTCTATAAGGTGTACGGGGAGGAGGTGCTCCCCCCCATGCTGGAAATGCTCAACGAGGCGTTGGAGGTGGGACGGCTGCCAGAATCACTTAGGGAGGCGATTATAATACCGCTCCCCAAGCCCAATAAATCGGGACACGACTGTGGCTCCTACAGGCCCTTGTCGATGTTGAACCAGGACAGTAAGATACTGACGGCCGTCCTGGCCAACAGAATGCGAAAAGTAATCGGCAAGCTAATTCACCCAGACCAGACGGGCTATGTCCCGAGCAGGAACATCACCCACAATCACAGACGGCTCCATCGAGTGGTCGAATGGGGGTGCAATAACGAGGGCGAAATGGCGATTGTGGCACTGGACGCAGTTAAGGCGTTCGACTCGGTTAAGTGGCCATGGTTGCTGGCGGCCCTAGCAGGATATGGAGTGGGGCCAGGCTATATCAGATGGGCTAAGATCCTATACAATGAACCGCTGGCTAGAGTTCGAACGGGTTCGGTGGTGTCCGAAAGGTGGCGGCTGGGCAGGGGCACTAGACAGGGGTGTCCCTGGTCCCCGATGCTTTATATTTTAGCCCTGGAGCCCTTAGCAATCTATCTTAGGCAACAACATGACCCAATCGGTATAGAGGTGGGAGGGGAACGACATTTTATATCTTTGTATGCAGATGATATGTTACTATATCTGAAATACCCGGAGGAAAATCTTCAATATGTTCTGGAGGTAATGGAGAGGTATGCCAGGCTGTCCGGTATAGCGGTGAACCCCCAGAAATCTAGTTTGTTCCCGCTGGGTAGCTATGTGGGAATTCAGGCAGAAGGGTTGCCGGTGTTGCAGGTCCCGTGGGCAGTGAGCTCTTTTCGCTACTTGGGAATAGATGTGTATCACACGGTAGAGGAGGAACATAGGCGCAACACGGAAATAGCCATTGGGAAAATCGGGAAATGCATGAGGTTCTGGGAGAGGTTGCCTCTGGCGATGATGGGCCGAGGTGCTATGCTTAAGATGGTGGTTTTACCTAGGCTGTTGCATTATTTTAACAATATCCCATACATGATACCTAAGAAGTTTTTTGTTAAGCTGCATGGTATGTGCAGGGACTTTTTGTGGCACGGCACCCGGAATAGAGTTGCGTAATGGAAGTTGCAGAACTTCTACGAGAAAGGCGGCATTAAACTGCCTAATTTTGAGGTTTACTATGTTGCGGCCCAACTGCAATACGTGGCTAAGTGGCTCTTAGATGACGTGACCCCTGAGCACAAGTTGTTTGGGAGGAACTGTACTCCTTTTTATTTGCGGGAAATTATCTGGGTGGCTAGCTCGGAATTGAAGGAGCGCCCTAGAATGCTGTTGCTGGGGCGGAACATGTGGCGGCGAGCCTGTCGGATGATGGGGGACCCTTTCCCGTGTGTTCTGCAGATACCGTTGGTCGCACTGGTGGAGGGGGACAGGCAGCTGAGAGTAATTATTAGGACCTACTGGGAATCAGTGGGACTGGTCACGCTAGGAGACATGTGGCGAGACGGGACTATCACGACCTTTGAAGGACTCGGCGGGGGGGGGGGGGGGGGGGAGACGGGACTACACGTGGGCCAATATGTCACCTATCATGTACTAGTGCAGAAAATTCGTAGTATGTGGCCTGAAACGTCGTTAGCGGAGGAACCAGATGCTACGGCGGGGGTAATATATGATATATCGGAGGGTGGGCATGAGGTCTCAAGGCTGTATGAGATGATGATGACCAAGGTGGGGAAGGACTTGGGGCACTTGAGATTAGAATGGGAAACAGAAATGGGAGCCCCGATTGAAGATGGGATGTGGCAAAGGGCTTTGGGATATCATAAGAAGGTGTCGAGAAATGCCAGGTTTAAACAAATACAGCTATATGTTACGCACAGGGCATACATGACCCCTCTCAGAATATCGAAGTTCCGAAATGATGGGCGCCAGGCGTGCCCTAAGTGCGACGATGAGAGCGCTGACATGATACACATGTTCTGGGCGTGCCCGGTAATTGGAAGCTACTGGGGCGAAGTGGCGCAGAGGTTAGCGGCAAAGGGGGTCACGCTCCAGGTAGACTCGGCCTGGGCCTGCTTGTTGGGAGGGTATCCCAGAGCGAAGAAACTTAGAAATGTCGAGAAATTGAAAGACTTAGCATATGTACTTGCGAAACGAAGGATTGCCATGGGATGGAAGGGGTGTCACAGGCCACGAGTGGAAGTCTGGTGGAGGGACCTACAAAAATGGGCGGAGGCTGAAACGGTGGTGTGGCAAGAGGCTAGTAGTTATACTGGGGATGAGGAAATGGGTTCCCTCATGGCGTGGAAACTATTGATAGCTGAATTGTTTGGAGCAGTGTCGGATCCAGCTGAATCTGAGGGCAGCGATGCCCAATCGCACGGAGCAGACACTGAAAGTGAGGAACACGCAGGCTCATAGGGGGGGGTGGGATTGGGAGTGAAGTGTTTTAGGTTGTCAAACGTGTTTAAATGAAACGTCATAAGCTTTACTGAATGCTGGTTGTTGGTTGTTTGGTTCTAATAAAAACTTTAAAAAAAAAAAGTTTGTAATGATCATATTCATGGGTGAATTCACAAAAGGTCTGGATGAGTGAGTGCATAGCACTACCTTGTCCCTGTTCAATACCCTAAATGGGTAGTCTACTGACAGGCCTGCATTTAACTCTTGTATTGTTGAAGGTATTGGCACCAAAAAGGACACCTTGCAGGAGACCAGCTCAGGCAGTCAACCTTTTGGTTCGAATGGTTTGTGGCATATGGCTGTAGATACTACATTAATATACACTGCTTGTGGAGAGGCCTTCAGACTGACACAATCAATGACAGGGACGTTTCACTGGTGGATTTAAGATAGAGAAAGACTGCTGCTCAGAACAGAGATAAGACCCAGGGCCAAGAGATATGTTCTGCAGAAATCAATCTGGATGCAGATGACGTCAGACTACAAATACGAGCACATTGTGTAAAGAGGCTTACAAAGAATTGCTATGATTCTTTGAGCTCCAGTGGCAGAATTTAAGGCTTGCTCTTATCCTGCACACTGTTCGATGTCATCCTTGCAGCTTGTAAGATGTTCATACTGTCTGCTTAAAGTACCAGATGATAATCTTCTCAGGCACCAAGCAGGTGATCTCAGTGCTTGAGTGGGAGGAATTGTGCAGAATCTGTAGTCTATCTCTTGTCCCTCCCTTAAAGCGTATATAGGGAGTTTCATGTAGGACGGGAACAAGTCCACCTTGGGGAGGCTCCAGGAAGCAAAAAGAACTTGGCTGACTGCCTGATTCAGCTCCCTCTTGTGACTGGCTTCCGCTAGGCAATTCAGCTGACCACACCTGACAGATGGACCGCCTGAAGAAAAATGTCCTGATGGGTAACCCTTTCCACAAATCTCCACAGCCAGCAGTGACAGGTGTTTGTATTTCATACAGCCCAGTTTATTTATGTTATGTTACGTTATATAGAAGAATGACGCATATAGGTACTGATTTGTTCTGGATGCTGGGCAGGAATGCTTTCATGGCAAGGACATTTGATGTTCATTTTAGGTCATTGATGTGGTCCTGCTTCAACCAGAGATTGAAATCTTTGAGTGAGGGCCCATGGTAAAAGTAACCAGAGGGACACATTTCATAATGAGAGTTAAGTTAGTCTGATCCGACTACAGGGCCAAGTACTGTCTCATATCTTTTGGAATACTTTGAGATTGAGGGTATTTGGCTTGGGGACATGACACCCTCAAATGCAGCTGTATCCTGCCATCTTTCGCCAAGCCAAAATGACCACCAGGATGCATGAAGCCAAAAGATCCAAAAGTCTCAGAAATCACAATGCACTCATTGAGGAAACCCTGAGTAAGATGGGAGCATGTCTTTTGAAAGTTTGATACTTTGTCTACTGTTGAAAGCCCACTGTTGCAGGCCATTTCCAGTGGAAGCCTATACAAATCAGGTCCCAAATGACCATCAAGGAAGACGTCCTCCAGAACACTAAGCCCTAAATCGAAAAATGAGGCGTTGAGGTCAGTTCGAAAGGGAGAAATTGGTACCGGCAGTGAGTATCCCACTGAAAACACAGGAACTTTCTGTGGGTGGGTGAGATGGATCTGCAGGTAAGCATCCTTTAGATCTGGTTTACAGCAGACCAGATCTGTGTCAGTCTGATCATCTTGACCTTTCCCTGGTTAAGTGCAGACTGAAACCTGACAAATCTAGATTGGTGTTCAGGCCCACGTGATTTGCTTTTGGCACTGTGAAAAGACATCACTGGCCTCTCTCTACGAGAGTGGAAACTACTCTAACTGCCCTCATTTGGAAAAGTTACTTTATTTCTTCCCACAGGGAGGATGAGCCAACTTGCACTAAGGGAGGGTGGTGAAAAAAGTAGCAAACAAAAATCTCTGCTTACCACCGACAAAACCTAGGTGCCTGAGTAGATGGCACTCCAAGCCTCTATGTTGAGAGACAGCCACCCCGCCACCCATAGGTTTGCAGTAGTACCGAACTGGACCATCACTTCAAAGGTTTGCGTGAGGGCTCAAAATTGATGTCAGTTTCTGAGGAGGAGTGAGAGTAAACCATCTGTTATAGTCCTTTGTTGTTTTTCCTTTGGATATTTAGGGAACCGTCTGTTTTGTATTGTATTGTCTTTTTGGTCTTAGAACCAGCTAAATTCCAAAAATTACTGTTATCCGGACTCATTCCTAGTCCCTGCGGCTTACAGGATATGAGCTTTGTTCGCAGAGAAAGCCATTTCACCATCAGAGTGCCTGTCTTTTTTGTTGTACTCCTCATCCGTGGAGTATGGGGGAGGTATTTGCCGGAGAGCTACAGCTGTACAAGGTGGTGGGGAGCAGAGAGCAGACGGCGTCTAGCAAGTCAGGTGGCGACATGATGGTCTAAGTGTTGAGGAGAGACTCCTTGAAGATGTGGGTCTTGAGATTTTTTTTATTAAAACCCTTATTTAAAAGTGTGTGTTTAACATTACAGCAAGAATAATGCAATACAAGAACCAGCGTAGCAAGTTATACATTTGTGATTTTTTAAGGATTCCAATCGGGCATCACACACCGGACCAGGACACTTGGTCTTATCCTGGGATGTGGCGCTCAATAGGAATGCTTTTTCTTTAATTTCAATTAATTAAAATTGAGCCGTACCCGACCCATCTCACACCCCCTTTTACAAATACCCCGGGTCACAATGGACCATGAACCAGGCCGTTGGTGAAATGATTTATTTCTTCCTTCCCTCACAAAATAAGAGAACCCTTTGCAAAGGCCTAAAATGGCACTCGGATTATGAAAAATAATTAATTATGTGTGTGTTTAAATAAGGATATACATATGTTTGATCACAGTATTGGGGATGTTATATCACTATCAGCCATAAGGTAAGGTATCACAAAAGCATACAGTTCACAACACAGATTGACATTGAAAACCCAGTGCAACCAAATTCACACTTTTTCAGCTTTAAATGTAAAAACCTTTTTTTCAAAAAACGGGTGAAAAACACTGAATTGGAATGCGGTTTTTGGGCAGGGGAATAGATACACAGCCCAGGGACAATATGGAAGTTAAAGGAGGGCTATAGGTGAAGAATTGAGAGAGGTTAGGTTTTAGAAAAACAAAGCAATTAAAAAGAGAAAATCGGTTTTAAAAATGAAAGGCACATTTTACTTAAACTAAATAATTTAGACTATATTGTTAAAGAAAGCCATGGTACATTGAAAGATTGATTTGCAACGTCAACCTTTTCCTGCCGTGTTCAGATCTATGTGGGAATTACTTTAAATTATTCCAAATATGACTAAGGAGTTATTAGATGAGATGGAGGAAAGAATGGCGCTAACACTAGAAAACAAGAACAGGGTGCACAGATAATTGGAACATGCTAGACAAGTTATCAGGGTATGGATAGGGTTGCTTAGAGAGTGGCACAAAGACAAAAGTCAAGACGGGGAAGACTATGCATTATGGGATGTGGGATACTCACAGTCCGCTCTTAAATTTGGGATTAGGAACAGTCAACCGGGTTCTGGACTCCAGGGCTCGGGTCACCAGGTAGCGGCGGACTTTCCTAGCAGAACAACAGCTGGGCCTGTCTGGTCACTGGATAGTAAGGACAACTGGATGGCAGGGTTGCAGCGGGCATGCCGTTAGTGGGCACAAAGCCAGTCTGATTTCAGGATGCTTCCCAAAAGAATACCACAGCTTTTCCCTTTGGTTAGTGGGATTTCTGGATTGAGGCCTTGCTGTGGAAGGATCAGCAATGCTTTGGCCTTGCAGAGGAATCATCTATGCTTTGGCTTTGCAGTGGGATCTGGAATCATCTATGCTTTGGCTTTGCAGTGGATCTGGAATCTGGCAAGATGAATGTAGAAGATCGGGAACGCAGGCGCAGGAAATTCAGGAATGAGTCTGTCCAGAGTTCTATCAGCCACCCTTTCTATAAAGCATGGTGACATCATAGAATTATACTCTAGGACAGGCTTAGCTAAGCACGCCTCTAAACAACAGGATTGGTCAGGGGCGATAGTTACCGCCTTCTTATCCGCCAGTTGTATTTCAAGAGCATGATGTCAGATTTATGATGTGAGTTTTACAATAGCCAGAACCTCTCAAAGTTACTTTAGCTAAAATACATTTTTGACATAAATGGCACATTTGTACAATTGTGGCTCTTAAATTACATAAGCAGGTTACATATTTTATGCAACATATGCCAGTCCAACTCTGCAGTCTGTAAGACATTGTTTCGCCCTTCTAATAATTTCTGTTCATTTTTAGTGTGAAATATTTGGCCTCAAATTCTATAACTTTATACATGTGTATGGATTATCAATGGGCATATCAGTATTGATTTTCACATTGGCATTATGTTCATTTTCCTTGGAATACCCAATTCTCTGCCATTTCTGTTCCCTATATGGCAGTGAAAGCTACAACGTCTTAAATTATAACCCACAAAATTACATTAAAACTGTTAACTGTTTACATTCCTGCAAAGTCTGGTTACAAAGATAAAAGTCTGAAAAGTTTATTAATGAAATAGCTGTTTAAACCAAATGGTCAGCATTGTCCTCCAAATATGGTCATGCCTTTTCAGGCTACCCCCCCCCCCTTTGCCCAGGGTTGTCATGGAGTAGAAGTCATGGGGAGGTGTGATTTTCTTTTTCACATACTCGTGTCCCAGAATATCTATTGCAAGAGGCCTCAGCCCAGACGAAAGTCTGATGATTATGTGAACTTTGTTTGTCTTGGTCAGTCAAAGTTGTCCAACCTAGTAATTATCAGCCAAGTGTCCTGGAAGTTTATGGTGGTTCCCTTTTGGGGGAAGCCTTAGCTTAGCCAACAGGGAAAACCTGTTCTGGAGCTTGCAAAATCCAGCCAATGCAGTTTAATTCCTTTATTTTATTTTGTCCTGAATCAAAAACAAGCCTGTTGAATAATACATCCCATCTATGTTGTTTCCCAGCAACAAACCCCTTTACATTGCTAGGTACTGACACTTTATTCAACATTGTACTTTTAAAACAGGCATTTTTCCATTTTTTTGGTTCGCAAAAGACCTTTTTGACACATGGTAAATGTTGCTGGGATTTCTTTTCCATCTACTTCCCAATATTCTTCTGTAGCTGTAGCCAGCTTATTTTACACAACAGTCTGTACAAGGCAAAGGCCTCCTGAAATTGACATGTGCACAGAGAGCTAGGATTTCTTTTCAAGCAGTGACTTTTGACATTTTGTAGCAAAGTCAAGCATTTTTCCGTGCAGCTGAAGTAAAACTTTTGTTAATTTTCCCAGATTTGGCTGACACAGCCTGCCATTCAGGAATAATGCTATTTTCTGATGGAGCATATGTGAATATGGATGGGCATGGCAGGGTCTTACTGATGAAAGTAGTGTGATGAAGCACAAAGGAAGAGAGTATCAGAGCAGCATCATTTTTCAATGTAAATATTTCCCTTTTTCAATGGGAACTTTTGGCTTGCAGTAAAGCAGCGCTGCTTTTTCACTCAGCTTCTAGCTTTAGATGTAAGAACACACTGGCAGGCTTTTTCAGTGTGCCCCCTTGTTTCATCCTGCCCAATATGTGCTTGGCAAGAAGGTGCAGCCATCTTTTTGAAGCTGCAAAACGCAGTTTTGGTGTGAGACAGTGGAGCTCAAAGGAGCCAGCGCAGCCATTTTGCTGTTTCTGCTGAAATGCAGCCTGGTTGTGGATGGGAGTACTGCTAAGTGGGTACATATATCCCACAGATGCAACCGTACAGTTAGCTAAAAGCTCATGAAAAAAAACTGTTAATCGTAATACCCCCACAGGGGGTGGGGGTATGGGCGCATAGAATGGAACTATTAACAGCGATATTTCACGTTGTCTCACGCCTCAACAGACGACTCCTCGGCACTGTTAGTACACAATTGGGTAGAGATAAGGCAGCTTCGATATGGGGACCGTATGTCCTAAGGTCGAGAGTTCATAGGCTGTAACGCAGACCATCTCTCTTCCATGTCTGATGCCCAAGTGACCGCTTTGAGCCATTGGGAGACAGTCCAGCATGTCAGATCACAACCCTTATTTTCCCGGATCCTGAACCAAGTGCTCGATGCCCTCCTCAAGAACACAAGGGACTACATATCCCTACCACGGACTCCCCAGCAGATATTTGATACAAAAGTTGCCTTCCCACGTGGAGTTGGTGGTCCCGCATGCCATGGAGCTGGTGTAATGCATTACAACTGCAAGCAATACCACTCCATCAATATGCAGATGGTATGCGACGCCAGCAAGATCATCACACATTGTTGTGCCCGATATCCCGGATCAACTCATGACTCTTTGGTCAAGCGGAACTCCACGCTTCATGGAGCAACATGCTGGACGACGTGCCTGGCTGCTTGGTAAGTAGCAGGACTGGCACATGGCATTGAAAAGGGGCGAGAGATGCACACACCACCATGCTGCCAATGTTGATGAGACTGCACGATGTGCACATCACCAAACATTGTGCCCCAAACCATCACATACCGTACAAGACACACAAATCCCATATGAATGAAGTAAGGTCCACACCTTTCACGACATGACTAACAGGAAACCACCCCACATCCCACGACACGTGCACCACCCATCAGCGACCCTCACCCTCCGTAATGCTATCTTGCACCATGCAGTGAATATGCACCATGTTGATGTCTCCAGCATATCACCACACAGGACAAGCATCCCTGGGAGTGCATCATACTGAACCTACTAGGGAATCCACTGTCCGGCACAATCACAGGAGTGCTGCATGTCACCATGGGAATGCCAATGCTGATTGCCCAATATTGCACAGACTACTACCAAATCTCACAGGACACAACACCTCACTATTGTGACACTTACACAGCTGTATGCATAAACCATGCATGTGCAACTAGATGTCAGTGCACACCATCATCTTGAAGATGAAACCCACACCATTAGACCATGGCACAGGACACATGGAGGGAGAGTAAATGGCGGCAATGCATCCAGGGACATGTGCATATGGGCAACCATAACCTGCAGGCATGTGTGACTAGTACAGCTGTCCTTCATGATTCCCCTGACATTTACCTTCATTTTTCTCTCATACAGTTGATACTGGCTATCCCTTGAAGCTGTGGCTCCTCACCCCTGTCTGAAACCCACAGAACAGGCACGAGGAGGACTACAATCGTTCCCATACCCGTACACGTGTGGTCATCGAGCAGACCTTTGACCTGTTGAAGGCACGATTTCGCTGCCTCAATCGGTCGGGTGGGGCACTCCTCTACAGCCATGAGAAGGTGGACAAGATCACCATGGCATGTGTAATGCTGCACAATATGTGCATCCGCCGGAACGTGACCCTGCCACCTGACATGGAACTGCTAACACCTGATGATGATGACGGGGAGGAGGAAGATGTGGCAGGACATCATTACGGTGCCGATGCACAGGAGGGACGTGCTGTGCAGCAGTCAGTGATCGCACAATATTTCTGACACATGTCAGCAGAGGGTGACATAATGTTTGGACATAGGGCACTGGGTGTGGGGGTACATTTACACTATGCACTGTGAATGATTAAATGACACATGCGCAATGATGAATGTCCACTCAGGTCATCTTTTTCACACAACTGGTGTATTGAATGTAACACTATTAATGTAAGTGACAAAAACCTCCACCACCCTCACCCCTCTCCCCCCTCACAAGTCCCATTGAGTCCACAAAGCCTACATGAGGCTGCCATAAAATTCACTCGACACTCCCAGAGCCAGGGGGTGGCATGTCCCGTCGGCACAGTGCACGGACCGACCGGCGGAGCGGGCTGGTTTGGGTTGAACTGCTGGAGTATGGTGTGGTCTCATGCTGAGGTTGTGGGGCGCAATGATCTGCCTCCAAGGCATCAGAGATGCGCCCTAGCACCTGCAGGAGGGCCGCGACCTCCTCGCAGAGGCGGTTGGTGTTGTCCATAAAGGAACGGCCCAGTGCTGACAACTCTGTACGCCACTCCTCCCTGGCCTGACGGTTGTCCTGTGCAAATTCTCGGATGAGTGCAGTGAGCACGTCAGCCCAATGTGGTCCTGCGGCTGCATCTGTGGGTGTGCTGAGAATCTGGCTGGCATGGCCAGCCTGCTCATCCTCCCCAACACTGAATACTGGACTGATAAGTCCCTGGGTGTGGTCATGGGCAAACTGCTCTGGGGTGTTGGTGTTCACGGTATTGCTTGTAGATATCAGGGGGGATGGAATTTGGGTTGGGGTATGGACCATATCCATTGTATCATCCTCCATGGTGCCCCAGATGTCCTCCTGGCTGTCTTCCACTGTGAGGGGTGCCGTGGCTGCCACCTCCCCAGCCACACTGGACTCCTCCGAATGGGGTGTCTCACAGGTGTCTCCAGGCAGAACAGTGGTGCTGTGTCCTCCACGGGCTTTGGTGGTACAGGTGCAATGTGTACCTGTGGTGGCTTGGTTGCTGGGACACAGCGCCCCCTGGCTTGTCCCCTGGAGGTTGATGGACGGTTGCTGTCCTCCTGGGACCTCTTACTGGGTGTGACCTGTGCAGAGGTGGTGTCCTGCTCTTTGCTGTCAAGCTCACTGCCTGTGGGGGTGGAAGAGAGGAACGGCGTGAGTGATGTTTGGATAGGCATCATACATACATTGGGACAATTGCTCCTCCACACAATTGTGGGTAATAGGCATTTGTGTTGGGAAGGGCACGTCATTTCATACATAGGTAGTAAATGCAGCCATATGTCGGCGTCACTCATGTTGGCCAAGAACAGTGCTGTCTGACATGCTCAATATTGTGGTAATGCACGCTGTGTGCCTCGTGGAATTTCCTACTTTGTGTGATATGTGTCATGTACGATATAGCCTTGCAGCAGGCATCAGCATGTGTCTCAGTTGCTTCGGTCTACTTTACAGGGAGTGTGTGTGTGGCCGACCATGGCATGACTCTTTGGATAGACATTGGCATGGACTTCCATCAGATTTGGCTTAGCAGTGTTTACTTTGGACACTCACCTCCATAGCAGATGTCGTGGCGCCACACTCCATCTCACCTACGCCTTCAATCGATTCAGACCCAATCATGCTTGCACATGTATCCTCCCACAGGGTGAGCTTTGTGGGTGAACTAGGTCCTTCTCCAGTTTCCATGGCCTGGGTACGATTGACCGATAATATGTTGCGCACCCTCAGACGCAGATCATCCCACCGCTTACGGCAGTCTTTCACCGTGCGGGGTGTGTTGTCCACTGCACTAACCTTCTGGGCAACAAGTGCCCATATCTCTTTTTTTTTTACACAGCACTGCCTCTCTCCTCATGTTGCTGCTGAATACTGTGCCTGCATGCTCATGAAGTGTCCACGTGCATCTGGAATTCGTCCTGATTGAATCTTTCCTTTTTGAGGCGGGCAGATCCCTTCTTCAGAGCTTTAGGCATTCTTGTCTTGTAGGAGGTACTTTTCAGTCGATCAGCAGTGTCTCAGGGGTCCTGTGTGCTGAGGATGGCAATGGATAGTGTTTTTAAAGATGGCCGCCATGCTCCTTCCCGTTCCTGTGCTATTTAGCAGTGACCGTAAATAGCGGTGTCTGCTATTTACAGTCACCGCTAATGGCGCTTTGGACTATGTCGGTAGTGTAATCTGCGCCTAGCTTGATGCCGGTAAGGGCTTTTTGGGAGCCTTTTGCGGCATCGCGCTCGGTACCTTACCGGCATGGCGCAAAGCTCGTGCCCGCAAAGTCGTAATAGTCCTTTATAAGCGGACTGATGCCAGCACAGACACGCTATTTGCGCCATGCCGGTAAGGGACGATACCTCCAAACTCGGAATGACCCCCATAGACTTGCAAGCTTGAGGAGAACTCCGCGCAATTGCTTAAATTGATCAAACAAGCAGATTGAGGGGGTAGGGCATAATTCAGTGTTCAGGATAGTCGACATGGTTTCGCAAACTCCCACCCAGAACACCTTGAGCGACGGACAGCTCCACAGCATATGTATATAGTTTGCTTGAGTTGCAAAGCACCTAGGACAAGTGGGCGGGTGAGTGTGTGGAATGCGGTGGAGACGAGCAGGGGTATAATTAAAATCAATGCAATACTTTACATTGTATCAGGCAGAATTTCGAGTTGAAGGACACTTTGCAGGTTTGTAGGCACAGATTCCCACGTCTGTTCAGTTATGTGTTCCCCGAGATAGTTTGCCCAGGACTCCCTTAACTCATCTAGAGGCTTGCAGCCCGATCTTGCAGTGCACTGTACACCTAGCCAACATCCCTCCTGAAGTAGTGCCTCTCATTATGGTGTCAAGGAGTGGTTTGTTGGGTGGCTGTACAGGGAACATTTTCCATGCCCCTTTGAGTGCGCAATGGAGCACAGCATACTGCAGCCACTGTCCCGATTGCCTATGGGGAGGTTTAGTCAGGTCTCTGTACTCTATAAAGGAGTTCATTTTATATGCATCTCTGATCACTGCTTATCCATCGTTGGCCCACTGAAGCGCATCTATTTTGCTTATATTATATTAGCAGCATGTTTTTATGATATGGTCTAGGGTTGTTTAATGTCCTCCACACTTTATCCAATGCTAGGGCCGTAACAGTCAAAGGGTCCATGTCTGTCCGTTTTTGGACCTGGTGTGAGTATAAACAAGCGCACGTCATAGGAACCAGCAGTAAGCCTCTCTAATTTTAGGTGAGGATATTGGGCATCAGTATCAAACCAGTAGGCCGCATAATGGGCTTGTGCTGCTACCCAGTAGCGCTCAAAGTGGGGGGCTGAAAGGCCCCCCTTTTCATATTGTTTGGCTAATTTATTCCATTTAAGGCGCACAGCGCCCGCATGCCACAAAGCCATTTATTGCCTTCTCTAGCGCCTCGATGAACACAGCACCAGGCCACAGCGGAACGTTAATAAAATAGTATAGCAACCTGGGGTGTACCAGCATTTTTAGGAGTGTGACACGCCCTGCCCAGCGTTGGTGATTTGGTGTTTTGCCGAAGTGCAGAGTTTGGTCGGTACTTGGGGCAGATAGTCAACATGATTGCGCGCATACAAGGAGACTGAGGTGTTACGGTTATCCCCAAGTATTTTATTTCTGGAGGTGACCAAGTGAAAACCATTAGGTCTGGTGGGGGGATTAGTAGCATCAGTCAGTGGAAATAGTTCTGACTTCGCACACTTTACACATAGCCTAGACATAGTGCCAAACCTCTGGATGGTTTGCATAATTGGTGCCAGGTGTCTGGCAGGATCTCGTAGAAATATTAACGGTTTATAGTCATTGCAAGACCATTGAATGCCTTACCCTAGAAAAAAATGCATCAAATAAATTTCAATGGTGGGGTCCCGATGCCCCTCCTCCCCCCTCTTTAACCTTTAAAACCCATTAAAATTCAAATAAACCCATTACCTTTAAAAAAAAATAATGCATTCAATGCTTTTTCTTCCGATGCATTTTTTTCTATGGTAAGGCATTCACTGGTCTTGCATTCGATGCAATGACTAGATACCATATTAACGCGTCAGCGTATAGTGAAATAATTTCAGGTTCTCTTGTGAGTCTGACACCCCTATGCATATGTTTATTCCATATGTCATCCACCATTGGCTCAATCTCCATGGCAAACAACAGGGGCGAAAGCGGACAGCCTTGCCTGGTCCCTCTGCATATTTGATTAGGGGCGATAGGGTGCCGCTGGTTTCACCCTGGCTACCGGGTGTGCATACAGAAGTTTGACCCATGAGATAAATAGTGGCCCAAAATGTAGCTGTCTAGCACCACCCACATGAACTGCCACGGCACAGAATCAAATTCCTTTTGTATATCCAGGGATGCAGCCACGGCCTGCGCGCCAAGGTCTATCTGTGCCAAGATGTTAACTAGGCGCGTTAAGTTCAGAGCAGTGGAGCGGCCAGGGACAAACCCTGACCGGTCTGGGTGTATGATGTGTGTCATATAGAGGACGAGGCATAGGGCCAGCACCTTGGCGTACATTTTTATGTCAGAATTGCTAAGGGAGAGTGGACGGTAGGAGCCACAATGTTCAGGGGGATTTCCGGGTTTAAGCAGGACTGTGATCACTGCCTCACGGGCGGGTGGGTACCTAAGGAAAGGGATTCCGACCACATCCCCAACAGTTCGGGGGTAAGGCGGGACTAAAGTGTTTATAAAATTCCAGCGTCAAGCCATCTGGGCAGGGGCCTTACTAGCTGGTAACTCATCAATAGCACAGGAAATCTCTTCCAAGGTAATGGGGACGTCTAGTGCCGCTCTGTTGTCTGCTGATAGAGACGTCAATGGGAGACTATCTAGGTAGTCCTTTATTTCAGGGGTGGTGGCTGTGTCGGTGTTAGCATATAGCATTGTGTAAAACGCATGGAATTCTTGGCTTACCCCCCCCCCCCCCGTTTTGTGGACCAGCGTCCCGGTTGCATCTCATATTGCAGGGATGTGTTGGCTGCCTCGTGACTGCCTGACCACCCTCGCAAGTATCCTGTCTGGCCGTTCACTCTCGCCATATTTCCTTGCCTGATTGGGGCTGTCTAGGAACTTGAGCTCCATGTCCGCATGTTGCCGGAAACTATCCAATTCCGTTTTTACCTCCCCCAAACTGTGGTTGCCAGGGTTTGTTGCAAGTATCTTTTCCAGACTACGTAGGCAAGCTTTGCTGCGCTGTATGTCACTGCATATACATTTGAGTATCCCAGCCTCAGACGCAAGGGCAACACCCCGGATATACGCCTTGAATGCTTCCCACAGTGTTACTTGTGTGTCAACAGTGCCCCTATTCAGGTCAAAGTATTCATCTATACATTCAGTTGATTTAAACACAGGATCTAAAAGAGATTGTGGTTTGAATTTCCACCCTCTGTGACTATTGGGCGTAGCCCCCAAGGATATCTTTATGGTTACCGGGGAATGATCAGAGAATATTCTAGGTAATATCACAGCATTGCTCAGACTGCTAATCAATGTGTCAGAAATATGCCACCTATATATTCAGGAGTGTGAATCATGGACTGAGGAGTAATTTGAGTATTGCTGCGTCTTCGGGTTCAGAACCCTCCATGCATTTACTAGTCTAAGTTCATTGAAACCTTCATGTACCACCTGGGCTGCCCTGGTCTGCTGGCAGGGCGGGTCTAGGCATAGGTCCATGATAGTGTTAAAATCAGCAGCCCAGAGAATGGAAATTAAAGGGGTATTGATTGAGTAAATTGAGCATCTCAATGTGGAAATCCGAGTCATCAATTATAGGACCGTATGTGTTTAGAAATGGTACCTCTTGTCCACGTAACCTACCATGCATTAGCACCTACAGTCCCACTGGGTCTGTTTGGGCTTTAATATGCGTATAATTAACAGATTTGTGAGCAATGGTCATGACTCCCCTACATTGGGTCGATTATGTGGTGTAGAAGCGCTGCGGGCCCCCAAGTCTTAGCAAATGCTTCGAAGGACTTTGACAGGGCATGCATCTCCTGCAAGAATAGAATTTGTACTTTATGTCACTCTAAGTATAATTGCAGGCGATTCATCTTATTTGGGTCCTAATCCGCTTATATTCCAACTAACGAGGTGCAGTGGTTCAACCCCCATTCCAGCTATCCATAGAATAACGGTTTACTGGAATCCCGTTATATCCCCAGAGAGCAGGTTCATCATCACTGTATGTGCTACGGTTGTTGTCAGTACATAAGAACATGTCGAACATTCTCTAAAGAACTTTACCCCAATTTCCCTCCCCCACCACCATCCCTCTCCCAATCAGAGAGTTGACAACCCCAATGTAAACTACCCAACTTCGTTTGCAGCCTAGCACGGGGGGGGCTGCGTGCCGACTACGCGTACAGCGCGGATACACGTACAGCGTGGATATGCGTGATTTATCCGTCGCAGAAAAGTCTGCGACGGAAAAGTTTGCATGAGAAATGTACGCACCACAAAAGGTTTGTACTTTTCCCATGTGAACATACATTTAAAAACCCTACAAACACGGGGGGTGTGGCTTAGAGCCAAGATGGTCAGAGCGGCTCCATAAGAGCTCCCGATTGGTGCTACGTCGCCAACGGAAATGAACCGATGAATTATCCGCCCCGACAGCTTCAGACATAGCATTTGCCTGCTAAAGGCTGCTGCATCAGAGGTGCGACTCCTGAGCCCCATGGAGTAGTGGATGGCAGCCCCTGCAGATCGGCGCCAAAAGTGCCTGGCAGGCGCCAGGACGAAGGGGAGATGGCAGCATCTCTCACGAACCACAACCGCCCCCGAGATCTCGCTCTTACCCTAGTTCCACGGGTTAAGCCGCCGGAGGATGAGAAGATCGATTGCGCAATGCAGGGCTGAAGTCATACGAAGGGCAGCCCACATAGCCGAAGAGCCCCGTGGGTGCCTACCCAGCGTCCAACCCAGCGACGCCGTTTGGAGCCCTAGCCCCCAGGTGGATTCAGGACTCGGGTCGGTGGGAATCACCCGGCACTCCAGAGGGCAGGGGAGCCCCCCCGCTGTTGCACGCCACCCGCCACACCAGTCAGCGCAGTGGAGGAAGGGTGTAACCCGGGGGTCCCGGGCTCTCATAGAGAGCCACGATCTGCGGAGCCCCAGGCTGGGAGAGGCCTGCCCGGATCTCCTCACTCAACAGAGGGGGACTGTAGGCGCCAGACCGGGTGCAGCTGATCCATAGTCCCCAAGCGCTCTAACCCTTCCTGACCGCCTGACAGCCCCGGGCGACCCCAGCCTCACTCACCAAGAGCCCAGAGTCTTGGGCCACGGCGGAGGGAGGGGAGGGCTCCACGCCAAACGAAGGAGTCATACTCCTCTCCCGCTCAGCCCGGAGCTGCATCTGGAGGCTCTGGCTCCGAAGAAGTCTGCTGGAGGCGCCTCCTTCCACCGTCTGACCCAGGAGCCCACGGCCTAACGGCCCACACCGTACAGATGCCAGAAGGCTGGGGGTCACCTGCATAATCTCTCACCTGATGCCAACAGCAGAGCACTAACCCCTCCACGTGCCTCACCTAAAGCACCCTACCCATGGGGCAGAGACTTTGATCCAAGCTTGGCGACACCGCTGGTAAAAGGTAAGGCGGCACCTGCCACACCAGTGGGGGAAATCCAACAGCAGAACAAGAAGCACCTTCTCGCCCCACGGGACGAACCAAGGCAATCTGACTCTGGACCTGGAGTGGTCCTATGCCCAGAGCCGGGTTCTTTAATATTCAGCAGCCTGAACTTAAACACCTCAAGGTTTCCCCGAAAGCCAGAACGTTGCTGCACCCGGTGACCCAGGGATACCCGCCAACCCCCATATGTCGCTGTGAGTAGAGCAGAGGTTCCCGGGACCCACATCAACAGCACCCAGAGGGGTCTCAGCAGCAGAGGTAAAGGGAGAGGATTCCTACCACAAGCAAATAACAGTCAGTCAGTGTACTGATGGAGGAACTTCCCATCATTCCTCCCCCCTCATAGGAGTGCAAAGGTCTCACAATGTCCAAGAACCCCAAGCCTGCCAAACAGGCAGACATCACTGCACTCCTCACGACACCGATGGCAGAGAAAACAAAAAGGGGTAAGCATAGTGACAGCGCAGCATCAAGCAGCCGCACAGAAGAGGGTCCGACCATGGTGCACAAGCAGTCACAAAAGCTGACCTACAAGATCTCCTCTCTGCCATCACTAATGATTTTATGGTTGTATGGTTCAATGAAATTTACATCTCTAGGTATGTTGCTATTACTTTGTCTTAAGGAGTATAAGAATTGACATACATGTTTTTATAACTTTTGTATGATTTTAGGATTATACGATTGAATAGCTTTGATAATAAGTGTTAATTTTGTAGTAGTTAATAATTGTATATGTGAAAATAATATGTATTTGTATATTTTTTTTTCTTTATGTATAAAGTTTATTTATAAACTATATCAAATTAAAAATACTAAGGATTTTCAGAAAGGTACTGATGAGGTGAAGAGCAAGATTTCAATACTTGATAAGTGGTGGGGGGTTACGGGAAATTGAATCAAGAAATGTAGAAATCGAAACCACACTCTATGAACAGAACTTCGAAATAGGGGAGGGGGCGGACCGACTCGCAGTATTAGAAGCCAGATGTGAAGTTTTCGAAGCCAGAACAAGAGGATGCCAAACATCGTTCCAGGCGCAACAACAACCGCCTGAGAGGAATCCGAGCATCAATCCCTGATGAGGAACTGGGGGCCTACGTCAACGACTTATTCCGCTTCATCATAACCCTCCCGGACGAATCCCCACTGGAACTTGACAGGGTGCACAGAACGAGAGCAAAGCAAAACTCCCCCAAAGCCTTGGATGTCCAGGCAAGAGTACACTTCTACAGACTCAAAGAGGAAATAATGTGAGAAGCTAGAGGTATGCCCCGCATACACTTCAGAGACGCTACGATATCCATGTACCAAGACCTAGCTGCAACCACACTGGCAAAGAGGAAAGCCTTAAAACCAATGACGGAATGGCTACGAGAGAGAAAGATCATATACCGCTGGAGTTTCCCCACAGCCCTCTCGTTCGCTTGGGAGGGAGCCCCCCGGCATATCCATACCCTAAGAGAAGCCGAAACCTTCATGAACCCTGTACCAGATGAAGGCGAACCGGAGGTAACAAGGCCTAACACGGAGAGGGCAGAGAGGGAACCCTGGAGATCTTGGTCCAGGGTGGAGGGTCGACGCAGAATACGGGGCACCCAGCCCAGGAAAAAAAAAAAAACAGCCGCTAAGGGGGGACCCCCTCCCACAGACCTAAGGCACAATATACACTGAGTCGACCTCGCTAGGACGACTGGAACTTGGACACAACAAGGTTGTCCGGCGGAAGGCAAATCAAGAGCCAGTCTGGAACCCCCAGCTTCCTAACAACAGGCCCTGACCTCACAAGCCAAGCCCCAGGTATCCGAGGAAACAGAGCCCTCGCTGTAAAGCATGCAATCCAAATGAGCGGCCCAAAACCCAAGTGAGAACTGCTATAACCAGTCCGGAACTACGTGAGGCGTAATAGCTGCTTACTGAGTTGGTGGCGTGGACCCAGTCGGTTGCCCCATTGATGAACGGCTGGACCGGAAAACGAGTTTATTCTCTTACCTGTTTTTTTTTTGGGAAATGTGGGGGGAGGGGGGCGGGCTTGGTGGGAAACAAATTATGAGGGGAAATACTGGGGGGGGGGGGAGAAGAGACACGGCAAAAAGCTGTTGCAACAACAGTAATCATCACAATCGGCATGCAGATAGCATGCAGCCCAAGCAAATCAAGGGACGAATCAAGCAAGGCGACAACCCCGAAGCAAGGCGACAACCCGAAGTATTAATGGCCACCTCGAATAAGGAGCTAACCATGCTGACCTGGAACGTGCAAGGCCTAAACGCCCCAGGCAAAAGGAAATTGGTGGAGCACAGGCTCTCCCAGATAGCAGCGGACATCGTCTGCCTACAAGAAACTCATGTTATAGCAGCCGACGAGAGAGGAGTCTCCTTCCAAGGCGCTTCTTTGCCTCAGCGGGACAGAAGAAAAGGGGGGTGGCCGTGCTCCTGAGCCAAATGTGACCCCCAAGGTCGCTACCTCCTGCTGAAAGGCCTCCTGATGGAACTGCCCATCACTTTAGTCACAATTTACTGTCCGAATTCCGCCCAAGAGCACTTCCTCCGTGGCCTTCTTCCAATTGTCTCAGCCTTCCTCATAGGTCGCCTACTAATTGGAGGAGACTTCAACTTACCCCCGGACCCGAACCTGGGCAAGACATTACCCCCATCGAAGGAAGACTTCACCAAAGAGCTAGCCATGGCTGAATTTTTGAGGGAAACTGAAACCATCCACGTTTTGGAGGCTGTCCAACGGAAGCGTAAGGGACTACACATTCTATTTGCACGCCCACTTGGGATATTCGTGGATTGACCTCCCATTAACGACATACACGCTCATCCCATAAATCGAAGACTTTTAGATAGGACACTGAGCCATATCAGACCATGCCCCAGTCATCATGCGCCTAAGGGTGCAGGGCCTACCGGAACCGCCATATCACACGTGGAAACTCCAGGACCAGATCCTAACGGCCAGTAGAACAGAATTAACGGAAACCCTAACCAACTATTTTAAAGAGAATCTCCAAAAAGATGCAATGAAATCTGTCATCCACAAGGTTGCAATGGACTACACCGCAAGACACAGGCGTCTAAACCAACTGCAGCAAGACAAACTAGAAGCAAGAGTTGTGAAAATAGAGAGCAGCTTCAAACAGCACCAAACCAGAAAAAAGGCAGAGAACTGAGAAAAGCAAAAGCCGTGCTTGAAATGCATGTAGCGGACCAATCAGCCAGAGCGCTGACATACACTGAGCAATTTTATTACCTAAACAGTAATAAAGCAAACTGCCTCCTGGCCCACAAGCTTAAGAAACTAAGGTCGCGGAACAACATTCAATGCCTGGCAGACTATACTGGCACCCTCCGCTACAAAAACGCAGAGAAACTGGCGGTTATGGCAGACTACCATAGGGAGATTATGGCCGGACCCCCAAGAGATAAAGCTACACAACTACAATACCCAAGGTCTGCCCAAAAAGGCCCACCGCACCCCCACCTAGAAGCTCTGGAAGGCCCAATTACGGCGGAAGAGGTGTGTGATACCATTCGTTCCCTAAAAAAACACTACTCCGGGACCAGATGGGCTCACAGTCCAATTCTATAAAAAGTTTGTGCACATTCTCGGGCCCCAGCTAGCGGATCTGTTCAACTCATTTCTCACAACAGGATCCACCACCCCATCCATGGAGGAGTCGCTAACTGTCCTTATACTAAAGCCTGGGAAAGGCTGCGCTCAATGCTCATCGTACCGCCCTATCACCCTGTTAAACAACGACGCCAAAGTGTACGCTAACATTCTGGCGAGGAGATTAGCGCCACTTCTCCCAGATATGATACACCCAGACCAAACGGGGTTCATCCCGGGCCGCTGCACCCAGGACAGTATCAGAAGAACAATAAACATCATCAAATCAGCAAATAGGTTGAGAGCGGGAATGGTGGTCCGGTCGCTAGATGCACACAAAGCCTTTGACATGCTAGACTGGGGGTACATACGAGCAATGCTGCTGCACTACGGATTCGGCTCAAACTTTGTAAAATGGACACTAGCCAACTACCAACATCACTCTACCAGGCTTAGACTAAACGGGAGCAGATCGGACAGCATTAAGATAACGAGAGGCACGAGACAAGGATGCCCCATGTCCCCCCTGATATTTGTGCTCTCAATGGAGCCGTTCGCAAGTAGAATCTGCCCCAATCCGGCAATTCGTGGCCTCGAAATCAAAGGGGAATCGTATTAAGCCGCCCTGTATGCCGACGACGTGCTATTAACACTCACAGAGCCGAAAACATCGACGGCGGTTCTGTGGCAAGAGCTTGAAGCATTCGGGGGGGCATCGGGATTCCAAATAAATCTCTCCAAGTCAACAGCTATGGGGGTCAACTTGCTGAGGAAGCGCCAGGACGAACTCCTGATCCCAGAGGCGAAATCACAACTCAGTTATCGGGGGGAGGGGGTCCAGGTGCTAAACAAATCAGAAAAAATAGACAAACTAAACTTCCTCCCACTGTTTAAAGAACTCAAAAAGGATCTGGCCCGCTGGCAGAAGCAAGAAATCTCATGGTTTGGCAGGATCACAGCCCTAAAAATGAACGTAGTCACAAGGTTTCTATACTATTGCCTAGCCCTCCCAGTTACGGTTTGGAAAAAAAGCCATACAGAAGCTGCAAACGGACATTCTGAAATTTGTTTGGGAGGGCAAGAAAACGTGAATACCGAGGAGCATTATGCTGCGCGGCCCAAAGGTTGGCGGTCTCGGGGTCCCCGATGTGTCCAGGTACAATCTAGCAGCTCAGCTTTCGCAGGCCTTTGGGTGGCAGACCAACACCAATAAACCCTGATGGCTAGACCTGGAGGAAGCCTGGTGCCTGGTCCCTATAGAGTCGCTCCCGCACACGAAGAAACAAAGAGACCACCCGAATACGACCGAAAACACAGTGATGAACTGGCACAAAGCGGCACGCCAATGGAAGTGCAGAACCATGACGGGGCCATTAACCCCAATCTGGGACAAGCCGGACTTTACTCCAGGTATCACCCCAAGCAACTTCCACAAGTGGAAAGAGGGTGGGCTGCAGCAGGCTTCTTTGCAGATGGAAATCCCCTGAACTTTGAAGCCTGTAAAGCTAAATTTCAGGTTCCAGAAGCAGAGAGGTGCAGATACACTCAGCTGAGGCACTGGCTCTCAGACGAGACGATGAAGAAGAATGGAAGTAGAGAACTCACAACCCTAGAGAGGACACTCACGTCGAACCCCCCTAAAGGGAGGCTATCCACATTATACAAGCTGCTCGACAGGACGGACCCGAGTAAAAAAGAGGCTTACATGCTGAAATGGGAAAAAGACCTAGCTAGAGACATAGAACCCGAGGAATGGGCCCAAATTTGGGCCAGGGGACACAAAAGCTCCAAATGCATAACCAACAAAGAAGGGGCATTTAAAGTGTGCTACAGATGGTACAGAACTCCAGAGATACTTAACAAATGCAACCTGGCTATCCTCCCACACTGCTGGAGACGGTACCCAGGCAAGGGAACGCTATATCACCTCTTATGGACATGACCCAAGGCCACCCAATTCTGGCACACCGTCTTAGAACAATATTAAAGGGATCGCCGGTCTCGCGATCCCATGGGACCCAGGAATTGTCTTACTAGGAGCTACTGGGGATGGGCAGTTTCCTCTGACCGGCCGAAGGGCAGACTTATGCTTACACCTCCTGACGGCCGCCTAGCCAGACTTTGGAAACACCCGGAAGATCTGGCAATTCCAATGTGGTGGTCCAAATGTTGGGACATAATTGCAGCCGAAAAAGTCACTGCCATCCGGTTCGGGAACAAAGACAAGTTCTATCGGACCTGGGCTCCCTTCCTGGACTACACGCAACAGTACCCAGGGCTGGTAAGGTAACCCCCAACACTGCGATGGTTGGAAAAATTGGACTAGAGGACGACCTGGAAGACTTACCAGTTTACTCACCGTAGTGACCACCTTACTCCTAGTCCATAGTCCCCTTTCCTCCACTTTGTAAAAAGCATCCAAATTCTTTAAAAAAATGTGTCCCTCCTCTCTTTCCTGCGCGGGGCCCGGCACACGACTGTAACCCCGCCCACCTTAGCTCCGCCCCGCGCATCAGTCCTTTTCTATCGCAGGGTCAAGACCCATTAGCAATAACAGAGGAACCTTATTATGTTATGTTATGTTATTTTGTATTTATATAGCGCCTTATATACCATTGGTATGGTCTGAAGGTGCTGGTAGGTTGAACGCCCTTGGGAACCGAAGTTCGGGTCAGTAGAGAGAGTCCAAAGGTGCGTGTGTGCACCAGGTATGTGTGCAGCTTGTGCGGAGTTCATGTGGTAGCTGCTTCTTAGCGGTAGGTGTGCTGGTTGAGAGATCAGGAGAGTGGTTGAGAGGAGAACGCCTGGCTGGGGGTGTGAAACCAGCAGTGTTTACTTAGAGTGATGGGGAGTGAGCGGGAGATGTTGATATGAGAACAGTTATACCGAATGGGGTGTGGTATGATATATGCTCTTAGAATTCATCCGCCCGTTATACAGTCATCTGCTCTACATCCACTCATCCGCTCCTCATACACTCATCCGTTCCACATATACTCGTCCGTAGAGCAGACAAGTAGTACGTCAAGCGAACTCATCTGTTCCACACACTCATCTGCTCTACGTATTTATCTGCTCCATACACTCATCTGTTCCAAACACTCATCCACTACACCCACTCATTCGTTCCTCATTCACAGAGAGGCTATTGTGCGCACTTCTAAATGCAACTTTCAAAGAGAGGCTATTGGTCACAACTTCTAAGTGCAATAGGGTACACTCCTAAATGCAACTTTCTCAGAGAGGCTATTGGTCACAACTACTAAGTGCAATTGGGTACACTTCTAAATGCAACTTTTCTTGGAGGGACTATTGGGCACAACTTCTAAATGCAATTGGGTACACTTCTAAATGCAATTGGGTATACTTCTAAATGCAACTTTCTCAGAGAGGCTATTGGTCACAACTTCTAAGTGCAATTGGGTACACTTCTAAGTGCAATTGGGTACACTTCTAAATGCAATTGGGTACACTTCTAAATGCAACTTTCCTCGGAGGGACTATTGGGCACAACTTCTAAATGCAATTGGGTACACTTCTAAATGCAACTTTTCTGAGAGAGGCTATTGGTCACAACTTCTAAATGCAATTGGGTACACTTCTAAATGCAGTTGGGTACACTTCTAATGCACAGAGAGGCCTTTGTTCACAGCTTCTATATTCAGTTGGGCACACTTCTAATGCAACTTTCCTCAGAGAGGCTATTGGTCACAACTTCTAAATGCAATTGGGTACACTTCTAAATGCAACTTTCTCAGAGAGGCTATTGGTCACAACTTCTAAATGCAATTGGGCACACTTCTAAATGCAACTTTCTCAGAGAGGCTATTGGGCACAACTACTAAATGCAATTGGGTACACTTCTAATGCAACTTTAACATGTAAAGGACAGAGTCTCTGAGTGCAGATATAATGAGTTTACAGTGGTGATGCTTAGTTAGATGGGTGGTAGGGTAGTGTGGCCTGAAGTAGTTGCTACAGTAGTTGTAAACTCACTGATAGGCTATTGGGCACACTTCTAAATGTAACGTTCACATTTATAGAGTACAGTTTCAAATGCAAATATATTACAGAAATAACGAGTTCACAGTGGTGATGCTTTGTTAGATGAGTGGCTGGGCAGTATGGCGTGAAGTAATTGCTTCTGGCCCCGTCCTTCCCACACTTACTTATTGTTGGCTTCTTGCTTCTCCTGCGGATACCTGCAGATACGATTTGGAGCCGTCTCTGTAGGAGCCGTCCTTTGCCTCTGGTCCTTAGCCGATGGGCTGCCGGGCAGAGGGCTGCCCTGGGAGAACTGGTAATGGAAGGGAATCTTCTCGTCTGGGCCAATCAGAGCGCGATGGGTGGGATGGGAGGCGGGAGGAGGAACAGCTATGAAACGGGCGTTGCAGGAGGGTATTTCAAGGGCAGACAGGCAAGAGTGGGGGAAAGGGGCACTAAAAGTCCAAACAAGATTCAAATTTGAGGGGTACAGGGGTCAACACTCACCGGGCTGGATGCAATTCCGAATGGAGGTCTCGGTGCAGCTACGGAAGCTACACTTCCCAAAACACGGCCAATGGGCCAATCAGAGCGTGATGGGCGGGATGGGAGGCGGGAGGAGGAACAGCTATGAAACGGGGGTTGCGGGAGGGTATTTCACGGGCAGACAGGCAAGAGTGGGGGAAAGGGGCACTAAAAGGCCAAACAAGATTCAAATATGAGGGTACAGGGGCCAACACTCACTGGGCTGGATGCAATTCCGAATTATTAGAGGGGACAGCAGGCGGACGTATGGAGGAAAGGGGACTATGGACTAGGAGTAAGGTGGTCACTACGGTGAGTAACATGGTAATACTCCTACGTCCCGTCTCCTTTCCTCCATACTTATGGGAGATTCCCAAGCACTCCTTACAGGAACTATGGGTGGATGGAAATACCCCCTATTGAAACAGGTCCTTCAGAACAGCCTGGCTGAACTGAGCGTCAGCTCTAGAGCTCATATCGAGGCAGTAATGCTTACAGAAAGAAGATGGGGAGGCCCAAGTAGCCGCTTTAGCGATGGACTCCCAGGGAACATACTTCTGAAAAGCAACCACGGCTGCCTTGCCTCGCACCTGATGTGCATGGATACCTTTAGGAGGTTTCAGCTTTTGGACGGTGAAAAATTCCGTGATACAGGCGACAATCCATCTGGAAATGGATGACTTAGACGCCGGCCTGCCCTGGGGTTTACCCAAGGTCACAAACAGTTGGGAAGAGCTCCGCAGCTCGGAAGTCTTGTCCAGGTAGAACTTAAGAGCTCTTCGGACATCCAGGCAGTGTAGAACCCTTTCCGCCTCCAAGGCAGGGTTCGAGAAAAAGACCGGAAGGGAAATCGACTGATTCAGATGGAATTCGGTCACTACCTTTGGTAGGAAAGCTGGGTTCGTCCTAAGGACTACCTTGTCCTTGTGAAAGACCAAGAAAGGATACTCCACCGACAATGCCTGGAGCTCACTCACTCTCCTCGCTGACATAACGGCTACCAGAAAGGACACTTTCCAGGACACGTACTTGAGGTCAACCGTAGCCATTGGCTCAAAGGGTTTATGGCACTGCGCCGTCAGGACTACATTTAGGTCCCAAGGCGGGTGCAGACTACGAACCGGAGGGTAGATGCGTGTCAAGCCAGCAAAATGTCTCTTCACCACAGGGTTAGTTAACGAATAAGAACACCGGTCTGTAGAGAGGTAAGCGGAAATCGCCGAGAGATAAGTCCTGCAGGACAGGACATGAACCCCTGACTCTGCTAGGGAGGATACGAAGGACAGCACCGTGTCAATCGTCGCCACCCTCGGGTCCAATTCTTTCTCCAAACACCAATGACAGAACCTGAGCCATTTACTCTTGAATTGGGATCTGGTCGAGGGTTTCCTGGCTGCCGGGATAATGCGCATGTTATCCGCAGACAAACCCAAATGCTCTAGAGCCGTGAACTCAGGCACCATGCCGGCAAGTTGAGCGATTGTGGGGTGGGGTGCCACATCTGCTGTTCCCCTTGGTGAAGAAGATCGGGAGTTACTGGTAACCTGATTGGCGGACACACCGACAGGTGTTGAAGTTCTGAGAACCAAAACCTGGCCGGCCACCACAGAGGGATCAGTTGAAGAGAACAGTTGACAGAGCTCTTCAACTACCGAACTAGGGGAAGAGGCGGGAAGGCGTAAGCTCTCATGTTGTGCCATGGGATCTCGAGTGCGTCCCCCAGAGAGGAGGCTCCCAGCCCCCCTCTGGAGGCGTACTGAGGAAGCTTCTTGTTTACCGCCGTGGCGAAGAGGTCCACCTCCGGTGTGCCCCAACGCGAGAAAATCCAAGAGGGGATCTCCGCCTTCAACTCCCACTCGTAGCTGACCACTGTCCGCCGGCTGAGGGCATCCGCGGTGACATTCAGCCGGTCCGGGATGTGCACAACAAGCAGCCAGACCCCATGAAGCACGGCCCACTCCCAAATCTGGATGGACAGATCCACGAGAGAGGGAGTTCCCCCTTGCTTGTTTATGTAGTACATTGACACCGCATTGTCCGTTCTTATACGAACTGCCTTGTTGACAATGAGAGGTCTGAACGCCTCGAGCGCTAGAAGCTCCAAATGATTTATGTGCAGGAGCTTGTCCTGAGGTGACCAGAGGTCCGAGACCTGAAGAAGATCTAACGTCGCACTCCACACGAAAAGGGAGGAGTCTGTTGTGATCGTCACCATGGGGGATGGGTCCTGGAACCCTGCGCCCACTGACAGGTTGCTGAGAGATGACCACCAGTCCAGGTCCACTCTCATGGAATCCGGAATCATTATCAGCTTGGAATCCGGGTCCACAACCTGACGCCAGGAACTCCGAAGAGCCATCTGGGTCCGTCTCATTTTGAGACGAGCAAGAGGAATAGCCAGTACACACGAGGCCATGAGGCCCAGAAGCCTCTGGAACCACCAGGCCGACATGCTCTCCGACTGCGTAAACATCTGACACGTGACCAACAGAGCCGCCATTCTGTCCCCGGTCAGATACATTCGGCAGTCTATCGTGTTCCAACGAAAACCCAGGAAAGTCAGGTCCTGTGAGACCGTCATGGAGGATTTCCACCAGTTCACCGACAGCCCAAGATGGAACAGGAGCTGAAGGAGAGACTGGAGGTTGCCCGCTGCTGCCAACGGACAAGGGCTGCGTAGGAGCCAGTCATCCAAATAGGGATACACATGGATACCCTGGAGACAAAGATAGGCCGCAATCACTGACATCTTCGTGAAGACACGCGGCGGCGAACTGAGGCCAAAAGGAAGCACCCGAAACTGGAAGTGCTCCTCTCCCAAAGAGAAACGGAGGTATCTCCTGTATGGATTCCAAATCAGGATATGCATGTACGCATCCTGAAGATCCGCCACGCTGAGCCAATCACCCGTCTGCAAAGAGGAGCGAATCTGGCCGGGCGTGATCATCTTGAATTTCTCTTGCGGTAGGAAAAGATTGAACTGGGAAAGGTCTAGGATGGTACGCAGGCCAGCCTGGTTGGGTTTGGGCACCGTAAACAGCCGGGAGTAGAAGCCCTCCCCTCGCTCCCAAAGGGGAACGGTTCCACAGCTCTGAGGAGCAGAAGTCTCTGATCCTCGGCCTTGAGGGCGGGTGAGCCCGACAGCTGAAAAGGAGGGTTGAGGGGTGGGGTAAGGGGTAAAGGTAAGCGGAAGCCCGCTCGAGCGACTGACAAGACCCATCTGTCTTCTGTGATGGCCTGCCACGCCTCCCAATGAGACGCAATGCGTCCTCCCACCGGTGTCTCGTGCGAGCGCGGAAAACCCTCATTTGGCAGGTGTATCAGTGGCGGTGCCACCTGAACCTGATGAGGAGGCTGAGGACCGGGAGAAATACAGCATACGGTGTTGTCTATGGTGGTTATTCCCAGCAGGAGTATCCACTCTGCAATATTTGTGGTAGAGGAAGCTCCTAAAACCAGAGGAAGGTCGACCTTGCGACAACGGCCTTTGAGCCTTCAAGGGAGCTTTAACCAGAACAGACAATGATTTGGCCGTCTGAGTGCTGTCTTTGGTTTTGGTGAGCTCTACATCAGTAGAAGAGTGAAAAAGCTCCTTACCATCAAATGGAAGGTCCAGAACCTTGTCTTGCACCTCCTTCGATAACTTAGTGGCATGTAGCCATGCTTGCCGCGAGGTATCAACCCCAAGCATCAGACCCCGAGCCGAGGTGTCTACGTGATGAGCCGCAGCCTCCAGGAGATCCTGGGCCAAGACTCTGGCATCGGAAAGGCCTCCTCTGAAATCCTCCAACTTCTCGACCGGAATGTGCTCCTCAAACTCTGACAGACCTCTCCACATCCGCATGTTAGCTCCCGCCAAAATCAATTCTGCATTGGCCTGCCTGAGCTGCAAGGCCGAATTAGCAAAGATTTTCCTCCCTAGGGAGTCCAGGATCTTGTCCTCCTTTCCCAAGATCTGAGTAGCCGTCGTGGAGGAGGATGCTGCAGGTCTGGATTGCAACATAGCCGCAGCCACCACTGTGGAGGAGGGAGGCGGACAAGACGACAAGGCCACTTCTTCCGAAGTATGAAGCCTGTACCTCGCGTCAATCTTTTTATTGACAAAAAGTCCCGAGTGTGGCTTTTCCCAAACTCTTCGGACCTCGGCCAGAACGTCCTCCTGCAAGAACAGGCCGGTACGCTCCAAAGGAGACAAGGTGAACGCCCCAGAAAGCACGCCCTCCTGAGGAGCAGGTGTCTCGGGCACCGGAACATCTAAGAAACTCATGTCCAGTACCCGGTCATGGAAAGCTCTGATAGAGCGGGGAAGGTCCTCGTTGTCCTGATCGCCTGGAGGGTCATCTGACGGGTCAGGATCCTGCTGAGCCATGTCAGGCACTGCCTTGTCCACTGGGGACAATGGTGGCACAGGCGGAAGCGCAGGTGGAGGCACCACGGACAAGGGAGGCGCCGGCGGAACCACCATCAGAACGGGTGGAGACGGAGGCACGGGTGGACATATCTCCTTGAAAAGCCCTTTGAAATATTCCCTCATGGGGTCGGTGCGCATAAGCGCTTGAAATTTACCGAAAAAAGCGTCCTCAGGCGATTGTTTCGGAACCTGAGGAGGCCTCTCATGAGGTGAACAAATCAGTGACGTAACGGAGAAGGGGGCCACACCGGCCCCTCCACCAACGAATCCACATAAATCAAGAGAGCCGCCCCCGCGGGCAAAGAAACATTGTGCGGAAGAGGCATCCGGGAGTTCCAATCATAAACCGGCCTACTAGGTTCACCCGAAGGACCGAACCCTACACCAGGGGCCGATGGCATAGTTGTAGGGGTAGTACCTAAAATGGCCGCAGTGGTCATGGTGGGAATGGCCGCCATTTTGTCCTCATCTGAGGGGAACTGCGGCACGTGAGGAAGTGAGGCAGGGGTCCCCGTCGATGGGTCAGGGGTCTTAATTTTAGCCTTAACGTAAGGAACCTCGGCAGAGCCGGTACTATGAGGCCTGGAATGTTTCTGCGACATACCAACCGGCAACTGAGCCTTCGAAGGAAGAGCCTTCGGCACTGCCGGTAAAAGAAGAAACTTTCTTCTTTGCCTCCTCAACAGATCTGGTGTCACCACAAGAGCGGGAACGGTGCGCTGTCACCGACAGGGCCTTGCCCAGCCCCTCAGAACTGTTGGTATCCTTAGCCTCTGTACGAGGGACCTTGGACCTAGGCCCGGTAGAAGCCTTATCGGCACGGGCCTCGAACATCCGTTCGGTAACCTCAAGCCCAGCCAAGACCTCGGGGCGCACCCCGGTTTTGTTTTTGAGGGAAGCTGAAAGAGCGGCCTCAGAGCAAGCTCCGGTACCCCACGACTCAGTAGAACTGGGTCTACAAACAGCCCCCACAGGAGGGGCCTCGGAGCGTACTCCGGTGTTCACAGGCCCCTTACGGAGACCCTCGGAGAAAACTCCGGTAGAATTATTAGGCCCGACAGGCACCTCAGGGCGAACCCCGGTAACAGAGTGACCCACGCCCCTCCCGGCTCGAGAGGAACCCGGAAAGGTATCACCCGGCCGGGGTGCTCTGAAAAGTAAAGAACTTACTGGGCGTTTTTTCTTCTCGTCGATGAACGCCTGAAAATGCGAAGGAGGAGTCCGTCCGAACACCTCCTCCCACCGCTCCAACCGACGTTGAAATGCCCGGACCGAAAGGGATTCACAGTAAAAACAGGAGTCCCAACGGTGTTCCGGACCCAAACACTCTAAACAAAGAGGATGGGGATCCGCCCTCGCGAAGCGACGGTGACATGATGAGCAGTCTTTAAAATCTAGTTTAAAAGTCATAGACAGACTAGTAAACGAACGCTAGCGAGAGCCAGAGAGGGAAGAAAATCTTCTGCGGATGCAAGTGCGTCCGGCCCTGATCGTGCAGAGAAAAGGACTGATGGGCGATGGAAAGAGAGGAGGGACACATTTTCAAAAAAAATGTGGATGCTTTTTACAAAGTGCTCTGGTCCACAGGACGGAGAGATGCCCATAAGTATGGAGGAAAGGGGACGGGACGTAGGAGTATCAAGGCATAAACCCGAAACCCAAGCGTAGCAGAGGAACTAAACAGGCAGAACACTCCGGGTCAACAATCGCAGGCCTCTTGCGAAGAACCTTCAGGCAAGAGGGACGACCAAGTGCGCCGATGTGTATTTCCTCCTCAGATTATGCGTAAAGCCAAACTGCTTTCTCTCCTGTTCCCTGTTCCCTGTTCCCCCTTGTCCTCCTCCCTCCCCCACCAACATGGACTATTCCTGTGGAAGATTTTTTTTGTTACATTGCTTTTTGTTACCTCGTTCCTTGTTCTTGTTTGTTCTCAGTTATTCTAGCCCTAATCATCACAGAGGTCAATTGATGTGTGCTGAAAAGCTGGAATGTATAGAATCAATAAAAATATATTTTGAAAAAAAAAAACTACAAACCCACCCCCCCACACCACACCCCCAACACACACATGCACACCCTACTTACCTTTAAGGATGGGCTGTGTCCCTGCGGCGCCAGTTCCCTTTCACTTCCGTGATCGGGAACTGGCACTGCAGGGTCCTTTTCTTCTTTTTGTTTTTTTTTTGTTTTCTTTTTCGGGCAGCTGCAAGGGTTTTCCCACCGCAGGCCCCGCTCACTATACTGTGTAGTATAGTGATCGGGGTGTTGCGGGGGACACCCCTACAGCCTTCCATTTTTTTTGGTTTTGTTTTTTCGGGGGGGCTGCGGGGGTGTCCCCCACAACCCCCACCCACTATACTGTAGAGTATGGTGAGCGGGTGTCATGGGGGGACACCCTCGCAGTCTTTCTTTTTACCTACCTAAAATGCATGCCACCAAAGGTTCAAACCTTTGGTGTTCGAACCTTTGGTGGCATGCATTTACAACCTTTTTGTAGAGGTCAGAACTTTAGGTTCGGTAATTTCGTACAATTCCGTGTAGCGCAGCTGGCTTAACAGTGGGACTTTCAAATAGAGAATTTACGATCATCAAGCAGCTCGGGTGATGATCTTGGTTCAGTGCACATTGAGGAAACAAGCTGCTAATTATACAGTATGCCAATCAGGATCTGCCGGTGAGCCTCTGTGGGGCCTGGCGGGCACTCCAGCTATCCAGGGTAATGTTCATCCATGAATCGCATGGCCTCCTCAGGTAGCGTGAAGAAGTACACCTTGCCATTGTGTTTGATACGTAGTTTTGCGGGACAGAGCATGGCATACTTTATGTTATGGTCCCAAAGCCTTTTCTTGGTTTCCAGGAATGATTTTGTACTCTTGCTGCAATGTTCCAGCGAAGTCTGGGTACAGGTGGACCCTGTTTGAGCCCAGCAATAGCTCGCCCTTGCGGCGCGGAGCAGTGCATCTCTGTCACAGTAATTTAACACAAAGGCAATTATTGGCCGAGTAGGGGCACCTGGTTTAGGCTTTGGGGCTAATGTGCGGGTTGTCTAATAGGGTCACCAACGTTTGCTCCACATACTCCTCCATTGATCCTTCTATGTTGTTTTCCGATGTTCTGCTTCGATAATGTGGTGACAGTCGCCCTCACCACATTCACTTCACCCTTAGTCGTGCCCACCCGGTTCTTGACTTTCTTCATTACTGAGAAATTGTGATGTGGACGATGAAGAGAATAGTGGCCACAGTTACAACTGATGAACATGGTTTGGGTCAAGTCGGAAGAGGGACTTCTTTAGATGTGAGGAGCCAGAAACAAACACTAATCTTTTATTGGCTGGTGTTCCTGAATGAGGATTGCTCCAAATGGTCCTAGCCTCAGTTAGCACATATTTTTAGAGGCCTATTCCAGACCTCCAAAGCCAAAGTAGGCAGCACCCCAGCTAGAACACTTGATTCCAATAGGGGTAGTTTCCGAAAGTGGTACCTCAAGGAAACCCATGAGGTCCATAAATCTGTCTGAAATGCCTGAGCAGAGATGACAAAGTTACTCACTGTAGTGACTACCTTACTCCTAGTCCATAGTCACCTTTCCTCCATACTTGTGGGACATTCTGTACTTCGGGACGGGACCGGAGCACTTTTAAAGCATCAACGAATTAACTTTTGTTCTTCTTTTATTTTTACATGGCGCCACCCGACGTGACCGCAGACCCGCCTTCCTGAGCTCTGCCCTTCGCATCGCCCTTCATTCCTTTTGTATCACCAGGTCCAGGACCATTTAGCAACAATAAACAATAGAGGATACTTATTAGAGGGGACAGCAAGCGGGCGTATGGAGGAAAGGGGACTATGCACTAGGAGTAAGGTAGACACTACAATGTGTAACTTTGTCATACTCCCATGTGCTGTCCCCATTCTTCCATACTTGTGGGAGATTCCCAAGCACTGAACATAGGAAATACGGGTGGATGGAAATTCCCTTATTGGAACAAATTCTTAAGAACTGCCTGGCCAAATTGTGCATCAGCCCGGGAGCTCAGGTCAAGACAATTATGTCTGCAAAAAGCCGATGGGGTAGCCCAGGTAGCAACTTTGGCTATGGACCCCCAAGGGACGTATTTTTGGAAGGCAACAGCAGCCGCTTTGCCACGGACCAGATGTGCATGAATGCCCTTTGGGGGCTGAATTATGTAAGCCTCGGAAATACATGAGGCTATCCAACGCGAGATGGACGCTTTCGAGGCTAGTTTCCCTTTTAGGTCACCAAACGTAACAGAGTTGTGAAGAACTTCTATGTTTGCCTGTTCTGCCGAACCAAACTTCGGACCACGTCTGATGTCTAGATTGTGTAAAACTCTGCATCAGAGACAGAGTTCGGGAAGAAGACCGGTAAAGATATTGACTGATTTAAGTAGAATTCAGAAACCACTTTTGGAAGGAAAGAAGGATGAGTGCAAAGCACAACCTTATCCTTGTGGAAAGTTAGGAATGGATGTTCCACAGAGAGCGCTTGAAGCTCACTTATTCGTCTTGCAGATGTTATAGCAATCAAAAAAGCCACCTTCCAAGAAAGGTACTTGAGGTCGGCCATAGGTTCAAAAGGCTTATGAGAAAGCAGTGAGGACCACATTCAGATTCCATTTGGGCCGAGGGGCCCGAACTGGCAGAAAAAGATGAAGACCTGCAAAGTTCCTCATGATGACTGGGTTCGCCAGTGAAAAAGAGCAACTGTCTGTAGACAGATAAGCCGCAATGGCAGATCAATATGTCCTGCATGATAAGATATGGATGCCAGAGGCTTTAAGGTCAGATACATAAGACAAGACACAGTCAATAGAAGCGTCTGGGACCAAGCTCTGTGGCTAGACACCAATGACAAAATAGAAGCCACTTGCTCCTGTATTGAGCCCTCATAGAGGGCTTTTGTGCCGCTTGAATTATATGCATGTTATCCTCAGAGAGGTTAAACGGCAATAATGATCGCAACTCAGGGACCAGGCCGCCAAGCTGAAGGATTGTGGGGAGGGGTGCCACCACTGATGATTGCTCTGGTGAAGAAGGTTGGGTATCTGCGGCAACCTGATCGGGGAACACACCGACAGGTGCTGCAGTTCTTAAAATCAATACCTGGCTGGCCACCAAGGAGCTATGAAGAGGAGAGTGCAGTTGGAAGCACTCCTAAGTTTCCAGAACGACTGAAGCATCAGCAGCAAAGGAGGAAAATCGTAAGCCTTCACGTTGTGCCACGGGATCTTGAGGGCGTTCCCCAAGGAAGACACTCTGAGCCCGTCTCTGGAAGCATAAAGGAGGAGGTTTCCGGTTCAATGAGGTCGCAAAGAGGTCCACCGCTGGAGAACCCCATTGCTGGAAGATCTTGGTGAGAACATCAGTGTTCATCTCCCACAGATTGCCGGCTGAGGGAGTCTGCAGCCACATTGATGTGACCTGGAATGTGCACAGCTTGAAGCCAGACATTGTGTTGGATAGCCCAATTCCAAATTTGGATAGCAAGGTCCACCAGAGGAGGAGACCTGGTGCCCCTCTGCTTGTTGATGTAGAACAATGCTAAGGAATTGTCTGTGCAAATTTGGTGATAGAGGGTTGAAAAGCCTTGCACACCAGAAAAACTACCAGGAGCTCTAGGTAATTGATATGGAACCGCCTGTCCTGAGGGATCCACAAATCGTACACCTCCAGGTGGCGCAGTGGCACTCCCCACCCAGAAGTGTGAAGTCTGTAGTAACAGTTGCTTGTGGGCAGGGCTCCTGGAAGGAAGTCCCGACTGAAAGGTTGCTGGCGGACGACCACCATTGATGATCCACCGTCATGCAGGATGGGACTGGAATCATCTTAAGAGTCCGGATCCGTAGCCTGGGACAGCATCTCCGAAGAGCAAGCTGATTGAGCATTATTTTCAGTCGTGCAAAAGGTAGAGCTAACACGCAAGAGGCCATGAGGCCCAAGAGTATCTTCAACCACCAGGCTGACATGTGGGAGGACTGCAGGAAGAGCTGGCACGTGGCTAAAAGGTCTGCAATCCTGTCCTCCATCAGGAACACTCTGGTACGGACGGTATCCCAACGGAAACCCAGAAAGATCAGGTCTAGAGCGACCGTCATCGACGATTTCCACCAGTTCATCGACAGCCCAAGATGGAACAGGAGCTGAAGGAGTGACTGAAGATTGGCCGTAGCAGCCTGTGGGCAAGGACTGCGCAGGAGCCAATCATCCAATTATGGATATACATGAGCTCCCTGCAGTCTGCGGAATGCTGCGATGACTGCCATCATCTTTGTCATCTTTGTAAAGACACACAGTGCCGAGCTGAGACCAAACGGAAGCACATGATACTGGAAGTGTCCGTGCCCACGTAGAACCACAGATATTTTCGATGCAGGCTCCAGATCAGAATATGTATGTAGGTATCCTGAAGGTCTACCATGCTGAGCCAATCGCCCTTCCGGAGAGAGGACTATCTGGCATGGTGTAATCATATTGAATTTCTCTGTGGGTGGAGTGGAACAGTTCTTTACCCTCGAAGGGGAGATCAAGCACCTTGTCCTGAACTTCCTTTGAAAATTTTGTAGCATGCAGCCACGCTAGGTGGGAGATATCTACTCCGACTATAAGGGCTTGAGCAGAAGTGTCTACATGATTGGCTCCATCCTCCAGAAGATCCTGCGCCAGAACTCTGGCATCGGATAAGCCACCCTTAAAGTCTTCAAGCCTATCAGGAGGAATACATTCCGGAAACTCGGCGGGCTCCTTCCACAGCTTGACATTAGCAGCCGCCAGGATAAGCTCATTATTAGCCTGACACACCTGAAGAGCCGAATTGGAAAATACCCTTTTCCCCAATGACGTCAATAAGCTGGTCCTCTTTGGAAAGGACCTGAGATGCTGCAGTGGAGGATGTAGAGGCCGGCTTCGACTGGAGCGTAGCTGCTGCCACCACCGTTGATGAGATTAGTTGACATGCAGACAAGGATATGTCTTCAGACACGTGTAGCTTGTAGCGAGCGTCAATTTTCCTGTTTAGATGTTGCCCGGAATGAGGTTTTTCCTCAGAGCTTGCAGGCTTCGGCCAGAACAATCTTTTGAAGGAACAGGCCAGTGTGCTCCTGTGTAGACAGAGTCAAGGCTCCAGAAAGCACCCCTTCTTGTGGAGCCGGGGGCTCGGGAACTGGGATGTCTAACAGCACCAACATATCCACAACCCGGCCGTGAAAGGCTACAATAGAGAGGGGTGGGTGGTCGCTGTCCTGGTCCGCTTGATCCTCATCTTGTAAGGTGGGAGCAGAAACCTGATCTGCCGCAAGCGGCGCCTTAGGCCCCCAGGGCAAGGTTGACTGCGCAACGGGAATCTTTTCCACAGGAGAGAGTGGAGGCAGTGGAGGAGGAGGCCCCACAGGAAGTGGCGGAGGAGGTGGAACTACCGGGGCCTGCAGAGGGATTGCCGGTTCAGGCAGTTTAGGATACATTTCCTTAAATAAATCCTTAAAGTACACCTTCATGAGATCAGAATCCATAAGTGTCTAAAACCTGCCAAAAAACGCATCCTCAGAAGAAGGTCTAGGCGCTGGAGTGGGTAGAGACCGCCTGGAAGGGCATAACCCTAGGATCGCAAAGAGGATGGTTGCCAGGATGGTCCCCCACCAACTGGATCCACGTAAACCAAAAAGGAGCGGACATAGGAGGGAGCGAGACTGTGCGCCACAGCAGAGTCTGAGCATGCCAATCCATTGGCGGGCGGAACGGGTTCTTGATATCTACAAAACGTGGAAAAGGCTGCTCTGCCCCAAAAACAGGCCCCTCAGTACCAGCCGTTGTGAACGTTGGTGTGAGAGGTAGACAAAATGGCCACCGTTGACTGCAGGGGTTGGACCGCCATTTTGTTAACGCCTGAGGTGAACTGATTCACAGGTGTCAGTAAGGCAGTGGTCACCACAGGGGAATCAAGGGACTTGTGTTCCATTTAAGCCTTGTTACAAAGAACCTCGGCAGAGCCAGTGCTAGCAGATCTAGAGTGTTTCTGCGACCCCTTAGAGACTGCTGATGAATTAGCCCCAAGTGAGGGAACCTCAGCGGAGCCGGTACTCGAAGACTTAAGGTGTTTAACCAGCTTCTTTGCCCACTCAGCAGGGTCAGTTAGACCACAGGCCTGATTTTGGGAAGGCTTAGAGTCAACCCCTGAAGTCAGAGCCCACAAGGGGACCCCTCAATCCGGCTTGACTTAGATATAGCCCCAAATTGGAGAACCTCAGGGGTAACTCTGGTAGGTTTAGTCACTTTAACAGGAACCTCGAGCTGAGACTCAGTACACTTCGTTCCAGATATGGAAACCTCTGGGCTGACCCCGGTGACAACAGCCCCAGAATTACTGGGCCTAAGTTTAGCCCCCAAAAGCGGAAACTCAAATGAAGATCTGGCCGTTGCAGGGGATCTCGGAGGAAACTCCGGAGCGCCGGTTAGATCCCTTTCGGGACACCTCAAGAAGATCCCTGGTAACAAAGCCACTTGAGCCCTCCCAGGTACACAGAAGACCCCAGGAAGGAGTCCCCTGGACGTGGTGCCGTAAAAAGGAACAAACTTACTGGCTGTTTCATTTTTTCTACAATGAACTGCTGTAAATGTGGTGGAGGAATCTGCTGGAACACCTCCTCCCACCTTACAAGCCGACGATGGAATGCCCGGATGGAAAGGGAATCGCAGTAGAAGCACAAGCCCCACCGGTGTTCCGGGCCTAAGCACACCTGGCAAAGAGTAGGGTTCTGCCCTCACGAAAAGATGTTCGCACGATGTACAGGACACGAATCCCACATGCTACGGCATAGATCGAAGAAAGATGACCGTGGAACCGGAGCAGGAAAATGAAGGACAAGGGTACAAAAATAAAATATTCCCTGAGATACAAGTGTGTCTGACCCCGACCACCCAGCCAAAAGGACTGATTTCTTGATGCATTAAAAGTGCAGCGGTCCCGTCCCAAAGGACCGAATGTCCAACAAGTATGGAGGAAAGGGGACGGGACATAGGAGTATGGGAATTTCCTTATCTCCTTTTTCCTGTACTGTGTCCCTTCATCTGGTGATCTGGAGGGAGGGGAATCAGTCAACACATTCCTAGAATCTAGGAGCTGAGGCTTTGTGCTCACTGAAGGGGGGGGGGGTCTTCCTGGTCTTTCAGTTTTTATGAAGGAGCTGCTGGTGCCTCGGCTCTAGGTCACTTAACGGGTTCCTTGGTCTTAGGAAGCACTTATATCTAAACATATTTTTAGAGTATTCCCTCATACAATTTGAATGTATGGACCTAGCGAAGAAGGAATCCTCCAGTGATGAGGTCGAGCCAAGGACATCCTCGTTGGAGCCAATCATTTTACAGGAGCGGTGAGAGAATCTCTGCCCAGAGAAGCTCCGAAAGTTAACATAGGCCACTGCTCTGTGGAGAAGATAAAGAACGATCATTTCAAAATGTCACCCTCTGTGATGTTGTGAAATCCCCTTTTTTTTCGTGAAAATTGAAATTGCACGGCATCACAACATTAGCCCTCTGACTTGAGGAGGGCACAGCATGTTTTCCGTCCAATTTCACCTTACCAGTACCCCCCATTTGGGTGGTCTTGCTATGTTTTGTTTTTAAATTGTATTTAATCCAATCAGATTTTTTAACAAAACAGCTGAAGGCAAAATTGAAGTTTCATTGTAGTAAAGTAAAAAAAAAAAGGAACAGAAAAGAAAAAAGTCTTAAGGTCTTACATTAGGTCAATGGTGCGGTAAACAAATTCAGGTTTTGAGCTGGAAGCATCACTTTAGTAATATGTTGCATAATGTTCACTGTTGCCAGTAGCCATGCCGGACTGTCTCCTCCGATTAGTTTATACCAGCAATTCTCCTTATCCTGAAGAGTACAATTTGAGATGGCATCTTTCAAATATAGAGAGCAGATCTCTTGTGTCGCCGGACAGGTTAGGAGCAGATGAGGAATAGTTTCCTTTTTTGTTGTTGACTTGCAGAGGCGACAACAATTTGTCAAGGCTGAGCCTCTGATGGCTAATATTTCATTCATTTCCAGTAAATTCAAACACATTTTTTAGGAAGAAGTTACGCACTGAACTGCTCGGAAATAAATTGATGTAAGATTGTAAGGTATCCAATTTCTTTAAGATCAGAGGAAGATGCGTGGTGAGTTTGTTTGTGCTTGCTGTTTCTAAGGTCTTTATCCAGTCAAGTTCTCATTTTTTATGATTTCTACTGGGTTATTTTCAAGCCCATCTTCACAGCTTTCCACTGAATATAAAAGGGCCATATTGTCTGCTTTCCATTTGAACAACATTTTACAGGATCCGAGCAGGAGCTCTTGATTTATCTGACGGTAGACGTATGGAGTATCTTTCAGGATGCATTTCCTGTATAGCATAAGGCTATTTGAGTCTATTGTTTTCAATGATGAGAGACCAAGTTCACGTCTGATCACTGCAACTGAGGTAGATTTTGGTAGGCCTAAGATTGTTCTCCAGAAAATTGCTTCTAGTTTAGCCCATAGCTCTGACGGAAGGTTGGGCATAGTGTCAGAGCCATAGGTTAAGGATGGTATAACCTTCTTTTCGTAAAAGTCTCTGACTGGGATTGTCGAGAAGCGTCAAATTTGATATCAATAGCTTTCCGCTGGGCCGCCAATTTTTTTGTTTTCTCCTAAAGTACCTCCTTTATAGCTTTTTCTTTCACCATGCTGTCCAGGGTGACTCCTAGGTACTAAGTTGTTGACTCTTTCCACTGTGACTAATCCCAGACGAAGAGACATCTTTTCGTTCTTCTTAGGAGGTTTTTCAGTTACCATCATTTTCGTTTTCTCTTCATTGATCTCCAAATTGTTTTCCGCCATGTATTGCTGTAAGTTATTAAGTTGTCATTGTAGACCTATTGGGGTGTGGTCTAAGAAGATGAAGTCGTCCGCATACAGCAGGCGACTGATCTGTTCACCTGCAAGCTTTGGCGGGAATGATCTTACCGACTTTTCTGATTCTCGATAGTCACCTAGGTACGTCCAGAACGGGGCCGGTTCAAACAGATTTGCATGGTCGTGTTGGAGTATAGGGCTTTAAATGGGTCCAGTATCTCATGTGGGCATTTCCAGAAGGCTAGTTTCTGCCACAATCTAGAACGGTCAACTCGATCAAACGCCTGGGTGAGGTCGACAAAGGCGATGAATATTCTAGGACTCCCTTCTAAGATCTTACTTTTCAAGGAGGTCAAGATGAGTATATTCGTGTTCGTGCCCATGTTCTTTTTAAACCCTGTCTGTAGGTGGTCCTGACAGGTGGCTTTATTGGTCCATGCTGTAAAATGTTGGAGAAGAAGAGACCCAAAAACTTTACCTATTGGGTCTAGCAGGGTGAGTGGGCAGTAATTTGCTGGATCAGCCTGGTTTCCCTTTTTGTAGATAGGTACTATGTTCGCAGAGTTTCATGATGGAGGAATGGATTTAGAGTCAGCGCAGCATCTGAAGATCACACTTAAAAGAGATGACCATGGTTCGGAGTGAGTTTTCAAGTCAAGGTTTGTTATACCATCTGGTCCTGGAGCACGTGATGGTTTTAATTTTCTTATTAGGTCCAAGATGTTCTCTTTATTGTCCAACCGTATCCATGGGCTGTTGCATCTACCCATGTCCTCCTGAGTATTTTGCGGCGGTTGAAAGAGTGTTGAAATAGCTCTCCCAGGTCGATTCCCCTATTCCATTCTGTTGAGAAGGAAGGCCTCCTGCAGATGTTGAGTGTAAAAGGGACCAAAAATCTCTGGCATGGTTGACGTTTATGGCTTCAAGAATGTTCTCGGCATCTTGTTGATATAATGTACCCCGATGAGCTCTCAGCCATGCTTTATAAATTCTCCGAGCCTCACAGATGGTGCTTGCGGCAATCTGAGGTTCTAATTTTTGTGCCCGTCTTTTGATTCTTCTTAGATCCCTCTTTTTTTCCAGCGACCAATTTGTTGTAAACATGCTTTTGCTGTGATTTGGGTTGTTTTTTCTTTCCTTGTGGAACTTTAAGAGTATTTAATAGCAGGATATAATCCACCAATTTCGGTCATTTTAAGTCTTGTACCTTGACTATTTAACTCAAGATTGGAAATCATTGATGGGTTACTTGGAGGGCTTGAAGACCAAGTAGTTAGTAAGAGTTTGTGATCACTTGCAGAAGTCCTCACCACGCAAAAGATGTCATTTGTGGTAGTAAAGATCGTGTCACAAAAATATGATCAATCGTTGATTTCGAGTTAGCTCTTTCCCAAGTCGGAGGTCTATTAGGGTCACTAAAGACCGAGTCAAGATTAGAGAAATCCATTTACTTGCCCTTTGGTCAGTAGGTGGTTTCTGGGATTTTGTCTTATTGTCATCAGTTTTATCCTGGAGGTTGATGTTCAGGTCACCACATATTACAATGTGGTCAGCTTGGTGAGTTGTTTGGATCCAGTCAATTTCAGTCTCAATCATGTTAATAAATTGTGTAGGTTCAATGACTGCCGGATTCCAGTAAATGATGATAATGATTACCAGCTTTGAAGAGGTTTTATTTTTCTCCGCATCAGTAGTTGTCCAATTTAGCTACACCATCAGCATGTAAGGATTTTCTTTCAGTTTTTGAATGCACGTTAGGCCACGTCCGTTACAGATCACAATTAGTAACCCTGCTGTGGGGCGTGCTGTAATGCCTTTTTTGGCTGGGGCTATGTTGATCTCGTAGCCATCAAGGGTAGGGCTTTGGATTAGCCACGTATCCTGAAGGCATACGATGTTGTCGTCGCCCAGGTTCATAGTGCCCGGGATTATTAAATGAAGAAAGCCCCGAGTGTTCCATGAGCACATCTTTATTACGTCATGCTCTGTTGGCTGTCGAAAGTCGCTTGTAGAGTTGTATTCTTTGGTTTCGAGTGGCTATTTTTTGACGTTGAAACTTCAAGGCTTTTGGAAGCCATGACCACATGGTCTGCAGTGAAGTGCTCGCTTGTGGTTTTATCGTAGCGGAACAAGTATCATTCCGGACGTTTCTTGAGATTTTCAAAGTTTCTTTTGAATGCTGGTCCTCGGGTTGAGAGCTTAGATCTGGCAAAATGTCTCAGGCACCTTTTTTATTGGCTTTTGGAATGTTTTGATGGGTGAGATTATAAGGTCGATCCGCTGTTTTTGGTCTCACCACCGTCAGTTTTTTGTGGGGGTCGGTGGAATAGGTCTCGTTAACCGCCGAGTTAGTTCTTGTTTTCTTGGGTGTTCTGCGATGTACCACCACCAGTGATTTCGGTCGATCATTTTTTAACAGGGTTGCATTCTAGCGTCAATACGGTTTAATTTGTTTATTTTTGACATGGGTCTCTCTCTTCTCAGAATCATGTCGGATGCCCCTGAATTGGGTGGTCAGCGCATACCTTGGCTACTCTATGCTGACGACCTAGTTTTAATATCTCAAATTCCCAGGGGACTCCAGAATTTGCTATCAGCCCTCTCTGATTATGTTGAGAGGAATCAACTTACAGTAAATTTGAACAAATCTCAGATTCTGGTTTGCACACCTCAAGGGAAATCCAAAAATGATAATGGAATTTGGCGCATGCGACAGGAACCCATGGATATAGTTCTGGAATACAAATACTTGGGCCTTTTCATACAAAATAGTATTGGCGATAGCAAATATTTGGTTACCTTACAGTCCAAACTTCTGACTTTGATCTCACAAGCCAAAATACTTCATAAGTACGGGAAATTTACTTTAAAGCATCTCTTAATGTTCTATGAGCAACAACTCATTCCTGTTCTTCTTTATGGTGTTGAATCAAAGTTTTATTCAAATGATGAGACATGGAATAAATTGGAGGTGGCGTTTTGGAAAAGGGTTTTACATTTACCGAATTGCTCACCCATACCTATATTACGTTTTGAATTGGGTCTGAATTCACTATTTAGCAGGGTCGAATGGAGAATGTGCTCCTTCTTTCGTAAATGTTTGCTTGGCGTGGCTAAAAATAATATACTGAGTACGGTTGCCCGCTACTTGTCCTCTTCTACTCTTGCTTTTCCTTTAAAATGGCGAATTCTAGTACTGGATACTTTGGTAGCAGCCGATATCCCATTACAGCTCCTAATTGAAAATCCAGCCCATGCTAAAAGTATTATCTATGGGATTGGATTCAAAATTATGACCTCTGTACCAAATATAAAGATTTCAATAATAATCATTTTGGAATTAAGTGCCTGGGTCAAGTGGCAGGTTATCTTTTGAAATGCCCCTCTGCAAATGTACGAAATACATTTATGCGCTTGAGACTTAACTTATGGATGACTAGGGAAGTGTTGGTGAGGCGTAAGATCATTTCTGCTGATTTAAACTTTTGTCGGTTTTGTGAATCCCATATTGTGAGGGAATCCCTACAACATGTGATAATATCTTGCCCTAAATTGAAGGACATGCAGGCTAAACATTTCACCAATTTGTTGAATCTGCATGAGGAACTGGATGAAAATGAGATATGGAGCATTTTAGTTAATAGCGCAAGATTTTCGGTCATAAAGGCCTTGGTGCACTTTTGGAAGCCATTTTACCTGGTGAAATGTATGTACAAACTTAATTTGAACTATGAATATCAATTGTATATACTCAGTTATTTTTGTGCACTCGAGAAAACAATTGAAATGTAGTAGATTTTAAGTTTTAAATCTCCATATTAATCGCTCAAATGATGTTTTATTTGCCATGCTCTGTACTGTAACCTTTTATCATTGTTAATTTTTTGTTTGTTATTAATTGTTTTGAATGAAATTGGAAATGTATATCCGTTTGATAATTTTGAAAAGTTGATTTATTCAGCTGTATCAAAAATAAGAAAAAAAGATAATTTTTTTGCAGAGTTTCTAAGTTCTTTTGGCCTTCCAAATTTCTACTGTCCTTGATTTTTCTAGAAGATTCAGTTAAGTCATAGCCCATAATTTGAAGATCTTCTGCCGCTGTTCTTGAAAGGTTGTTTATAGTTGATGATGTTATGTATAGATGTGAAATAGCCTTTGAATGCTCGTGGCTAGGGTCGACAATTTGAAGGTCCGATTTCACACAGCGTAATTTCGGAATGTGATGAAATAGTTCAATTACTGCTCTTCTATTCCGAATAACGCCATCATGATTACCAGGGATCTGTTCTAGCTTGAGTATCCATCGGGCTTGTGGCCTTCTTTGAGGTTTCTGATACATGTCTGTCTTTGATTTATAGGTAACCCATGAGGATCCCTTTTCTTGCTCTCGATTTAGGGACCTTCTCGCTCGCTCAGCAGGTCGATAATCCTGATTTCTCCTATTGGACCTGTCATCGTGGGACTCCTTCGGATGGTACTTAGATTTGTCCCACTTTCCTACATCACATTTTCGGTAATTCTTTGTCGATTCCGAGGGGGAAGTGAGATGGTGGGCTTGGGCTTTAGAGTTGGTGTTGCCTTTCGTGATCACACGACGTCTACAATCCTCTAGAGTAGGAAATGGTGACTCTGGAGTCTCAGGGTCATCGTTATTAATTAGTTGAGGTTGAGAAGTCTTTTTTGGAATTTCTTGGGTCTCCAGGTGGGAGCCTTTAGTAGAGTTAGTCAGATGTTGCGTAATGTTCATCAGAGCTTCATTTTCTAAGAAGTCTTCTATCCCCCCCCCCTGGGGGATTGGCTGATTATCTCGATTTCTTCAGTTAAGGGATCTTGAACTTCTTGTGAGATTAATTTTGAGTTTGATTGTGCCGCTGCTATTTCTAGGAGTGGTGTGGATAGTGTCGTTTGGCCTTTAGCTACCCCAACTGGTGAAAGATAGGTTCTAGTGTTGGTTTATCACTGGGTTTTGGTTTCGCTCCTTTGGTTTCTTTGGTAATCAAAGGCTTTACGGTTGGTAAGGTCACTGTTGATGTTAAGTCGATAAAGGAAGAGTTTGAGTGCCTTCTGACTTAGTTTGACCTTGTTTGACATACTTGTCTCAGAACCAATGTGGCTTCTTGTGGAGTTGTTGTTCGAGGTAGTTGTTGTTCCAAAGCTGGATGCAAGGGCTTTGACTCTAGTGCCATGATATAGCTTCAAGAAAGGTCAATTTAGTTAGCATCGTTGCTTGGATTGATGTGTGGTCTTTAAGTACATCCCCAATTGTCTCATACAGTTTGGTAAAGGGTGTTAAGGCAATCGTTATTGCCGACATCAATGTACACATGTCTGTTTTTTTTTATTGCGTTTCTTTGGGTACTGCTGAACTTTGGGAAGATGATCTGGTCTTTGCTGGAGATGATTGCCGTGGAGTTGGTATACCTGCTAAAGGCGGCGTTCTATTAAATTGATCTAAAGAGTATCTTCGTGGGGAGTTGTAATTGTCCAGGTTTGTGTAGAAAGTATCTAAAGATTTCTCAAAATGAAGTCTATTTTTCTTTTTCTGGAAATAATTGTTCTCAAAGAGATTTCCCGTGCTCCCTTTATTGGTCCTATTTTTCCTTTCTGGGGCTAAGTTTATTGAGTTTTCCACCTGCTTAGTGCTGTTACCTGACTCAGCAGGGATGTCATTTATTTCTCGGTTTGATGTCAAGTCTCTTTGTGGGGATGTATTTGCCCGGATAGGAGACTTCTTGCCAAGGGGTCTGAGTTAGGGCTCTTTGGAAACTTGATGGTCTTGTCTCTCACGTTTTCATCCAGGATAGGATTAATTTCTTATTGCTCGATTTCTGGACCATTTTTAGTGTTATTTGATGCTTCAAGTTGGAGACATTCATGAGAGTCAAGGGTTCCCGTTTCTTTGGTTGCCTTCGGGGGTGTTGAGGTGTGCGCAGAAGTACAGATGTTGTTCGTCTCTGTCTCAGAGTTTGAGGAGGTACTATTTTTCCTATGAATTGCCATTTACCCTTGTTTATTTTTCGGGTAAGGTGGTTGCAGCTTTTAGGTGCCGGTAGAGTGGATTTTCGAATTGCAAGGGCCACCTTGCGCTGCTTACGTGGTGGGGTGTTATCATGGATAGCTTCAAGGATTTCAGCATCTGTTAGTTCTTGACACTTTTCTAGGATTGCTTTGGAATGCTTGCAAAAGAAGTCTGATAGTAGTTTAAGCGGGGGTTGAGATTTCATTATCCTCTTTCTTACAGCATTTTGGCCTACACGGCCAGGTTTGTTGTTCTTACCCTGCTTTTGAGACAACCTCTGCCGTGTGAATGGTTTAGTTGTTTTTTTTATTTTATTTCATTTCATGTGGAGCCTCGATTTCATCAATTGAGTCTCCAGCTTTTCGTGGTCTTTGTTTTTGGTTTTGGAGTGCACTTGAGTCCTTTTCCTGATTCGATGCAGATGCTTTGGCTTTATAGTTGTTTATAGGATAGCCCGTCACTTCAGTGGGTTCACTGGTCGTAGGTCTGTCGTGAATCAAAGCTTTTACTGTTAATACGGTAGTAGACGGAGCCGAGTCCTGGAGACTTCCGTGTTACATGGGTGACGCGGTGTACGCGTCTCCCCGCGTCTGCTGAGGTAGAGATTCCACAGGTCCCAAGCCACAGTGACCTGCCCCTCAGTCCCCCGCAGGGAGGCCAGATGTCACACCCTCCAGGGCGGACCCCAGCCCAGCAGTATCCGGCAGAGGCTCCACTCCCACCTGCCGGGACAGCCCGCAAGCCGGCGGGCCCGGAGAACTCAACGCTGCCCCCCCTCCAGGGAATGGTGGAGCTCCGGATAAGGCACGACTAGCGGGACCGTGTTCCATGGGTGACGCGGTGTGCGCGTCTCCCTGCGTCTGCTGAGGTAGAGATTCCCCAGGTCCCAAGCCACGGTGACCTGCCCCTCGGTCCCCCGTCGGGGGCGCCAGATGTCTCGCCCGTAAGCCGGCGGGTCTGGAGAACTCAACGCGGCCCCTCCTCCGGGGGATGGCAGAGCTCCGGGTAAGGTAGGACTAGCGGGAATCCGCGCGGGGGCCGTGCATGAGGCACAGACTTTGTCGCAGGTTCATTCAAGGTAAGTCTTTGACCCAAGAGGGGGTTCTTGGCATTGTTTGAAAGTGGATCGACGTTCAAAAGTCTGTGAGAGGTGTTGGTGCATTACGTTTCAAATTCACGCAACTTTCATTGCACTTCACAGCAGAAGGCATATGCACCGAGATTTTGGATAGTTGTGGAAAATCTAGGATAGATTCTGTAATTTCAGTTGGAGGCTCCGTACCGGAGCGAGAACTCCTCAAACGGCGTCCTGGGCCATCTTCTGGAAGAAAAAAGGGAGTCGATGGGGTGGCCATCTTTGCAGTCTTGCCTGGCATGACTGCAAGACTGCCACTCACCGCCGCTCCGCGGAGTAAGTGAGGTTTTGTAGGGATTTCTGTAACACGCCTCCAATGCAGGTGTAGACAGGGAGCAAAGACTTCAATAGCAGTCACAGGCAGCAAGACTGCCCTTCACCTCCACTCAGCGTCCGCTCCGCGCAGTAAGTGAGGTTTTGTAGCGATTGCTGGAACACGCCTCCAATGCAGGTGTAGACAGGGAGAAAAGACTTCAATAGCAGTCACAGGCAGCAAGACTGCCACTCACCGCCACTCCGCTATGTTTAGCATTCTTAGTCAGACTTCACCAGTGCTATGTTTAGCCCTCTGTGAGAGAAGCTTGGGAGTGCTATTGTTTAGCTTTATACTGGGAACCTTGGCGTTGCCCATTTCCTTCTTAGCCCCTCGATTCAGATCAAATGAGAGCCCTCTGGTAGATTTAGCCCTTGACTGGGGATCCTCGGCTTTGCCGTACTAACTTTAGCCCATGGCTGGGAAACCTCAGGGTCACCATTGGTGCCTTTAGCCACAAGAAATCCTCAGACTCCACCGGGATCCAGTTTAGTCCCGGTGATGCAAGGACCACAGCAGTCTCTCCTGAAGCTAGCAACCTCCAGGAAGAGGTCACCAGGCCGAGTGTGCTAAAAAGAACATTTCTTACCAATCTTGCTCTCTTCTCCTGGATGAAATCTTCAAGGATTTGAGACACTCTGTGCCTGATGATGATGCCCTCCCACTGTTGAAGTTTGTAATCAATTAAGCAAACTGAAAAGGAGTTGCAATAGAAACAGGAATTCCAGCGGTGGTCTAGGCCAGACACTCAAGGCAGAGTGCATGTGGATTGGATGCCGATTAGTGACACCCGCAAAAGGAACCAATAGAAAACCCCTTTTGACCCAGAATAGGCTGGTGGCAAACTGACCACAATGCCCATGACAAGTGGAGAGAATAATCCAAAAAAGAAAAAGTGCTGGAAAAGCCAACATGTGCAGTACCTGCCCAATCCCGATCATGCATATAAACTGAAGAGCAAAACTGATGGGTAGGCATCAGGATGCTGAGCCGTGTCAACGCATGCACCTGTTTTCACATAAAAACAAAAAAAGGACAACAATGTTTTGATGCTGAAAAAATGCTCCGGTCCCATCCCTTTGAACGGAATGCCTTAAAGATATAGAGGAATTGGGATGGGACATAGGAGTAGTACAATTAAGTGAAAAGGTGGACAGAATTTGAAAAGATTATACATGCTCGAGTAAAGGTCTCATATCAGGAATGTATAATATACTCAAACTCTCCCGCATCCAAAATGATAGCCTACAGAATATAATGAGAAAAGGAAACAGTTTTCTCAGCTTCAAAGGATATTTGGAAAGACATATGGGTAAAGGCTACCAGGTAAATTAAATTCATGCAATTGGCAGCTATACAATAGAAGATGGCATTACACCTCAGTCAGGCTACAAGCATTTACCCAGGGCAGATCAAACAGGAGCTGGCGAGGTTTTATGAAGTAGGAATATGTGCTCATATTTGCAAGTGTTGCCCTCAACTCCAAGAATACTGGCTTGAGGTCCAGTCAACTATTGTGAAATTGTGGCTTCTATAGCTAAATTGCGAGTTACACAATCCGCGATGCGACTACTGGTAATTTTTCAGGAAGCTCTATAATAGGGTATTACACTTTGTTATACAATTTGCTTTTGTTAGCTCGTTGGTTTATGTCCAACAGATGAAATAAAAGAGTGATCCTCCAGATGAGTGTATGTGGCTAACAAAGGTGTAGCAGATGATTACCATAGGGCAGATGTCAAGAACACGGAGAGGACCAAATTCATGTCTAAGATAAGGGCTAATTACTCTAATCCAACGCTGCAACTCTTGATTAATGGTCAATTATTGGAGGCAAAGAATTTCTAGAGGTACTGTACAGGGGTGCCCCCTGCCCCCATTACTCTACGCGATTCACCTAGAACCATCAATGGCCCCAATAAGGGAATTGGATGATATTCTAGGAGTTCCGTTTGGGGGACGAACCCGCAAAGTAGCAGCATTTGCAGACGATTTGTTGTTAATACTCCGCATAGATCAATGAGGGCGCTGGATAGGGAATTTAGTAAATTTGGTTTAGTAGCAGGGCTAAAAATCAATACTTACAAATCAGAGGTATTGAACCCGACAATTCCTGTGGTTAAGGAACAGGAACTAAAAAAAAGTTATTTCGGTATTCCTGGGCGTCCAAGGCTATAAAATAATTGGGGGTTAATATTACGAAAGCCATCAAGTCGTTATTCATAGCAAATAATCCCCCTCTAGCAGGTGAAAATGGGAAAAAGCTACAGGAGGGAGGCCCATTTTCTATATCGTGGATGGGAAGGATTAATGTTTGGAAATGGTTATTATGCCGAAACTCCTTTACTATTTCATCACACTTCCAACGAGGGTGCCCATGTCCTGTTTTCAAGCTGTCGAGAGACATAATGGGAATTTCATATGGAACAACAAGAAACCAAGAGTTGCAAGACAAGTAATGACTATGCCAAGAAATAGGGGTGGGATGGGAGAACCAGATGTTGGGGCATAATATTTGGCTGCACAGACTACAGTGCTAAGGAACATGGGTAAAAATGACAGGCAGAAGGTCTGGAGACAAATGGACAAAGCCCTAGTGGGGGGTCACCTCGATGGGGTGTTGTGGAAACCTAAAAGGGATTGACCAGACAACATGTATCATAGTAAGATTGGAGCCCTTGTGGGATGAATTGGTAACCAGAACAGTATTCACCCCATAACTCGCAATTCTCCCTGAGAGCGAGAGGGTCCAGCTTCAGTGAGTGGGAAAAGTGTGGATGTCTTAAGCTACGGGACATGTTCAAGGGGGGGAAGAGTTCAAATCCTTCAACCAGTGTAAACTTGACTTCTCACTGGGGGGCGGGGGAGAGGTTTCACCAAACCCAATTAAGGCATTGGTTGCAGCACCCAATGAATAGTGAGGCGGCAACCAGACACCTACTCTTTGAAACATTGCTTACATTAGACTAAGGGGACCAACATATGGTGGGCACAATTTACAAATATATATCAAACAGAATCAGGTCCCAGATCGCAGCCGTTACATGAAGCAATGGAAAGAGTCAGTAGGTTTGATGATTGGAGAGGATGAGTGGGTACAACTATAGGTAAATATCCCCAAACTCACAAGGTCAATCCAACTGCAAGAGATATGGGTAAAGCAAATGTACCAGTTGCATCTCACACCGGTGAGACTTCATAAGTTTTTTCCAAAGGTATCAAGTGAATGCTGGAGGGATTGTGGGGTAGGAAGTTAGTGGGAACCTTTCTGGTGGCACTTTATGGTTTTGGGAAAAGAAAGAATAAGCTATAGAGGAAATTCTCGGGATCAAGGGAAGGGGAATGGCATGGCACGCCGATTTTGGGGGCAGGATGACTAGTTGGGGACCTAGCTTCGAAAATACAGCAACGGTTGTATGTCATTTTGATGATGGCAGGGACATTGGTGATTGCACAAAAATGGAAAAAAGATAGATCCACCGACGGAACATGAATAGGTGGGTATGGTCTGGCATTTTGTGGCAATGGAATGAGTGTCTTATTCTCTGCAAGGAGACCATGGGGGTTTTGTGGCAGACTGGGACTTGGTGATGAAGTTCTTACGGATGGACTCTGGAAGTGCATGGTGCCCAAGGAAGATCAAACTCTTGGGAATGATTTAATAAGAGGGTCAACTACAGGGGAGGGAGAGATCCGGAGGGACAGAAAAAGGAATACGTGGCATATGAACATGGACTATTGGAACTTTGATGATTTATCTTCAGAGAAATGGAGAATTTCAGCGGAGGGCGATTGGGAGGGGGTGAGGGTGGAAGGGGAGGAACCAGTGGGGGGGTGGGGTTGGAAAATGTTTATTTCTTTGAAAATGCCAATCAAAATCTATGTGAAAAAAGAAAAAGGAGAGGGGCAAATAACTAATTCCACTGGTTTTGGGCACCATTTCTTGATTTTCCATCTGTGGGCCGTTAGAATAATTTTGTTCTTACTGAATTTACAGGTCCTATCTAGATTTTGCTGGCATCTTCCTGAAAGTGAAGATCACTTGATAATCTTTACAGGACAGCCGTAAGTGGCAACTAGGTGTTGAGGGTGAGGGTAATGGTAACATAGCAAGAGAAGTGTTTCTGATGACAACATATGGCTTTTTAAGAATTAATCTAAAATGTACTTTTTACTGTGAAGCTGTATATCCAGTTCAATAAAATCTGTTTGGAAAATAAAAATCTAAAATAAGTTGGTTTTAAAATAATGAATCGGAATATTCCAATAGACCTTTTAAAATAGTACAGTAATTCTTCTTTAGGGCGAGCCCAGTTCAAATACCAGGTGTGGACAACTAATATCCCCAACGCAAGATATTCTCCTTTAAGAAAACCCCCTACTGTTCATTTTCTATGAACATATAAATGACCCTCAGTTGTACCTCAATTCTTATAGAAAAGATCAGGCAATATGCAACATACGACATGCTTATGGGAACATAATCCAAATATGTTCAAAGTATATCATACATTTAGTTAAATGGCCATAATAGGACCATGATACATTTGTATCTATCGGCTATCACACTGATAAAACACATCATTAATACATTAAGAAAATATAACTAAACAGTTAATTATTCTCAAAAACCAAAATGGAATAACTCATGACATAGGACCAAACACCTCAATAGTCACAAACTATGTAATACATACAAATGTTACTTACAGCAGGGGTAATATTTTCAGGTTCCAAGCCACTATCCAGCAAGTCCCTCACCACCACAATTCGACATGTACACACAGCACAACATTTCTTACTCACCAAGAGCCAATTATCAGTAGCAATGACTTATGGCAAGGGCAAAAATGTGCACCCTGTTAGATGATCAATATACAATAGGACAATCTGTTGTACAGCTTGACCAACATTCGGCATCGGATTTATCTTTTTTGCCCTCAATCAATTAGATATGTATTCCTAATGTCTACCCAATTATTTCTATTAAAAACAAATCATAACAATACTACACTACTCACAGTGATAATCAAACATTCTCATTATTGGTAGAATAAAAGCTATTTAAGCAGAGAATTCTAGATGGTTATTTTACATACTGTTAAATAGTTTTAAGCAAATCAAAAATACAAAACAAATATTAAAATCGAGTGGTAGGCGCTAGTGGAGAACTCTGCCAAGGTCATACCTTTGAAAATATAGCCTCTGGCAAAGACTATAGCAGTTGTTAGTGGGAGCACATTTATTCTAGATATGTATTGAATTAATGTCACTATATATGTGTTGAATTCTAACAGTATGTGGAGGGTTTAAGATATCATAATTGTGTTAACCTAAAGTTCTATGTATTTAAAAGAGATTGCACAAATCCCTGTTTGCACATGTACTCCTTTGAAGGATTTGTCAATAGGCAACAGTGTTGCACAAGTCCTTTCAACCAGATGGGAGGCACCTTATTTTGGAATTTCCTGAATACTCCCTAGAGGCTAGAAGTAAAAAATGGTTGGCGCATACATCCTGAGCATGCAGCAATCTTAATATGTTTGCTAGAATACTAGAAAAGTCGATCTTAGCTTATAAGCAAGTTAACATAGAGGTGGGCATACTGTTTGTTTGGTGTCCACATGGCTACTACAGGTACCATGGCACTGTCAGGGATTTGTATTGCCAATCTTGGCAGATCTATGGTGTCATAATATTAGAGATACCATCTTATGTATGTGGTGCAACATGATCAGGCCAATGTGATTTATGTTTTGCACACAATGTTTAATTTGGAAACTATAGTGGATATCTCAGAATCTATCTATGGTACCATTTGCTCTAACAAGAGGTTATTTTCTTTATGTGACTCTACCCCAGTTGCTTTCTCAGATTTGTAACAGGACATTTTAGATCAAATTGTTATACCATCTACCTGATAATCGTTCACTTGTTGGTGAAGAATGAATTATAATGCCAATATGTTCATAAAGGTGGAGTACATTTTAGATGACAAGGTTCTTTGATCTGGTTATTTTGCAGTAATATTAATATATGCCAGTGTGGTTTCTCACACATTTCTCTACGTGCTCATGGAAACATTTACTCACAAATCAGTGGGTCTTCCTGCTGAGTGTTGGACTCTGAAATTCCTACATCTTTTATTACAGCGGGCCTTAACATTCGCCATTGGCAAGTGATTTAGCAAGTAATACATGGTGTGCTACTTATATGTGGAGTACTTAGGGGGCAAGTGAGTTTTTATGCCTGGCTAGTAGCTTGCGACTTCAAATGTATGGGCCATTCTAGTGCCAACTTGAGTCATGTAATGACACTTTTCAATCTTAGTATCCAATGTTGCCTCATCCGGGCTAAGGTGGTTTTGGTATTGTCTGAACTGGTTTAAGAGTGTCTAATGCTGGGTATTCCATGATTCCCTGTGTCCTTCCTACATATAATGCATCATAGAGATACCTGTACATTTGTGGTATATAGTCATGACCTATGTTCCGGTACTCGCATAGGCACAGACCCCTCACCACCTCAGGAAGCCCTACAAGCAATGATACGGAGGCAACGATTACTTCGGCTAGGGAGACAAACCTGCTGGCACAGCCCTTAGCACCATGTCGGAAACGTGGACATGGTCTTCACAAAATGATCTACCTTAGGGGGTCTTCAAGTCCAGTTCTCATGAGCCTCATTCAGACCATGATTTCTAGATAACCACTGTGTAAATAATACCCACTTAGATTCACTACTTTCAAATGTAAATGCATTTTGGGTTGATATGCCGAAAACATGAAGTGGATTTAGGTCCAAAGGGCTAGAATTTTATGCAATGATCTACACTTACAAGATTTTAATTCTGCAGCAAAATATGCATGATGAACAAGGATCAAATACAATGTAAGGGCAAAAGTGGCGGGATCCAGATGAAGGTGCAAAGTTATTTGAGATAATAAAACAAATCCAGTCACTAATATCTTTAAAAAAAACAGCCACCAACCTGGACTCGTGAATTTCCCACGCAGATCCTTTTCTGCCCTTACTGTCAATTGATGCATTGTTTTTCTCGGAAAGGCAGTCTATCTGTTCCAGTGTTCAATGTCATCTTTCTTGTTTATACCATATGCAACAAGCCACGCTCTCAATTCATCAGGCCGAGCACTGAAAATGTTCATGTCTTTGTGAACTGACCGATAGGCAGACCACCATGACGAACATCTCGAGCCACCTTTCTTGGCATGAAGGCATGCCTACATCCCTCGATGCAAGGGCTTTCCAATCAAAATGTAATATTCTAAGATAAAATATATCTAGAACTCCCAAGTTTGATACTTAAGTGAACGTGACCAATAAAAGTAGCCAAGAGTAGCAGCTTGTGACTGTTCAGGTCAATAACAGGTGTCTGCGGCTAATCAGGTGTCCAAAGGTGGACTATTGCAATGAAATCCTGAACAATACTTGCGGACACATCGGCACTCTGCATGAGTATCTACCAATTTCTCCACTAGCAGAAGCCTCAACAATTCATATTGGTGGGAATTTATGCAATCATCTCCTGGTAGGTGGTGAGTGGATGTTGAGCATGGTTCAGTACAGGCAAACACGTACTTAACAAGTCCACATTGAGCCGTGGTCACTGAAACCCTGCAAGAATGAGGAACACAACATTAAAAGTGTTACCAAAAATAGAACACAAGCTTAACATTTCACTTTTCTAAGAGACAAGTAACATACATTGTGGTTGGGATTCAGAGGGCAGCAGGATTTAGGGGACCAGAGCACTGCAGGTTTAACTAAGGAACTTTTATAAGAGGTGCCATATTTGTAGCTGAGACACAGCCATACCAGACAGTCAGGTTTCCTGTCTAGCAGCACACAATATACCAGGCATGAAAGGGATAACCATCTCTTTTGAAAAGGTTGTGCTAAATAAAGTATTATTATTCCATGGTCAAAAATATTTTACTAATATACAATTATACCCAATTAAAAAAGAAGCAAATCAAGATGGATTAACTGAAATTCCAAGCAATTTCAGGTGGACCAGGACGGACCTCCAGAGGTATGCTTGTAGCCTGCAGTTCAGGAATTTCCAGGCCAGAAAGATAAATGTAAGGGTTAATTCTTCTGTTGCAGCAAAATGTTAAGATTACATACTCTGGCGAGGAGCTCTGAAAAGCCATCTTAATGGTGAACAGGGTGTATACTTAAAAAAACTCAACTGGAGTATGGCTGAGCAGCCAGACTAAACACAGAAGAAGGTACGCTTGAAGGTGTGAAGTGCAGGTAACAGTAGCAAAGACTATAAAATTACTTTGGTCACATAGCCAAGTATAAAAATACTGTATTAAAACAACAGATTGCATCCACGTACAGACTACTAAAGGTAATTAAAATGACAAACATATCTACATTTAGAGTTTGGTAATCCAAATGGGTTACTCACCACTATTGGTAAGAATCAGTTATTAAAGCATATACACAGTAAAGATTCTAGACTAAGGAAAAAGAGATTACACCATAATTGACAAGCCTCATTAATGCTAAAGCTCTTAATTCTTTTGAAGGCCAGCCCTACACTTCCCAATGTCCAGGTTTGCGACCAGCGAGTATCCTAGTAAAAAAAAGCAATTTGCCACACACTCACCTATGGCTTGGCTAACTTGAACATAACAGACCGGAAATGGCACCTTAAAACTATTTGAAGTCAATATTGGTGTAGAGGAGAGCTTTAATGGAAAAAGCATTCAGAGTCGATTGTCTTGCTATAGAAAATGTAGACTACCAGCTCTCGATTTGATTGGATTCATTTATATAGCGCACTAGACAGACTTCACTGTATCAAGGTGCATGTGTTCGAGAAAAATATAAAAAGTGGGCAGAAACCAGACAATTACAAACACCCTATGCTTTTCTGCATTATTTTATTCAAATAAGTATGTTTTTAGACCTTTCCAAAACTGGAAGAAAGACTGAAGTGCCCTAATCTCTAGCGGTAAACTGTTCCATAATTTAGGGCCATATTCTGCAAATCTGCAATCTCCCCATAAAACACAGGAAGAGGATGGAACAATAAGTAGCATTTTGTTTCCTGACCGAAGGGTCCCTATATATTGATATCGCCTAATTCTATCCACCAAGTATGAAAAAGCAAGATTGTTCAAACATTTGTACATCATGTATAGGACCTTGAAGTCAATTCTATCCCCCAAAGCCAACCAATGAAGCGAACGGCCCAATGCTGAAATGGGAGGCGACTTCCCCACTCTAAAAACGTGTATAACTGCAGTATCTTTGATGCCTAAGCAACAATTGAAAGGACTCCTGACATGCCCTCGGCATGCCCAAATCAGTCACGAGTGGAACAAGCAGTCACCACTATGTCATTGGCAGACTTGCCATTCACACTATCTTACAGGGAGGCAGCACAGAGACGTTGGAGACTGTACCATAGCATGGGCCCCTTCACCACTAAACTTAACAATCAGGAATTTATCAATAGGCAAGACGCTAGAGCTTTCCATCATTGGTCGGAGAGTTGGAAGTTACCATTAGCAGATTGTTACAAAGGAGGTGTACCTCTTTCATTTGAGGAATTCAAACAGAGGTCCGACCTACCAAAAGGGGACAGATTTAGGTACTAGCAGCTGTGCCACTGGTTTACCAACCCCAAGACTCATCAAGCATGGAGAATACAGCCCTCCCCACTTGAAATCACAATAAGAGATGACCCGGGAGGAGAGAGCCTCTCAAAACTTTACAAACTACTTGAGAGGGCTCAGCGGGATGATAAACTCCCTTACATGGTAAAACGGGAAGAGGAACTGGGTAAATACATACCTAGCAACTCTTGGTTCTCGTATTTGGTCAAGATCCCAGAAAATCTTAAGGTGTCCCACGATCAAAGTGTGCTCATACACAATCTTTATGAGATGGTATTATGCTCCCCAAGAGCTAAACAGCTTTATCCCATCACAATCACTGCTGTGTATAGGTACAATGGCACGTATGGGGTGGACATGCCCCACAGCGCACAATTATTGGAAGGAGCTCCCTCTTGAGGACCAGAGACACTGCTAACCTACAAGTCCCCATAAACCTTGTGATTGTCGGACGTTCACTATGGTCTTAGCGGCCTATTTACTGCCCTGAACACCCAACTCTTAAACGCAGCTAGACGAACTTTAGAACAAGCCTGGAAAAAAACAGAGGGTCCACAGCTGGCGATTTTGTGGGGTAAGGTGTGAGAAATATGGGCCATGGGAAAAATATTTGCTTTGCTGAACGAAAGGATGTCAATGTTTTGTACAACTTGGGAACCATTTTGCCAAAGCTTACTAATCAACACGCAAACTACCATTGATGAAGCATTTGGCAATGCCTTAAAAAAAGAGCAGCGGAGGATAGCCTTGGGATAACTGACAGTACCTGGTAGTATTGGAACTTTAAGTATTGAGATACTGTATCTCTTTAAAAAATGTGGCATTTGTTAAGTTTGTAATACTTTGGAAAAGATTAAATAGTTGCAATAAAAAAAAGAAAGGACTCCTGACCAATGCGCCACTGCCTTTGGCCCAGTAAGTTAGCTACTTTAGGAGTTAAGGCTTTATGTCCAATGTATTCCTATGGTGATATGAACCGTTCAAGAGATGATCAATCTCAGTACCCACAACCCAAACTACATGAAGTTTTCCCCAGGCAATATGGACAGGGATGTCAATTCATCAAAATGCCAGAGGGTAGCGGTGGACACACCTGATGACAGAGAAAGTGATATCATATGACCCTTGATCCAGATATCAAAGAAAGTGACACTGTATGATCATAGGACATGGTGCCATGATAGGAAAGGACATTTCAAAAGTTAAAAAAATTAAATAAGGTTCTATGTTAAAATACTGAATTGAAAACAACGAGGCCGAAAATACAGATTTTCTTGGTCTAATTTCCAAAATGCCTTTTCCTTTTTTTTAACTTTTTTATTTTTAAATGCCTTAACCCTCCCCGTCTATTTCTTGTGAAAAGAAGTGCAAACAAGTTGAAACATGACATTTTAAAAATTCTTTTTGAGGGAATACCCAAACAAAAGTGTATGAATAACAAAATAACGTTTTTTGTCCACTGTAGTACCATTTTATTTTGTAACCATATATCAACTACAATATGTATTGGGGGGCATTCATGATATGCCAGGGGTACATGCAGCAAAACCAACTTGAGCAAGTATCACTGCTGGCATTACGTATGGATTATAAAGGTTGAATTAGAGCACACTGTGGGGTGCAACACGATTGTATTTCTGCAATATGGTTGAAACCTTGCAATCAGTGGTGGTATGAAGACAAATTATACTTGCAAGGAGCTACTGTAATAGTTACAATAGAGGATAAGAAGAAATGTTTACATAAGTGCATCTGTGTGCTGTGTAACGGAGGCATGGTATCGTAGACACTGACGCAAGAGTTGAACATTTCGAAATCTGTATTGTTAGATTCAAGGGGGTTGGAAAAAAAACTCCTATCTGGCCCTATAACTAAGACGGGAAGTAATCTTGACCGTCATATAATAAAGAAACAGTCCTAGTCAGTCTTAGGGCCTCATCACAAGTTGGGCGGTAATAGCGCTACCGCAACTCAGTCCGGCACAATTTGCGCCGGATCGTGGTTTGCGGGGGCGGTAAATCCCCATTGCCCTTTGGGTCCCTAGAACCCAATGGGGTTGGGGAGCGCTATTGCTGCTGGCAGTAATAGCGCCAAAAATGTCAGAAAACGGCCCGAAAATTGTCATTTTCAGGAGGTAAAAATAAAATGTTTCGGCCCAACTCGTGATTTGGCCCGACATTAAAAGCAGAAATAATACTATTACCGACGCATTTAAGGGCTCAAGCCATACTTGTGATGAGGCCCTTTGACTTGCAAACACAGTTATGTGGCTGGCTCTGCCCCCAGAGCCTTCTTGACCGTTCAAGTCTGAGTCACAAGTTAACAGGTTTAACCTCTCGGGTTCCCCTCACCCGAAAGTTGCCGAAAGAACGACAGCGGCAGCGGGAGAAGAGGATCTTCATGTTGGAAGATATTCTGGTCGCCATGAAGGGCAATATTATATTGCTCCTTCAGAATTCTCCATGAGGTTGGAAAGGCAGGCGGAAGATGAAGAGGGGCTCTCTAGAAGGAAAAACATTCATATTGTCGGCCTTCTGGAAGGAGCAGAGGGGGAACCTGTGGAACTCTTTTTGGAAAAATTGATTCCTGATCAACTTGGCATGGCATGCCAAGCATCCTTTTTTTGAGCTGAATAGGCACACAGAACCCTGCCTTCAGGAGCCTATCCGAGGGTTACACTCACCAGGCTTTTGGAATTCAGGGATAGGGGCCCAATAATCCAAAGAGAGGAAAGTGGGTCCAATCCTGATGAGCGACGCCAAGGTGCTGCTGTTCCCAGACTTCATGCGTGAGGTCCGATGATCGTGCCAATCTTATTAAGGAGCGAAGCACAAAATGAGAAAGAGGGACATCCAATATGTGCTAATCTTCCCAGCTAAATTGAAGGTGATCACTAGAGTTCGATCCTGGTTCTTCCATTCGCCCAGAAACAGTTGGAACTGGCTAGAGGGGGAGATTCACCTACTGGCACCAGTCTGGTGGGAGGTTGGCACAGGAACAGAAGAGGTGGCACCCAGGGTCCAAGTGCAGGAAACCCTATTGTAACCTCTGGTCCTGCAGGTCAGGAGCCGCCAGAGAGAGTCACAGTGGCTGAAGATGGGGTGCTATGATTGGAAGGTTAGATGGACTATATCCAACAAATCTTGTCCTACTGCTGGCATGGAATGTCACTGCCGGAGCTGATCTGTAATTGGCAGCTTTGTTTGGAATTGTGATGTGGGTGGTTGCTCAATCCTAATTTGAACTATGTTGTGGTGAGTGTTTAAAGATTGTTGCGTAACAGAGATAATTCTGAGGGCAGGTATCAGAGCCCAAGATTATCAAGTCGCAGGTTAGAGGAGTGGAATCACTTGCTTCCTTGGGGAAGGGTTGTGGGAGGTGGGTAGGGGGCCAAACCCTGGTTACTAGGTCAAGCCCTCTTAGCTGCTTTGTCAGAAGGGCACGGCCCTGTCCACGGTCTTGAGTCAACTGTTTGCTGTTTTGTTACATTGTTCTTTGGTTTTGGAGTGGGATGGGTTTTGGGGATGTGTGTCCGATGCTTCATGGGGTTGGAAGTATGGGGATGGGGTGCGGGTTTCAGGAATTTGGGGAAAAATTAATTGGCGGTTAGGACATCAGGACACAACGGTTGGAGTAGTTCAATGGAGAAGTATACATCATCGGTGGAACTACTCTTGGGGTCTGCGGGTGCTGCAGGCACATAACGCTAGGATTAGATGGGGAAGACACAATGAAATTCATGTCTTGGAACGTAAATGAATTGGGAGAGAAGGTTAAAAGGGGAAGCTATGATTCAATTCCTAAGGCATCGCGGTCCAGACATAGTGATGCTCCAGAAAACTCTTTTGGAAGGAAATAATTGAGGGTTTATGGGGAGAAATGTATACTCCAGGGTATTTCACACTGGGTTTGCTAGGGGCTCTAGAGGGGTGGCAATCATGGTCAGGGAAACACTCCCATGGGAAACTCAATGTCTCAAGATTGACGGTACAGGACGGTATAATTGTGCCACGGCTAGAGTAGGTGCAACCTACTCACCTTGGTTAACGTCTATGCCTGCCCCCATTTAAGGATGAACTGTTGAAAGAGGTAAGGGATCTGATTTTTGGGTCGGATTCAGATATGGTCCTCATAGGCAGGGATCAACGTATGGTCCATGGGCAGACGGCCTATTAAATTACACAAATGGGTGGGCTCATTTGGCATGGTAGATGTTTCGAGGGATCAACACCCAGACACGGACAGCTTCTCCTTTCACTCAGGGACCTATGGTTCCCTGTCTCGCACTGATTATTTCTGCACCACCAGGGACCACATCCAAAGGGTTAGGAATGTGGAGTACCTCTCTAAGGGCCTCTCCGACCATTCGCCATTGTTGATGGAGTGGGGATTGGGCAGAAACAAGCTGCAGAGGATTTGGCATCTGAACGCTTACCACTTGCTGACACCAGGTATGGGTGATACTCTGGTAGAGGCAACCGACAACTTCTTTGGGGAAAATGATGTCTCTGCCGAAAGCACAGTGACAATGTGGGGAGCATACGAGACAGTTCTAAGAGGGGTAGCGATGACAGAGCTCAGGAAAAAGGAGGGGGAGAGATGCAAGGTGTTAGGCAGAAACCTGTGCAGTTCCCTCTGGGACCACTGCAAAAGATTTAGGCCTACAGGTGTTTGGGAGTAAACCCACTTGGTAGCAGTCTGTACCACACAGATTCACTTGGTAGCTGAGGCTGAGCAGTCAGACTTCTCTCAAGAAGAGTTAGGCAGTATACAGAGTATTCACAATAGGTCAAGAGCACACAATGGAACACATAAACACTGACCAGAGCTTGATGTAAAAGAGATATAATTATTTATTTAAAACCACATCTAGAAAAATACACAGGCACTAATAGTAAGCAATTCAAAAACACGGTCACTAAAAGATATACACTCCCTTAAAAGAATATTAGACAAGTCTTAAGTAAAGCCCCACTTATTTTCAGACAGCGGTGAGCGCTTAACGTAGATGGCACTCTAATAATTTGTTTTAAAAAGGGAGAGAAAAGCAGAGAACAAATTGAAACAGATCCCAACACTTTTACAAGAACAGAACAAGAGAGGAAGGCAGAGTAAAACCGTGAATTCAGAGTCAGTAGGCCGGATCCGCTTTAAGAGGATCAAAACGAAATGTGTCCAAGGTCACACGGTTGCAGTGCACAAAAGTCTTGTAATGGTTCACAAAGGAGTTGGATCAAAGAAAGGGACCAGTTAGAGGGTCAAGGCTGCCAGCCCAGTCCAGAAGGTTAAGGAGTTATTACCTTGTTGCAATCTTTAGAAAGGGAGGCCTGGCGGACACGGTACATTAAAGTGGTGAGAACGCTCCAGCGGGGGCAGTTGTTCCTGGCAGCGGGTGCAAGTCGGTGCTTCGTCCGGGGGAAGAGAGGATCTCGTTGTGGAGGAAGACAGTCCGTTGCACTGCCAGGGAAGAAACCAGCCGCAGAGTTTTCCAGGTACAAGGAACGGTCCGTTGATTTGCGGTTCAGTGGTGAGTGGCTATCCGGCTGCCGGGGTGCTTGGCACGGGCAGTTCGACCACAAACCGGGCTGTGTAACAAACATCGTAAAAACACACAAGACCCTATGGAGTAAAGGACCCCATAGCCCATAAAACACATTAACAGACAAAGGAATACCATAAATCATGTCCAAGAGTGGGAGGAAAAGAGTCTCACTCTTGGCAGGAGGAAAAAAACAAAATCCAGCAAAGCTGCTGGGGGACTCACTAGGTTAGGAAATTCAGCCTAAAGAGAGAATTCTCTCTAACACAAGGAGATTGGAAGGGCTAAACTGGAAGAGAAGTGTATAGAACAAGGAAAGGGGCCGAGTGGAAATGAGGATTGCTCAGAACAGGCCGCAGCGATTTCCTTAGACGAGGCAAAACAGACCATCTGGCTCAGTACAGGGAGGGTTTATGAGCACGGGGACAAGAGTGGAAGACAGGAGGCGATTGACAGGTGGGTGACCACCATCAGGGATGAAGAGGGAACATTACGGGTAAGGACCAGGACATCGCACACATGTTTGAAGTCTTTTATAAGAAAATGTACACTAATGCATCAGAGCAAACAGGGGCAGAGGCGGCCATCTACCTGGAGACCCTTCCATTGAGGAGGCTGTCGGCGGCCCAGGGAAAAACCTTGGAAGTAGACCTCATGCTGTTCGATGTCGAATGTAGCATATAGCAGCTATAATCAGGCACAACTCCGGGTCCAAATGGTCTCCCCTTTCGAATTGTGGTAACTGCTGGGCAAGAAGACGAGTATCCACTTGCTGGCCTTGTTTCAAAAGAATAGGGAGGAAGGGAGGCTACCGCCGGACCTTAGGGAGTGTTTCATCATAGTCATCATGAAAAAAGTGAAGATTAGACCCATCTCCCTTCTTAACTGGGAGGTCAAGAGCCTGGCAAAGGCATTGGCTAATAGATTACTAAAGGTTCTCCCTCATTTGATCCACAGTGATCAAAATGGTTTCATACCAGGACTGTCTTTCGTGTCTCAAGCTGCGCAGGCTCTTTGGTGCACTCTCGGCGATAGAATGGCTGCCTAGGGAAGACAATGCAATTCTGTCCCTTGATGCGTGCAAGGCCTTCGACTCCATTGACTGGGGGTATCTGTGGGCGGTCCTGGGGAGGATGGGCTTTCGCCCATCTTTTATTGGCTGGGTTAAGCTGCTTTAGGAGTACTCAGCAGCGAGGGTAAGGGTGAACTGGTGTCTCTTGGACTGCTTTCTGCTACAAAGGTGGGCGAGGCAGAGCTACCCCCTCTCCGATTCTCTCTCTTTGCTCTTGAGTGAACCACTGGCTGAAGCGATAAGATCCAACAAGATACTCACTGGCTTTAAATGGCCAGGTGGGCAAGGCCATCGCTTTTGGATCCTGCCCCTGGCGGTGGTAAAGCGAGGCAGGATCAACTGTGTGGATGGAATTTGGGGTGAGGGAAGGAAATGTCCTCACGTGAGATGCAATATATTCCCTTTCCACTCCATGATAAAACCCTAGTCACAGAAGCTTTTAAGGGATATTGTTCTCCCATTACCTTTGAACAAAATAACATCAGGAGAAAGACACATCGAAACCTAGGAGGACGGTGAGAAAAAGTGTGATACCCTTTGGGGAGACATGGCACCCCCTTTTCCTAATAATGACCAAACCAACCCATCTTCATGGGGGATTACAAGTAAACTCCCTTGAATTCTTTATACAGGGCTACAAAAACTACTGGGATGAGGAAGAAACAACTCGGAGCAGTGAAGACTGGTTACTTTCACCACTTAAGTACTGGGACAAAGAAGAGGCCTGCTGAGAGCAGTAGATGTCAGGCATGTCCCCTTAATGATGGTCAGGCAGGGCCAAACCTGAACTCGCACCTACAGCCTGTTAAAGGCTGCAGGTGTATAAAATGCCCCACTAAATCCGAGGGAAATGAGGAGTGGTGCGAGGAGCAGTGGCAGTGAAATTGCAGCAGCAGAGAGGCCAAGAAGAGCAGCGAGGAGCTGTCCTTGTGGAGCGTGCTTATGGTTCAGGGAAGAACGGCCCCGGAGCAGAGGCTCTGTGGAACCAAAGGAAGCGTGAAAGGGGAGCCATGCTGCAAGGCTTACCCTTTTTGCATTGCTCAAGGTGCTTGTTCTCCTGGGGCCAGAAGTTGACCCAGGAGTGCCTTAGAGGCAGCCGGTGGAGCCCTGAAGCAAAGACCAGAAGGCCAGGAGATCTGTGCTGCAGAAACTTGCAAAGCAACTAGTGAGTTTCTATACAAACAGAAACCCGGTATGTGAATGTTTGAAGATACACGCAAGGATATTTTGTATCAGAGTGGTTGCATGAATGATGGCACGTTATTTAAGTTCTCTGAGTAGAATCCTTGTAAAACAGCAATAAGACTTGTTAATTTGGAAATTAGCATGAATACTTTGTTACGGAATAGTTACGTGCGGACGAAAGCACGTTGTTGAACACTGGGTATATTTAAAGACGCATTACAAAAACAGATTACAACGCAAACCGAATTGACAGTGACAGAATGGCTTACCTTAAAATCTTTAAACATTCTTGAATGCTGAACGGAAATCAATAATGAATTTGCACAATTCTGAATACAGCACTGAAGGAAAACCATCACTTATGAAGATAATAAACTGAATTAAGTTTTTTCAGTTTAACTAAATACATTGTGAGCCAGTTCATAAAGTGAATGAAACTTAAAATGCAAGCAACATTCATATGCAAAAGGCCAGTGAACCCAGTGTACATTATTATCCAAAGTGAATGGACCTTTGGGAAGTGAACTAGAGGATTATAACTGAACTGCCATTTTCAACCAAAACATTTTGTGGTGTAAAGACCAGGTATATGCAGAGGGTGCAAATGAATGCCAGAACATTAAGAAAGTTGTGAATCAACATCCTATTAACACATTCATGGAATTGTGTCTTAGGGAAGCGATCGCTGAGGTTGGAACAGTTTATTGTCTTGAGGGAGGAACCTGAGGATATTTTGTGTTTTGGAACTTGGGGAAGGGAACCCAGAGTATTGGTCAATCCTATCACTTTGGAATTTAAAGCAATCCTAAGACTTTTTTTTAAGAACCGCTTTGGGGATGGGGCAGACAGAAAGCTGCGACCTTAGCCAAGCTCAGAGGTTTATTCTGAAAAATGTTTTTGTTGGTTGCAGACATCCCTACACTTTGTATAAGATTAGTTCTAAGGGCACGTATAGGTTTTGGACACAGACAGATTCCTAAGTCGAACTTGTGGACTTTGACTTTCCTTAGTTGTGGTTTGGTAGGGAAATCCCATCAGGCAAGATTAACATTTTTGTCTGTGGCTTACTCCAAGATGCCCTCACAGTATTTACTGGGGATGATGAAGGCCACAAACCGTGGGGGGAGCTGGTGCCCACTAGAGAACCATTTAAATACTTGGGAATTATTGTTAAAATGGTTTTCTAAACTGGTGGGCCGAAGTTTAGGAGGCCACCCTAGTTTAGTGGAATAGGGAAACCTTCTGGACAAACCAAACCAATTTATGATAGCTTGACAGGCGATCAAGACAAAGTCTCAGGAGGGGTGAGAGTGATCGGAAGCCTACAATTAGCACACACAGTAAAACACCACAGAATACTCTTAGGCAAGAGTATATCAAAAATACATTTATTATAGGCCTTATAATTAAACACGAATAACCCACAGTAATAATAAACAGTCACCACACACGCATTACACTATTTACCATGTATACAAATACGTTTCATCTAATGCGGATAAGGGGGAGACATTACTTACCTCTTCTATTACAGGTTGTGGTTAACACAATTATCACATTAGGCAGTTCTTCAAAGTCGTTCCGTAACTTGCAGTCAAGCCCTATGAAGTGGGAAGCCTTGTGCTCAAAAGTACAGCAGTGCGTTAACAATGTGCGTAAGAGCAAAAGCAGGTCCTCTTCAGGGAGCTGTAGCAGTTCAGTAAGGGGCTTAACCAAATGAAGAATAATGGCAGATTATTCGAGGAGAGTCTACCCTTGCAAGAAGAGCGACTTTCGGATTTCGGGAATAGCCAGGGAGCACAGGCAAGCCCAGCTAAGGCGAGTATCTTTTCAGGGATTCTTGTTCATAAAAACAATTGGACGTGCCAGGGGCCCACCGGGAAGTGATGCAAGTACTCACCTACCCGCGACACAGTCCGGCCCAAACTGTGCCAGTCTAGTCCAGGTCGCTTGTAGGTTTAACTCATGCAGTTACACGTTGCTCTGGCTCTCAGCAGCTGCGGGAAGGGACGATCGTAAATGGCAAGACAGCCTTTTCTGAGCTCTCGAAAAAGAAAGGAAGACAATTCTGGTGCAGAACTTCTCAAGGTACATGGCGGTAGGTATGAAAGGCTCCTACAACAACCGTCACCACAGTACGGGTACACAGGGACCGCTAATGTTCGTGGCGTGGCATCCTCACAAATTGCAACCTAGAGGAGTTTTGGCGTGCGAGGGCCCAGGACCACAAGTTAGCAATTCCCAAAGTCTTGTGTGTCAACTCGGGACGGTGGCTCTCCTATATGATTCCAAAGGTTCGAGCTGGTCAGTTCCCTGGATGGCCCAGGAACACTTCTGAAGAGGCTCTTTTCAAGGGTAAGCAGGAGGTGCCGACAGTAGTTAGTCCCACTACTCCAAAGGGTCGAAGCGCCCTGCAGGCCTTCTGTGATCGATGCAAAAGCAGGGGTCCAATGGGACAACAGCAGGGTTAGGGTGCCAAACATTCCATCACGTCTCCGGTTGTTCCATGTGTCTGCTCTTACGTTTCAGGATACGTGGCTCCTTCTGTAGTTCAGTGTGAACTTGAGTTTTTTTTTAAAAAAACCTTATTTTTCACCGATGGCCAACATATTAATTCAAATATCAGTCAATACATACAGAGTGAAATACAAATGTATACAAAACCGCTTTTTAGCTTACATTATTGGCATACATCAAATATATCGGCCCCTGTCGCTGTCGAGGGCTCCTTGTGCTTGCCCGCTAGGTAGCAGTGGAATGGGGCCCATATATCTTTGGGTCTACTAGTGGAACCGACATATGAGATAAAGCTCTGCTCACATTCATTGATATACATCAAGTCTTTAATCCATGTCGCGTTTGCGCCTTCCAGCTTCTGAGGATATTATGTTTTGCTACTGCCTCAGCCACAGTGAAAAGCCTGCACATCTTGATGGATACTTTCCCTATATCCCCTACTAGTTATTTCAGTGGGGTGGCGGGAATGTGGGTATCCAGTATAATGCTAAGAGTGGCAGTCACCCCCTGCCCGTGACAATAGATGACCTCGTAGCCAGACCTTAAACGATTCCCATACAGTGGCCACGGACCCCACTGATCCCATGTTGCGGTCAAAGTATTTTGTGATATCAACCCTCAGGGGTTCGATGAAAGCCCCATCTTGAAGCAAGGCCGATGGCATCCGCCATAGGCCTGGGCCCTGTTCCAGGCTGGCCATACCCAGTTCCAACAGTACCAGTGAGTGATCCGACAGCTTTTGTGGAAGGATGGCACGCTCTTTTACTTGGAGAATATATTCTGGGGAACACAGCCAGTAGTCTATGTGTGAGCTTGAATTATGCACCAGGGAATCTTAGGTATACTCCTCTAGGTTCGGGTGCAGCTCTCTCCACGCATCCGTGAGAGGCAGATAGGACATACCCCGAAGTATTGCCAATGCCGCTTTGGTGAGTGCCCTGGGGTTCCTGGCTGTTGTGTCTCTTTGCGGGTTAAGGATGGTGTTGAGAAACCACCCCCTCCCCCCAGATGACTTTGGAGTCGCACAGTGGTGATATCTAGTCGCTGATGTGCAGGTAAAAGTCAAGCTCGTTTACATTTGGGCCATATGTATTGACCAGTATAACAACATCTTGGTTACCTAACGAGCCCCATATGATCACGTAATGCCACCCTGTGTCCACCATGGATTTGGTAAATTGAAACCCTGTGCGTTGGTGCAAAAGGGTCAACACGCCTCTGGACTGCGTGGAGTAATCAGTAGCCACTCACAGCGGGCCCCAGTCTCAGGAAAACGCATCCACCACCCTTTGTGTGGCATGTGTGTCCTGCAGCATCAGGATATTCATTCTATGCCTCTTGGTGTAAGCCAGGATTTTCCGTGCTTTGATAGGATTGGCCAGCCCTCTGATTTTCCAAGTGAGGAGCCTAATCATATGGTTCAACCCAGTCAACGCCATCTAATGACTGTAAATTCATAGCAAACAACCATAGTATACACTCCGTACGTTTTATATCCTTCCCAACCGTCAGTTTTTCCAAGTAACCAAACCCAAACTAACCCCCCCTCCCTCCATATCCCCCCCAACTGGACAGTGTACCCCATACCACAACGAACAGTAGGTGGCATTGTGTGGCCACAACAGGTAGCATCAATATTTTCAACCAACATGAGCCGCAACATGTGACTCTAGCGGATTTGGAGAACCTCTTGGGGTGATACCCTCATGGGCCAAGTAAATATGTACTCTGCGCATCTTGCAGTGAATAGAAGCAAATGTCAGCCGTTATTAAGTGGAGCCGGAGTGTTCTGCTCAATGTATGTCATGGCCTCCTCTGGGGATTCAAAGAAATGAGCTCTGCCTGCATGCTGCACTCAGAGTTTAGCTGGGAATATCATGGTTTAGGGTATCGTCCTATCTATGAGCACCTTCTTGACTTGGTCATATGTGCGTCAGGCAGCCTGCACCCAATTTGAGAAGTCAGGGTAGATGTGGATTCTGGCTGAATCATAAGACAAGGTGCCCTTTTCGCATGATAAAAGGGAGTATCAAATCCCGGTCGCGGTAATTCAGTAGGCGAGCAATGATAGTGTGCGGCGGGGCACCTGCTTTAGGCGGTTGAGCTAGAGATCTATGGGCCCTCTCCATGAGAAATTGCGGTGAGAATTGCGCCTCCTCCAGGAACACTTCCATTGACACCTAATGGATCTCTCGGACATGCCAACCACTTGAATGTTGTTACGGCATGACCTGGACTCCAGGTCCTCGCATTTGACCCGCACCGCTTTTAGACTTTTTTTAATGCTCTCAATGTCGGTGCCATGTGTGGCAGCTGTGTCTTCCGGTGCTCTCACCATGGTCTCCGCCTCTGTGACTCTTTCGTTTACCTTCTGCAGGTCGGCGCGTATGCATACAATATTGCTGCCTAGATCGTTGAGTTTGCTGTTCACTGCAGAAAAGCCATCTTGCACTGCTGCCATATAGGAGTCCATGTTCATTTCTGCATTGGCCCGACACACCGCTGGGGTGTTCTGTTGGATCCTCTCAGTTTCCTCCGTGGTGTTCAGGTTTGTGTAGGCGTCCATGGGGCCCTTCTTGTTACCTTTTGCACCTTGTGTCATGTGGGGTACATTTACCAGCCCAGCAGGACTACCCTGCACCACCAAACTGCATGTTCAGCAGTTACACGCAGAATGGCTGCACTGGCTCTGCTTCCCTTGCATTAAAACAGCATTTTGTAGTTACAAAAATAATGGCTTTGCTATCTTTGCCGAGAACATGGGGGGCGAGATGGAACCTGGAACACCAGAGAATGACTGCCAGTGTTTTTTTCATGTGCACCAAAGAAAAGAATTCAAAGGCAGTGCTACTATGCTGCCAGCTCAAATCTTCCCACTGAAATAGAAAATATTCTGTGTTGAAAATGACTGTGTACTGATGCCCTTTTCATCTTTTCAACATTATACAGTTTGGTTCTAGTGAGACACGTCCATGTTCATCCATATTCAGGTTGTACACCAGCAAATGGGGGCATTCCTCACTGAATGGTATGTTATGTCAGGCAAGATCTGTCAAAGAGCAGAGAACTTCACTCAAGGCAGTATGGCAAGCGTTTTATTTTTTGCAACAAAATAACACATGCAATCTCTTCATAATAAGCCCTCTCTCTCTTGGCTTATGTCAGTTTCAAAGAACTCTTGTGTTGAACAGATTCCTGTGTAGTAGAATTTGACTGTTTGAAAGTGAAATGTTAAAATGATGCCCTGTGCTTGCACAGAAATATGATGGAAGCTGGGGGCTTGATCTAAATCTATACATGATATTTATTCCCAAAAGATGTGCTTTCTGTTTAAAGAATGAAAAATAAATAAAATTACTTTGAGGCCAGTAGAACAGGTTTGGCAGGCCTAACTTCAATGGGCCCTGTCTCCCCTGGGAACAGAATTACCTTCCCCAAGTGGACCCGCCCCCCCGGGTACATGAAAGGGGCCAGGGTGAAGAATCTAGCGACCTCGCCAGACGGAGCGGCATTGAGGCAGCATGAGACAATGGACTGCCCTGGCACAGAGGTGTGAAATCCTCTGACACCTCTCCTCAGCTTCAACTGCTTAAAATCAAAGTAGAATCCATGGCAACCCTGGGCTAAACTGACCAGAGCCTGACATTTGGCTGGGGTTGGAAAGACTGCCCATATTTGGAAATAAAGCCAGCCCATTTGATTTCAGAGACTGTTCACATTAAAGTATTTATTTCAGTAACCTAAAGGCGCATTAATGGGAAATTAAGATTGTTTTAAAGTAATTTTGGCGCCATTTAAATAAGAAGTTGAAGGTTTCTCTGACATGTTAGGGATACAAACGCCAGGAAAATGTAATCTCTGAGAAAAGTATACATGGTACAGTTTTTTAACTTAAATGCAAATGTGTCCAATACTGTTAGGCTTACGTATATCCATTTGCACGATGTTTGATAAAAATGTTTTCGGTGTAATTTGCGAAGGATTGCCAGAATGACTAAACAGCATCGCACCCTCTGGTTTTGACGCACGGTCCTCGCAGCGTTTCCAGGGCTGTGCAAATAAACAAGCCGTTTTTTCCTGGCGATCCGCAGCGCGGTTTTGTCTCAAACCCGCTCAGCTGATTCAGAAACTTCTCAGTACTCATGCAATGAGCTTCTAATTGCCAGAGGCTCAGGCAATCCGCAGAATGTTAACACCAGGAATTGATTTTGTGCGGCGGTCAGCACAAGCGCCCATCTTCATCAGCGCACCAACAGCACCCCCTCGTGTGAACTTCAGTTGATTTGACCTGGAATGGATGCAGAGCCCTTCTCTTATCCAAGATTCGTTTTGCACTCAAATCTGGGATAGCCAATGGAAGAGCTGCTCTCTTGCATTCACGCCAGGCTTGGGCCAATCATGGACCACGGTTGTTCGAGTCATTCGGGCCTACCAGACATAATGTCACCAGTAGTGTGGATTGGGGCCAGACAGTCCCAACTCTCTTCCTGGGCACTAGCACACGTGAAATGCCAGAGCCCGTGAAAGGTGCAGTATGCGCGGAAGGCTGCATGCCCAAATAAGGAATACTCTCTCTCGACCAGGGGGAAGGCAAAGAGACAAAATGGCTAAAAGACTTTGCGGCACGGCCATGTTCGGCGGTGGCCACAGTCTTGGGCCAAACGCGGTAAACCCAATATGGTCGATCAAAAAGAAGTAAAAATACTTTAAAAGTAAACTGCTGCCACCAGTTCGTCCTATGCACACTTGTACAATCACCAACAAATCCCTAGAGGGTGGCTAGGGCCATAAAAGCAAAGGACCTCTAAATGTGGTACTGTAAAGGAAACATAGTCAAAGACTAAGGGTAACAGTACTGACAGACTGAAGGACGTGTCAGTTTCCCCATAACAAATTAGCAAAAACCCAGAGGAGCGCAGCTGAAGGCTGTGCTCCAATGGAAAAATGCAGGTTAGGTGAGCCCAACAAAAACAAAACAAAGTTTGGGTAGTCCATAAATGGAGCGAAAATTGCACAGAAGGGAAATCTTTCCTAACAATTATGATTAATGCTAGGTGGAATCGACCACGAGCGACAACCCTATCAGAACAGAACAATAGCAAACAAGGCTAACACAAACAGGTGCAACTAGCATCCTTACCCACTCAGACAGAGCGTTGGATACGGACGTAGATCGCAAATAGACAGATCCGAGGAAGACCAATTTGCATCAACCACAGACTGGCATGTAGAGGCTGGACGAAAAAAGGAAGAAAAAATACAAAGATAGAAACGTAGAGACTAACTAACGCAACATAATGACAGTGAGATGAGAGACAGCCTATCGTGCTGAAACTAGATCATTGAAAGGAAGACAATCTTGCCTAAATCTCAAAAGACACACAATAGGATTGTGCGTTTCTTTGGACAACAATGCTATCAACCAACCTTACAAAAAACGTCTAAATCCTCATCCCTCTTCACACGCCCAACTAAACACAACCATACCTCTTAAACCACAGCAGCCTGCACACACTTCGCCACACCGCAACAACAAACACACCCCAAAGACCCTCACACAACAGCACACAACAGACTTGGACTGGATACCACACCAAAAAGCTCAGAGAACAGTGTTAACCGAACTGAAGCTGCCAACAGCACATCACAGCTTCTTTGCTCTTCTCCAAACGTTTTCCTACTAACACCTTTGCAAGATTGTGGACACTGTTTCCTCCAGACAAAGGACGTCCTGTGGCCCCACGCTCACCAATCTAGTCCTTTCCCAAAATCTGAAAATACTGCCATCCAATCTGTTGTTTATTAAATTAAAAAGATAAATCATCACCTGGGGAAGGCCCATTTGAACAAAAATAAGGTTTTTCTCAAAGCCCTCTTCACTGTTCATTGACAGCAATATGGAGGTGTTCATTTGGCCCCTTTTGAGTTTTGATGCCTCCGGGTATATACGTTTTAAAACTAAAATGTTGTATTTGCCGATTACCAGCTTTTTACAAAATAAAACATGATAATTTAAAATAAAATGTACGATCTTTACAAGATAGAAATCCATGCTATGCAATGCTTTATACAGATATAAAATGATGAAGGGAAAAGAGCAAAACGGTCTGCTAGATACATCCTACAGGTTGAGTGCAGAGGAGGATCAGAGGGAACGAGATGGTGAGTAAACTGACAAACAATCCAGCAGTCACTGAGAAACAAACCATTGATAGCTTAGTAGACTAGTAGAAGGAACTTAAAGAGTAGTTATGAATGGAGAGTCAACAAGCACACTGTTGGTAGGTAGAGGTGGGGTAGGGTGAAGGTAATTGCAGTGAGACAGGTCGTAATCTGTTCCAAGATGGCTGGGGTGAAGTATGGATATGAGAAACATATTTGAGTGTTATCAGCAAAAATGTGATAGCGAAAACCAAATGATGAGATAAGCATTCATAGGGAAAAGGTATAGAGGATGACGGGCAGAGTTCCAAGGACTGACTAGTGGGCCATGGCACCAGGGAGAGGGGTAGGGTCAGAGGTTTGTGAGTTCCATGAGATTTTAAAGGATCAACCTTCCAGATAGCAGGTGATCCAGGCAAGTGCTGATTTATGAAATCAAATGCCCTGGAGAGTGAGGGGAAGAGAGGAGTGGTCAACTGTGTCATAAGTGGCAGAAGGTGCAAAAGGTACGAGTATAGAAGATAGTTTGGAGTGGCAAGCATAAGAAAGAAAGGGCCATGTCTATATGGGTTTTCCCTCTAAAATGTACCACCAAGGGTTCTTGCAGGCTGCCTGTCCTAATACGTGAACAAAGGTTCTCCAATATGAACATGGGCGAGTCACATATCAGAACACTATAAGGCTTATGACAAACACATAATGCCTTTTTAGTTTGACAATTACTACAGAACTGAAAACGCAGGATAAGTTTCCAAATTTCAAAATATTTTTGATAAATGCACATGATATGTAATTGACACATGGAACATGAAGGACTCTAGGTGAAGAGTCCATTTCTCTCTGAGGGACTGAATTCTGGGTAATTATTTTATGTGTAGAGTTGACTAGCTGGTCCCATCAGCTTCTCTCTTTTAAATGCAAATAAGGCGCGGAACATAGTTCCAACATTAGATTCCACAGTTGGCCAACTTTGTAGTACACGTTTTCAAATATATGCAGAGTAACGCATAATAGCAGTTACAAGTTTTGTGTTAATCAAAGAGGAGGTCTTCTGTGCAGTTAAGAGGATTGACCAATCATTATAGCATGCGCTCTTCAAACAGTGGCATTGGAGATGCTATTAATACCCTTGGAGTAGCCTTCGTGTCTGTGCACAAGCTTTTAAAAAATGTGTGAGATTGGCCTCATGGACAGAGGCACATACAACAGATTCTATGTATAACAAAAGCTTTTATTAATAAAGATGTCAGGATGGAGTAAGGCCTAACTTGCCCTATACTAAGGTGGGATTTCTCTACCTAGAAAAACTAAGGAAAGTCTATGTCAATATGTTCAACTGAAAAATCTGTGTGCTCGCACAACTAAGGCAAAACCATGTGTAGAGATGTCAACCATATATTAAATAGTGTTCCAAAAGTATAATTCTGAGCCAATTCCAGCTCAGGCTTAACCTTCAGCTTCTTTTCCCCAAACGTCAATATGTTCATTACAATGTTCAATTACCTTCTTTCAGACTTGAAGCAATAAAGTTCCATACTTGTATAAAGGTCAGGATGCCCTTCCCCAAATTCAATACAGTTTCCAGGCACCACGTCTCAGCGTTTCCTTCCCCAATATCAAAGCATGATACAAAAGTAAGTATCTTGGAGCTTTGGTTTTGTAATTCAACAATTCTTTACAATTCAGGGTTCCACTTCCCTAAGTCTGGTATACACCAATGGCTGTTTTCCTTCTTCCACAACAGCAAACTTCCTTGTTGGCATAGAGGGGTGCTTTGGTCTTGCCACAGGTCTAGACCATACAGTCCACCCATTACAGGTCACGCAACCAGGAATTTCTACGTCTCCTTGAGTAATTCAATATTTAGCCAACCAAGTTGTTTCTTTCTCAACCTTGACTCCAACTCTGCCCTCAGTCTTTGATTCATCTTAGTTTCTTAATTGCTTTCAGTTCATTGCTCAACATTTAGCAGGTTTGTTCTTCCCATTTATTCAGTATTCCAGGTTCTGCTTATTTCACTCCGTTCAATACTCAATAAATGCAGTTTAACTTATTTAATTCAGTTCAATATTTAATAAGTGCAGTCTTACATGTTTCCTTCAATTCAGTATTCCAAAAGTGCTGCTTTGCTCGATTCATTCAATTTGTTAATCAAACAATGCAACTTTGCTTCTTTTATTCAATTCTGTGTTCAAGAACTGCAACTTTGCGTATTTCATTCGATTCAGTATTCAATAAATGCATATTTCCTTGTTTCATTAGTTCCGTTATTCAATAAAGGCAACTTTGCTGGTTTCATGGAGTTCGGTAGTCAGTGAAGGCAATCAGCCAGTCCGATAGCACAGCGAGTAGAGCGCTCGCTTTGACATCTGTGCAGAGCCTGCTGATGCAGGTTCGAATCCAGGCAGGGCCAAACTAAGCCTTTCATCCTTCCGAGGTCGATAAATGAGCACCACACACCGTGCGTAATAATAAGCAGCGATCAGATGCCTCAGGGTTTGTAGCGCTATATAAATGCTAAATTATTGCTTGCTTCCGTGGACCGCTACTACATTCACGGGTCCTTGGAGGGCCCCATTGTTCCTGTGTCCCTGACAATTACCCAGACCTGGCAGCTCCACTCCTGTTAACAGCTTCTCCCCGAGCGGGAAATCCTGTTTGCCAGGCGCTTTGCTCAGCACTCCCCTTCTGTGGGATCTCTGTACAATCACACCAGCAGGACTCCCAGCGTTTTGGTTGGCTTCTCCGAGTCTCAGCTTCTCCCGCTTCTGCACAGCTCATTATTCTGTGTCTTCCACTTTCCCCGCTTCTCCTTTGTACTTCAGCCATCCACCTTTTATACACCTGTGGTCTATCAACGGGCTGCAGGTGTATACCATTAACCACTGCTGCCAGACCCATATTACATGGACATGCCTGGCCTTCCTGTATCTTCTTCGTCCGAGTACCAAAGCAGTGAAAGGAAATTGTATCCATTACTCTCAGTTTTTTCTTTCCCAGAGGGGAATCAAGGGAAACTGCCTTATAATGACCCATAAAGGTCAGGGAAGGTTTATGCTGGTTATCACGAGGATAAGGGGATACCATGTCTTGCCTAAAGGTTCCTCAATCAGAATCCCCAAGTACCCTCCACCCAGGTGATCCTCCCTCGCTTGTCCGGGCCCATGGTCACGATCCAATAATTGATGGCCATTCCCTGTTCACCTGCACAGAGGATTCAAATGGGAGTAGGATCGAGAATTGCCTTAGGTTTCTTACAATGGTGTTTGCTGAGTGCAGCGTATGACAAAGGCACCAAATTGAGAACGCAGGGTGAAACGGATTTGGGCCAGGAAATGAGTGATACTGAATGGTATAATTCACTGTGCTTTCTTAAAAGGGTCTCCCGCAATGCCAGATTTTGCATCCTCCAGCTCAACCTGCTTCACCGAACATACATGACTCCTAGCAAGAGTAGATACATTTGATGCTAAGGGCCGCCTATTTGCCCATGGTTTGGCACGAACGATGCATATATTATGCATGTTTTGGTATTGTGTGAAGGTGTGGATCTTTTGGCACCAGATAGAGGTGGCATGTGTTAGGGCTGGTGTCAATCAATATCAGTGGACCCCGATGGAATGTCTTTTGGGCGCTTATTCAGCCCAGAAAATATAGGCATGTGGTCAAATTCATGGACCTTGCTTGTGGTTCAGCCAAAATGAGAGTGATCATGGCATGGAAGCAGAAAGGGGGGGCTGCAATATCACCTCTCGCGTAGTGACTTCAAGTTGTGGAGCACTGCAAAAACAACGACTTGGTACAGGGCCAAAAGGAAAGGTATCCATAAACCCACTGAGAACATTGTGGCTTGGAATGCGCTCCTCATTGCAATGTTTAGCACATCTGATGATAAGCCCCTGCGAAAGCCTGGGCACTCTGTCACATGGACACGTCATCTACTGCGTGATACGCATGGGATTTTCCTAGTGATTGTATCATAGGAATGCCGAAACAGAACTGAATTTAACAGTGGGACCCCCCCATCCCTCCAGCGTATCTTCCCCAGGAATGGGGTGGTGATGCTCACCAACTCCTATCTAGATAATGTTTTAATGCGCAATATTGGGTGCCTTGTCGTTTTTATTCTTTTCCTTTTTCTTGCCTTGTCGTATTGGCTGTTTCTTGTTTATATTCTTTTGATGAAGAGACTGCTAAGATTCTTTTATGATGGTAATGCATATTTACTAATAAACAGATAAAAAAAAGTTTAAATAAAAGAAAATAAAAATCCGATTCGTCCAATCTAGATACATTTGAACTTTGTTCAGGCCTAGTAGAAGCCTATATTCATCACATTACGTATTTCTTCTTGGAAGCCATGACAGAACCTTTCTGTCTGAACCAAATAACTTATTGTTATATGGACACTATAGGTTTGTCCCATTTCCATTGTTTGTGGCGTCAAAGGTGAGAACAATTATTCTTCAAATAAGCACAACTGCTTGGGGACTCCTTTGGGATCATTATCAGATTTTCCAGTGGAATCAATTTGACAAAATACTTGAGCAGAGGTAGCCGTACCACTTAATCTCAGAATGCTTTAACTATATGAAACTGAAAGCATGTGCATTGCATAAAACGTAGCACACTACCCCCAGGTGGATCTCTGCGGAAGTCATACAACAATTTAATATTTCACAGCAGGGATGAAAATGGAAAAAATAAATAAATGTGGTTTGCTTTTAATAAAAAGCTCTCATAGCAATACATGAGATGAATACGAAAAAACATTCCAGAAGGATCACCACATTTCGCTCATACAAATCACTTGGTTGTCCATCTGTCCGTCCAAACCCTTTAACATGCCTTAGTACATGCCTCCGCCCCAATTCCTAACGCCAGAGCATAATTCCATTACTTTTTTTGTTACACATCACTGCTACAACAGAGTTTGTTGTGGTTTCCGTAACAATATGTCCTATAAGGCTTTAGTACAGAGAACTCTAAGGTTTCAGAGACATGTCAAGCTTTAGTCCTAGACAGTTCACTATGGGGACAGTGACAGATCTAGGAGACCCTAGTGTGACCTAAGACCCACCCAGCTGCTTTGCCCTGCCCCTTCCTTTCCTTTATTAACTCTTAGATCAAGGGTGTCTCTCACCCGGGCATCTGAAGTGAAGGGCAGACGAAGAAAAGTGCCACTCCTCTTTGGACCGGGAGAAGCCAGGACCAGAACCCCTGTTCCTCTAACATCAGGTAACCTCCCTCAAATATGTGTTTTACCCCTCTCTCCCAACAGCCCATACCTACCATCACCACTCATCGCCAACCACGCCAATCACCTGTAACATCATGCACACCGCATTGCAGTAATCTCACTCACATTTTCATTGACCCCATCAGCACTACTTCATCCACAACTACAAAAAAAAGAATGCCCACCAATGTCAGCTCAGGAATCAATCATGCAGCAGATATCACCGACCACATCATCATACATGACTGACGCCATCTTCATTCCTGAAACCTGGATGACACCCACATCCTAGATGTTCTCATGCCCAACGGGTACATAATTCTACAAGGCTATACAAACAAGGCCTCACCATCATTCACAAGGCATCATGACCATGCACCCTATTGGACATCACAACCATTGGCTCTTTCGAAATGTCTTTCCTGCCACTTCCCAACTGACAGTGGGCCTAATTGGAACTCCGGCGGTAGCCGTGCCGGTAAAAGCTAGTTGTGTTTTTTCCCCCAGCACCTGGCTTTAGGGAATCATCTGTGTGCCGGGAAATGTAACTCCCCATTCCCAGATGGAATGAGGAGGATGGAAGCACCGGCACTGTGTGCAACAGTGCCGGTGCTTCCGTCAAAGTCTGTGAGCGGCTGCTGACCTGGCGGGCGGGACAGCGGCCCCTCACAGAACTCTGAGTGTGCCGGTCCGGTAACAACAGTGCCGGTACGCTTACCGGCACCGTTGTTACCAGACTGGCACAATCATAATGAGGCCCAGTGTCACTTTTCACGGACTGGAAGACCTTACTGCCATTATAGCATCCCTCAAGGCCACATTATATGTGAACAACATTCTCCCTTCTTCTGTACTCAAGACACCTCTGACTGAAGCACTCGGCGCATGGCCCCTCTCCCCCTGCCTGCCCGCTTCCTTGTTTCCCTCTGCCTGCCTCCCCCCATCCCAATTGGTCAATTTTGGAAGAAGAAAAAGAGCGAACACATGCCGTAGCGAGGGTCTGCTCCTGCCGCTCCTCGCCATTTCCAGTGACCCCCTGTTGGAGGTAAGGAGTCTCCTGACCCCCACCTCCTAAAAATGCAACTTTTGGAATTTAAAAGGTGCTTAAAAGCACCACAGCGCACTCGGCGCGTGGTTCCTCTCCCCTTGTCCGCCCGCTTCCTGGTTTCCCTCTGCCCGCCTCCCAACAAGGCCACTCCATCCGGATTGGCCCACATACCCCACATCAAGGACATCCAAGGGCAGCCCCTGCGGCGACGGACCACGAGGCAAAGTGCGGCTTCAAGATGTGTCTGCAGGTGTCCGCAGGGGAAGCCAGTGAAGCCAGCAGTCAACAGACACCAACAAAAACTGTAAGTGTGACATGGGTGGGGAGTAGAGCAATTACTCTACTCCAGAAAACCCCTGCCACTCTATCTTTCCTTCCAATAACATAGACTGCCATAGACTCACACCAGGCATACTTGGAAAGATTTGTGACCACCAGACTGAACATATTCATGACAGGATTGTAGAAGTTACCCTGCATTACATACTAACATACTTATCAAGGTCAACAAACGCCGCACTTAGGTGAAACTTGAATGTTAGCATGTGCCACACCTAGATAGAATTGTGAACATTACCCTGCGTCGCATCTAGATAGGATTCTGATTGAATGATAGCATGCCCGCACTTATGTGAAACTTGAATGTTAGCATATGCCACACCTAGATAGAATTGTGAACATTAGCCTGCGTAGCATGTAGATAAGATTGCGAACGTTAGCATGCCCACACGTAGGTAGAATTCTGACCATTAGCCTGCGTAGCATCTAGTTAAGATTGTGAATGTTAGCATGCCCACACCTAGATAGAATTATGAACATTAGCCTGCGTCGCATCTAGAAAGGACTGTGAAGGTCAGCAAGTGCTACACTTAGACAAAGCTGCGAATGTTAGCATGTTAAATGTCAGGCAACCCACTAATCAATATAAACTCAAACTCTCTGCATACTTTTCTCACTCAAAAAACTCGCACAAATCATCTCTCGCACAACAAGCCGCACGCACTGCACAACATTGCAACACATAAGCCGCACCAACAGCACACTTGGACTGACACCGATCCAATACCCGCACCAAAGCTCAGCACCCAGTGTATACCGAGTTGAAGCTGCCAACAGAACACCACTCCTCTCACTATCCTACTACCTCTCTTCACCTTACTAACCCATCCCACCTAATCTTTTACAGATCCGCCAGAGCGCCTGGGGACCAACTCCATTGGTGACGGTGCGCAGTACAAATACCTTTAACATTTAACTTACCTGACAATCATCAACAGCTCCCTAGATCAAGGCACCTTCCCCTCGACCCTCAAGACGGGACAAATCCTCCCACTTCTCCAGAAACTAACAATGTACCCTGACAACCGCAGAAACTGCTGCCCCATCACCAATCTTCTCTTCCTAGGTAAGTTCCTTGAGAAAGCAATAGCCATGCTACTCCTCCAACACATCAAAGCCAACAACCTCCTTCAGTCCTAACAATCTGACATTAGACCCATATGCAGCAAAGAAATGGTTACCATCAAGAGGAGTGACTATGCCCCTAAAACATTTGATGATGGCCATCCTTGCCTCCTGGTTCTCCTTGACCTCTTAGACACATTTGACACAGTAGACTACCATATACTTACTGACCATCTACATCGCTTCATCGAGATCGTCCGCAGCTATTTCAAACTGTTCCTTGCTAATCGCCACCAGTTTGTACAAATGGATACCTCCAGATCACCAACTCCACCCATCTCCTGTGGAGTCCCAAAAGGATCCATCCTCTCCCCTGTGATCGTCAAGCTTTACATGGAACCTCTTGAAACCCTTTCGCCATACAACATCCTGTGGGGTACATTTAAAGCCCATAAAAGAACTCCCCATCAACCAAAAACCGCTTTTACACATGAACGCAATGACGGCGGTGCTTTTGTCTACTTAGCACATGTATGGTGAGATTTGAACACAGATACCGCAAGAATGGCTGCATTTTGTTTTACTTCATGCGAATGCAGAGAAAATAACCAGAATGGCTCCACATTGCTGTTCTGTCCTTTAAAGACTAAAGGCTTCACACTGCATTCGAAAATGCATTGCAATTTACTCTCTTTCATTTTTAAACACTATGAAATGTGCGCTCCATTTAAACACAGCCCTGTGTGCTTTATTTCTGCAAACTGTCAAGGAGTAAGGCAATTCATCTCAACAACAGCGCGATTTCCTTTTACACCCATTCCCTGCTCCAACTGCATGGCTTCAAAGGGCGTCATGGAAACCCTTGTTCAGGCTGACCCAGGGGAAGACAGTTTGGTTGTGGGGGTGGCAGGACCGCCACACAGTGGCTAATCCAGCCCACTGAATTTAAAAGAACTGTTGAACATTAAGAAATTTGTTTCAGCACCATAAATAAGCAATCAATCAATAGTATGCCAGTATTTCATGTGATTTTTAAACAAACAAAATAAGACCCAGTGCATGTTGCTAGCACCTGGGGGACTGGAATGGCAGGAAAAATGCATTTCTAAATGGCACAGACATGAAAATAGGTGAACAAGTAGTGAGCATATGTGTAGTTAATGTCAGAATTTTAAATATTACGCTTCTCCTAAAAATGGCGAAATTGTGCCAAAAAGCGATGCTACCTCGGACAGAGTTGGTGATCGGACTCTACAATTTCCTGAGAAATATGGAATCTGCATATCTGTTTCTTATGATTGGTGACTAGTCTAGATTTGAAGTTTGGCTCCCTAACTCATTTTGGTAAAAAGTAGTTTTGGGGAAACAAAGTAAGTCATAAATTCACACACATAAATGAGGTCATTCTCCCATGCAGCAATCAGCCCGGAGGGAGGAGGGAACACCAGTAGCCTGACCTATCACGGCAGAGGGGTAAGTGCAGAGTACTCCCCAAAGATTGTAAAAATCTGTTATGTCACTTTGGCTATATAAGCAGGAGACAGAGAAACACAGGGAGTCAAACACTCAAAAAACAGATCCAGAGGCAGCCGATTCCATCCATGCAGAACTACCCATCCAGATCCAGGCATACCCAATAATCCAGGGAGAAAGGAGAAAAGGCAGCTGATCCCATCCAGGAGAGCCCAGCTGTCCACAGTGACCAGAGCATGCCTAGCTGTCCCGCATCTCATCCAGGAGAGTCCAGCTGTCTCAGTGACCAGATCTCTTGACCCCGCTGTCCAGAGACCTCCCTGGCTGTCCAAATTCCCAAACTCAAGCTTATATTGTAAGTATCAGAACCAGTACCAGAAACTGCATATCCCGCTCCTTTACCCTTGCATCATATTCAAATCCTATTAAATTCCCATCCAAAATCCCAAATTGCCAGTATTATCTGTTCACTTTTCCTTAGATGAATCTGTGTTATTCCATAGCTGTTAGCATATTCCTTTTATAATTCTTTTATGTGTGTAAATCCCTAGTACCATTTTGAAATAAATTAATGAATTCCCCTATAAAGAGATTCACAGTGAGCTGGTTGCAATTCGAAATCAACCACCTCATGTCAATTGCCTTTCTTTAATAATTATAGTCCTTAAAATATAGTCTCATTTGAATCAGTCATTGTGCAACAACAATCGAATTTGCCTGTGTATTTTGCTTTTCTACAAAATCCAACTTGCATTTCCCCTAGAAAAAAACCACACCATCGTCCTATTAAGAGTAATCCTTTCCCCTCAGAATCCTACCTGTTATGTGCCTTTGTTTCTCAACCCAAAAACCGATTTCTGATTTTGACAGCTAAGTCCCTTTTCTTAGCTGCTTGTCACTTTAAAGCCTGTGTAAAAACGATTTTCAATTCTGCCGCGTGTGTTTTCTTCTGCATTGTTTTCTTCCCAAAATTGATTTTTTTTACCTGTGTCATGTTGCTTTGGTGTCCTGCTCAGTAGTCTGTAAGCTCCATTGTCTCTTAAGTGTAGCCACACAAATTTCTGTCCAGCTATCCCACCGCATTTGTAAATGGAGATACAAGTAAGAAGTAAAATCAGAGCATGCCATTTTTCTCCTTTTGAAGGTTTTCATTTTCGTTTCTGGTTTCCCATCCTGGGGTGGCGGGTTGAATTCAAAAATCGATTTGAGCCTATTCATACTGACTCTTTGCAACTACTTTCCATCCACAAAGAATTTAGTCAGCAGGTGTTTGGGAGGAAGTGTTGCATGGGGAGTGCTTAACCTGTGTGCTATCTGCTATTGTGAAGAAAAGTGATTTTGTCTCATTTCTATGAAAGGTTTATGTATCTTATGTTAGGAGTGTAAAGTAACTGTATTGTGGGATATTTGCATGTATACTGCCACACAGTGGTGGCTGCTGCCTTAATTTTGATTTGCTTGATTTTAATTCTAAAAATTAATAAATATTTCATTGTTACACACCGGCCTGGTTCATGCTCCATTGTGACACAGGGTATTTGTCAAGGTGGGTGTGAAACGTGTTGGGTGCCTTCTCAAAGTAGAACCCGAGAATCAATTAAAATAAAATGTGTCATTGTGCGCCACAGTCATTGTCAGTGGAAAGGGTCCCTGGCTGGAGTGTGCCGTGTCATAAAACCGTTACAATCCACATCCACCAATACGCAGAATACACACAGTTTAACTGCAACATACCCTCCATCGAAGACATCCAACGGCTCCAGGCCTGCCTTTCAGTGATCCAGTCATGGATGTCCAGTGCTTACCTGAAGCTCAACCCCTCAAAGACTGAATCTCTACTGCTGACCAACAACACCAAATACAAAGACAGCCAGACCTGGCTCTCTGCTTTGTACCTCGGCGGCTTCACACCTGAGCCAAACCCATTGGGTTCGACATCGACAGACACCTCTCCTTCAAACAGCACATAGCAAGGAAGACTCAAATGGCTTGGTAACAACTTTCTCTCCTGCAAAATATCAAACCCTTAATCTCAGAAAACAACTTCAGATCTACTCCTATCCCACCTGGATGGTGGCAATGCCCTTTAGAAAGGCCTTTCAGCAGCTACCTTGACTTCCCTGAAATGTTTCCTGCATGCTGCAGCACAACTCAAAGGTCTCTGGAAATTCGACCACATCACCCTGACCCTCATCGATCTGCACTGGCTCCCTCTGCAAGCTTGTATCATCTTTAAATCCTGCTGCAACATCTACTAGGCTGTCACCATAAAGTACCCAAGCTACCTCACTGAAAAACATCTCTGGAGGCCTTGGATCCACCAGAAGTAAGGACATGTGCAGACTTGAACTCTGCCAGTGCTGGAAGGAAAACACCTGGCCTTTTCGGTCTACACTCCAAGAATCTGGAACCTCCTCCCCATTAACATCTGGCTCACCCTCTCGCTTTTACAGTTCAGGAAGGAGGTCAAGACACTCCTCTTCAAGGAATGGCCTCTCCCTAGCACCTAGGTCCATACAGCGTTCACTGGGCAATCTGATCCCCACCATTGTCTTCTCGAGTTACTTGGAGATCAATTGCTGTCCATTCCCCTTCCTCCCCTATTAGATCCCTTGTTTCTCTGGTCCTTCTGCTCCCTAACCTTATTCGTCCCCCTATGACTGTAAAGTGTTGCTTCCCGAAGCTAGGTCTACGCTCAATAAATACCCTAATAATAATTATAATTAGCATAGATGAGAACTCAGTTCAGTGAGAGCAAAATCATGCATAAGATTGTAGGGTCGGGAGAGCTCGTCTTTGCACTAAAGAGTGTGCGTTTGTCAGGCTGCTGTACCAAGTGTATTTAGCTTTTGGGCACTGAGTTTGAACTGCAAAGCTTTAATACTCGTTTTTCCTTCGATTTGTCTCATCGAGTGTTCGGTTCCATGTTGTTAAACCTCGCAACATTTATAGTGGACTGTTTGGTCGTGCAATTTCATTGTTGTAATTTAATCCTGTTCTTTCTTGTAATGATGGGTCACCAAGCCCACCCACTGTCCCCTTGCCTCGCCTCTGCACCCTGTCTCATATAGCTCTTATGTCGTAGCAATGAAATTGCTACAACCAAGCTGTCCACTAAAAAATATTATGCAGGTGAAACCAGTGCCGACCACCTAAGGTGCGCTCGGCATGAATTTGAAATACTTGTTCTAATGAGAGAGCTCAGTTGTTTTTCACCGACTCTGGTCCCACAAGATTTTAGTAGTGGGGCGGACTGGGCCAAGTGTGGCGCCGATGGGTCTGTGTGATTAAAGCCCATGCTCTCCCAAGCTTCAGGTTACACTCCAAAGATACCACCTTCTCATTTATATAATACAATCTCACAGACTATGCAAACAGATGGCACATCTACCTGCCCTTCTTCTGGCCGACTGGCATAGCCTTTGGTTACATGTCCCCTGTGTTTCTCAATCCCACCTGAGGGCAGAGGCAGGACGCTAGGTGAACTGCTGGAAGGGAGGGGCCATACGGTGCTGCATCATCTCTTCTCCCTCTCTACTCACTAGCCCAGGGGCAGGTAATGAGAAGTTCAGATTCACCACGATTAGTCATGAAACCCACGCTGAAGGGGGTGTGTGTGTGAGGAGTGACACGCTCCAGGAGTGAATGGGACAATAGACAGCAAAACTGGCACCCTTTCCCCTCTCTCACTGAGTCACCATCTTATCCCTGCTGCATCCAGTTTCTCAACAGGTGCAGAGTTACACCCCCACGCTAGCTCAGACATGAACAAAAAAACAACTGCGCTCCCTCTGTGGGACGACGCTGTAGGGCTTGCCAGGAGAATGGGTTTATCAGTGTGGATCTAATGTGGCTTCTCAACGTTTTGCAGTGCACGGTGACGATGACAAACTGCTCAAAGGTGGGGTGACAAGGCTGCTGGAGGCATATAGCAGACAAGCCCCGTTATTTGGTGGTCTGCCACTATGGTGGGATTCGCAAATTAAGAGCTGCCTTGCAAATTAACAGCTGCCTTTTGAAAAAGAGAACATCTGTCCTGTCGGGCAATGTGGTGGCTTGAAATAACGTCAAAGGGGCAACTGCCAGTAACTCAAGGATAGTAGTAATCAGAGTGTCATCGGTAGAAAGGACTCCTCTAGCAAGGCTCCAAAGAGGCAGGTATCTAGCCATCGGCTTGAGGACAAAGGCTAGCAATACCGGCTGGGCTGTACATGGGTAATCTCTACAAGTGTGCGTGTGTTGGGTTTTATATAGCATGCGTTTAACTGTGACTCAACGTAGCACAGTACAGCAGAAGGGATATAGTAATAGGTTTCAATAATAGGGATACAATTAACAGTCAGGTGAGTGACAACATCTGCCGTTAACAGTGCTTCATTGGACTTACTTTGGTGATAGTTGTCTGACAGTTCATGCAAATAAATGAAGCTGTATTGCACAAAAAGTGTTCAGTGTCATGACTAAGCAGCAGGATCGCCAGAAGTGAAGATGTTCTGAAAGCAACAAACCAGATCTTTCAGGTTACAGCAATTTCAATAAAGGGTATTTTTGGCACTTACATAAATGGGCTTAATCTTTTGCTCCAGTTTGGGCAGTGTTGAGATACTCCGGGGAGGCTAGAAGTGGGCTACAAACATCTATGAAAGGCAGCGTACCGCAAAGTATGAATACACCCAGGTCATCTTTGTATTGGTCATGTGGGGTCGACCGAGGTGGATCTCCCTTCCTCCACTTGTTTGTTTTTTTAATTTAATTTTCATTCTTAAGTCCACACTCTCGATGACTCGACATGTTTGACAGAGAGCCCCTCACAGTACGAAGTCAAAATAATGCAGCGCTACCCAGTTCCCTCAACATCAGAATAATTATATGATATATGATATGACATTTATAACGTGCCTATACACAAGTGTTTCAAGGCGCGACGAGGCCAGGGAGGGGAACAAAGGGAGGACAGACAGCGATCCTACTAGGCCAGGTGTCTTTCAGATCGCGCAAGTGCGTGGGAAGGGGGCAGGGACAGTGCAGTACATGGAAAAGATGATAACAATAAGTAAGTAGCAGCCAGCATGTGGCAAGTGCATGGATAAGTGCAGACAACAGGTGTCAAGGGCTGGGAGGGAGACTGTAGGGATACACCCTTTCCCCCCCAACATCACATGTCAGCGGGTGGGTCTTTTTACTTGGTCTCAAGAAAGGTTTTTGCTAAGCTAAGGTTGTGGATGTCGCCTGCTGGCTCCAACAGTTGAGAGCTTACTTAGCTAGATAGTTATGCTAGGAGACTTGACTGTAGTATCCGGGATCAATGAATGATGGATAGTAGGCAATGATAACTCAGGAGTCCGTAGTAGGAAACAGGCAAGTAGTTTATTCATGCCAGAGGGTAATAGCTAAGAACACAGGGGAGAGCCATGGTGCAGACCTCCTTCAACAAGCTGCTCCCATCCTCCAGTGACAACTGTCATTTCTGGAACCATGCGCGCACCCAGGTTCCAAACTGCACCATCATTCCCTGGCTTGCATTGTCTAGGTAATGCAAGCTTATATTACATTACACATCACCTTTCCTTCCTACACAAAAACATATTGAATAAAAACTACATTACATTACAAATCATCCCCTTTCCTTCCTGCACAAAATACATATTGAAATAAAATTTACTCATTTACAGGCATGTCCCTAAGAAAGGATAGGAGAATGACAGACAAAACAAAAAAACAAATAAGACAAAGCAACAAAAAAACATATATAAGCAGAACGACAAAGTTTGAACAACACTGCATCAAGAATGACAGATTTCAAGTTCGCAAAACTTGTTAAATTAAGTGTTGGAGAACCACATCATCATGACACGCATATACATGTTGGAATTGTGAAATTTCAAAAGAGCAAACAAAACATTTCCATACAACCTGTAACCCTATACCATCATGCTCTCCTACTGATATTGGACTTCACAGATACTGGTAGTGAAATAACAATTTTCGAAATACACTACCCATTTAATGTTGAAAAATAAACATTCATGTAAAATACAATACCCACACTGGGCATCTCCTACTGATACCTCTATATATTGGCCCTCACCTATCGATACTGGTAGTGAAATGACGTTTATAATATTGGCTCTTTACAATATTGGCCCCACTTACCGATATTGGTAGTGAAATAATATTTATATTCACCGATACTGGTAGTGAAATAACAATTTCCAAAATATACTACTCGTGAATTAACATTTATAATATTGGCTCCACCTACCGATATTGGTAGTAAAATAACATATATAATATTGGCACATTTATAATATTGGTCCTCAACTATAATATTGGTCCCACCTACCAATATTGGTAGTGAAATAGCATTTATATTCACCTATACTGGTAGTGAAATAACTATTTTCGAAATATACCACCCGTGAATTAACATTTATAATATTGGCCCCACCTACTGATATGGGTAGTGAAATACATTTATAATATTGGCAAATTTATAATATTGGCCCTCACCTACCGATATTGGTAGTGCAATAACATCTATATTCACTGATACTGGTAGTGAAATAACATTTTACGAAATACACTACTCGTGAATTAACATTTATAATATTGGCTCCACCTACCGATATTGGTAGTAAAATAACATATATAATATTGGCACATTTATAATATTGGTCCTCAACTATAATATTGGTCCCACCTACCAATATTGGTAGTGCAATAACATCTATATTCACTGATACTGGTAGTGAAATAACATTTTACGAAATACACTACTCGTGAATTAACATTTATAATATTGGCTCCACCTACCGATATTGGTAGTAAAATAACATATATAATATTGGCACATTTATAATATTGGTCCTCAACTATAATATTGGTCCCACCTACCAATATTGGTAGTGCAATAACATCTATATTCACTGATACTGGTAGTGAAATAACATTTTACGAAATACACTACTTGTGAATTAGCACTTATAATATTGGCCCATTCATTTTAATTATACCACACCTAATGTGGTAGACACAATGCAGTCATTTATGCAGGACTTCCTCAATGTATTCATGCATCTATGGATCTCATGCATCCACATATTCATTCAATATATTCATTTATATATTCATTTTATTTATAGCACACTTAACGTGGCAGTTGCAATATATTCAGTTATATAGGACCTCTTCAATTTATTCATTTAAATCATGAACTTTCAGGCATTCCACGTGTGCATAAAAAATATGATTTAATCTATTCATCCATATCATGGACCTCCTCCACGCATGTATGCAACATATTATTTCATTTATTCATCAGTCAATGTACTTATTAAAATGTTTAATGTATTAATTTATTCCATGGACTTCTACACCATTCATGTATACATTCAAAGTATTTATCAAACAATCAGCATATTCATTTATTCCATGGACTTTCAATGTAATTATTGAATGTACCCATTTAACATTTAATTCATTCATTTATTCCATGAACTTTCATACATTCCATGGACATTCATTCAATATATTTATTTAACGTTTAATGTATTCATTTATTCCATGGACGGTATCCCTGGGATACATCCCATGCATTCTATATATTCGATTTACCTATTAATTATTTAATTTATCTATTCTGTGGACCTCCATGCATTTCTTAAATGTATTCCTACATATTGGACATTTCATTTATTCATGCACCCATGGACTTCCCTACAACCATGCATTCCTTAATGCACTTATCCCAACACCATTCCTTATGATAGTGGTAGTGGCAAGTACATACAATAAACAGGAATGGCGCTGCAGTAGTATGGATGTACTTTCTTGTGGGTGGTGACAATAAAACACCGTCCTTAAAGAATTTTATTACGATGATGGAACACACTCACAACTTGAATTTAGGCACAGTGTAACCTACTACGTTCAATCCAATAAAAGAAATGTAACCTGGCACCTATATGTACATACTCTATACCTTTACCTATATGTATCCACATGTAGGAATAAATATCCACGTGTGCATTTCAAACAAGTCGTGCCATAAATACATACAATATTCAGTACATGCAGTATTCTCTCATCTGTAACCTATAACTTATCGCTACAAATCTGAAATAAATTTATAAAATTGTATAACACATCGAATTCATATTCATCTTCATATTCAGAATCCATATCTTTGGCACGGTTCCATAACATCCGTGCACATCTTAAACTGTAACACTGCCAATATTCTAGCTAAGGTATTTATTGCCCTGGCAACATTTATTTTAAACCCTCATTTGATTAAATGACACGTTATTCGGTAACACTCCTTAACCTATGCCTCCCAACCAGACAAGGTTCTGAGAACTACTATACAAGTTTACAATAAATCACAGTTTGCAATATATTAAAGTTAATTCCTGAAACTCACAACCATGAGTGGCATTAATTATCAGAAAAGAGTGTCATACATTCAATAATTATGGAAATGTAAAACCCGTACAGGACTGTTCAATTATAATGAACTGTCCATGCTGATGAACTGTGACTCGACGAAGTCACATTAATCCATTCGGTGGACAACCAAAACATAGACACTTGAGAAACAGCAACCAAAACACATAATACAACCTATGTATCGTTGCTTCATGCATCAAAAAAATGTAATTGTACTTTGTTTAAATACGAAACAGAGTAGACAAAGCATATTCCACAATTAACATATTGTAACTGTCACCGTATTTGTATTCCTTTAAAACAAATTGCAGGATGCCTCAAATCCATTTCTATGTTGCTCGTAAAGATACAGTGCAAAATCTTCATTTCTGAAATGATCCTCATGGGTTCTGACATCTATTAAATACTTTCCGTCCTCATTGTGGACTGTCGGCTCAACGGCATTTAATGATTTAACGAGACTCTTCCGTAATTCAAGCCTCCTTGTGGCTTATCTTAACCTCATAGTCAGGCACTGCAAGTACAGGAAGGAGCTTTCCTCTTAACGAAACAACTATCGTGAGCCAAGCATTGCATTCCCAAAATAATTTGTCTAATGTACTTATACTGCTTCAAATGTATTGTATTGATCATATCCATCGCAGCAATTCACACCTGCATTATTTAAAATGATCCTCAAGAACGCCGGTAGTGTTGGGGGTTTGTCCCGACCCCCATGCGATGCTCGTAAGCCCCAGAACACCTTAAGGACCACACGACACACGTCCTTACTGTTCGGGCTTCCCGGTCGCTCTTCTGCGTCCGGGAACGCCCCCTTCATTTATACTGCACGTGGCAGCGTGCAACGTCACACAGCCGCGTGCGCGTCCCGTCAAGGGGCAGCGCCACACTCCTCCTTTTTCGGGAGGACAAACAAAATGCTTTAATAATACACACTGCAAACCACACAAAATTACTAACACAAACGTTTCAACACAGCTTGCCTGGACACCCCTTTATTGTCAACCACCCGGGTCCCCTTACTCAACAATCCCCAGACTCAGGTTGATCAGCCAAATGTCCCAGCACGTAATCGCTGAGGTAAGTGGGTTTCCCTCGCCCAGCCCTCTGGGGGAACCTCCCACTCACCTCCGGCACGGGTAGTCCTTCCACAGACGTCCCCCGTACAGGGGACTAGAGTATGCTAGGAGGGCCTCCTCCATCATCCGGCCTTTCCGATAAGTCCGGCTCCAGGGGTGGTTGAGTTCTTGGATCCCCCAGCTTCTTGAAGAAGCGGACATTCCAGGTGACGGCAGACCTTCCGTCGGAGGCAGTCACCATAGACCCCTTTACGGCCACAACGTCCAACAGCTCCGGCTCATAGGGGAGGGAGAGCTTTCCATGGGGGTGCCTGTTGCGGATTAGGACTTCGTCTCCTGGCTCCAGCCGCTGCGGGCGTAGACCCCTTCGCAAGTTCTCCTCCTCGATCCTCAACCGCCGATCTACCTCGACCTGTTGGTTGTCAATCACCCCCGGCTCGTTCTCCCCAACCTTGAGCAGTAGCCCCCGCGGGCAGCGCCTGAACAGAGCCTCCGCCGGAGCCACCCCTGTGGATGCATGCGGGGTGGTGCGGTACACCCGCAGGAACTGATGCAGAGCTCTCTGGAGGGATTGTCCCTGCCTTGGGCGATCCTGAAGGTCTTATTGAGTGTCCGCATTAGCCTTTCGGCTTCTCCATTCACCCTGGGCCACAAAGGAGATACCTTCCGGTGCTGTACCCCACATCTCTCCATCAGCTCAGAGAATCGTTCACTCTGGAAAGGCGACCTGTTATCCGAGCACAGTGTGTGGGGGAACCTATGGGCCGCAACACCTTTTCCACTGCCACCACCATGTGTTCGAAGGCCACAGATTCCACAAACTCCACCTCCGGATACCGCGAGTATTCATCGACGATCACCAGGAAGTAGGTGCCCATGGTCATCGATCCAAAGTCTGCATGGACCACTTCCCAGGGTCGCGTGCCTTGGGGCATTGCCTCAATGGCAGGCTCCCGCTGTAAGGGAGATGCCGCTTGACACCAGACACAGGCCGCCACAAAGTCGTCGACCTTCCGCTCTAGTTCAGGGAACCAAACCTTCAGCCGCAGCCTGGGCTTGGTCTTCACGGCGTCCTGGTGTCCATGGTGGGCTAGGGTGATCACGTCCTTCACCTTGGACTGAGGGACTACTATCCGGTCACCTCTGAGCAGCAGGCCCGACGCCGAGAAAGACAGTTCTTCCTTGACCTTCCACAGCTGCTCTAGCCCCGTCTTGGCCTCCTGAGTCCGCCCTGCTAAGGATTCCAGCACCGACTTCCAGGAGCCCTGCTGCATGGAGTGCTTTAGGATTTGAAAACACTCATCTTCGTCAGCTGAAGCCTCGAGCTCCAACAGGGGCATTGCGTTAGGCGTGGCCGCCTGCACCACCATTCGGATATGATCCTTAGCACAGGTGTCATATTCTACTCCCCCACGCACTCCCGGATGCCGGGAGAGATAGTCCGCAGCGTTGTTGGCCCCCAGCCGATACACCAAAGTGACTCCCTACTCCAGAAGAGCGAGCATCCACCGCTCGATCCTCGCCGGTGGCTTTGACGATGACCCTTCCAGAATGGGAAGCAGGGGCTTATGGTCAGTCACGACAGTCACCGGGCGTCCCAGGACATAGTGCCGGAAGTGTCTGCAGCCCCAGAGAACCGCCAGTGCCTCGCGCTCAATCTGGGAATACCTTTGCTCGGTCTCGGACAGCGCTTTGCCGGCGTATGCCACTGGCCGGACACACCCGTCACGATCTGAGTTAGCACAGCGCCCAGGCCAAACGGGCTGGCATCCACGATGATCTCCGATGGTAATGCCGGGTCGAAAAACGCCATTGTGTCCTCAGCTGTCAGCCCATCCTTAATGTCCTCGAACGCTGCCTGCTCAAGTGGGCCCCAGTGCCAGGTGGATTCTTTCTTTGTTAGAGCCCTGAGGGGTTCAGACCTGGAGGCGAGGTTTTGAATAAACCGCCCACAGTAAGTGACCACGCCGAGGAAGCTCCTCACATCGGACACCGACTCGGGTGGCTGCGCCTTCTTGATGTCCTGGACCTTCTTAGGGTCTGGCGATACACCTCCCTCTTTGAAAACGAATCCGAAGAATTCGATGGAGGGGCAGGAACTCACATTTGTCCCTATGAAGGGTGAGGCCCAGTGACTGCAGTCTCTCGAATGTCTTTGCCAGTTTTCTCAGATGGTCCACCTCAGTCCTCGCAAACACCAAGATATCATCGCTAATGTTCAGCACGCCCTCCAGATCTGCGAGGGCGCCTCAAATGATATTTTGAAAGACTTCCGCTGCCGAGGACACTCCAAAGCTGTGTCTTTTGTAGCGGTATAGACCCCGGTGGGTGGTGAATGTGGTGATGTACCTCGATTCAGGATGGAGGACTACCTGATGATAGCCCGCCCGGAGGTCCAGCTTGGAAAAGAAACAAGCCCCCTGCACCTCTGCAATAATGTCATCGATAGTAGGGGTATCTTAATGGCCTTGTTGGGCAGCCTCATGTCTACACAGATACGGACAGAGTCAGGTTGCTTGGGCTTCCTTGCCACAACAATCAGGGACACCCAGGGAGTCGGGCCCTCCACCTTCTCAATAATGTCAAGGTTCACAAGGTTATCCAGTTTCTTGTCCACCTGCTCACGAAGGTGGAACGGCACCCTGCGGTGTTTCAGGGCAATGAGCTGCACAGAATCATCAATATGCAACCTCACTGGGTCACCAGTCATCCGTCCAATTCCATTGAAGAGAGCGGCATACTTATCGAGCAGATCGTTAATGTCCTCGAGGTACACCGAGTAAGCGAAGCTGACAATTCCAAGAGCCTCAGCGGCGGCACAGCTCAACAGGGTGTTAGTGCTTACTGGCGTTACGTAGAATCGTGCCTTGATCTGCGAGCCCTCATGCTCCACCTTCGCCACAAATGCACATCCAGTGGGATCGGTTCCAGTCCCCCAAACGCAAATATGCGAGCTTTCGGTGTAAGTAGCTTGGGGGGCGAGTTCCATAGCATCATAATGCCTCCGGGCCATCACATTGACCGATGCTCCAGTGTCTACCAGGACCGGGACTGGCGAGTGATTGACCTCCACCACACACCTCGGTTGTCTCCCCCTCAGGATTTCCACACTGGAGACAAAGAAAATGTTCTCTTCCTCATCTGCCTCCTCCACCTGGGCATCTTCCTCGCCTTGGTCCACCTGGCCACATTTGGCAGGCGGTTTTGGCGCTGGAACCCGGACCGAACCGGGCCTCTCGGCACCATCACGGGCAGGGCTGCCTTGCACACCCTCGAGAAATGGTCAGGCAGTCTGCACCTACCACACGTCCTTCCCGCCGCCGGACACTCATTCGGGTGAGGAAGGTCGTATCCACACTTCTGGCAAGATTTACCCGCTCTTCCTGCTCTGTCACGGGGTCCTGCCCCACGGGGTCTCAATCCTCTACCACCTCGCCACATTGCACACACCTCCTCCGACTTGACTGAGCAGGACCCCGCCTCCATCCTGGCTGCCCGAGCCTCTGCCACCTCATGGCACTGGCCCAGCTCGAGGATGCGGGGCTGGGTGATTCCCGGCTCTCTCAGGACTTGCCTTCTGAGTTTGCCCGAGGAGCACGCCTGGATCAGCATAGTTCGTATCATGTCCTCTGTGCCTCCCCACGCACATGCTAGCGAGAGGCGACGCAGGTGTCCATAAAAAGTGTCCAGCGTTTCATCTTCCTTCTGTTTGGCCGACAGCATTACAAATCTCTCATATTCCGAGTTGGCAAGAGGCAGAAAGTGAGCCTGGAGGGCAGTCTTTGCCGCGTCATAGGAGCCATCTCCTGGTGGAAGCGACTCAAAAATCTACTGAACCGAAGGCCCCGCGGAATACAGCATAGTTGCCACCCTGCTATCATCCGTCACCTGTGCGGCCCTAAAGTACATATCAAGGCGGGCAACCCACCTCTTCCATCTGGGCCCAATGCTGGATGGTGGGCCCAATACGTCGAACTCAGGGATGGGCTGCAGGGCCGCATGGGCTTGTGCTTGGGCCATGATAGGAAGTCCTTGCTGAGCAATCGGCTGTACCACTGGCGGCGCCTGAGGCAAAAGAGCTTGGCCACCAACTTGGGCTTGAGGGAGTTGCTGTGGAGCAGCCGCCTGTGTGACCTGTTGTTTAGCTGCTTCTTGTCAGCCGTCTTGGGGAAACTGTTGGACTGCTGGGAGCCCACCGTCGATCTCCAGCCCCACTCATGGGTTTGAGTGCACAGGCGCCCCCACCTTGGACCTTGGGGGCCGCAACTCAATCACCCACCACCACTGCACAGTTCTGATGCCCCACTCAGGCAAATGAAAAGTCCAACCTGGGGGAAGATGATGATGGATCAATGCCTCTCTCTCCAGACTGCCTCATGTGCACACACAGCACCAGGACATGAAGAACCAGAAGAAGAAGAAGAAGAAAATGGAGGATCCACCGCTGCAGCAGTCTCCACTGATGATGAAGGGGATGAAGAAAATTAACTCTCCAGCCTGATGATGAAGGGGTGAAGAAGTAACCAGAACCCCAGCTGCAGCAGCACCTCGTGTGTACAGAAGTTCCAAAAATTGAGCCAAGAAAAGAGATCTAGGCTATGCAGGCCCAGCCATTGTAGCCCCTCTCCTTCCTTACACTCGACGTAGGAGACCCAAGATTTGAAAATTAGGCCTGGATGCCACTCACCGCCCAAACCGGAGCTCAGTGAAGTTCCACGGCCTCATGTACAAAATGGCCGCCAGTCGCGTGTGCGATGCATAGCCTACGGCACGAAACGAAATGTTGTTCGATCCCGTTCCAGGGAAAAAATTCCAAATTCCGTCACCGCCGGGTCCAGGCATCATCCCCCACTCGTCGCCACTGTTGGGGGTTTGTCCCGACCCCCATGCGATGCTCGTAAGCCCCAGAACACCTTAAGGACCACACGACACACGTCCTTACTGTTCGGGCTTCCCGGTCGCTCTTCTGCGTCCGGGAATGCCCCCTTTATTTATACTGCACGCGGCGGCGTGCAACGTCATGCCGCGCCGTGCTCGTCCCATCAAGGGGCAGCGCCACAGGTAGCACACTGTGGCTTTGTCATTGCGCCCTCAGAACGCAAGTGCGCAGGCAGGTGCTTTACTCGCAGCATCAAAATCCATCAAGATATCCGAATGCTGATGACGTTCACATCATATCAGAACGCTGATGACGTGAGGTGGTTAACCGAAATCTTCCATAGCAGAATAGTGATGTCATAATTGACACCATAATTGTTGTGTCGTTTATCAGCACTGAAGAAAACATTCAAATAACACACTGGCATATTATGTTAAAATAAATTGTGATCCAGTTATGAGTGCCCTGCGCCCGCACCTTTTCAAATGGTGTAGCTGACTTTCAAATAATACGGCTGGCGGCCATCAGCCTTGCTCTTCGACGTTACAAAAGAGCACTTATACAGTATAACAGTATCACCACGTAAACAATTTCAAATAATGCAACTGGCGCCTTTAATCTTTTCCCTTCCACGTTGCGAGAGAGCAGTCATCCAGCAAAGAAAATATCTCAAACGTTAAAAAAATTAATTAAAAAAACACTATGATGGGGAATCATATCCCAGCATTAGTCACTCCTTCATATAAACACTAACCTGCCATTGTACGTGAACAGTAGCTTTACCGCTGCAGCACCTCTGCTCAGTTAAATCGTGTACTCTCTCCCCAGTGTTCATTCTCTTGGTGTGATTCACGGCTTAATCTGCAAAGCATTAATCTCACTGGGCCACCTGGCATTACGTGGCTAGTTATTCTAATTCGAAGATGGCAGGTTGTGGAAGCATTAGGCATCTCATGAGGCATCTCAAGCTTCTTGATTAATCCATGAACAGTTTAGGAAGGCACTTCTCGCAAGTACAGCATCCCATCGTCGTCGCCACTGTAGTATCCGGGATCAATGAATGATGAATAGTAGGCAATGATAACTCAGGAGTCCGTAGTAGGAAACAGGCAAGTAGTTTATTCATGCCAGAGGGTAAACCTTTCATGTATTTAACTTGTTTGTATTTAAGATATGTATGTATACCTTGCCTCAAGTGGCGGCCTGATGCCTCTGGGCCGGACGGTGTGCGTTATAAATAAATCAACATAAACATAAATAGCTAAGAACACAGGGGAGAGCCATGGTGCAGACCTCCTTCAACAAGCTGCTACCATCCTCCAGTGACAACCGTCATTTCTGGAACCATGAGCGCACTCAGGTTCCAAACTGCACGAGCATTCCCTGGCTTGCATTGTCTAGGTAATGCAAGCCTATATTACATTACAAATAAGTAAGTAGCAGCCAGCATGTGGCAAGTGCATGGATAAGTGCGACAACAGGTGTCAAGGGCTGGGAGGGAGACTGTAGGGATACACCCTTCTCCCCCTGCCCCCCCGTCCATCACATGTCAGCGGGTGGGTCTTTTTACTTGGTCTCAAGAAATGATTCTGTTAAGCAAAGGTTGTGGATGTCGCCTGCTGGCTCCAAGAGTCGAGAGCTTACTTAACTAGATAGTTATGCTAGGAGACTTGCACTTCAACTTTTTCTAAGAGAAAAGCAAAAGATCACTTGTGCCTGGGAGTATCCTCCCAACCTCCTTCCCACATCTGCACAGGATGAGCAACACCGCTCACACTTTTGCCTCCCAGCTAGATAATATTGGCTAACTTCAAATGGTTTCAGAGCTCAAGAAAAGCATACCACTAATGTTCCTTCTCCAACCAAAGACAGTTCCTCAACGTAAGCTTTCAGGCAATTGCAGTATGCTCATGCTTCACACAGTGCCTGACTTCGCCCTGAACATCTGTCAAATAAGCAAATGAAAGGTTTTGTCTCTTGCAAGCTAAGTATTTCAGTCTTTCCTCTATAACAGCCACAACAGTTTCTCATATGAAAATGAATAAGTCAGTGGCTATTTTGCTTGTTTGGATGCACGGGAATACAAATACTCCACAAGATGAATGTCTCAGAAGATTGAAAAGAAAGGAACTCAGGCCAAAATCCTTTAACATACTATTACCACTGGACCATTTGACTGAATTCACCTGTCTGAAAGGAGAAACCCCTTCCCCCATCTGCTTCCCCCTCCTTATTCTTTCCCGCCCGACTATCTCCCCCTCTCATGCCTCCCCTCTCTCACCCTTCCCCTTCCCTCCTCATATTCTTCTCCAGTTCCCCCCATCCAGTCCCACTCACCTTTCCTCCCTATCCCCTACAGTTAATTGCTCTTCTCACTGTTTTGTTGATTGATTGATTCATATTGTAATTGCTACAACCGTTATATTGTTTATGTTTTATGTATTATGTTGTTCCATTGTACAGCGCTTTGGTGTAAGGCGCTTTATAAATCAATAAATACAAATACAAATTTCCACCCATGCTTTTCTGAAGAACTACAGTGTCAATTCTGAAAACGGACCTAGTGTAAGGTTTAGGAACTCTGCTGAAAACCACCCATCTTTGTTGTTCCCACTACCTATATATGTTACAGTTTGGAGAGGGAGATCAAAGGAGCAAGCTGTAGGAAGGGGATATTTTATCTCAGCCCTTGGATTCACACACACACTAGGCTACTAGACCTATATGCCTACCCAGTGGTGTTCTCACAATTATTCTATGGCCTTTGTATAAAGCAAGGACAAAACTGAAGACAGCAATTAATTACTGTGAATGGCTAGGTAACAAGATCACATTGCAATCTGTGCTTGCACAAACAGCTCTAGCAGAAGCAATAGTGATTATGCAACCAAGCTGCACAACCTTGGAGGGAGAACAGCGCATTATGTGTCAGAGGGAAAACTATGTGTGCCGGCCTATTGCAGAAAGCAAAACAGCTGTCACTATGCCAACAGGATATACCTCAGCATGCAAAGAAACTCTGACAGTGTACAGCAGCAAAACTACTACTTAGATTTGACAAAAGGCAACATAACACCTGCCTCAAGAACTCTCCACTGGCCATCAGTCAAAAACAAATCCACTTCAAAGTACTCTGCATCGCCCACAATGCATTTCAGGGCTGTGGACACTATTTCAACCCAGTAAAGATCATTACTTATCAAACAAGAAGGCTGGCTTTTCAACATCTAATCAACCAAGTAACCACCCAGCAACCAGAAGCCCGTTTGCGTTTTATGTCAAGCGACATACTCCAACTCGGGCACACAGCATTTACCCACCCTTTGAGCTTCAATAAAAAGTTCAAAGGAATGTCAAATCAGCCCCCAGGTCCCCAAACACAATGCAATTCAAGCCACAATGTCTGTTTCACTTACGGCTATCCTCATATATAGCAGAGCTCATTCACGCCTCAACAGATGCCAACCTCTTGCAGCCTTATTACACACGCCAGCCTTGCCTAAGTGCCCCACTGTATACTGCGCCACGTTGGGACTGGTACCCGAGGACCTAGAAAATACAGGCAAAGAAATGATATATGCTCTCTAAAATCTCACTGCACCCTTTGCTACCCCTACTCACTAACTACTCAATGTCTTTGTCCAAACAGACTACATGCAAACCAATGAAGTCACTCACACACAGCTTCTCAATAACCCTCTCACCACACAGCAAACAGAACACTACACCGCTACAGCCAAGTTACACACCAGAGCCCCCATCCAATGTATCTTAACACCATGGGTACACAAGGTCACCTTTCTGGAACCCAAAACAAAACACCCAGAAACTCGCCTGCACACAGGGCTCAAGGTACTTCCGGTTTGCATGCATCAACACAAGAGCCAAGCTATCTTCAATTTTCTTTCTCCTGCAAATAACCATACCCAACAAATCTCTTTCAGATGTGCCAAGAGCCGGGAGAACACACAAATGGCAGTGGGACGCAGTAGTCCTGCAAAACCTCCCACTGAACAGACTTATATGTCCCACAAACCATTGTAATTGTTTATTTGTAAAACGATTATACATAAATGAAGTACTTCAAAACGCTTCAAGGCGGGAAGGGAACAAGGGAATACAATCGTCATTCTTAGGCCTTAAAGATTCCAAAATGATGTTAAGAAAGATAACTATCATACTAGGCCAGAGGCATTTCTACTAGTGCAATTGCATGAAAAGAGGAATGAGAGCAGGTCGTGGAGGGGAGAAGAGCATACAATCAATAAACTAGTGTACTATGCCCAACGACTTGTCAGGTAGTACAGGCGCGTGAGAGTGGGGAGAGAAATGGGGTGGCGGGGGGTTGGGTCACAGTGAACTATTTCGCACTAAGTATAATGTCACTTAGCACGTAAGTATAATAAGAGCGTTGAGAGTATTTCTCGGTTTGTATTTTAAGCACATTTATTTCAAGCTCACCAAGATCCATATCACTATCTCGCAAAAAGCAATATCGAAACACAGAATGAACAAGAACATACATTTGACACAACTAGGAATAAGGTCATCAAGTACACTTTGCAATATAGATCAATAAACAAGAGATCAGCAATCATGACAGAGCGCAGGGGATTGGCAGCCTTGCATACCAGTAGTGTTAGCAATATGGTTGTGCACGTAGGGATTTGCCATAATGAAGGATTAGAAATGATAAGCATAGAAAAGTGATTACCCATATTGTCTGTATGTAATATTATTAAATAAAGACCACCAGACTGGATTATATATAGTGATCTCATTAATTGCATCATACATTGTATTGGTCAAGTTATCCAATCCAGCTCCATCCTCACATACATGGGCCTACCCCAACGACCATCAGCAGTCCCACATGCATACCTTTGCACCTTATCCAACCAACCCCCTCTCCAATCCAAGCATTCCAAAACTGCATTCCATATTCTACAAGCTACATTGCACAATCCACTCCAATGAGGCATAGCACCAACCCTCAAACACCATCCATAATACCACACCCACACACGCATCCATGACCACAAATCTGCAGAGGAACACCTCTACCTTCTGCCTATACCCCTGGAGCCTCATGCCCACCTTCCAGCTACAACACGAACAGAGATGGGTTCATTAGATCAATAGAGTCAATGAGGGCTTAAATATCAGTGTGGAATGGAAGTCCTTTCTCTAAAATAGAAGCAATTGTGGGGCTAGGATACTTAACATGTAATAAACTGGGGTCACCTCAAGCGTCATACCCATGAGCTATGCTTTTTGGAATCGAATGACGTGCTTGTGAACACTGAATAGACAAATGCCCGATGTCTAGGGATGTAGTTCAAACAAGTCTGCACCAATTGTTACAGCTCTTGTCTGTTCCCCGTGTGAGCATCATTCAATTGAACTATGTTACTTTTTCCAAACATTGGCCTTACCATGGTATTTTTGTGACTCATAATGTAACATTTAAGGTAGTTACACACACCAGTATATGGTGATCACACAAGGTCATGGTACATTTAACCGGCCATCTCCATGCGTTTTCCCTTTTCCATTTCTTTCCATCCATTTTTTCGATTCGGCTCGAGTCAAGTATACTGTTTTTAATTTTAGGTCACACTTACGAGCGGTCACCATGGAAACCGCATTTACACTAAAAACGTGCTTTCAACCAATTCTGATTTTACTTTTAGCATATAACACCTTAAATTAGATTACATTGTGTTTATTGCCCCACTTCAGTAAATAATCAGAGATACATGCTTAATAACTGGTATGTGCCTCAAAATGGCCAGCCAGTATATAAACAAGTGGTCGACATGACGACCAACCCTTGTTTGCAGATCCCAGACCGCCGCACGGCTGCTGCATTAGCTTTCCAGCAACCAGGTAAACAAGCGCATAGCTGGCCGCAATCAGGGACACCATATGACCATCTTTTTACACCATCTGATGAGGAATTGTCTTGTTTTAGACACCCTCCAGACGGAGTACGCTGCGGATATAACTAGGGTGGCCAACTTTTCAAAATTGCTCCGCAGGACACTTTTTACGCACTGAGGCTCAAAAATGGTTTAAAGCGCGCACACGTGCGCAAGCAAGATTTTATACAGCGCCATTTGTTCACACCAACATATGGATACTTTTGTTTACATATGACTGTTGTGATGTTTAAATGTCCTGTCCCGGTGGCCATCTATGTATTCTGAGAGAATGTGGGCGCTTGGAATGACTGACAGCTCAGGAGAATGTTGATGAGCTGGCATGTGTGAGGATGGCTGGTGGGTGGTCTGTCTCCTTGTATATAACTAAGAGAAACTGGAACCCATACCTGTATGTATGTAAATAAAACGTACCTACATCACAACAATGACACTTTAACACATAGTGGGAAGCTTGCTTTGTTGTTGCTCAGCTCACCAGTATAGCATTTTGTTATCTTGATATTGTTGTTCAGTCGAAAAAGACAGAAGTCAAACGTATCTCAAGTTATCCTTAATTTGTAGTCCGTTTATAACCAAAATCGATTCTCCATTAAAGTAATAATTAATTGCATATTTTGAACTTGTACTTTTTTTTACTTTTTGCTGAAAGCAATACATTCTTTTCTGTGGAGCACTTTGCACTAAAATCAGTACAGCTCATCTGAAAATTATATTTAATTTGAAGCTCAGCGTTAATTGTGTTAACTTCACAACGGTTCCTGGTATCACTCCAGGTAAAGGAAACAAGAGAAAATACTCTCTCCACATGTGCATTTGATGCAGGTATTGAAAGCACAAAGCTTGCAATCTTGGTGAACTGTTTTCCTTCATGGCTCAAGGCATTCAGGAGCTTTATCCATTTTTGGATGGTTCCTTCGTCATTTGAAGAAGTAAAATTATGTATGATGCTTTCTACAATGCAACATTCTTCATATAACAGATCAACATCTATTAACAGAACTGGGAAAGATTGAAGCAATGTTGTTATTTCAGCAAAAGAAATATGTCTATTAAGTGAAAACAATGATAAGCACTGAAGTCGTCCCTTTTCAGAAAGATCAATCCACTTGTCAAAGTAGATCAGAACCCGAATCATAGAAAGCAGTCACATCCTTCAGAACAGCCTGTCTAACCTCATCACCTACACTTTTCAAGTCGTTGTCTGCTTTAAACCCAAGAAAACAGTCTGACGCCTGGACATTTTCTTTCGGAATAAACTAAAAACATCAAAAAGTTCAGTTATTGTCATGTCCCACCGCTCCATTATGAGAATTGTGTCTTGGAAAACCTTCAGCACATTGTGCAGAAAAGAAAGCATGACCTCAGCTTTTGTTACCTTCCTTGCATCATGCTCACCACCACCCATGCTGTCACCTTCAAATATTTGCCACAAAAAATAAGGGCATGCTTCTTCTCCAAGAGAAAGAAAATAAGAGTGCACTGCAGACCAGTTAGACAGCAGGCACTCAATGGCTGTAAAAAAGGCTGAGCCATCTCGTTGGTACATGCCGTTGAAGTTCTCGCCACTCAATCTGAGCAAACTCACACATGCCAATAAGTTCTTGCCTGCGCTTGGCTGAACAGGAGAAATTACTATACACTTTGGTCACTAGATTCTCAACATCAAACCTCATTCTCCCAATGCTGTGTTTGGCTGTGTTGTGCAGGATATGGGGCTGAGCAGTTGCCTAGAATCATCTGGCCAGCCTTTTGCTTTTGCAGTATGGTGAACACAGTATTATGTCTTCCAAAATGTACACTTGCATTATCTGCACTATATGAAGAAACCTGATTTAAATTGAGGCCAAAATATTGTAGCTTCTCCTGTATTTGGGTGGAAATCGCAACTGCGGTTTCATCACTGTCTTCATAGAAATCAAGCAAACAATCGTTAACCCCATTGTCAATATCAAAATATCTTATTACCAATGGGAATAGTTTTATGTTACCCTTGTTGGAGGCATCGCTTCCAATGGAGAAAAACTGGAGTTTTGCCCAGTCAGAGCATGGACACTATCCTTGATAGAATAGGGACCAAGCACATTAACTGCTATTGCATTGGCTTTTGTTTTAGCACAGCTTATTTTGCATGGGATGTTGGAGTCAGGAAATATCTTAGCAGCGAGTTTCTTTCCGCAGTCCATTGAACGGTAAGAATGATTATGGATTATGCCATGGTACACACTGGAAACTTCTGCCAGTACTACCTTGTCATGCTCTGTGGTCTCCACAGGGTTAACAAAGAAACGCTGGATTGCTTGCCTAGCAGAGAGTGACTGCACATACCTTTTATGGAAATCTGTATTCGCATGTCGCTGTACATCATGAAAACCTCCATTGCCAATGAAAAATGACTTTCCATGTGGGATACACCTGACTTCATTGTCACATTCCTTACAGCCAGTCAACCAGTGGGTCTCTACTTCCCACTCTTTCCGGTATACACACATACGCTTTCTTTTCTACTGGGGTAAATTTTTTTTAACAATGCTATTTTGGGATCGATTCACATTATCCTTGCCACCAATTTCAATATAATTGCCATTATCAGTGCCATCACTGCTGCATTCACTTAGTATAGCAGACATGGCAAGTCTTTGAGGGTGGCTAATATACCACGAAAGGCTTGCCTCCAGCAAGTTACTTGGTAAAGTTTCTTCCTGGTTTTACCCACTCTCTTCCCTACTCTCCCATGGCTGCCTTTGTGGCGTTTCCTCCTGGGTTTTAGCTACCCACATTTCTGTTTGGCTCTCAGTTCACTCAAGCAACTTTTTCGCTGTACAGAAACAAAATAGGGGGAATATTATGGAAGGAAGACATTAAAATGTATTCCAAATCTTGTACCCATTGGGATGGATATCTGGCAGAGCAAAATGTTTTCCCTAAAATAATTAAATCTTGACATGCAAAAAATAAAGTGCTTTAAGTCACTAATCAAAATGTTTTTAACTTTATGAATAACAACAAGCTTTACATTTGTGACAAATAATCTGTATATCTATCTTTGTTTATTACACAACTTCCTTTATTACCCGTCTTAAATCACTGAAAGTACAGTGGGGCGCTAACTATACTTTTCAGTTGGCCATTATCTCGCATTCTGGCACATAATAGTTTACCATTCAGGATGTTAAAATTAAAGCCACAATTATATTCTTTTGCCTTAACATATTGCTGTAAGGATGTACATGTTGTCAGGTGACTTCATTATGCTATTTATTTATTTTTTGTAATTGAACTTGGCTACCCTTTCCCATTTATATGCACATTCTTTGCTACACCTCTCCCTCCTTGCCAATATGATATCCCATGTGCCTATTATGCCACCTTACTGAGATGCTCCCACCATCCCCTTATGTCTCCATCCCCTGTGAGCAACTCCTCCCCAAGCCTTCCCATCCTATTCTCAACAATGTCTTTGCTCCTTCCTCTGTGCTACTCCCGAAGCCCGCTCTTCACCCCCGTTTACCTGCCCCATGTCTCTTTTCCCTTATCATTCGTATATATTTCCCAACTGTCCCTACTCCTCTTGCTTCCCCCTTCAACGTTTTGCCACCCTTTCACTGTAACTCCTTCTTGCAAATCTGAACTTCCATCTGCCTTCTATCCCATGTTTATTTGGACTCCCTTGTGTCTCTTCCAGTGGAGTAACTTTGCTGAAAATGTTGGGGGGGACCCGACATCTGTAGAAAAGGTGCCCCAGCCAAATGAATGGGGACAAAATGGTGTGCCATGAAAGTTGGGAGGGACAAACACCCCCGTCCCACCTAAAATTACACCCATGGTCTCTTCCATCAAGTACACTTACAAACACAATACTTTCACACTGGCTCAACGTGCACACTGGCTCAGCATCCACACACACACACTCCACCTTGCACTCACAGTCTCTCACACCCTTGCATGCATACTTACCTTCTCAAACACTTGCATGCATTCCCTTGTTCCCGTTGCCTTGCATGCATGTTCACCAACTGACATCTTTGCGCATACTTTTCCGCTGTCACCATCACACACACCCTCATTTTAGTACGACACCATGACCCCAATGCCAGAACTAGCCTCATAAACACCACCACCCAGGGCTGCAGAGGCAGCACTGGCACCACCACTGCCCAGGACCTCAGCCAGTGGCAACACCAGCACCACTGGCAAGAAAACTACCACCATGTAGGGCCCAGTGTACCGCCACCACCCAGGGCCTTACATGCAGCACCACACCCACCAAGCATGCCCTCCATGGCAGTGCCGCCGCCACAAACCATGCCCTCAGCAGTAGCAAAAACCTAACCAACATACATCCCTTTCAGAGGCAGCACCACACTCACCAATTGTTATCTCCGCAGAAACATCACTCGCACCACCACTGCCCACTGGGCCTGGTTCAGTTCACATAAAAAACACCACACACTTGCACTCATAACATTACAGCACCTTATCCAATCTACCATCTACCTTGCTTCTCCATTCACACACACTCTTATTAATGTGCCTCTTTTCCCTGCCAATGTAGCTCCTCACCTCTACCCCTCTAGAGCAGATTCCTCTCACCTTGTCATCAGCAAAGGTCCAGGCAGGCGGCGACAACTGGTTCCTCTTCTCCCCTCTGGCTCAGGCAAACGTCTTGCCACTGACCAGCTAGGCTGGCAATAAATGACATTCGAAACTCCAACCGCCCCCCACCCCATCCAATCAATGCATTGCACCCCCCAGCTGCCTACCTGACAGGCCTGCTGCGCATATGCTCTGTAAGTGAGTAGCCTGCAATCCCACTTTAATGGGAGGTGGATCACCTCCCATTAAAGCAGGACTCCAGGCAATGCACTTCTAGTGCTTCTGCACAGCAGGCCTGTCATGTAGGCAGCTGCGGCAGCCATTAAATACAAAAGTAATCATTAAGAGTGTTGCACTCCCATTCACGGGAAATGTATTTATATGACCCCCTCCCCGCTCCCGCAGAGCCATTAGGCAGATGGCGGGACGCCATCAGCAATTACGGGACAAACCTGCGAATTCCAGGACAGTTGGCCACCCTAGATATAACAGCTTCCCGAAAATGCCGTTTTCCAGTCACCAATAACAGTTTTGGGTAAATACACCAACTTTTTCCTAATATTAAGGATCGATTTCTAGTCATTTCAATGATCAGAAACTAATTCTAACTTAATATGCGACATTCTCATGCAACTTTTTTGCAAAGTCTGCTCCATATAACTGCTTTAAAACATGTTTTCAACAACCATGCATGCAGACATCCAGTTAAACCATCAAGCAAGTGATTCAGACTTTCTCTCCCATTGTGTTTCTTCACAATGACAGACATTACGACCAGCATAGACATTCCAAGCTGCTCAATCCGCCGTGGATTCACGCGCCTCCACTACAGAATGAATATCTGACTGTGATGAGCACAGGTAAGCTCTCCCAGCGTGTGGGTGCTCCCAAACACAACTCGCTGATACGATTCATGTCACCAATAGACATGGAATGATACCAGTCTTTTTTCCATAGATTGTACTTCAAGTACTGATAACATGAAGTTGATCAAGGAGTACATCTAACAATACTTAGAACTCCATCCTATCTTTTCAAATTTGAACCGTGCAGAGCCACTCCCCATATCACGGTAAGATAATCTATGAACTAGACATTAATAGATCCTAATTAAACAATAATGAACATCGTCTTGCCTAAGTGCCCAATAGGAAACACCTAAACTATCCCTTGTCTCCTACCTTGTAGGTAGCACACTCACCGAACCGGCTCTCTCCACACTCTCCTGTCGTCCTGATGAAGGCCCGTACAAGACAGGCTAACTCAGTAGCCCACTAGGACCGAAACACACCTGTGTAGACCTTTCTATTTTTTGTGTGCCATGTATTCACACTGTTTTATTTATTGTTGCATTTGTTGTTCTATTCTTCTGTTTAGATATCATATGAATTGTGTTAGCCTCTGTTTCTTACAACAGTAGGTTGTCATGCATTTAATGTCATTCTGTATCAACAAATTCAAAATCATTTTCTCGAATGTGTATTGCTTACAAATAACATGTACATTGTCCATGTCCAGCCAGAAATAACTTGTTCTATGTTACGTGTGTGCTAACAGACCAACAGGTCTTTCATTGAATATAAAATAATTGTTGAAGAAACAGATTCGACTACTATGATATATTAATGAGTCTATGGGGATACTATTTAGGCAAGACTTTACCCTTTTCACTAGTGTCATTTGCTAGAGAGCCCTCTTGGGCAGAACAGGGTCCCAACCAGGAGCCCTTCTATTTCACCTTCCAGCTACACCATCCAACCGTTCACAGGTAAATGAGAGGAGAGATAATAGAGGGGAACACTGGGGACTGAAGGGAGAGAGAAAAGTGAGGAGAAGATGTGAAATTAATTAAAGGGAAAGAAACAAAATAAGTGTGTAGATAAATGACCAACGTTGGAAAAAGAAGATCTAGGTTCTAATCCTCCACAAACCTCCAACCCTGACCAAAATGGTGTGATCTATAGCGCACTTTACTCCAATTGTCTCATCTTGCAATTGTGGGATTCTTTTGAAATAAACTCAACATCAGTATAATAGACATCATTAAATCTAAATTAATGGAGAGGATCAGAGCCGGGGGTGATGTATTCTACCAGCAGAATTGCTGATTATTGAACCAGAAGATCCAGGATCTTATACCTGCTAACTCATTAGACCGAATTGGTTGGTTCCTGGTCAGATCTCTTCATCTCCTGTTATTCCCGGATCTGTCAAAGTTGTTCCGAGTGCTTATAAATAAACTGAGCACCAGTATACAGACTAATATTACAGTAAAAAAGTCAAGCAAGGACAAGTATCATTTAGTGGCAAAAAGGACTTAATCAGAGAGCCCATACTATAATAAAGGCTCAAAGTCAAAAGTCAACAGTTAATAACAATTAATAAACACAATAAAATTGTCCTGTGGGCTGTGGAATTGTTAATAAACCGGTGCGTCGGCCCCATAAGACTAAAAGGCAAGAAGGCCATGGTCTCTAAGCAAGTCAAGAAGAGTAGGACAATAAATGTTAAATAACAAAGAGGACAGATATAATTCCTTTGCAAATACTGGTTCCAGAGAACTATATCCGCGCCTAGAAACACTAGTGTACAGGCGCGTTATAAATGACTTCTATCATGATGCGACACTCTAGGGGGATGAGGACTCTAACCAATAGTTCCTCTATGGGTGATCACATGCGGAAGGAACTTACCTCCTGGGGACAAGGACATGCATCTGGGACACAGCCCCTTTATCTCCAAACCCCACAGGGTAAAAACAGCAACCAATCATTCCTTAACTACGTTAAGGTCTGAGATTATATTTTACTGTAATTTGTCAGACAGGCTCACTATAATAGTTACTGGGACGAAGAATAATGCAGGAACACTACCGTCAAGCATGAAGAATGTTCAACCAGCTGTTGTCAATCAAACTGACATTACACTGGGGCAGTGGAGCAGTCCCAGCTACTTAAGTAAACAGTAAAAAAAGGACAAAGAGAGCAACATCTGGAAGGAGAAGTCAGCGAGCTAGGAGCCCGCCAAAGAGCCCACGAGTTGGAAACAGCAGTTTGGAGTGACGAGAAGGAACCGAGGGACGCCAGGAAACAGTCTAGCCGGTTGGCTGGGAGCCGACAACCCTGAAGTCGAGAATCAGTGTGGTGGTGGTGTGACATGTGGTGGTTGGACCGTGCGTTCCAAGAACTATGCTGGGACCACCAATACTAGCCTACAGCGGAGCTGCGCAGGTGATTGCATGGGAAGTACAAGGAACGGTAGTGGTTGCGAGACCTGTAATAGGGTGGATCGTTTGGTCCGAAACTTGCTCCCAGACTGCTAGCACTAACGAGCCACAAAGCCAAGTGGGCTGGAGAAGCGCAGAAGAAAGAGCAAGAGCATGAGCCCTGGCAAAACCAGTCAAGAGTTCCTCGAGAGAAGGGAACTGGAGTAAGCCCAGGAGGGGCCTGGAAAACTTGAGAAGATGAAATCAGAAGGCACAACAGAAGTAGATAATTTTTGGAGGTAGTATGAAAAAGATTGGCAAAACGCTGAAAATGTCAAGGAGCGCTCGGGCTGTATCTCCCTCGTCCCGGTAAGGCAAGTTGAAAGACAGTGTTCAAGTCAAGAAAAGCCTGCTAAAAGCTGGTTATAAACTAGAAGGGAACCATTCTCCTAGTCCAGTGATATTTGGGGAACTTTGTGGAACATGAACCGTCAGAGACTCTTGGCCAGGAGAAGGGAGTCATTCTCCTGGGTTAGAATAAGAACTCTTCCATTATCTTAAATGGTGTATTTAAGTGACAGCAGAGGAAAAAAGGAACTGACGAAATTCAGCAAACAGCGGCCAGCATCTTTTGGAAATTGTCTTTGGCATCATCGAGGCGGCCCTTCGAAGCAGCGCAGTCTCAACACCAGATTACCCCAAGAGTCCGTTTTCCCTTTCCTCTTTTCTTTTCAACAAAAAGGAAGAAACTCTTAAAAGGAACTCTAAAGGAATCAACCAAGGCGAGCGAGAGGGAGACAGAGCTGAATAAGCAAAACTACAAGCTAAGTGAAGGGAGTCATTGTTCTAGACATGGACATTTCAAACCCAGGAGAAGAGGCGCCTTCATCTGGGATATGGTTTTGTTGTTTTTGGACTTTTGTGTTTCAGGGACAGAGTAAGAGTTTTGAACAGGACGCATGTGCCCTTGCTTTGGACATCAAAGACTTCGACAGACCTGAGTTTTAGTTTTGTTGAGGTAGGGAAACTAGCTACATTGAATGGAAGTGGTAGTGAGAAAGACTCAAACTGCCTCTAAAAGCTCCCTGTGCTTGTTGGGGGAGTTTAATTGTATATGACAAAAATAATTTTTTTGGCCGAAATAAAGCCATTTTATAAATTATAAGACCACTTTTCAACTCATTGCATTGATGCCACTGCTGTTGCATGGCTCTTTCATTTTCTAATTCGAAGGGGGGTTGTTATATCACAGGCCTCTGTCAAGCTGGATATTTGTAGAACCATCTATACGCCTAAGAACACCCTCACTCATCCTCTATTAGGGGAGACAGCGTGCATTTTTTTATGGTGTAAGCTTGCTAGAATATGTGGCTCTCCAAATATCAACGGAGGAATTAATGCTCATTAAGAAACTCCAATCCAATGCATCCCACAAACATATCTTTCGAGACACACACACACACACACACACACACACACGCCCACCCCTTTACTGTCAAAGGCTGCCACAGAGTATACAGCAGCACTGCGTAGAGATTTGCAACCAGCAAACAACTCCGCCTGTCATCAAAATGGAAGACAAGGGTTTAAAAACCTTGGCTAGCACCAGAAGCAGCAATTGCAAACCCATTCACACACAGAGAGATTATATTTTGAGTAGAAAGGAGGGAAACTCAGAGTAAAGGCAATCTCATGTAAAGGAGGGACCGGATACTGAGAAGATGTATAATTGGTTAATGAAGCACTTCAAAGTCATATATAAGAGCTTAGAGGATATGAGGGGATTGCGCTGTCAGGACAGCTATCCGGTTACAGAAAGGTGTCATCAGAGGGAGTAAACTATATGATTGGTGGGCAGACCCAAAGCAAAAACGAGCAGGAAAAGCAGCAGCCTGCTGAGTGCTACTCATTAGACCCAGGCAAAAGCCAGTGGAAAAGAAGAGCCAGCATTGGCAATGGCAACAGATTTGGCTTTTGTTAGACATGGGATAGGCATTTGCCAAGCACTACCATTAAGGTACCACATTGCAACACAATAGTAAACAGCTGGAAAATGGTGCACACATGGGCACCTAATAGGAGTGGCTGTCAAATGCCTAATAGCTATAAACAAGCCAAAACTGTTGGCTTTGCCAATGCTTATTTTATAACAGGCCTTCAGTGCAAGGACATGAGTACCGCTTATAAATCAAGTGGTTGAAGGCACACTTGGCTAAGACATGTTTATTGCAATTAACCCATTAACTTTCAGAAGACTAAAAAAAAAAAAAAAAAATCAGTGGCAGGCCAAATATTGACGTTACTGCTTGAAAGAGCTAGCTCAAAGATATCCTAGGAGGAGGTGTTGTGGGCGGGGGAAGAGCTGGTCAGGATGGCCATAGGGATTAGCGTGGCGTGGCCACTGGCATCAATGGGTAGATAAATAACCAAACACCCAGGGCTCTGTATCCCTCCTCACAACTGTGAGAATCCGAAGGTGTCGCACCCGCTAGTCCCTGTGGATTCATCTCTCAAGTGGCCAGGACACGCCCATCGCCTCTGGATACAGAGCCTGGGGGTGGAACAGTGCGGGAGGATCACCTGGGTGAGGAGTCTTCGGTGAGTGGGACGCCGGATGGTGAGATGCAGTATCCCTCTCTTCCCTTTAACACCTTTATCCCATCCTACCCAATAGGATATTTAGAAACTCACCCCTCCCCACCATTTCCTGCAGGAATACTTTCTCACTGACAGCCTGCTCTGGGAGAAAACAGACTCATACCCGAGCCGAGTACATGACCTGTCCCAATACTATTGTCAGGTGATGTTAGACAATTATCGACAATCACTCACACCTGACTTCCATTACACTTCCCCACATGGATAAAGGGCGGGAACTAGAGCACACTCCGAGCGAGGCAAAACACAAAGTGACAGCAGTTTCGAGTTGGCAGTTGAATGAGGGGAGAAAGACGGCCAGGCACGAGAGGTTTGTGAGAGGGGCAACACCCTTGACCTAGTTGACAGGAAGTGTTACTTTCAACAAACCTTCAAAGCAGAAAACGTAAGACCAGGAAATAAGGCTATAGAATCCTGCATGGTGTGTCGGAGATATCAAGGTTCCTCCCGGGGAGGCAGATGCCATGGTATCGTCCTTGGCTCCAAGAACAAAGACACGACAGGAAACAACACAGCCAGTGAGTTGGGGAGACCAGTCGGTGTTGAAGTCAAGGTTGCAAGCGGAAACATTGTAAATGAGCTCTGGAAGGAACATTGTGAAACGTGTGTGATGAAAGACGCGAGTGAAGCCAAATTGCTAGTGAATATTTGAACATTAGAAGAATAGATATGATAAAGTTGACAGACTGGTCCGGCACTGTGAATGTGCTGAATAAAAGATCTCTGTATGGTATCTTGGCGAAAGGAAACAAAATCAGTGAAAGGTAAACTGTGTGAAGTGAATCAAAGTGATCCTGCAACGGTTTAAGCAAAACCCATCGCACATTCGAAAGTCTGATTCTGGTATCGAAAGGGCATCGGACCCCGGAGGAGTGGGATCCATGGTCCAAGTCCGAACAAGGAAGGCTAAACTGTAAACATCGTAGAAAAGGGGTCTGAGCCAGAGGTGGGGGACCCGTGGTCTGAGCCCAAAGGAGGGAGACCAGTCTTGAATTTGTGAAAGTGAAACCTTGACAAAGGAAACAAACCTTTGTGTTTTGTTTGCTGCATCAGGTCCTCTGCATTGAGAGACTGTCATTGCGAGAGAGACTTTGGCGGAAGACCCTGATGCTTATGTGTTGAACTGTTACCTTGTGGCCAAAACCTAGAGTGTGAGCAAAGCCAGCACTTGCCGTGCCGCCTTGCCTCGTGCTGAAAACGTGGGGAAGGGAAGCTAACTGCTGAACTATCCTGACATATCATTTCTTGAACACTTTTCTTGTGCGTACATTGTTATCCCACACCATTTTGTATTTAGAAGGATTGGCAATAGGTTTATTAGTAGAGGCCCTTTTATTTTGACAGAGTGCATTATTATTTGGTGGTCGTAGCTTGCTCCCATCCTTAGATTTCGGTTTAGATAGGTGTTTTACCAACCCACTGAAGTTCAATAAACACCCTTGAACTGTGATCACTGGTGTCTGTCTTCACTGTTTGATACCATGCACTCCTTACATGTGGTGTCAGAGTGGAATGTGTCTCAATTGAGACAAATTGGGGGACCCTAAAATTCCAGAAACTTTTTCACAGAGCCACTAATCCATCCACTGCCACAAAAGAATCGATAGGCTTTGACATTTGTAGTAGCAGAGATACTACTATCCCTCCAGGAAAAAGAGGGATGGTTCTCACAGACATAGCCTGGAGGTTTGATCTAAACGTTTTAGCAGGCGGCATAGATCTCGACTTCTGGGGAGACGTAAAGATTCTCCTACAGAATCATGGCCAAACTCCATTTGAAATACGTTGTGGGGACAGAATTGCACAGGGAATTCTTGAGAATGGTCTATTTCCCCCCATTTTAAGGAAGAAAGTAAACCAGACGAAACAGAAAGGTAGCTTAGGCCTTGGAGAGGCTGATGAACCTTCCACCATTGAGGCAAAAAGGGAAGAAGAACCTACCATCTTTTCCGATCTTGCCTTTGCCCAGAGAAATGACCCAGCACTCGCAGAGGCTTTTGCAGGGATGATTCCTGACGGAGAAGGACAAGAAAGGGTAAGCCCCTTTTTCTTCCTGAAACAGGGATTACTGTATAGAAAGGAAACCCCCAATGAAGGAGTGCAATTAGTAATCCCCAAGACCCATCGTAAAATTGTATTAGAGATTGCACATTCTCATTTGACAAGGGGACATTTAGGACAATCCAAGACCCAGGCTCACATTAGTGGGAAGTTCTACTGGGCTGGTATCCAGACATGTAGGATATGCCAAAAAGAACAGTGCCCATATTCCCTTAGCTGCCCCTCTGAATCTATTACCCATTATCGAAGTCCCTTTCTCCCGAATTAGGATGACATCATTGGGGTGTTGGAAACCTCTAGACTGGGTAATAAATATGTCCTCGTAAGTGTTGATTACACAACCCGATGCGGAACAATATAACCTAACAAATCATAAAACACCATGTATCATTCTTTCGTGGGTTGGTTTCCCCCCAAGGAAACGGTTCAGGGATATAATTTTATAAGCAAACTGATGAGCAAAGCCAAGGAATTACTACATATATCCACTTTAAAAACCTCAGTTTACCACCCGCAAACAGGCGCACTGGTCGAGAGATTCAATAAAACCCTGAAGATGATTTTGCGAAAATTGGTAGATCAGAATGGAAAGGACTGGACTGGGATAGTATCATCCCCATGGCCCTATTTGCAGTGAGGAAAATCCCTCATGCATTCACCGGTATCTCTCCCTTCGAACTACTTTATGGTAGAGAACCAAGAGATGTCCTAGACATGCTCCGATAGACCTGGGAAGTAAGGGAAGAGGCACCTATTCCCCTCTCACAAACACCTACCTGATTATGAGAGCATAGGAACTTTGTTCGAAATTTAGTTCACACTTACATGGAAAAAGCTCAGGCCAAACAAAAAACCAGCAAAGACAAGAAAGTAAATTTAAAGATCTTTTCAGTGCAACAAAAAGGTACCTACCGCTGAAAATCAACTTGTCTCAAAGTGGCATGGTCTATATGAAGTACTAGAGCAAACAGGGACCTATACCTATAAAGTAGCCCAACCTGATAAAAAGCAAAAGACCCACCTTTACCATATAAATCTTTTAAAGGAGTGGAAAGAAAATCCTTCCACTTCCCCCACCTAGATATTGTCTTGTTAAATACCGGAAGAGATAGACAACTCAGAATGTATACCCCAAGAGTTATCTAGATAGAAGCAAGAAGACTTAAACAACCTAGTCATGACATTCCTCAATATATTCTGCAAAAGACCAGGGAGAGTACAAGGTACTTATCATAACAGAACGCCAAAGGGAAAAGTGGTCCATTTAAAACCTTAACCGGCTCCCAGAAGCCCGAAAACAAATAGTGGTAGAGGAAGTAAAAAGATGCTGAGGGCAAATATTATCGAACCTTCTTCCAGCCCATGGTCCTCCCTTATTGTATTGGTAACCAAACTGGATGATTCTTGGCGGTTTAGCATAGACTTCAGGCAGGTTAACACCATCTGCGCCTTCAATGCCTATCGCATGCCATGCATCGAAACTAGGAATTGCTGTCTTTTCATCAACCCTAGACTTGATCAAGGGATATTGGCAGGTCCCCGTCCATGGACCTGATAAAGAAAAGACAGCCTTCTCAACCCCCTAGGACTATTCCAGTTTAAATTCCCCCCCCCCCATTTTGGCCTGCATTTGGCCCCAGCCACTTTCCAACAGCTTATGGACAGGATATTACATCTCTATTCCGATTTCTGTGGGGCTTCGATTGACGACAGTCATTTATAGTAAGATCTGGGAAGACCCTCTCTTCCACCTGTCAGAGAAGCAGACTTAACTGCCAATCCATCGAAATGGAAGCTGGCCCAATCAGTCGTGAAATACCTCGGCTTTTGTAGGGAATGGCATGAGATTTCATCAAATAAAAAAAACTAATGACATTTCAACTAATAAAAAACAACTAAAACCAAAATAAAGAATTTCTTTTTTTTGTCGTTTTAGGGGGTGTGGGGTGAGGGGGTTCTCCCTCAAAACCCCCCATTTTTTTTATTTTAGTAATACTTTTCCCCCACTCCCAATGCCATTTTTAGGTTTTTTTCCAAAATTAGTTTTGTTGTTTTTGTTCGTTTTTTCATTCATTAAAATTTCATTCTTTTTTTCTATTCGATATAATCACTGCATACCATGGCAGTGTCCAGCCCCAGCGAGAAAAAGTGAATGCCGTCCTAGATACCCCAACACCTAAGACCAAGAGATCTCAGGGCATTCCTAGGATTGATTGGTTATCACTGTAGGTTAATTCCTAATTTTTCTGATAAACTAGCTAGATTAACTGAGAAATTAAAGAACGCTGAACTCCAGAAGCTACCTTGGACTGATGAGGATGACATATGCTACAATCACTTAAAATAAACCTTGTGCCAGAACCCAATCCTAAAGGTGGTAGATTTTCCAAGAGTTTGTGTTACAAACTGATGCCTCTCTCACAGGTTTAGGAGCAGTTTTATCACAAATTTGTGATGTATTAGACCATCATATCCTATTCACTAGTCGAAAACTCATACCACATGAAAAGAATTACTCTGTATTCGAGTTGGAGGTCTTTGCCATCAAATGGGCAATCACTCATCCAAGATACTACCTTTTGGGGAGGAAGTTCACCCTCATCACAGACCATTCACCGTTAGTATGGATAAGCCAACGAAATGACTAACCCTCGAGTCACGCGATGGTTCTTAGACCTGCAACCCTACTGTTTCACTGTGGAACACTGAAAAGGCAAAGAGCAAGGGAACGTCAATTTCATTTACCGGTTTACCTGTGAAACAGATGCGGCTACTTCGCATAATGGGAAGGGTGTATGAGAAACTCAAAAGGTATCTCACCCGCTAGTCCCCACGGATCTCTCTCTCAGGTGGTCAGGGCACAGCCATCGACTTTGGATCCAGACCGTGTGGGTAGACCAGCGCGGGTGGATCACCTGGGTGAGGGCTCCTCTGGTCGTGGAAGTTGGACACTGGATGGTGAGATGCGGTAACCCTCTCTTCCATGTAACACCTTTATCCCATCCTACACAATAGGATATTTAGAAAGTCAACCCCACCCCCCGCCCTATCTTTTCCTGCACAAACACTTTCTCACGGATGGTCCGCTCTGGGAGAAAACAGACTTGCACCCAAGCCGTGTACATGACATGTCCCAATACTATGGTCAGGCAATTATCGACAATCACTCACACCTGTCTTCCATTACACTTCCCCACACAGATAAAGGGCACAGCACACTCGAAGCGAGGCAAAAACACAAAAAGGTACAGCAGTTTGCGAGTTGGCAGTTGAACGAGGGGAGAAAGACAGCCAGGCACGAGAAGTTCATGAGAGGGGCAACACTCCTGAACTTGTTCACAGGAAGCCCCTCAAGATACCTTCAAGGCAGAAAACGTAAGACCAGGAAACAAAGCTAAAGAATCCTGCATTGTGTGTCTGAGATATCGAGGGTCCTCCGCGTAACTGACCAAGGCGGGGAGGAGCAGCAGACACTGCGATATCGTCCTTCGCTCCACGAACAAAGAAACGACAGAGAACAACTGAGCCGGTGAGTTGGGCGAACCGGTCTGAGTTGAAGTCAAGGTTGCAAGAGACAACATTGTAAAGTGAATGCTGGAAGTAATATTGTTAAACGTGTGTTGAAAGACGCGAATGAAGCGAAATTGCTGGTGAATATTTTAAGATTAGAAGAAAAGATACAATACCATTGACAGAATGGTCCGGCACTGTGAATGTGCTCAACTAAGGTCTCTGTACGGTATCTTGGCAAAAGGAAACATAATCAGAAGATACATGCGAAATGTAAACTGTGTGAAGAGAATCGAAGTGGTCCTGCCTGTGACGGTTTAGGCAAAACCCATCGCACATTCGAAAGTCTTTGATTCTGGTATCCAAAGGGTGTCTGAGCCCAGAGGAGGGGGTGGGGGTCAGTGGTCCGAGGCCGAATGAGGGAGACCAAGTTCAAGACCCTCTGCTTTGTCCACAAGGCCTTCTGGGGCCTGGGTGTTCAATACCTCCAACTCTCTCTTCGTAAATACCTTCCTACTCAAGCTCCTCGCTCCTCCACCTCCTACTTCCTCAGGGTCAGTCGCTTCTCCAAGCAACAAGATGGTGGTAGATCTCTCTCTTCGGCTGGGGCCTCCCTCTTGAACAGCCTCCCTGCCTCTCTCGAGGAGAACCATCTCCAGTTCCGGAAGCACCTCAAGAACTTCTTTGCTTCTGCCTTCTCTCTTCTTCCCCCCTGCTGATTTCCTGTCTGATACTGCACTGGTCACCTGGCTATCCTCTGATTTCGGGTCCAGGCATTACCCGCCCGGTTACACACCGTCTCCCGGCAACCCTTGCACTTGGGTCTGTATCTGTAACCCTACAGTTCCCCTACCTGCAATTTTGGACATCTGCTGTCTGCATTTACCCTTGCACTTGCCGGCCGCACTTCTCGTTATTGTTTTGATCCCATGTACAGCACTGCCCCCTCCCCTTCCCCTGGCACGTTTGCCCTCCCCATTCCCCTGCATTTGCGCAATCTCAATGTCACTTGGCCTAGTAAGATTGTTGTCTTTGTCTTACTTCTGTTCCCCCTTCCTTGCCTCATTGCGCATTGAAACACTTGTGTATAGATGAATTACAAATATCATATTGCATCAAGCTGTGAATATTGTGGAAAAACTGATCTGAGCCCGAACGATGGGAATCCATGGTCCGAGCCCGATGGAGACCAAACTGTGAACATTGTAGAAAAGGGGTCGGAGCCCGGAGCACGGGGACCTGTGGTCCGAGATCGAAGGAGGGAGACCAGTCTTGAACTTGTGAAAGTGAAACGTTCACAAAGCAAAGGAACTTTTTCATTTTGTTGGCTGCATCAGGTCCTCTGCATTACGAGACTGTCATTTGCGAGAGAGACTTTGGTGGAAGGCCCTGATGCATATGTTTTCAACTGTTACCTCGTAGCCAAGAAGCTAGAGTGTGTGCAAAGCCTGCACGTGCCACCTTGCCCCTTTCTGAAAAGGTGGGGAAGGGAAGCAAACTGCTCAACTATCCTGACATATTATTTCTTGAATACTTTTCATTTGCGTACATTGTTATCCCACATCGTTTTGTATTTAGAAGGATTGGCAATAGATTAGTATAGGCCCTTTTATTTTGACAGACTGCAAAAGGACTGCATTAATATTATTGGGTGGTCGTAGCTTGCTCCCATTCTTAGATTTAGGTTTAGATGGGCATTTTACCAACCCATTGAAGTTCAATAAACACCCTTGAACTGTGATCACTAATGGCCGTCTTCACTGTTTGATACCATGTCTTCCTTACACATCCCATCTCCCTCCTTTCGGTCCTCCAATTAAATAGTTTTGGCTTACAGATGACACTAAAGCTCCACCTATTAGTCAAAATAAAAAGATTGCCAGAAGCCTCTAGAGGGCTGTATCTCAGCCCCAGGCAGAAGCCAGAGACCAGGAATGGCAAAAAGGAGTCTGCTGATGAGTCAAGCCCAGCAGCGCAACCAAGGGCCGGTGGGTGGTAATAATACAGGCTGACAACAAATCCCGCAAGAAGGGGAAATAAGGTAAGGGGGAGGTAGAAATACTTTCTGGTAGGTGTTGTTAGAGAGAATTCTCAGAAAATTGTTAATTCCCTTTTTCCGTAGAGACCCCCAGCTCTTTTTGCTGGACATTAGGACTTTTTAACTCATGTAATTTTAATATGATTTATTCTCTGCGTTTCTTTGTAGTTTGGAGTCAGCCAAACTAAAAAGAAGTTTATAGGCATCATCTTTACATTGTGTCACACAGCACCTTCATTGCAATGGCACAGGGAAGTCTCTTAGATTTCTCAAAAGTTTAAATACCTTCTCTTAGTGAAACTACTGTTTCCAAGAGCAGCGAAGTGAAATTGACTTTACTTACATTTTGTAACTTTCTAGACCCAGCACACACTAACTTACAATAGGGTGCTGGAGGGGTTACTTAGTATCCCCTTTGTCTAGTTTCTGATGTAATATTTTTTCATGTTACCCTTTCTACAATTAATGGCTGGTGGCAGTGGTTTACTTTTTACTACCATTGTGTGTTATGACCGCGGGCTGCGTTCGCAGCTACAGTAAGGCACCCCTGAGGGCCCAAAAAAAAAAAAGAAATGGCCCTAGTCTTCTTTTTTTGCCTTTTTCTGATCGAAAGGTCCTTCTTGAGATTTACTCTGTGTGCCATACCAGGTTTGGTCCCTTTGTTCGTTTTGTCTTTGGCGGGCTTCATGAGTGAAACCCACCTCTGGCTCCAGTATGTCTGGCAGGGACAGGAAGTGAGGGAGGTGCCTGAAACTCCCTGTGCTTACTCCCCTTGGTTACAGGAATGCACACAAAGGTGATTGGCCGGCTGGCTATCTGGCAAGGACAGCCACCTTGCTGTGTGATTCACAACTAGGCTGGAATGAATGGGAGAAACTTCCATAAAAGGTGAGGCTTTTTGGCTTTGAAAGCATAGTCGACCACTGGACGAAGGACTCCAAAGAAGAACTTGGAAGAGACGCCTGCTGCAATTCCTGGACCGTTGGTTTGCCTGGTGAAACCCTGCTGCTGTGCTGAAGCTCCGAATTCGCCTCGACTAGAGAAGACCTGCAAGGACGACTTCTCCCTTTGAGTTGGTGGGACCAATCAACTGAAAAGTAATCCCGTCTGGCCATCCTCTCGGAGCTAGTTGCATTTCCACTGCTGCTGCTGCTCCTGGAAACGAAGAGCCAGGGAGAGGAACACCAGGTTGTGAGTGTGGACCCGAGCGCCAGGAAGATCCTCCGGACTTCCCCGATGCAGGACTGACCCAACCTGAGCCACCTCAACAGAGTGCTGGTCCCCAGAAGCAAGGAAAGTCTGAAGTGGTATCCGAGATCTGCAGTGTTGCGATTTGCTGTCAGACGCGAGGAGCTGAAACACAGAAGGACCGCTGAATTGAAGTTTGCCCATTGCTGCTGCTGGCCGGCCCATTACAGAGCAGGAGTCCCCAGACGTCCTCCCTCTTGTACCCAAGACTGAGGCTTAGGAATGACAGGATCTGTACAGGAACAGAAGCCAGCTAGAACCATTTATTCTAACCAGAGGTACTGTAAAGTCTAAGTGAACTTACCTCTTGTTGTGTAGCCTTACTTGCTCTCAGTTGAGACTGCTCTTGGTTACCTTGCAGAGTTGCTAAAGCTTTGCCCCTCACCAGGCTCTCAGCTTGTGACCCTTCAAATGTTCCATTTTCTACAAACATTTCTACAAACATTGTGCAAGACTTTACCTACCTGCAAAGAAGACCTTCAGTTCCCCTTGATATTGGGCAATTAACATGGACTGTCCTGGCTCCCTACGTCACTCTTCTTACCTCTGACTTTGTGCTTTGGCCTTTCCCCCAAGAAAGTGTCAATTTACTCTGCTTTGGAAGGTTTCTATAAGTACTTAACTGTTTATGAATTATTTGTTAACCTTTGTTTTATTCCTCTATTCCATCTTTTTCACCAAACTCAGTATTGCTCTAAATGTACTAGTGATAAATCAATGTCCACAGAGTCTTAGCTATTTGAGTCAACTGAGGGTGTAGCGAGTGGAGTGTGTGTGCCATTCCCAATGGGTATCATCTGATTTAGAGAATCTAAGATTGTGTTTTGAAGTATATTTAAGTGTTACATGTTTTGCTACCTTTATGAAGAAGGCTTATATAACGGACTGTGAAATAAATTAATAATTGTTTTATCAAGAAACCTTGAATATAAGTGTTTATTTGGATAACTGTGTGGTGAAACTCTGTGTCACAGCGTTACTGTTCACATTGACCCCTCTTGAGATAAGTCTGGCTGCTCAGCCACACTACCAACCTGTGTAGTTCAGACTTATACCAACAGTTTGGTCCCTATTGCCAAGAGGTCAGGGTTATTGTAGTGCACCCAAAGGGTACTGCATACAATCTTGCCTAACAGGGGTGCACTGTCAATTCATAAAGGAGTCTGGGAAGGAAACTTGTGGCCCGAGGAAAAGTAGTGAGCTGGTCGCTATATCCCAGAGAGACTGCGTATTACATTAGGGTAACCACACTATTGGGTGGAGGGGGTTGCAGTGACGTCCATGTATCCGGGATGCTGAGGAACTTGAGTCAGCAGGTGGGACACTCTTCATTCTCTTGCTAATCATCAATCAGGTTGCTACGCCAACACAGAGTTCTCTTAGACGGAGTGGCAGAGTACTTAACAGGATCTCTCTCTCTTGAGTGCAAAACCCACAGATGGGGATGTCGGGCCTACTCTATAGGGCCCCAGAAGGGGCGACAGGTACTGCATGTGCCTCCTCAGAATGTTAATTTGGAATCCAGATAGTGCTGCAAGTTAATTTATGGTCTTTAATAAGATACGGCTCTGTAGAAGCAGCAATGCAGATCTGTCAGGGTAGGTGTAATGACGTGGACTAGCCACGTCACCATGCAGAACATTGGTGCTCCCAATCATCACACCAGTGGGCATGTGATGGAGGGAGTGGAGTGCAGGAAAGACAGAAAGGCGTGAGGGAGCTGTAGAACAAAGCTCCACACCACCGCTCCGCTACATGGCGTGTCTGTGCACCGTAATGGTTATATTTGAATAAGCATGTCAACCTCAATACAAGAGTTATGCTGACAACATCAACCTGGTATTTGTGTTATTAAAAGAGACCTCCACAATGGCGATGTGGATGGGATCATGGAAAAGAAGGAGCACCACACAAGAGGAAAAAGATACAAATCCACAGGTCAAGAGAGCCACATGCTAAGGGAAGAATAAAACAAACACCAGGAGGGACAACAAGAAATGGCGCAGCATGTAGCGACCCCTCCAGTGTTGTTGCAAAAGCCAGGTAGGCCAAACAATCTGGCAACAATGACTACCAAATGTTAATGTATATATGGCGGCATCAGTGCTTCAAGGACTGAGTGAGAAAAGAAAAGCAGCCATTGACCAATGCGTTAGGGATAAAAGACCAGAGAATAATAGACACTTCCAGTAGAAAAAGAAAAATACGAATTGAACATAGCAGAGAAGCACTGAAAAGGCTGGAGAAAAGGTTTGAAAATAGAAGGAACAAACTGAGATACAGGTTGCACTACTATTAAAGGAATCAAGGAGTGAACGAGTCGGTGGATGACTATCTCACAGCGCTAAGAGAGCTATCAATCGATTGCCTCTTTGGGAGCACGCTAGACACAATGCTGAGGAATTTGTTGCTAGTAGCTTGCAGGAGCTTCTTGAAAATACAAGAGAATATGCTGCAATGTAAAGCAAACACACTAGAAGAAATCCTCAATATAGCACACTGTGTGGAACAAATAATGCTTCATAAACAAAAAGAACAAAAGCAAAATTCAGCGAAAGAAGTTACACAAATCAGTGAGTCAAGATGGGAAAGCAGCAGGCCCAGAAAAAATGGAAAGACAGAAACTGAATAAACCCGAAATCCAAGAGTGCTACAAGTGTAACTGCGCTGACACGTAACACATTACTAAGATTGACTCGCAGGAGGACGAAAGAAGTGTGCGAAATGCCAGAACGATCGTCCATTTTGCAAGAATGTGCAGGAACAAAACCGTGAAGCAAGTAGAGAGAGCATGGCGTTTGTGACTACGTATGGCACGTACCAGTACAAATGCATGACATTCAGATTGTATTCAGCAGCATCCGTCTTTCAGAGGATCGTGACTTAAACTTTGCAGAGCATAGAAAATGGCAAGTTCTTTCAGGACAACATATCGATCCATGCCATCACTAAGAAGGAGCATGATGCCATCCTGGAAAAGGTGTGGGAAAGATTGAGGAGGAAAGGATTCTGGGTTAAAAGGCAGAAGTGTGAACTGCACAAGGAAAAATTAAACTTCCTAGGGTACACAGTCTCAGCAGCATGCATGGAACCTGACAGAGAGCCTGGTGCAAGCAATAGCCGAAGCCCTGGAACCATGGACAAAAGTACAGTTGAAGTCCTTCAAACAATGGCAGAATATTACGCACAATTCGTAAAGGACTTTTCTAACAAGACAGAAGAATTGAGGAGACTACTGAGGAAAGGGTAGACATTTGAATAGACGGATCAATGCCGGTTGACATTCAACAATGTAAAGATCATCATACTAGAAGCTCCAAACCTCAAAACATTTGACGCAAGAAACGCAGCGGTCATATCCATAGATGCGGGTGCATATGGGATAGCAGCAGCCCTTATACAACAGACACCAAAGGAAACCTACACAGTAGTGTTTGCATCAAAGGCACTGACCAGTACAGAACAACATTCTGTGATAGAAAAAGATATGCCAACGTGCACCTGGGCAGTAAACAATTTCCAGTCATACATATGGGGGAAGGAGGTTTAAGTTGTGGACAGATCACAAGCCATTAGTGAGTATATTGGGAACCAAGAGTACAGGAAATCAGACACCAATGCTAGCGAGACTAGCATCGAAAATGAAAAAGTGTAACTTTCAGATAGAGAATATACCAGGATGGTAAAATAGACAAGCGGTCAGTCTCAATCGAAACTACTGCTGTTCAAGAGAAGGCTGCAAAACATACCTGAAAGAAGAATGCGTTGTAGCGTCCATCACAGAGAATGGCAAGCAAGTAGGAGCACACCATATTTTCAGAAGAATGGCATAAATAATCAGGAAAAGAGTAAAACATAACGAAGGCATTGGAGTACACCAGAGGAGGGTGGCCAGAAGAAAGAATGCTAGTGCCATAAATGCAAAGATACTGTAAAATACAAACTGAACTACACAAGCATAAAGGCGTTCTAATGAGAGGGAACGTGCTGGTACCTCCCATCAGCCTCAGGAGCAAGATAATATGGCTGGGTAACGAAGGACACACAGACCGAAAGAACTGAGTAACTGCACACTTTGCAAGCAGACAAACTAATATTGACCAGAGAAGCACCGTTTGAGACAGTAGAATGGCAGTAGTATGGGATCAACTAGGAGTAGATTTTGTAGGACCAATGCAATACCTTCTAGCTGAGCAAAAGTATGCCACAGTCCTAGTGGACTACAAGTCCAAATGGCTGGAGGTACATTTAATGACAGAAATAAAGTCAGCTAGAACATGTTTTGAAGGGGTATTCAGGAGAGAAGGATACTAGAAGAAGATAGTCACGAACAATGAGTCCAGTTCGTATCCAGAGATGAGAGTAGCAGAGGAAGAACAATGTCAAACATAAGAAGTCCATGTTGTATCACCCACAATGGGATAGACAAGTGGAAAGAAGTAACTGTTACGTTAAAAGGAATCATACAGGCAGAGTACACAGGTTGTCAAGAAGAAGTGAGCAAAAACATAGTACCACAGTGGATGAATGGATAGTTTCACGGGAGGTTCGGTTTTACACGATGAGGAAGAAATGAGAGAACACAAAACTATCACTGCAATGGATAAAGAAAATTTGTTGTTGTTGAAAACCTTTATTCCGCCTGAACCATCATGAACAAATACAACATACTTAAAAACACATTAATACAAAACCTGTTTAAAATTCCATAAAAGAAAGGAGTGCTAGTGCAGAAAAAATTGGTATTCAGCTTGTGGGGGTTAACGAATTATTCCTTTTATGCCATCCCTGTCGAATGAACAAGGACACAAAAAATACAGTATTCACATTTTCAACTGATTTACAGGATACATGCCCCCCCCCCGCTGGTTGGTCTCACCCCAAGCAGAGTAAACAATGGAATCCATTGTGTACTCCCAAGTCTTCTCAAGCCCGGCAAAAAATGCACCACATTTTCATTCCCAGCATCACAAATTGGGCAGTTTTTGCTCTTGTTCTTCTCTCCACTTGCAGTGACAGACCTCAGTGGCAAAGTGCCCAAGTGAAACCTATAATGCTCGGGTTTAGGGTGGAGCTATGACATCCATATAGTCTTCGTGGCCTGGCAGTGATTTATAACTCAAGTATTCAGGTCCACTAACCAGCGCTGAGCAAGCTAGGCTAACTTTATATTGACCGATTTAACCAATGATTTGGCAGTCAAAGGGATATCCCAAAGTATGCTTAAGCCCAGCACAGGAAGCAATTTCCATACATGGAGCAACCAGGGCACTCACATAGGAGAGAGCATCTTGGTACATAGCCAGCCCTGTAGTGCCCCCATACTCTCAGCCAGTAGAACACAGGTCTCATTTCCACTTCATCACCAATGGACCTACATCGCACTCCATCCACACTGCTTTGTTTGGAGTACTTTGAGGGACGAGTAAAATGTTCCTAAAATATTTGCTCTCAACCACTGTTAAGGGAGCAGAATTTACATAGTCCCAAACCTCAGACCCAAAGATGGAGGATGCCTTTGCTTGAGCATGGTACACTACAAGGACTGGTTTAACTGCTCCTCAACCGTTTCTGAAGTAATAACTTTTTAGATCCCAGCTATTTTTCTCCAACATGGTCTTGGCCTTCAAATGTTGTGCCAGACAGCCGCCCCCGGATGAGAAGTGAGTGTCCAAATAATCATACTACTGTACCCGTTTCAACACAATGAAAGGTTACTGGAGAAAAAACTAGGAAGCAGGAGGGAGAGTGAAAGAAACTCAGAGAAAGAGAGAATTGTGAGCAAGATGAGAGGAAAGCAGTCAAAAGACAAGACAGACGAGGAGATTGGGTCAAGATTAGAATGCCACACTACAGTGCTCCTATCCAAGCAAAAAAGATACATGAATATTACATCCAGAGAGCAGATGGCAATAAATGGAACAGAGACAGAATTGCACTGTACCGTTGAAGAGAAACTCAAGAGAAGCCATAGAGAACAGAAGGAATTGAGGAGAGGGCCAGCATGAAGTGGGAACCAAGAGAAGAACCACCAGACAAGCTCTGGGACCAGGAAAAGAACAGCCCTCCTTTCAATCGGAACATATGGGGGACAATATGGAGTTCGAGCAGCATGAAGAAAACTACAAACTACACCAGAGAAGACAAGAGAAGAAGGCAAAGAAAACAGGTCCCTGAGAACTAGGGTGAGGCCACCATCTGGTATATATAAAGACTGTGTAACTGACTCATTTATTTTTATGTTAAACAAAAGTAGATAATGTAGTGATATAGATAAGCTGCGTCACTGCGAAGGACATTGGCACACTCCATCCTCACGCCGGGGGAGGCGGATGAGAGAGGAAGTGGAGCACGGGGATAAGAGAAAGGCACGAGAGAACAGTGCTCCACATCACTGCGTGTCTGCGCTCTGTAACAGTTATATTTCAATAAGTATGTCAGTCTGATGCAGGGCCTCAATAAGCGAATTATGCTGACATAACCTGTTTTTTGTGTTCCCTATTAAAAGAGGCCTGAACAGTAAGAGTGAGGTTTTCTTGACCTTTGGGGTGTATTTGCTTTTCTTTGGGGCCATGGATTCCTGCAAATAGGTTTTGCCACCGTCCAGCTGAGATAGTACCAAGGCTCAGCTGGGAGGGTGGACAGTGGCTTGGAAGCACAAGAAGGCGAAGGACGCTTCAATTCTATGTCAAAACTCGGAGGCAAAGGATTATGCTCAACTGAACTCTTTACTTCTCGAGCAGCCAACCAATTAATTTCACATAAAATCAAACAGTCAAATGTACTACAATAACCATGTTCATAAGGGAAATTTTAAGTGTGCGTTCCATTGGTTAAACAGTTTCACGTGATTCCAACTGTCGAATCACGTCTAAACAGCCCAATATAAACATCCTTTCCTTCCTTGCAACTATCTTTCTTTGCTGCTCGAGTACAATTTGGATTCATGTAATTGTGTATGATGTGATGGTCGCTGTGAATGTATTCCGATTAAGAGTGACTAGAAAACGCGAGCGAGCGCAATCAGAGCTTGGTGGATCATATCCGCAGGTAGATGACGCAACGGGGGGGAAGCTCCGGTGTCAGAGGGCAGTATCTCACGAAAGTGTACGCCGGCCGCGTCAGGGCCTGTTAGAGGTTCCAGCGCTTCGGTGAAACCTCCGTTGGTGAAACAGAGAGCAAGGCTAATCCCGTGGCAAAGCTTTTAATGCAGGTAGAGAAGAAGAACGGCAGACAATCGCAACGCGAACGAGTGCAGAACCTAGAGCCGAGCACAATACGACATCTGCTGGTGGCGAAGGCGCACCTCAGTCATCAATTAGAGACTGCTGAATACAGGAGAAGCGCTGACGGACAAAGTCCCAGGGAAAACGGACACAAGCTGCTGGGAGGCGGCTGAAAGGCCCCAGTCACTCAAACAGCTCCTGGTGTGGACGGGCACAGTCCCAAGTAAGACTGGTGAAATTTGACAGACCTGCCTAGCTACATTAGACAACTTGACGGGGGCAGCCCAGGCAAACTGCATAATAAAAGTCGTAAAGACCTAGCACAGACATGAGCACGAGGGGGAAATACTCTGAGGTGGATTCAGAGGGTCCACATGTGATGGCATCAGAATGAGCCAAGCGGTTCAGAAAGTGACGAGTGCTGGCAGGGGCCCTCACGTGAAGGCAGGGGCATCATGGAAGACCTTGTAGCTTTCTCTCAAGGCATGGCAGAGGAAAGGGGGAAGCAAAAAGACCTGCAGGGTACATAGCACTCAGACCACCCCGAGTTATCCATGTAAGATCAAAGTTGGCAAGAGGAAGGCAAGGTTGAAGGCCAGATACGGCCAAGATAGCTCAGAGGATACCTCTGAAGCAGACTGCATCAGCAGAAAAGAAACAGGGGATAGGGGTTTGCAAGAGTCCGAAGACTCATCCTCGAGTGACGCCAGAAGGCACAGAAACAAGAATGGCAGACCTGAAGAGCCCCAAGGGGACGAATTCGACCCTGATGCTTTGGGTGCACCCAAGATCATCGGAATGGTACCCTCCAGAGAAGATTACGGCCTATCTAAAAAGACAATTTAGGACGCCTCTGAGTAAAGAAGCCAGGAGTAAGATGAGGGCAGAATGCCCTAGGCCTAGAGTTCCAGACAGGGTAGCCGAAATTGATGAACGCATGCAGACTTTCATGGGAAGGTACGGCAAGGACATAAAAGAAAAGGTATTGATCGCTCATGAAGGTCGTGTCAAGACAAACTCCTTGACGTAGTGTGACCCATCACAAAGATATGGCAACTGGCATAAGAAGCTAAACAGAGAAAAGAAGCTATTGATCCGGACGTCCTCTCAGGTTGGGCTCAAAGGGCTATCTACCTACTGGACAATGCAAATGGCTCCAATGAAATGGAGAGGAGAAGGTCGATCCTCATGAAAATAGACTAATTTAGGAGAACTGGCACTGTCGGAAACAGCGGCTGTTGCCAAGGGCAAACCATTTTGGAGGCCTCCCTGAAGAATATCTTTGGGAGGAAGACTTTCAACCAGGTTGGCAGAGGCAAGAGCCACTCAGCCAGCTGGTACCCCTACTACAGCTCCTCCGGACAAAGAGCACACTGGAAGAAGCAAGAAGACCGGCGAGCAAACCCCTTCTTCCCCTTCGAGGGAAGGGGCTGGGGTAGAGGCGGGAGAGGCAGCAACAGGCAACAACAGCAAAATAATATAGGTGAGAGAAGAAGCGCAAACAGGGGTGCTAGACGCAGGGATTCCTCCGGTGGGGGCAGGGGAGTGGCACTGCATATGCAAAGATGGTTAACTTTATCCTTGGATACCTGTCTTACAGACAGTTCAGGGTTTTCTCTTAAGAGTTCTGGCAGGCACAAGTGCAGGGGTTCCCTCTGAGGGCAATCAGGTTCAGCAAGAAAGATGAGGCATTGCTAGACAGCGAGATAGACCAGCTGAGACTAAAAAAAGGCCATCAGTCCGGCAGTCGGAAACCAGTGAGGATTTGTAAGCAACATGGTTTTAATGAAGGGCAAACGCAAGGTCAGCCCAGTGATCAACCTCCGAGCACTGAACTCATTCTTGGTGTACAGACACTTCAAGATGGAAGGAATTCACCTGCTGAGGGACATACTCCAGAAGGGAGACTGGCTGGCTCGGATAGAGCTCAGGGATGTGTACCCGACGGTACCCATACACCAAAGTCAGCACCGGCTACTGCAGTTCCTCTGGAGGGTTCAGAAATCAGAGTTTGTAGGTCTCCCATTCAGACTGGCCTCGGCCCCCTGGTGCTTTGCCAAATTTATGAAGCCAGTAGTGGGACACCTCAGAGAGCAAGGGGGCAGACTGATTATTTACCTGGATGATATATGCATCATGTGCCAGGACAGGGAATGGATATCGGAACAGGTCAGGATTACAACAGACATGTTGCAGCAACTGGGTTTCTTGATAAACTGGGAGAAATCAGAACTAGTCCTGGACGCAGAAGGTGCAAGATGCAGCGTCCTCCTCAAGATGGACAATGTCCCGGCAGTCAGGTACATCTATGCCTTCACAGGAGCTGCCGTAACAGTTACCACGGGCACAGATCCAGATAGCGGATTGGAATTCAATATACCTGTAGGTCTTCAGTGATTGGCAGCTGGAGGAAGCAGTTTTCTAAGAGATTATGAGAAGGAGGAGACCATGGTCAGACATGGTCAGACAGACCTGTTCGCTTCGGGATTGAAGAGGAAGCTGGCCACGTTTTACAGCTGGAGACCAGACCCAGAAGCGTGGGCGACAGATGCCTTTCTCCAGGTTTGGGGAAAAAGCGACAGAATACGCGTTCCTGCCGTTCGCTATGATAGCGCGAATGCTGGCTCAGTTCAGGAGACAGAGCGTGAGTAGTGCTGGTGACACCTGATTGGAGAGGACAGGCTTGGTTCCCAGACCTACTGGAAATGTCATACGACACTCCAATTCTTCTGCCTCTCAGACAGGACATAGTACTGGGCCCGGCATGGAAGCACCGTCCACTCGTTCAGACAGGGAATTTGAGTCTGATAGCCTGGTGAACTTCTTAGCTAATCAACCGGCACAGACCAAAGCATATAGAACGATTAACATACATCAGTCAACGATATCGGCTGTTCCTGAATACGTTGAGGGTAAACTCATGGGTGAAAACCCTTTGATTTGCAGATTATTAAAGGGAATCAAGTGCATGAGACCCCCCCAACGCCGAAATATTTGCGGCTGCGGGACGTGAGTATTGTGCCGAGAATGTTGGATTTATACAGGAAAGCACTTTGGGCGAAACTGACCACTCTACTGTGCTTAATTTCATGCAAGCTTTGGAAGTAAACAGAACATCGTTTTCACCTACGGGTGTTACATTCTACATAGAAAAACCAACAAAAACAGGGATCAGGATGGTAGACTATGCAGCCTTTCCAGAGAGGCCAAAGTTATGTCCAGTCAGGTGCTTGAAAGTCTATGAGGCCATGGCAGAGCAGTTTAGACCCCTGGGAGAATCTCAGCTTTTGATAGCAGTGAGGAAGCCTTTAAGAGCGGTAGCGTCTGCGGCATAAGCTAGATGAGTGAAATGGTGCATGGATCAAGCGGGCATTTATGTGGAACAGTTTGGCGAGCTTTCGACTACGGGGCGATGGCTTCCACGGCTTTTAAGATCGGAGCACGCCTGGAGGATATCTTGAAGGCAGCAGATTGGTGGAACGAGAAGACCTTTAAAAACTTTTATGTTAAGCCAATAGATCAGGTGGCTACGTTGGTCGTAAGTAAACCTTTAACTAGCATAATCTGAGTCTTCGAGTCTTAACACAGAATACAGATTTTCACATTCGCTATGGAGAGTCATGATTCTATTTAAGACTCGGAGGCAAAGGATTATTCCACCCTTTCAATCGCTAAATCGAGAAATGAATGAAATGTGTGTTAATGATGTAATGTTATTTTCATCAATGCATAGGACTATTGTGTTTTAGCAACTGCCCACCAGTCCTGGAATGATTACGTGATCGTTGTTATATATTGTCTTGACAGGTACGGAGTCTAATCCAGGGGAGTCATGAAGAATGAACGATGGGAACAAGAGAGTTCAAGCGTTTACTGGTTGGGACGCAAGTTCAGTTGTCGATCATCTGCCGAAAGAGGAAGTTGCAAGGAAGGAAGGGATGTTTATATTGGACTGTTTAGACGTGATTGGACAATTGGAATCACGTGATGCTGTTTAACCAATGGAACGCAAACTTCAAATTTCCCTTATGATCATGGTTATTGTAGTTCATTTGACAGTTTGGTTTTATGTGAAATTAATTGTTTGGCTGCTCGAGAAGTAAAGAGTTGAGTTGAGCATAATCCTTCGCCTCCGAGTCTTCGATAGAATCATGACTTTCCATAAGGAATGTCTGGGCCCATATTGTGACCCCACCACAGGAGGTTGGGGACACTAGCAAACTCAAGGGAAATATAGCGCTGCTATATTTCAAGCTCAATTTCGAGGCATAAAGGTAGCAGTTTAATTAACTAGTCAAACTGTACAGAAAGCAATTACAAAGGCGCTCTGGTCTCAAAATAGTAGGATCTTTCCAGGGGAGAGGTAAAAGCGCACTATGGGAGCCCAGGTCAGGGAAAGGACCTAGAGAGGAAACTTATGAAGGGCCGGCCTGTGTCTGACTGTCACCATTTTCATAAGGTCCACTTACTCAAGAGTCAAAACCACTCTGTTTCAAATTAATATTTGGTTTATTTGCTCTAGGCAGAGTGACATTTCCCACACTATTGTGCAATGTCTTCTCGACTTCTGTTCAAGATCACGAAGGCTTATAGAAAGGCAGAGCCCTTATGCATTACGCCACAGCGCCCTCCAGTGGGCACACACAATAAATCAAAACAATCCTCTGAATCGTCTAGCAGCTTTGCAAAAGTTTTATGGAACATCAGGCGTCATATTTTCCCGTGGTAGAATTATTTTCCTGTTAGGACTGAAGACTTTTTAAGAGATAAGATGCAAGGCGCGAAAAATACATACATTAATTAGCATTTGAAATGGTAGTGGTTTCAGAGCAAGTGGTCTCATATTAGACGCAAATTGACTGGTTGGGTTTACATTGTTGTACCTCCAATCCTGCATTTAATACATGGAGAGAATAAAAACTGCATATGCCAGAATGCAAAGAAAAATCCAGGACTGGGCAGCATGTGACTAAACAAATACCCTAATTCACATATTATGATAATTGATATTTTCTTTTTCTCGCGCTTGTACACCAGTGTTTCAGAGCGTGAAAAGGCAGGGGAGTGGAGGGGAGCAGGGGAGAACAAAACAGCGATCTTACTAGGCCCAGTGACATTGAGAACGTGTAAGTGCATAGGAGAGGGAGAAAAGTGCATGGTAGGGGGGGGGAGAAGTGTAAAGTGCAGAGCAAAGGTGAAAACAGATAAATGATAATAAACAGATAAATAATAAAGGCAACAAACATTGGTAATGCAGCCAGCAAGTGGCACGTGCTGGGGTTAGGGCAGCAGACAGGGTATGTTTGATAAGTGCAGGAAGAAAAGGGGGGTCTGTATGGGTACAGATACAAACCCCAGTGCAAAGGGTGGCCTGGAGGCAGTGCGGGAGGGTGGCAGGGTGAGAAGGTACCTGGGCCCCGGAAGACAGAAGGTAGGCCAGGTGCACGGTGCTGAGAGAGAACAGATCCGCAGGGGAGAGGGGGGTAGGAAGGCCGAAGTAAAGAGGAAGGTCTTGATGTGCTTCCGGTATGCTATAATATGCTTTTATACCAAACATGAATACATTTAGTTACAAATGAGTGTGGGGGCCCCTCTACTGAAAACGAACATGGGTCAAATACCCTCTTCTATGGATTTTCTTCCATTCAGGAGGGTCTAAAACTACGTTTTTGCTCACTGCACCTTTCACAGAGGAGAAATACTCATTTGCATATCAGTCTTTGTCCAACCCACAATGGCAGTCCAGCACCGAAATGCTAGACAAGTCTCCTCTGAACAAGAGTACCGTAAACAACCCCAGACACGTGTTTTGGCCTAGTCTGGCCTCAGTGTGGTTAGGCTGAGCCTCTCTATGGCACAGTGATCAATGGGTGCACGTCTTAGGATGAAACCCCAAGTTTTACAAAGTTACAAAAGGAGTGTGTGAGCCACTCTACTGAGAACGAACATACCCTGTTTTTTGTGCATGAATACATTTAGGCACATCAGAATATCATCAGGCTGGAAATGATGCTTAAGGCTTCACCACCGTGGGATGAATTATTGCCTCTCATTGCTTTCATTGAGTAGTTATAGCTGCTCCCAGACTGTGCTTTAAGTGGCATGTGAAATCAAGGGGTTTTGTAAAGTGGGCGTGGTCTATAGGGGGCATGGCAGGCAGCTAAGTCTCTGCTTTTGTTCCTTAATTGTGGTGCAGACCCCCTCCAGGCATACCTTTGTAGTGATCATCACCCCCTCAACCAAGTGCGGGGTGATGAACCTTGCATCTCTTAGTTAAAGGGTGGCCTGGTGATGGTCAGTGCTACATTTAAGGAAGAACAGAACAGGAGTGGCCCTTATTTTAAGCCTGAATCTTCACGCATGAATCCCATCTTTAGTTATGCATCAACAATCAACAACCTGGAAAGCACCAAGTCCCATGGTAAATAAACTTGACAATATACAAGACATTTTTTAATTGAAACAGGTCAAAATTAAGTATGACTCAATATCAGAAGGGGTAAAGTGACAGAAAAGAGAACGTTTATATACTGCAAACCTTCACCATTGGCACTGGGGCACTAAAATGCTGAAAGACAGATTGAAATATTGGGATCAAAATCCGTGTTCACAGAGAAAGTGGAAGGGAATTCCATAACTTGGGCACCGCCACTGAAAAGGCACGCTCCCCACATCGTTCCAAACAATACTTTTGAACTTTGAGGAGAGATAAAGAAGATCATAAAGATCGACAAGGACAGTACAGAACAATTTTTCCTGTAATGCTTGGCAGCTCAGAGCCTGATACAGAGGCATTTAAACTGTATCCATGCCTTCACTGGTAACCAGTGTAAATTACAACGGGCTGAGGGTACTGCCATACCATAGGGAATACCTTTAACCAAACGCACTTCAGCGTTTTGCAACACCTGAAGTCACTTTAGTAAATATAGTTGTTTTGGCAAAAAACACAGCATTACAGTAGTCGGCACTGCGAATGGAGCCGCCTTGCACCTCCAAGGAGAGAGAAGTAGAGATCTTTACCCCTAGGTTTTATACTACTTTTTAAGGAGTTGGTAAAGGACCTAGGGTTGATGGGCAATAATCCAGGGTCCAAAGTGAGGATGAGGTAAGGGCATCCACCACTAGAACCTCTGTCTTATCCCTATTCAGCTTTAGCCAATTTGAGCCCACTCAATTACTCACAGCTTCCAGATATGTTTTCAGCCGATTAGCAGTGGCATTTTGTGCCAGGCCCATCTCAAATAAAATAGTGTATCGTCCGCATAGGAGAAAAAGCAGAAACCAAACAATTGAATAAGGCAGGCCAGTGGCTGAACATAAATGTTAAAGAAGAGAGGAGAACCTGCAGAGCCCCGAAGGAACCCACAAGAATCTGCTACTGGGGACGATCTGAAAGAAGACAAAGAAACAGATTATTGGCGAGATTCCAGAAAAGATTTTAACCATTCAAGGACAATGCCGGAGATACCAATGTCTTGCAGTCTATTCAAAAGAATAGCATGATCTATGGTATCAAAGGCAGATAGGTCTAACAGAATAAGACCTGCCACTTGATCTCAAATCGAGCTAAATCTAGCAGAGATACCAGTACTGATTCTGTTCCCATGAGTGGAGGAAAACCTAGCTGGGAGGGATCTAGGATTTGATGGTCTTGGGGGCGGATAATTCAACAGAAGTGTGGTGTCCAAAGTCGACATTTTCAGTAGTGGGATAACGAAGGCGTGCTTTAAGGTCATACAAATACAACCATGCATAAGCGATGAATTTAATGCTTCAGTGAAAATTTCACCCAAATACTTGGCTATCAATTTAAAATGGGAAAGAGGCATCTCATCCAAGGGAGAGACATATTTGAGGTGCATTACAGCATTTACTGCTTCAGTAAGGCTGATAGTCTGGAAAGATCCGAACCGGACTGACGCAGTCGTAATGTCTGAAGATAGAGACAGTGTTTTTTGGATATTAGCTAAGAAAGCTAGGCTGCTAATATTAGCCCTAATAGTCCCATTCTTATTTATTATAAAATAGCCAGATGATTGTGCAGCCTTCGTGAGGCTAATGCAACCGAGGCTAATTTAGGGGCACAAAAATCTTTCACCTCTGAAACAGCTGTTTGTATGCATTTGTGGTAGACTGAATCGCTACCCCATAATATGACTGTTTTGCTGCCTTCAAGGTAGCATGATGGAGGGCAAGTTCTTTCTTGAAGCAGAGATTTAAATCAGGGTCATAATTTGATGGGTACCTTGAAGGCATCATGAAGTAGACACAGACAATTGAATAAGGTTTGAGCTATAAACCTTTATTAAATTAAAAGGAGGATTGGACTGCTAGTCTACCAGGGCTCGTAAGGGGATCCCATTCACTAGAGCCGTTTCATGAGTGGATTTAGTCGATGTCCCACAGCACAAATGACTTTGTGCCTCATAGGGACATGGATTTTCCCACTCTCTCCCTACCATACACCCAAGCTCCATGGGTTCTTCCTTTTTGTTTTGCAGACAATGTCTTGCTAGAATTCCAGACTCTCTGCAGGAGAAACACACAGGAACCATTGATTTAACCGGTCTACTTTACTCCTTCCTTATTTCTACCCTCATTCTAGGTTCTGGTTTTCTTTCTATTTTCTCCCTTTCCCCGCTATTAAACTATTAGGGAGAATTCTCATTTATGGCTAATTCCCCTTACCTAGTGAGTCCCTCAGCAGCTTTGCTGGATTTCTGGGGTTTATTTTTTCCACCTGGTAAGAGTGTGAGCCTTTTTCCCACTCTTAGTGTATATTTTTGTGTGTGTGTTGTACTTTTTTATGCTCATGGGCTATGGAGTTTCACCAACTCCCTAGGCATCATCTTTTTACTTGTGTGTCACACAGCACCTTTAGTGCAGTGACACAGGGATGTCTTTTAGACTTCCCTTGTGAACTCGATTTCTGGGGAGGACTACTGTCCCCCAGAAACATGTAAAGTCACCATTGGCTTTACTAGTCCTTTTTAATACAGATCCAGTACCAACCATCTTACAATGGATTACTGGAGGGGAATATCTTTCCCCTGTCCTGCTGTACCTCAAGGGGCACTTTGTGTCCACCTTCCCGACTCGACATGGCTGGTGGCAGTGGTAACTTTCATTTTTACACAGATTCCCGTGTAGTGTTCTGGCTGTGGTGACAGACGTGAACATAAAACCTACTATCCCATATCATTTTTATTTTGGGTCCTAGCGTGGTTTGTCGCAATTTCATGTTGGAAAGGTCTTTCTTGTTGTTTGCTTTTTGCACCAAACCAGGTTTGGTTTCCTTGTTCTCCGTCCTTTGGCGGGCTTCTGCGAAGAAGCCCTCATTTGGCGTCTGGGTGTCTAGGTGGACTGAATGTCCACTAGCTTGGACTATTGTAACAGCCTCTTTCTAAATCTACCTGCCTCTACTCTCCGCCCTCTGCACCTAATGCAGAACAGGACTGCAAGACTTGTCCTTGGCCTCAAGCCCTGGGATCATATCTCTCCAGCTCTGAAACCTCTCCACTGGCTCCCAGTGGATGCAAGGATTACATTCAAAACCCTCTGCATTGTCCACACGGCTTTCTGGGGCCTGGGTCCAAAATATCTTCAGCTATCCCTCCGCAAATACCTCCCCTCTCAAGCTCTTCGCTCCTCTACCTCCAACTCACTCAGGGTCAGTCGTTTTTCTAAGAAACGAGCTGGGGGTAGATCTCGGTCTTCAGCTGGGGCCTCCCTCTGGAACAGTCTCCCTGCCACTCTAAAACTTGAGGAGAACCATCTCCGGTTCCGGAAGCACCTCAAGACCTTCCTATTTCTTCTGCCTTCGCTCCCCCTCTCCCCTGCTAATCTGTTCTCTCTTGGCACCGTGCACTTGGCCACTGTCTGTCTTTTGGGCCCAGGTACCTTCTCATCCTGCCACCCTCCCGCACTGCCTTCGGGCCACCCCTTGCACTGGGGTCTGTATCTGTACCCATACAGCCCCCCCCTTTTTCTTCCTGCACTTATCAGACCTACCCTGTCTGCTGCCTTAAACCTAGCACTTGCAAATTGCTGGCGGCATTACCACTGTTTGTTGCCTTTATTATTTATTTATTGTTATTTATCTGTTTCTCCTCTGCTTCGCACTTTCCACCTCTCCCCCCCTTCCATGCACTTTTCCCCTCCCCCTCTCCCATGCACTTGCGCGCTCTCAATGTCACTGGGCCTAGTAAGATTGCTGTTTTGTTCTCCCTTGTTCCCCTCCCTTTCCTTGTCGCGCTCTGAAACACTTGTGTACGAGCGCAATAGAAATAAAATATCAATCAGGGAGGGTTTTAGTCACCCCCTGCACAGAGTCTCCTTGGAGACCCAAGTCGCACTTCGTGTTGATTGGCTGAGGTGGTTGTCCGGGTTGGACAACCCCCCTGCTGTGTGATTGACAGCCAGGCTGTGTGAATGGGGGATTTTGGCATAAAAGGCAGGACTCGGGCTGGAAGTCAGAGTCGCCACTGGAACTGCAAATAACCGAAGAGAAGTGGAGAAGAAGAAGGCAGCTGCAACTCCTGGATCCAGGTGAAGCCCTGCTGCAGTCCTGAGCTATCTACCCTTCAATGACAGAGAAGATCCAGTGCGGAGTCTTCTTCCGTTGAGCCTGGTGGGATCAACCAGCTCACCTTCTACAGCTAGAGAATCCTCTTCTGGGTCGAAATCACTGCACTGAGCTGTAGTGGTCCGGATAGCCATCAGAAGAGCCCTCTCCTGTTTTTAAGGAGCGCACCTTTTATTCATCGTTGCTTTGCTGCTGCTGGCCTCATCCCTGGGTAACGCAGATTGCTCCAGACGTCGTCCTTCTTGTCCCCACGACTGAAGCTTCAGGAACCGTGAGTCTGCAGGAACTACCAGGAACAACTGCCGTAGCACCAGCTTTCTTCAGCCGAATAAGGTACTGTGTCCATTTGGTCGTTCTCTCCGTCCGACCTTGATGAATCAGGGTGAAGCCTTTTCCTTTCCGAAGGCTTGTCCTTTCTTCCTTCCCTCTTATAACTTTTGCTTCCCTTTGACAATATCCAGTACTCCTGGCACGTTAATGTTGAGCTGTTCTCACTGTGTGATCCTCGACAACAGAGCTCCTGCTCCATTTGACACTGGCGCAGGCCTATTGACTTTTATCTGCCTCTTATAACACGTCCTCTGATTCTATTGCCTTGACAAAAGTATTGCCTGTGATTTTTATCCACTATTCCCTTGTTTTATTCTATGTGCTAAGTGTGTTTGACTACGTTTCCATTTCTTCCCGCGGGTACGCTTTTCTTTCGTAAGACCCAACTGTCATTAATGTCAAAAAGTGATTGTGTATTAACCCATGGTAACGTCTTTGGTTCGAAACACTGGTCTGTCACATCTGAATGTACTTACCTTGAATTGACCTAAACAAGAGGAATTGGTTGTGTGTAGTATATTTAGAGTGTGGTTTTATCTAAATAGAAGTGAAGTGTTTTCTGAACAGATGGTTTAAAAATAAATGTACGTATATTTTTTAACCAGAAACCTTGAGTCAGTGTTTGCTTGAGTCACAGTAATTGTAGTCCTTTGTGTAATCCCTGTTACTGTTAATTTGTTCTTGAGATAAGTCTGGCTGCTCAGCCATCGCTACCTCTTTACTGTGTAGTACAGGCTTGTACCAAAGGTGAAATTGTACTATCACTTGTAGTCTTAATTGTCTGTAGTGTTCCCTTAAGGGTACTGCAGATGATTCTGCCTAACAAACTCTTTGGGTCTATTGGTGACACTCGCTCTTTCTCTTGGTTGGGAATAATGGCTGTGGCCTCGATTTTTCCTTCCTCTCTTCTACTCAATGTAACAGATGGAAATGTTTATTGGCATTTGCAAAATTTTGGGCAGTTTCAATAGCTAATGTTGGTTTGTTGAGTTGTCAAACAGCCCTTTAAAGGAAGTGGGGCAAGGAATCGATAAATTGCTCTATGTTCAGAGCTTCCAATACTTCAGGTAAAGTTTTCCTTCCCAATGATAAAGGCATTGTGTTCTTAACTCGGTCTCCCATTTCCACTGGTGTTTACCCTGGGTTCAATTTAAAGCTTCCAAGTCTGTTGATAGAAATGACTAGTCTGTCCCACTCTTTGTAAGATACCTGCCTTCATTTCATCGAAGGTAGCCTTTCCCGGGAGGTTCGATAATTGTTAGGAGGTTTGTAACTCCCCCTTCAGTAAAGGCCCTAGATAACAGAGTTTCAAATCATACCCCCATGTTTCAAAATAAAAAATAAAAAAATTCCCAGGTCATCTCCCACTTTATACGGTTGGAGAACTACCTGTGGTATATTCAGTCTTTCTTGGGCGGCATTCAAACTTTCCAGTCCTGTCTGGTACCGTTCCTCTGATTGTATGTGATGTGCCGCTAAGTGGGCCAACACGGTTTCTATCGTGGCCATGATGTCTTGAGACAAGGTGGTTTTGGTTGGGGTTTCCTCAGAATCAGAGAGGGGAAAGGAACTCTGAGACCTATTCTGTTTCTGGGCCTGATCTATCTCTAGTTGGTGGATTCACGCCTTTTTTCTCCCTTATAGCTCATACTTACTCAGGGAAGTGGAAGGCATAGTAAGAGGGGAGAATTCCTGCTTATGGATAAACAAAGTTAATGCCCTCGGCCGAATGAATCCTTGTGGTTTTTCGAATATTCAAGAGGATTCTGTCACTGTGTTTTAATTGGTAGGTGGCAAGGGTAAGAGTGTCGAGAAGGAGTTGTGGTTCATATACTAGATCCTGACACTTAACTGGAATCCGACAGAGTGGCAATTAAGGGTTAGATTTTTGAAACTTCCTCCCGAGTCTGAACTTTCACAATAGTTTTTTCCTTAGGGGTGTTGGGCTGCAAAAAGCTTAAGGGTCCTCTTTTCTTCAGCGTGCGGGTTCGCCAATTCATATCAATTGAGAGTATCCCACTTCTAACACCATTTGTGAAGGTATCATGCAGTAGACAACTAAAGTTTGGGCTATAAACGTTTATTAATTTAAAAAGAGGGTTAGAAAAAGGCCTAATTTGCCCAATGCTAAGGTGGGATTTCCCTACCTAAATTACACTAATAGTGTTTGTCAGAATGTCTGTGTCCAAAACCTAAACTTGCCCTCACATCTAATTGTATACAATGTGCCGGGATGTCATCATCAAAATGAGAAGTGTTAAAAAAAAAAGTTAAGCGCTTTTTCCAGCTCTTGGTTGAAAAATATGTGTTCCCTTCCCCAAGATTTCAAGTTTCTCAATGTGCCAAAACAACACAATTCTATGGGATTCTTCCCTGCTCTTCCGGATTGGTTGCCCTTCCCCAATTTCCTAGAGTACAGTTCCTTACTTTCAGATCACACAAGATTCCCCTTATATTCAATCACAAGCTTTTCCTTATGTGGGTGTACACGGTCTAGGCACAGTTTTCGGACCACACAGTCCACCCATTATTAGGTCACGCAACCGACACCTTACTTGCCTCTTCTTCACAGGCACACTGCTACTGTTTCAGCTTCACAGTGGTACTTGACTTCTTCTCATTTCAAATCCTCTTGATGCTTTGTCACTGCTTGTTTTGCCACCATTCACTTGTTGCATTTTCAAATATTCTCAGGGCTTTTGCCACTGTTCGTTCCTTCAATTTACACAGTTCCTTATATTCCTGTGGTGCTTGCCAATGCTTGTTCTCTCAGATTACACAGCACCAAATTGCTTTCAATCCAATCGGTATTCAACCATAATTGCTTTCTTTCTGATCGGTATTCAAAAGAGCTTCCTTCATTCAGTCAGTCACTTTGTATCAACCAACATCAAATTTCCAGTTCACTCTCCTGCTGGCGACTTGTGTTCTAGGGCGTAGTCACAAGTTCAAATATTACAATTTCCTATGGCCCTCTCTTGGCCTCTTCATTTCATCTCCTTTTACAGTTCGCCATTTCCAAAAACCCTTCTTTTGGCTTTCTCAGCAGTATCGTGATATCATAATTATCAAAAGCATTCAGTCCAAGCGTGACCAGCATTCATATTGCCCAAACGGTCTCGCGCTCACTCACAAGCGTCCCAACTTGCTGCAACCACACGCTCTACACCTCAGCGTCCCAGAGTCAATCAGGGACGCTTTGTGCACGCGTCTCCCTGGCTTCACCTCCAGCTTCTCCAGCAAGCGTTCCACTGGCGACTCCCTTGGCCTCACCTGAGTGAGGATTTATGCTGCCCCCTTGCCCTTAGTTGTCAGCAGTGTTTGTTCACTACACAACTATCTTGGTACTCTGCATTGCTGTTCCTCATCCAAGTACCAGAGTGGTGTCTGTGTGTGTATGAGTTAACAAAGCAAGGATGTATGGCTCTGGTATGTTTCTTCCTTGTCCCAGTATCTGACTGGGGTGTTCTGGGAGATAGTTTACTAAAAAGACTAGGGAAGGGACTGGTAATACCCTACAAAGGCCTGGGGGCTATCCGACTCCTTAGGAAAGGTAAATGGGGGATTCCGTGTCTCACCCAAGAGTGCCTCATCCCCACTCCCCAAGTCTCCTCCACCCAGTTGATCCTCAATCGCATATCCATCCCCAGGGTCAGGATCTGATAGCAACGGCCTTTCCCTGGCCACCTGGTAGGAGGATATATTAGGGAAACAAGTGAGGACGCCCTCAGAATCCCCACAGTACGCAGAAATGGAAATCTAGCAAAAAGTGCAAGGACTGAGCATGAATCTATCTTCTTCCACAATACAATGTCCAAATGTAAAGAAGGGAAAAACATTATATTAAAGTCAACAAGTTGCACTGATTCACCTTGAGTAACTATGAGAAGCAGACAAATATAGAGGAAAAGACATACTTCTACATATCATTAAGTGATTAATTAGTGTGGTGTTAATAGAAACCTGCAACATCAAATACCAAACAATTCAAGAAAAAGATGGCAACATAGATGAGTGGGCTGAATGTGTGTTGCAGAGGTGTGCACGTTTCATTCTTTTGTGGTCACTAAAATAATTGGCTCGTAATCATAACACCTATTATTGACATGCAACATTAATAAGAAAAAGGCCTGCTTAGAATGTGCACTAATTCTACCACGATACTCCTCCAAAAAAAGGCTAATTTTCCACAAAGTTCTATCAACTAGACCCAAAACCTCATGCTCATACAGAAGTCAAGAAGGGCAGATCACATGCTACTGGGTTATAACCTAATGCTGCCCAGAGGTGTACTTATGATAGGATTTAACAATCAGCAATGTGGAGAAGTGGTATATATTGGATTGTTTAGCCGAACAGTAGTAGCTTCTGAATAAAATAATTTTGAAGGCCAATATTATTTACAAACTACTAGGCATTCTTGACACCCAACTTCACTCTCATTTACACTTATTTCTGATGGATATACAGACACATAGCTAACTGTATTGTGCAGTGGCTGGGGAGAATTTCTGCTGGTCCTGTTTTTTTTGTAGCTCATGACATTTTGCTCCCTTAGACCATTGTGAAGTTTGATTTTCCCCTCTATAAAAGCAGCTCTACACGTAGAAGATTTGCAGGATGACATGAGCTTGAATGCCAGCACTGTAGAGTATTTAACAGTTGAAATTGGACAGTTCGAAATCTATAGTGAGGGAACTACATTCCAACAAAGCTATAAGTATAGCTAACTGGACCAATGACATGTCAAACACCTCCAACTAGCCACGGCTGTTTAGACAAAAGCAGATTGCATTCTGGACTTGCAGTTTAGCTTTTCCTATAGGTTTGCGAATGTGAATCCTCAGATACAAAGCGTTATTGGTTGAAAAGCTAGGGCCACCCACCGGTTAGCTACTTTACCATCACTACGTACTGTGATGAATACAAAGGTGTCATCACCGATAATCCGGCGGTGACCTCCTCCCTTGTGGCCAGCAAATGGCAGCCGCTACCTAATCCTGACCCTAGGGGCGGCTATATGAGGGAGGATCACATTGGAGGAGACAACCTCTAGAGATGTCATGGCTTCATTGGAATTATTCCCCGGGACTCAAGGTTCTTAATTATTTCAGTAAGGGACTCCATGGATGCGAGAGGCAAACGATATTGCTTCACAAACACTGAGTCATTCCAGGGTCCGTGGGAATTGTTGTGGTGTGGATGTCGGTGCGACCACAGTCATATGAGTCTACCGCAAAGAGATCTTGGAAATCCAAGAAAACTTGTTTCAACTTTTGCTTCTGTTCTAGAGTCACACAGGCATCAGCTAGGTTGACTCTCTCTTCCACCATCTGCCTGAAGCCTGGAAAGACTTCTGGTTTGGCTATCTCAGCGGCCTGCTCCAGCTAGGTGGAGAAGTCCCTGGTCAGAGTGCTGATTTGGACTGGAGGCTTCAGGTGGGAAAGGCAGCCCTCATGGACCTGGAAAATCCTCAGTTTGTCCTTGAAGATAAACCTCTCATACCCAATACGCCCAATACGCTCATGGCCTATTGCCATACCCCTACAACTCCCCCTTGGAAGAATAGAAAAGATTCACCAAAGCATACAAACCAAACTCCCAACTTTGGTCCATCATGTGGAAGTGATGAGAATGCCTTTATCAGTTCCATCTATTCATCACCCAAAACTGCTTTACCATCCAGGCATGCGGAAAGTGATTATCCGTACTGTTTTCATCAAATATCAATAATGGACTCCTTATCCCAGAATCCTCTGAATACTAGGACGCGGAAGAGGGGACGAGCAGTGGTGAGTAAAAGAGGCTTTCAGCCCAATGAGCATTCTAGCTGTTGGCCGAAAACACCTATGCCTGAAAAATTTAAAGACAGGCAACCCAGTGTCAAAGGCTGCTGTTGTTGTCGAGAGAATGGCCGGCCTCTCTGTGAGGTTCGAGGTACCGAACAGGTGAGGCAGAGACTTGCGGCTCAAGGCAGAAGGGAAACTCTGAGAGAAGGGGAAGTGCTGCAGAGATGCCGGGAGAGCAGGAGAGACTTCTGGGCGTTCACTGACCACAGAAAGCAGACCCTTACCTGCGAGAGCTTAATCCGAAACAGCATGCTGAAGGGAAGCTGCGGGAAACGAAAAGATGCTGAGAAAGCAGATGCAAAGGGAAAACAGGAAGAGTACATTCACCGAGGGACAGCGCAAGAGCCGAAGAATGCCAACAAGAGCGGGTGAGTCAGCCCGAGGAAAGTGGGGACTGCAGGGCGTATCGGCAGGCACACCAGATGCAAAGAACGGTAAAACCGACTAAAGAACAAGGGAAAACAGAGAGACTATTTATAAAAAGGGTAAATGAATTGAAACCAAAGCCCTTAATAGTATTTGAGTGCATGGAATGCAAACACATGGAAGCACTGAAGCAAATGGTATATCAAGATGATATATTGTTCAACAAAGGGAATGTACAATTGTGGATGAAGTATACCAGGCAATTTCAAGTGCACGAAGATAGGAAGTCCTGGCAGGAGAGTATACCAGGCAAAGACAGGTGCATGAACATAACAAGGCCTGGTAGAAGAGTATACCAGGCAGCCACAAGCTTGAAAATACAAGAAGCCCCGACAGGAGAGTATATTAGGCCATTTGCAAATGTGTGGAACCAAGAGGTCCTGTGCAAGGATATTAGGACTGTGTGGGCCAGACAAAAATGAGCAAAGGCTTGGCCACAAACCTTTGAAGTGAACAGAACTAGGTGTAGGTAAAAGTGTCACTAAGGGCCCACACAACACAAGGAACTGCTGACTAAGGAACTGTTTGTGATAAAAAAGGAATCTAGGGGAAAGGAGTCACGCTCTGGAACAAGTATTCTTTATCCCTGAAGAACTTTTTGAGTTGAAGTTACTTGTTCTTGTTTCACAAACACTTCTACGCCAAAGCACCAGAATTGCTTATATCAAAGACCAATCCAGGGCAAGGGAGTAACCCTCTGAAACAAGGATTCTTTATCCCAGAAGGGCTTTTGAGTTGTAACTACTTATATTTTCATTACGAACACTTTCTCAAAAGGCATCAAAGTTTAAAGACATTTCCCTTTTCACCTTTTTTGTTTAGTTTATATTGCGATAGTCTGAGCACAACTTTTGGACAAAAGGGCAGCTTGATTTTGACATCCTGACAGACTGTTCCTTAGCTTTGGTTTAGGTAGGGAAATTCCTCTATTCACATGTTACACTGCAACAACTGGAGAAGTCTGCTGTTAAGTTATTAGGTTTTAGTAGAGCGCACTGGGACCCGAAGGTGCTAAGGTGGGTACAATTATCCAAGGGAAAGACTGCAAAAGACATGAGAGATGTACCTGGGGAAAAGAAAGGTCTTCAAAGATTTCTGAAATTAAGTGTAATCATCTGTCAATCTCAAAGCTGAGGGAAGGGTGTTCCAGAGAGAGGGGGCTGCAACCGAAAACACTATGACACCCATGGATTTCTTTTTGAATCTTGGAACAACATGGCCTTTGTTTGCCCAACGAAGATTTCTAGCTGGAGAGTAGGGAGTAATCTTCTCTTAGAGATAGATAGCCCCCTGTTTATGCAAGATTCGGTGAGTCAAATAGAGATTTGTTCTCAACCGGGAGCCAACAAAGCTGATATAAAACAAGGGAGGCAAGTGCATATTGAGGTAGACCAGCAGCTAACCGAGCCACAGAGTTTTGGATAATGTGGAGTTTTATCATGATATTTAGGTTGAGGCAGAAGAGTAGCATTAGAGTAATAAAGAATACCCAAGACGGCAGAGGCAACGACCGGTCCCCTCGATGGGTATGGTAAAACGTTTAGCAACTTTTTAAGGTTTTAAGTTTCGAGAAACCAGCACTGCACCTGGCACTAACCTTCAAGTCAGGTGACAAAGAGGCCCTAAAACCAGAACGTTGGTCTTATCACCGTTTAGCTTGAGCCGGTTTTTATTCATCCAGTCGCCTATAGCAACCAGGCAGGCTGTCAGGCGGAATGCGGACTCCTTAGGTTTCTGATCCAAGGATTAGTTGCATGTCGTCTGCATATGAATGGAATCGCCAGCCGTAAAAACGGATAAGGCTGACAAGGGGCCAGACGTAAATATTAAAAAGAAGAGGAGAAATCGCTCAGCCCTGAGGGACCCCACAAGAAACGGCTGATGATGCAGATCTAAAAAGGGGGAAGGGAAAGGGTCTGAGATTGATCCAAAAGAAAAGATTCAAACTAGCGGAGTGCTGTTGTGGAGATGCCATCCTGCTGTAATCGTCGGCATGCTGTGGGTTGTTTATACTATCCATAAAAGGTGCTTACTTGTTCCCCATTTCGGAAACAGGCATGCAGAATGTTTTGCATTATGTTAATAAAATGAGTAGTGTTGCAAAATGTGTCATAACCTGAAGAGCAAGGCAGACACCATACGATCCAGTCGAAACAATATTCTTAATGCCTTGCACACAATGTTATTTGTTCCACTATTAAACCAGAATTAAAATTATGAAACAGTTTTCACTCGGGAGTTTACTGGGCATGAACCAGACTTAACATTTTGCACATCCTCAAACACTGAGCTGTGTGATTTGGGAAGAGGCCCTTTATTCAAAAGTGGAATTTGGGAATGCTTAAAAAGCACTGGCTTTCAAAAAAGTGCTACATATATATGGAAACAGAATGAAAGATAACAAATTGGTCACTCCTAGCCACAAATGACCCATCTAAACCTTGCTTCCAAACAGCCTCTTTGTATATATACACTCCCAAAAAGTCGGAGGAGGGACCTAGGGAGCTTTGTATTTAAAAGACATTGTGCCAGATTAACAGAGCATTTTTCAAAGGGATTTTCCCATTGAAAAAACGCCTTTGTATGTCTTTTTATTGACATTTCTTAATAACATTAGAAAACACAGGTAAACATTGCGCTCATATCAGCTAACCATAGTATCCCATATTTCATTCAAGCACAAAATAATTTTAAGAAAACAAGAACAAAAACCTGGAGGAAAGAGCAACTGTATAATTTCTCTGTGGCGCCCCCTTCAAATTCCACACCCAGTCCGACCAGCCTGGGAGAGCCCGATCCAACTCGGGTGATGTAGCAGGCCCATAACTCTCAGTTTGGTGGGACATGTGAAGACTTTATTGTGGACTCGACCATATGATAGGAAGGATCCCCATCTCTCAAAAAACCACTACATCTTATCGTCAGAGCAATCAGATATCTTCTCAGCCTCCATAAGCGACCACATAAGAGACCACCATACAGGCACACCCAGGCAGCCACTCATACATTTAATTGTGCACCCTTTCACCATACAGGCACACCCAGGCAGCCACCCATAGATTTAAGTGTGCATCCTTTCACCGTACACGCACACCCAGCCACCCATACATTTGTGTGCACCCTTTCATCATCATACACTTACACAGGCAGCCACCTATACATTTAAGTGTGCACCCTTTCACCATACACTCACACAGACAGTCACCTATACATTTAAGTGTTCACCCTTTCACCATACAGGCACACCCAGGCAGCCACCATTACATTTAAGTGTTCATCCTTTCACTGTGCAAGCACACACGAATACCCAGCCACCCATACATTTGTGTACACTCTTTCACCATACACTCACACGCACACGTCATAGGGTTGAAGTGACCATAATACTCTCACTCTGACTTCATAAAGAAATTATTTCTGTCAAGGACTGAACCACAACGGAAATAATTTCTTTATGAAGGCAGAGTGACTTAAAAAATAATATCTATTTATTTTTGAAGTCATAGAGCTTATCCCACCCTATCACATAGAGGCTTCCAGCCTAAGGTCTTCATATCATGGGGTGGGGGCAGGCCCCAGACTTCAAAAAGAAAGTTTCTTTTTGTATTCTCTCTGCCTTCATAAAGACATTATTTCTGTCACAGAAATAATTTCTTTATGAATGCAGAGTGAATTCAAATAGAAACGTTTTTTAAAAAAATTGAAAACGTTTTTTTTTTTGCTGCATGTGGGGTCCCCTCCCAGGCCATGTGGTCGTGGGGCCCCCCGCACCACGGGGGGTGCAGGGGCCCCTGTTACGCCAGAGACTTCATACAATCTTGCCTAACAGACCTATATAGTGTCTTCCTAGCGATCCTAACCTTCCCATTTCTACAGATATACTCCAGAATGTCCCCTTGGGTCTTATCAAACGTTTAAATCAGAACGGCAGCCGGATGGGCCTGGAAATGGTATAGCGATCGAGGCAATATATTAATTTTGATTGCTGGCGCTCTGCCACACCATGAAATTGCCAGTATCCCCCCCCAAGATTGAAGGTCTACCTTCATGTTTTCAAATAATTTTGGATAGGTGGCTCGGTACACATTAGAGCATTTAGACATAAGGTAAATACCCAGATATTTCAGCTTCCCTTTTACCCACTTAAAGGGGGTAGTCTTTTTCAAACTGAATACCGTATTGGCGTTACATGAGATATTAAGGGCTTCACTCCTATCGATGTTAACTTTGAACCTCGAGACCACCCGGAACACACCTAAGATATCCAATAATTTAGGGACCGACTAATCATTGTTCGAAAGCGTCAAAATCACATCATCAGCAAAGAGAGCTAGTTTATGCGCAGTGCCCCGGGATGGAAGACACAGACTATCCTCCTCCAACTCCAACCTAATCCCGACTACCAGAGATTCCACGGTGAGCACGAAGAGTAACAGAGAAAGGGGTCAGCCCTGTCTAGTCCCTGTGGCAGCATAAATCCCCAGGATAGGGCTCCATTTACATCCACCTTAGCAGTGTAGCACGTATATAGTGACAAGACCCCCTTAATATGGCCCTCACCGAGGTTGCAATGACCGAAGACTTCCATACGGAAAGGCCATTCAATCGGTCAAATACCTTTTCGCCATCTGGGCTTAGCAACATAGCAGGGGTACCTGTTCCATGGGCAATGTCAATGAGGTTTACAATTTTCCTGACATTGTCAGCTACCTGGCGACCCTGCAACCTGGTGACCCTGCACGCATTCTGCCTGATCAACCCCAATCAGGGAAGGTAGCACCTTGTCTAGCCTGGATGCCAAGATTTTGGCATACATCTTGATATTCGTGTTTAAAACTGATTGGGACGATTTGAGGCACAGGCCTTGGGGTCCTTCCCGGCCTTGCAATAAGCGTGATCTTGGCCTCTACCATAGTGCATGTAGAGAATTGCTGAGTGAACATCTTGTTTATTTATTTATTTTATTTTGACATTTGTAAAGCGCGCCAAATCTGCAGGCATCTGGGCGCTAGATTACTTTGGCTTGGAGGTTCCAGTGGTTACATACACAGGTGTTTTATGTAGGAAAAGAGAGCAGTTGGTTACAGACATAATTGGTAATAGAGTAAATAATAAGCATACGCACAAAGATTACAGTAAGTTTCAGCGTACATGGTATTTAGCACAGGGTTTCGATGAGAGTATGCCAGGTGCAGAAGAAAGAAGAATAGTTCCTGTGGATCTCTTGGGATAAGAGCCAGGTTTTGAGCCCTTTGTGGAAGGTCCAGAAGGATGGCTCTGATCTTAGCACTAGGGGCAAGACATTCCAATATTTGGCCGCAATCACAGGGAAGCTGCTACCTCCAGCTTTCTGAAATCTATTATCTAGGGATGGCGAGAAGGTGCGTGTAGACAGACCGCGTAGGTCAAACAAAATATGGAGTGGGCCCAATAAGTAGTCTGAATACTGCTTATAGAATATGACTGGAAAGCTGTCCAGGGGCCCAGGGGCCTTCCCTGCGTTCAAAGATGCAATAGTTTGCAGAATCACTTATTTAGTTATTTCCTGGTTGTGCTGCTTGCGCTGATTTGCGATTACCCGAGACATCGGGCATCCTTCTAAAAAATTGCAGATAGGGGACCTGCTGGGCCATTCCGACCTGTACAGGGAGCTGTAAAGCGCATCAAACTCCTGTAGGATGTCCTTATCTCTATGCAACATTTCCCCAATGCTGCTAGCAATGGCATTTATTCACCCAGAGTTCATTTTTTGCTTCAGTTTCCAAGCCAAAATCCTTCTTGCTTTATTACCCCCTCAAAGTATCGCTGTTTCGCCATGACCATGCTGTACTCGGCCCTAGAGGTCTCCATTATATTAACCTCCCTTCTTGCTTTCTGCAAAGCCATGAATACTCCATGAAAGCCAGTGCTCCTGTATTCAGCCTCTCCGCACCAGTTCCAGAGTCATAAGCACTGTTCTCTCCTGAGTTTATTACGGGCAGCCGCTTTAGAAATTAAAAAACCCCTTATAAACGCCTTCAAGGCATTCCACCTCACCCCTTCCTGGACATGGTCTACCGGACTGGTTGGTAGAAGCCTTTTATTTTCTCCTCCAAATATTCCCTCATTATTGGGTCCCTGAGTAGAAACTGATAGAGCTTCCAGCTACTCCGCCTAACTTACCTATGCAGAAGAGAAACACCCATCGAGATGGGGCATTATCAGAGAAATCAATGGAGCCAATATCATTCTTCCCCACCACTGGAGCAAATCCACCCCAACCCAAAAATAGTCTATTCCTGAGTACACACGGTGGGTGTGGGAGAAAAAGGTGTAGTCCTTGATCCCAGGATGCACTTCAATCTCCCTGTCACTAGATGAAACGAAAGCCTCTTCTTAACCATCAGTGTAGCCAGGTCCTGGAATATAAGTAACTTCTGTTTGCCGTAGGTAATCTCCTCCATAGCCTTGGCTCTCAGTATTTTTATCTTAATCGTATATGCATAAAACTTCATGAGGATGTCCCTGGGCAGCGCTCTGGGCCCTTTCCGAAGAGGCCTCACTCTGTGCACATGGTCGCGGGAAATCATATTCATTGCCATATCTGGGAACGTGTTCCTGAAAAAGCACAGGACCAAAGCCCTTAAATTCGTACCCTCCACATTCTCTTCTAGGCCACAAATCCGGAGGTTTGTCCTTCTGTGCCTATTCTCGAGATCTTCTATGGTGGGAACAAATTACTACATTCCTGAATTGGCTCAAGCCATCTCACCTTGTAAGTGTTTAACATCTTCCTTCAGCGAGTGTATAGCCTCTTCAGTGCCCCCTACTTTAGAGCACAAATGCCTACTATAGCCTCTGCGACTACCTTTCTGATCGACCTGGATATGTCCTCCTTAAGGGTAGCCAGGCACTCGAGGAGGTCATTCTTCATGAAATGCCCATCTCCAAGTACTTCCTTAGACTTACTCACCATATCTTCTAAGGCTTCCCAACACTTCCCACCTCTCTTGTTGCCGAGTTAGGGGGGCAGAAGGAGGCCACAGAGCATGCTTTGTTCTGAGCCTTGCGTGGTGACATATATGGGGGCCACCCTCTCCCTGTGCTGCCTGTGGCTCACTTGTATCCTCCAGCCCATCCAGCTCACCAGTATCTGAATTTTCAGAGTCAGAGACCCAGAGCCTGGTCCAACTGTTACCTACTGGACCCAGATGCACTACCACCAGTCCATGTGGACCTCAACCGCGCCTACACACGATTGCACCTCATGTATTTCCTCCCTCACCGACTCCCTCACTGACTGGTCATCAAGCCCCCTGCTCAAGACCCTTCAAGGCAGTCTCATGCTACCTATACGCACCTCCTTATATGGGGGGACCTCAAGCTTACTCACTGGGGAATTGTCGCTATGTTCTCCTGCTACTGAGGCGCCAGCAGAATGTAGGGACACTCCGGACAACTGAGCCCCAACCCTCGAGCCCTTTCCTGCTTCACACTCCGGCCTCAGCACTTTCAGTGAGGCACCACCCTTCCAGGTTCACTGCAGTTCACTCCTTGCTGAACACGCTCTGAGCAAGCACACACCTTGCACTGTGTGCTCCCCGCGAGGGCAGAGTCTGCCCCGTGTACCACTGGAGGCTCCCGCCTCGCTTTTTCGTTCTATATGGGCCAGTGTTTCTTCCTGCATTACACTTAAAGACTGCCAATAACTTACCTGGTGTCCAGAATCATACTTGAGAGAAGAACCCCACCTTGATCACTTTAGACTACAATACTGGGCGAGGCCAAAGGCCTTTGGATGTAGGGAAAAGCTACAGAGGAATATGTTTCAGTCAATGACATCAGAATAGAAGTGTCAACAACGGCTATAGCCAGGTGCAGGCACACTTCAGGCTGTGTTTCCATCCAGGAAGTACCTTTATGATTGAACAAAACAAACGAAAGTGGTTTTCAGTTTTACGCACAATTACAGACAAAGGTCAAGGCATCTTCTACCATCACTGCTAAAAAAAAGTGAGCTTCAAATATTTATTTTAGACGTCTTTATGGTTTTCATAGTACAGCACTTCTGAATTCTGCCTCTCTTGGGTGTGTTAGGAGGCTGCTGCCCTGCGGTTGACCAGCGCAACTGCGACAACACCGAATTTCCTTCAAAAGCTCTTTTGTCCAGCGGTTGCTAGGATGCCTTGATAATAATAACAACGATGATAATCAGGCTTTTAGACAGTATTCCATGCCAGATTACTCACGTGAGAACTGTAATAATTGCAGCCAGCATTACCTAATTGAATAGCCCTAATTGGATATCCGAGGCAGGCAATTGAGCCAGAGGCTATTTATTGCAACTGCCATGAATATCAGTGACTGGCAGCAATCGCCCACCGGCACCGGCTACCTCTACAGCTCACTGAGAAAATCTGGCAAAAAAAAAAAAAAAGTTCCTGACTAGGAGAGATACTTTGTAAAAGATGGCGGTTACTGCTCGAAGCACCAACGGGGTATGCATGCTCTATAGCAGGGCACAGGCTTTCGGGTGGGCTGCCCGGGTAACTGCCCGGGGTGCCCGCCATTAGCCCCCCCACCACGCCAGCTCAAGGGAGTATTTCAAGGTCTCCCCCGAGCTGGCGTGGTGGGAGAATGTGCGGCAAGCGACCTACTTAATAACAATAGGGAGGTGATACAAAGCATCAGCACCTATTGAAAACGTTGCCGCCCACAGCACTACGGGCGCTAAGGCCGGCCCTGCTCTAGAGGTAATTTGTACAGACAGATAGCTATGTGTTGCAAAGTGGCTAGGGTGTCCACAGTAAAATGGAGGGATTTTTGGAAAATGATTAAGAAATTCCCAACACAGACACACTGGGCCTCATTACGAGTCTGCCGGTACGGAAACAAGGGTGCTGGGAGCAACGCACCAGCACCCTTTTCTGACCGGCTGACTACAACTGTGCCTGCTGGAGCAGCTGCTGCTGGGAGGTCGGACCTGCCAGGTGCATCAGCCATGGTAGGCAAGTTTGTCATGAAAGCACCACCACCGCTGACAACGGTGCCGGTGCTTCTGTGCACACATGGGGCACATTTTCCGCCGCCTGATATCTCGGGCCACCTGGACTTGTAATGCCACGGTGGCACCGGGATCTCAGGTGGCAGTAATAGTGTTACGTGGTTGACGGCAACCCACCGGTGGCACCGGTGGGTTACCGCCAACCGCGTAATGAGTCCCGCTGGGCCTCATTACAAATGCCATTGGGAAATAAGGGTACCTGTAGCAACGTACTGGCACCCTTTCCCGACCAGCAGACTACAACTCTGCTTTCCAGGGCCTGTGCGCCCGGCAGGCTGACATGCCGGGCGCAAAGGCCCAGGAAAGCAGAGTTGTAACAGAAGCAACGGTGCATGTGCTTCAGAGTCCCCATTCCCGTGGAGTCCTACGGGACTCCAAGGGAATGGGACTTACATTTTCCAGCGCCTGACTACCCGATCCGCTGGGACTTGTAATGTCCCTTTGACCGTGGTATGTCAGGCACCAGACACGGTGCTACAGTCCGGCGGCAACCTGTTTGCCATTCAGAGTTTATCAAGTGATTGTAGGGGTAAAAATGTCAAATTGCAAGCTACTAGCCAGGCAAAAAAAAAGTCACTTGCACCGTTAGTTCACCACATACTCACAGAACAACATGCATTACTTTCCAAGAGTCAAGAAGTACTCGCTAGTAGTGAGTGCAAGGTGTGAGGCTTACTCATTCTCAGAACAGACAGACCGGCAAGTGATTATAATCAGCCCAAACTTACAGATAGCTCTTGTGCGGCTGTAAGGCAAATACCAGTTCATCCTGGATTACATCAATAACCTGCGACATTATTCTACCTGAAAGAAATATAAAAAGGAAGCATCTCCAGACTAACATACATGGAAAATGCCAGTGTGATGAGAACAGAGTCGCACATCACTGGAATAGAAGTGAGTTTTCAATGCAAACACAAATGTGATTCCCGCACAGGCGCTTTCACAAAGCCCCACTATGCACATGTAAGCAAACAGATACAGGTCAGAATGAAAGCATGCAAGATCAGCTTTTACACTAGGGGGTTGCTCTCCTCAAAAGGTGAAACAAGCGGAAATGACTGTTCTTAGTTTAATGGATTTTTTCACAATCTTGAGATTGTATCTTCAGAATTATTTATGCACATACTCAGAAAAACCACCTTCCATGCTAGGCCCTCCTTATATGTTTGCCGGTATCCCGCCTGTAATTCCGGCAGGATCCCGGCAAACAGACCTACCGTTACCAGCACCTGATATCCCATAATTAGTATAGGTGCCAGAAACGGTAGGTAAATCCTCATTCCATTTGAATCCATAGGTAAATTAGTCAACCCCCACCTCCAAACTTGTAATGAGAGCGTAACTGGGCGCTACACTAACTAAGGGCTCTTAGTAGCGAATCAACTTTGCCTCTCCAAACCTTACCTCCCACTACTCTTCTGGGAATTTGTGTCTTGGGCACTCAGTGATAACATAGCTCTAGTGGATCAGCCCATGGTTGCCAGACCCTCGTTTGGAAATTCCTTTGTTTGACTCAAGAGTTGAGCTGGCCCAAAGATCCGAGTTGGAAGTAGGTAAGGAGAGGTTGGAGAGAGGGTGAAAGGCAACATGGCCTTACCTTTTCTTATAAGCAGATAGACAATGTGATAAGGAATTTAGCAGTGTGATGTTCCCAGTTACTGTTGCCCTAACCACAACAAGGTACAGGAGCGTCAGCTGTTGCTCACTTCGTAGTGTGGGCCAGGCTCAGTGGGTGGGGTTGTGAAGAAAGCCCTGTGCTGCGGGAGCTTCCCAGGTAAAGGAAAGCCCTGGGCTGCCGGGTGAAGAAAGATGTCCCAGCTGCACCGTCATTGTGGGCTGGGTGAAGATCATGTGGCCCGCCCCCTTGCGTCCCTCTGACATGAAGCAGAAGGGGTGAAGCCGCAAGGAGCATTTTGGCACAGCGTTGATAATGGCTGCATCCCCATGACAACCAGGATGTTGCCTGGACACAAGATGGCACCTCTGGGCACCGCAGATATGTGGGCGCCTTCCTAGGTCACGGGCCACCAAGAAGACACAGAGTACCACAGGGCAGCAGCAGTGATGTTGGGTGAGCCCCACTCGAGCACAGGGTCAACCAAGAACATTTTATGAGAGCGAGCCGTGCGTTAAGGTCGAGTGGCCCCACATAGTAGACAGGGCCACCAAGAAGAAAGAGGTAGTGGAGCAGTGGAGCCTGGCCCCAACACCATCAAAGGACAGGTCTCTCACCCAGCCACCAAGAGACAGACCCAAGAAAGTACTGTGAAACGGGTGGCTAACTGAAGCAGTCGCCCTGGTTTAAAAAGACATGTTTTATTTTTCACTGTTGTGTACATTTATGAATATATATTTAAGTGTACAGTAGATGTTATGTAGGGTAAATGGTGTTTAGGGGATATTATGGGAAATGTTAAATAGATGAAAGGTTAAGTAGTTACATTTATATTGTATTATATAATGGAATAAGGGGGGAGACGATAGAGGGGGTGAGGACCCTGATGTGAGGTAATGGAGAAAGGTGGCAGCCTGCCTGGGCCCACCTAGGGGGTGCAACCACACATCGAGGCCATCCTCTGGCCTCACGCATCAATGGGTGATACATGGGGGTAGGCATGGGGTCTGCTTTGTCAGTCTCACCCTATGGGTCTCCATGTGATCCCTTCAAGGAAGGGTGGGCTGACAGGGCAGATCCCTATTTAGATGGTACTCACGTCAGGTAAATTCTAGAAAGGGAATTAAAAATAAGAGACTAAGAATGTTTAATAAGAGGTTACATTTATTTTTATACATAATGAGGGGTCCCAGTTAGGATCCTTCTAAAATCCACCTTGGTGTCTGTGTCCAGTGAATTTTTAAGAGGACTCTGAACATACTTTAAGGGGGAAATGGTAGTGTTGGAGGGCTAAAGGTTACTTTTAGAGGACCAAAGACAACCAACGTAATACAACTGAACTTGATAAGGCAGTGCTTGCATTAAAAGGGTAGGGTGTTGCAACCTGTCTGGGAGTTCTCAATGGAGCCCCAGAGGAGAAATAGTGTGGTCTGTTACTTGTTTTTGCCTGTTCCCACTTTGTTTCCTGATGTTTATTGTATGGGTTCAGAGTTGTGATAGGCCTGCTTGAACTTGTAGGATTGCTTAATTGCCCCTCCTTCCATCTCGTTATTTCAGGAGTCTGCAAACTTTGACTCTCCAGTTGTTTTGGACTACAACCCCCATCAATCTTAGCCAAAAAAGGCAATGGGGAGGAATCATAGGGTTTGTAAATACCAAAACATCTGGAGAGCCAATAGTTGCAGAACCCCATGTTATTCGTGCTCCATGTAGACCATTGTTAACTCATCAAGTACACAATCCTTTGCTGCTAGAGCCTTTATTTTTCATGTAATCGCCAGGATCCATGGGTACAGCTACCAACTATTTGGTGCTTCTTGAATTACATGTTTAAGTGACCTCTAATAACATCAAAGTGATCAGCTTCACAAAGCCTTGAAGTAGACTTTGTGCATGCTGCATTTGTAACATCAATTACAAAATGAGGGATATGGGCTTGTTGAGTTTCAGTAAGAGCTAAATATAAAACCCCTCTGAGTCCTTAGCCACCAAACTTCATAGAATTTCTGTAACAATCCTCTTACTTTGCAGAACCTGCATGTTATTCTGACTACTGCATGGCCTCCGAAAAGCCTGTGGAATCTTGTCAAAATCCTGCGTCTACTTTTCCTCCACAACACCTAATTTGGCTTCAGGATTTCTGCTTTTAAAGCAAGAGCCAATTAAAGAGGGGAGGTTACACCTTCTGTTATCTAGGTCAGTATCACAGAGGTGGTCAAGGAGGATGGGCCTCACTTAAGAGGAGCAATTAGCCTTTAGTATGGACTATCATTAGTCCAGGACATTAATACTGCCAGGTAATTGCTATCACATGGTCAGGTATTACCATCATTTTTGTAAGGTGCTGCCCTGGTATGCTCAACTAGTGACATCATATGGCAGGCATCGGCATCATATGGTAAGGTGCTAACATATGATGATATGGTCTGGCGTGCACTGACTAAGCAGGCATATCCATGAAGTGTAAGTAAGGGTGTAGGGGGCGCTCTAGCAGTCAAGGTCTGGTGAAGCCCAGAGGCTTAACCACTATATTACTTCTCAAAATAGGGGCATTTTATATAGTGCAGATCACAAATTGCATACATCTTTAAAGTAGCCCACATGCTGTGATAGATAAAAAAATAAACCTAAGTGGATAGCTCACAAGTTAAGCGCTCGGCCTATCTCACAGCGTGCCTCAGCTTCAATTCTGCAAAATTGAATTACGCCCATGAATTACTCCCTGGGCCGACCACCAAGCCTTTCATCCTTTACGAGGTCAATGGGGTAATAATAACATCTGGTATTACGGTGCTTAGAAGTACAAGGAATATATTCCAAGATGGGGCCGCAGCGTAGAGACGTGCTCAGGTTTCTCTCCCACCGGGCCGCGACAATAGGGTGGACAAATAAGGCTCATAGCTGCTGAAAAACGTTTTTCACCACTTCTCCGCGACACGACACCGTGCAGGGACGGCTGCGTGGGAACAGGTAGCCAACTGCACTGCTGCACTGCTCGACCGAAACTCGGTTTGGAGCGAGTGCACCTCCCCCACCATCGCCACGGCCGGAGACGAGGCTGCGGATTCAGCGGATGCAGCTCCGTCAGAGGGGCCGGAAAAACCAGGCGCCGGAGAAGGGGAAAAGCCCTCCCATTTCAGTTCCCACTGTGAAGAACAAGGCAAGGGAGCAGCTGGGACCGCGCCGTGGCAGATGCGGGTGAACCAGGGCTGAGGAGCCGCCAGGACCGGCGGAGACGCAGGCACAGCCCACAACGCGACCAGGCACAAGGGCCTGGGAGAGGGAAAGGCACAGGCCGCAGGGGGACGCACCGCTGGACGGTGGGTGTAATCCTCCTGACGGGCAGTGGTTGGGATGCTGCAGGAGCCGGGGTCGGCCGGAGAGAAGACAACGTTCCACCTGCGGTCCCTCGCAGGCAATTAAGAAAGGTGAGGAGAGGCGGGAGGACTCCCAGAACACACGCCGTCACAGAACAGGGGCTGAAGGGATTTTTGGCCTCCCAGCGTGACCTGGTCAAGCACCACAGAACCCTGGGCAGTGGCGACCAGGAGGACCCCCTAGGAGGCACACTGCACGACATACACCCCAGGATAGGAGGCTGACACGGGCATCCCCCCACTTTGGCAGCAGGAGGCGCGTGGAGCTGAAGGGCAAGTCAAGGAAGACAGGAGGCGGGGGAAGGATCCCCCGGAGCAAGGTGCAGCTCCCATCTTGTTCACCCAGTCGCGGGGTGGTGACTCGGCCCCACCATCAAATAAGACCTTAGCTTTGGATCAGCGGCGGTGGGGTGGGGGAAGTCGTGGAGTGCAGCCCTAGCACAGCACTAACAGGGCCTGGCGGTAACCTCCTCACGCATCGGAGGAAGTAATAAGAGCATAGTATAAAGCTGGGAGAGAGAAGAGGACTAACCAGCCACATTAGGAGCACACGACCAACCTAGGGAGATCCAGAAAAACAGGTGACAGTACAAGGATCGCCGCAAATGGAAGGTGGTAGGAAACTTGCGGCTACAAGGATCGCCGCAAATGGAAGGTGGTAGGAAACTTGCGGCGCAACGCTTGCCCCCAACTCACGCAGCATGTCTAAGGCATGGGGAAAGGAGGGGCACCCCAACTGCAAACTCCCTCCGCCAGGCAGGACTCGAACTTAGTTCAAATGTGGGCCTCAGAGACCACGACAAATCCAAGGGGGAAAGGTCAGGAGGACTTACAGGCAGCGCAGCCTCTCCCACCGCAAGCACAAGCCTCGAAGGAAGACCTACATACATGGTTCAGGACACTACAGGATAAATTCATGACCACGGTGCAGGACCAATTTGGAACGCTGAAACAGGACATGAAGCAAGCATTACAGGAACTCAGAGTACATGTGTCTAACTTGGAAGAGCGGATGGACGCGCTGGATAGGATTGACCAAAACGTAGAAGAGGAAGCACAATAAAATGGGGAACTGCAAGAGCAACTGGTGAGCCTAACCCATAACCTGGAATTGCAGTGAGAGGATCTGGAGAACTGTTCTCGAAGGTCGAACATCCGGATTAAAAATATGGTCGAGTCGGTGCAGGATAAAGATCTCAAATCTGCCGTCCAAGAGGTCTTCAGAGACATCCTGGCTGCCGAATGGGAGGATGACGCTGGAATAGACAGGGTTCACAGGGTGGGCCCGAGGAGGACAGGTGAGCCAGGAAAGCGCCCCAGTGATGTGCTGGTTGCCCTCTCCTCGTACCCCCAAAAAGAAAGGATGCTAAGGATGGCGCGGGGCATGGACCACATTCGAATGAATGGGGTGGAAATTCAACTATATCAGGATCTCGCCCTGGTAATACTGCAGAAGAGGAGACGAATGGCACCAGTGGTCAAGGAGCAGAACGCCAGAGAAATAAGATATAAGTGGACTTTTACCTTTAGCCTCCTTTTTACTTGGTACGGGAGGCAGAGAAGGGTCACAACATATGAGGAAAGTCTGCAGGTCATGGGACTCCAAGAGGAAAGTAGTATGGATAGCGGTCAAGGGAAGAAAGCCGTAGGAATCTGTCGGAATGGAAATTGGTGCAGAATAAGAAATCCCTACAAAAAGGAGGGAGGTGGGGCACGGTGCTCGCTGCCAACTCTTGAAAGAAATCATGGAGGGCAGGAGTCGGGGAGCAGGGTCCAAGTTGGGAAAAGGAGCGGTCAATGATAGCTCATTGGACGAGAGGTCGGCGGCCCGGTGGAGGGCCACAGAACTGGAATCCAAGGAAGACTGAGGTAAATGCGGGGTTTAGGATTCCCTGCAAAGTTTCACCCGAGTAAGCAGAGGGTCAGGAGCGACGGGCGGCAGGCCCTAGCAACCATAGTCCCCCGGACCCTCCTCGGGTCAATTGCTGGTTGTTTGGGGGAGTTGGTAGGAGAGGGGGGGGTAGAGGGGGAAGGGGAGTTATAAATGTTGGGGGAGGTCATGGTTGGGGGGGAGGAGATATGGGGGGGCCGGAGTCGTCTGGTAGTGGGTGGCAATATTCACCGGTAAGCGGGGCATAGGGTAAGCTGCGACTCCTAACATTTAATGTCAGGGGGTTAAATACCTCTGTAAATAGGAAGAAAGTTAGGGAATGCTGAAAAGGGAGAGAGGAGACGTTATAATGCTGCAAGAGACCCACGTTAGGCAGCACGAGAAGGATAAGCTGCGCATAAAGGGATACATCCTGATAGGGCAGTCCAATGCTCCGGACAAAAAGGCAGGAGTCCTGATAGTGGTCCACGAAAGTAGGAACGTCCACCTTCATGGGACGATAACAGACAAGATGGGTATATTTATATTTGCAAACGTCACAACAGAGGGGCTCCGCCTCACACTAGCGGCTATTTATGCTCCAAATACGGGCCAAGATGGCTTCCTGAAGGAGGCACTGGGGACATTTTAGGGATTCGCGGGGGGAAATAATACTGGGGGGAGACCTGAACATGGCGTGGCACCCGGCAATAGATGAGAGCTTGGGAGGAGGTCCAGGCCAGGGGGCGCCCTCAAAACATCTCCGCCAATTGATGGACCACTTGGCACTTGGAGATGTGTGGCGAGTGCTAAATGATCAGCCGAGAGGATATACCCACTACTCACGTGTACAATTTGATGTCGAGAATAGATTATTTTTGGGTTTCGGCAGGATTTACGGGGAAAGTTCAGGAATTGAATGCCCCAATGTGGCTAGATGTGAGGACTTCGAGCGTGAATAAGGGTCTATGGGGATGGAAGCTCCCGCACAAGGTTCTCCAAGATCCAGTTATGGGGGAGGACAGTAGGGGGGGGAGATACAAGTATCTTTAGCCATCAATGACACGGCGGAGGTAAAGTTGGGAATGATATGGGAGGCCCTAAAGGCGGTCATTAGGGGACAGTTCATAGCCATGAAGGCGACCAACGACAAAGAGCTATGCAAGGGAAAGAGAACTGAAAGAAAACTGGCAGATATCCAAGGGGAAAGCAAAAAAGCCCTGTCTGAAGAGGGCTCTGAGACATGTGCAGGGGCAGTTAGACATGCAGGGATGAGCCTCCTACGTCCGAGGCACTGGTACTATACGAAAGCTAACAGGGCTGAAAAACTCTTAGTGAGGCAATTGCGCGCCATGCAATAGAAGTTAGCTATTAGGGAAATACGCAACAAACAAGGGGAGAAGCTTACCAGTACCACTGAGATGGGATAGGAGTTCAGAACCTATTACAAAGACTTGTATGCCACAGGTAACACGAGCGGGGATGATCAAGATAGCCATCTAAATTCTCTCACATTGCCGCATATAACCGAATAGGACAGGGAAGAACTGGATAGGGACATCAGGGAGGAAGAAGTAAGGATAGCAATTAAGGGGCTACAGAAGCGTAAAGCGCCGGGCCGGATAGTTTCACCGCAGATTTCTATAAAAAGTACGCAGACGATTTGGTCCCATTCCTGACAAATTGTACAAATCCTTCGAGAGGAGGGAAATGTGACCCCAACTATGAACAAAGCGAAGGTCCTGGTCTTCCACAAAGCGGGAAAAGACCCGTCACACCCAGGGTCTTACCGCCCAATTGCCTTGATAAATCAGGACGCGAAAATCTACACAGAAATTCTTGCCTCTAGGTTATCCCTGCTACTCCCCAACCTGATAAAGATCAGTCAGGATTTATACCAGGTAGGCAAACTCATGACAACCTGAGGCGCATAGCGCATCTGGTGGAGAAAGTTGGTATCACGCACACCCCCCAATTCTGCTAGCGGTCGATGCCGAAAAAGCATTTGACCGGGTGGAATGGTAAATTCTCTTTAGAACACTGGAACGGATGGGGTTTGGGGACAACTTTCTGAATATGATAAGGGCTAACTACAATTCCCCCTCAATTAGGATAGGCATTAATTGCGAGGTCACGGGTAGAGTGGAGCTTTCCAGGGGTACGAAGCAAGGGTGCCCCTTTTATCCCCTATTATACGCTATTTTTCTGGAGCCACTACTAAGCAGGCTTAGGGAGCCAGGGACGATAGAGGGGATGGAAATGGCAGGTAAGAAACATAAGGTGGTCAAGGATGATCTGTTGATGATCCTAGCAGACCCGACCCACACTCTCCGAGAGGTGATAAGGGAGTTGGAGACTTTTGGGTCGATAGCGGGATTAAAGATAAATAGGAACAAATCAGAAATTCTTCCACTGGCAGGGGTCATGGGGGAACTGAGGAGGGTGCCTGCGTCACTTAGACTAAGGTATGCAGATAAGGGGAATCAAATATTTAGGAAAAACTCTTACGAGCAGGGGGGACCAACTGCATGGGGGGGGGGGGTGGACTTCCCGGACTTGTTAGGGATAATCAAGCCGGACTTGGAGAGGTGGAACCCACTGGAGACCTCATGGTGGGGGCGAGTATCCTCGATAAAGAGGTCTATTCTCCCGAAACTATTATATTATTTTCAAGCTATCCTGATAAAGATCCCCAGGTCCTTCTTCAGGGCGCTGGCAAAGGCCATTTATATGGAAAAAGAAAGCACCAATGGTATTAAGGGCTGTGTTAACGGCCCCAATAATGGAGGGGGGTTTGGCTCTCCCGCACTTCTGCAGGTATTATCAGGCGGCTCAGCTGTGGGTTCAGAAAGAATGGATGAGGGAGGAGAAACAGAAGGTTTGGGCTGAACAGGATAGCGCGGTTGCCAGAACACCACTGAGGGAACTGCTGTGGAAGGGAAGCCAGTATAGACAAACAAACCTGCAAATTAGCATGGTTATGAGGACTCTGCTGGACATGTGGGACAAGCTTGCACGGAGTAGAGCAGTTACAACAGTGCTGGGACCCTTCACCCCCATGTTTGGGAACCCAGAATTCCCACCAGGTATGGAAAAGGGTGCTTATAGGAACTGGGAGTCGGCGGGGTGTAAAACAATTGGGGAAATGATGGAGGATCAGGAGGTGCTTCCGTTTGAAACATGCTTAAGGAGCCTGAATCTCAGGGAATCAGATAGGTTTAAATATGAACAACTTAAACACTGGTTAAATATCCCAACGAGTAAGCAGGCTGCAACACGGGACCTCACTCAGTTTGAGAAGTTCGCTATAACCAACCCGGGAACCAGGAAGCTGGTATCAACCCTCTATAAGTTCATATTGGACTTGTTCAGGGCAAGAGAGATTCCCAGGGGACTTCGAGAATATTCTCTGGGTGGTGGAAGCGGGGGCGGGGGGGGGTGTTACCTGTTGTATGTTCTGCTCATGAAAATAAAAAATAAATGTATTAAAAAAAAGAAGTACGAGGAATAGGGCATTATGCCCTATAGAAGAACACAAATTATTAAACATGAAACAAACTCACCAACAATCATACGATGGGCATGTCAGTGTCACAAAGAGAAACAATTACAGTAGAAAGGAAGGGCCAGCCGGAGGGAATCATGACACCCAGTGTCAAGAGCGGCGATTGATCCGAGGTTTGGACCCTAAGTGCTGGGTCCGAAGTTAGGCAAAGACCCTATGAAACCACAGTGCCTACATAAACGAAACCAAAAGGAGCACCAACGGCGGTAGGAATGCATAGCTACAGCTAGCATTACATCTCGACAGGACACTAACCCCTCGTTGTTGTGGATCTGCATTGCTGGAGGTAAGTGAATGGTTTACCCATGGTGGATGGGTGTGTGGGAGTGTGAGAAAAAAACAAAACATCAATGCAGCTGCTGAAAAGGGGGTGGAGGGACATAAAATCCACAATGTTTGAGAGGTGTTTATTTCTTCCGGTCTCCGCCTACCCTGGTGACATCACACCCAGAAAGCCCTACAGCATAGTAGGGTGGGCTTAAAGTCAACATAACCCACGAAGAGCCTAATGAGTAGGCAGGTTATGAACAGCTAATGAGCACAAACTAGCAGAAAGGGGTTTGGGGAGTAACTGGAAAGGACACTATAGCTGCAGGTCCTTTATAGGAGCCTGAAGAGAGGCTACAGAGTCCCACCACTGCAGAACACCTATTAGAACTGTTTGAGTGTGTGATGATGCCAGAGGAGATGAGACATATCAGAGCCAATTAACTACAAATCCCCTTGGGCCTGTGCTAAGCAGGAAGAGTAAACGGATGAGGTCATAAGTGAGGGGAGGGCCATAGCTATTGGAAAGACATCTGAGAGCTCCAATGAGAGATAAAGAGATCTCCCAAGAAGGTGCTTTACTTTAATACTGGACATATTATTTTGTTTTGTGTTTTTAGCCTGCAGAGAAGGGTGAGGAGGAAAAGGCTATCTCTGAAGAGGAAATCGTATATGAATGGGCCTACTGAGTTAGAGGTGCCCTGAAGGTTAAGCCAAGATACGCTCCGGTTGAGCATCTTGTGAAGTTATTATCATTATAATAGTTTGCTGTAGTGAATCGGCAGAGGTCGAGAGAGAGTGATAGGGACCCAACATTGGGAGAAGGCCATAGTGTCCGCCATCTGTGAGCCTCGTAATACAGTCCGGCTCATTCCTCGCAGAGGGAGAAGTTATCGAGGAGTGGAGACGAGCCCCCCCCGCCTTTGCGGAGGAGGAGTCAGCTCGCCAAAGGCAGCTGAAGCCGTAAGAGCAGCTGTGAGGTCGATCAGCTGTGAGGCCGCAGCGGCGCAGGGTTGAAGCCCCCACCTTTGCGGAGGGGACAGATCGTCGGAGACAGGAGAAGCCGATTGAACAGCTGAGCGGCTGTAGCAGCGCCCCAGTCCAACCGTGATGGAGGAGGAAACGATGACTGAAGGACCAGGGAGCTAACGCTGAAGTGAGTTAAGAAACCCCGTAGATCCTTCGTAAGATGTGAAGTGCCAGTGCAACATCCTAGTGCAGAGCAGAGGGTCCATACTACGGCGGAGCAGTTTGAGAACAGCCCGTGTCACTGAATGAGGTGAGGAGGCGGATGGGGCAAACTGACATGGCATAAGGAAAGGCACCAGTAGAGTTGAGACAACCTCAAGACGGGGACTTAAGAAATAAGGGAGAAGGTTGAACTCTGACAGTAAAAGACTGCCCATAAGCCCTATTGATACCAGGCCACAAGCGAATCTACCGAACAGTATAGAGAAAGAAAGCCCTATGGTAGGCCACGTTTGGGTATGGAGGAGGAGGATAATATGAAAGGCACAGAAGTGAAGGACAGGAAGTTAGAAGGACACTTATCCTCTCGTCCAAAGCTTATTGTCAAGAGAAGTGGCAAAAGATACAACTTAAAGACTGGCCCAGGGAGAAAGGAGTCACAAGAGTCACAATTATTCTCCAACTGTCTTGCAATGTTGTTTGTTCCGATGTTACAAGAAAAACAACTAAAACAAAGTTCCAACTTCACACTTGTCTATTGTGTAGTCTATTCCCACTCGCTATATTACATTTGGTGACAGCGGCGGGATAGACCGGAACATGGAGGACTTGATAAAGACATTGAGTGAGGGCCAACAGTTGTTGCAACAGGCACTGCAACCTCAAAGTCAGCAGGTCCAGGCTGATAGACAGGCCTTCCAGCAAGCCTTGCAGCTACAGCAGGCCCAGCTATTAGAAGTCACAAATATGAGAAGCCAGACCCCAGTGCCGTCGGTCCTTCAAAATTCACTAGCGGCGAAGATCCTGCTCATTTCCTTGTCAACACTGAACAGCCTTTTTTAGGTGGTGGCCCCATGATAGCAGGACCCCGATGGGGCCCCCCCATGGTCCATCAGTTCACTCCCATGATGCGCAGCAGAGGACGCAGACGACGAACCCACTAAGTGACTCCATCATTCCCATTTTCAATTTGGCCAACATTGCCCTTACTGAAGCACAGACATCAGTCTTGAACAAGGGTCCATCATATGTACCTACACATAAAACAGATTGGTACCACACTGAATTAGAGATGAGAAAATTCTTCTGCTCCATACGGTTAAGGGTTTTCTTTGAAGAAGAAGAAATGTCAGAAACAGAGGCAGATTCAGGCCTACATGTCCCTTCTTCTTTTTGCCCCTCAGATAACCAAATGCCACCTGAGATTTTAGCTTTTGAAAAATATATTATGAGTGACCTTCATAAGCTAAAGAATAACAAACAATATCAACAATACAACATGACCAAGGATGAGAACAATGCCCTTTTAGAACTCTCCAAAAATAGAGCATTAGTGATCAAACCAGCAGACAAAGGAGGTGGCATTGTACTCATGACCTCCACACAATATAAAGACATGATACATACTCTCTTATCAGATAACCAAAGCTATAAAAAAAATCAAACAGGACCCTAGCAAGAGCATTCAAGCTGAAATTATGGAAATGGCTGCATTTGCCAGGGACCGAAGATGGATCACTTCCAAAGAATTTGATTTTTTGACAACTAACCAGGGACGTATACCGTCAATTTACACCCTGCCAAAAATACATAAGAATCCTACCAATCCACCTGGACGACCTATTGTTTCGGGTTGTGGCTCGGTGCTAGAACCATTTTGCAAATTTATAGACATCTTTCTCAAACCAATGAGTATAAAAACAGAGTCATATCTGCGAGACACAACCCAAACCCTTCAAATCTTTGAAGGAACTGATTTTGACAATAAAATTCACCTTCTGGTGACTCTTGATATCTGCTCACTATATACCAGTATCCCCCAGGAACTGGCTATAAAGTGCATACGCAGATATCCGATACAATTCAACCTACAAAGTAGAGTACAAGAAAGTTTCATCACAGAATTATTAACGCTTGCTCTGTCCAAGAACTACTTTGAATTTGATGGACAGTGCTATTTCCAATGCAAAGGGACGGCAATGGGGGCCAGTTTTGCGCCCAGCCTGGCCATACTGTTTATGGCCGACTTTGAAAAAACTAACATACTATCCGAAAAAAAACCTTTCAAGTGTCACATCAAAAATTGGAAAGATACATTGAAGACATCCTCTGTATATGGGAAGGCTCCAAACTAGATCTGGAAAAATGTATCCAATGGCTTAATAAGGTGGACAAAAACATCCAGTTCACTATGGAATGTAGTGACACCGAAATCAACTTTTTGGACCTTAAAATCCAAATAAACAATGGTTCTTTGAAATGCAATTTGTTCCGCAAACCCAGCGATAGGAATACACTTTTGCACTTCAAAAGTGATCACTCTCGACACAGAGAAAATGTGCCCTTCGGACAATGTCTCAGAATTAGAAGAAATTGCACTGAGCTTAAAGATTTTTATGAACATGCCAATGACCTTGACCACAGATTAACCGAGAGAGGGTACCCTCATAATGTGATCTCTAGATCTAGGAAAAGAGCAAGATTTTTCAATAGAGACGCACTCCTGACGGACAAAATAGTTACCAACAATGAAAAATCAAGAACAACATGTGTGATAACACATGGTGCTCATACAGCATCGATTCGTAAGTCTGTCACTAAACATTGGGCTTTGACTAGATTGTGCTTACCCAATGAACCCATACCACGATTTGCATACAAGTGTGGTAAAAACCTTAGGGATCAATTGGTACATTCCAAATTCTCCAGCCCTGCCCCAAAATTGGATCTGTGGAACTTAAGATCAACTGTGGGACATTTCCCCTGCGGGAATTGCACCTCATGCAAATTCACTAAAAAGATCAAAGTCTTTAAGATCAATGACAGACAGTGGATCTTGAAAAGCCTTACAAATTGCAAAACTAATAATGCAATTTATATCATTGGATGCCCATGTGGCTTAAGATATGTCGGGCAAACTGAGAGACCTATTCACATCCGTATCTATGAGCACCGTTCGAGAATAAGATGCAAACATGCAAGTGCTCCATTGGTGAAACATTACATGGCAGCTAAACACACAGTGTCAACTATCCACCATAAAATGTTGTCTGCTGTCACATCCTCCACTAATCTTACAATGAGTCTACTACAAAAAGAGGCACAATGGATCTACATGATAGACTCTTTCCAACATGGCCTTAACGAAGAATACATTTGTCCCACATAACATCTTCCCCTCCCACATGTCCCTGAATGTGTTGGCATCCAAAAATACTCTCGTTTTGCTTTAGCCCTCATGGAACGTTACTTGGCGCATTTTTAGTCCAATGATTTCGGCATATACTTGCTTCTTTTTTCCTACTTGCCGGGTAACTAGATTACCTTGTTGTTTGTTTCAAAGTGCGGCATCCACAGCAATGTTTCCTTGCTGACATCGCTAGACATGCCTACACAATAAGACCCAGGAATGCACCACATGCCTTCAGGGTCCGCCTCTTTTTGCTTTTTGCCTGTAGCTCTTTTTCGATTCACGAGAAGACCTTGCCGTAACACACCGCATCCAAATATTCTCTCTAACCAGGTTTAGCTTACTTGACAAATGTTCATTGCCGCCATGACGGCATTTTTACATCTTATCTCTCATGACCGCGGCACTCCATCTCAGCGCCCACACCCGGCGGTACCGTGAATGGTAGAGTCCTACCGCAGGGCATTATGAGGCGGACTACAACAGGGGATCCCATGACGGCCAGACGCCTTAAACACGGCACATTTTCCTTCTGGTGCTTCGTGAGCCCCATTCTACTCGCTTCCCGTGGAAGTTTCTGTAAGTGTCTTTTTGCGCAGCATCACGTTCAACGCAGCTAAAAACCTATCTTTTTCTTTGCAGGATTCGCTTCCTTATGCCTTGTTTTTCTCCCACAGACACCTTATCGCCACCAATGGCGAACTAATATGTGAACCACAGGCGGGTTTTTTCCTCGTTACCCTGCATGAGCTTGGTCACCAATTGGGACATTCTGCCCGGTGACCGCTACCTCCCAAAAAGAGTGCCGTAGTCGACACCAACCCGGGACGCTCTACTCTACGGGACCCAGGCTTTGGTATGCATTTTTAATTATTTTTCATGCCAATGCCATTTTCTTAGCCAAGTATGCTAGGGCTTCACCTGCCCCCGTTCAGGTAATCTTTGCCCTAAGATCCAAACCTACTTACTTTGTACTGCACTTCCCCCCCCCTCCCCTTCCCCTTGCACTTTCTCCCTTCCTCCTACCCCTGCACGATCTGAATGACACCTGGCCTAGTAGGATCGTTGTCTGTCTTCCCCTTGTTCCCCCCTCCCCGCCTCGTCGCTCCTTGAAACACTTGTGTATAGGAGCGTTCCAAATGCCATATCATATCATAAACCGGGGCATTTTCAATACATTCTGTATGATATTTCGTCCCGTCTGTTTCTCGTTGAACTCTTCTTCAAGCAAATTGTGAATTAAGTTTTGCTCTGTTTTTCGCTCTGCTCTTTGAACTCTTTTCATCACTCAATTGTGAATCGATTTCTTTTAATTTCCCACAAATAGTGCTTCCATTTTTGGGATTCCCAAGTGTTTCGGGTTCACCATTCAGAGACTCATCCCTCGCAGTCCCAGGGGGACAAGAATTTCTGCCACCAACAAATTGAAAAGGATGATATGTCTGCACATCCCTGTGGCATATACAGGGTGAGTTTAGTGCAGCCCCTTCACATTTTTTTCTTTAGCTACCAGTACTGTTATTTAACCAACAATGTGCTAATAGGAAATACTGTTGACAAACTGGGCTGATTTCATTCATTGTATTTACTGACCCTATACACCTGCCTTACCCCTCTCCATTTTCTGTCTTCTTGGATTCTATTTAGATCCAATTTGCCCTGAAGAAGGCTCTTCAATCAATGCCAAGAAAGATGGCAAAAGCCGAAACGTGCCTTTAGTATAGTGCATTCAAAACTGCAAGAATCAATGTTTCTGTATGCATGACTACCTACCCATAGTTTCAATACTGGCACGTAGGCAGTTTCACAAAACATGATCATATCTTGATCATGAATATACACAAAGGATAGGAACCTTTGATAAAAGACAGTCTGGATATTACTGTACAAATACAAAATACTGAGTTGAAATTTGCAATCTGTATGCTAAATTGTTTTTTTTTTCCAGTTTTGAACAGATCTCTCTCTCAGTATGTTTTAACAATTTACTTTTGACATTTTTGTTTTCACTGCCTCTGTCTCGGAACAATTTATGTACAAAATAACCTTTAGTGCATTGTTCAGGATTATTTTCTTTCATTTTTGTTGTACACTGAACATTTTAACTTATTTACTTCTCGTTTTCATTAAAATGTATGGTCATTTACTTTTCAGCTCCAGTTGTTCTTCTTGGTTTTTTCCTATTTCTCTGACTCTCTAGGAGCAGAACACACATTGGTCTGGCAAATTTAGCACAAATTAGACCTTAACTATTTGGTCAATTTACAGTGTGAGTTACATTTTCTATGTTTACTTTATACTTTGCCCTGAACCCACACTGAACACGCTGGGGGCAACCCTACTCTTTTGTAAAAAATAAAATAAAAAATAACAACTTTGTAAGGGTCGCCAGGAATGCCCAGTGGCCAAACGAGAGAGAGGTGGTGCCACTACATCGGCCCCCTCATGACTGGAGAGATGCAGAGGGCCTACCCGGAGGCGAATCCTGCAGGAGACACCAGTTACCAAGACATGAAGCAGGTGGCGTTGGAACGTCTTGGGCATGACGAAGAAGCCTATAGGATACGGTTCAGGGAAACGAAGCTATCGATCGAGGAGACTCCATGCCAACTCTTCTACCGAATAAAAGAGCTGGGGGAGAAGTGGTTGCAGACCAACTCCTCAACTATGCACAAGATGGCTGAGAAGGTGATTTTGGAGCAATTTATAGAGGCCTTACCCTTACCAATGCATATCAGAAAGCTGGTCAGGCGTAATTGATGGCCTACCCCTCTGCTCCCAAGGCTGGGGGAAATTCTTCAGGTGTGGGGAACCGCCCGATATCTTCCTCACGATGGCCAAATTTGATGATTAGGAAACCAGATTGGGAAGGATCAAGATACCGGCCTAACAGTGAAGGAGCGGGGACATCCCATCTTGCCCGTCCTCTTAGTCTAAGTGCGTGGGGCCCACAATGTTTTGAATGTGGGGAGTGGGGCCATCTGGCAAGGTTATGCCCAAGGAAAACCAAATCAGAAACGATGGATGTCGAAGTTTTGGTCCAACCAAAGATGTGTGGAACTTCACCAAGCCATCAGCCAACGTACCCGTATGTCTGCGAAGCGGAGGTGGAGGGTCGTCCTACCCGGGTGATGCTGGATTCGGGTAGCCTACAAACAGCAGTGAACCCGGACCTAGTAGGTGATGTGGAGAAATTGAATGAAAGTATACCTATCAGGTGTGTGCATGGTGACGTTAAAGTATACCCACTCAAAGATATCAGAATAAAGGTAGCCGGGGAACGAATGAAGATAAGAGCTGCTATAATGCCGGCGTTGCCTGAACCCTTATTGATTGGCTCTGATTTACCCGACCTTCCTCGGCTTATTCAGAAAGTAGAACACCAGTGGTGGAGAGAAGCGCCTTTTCATGATCTAGAGGTTCTGTCCGAATCCAACAAGATGAGAAAGAGTAAATGCTACGAGCAGAGGACACAAGTATTTGCTGGTAATTGTAGATTACGCGACCAGGTATCCCGAAGCGTTTCCCTTACGTTCCACGAACCCCCAGCAAATATGTGATGTCCTCGTCCCTTTCATCTCCTGAGTGCGCATACCGAAAGAAATAGTTGCAGATAGGGGAACCAACTTCATGTCAGCGGTATTAAAGCAAGTATGTGAGACCTTACACATTGACCAACTCAAAACTGCCATTTACCACCCCAAACGGATGGTCTGGTTGCGAGATACAACCCGACAATTGAACAGATGCTACGGAAGACCATCCAACCAGGCGAGCGAAATTGGGATAGGGCGTTACCATGGATTTTGATGACATTGAGGAATACTCCTCAGTCCTCTACGGGGTTTGCCCCATTTGAACTGCTGTTCAGAAGGCCGGTGAGGATGTTTTTAGACATCCTAGGAGAGAGTTGGGAAGAGCAGGCAAATCCCGAGATTACTTTGACTGAGTATGCTTCAGAACTTAAATTGAGTAGAAAAAACTTCAGTCTTTGGCACAAACCCACTTGCAGCAAGCTTTAGGGAAACAGGAGCAATATTATAACCAGAAAACAAGAGTACATAGTTTTCAAGTAGGAGAACAAGTCCTGGTACTTCTTCCTACGACCGAAAATAAAATGTTGGCATCATGGAAAGGACCCTATACGGTCGAGAAGGTTTTGGGACCAGTAACCTATAGAATTCATCAACCTGAAAGTAGAATCCCTCTACTGACTTACCATGCCAACCTACTGAAGAAATGGACAGAACCTGAAGTCTCAGTAGCTATGATTAGTGTAGAAGAGGAGTCGGCAGAATATTTACTGATGACGGAAGCGCCAGTAGGACTAGAAGCCCTGAATTTCAATTCAGAACTAGACTCTGTTCAAAGATCGGAACTTTCTAGTTTGGTGGAGCAATATGCAGATATATTTTCCTCAATACCAGGGAAAACATTGTTAACTTGTCACCATATTCAGGCCAACCCAGGAGCAAAGGTGAGAATGCGGCCATATAGAATCCCGGAAGCAAGACTACAAGCTGTAGAGAAAGAAATTCAGGAGATGCTTTGTTTGGCGTGATTGAACCCTCACATAGCGACTGGTGTTCCCCTCTGTTGATGGTACCGAAACAGGATGGAAATATCCGCTTCTGTATGGACTTCAGAAGATTAAATGAAGTGTCAAAGTTCGATGCTTATCCCATGCCTAGGATTGATGATCTTCTGGAAAAACTGGGCAAGGCAACATTTCTAACAACAATTGATTTAACCAAGGGATATTGGCAAATACCTTTGTTCACTCCAGATAAAGAGAAATCTGCTTTTGCTTCTCCAGGCGGACTATTCCAATTCACAGTCCTTCCATTTGGACTTCATGGGGCACCGGCCACTTTCCAACGATTAATGAACCACTTAATAAAGGGGCATGAGAGTTATATTGGTGCCTATCTGGATGACATTGTTGTTTTCAGCCAAAGCTGGGCAGATCATTTGAAACATTTATCGGCAATTTTTCAAACCTTGAAAAGGGCAGGCTTATACATAAACCCCAAAAAAACTAACTTGGCATATTCACATACCAAATACTATATATATATATATATATATATATATATATATATATATATATATATTATGTTGGCCAGGGGACCATGAGACCACAGCAGGAAAAGATAGATGCCATACGTTAAGTGCAGTTTCCAACAACTACCAAACAAGTTAGAGCATTCCTTGGTTTCGTAGGGTATTACCGTCGATTCATCCCTCATTTTTCAACGTTAGCAACTCCTTTGACAAATCCTCTAAGGTCAGATGCTCCACCTAGGAGCGAATGGAAGAATGCTAAAACTGAAGAAGCATTTGTCGCACTAAAAACAGCGCTTTCTGATAAAGCTGTTCTTCATTGTCCGGACTTCAGCATGCCATTTTATCTACATACGGATGCTTCAGGATCAGGACTCGGTCCAGTACTCTTTCAAATCAAAAGAGAGGAATGGAAACCTATTCTGTTTATTAGCAGGAAGCTGATGCCTCATGAGACAAGATATGCAACCATTGACAAGGAATGTTTGGCAGTGAAATGGGCAATTGAGTCCCTAAGGTACTATTTACTGGGCAGGAACTTCACGTTAGTTACCGATCATGCCCCACTGGTGTGGTTATCACGGAATAAGGAGACGAACCCCAGAGTATTGAGATGGTTCTTGTCGTTACAACCATATTCCTTCCAAACTATCCATCAAGCAGGAAGTAAAACGACTCAAGCGGATTTCCTGTCCAGAATGTATGCCCTTCCCGAGCGCAAGGGCTTAAGGGGGAGGATATGTGATGATGCCAGAGGAGGTTGAGACATATCAGAGCCAATTAACTACAAATCCCCTTGGGCCTGTGCTAAGCAGGAAGAGTAAACGGATGATGTCATAAGTGAAGGGAGGGCCATAGCTATTGGAAAGACATCTGAGAGCTCCAATGAGAGATAAAGGGATCTCCCAAGAAGGTGCTTTACTTTAACTGGACATTTTGTGTTGTTTTGTGTTTTTAGCCTGCATTGAAGGGTGAGGAGGAAAAGGCTATCTCTGAAGAGGAAATCGTATATGAATGGGCCTAACGAGTTAGAGGTGCCCTAAAGGTTAAGCCAAGATACGCTCCTGTTGAGCATCTTGTGAAGTTATTATCATTATAAAAGTTTGCTGTAGTGAATTGGCGGAGGTCGAGAGAGAGTGATAGAGGCCCAAAGTTGGGAGAAGGCCGTAGTATCCGCCATCTGCAAGCGTTGTAATACGGCCCCGGCTCATTCCTCGCAGAGGGAGAAGTTATCGAGGAGTGGAGACGAGCCCTCACCTTTGTGGAGGAGGAGTCAGCTCGCTGAAGGCAGCTGAAGTCGTAAGAGCAGCTGTGAGGTCGATCAGCTGTGAGGCCGCAGTGGCGCAGCGTTGAAGCTACACCTTGGCGGAGGAGGTGTCAACTCGTCGACGGCAGCTGAAGCCGTATGAACAGCTGTGAGAGCGCATCAGCGCAGGGTTGAAGCCCCGCCTTTGCGGAGGAGGAGACAGATCGTCTGAGACAGGAAAAGCCAACTGAACATCTGAGCGGCTGTAGCAGCGCCCCAGTCCAACCGTGACGGAGGAGGAAACGATGACTGAAGGACCAGGGAACTAACTCTGAAGCGAGTTAACGAACCCCGTAGATCCTTCGTAAGATGTGAAGTGCCAGTGCAACATCCTAGTGCAGAGCAGATTGTCCATACTACGGCGGAGCAGTTTGAGAACAGCCAGTGTTACTGAATGAGGTGAGGAGGCGAATGGGGCAAACTGATATGGCATAAGGAAAGGCACCAGTAGAGTTGAGACAACCTCAAGACTGGGAATTAAGAAATAAGGGAGAAGGCTGAACTCCGACAGTAAAAGACTGCCCATAAGCCCTATTGATACCAGGCCACAAGGGAATCTACCGAACAGTATAGAGAAAGAAAGCCCTATGGTAGGCCACGTTTGGGTATGGAGGAGGAGGAGGATAATATGAAAGGCACAGAAGTGAAGCACAGGAAGTTATAAGGACACTTATTCTCTCATCCAAAGCTTATTGTCAAGAGAAGTGGCAAAAGATACAACTTAAAGACTGGCCCAAGGAGAAAGGAGTCACAAGAGTCACGATTATTCTCCAACTGTCTTGTCTTGTTTGGTCCTATGTTACAAGAAAAACAATTAAAACAAAGTTCCAACTTCACACTTGTCTATTGTGTAGTCTATTCACACTCGCTGTATTACAGAGTGTCATAACTACTCTGCAGCCTTAGAGGGTTGAAGGAGCATAAGAGGCTGGTGAGTCATACATCCTAGATGGGTATTAGAGGCTGACGTCCTCCCTTACTGATGCATATCTCTGCTTTTTTATCAAAGTCTTAGGAATATTACCAATAGGTTGTGGTTCCTCAAAATACGACACCCACAATAGTTATGTAATAATTATTTCATATGTGCCAGCCAGCCTAATTTGTTGAAACCTTGCGTGGCAATCAAATTCAAGATTAGGTTTTTTGTCAAAAGGCTGTGGTTATCAGGCCAGAATAAAATAAGTCTTGCAACAAAAAACAAAATGAAAATTGTATCCAAGAGATGCGTCATATCAGTCTCCATATGCATCGAATAGACTCGAAGGACCATTAATAATATTTTTAAGAACAAGTTTTCTGAAGACAATCTACCCTTGAGAACCCCCAAATCTCACAGCCATACATTCCCATTGGGATTGCCTTCCCCTTATAAACCTTCACCATGTGTTCCACTGAGAAACGCCCCTGGGTCTTAAACAGTCCAAAAATACCTCTAATAGTCTTACTCATCTTGACATGTTGCTGCATAATGTGGTCCCCACTTCAACCTATTGTTGAATCTAATCCCCAGGTAATCGAAGGTAGTGTAATATTCTGAACACTATCCTTCCAGATACATCAGGGAGTACCTTTTAGGTCTGCGTGAAACACATATCATGAAACACTTTGACCAATTTATTCATTCATATTAAAAGAGTCACTTCTCATGGGCTTCACTATGTGATTTTTTCATTGGTGACGCTTTTATAAAGACAAAACATTAGCCAAGAATCAAATGCACTACTCTATTCAAAAGGTAACGATTATGGGACTATAATGCTGTTTTGGCATATGGCAGTAACAAGAACTGCAAGCAAGTCCATCTGCAAGATTTGGTGCTTAGTCCAAACCATGCATGAGCACCTAATACAGAAACTCTTGGGTGATACTCGTTGGTGTCAAAGACGCCACTGGTAACCGCCAGCACAATGTTATAGATGAAGAAAAGATGATTCTTCGGGGAAAGCAATTATCCCTTTGGTAGATCTTCACATTGCTGGAGACTGAACTTCCTGCCCTGAACCTCCTGTGCTGAAACCTATGAAAGTCTAAGAAACCCAATCAGACTACTTTTTCTAATGATACTGTTTCAAATAGTCTCGGATCTTGGGAGCAAGGCTACAAGCAAATATTGTGCTTTGTACCCTGAAATCACACAGATGTGAACTTTCTGATGGCCCCTTAGTTTCTCTGGACTGCCTGATACCACATCTCTGTGGGGAATTGGTGTGCTACGAGTGGTTAGCTTATATCCAATTATAGACTTCTTGAAGTAGAGGAGCAAAGAGTGCATCCTTTGTTCCGTTCTGAAGGAACTGTCAAGGTCAACACAACCCACCGAAGAATACATCTTGTCATTTTATCCCCATCTCCCATGGACTTCTCCAGCAAGCTTATGAAATGAGTAATTGCAGGTCAAAAGTAGAAAGGAGTATGGGTAGGGCAGGTGGCTCAGAAAGGAAGGAGGGCTACTGCCATACCTGGGAACACCCTAGAGCTGGTGTCTGCAACCTGTGGATCTACAGATGTTTTGGGATACGACTTGCATGATCCCTTATCATTGATTATGTAGTCTAGGACTGGTGTCATTTGTAGTCCAACACATTTTGAGAGCCGAAGGTTCCAGGCCCCTGTCCTAGAGTGTACCTGCAAAATATAGATTTCTAAACTTGCCTCTAGAAATAACGGTCTTTGTCAGCTCCACAGAATCAGGTTTCTGGGCTCCATCTGCATCTCCACAACCAGTCTGTTCCTGCACAGCTCACAGTAAAAACAGAAGAAGGCGGGTGAAATTATCAGAAGTGAAATGACCTATTGTTACTGGCATAATCGAAAAGGTCTGCTCTGAAAAACAACCCTATCCTTTGCACTGGCCAGGGTTCCAGGTGGCTTGATATTGACCGAATGCTTACTCAGGGCTGAGGATCGGCTGGCTAACGGTGGCAGGAACACTGTGGAGCTGATCCAGATATCAGCACTAGACCAGGGGAAAAGGGTTGTCTCCCCCGTTTCCACCCACTAATACATACAAATCAATAAGGTTGGATTGATGTGAATGATCTCTGCAAATGTAAAAGTGCATTTGCAAGTAAGCAAGAAAAGCAAGGTTAACTTGGGCTTCCGTTTCAATTAATTCTCTCAGGCTCCCACCAACTAGCATTATTTACACATAACCTGAGCAGTCAGTCAGTGCAGGTACAATTGCACACCATCCACCCATGTGTCAATCAGATCTATGACAACTCGCTGCTGGGGACGTTTGACTGCTAGGTCATTTCACCACAGCACTTTTATGAGGGAGTGCAGGTTGGAGGGCGTCAGCCCCCTATATCCTCTGTTTTACTGCCACATCTCTGTCTTACTGCCACATCTCTGTCTTACTGCCACATCTCTACCACAGGACCAGGGCCTCTGGTGGCTGTGAGGAGGAGAGCATGCTGGGTGACGTCAGGAGAGAGTCAGGCAGGGAAGAAGCCACAGTGGGTGAGAAGTGGCTATGAGACGTCACAAGAGCATACAGATCTTACGGGCCATACCATCACAGGGGACCTGCCACTGTCAATGGGAATGGCTGAAGACCCGATGCAGGCTGAACAATCTCATCTTTGTTTTATGACATCAAAGATTCTCCAACCTCAGAGCTTGAACTTTTCTTCAGTTCCAACTCTTGAGAGCAGCAAGCATAACACTTTTGAAGATAACCACTGACTATATAAATACCTCCCATTTACATTCACTGCAGTCAAATTTATTTAGAGTAGAGAAGATAGTGGCAGCTAGTGCATAATGGGCGTTATGACACAACCACTCCAATTATGCAATGGCCATCACTGGTTCTGTCATGGAGAGCACCCCATTTCAGGAGTGCAGTGCATGACAAAACAATTTGTTACTGTCTTTGGGGACCCTCATTTGGAACGCTGTACAAAGTTGGGGCCTGCAAGGCCCAATTCCCCACAGCCAGTAGATGGCACAAGGGAGCGCACCCCATAGAAAGCAACGGAGGCTGTCTATTTGGACGCTCTTCTAATTTGTTTCTAGGGGCGTGCTGGTAATAGCGCAAAGAAAGGGAACATATCAATCAACTCCCCTCCCTGCTTTCTGCTACAGTACGGATCTGAAAAAAGATGCGTAGCCGAGTGTTAGGCAGAATTATATTCAGTACCCTTTGGGACCACCACATACAATTAAGACTACAAGTGACGGTACAAATTCACCTTTGGTACAAGCCGGTACTACACTGTTAAAGCAGTAGCAGTAGTGGAGCAGCCAGACTTATCTCTGGAGTATGTGAACAGTACAAGATAGTTACACAAAGGACAGCAATTACTATGATTCAGGAAAACACGGACTCAAGGTTTTCAAGTAAAAACATGTACATTTATTTCACTCTTCAGTTGTATAACATTACACCATTATAAGCAAGTCAAAAATCTCAATCTTAATACACCACACCACGTCCCTTAAATTCCAGACAAGTTAAGCTCACAAAATGAAGTGGGAGCAATATGGCACTCCAGCAATTTAAAAGGGAGGGAAAGACAAAAGTTATTATTAGAAATTAGATCAAACCAACAGGTAAGTACTCAGGGCAGTTGAACAAGAGGAACTTCAGTGAGGAGATCAGATAGAAAAGGCTTAGGGCCAAAGTCAATGGGTCAAAAGTCTTTTGCTCAAGATCACATAGTTCAGGGTAGTTTGCGGTAAAGTTCGTGGCACGGTTTCCGGACTAGGTTGGTTGATATAAAAGTTAGTTCAAAGAGAAGAGAAGGACAAGCCCTCGGATTGAAGAAAGATTTCAAACACTTTCACTGCGGTTGAATGAAACGGACAACCGGATTTGCAAAGTACCTTAAAACGGAGAGGGAGCTAAGGCGGACGTTCCAGGTAGTTTCTGCAGGCTCACGGTTCCTGAAGCGACTGCCGGACTGACAGGAAGACTGGGGGGTCCTGCACTACCCAGGGAAGAACCCAGCAGCAGAGCAAAGCAACGAATAAAAGGTGTGCTCCTTAAAACCCAAGCAGGGTCTGACATTCCTGGCTATCCGGCCCACTGTTGCTCTGTACAGCGAATTCGACCAGAGGAGGGGTATGGCTTGCAGTTTAGGCAAACTGGTTGGTCCCACCAGCTCAAGGGACGAAGTTTCCGGGAGGATCTTCTCGGTCGGCGGATTCTGGAGATTCGGAGCTGCAGCAGGCCTTCACCGGGCGGTTCAGTCGTTGCAGGGGTCCTCTTCTGCCAGTTCCCCATTGATTCTTTCGTTCCAATGGCAACTCTGCCTTTCCAGTCCCAGAGACCAGCTTTTTATGCAGTTTTCCCCCATTCATACAGCCTGGCTGTCAATCACACAGCAAGGTGGCTGTCCCTGCAAGGACAGTCCCCTCAGCTAATCAAACAGGAGTGCGACTTGGGTTACCAAGGGAACCCATGTCAGGTGTCCAACGACCCCTCCCTCACATCCTGCCTACATAGATTTTCAGGCGCCTTAAGGAGGGCTTCTGTGCAGAAGCCCGCGAAAAGACAGCGAACAAAGGAACCATCACCGGTTTGGCACGCAGAGAAAAACACGAGAAACACTAACAAAAAGAAATGGCGAATAGACCCAGCCGGAGCCAAAATAAAATGCATTTGGTCAAGCGGGTTTATGTTCGAGGCTAATCTAATAGCCTAAAACAATACCACGTTTATATAAGATAATCGCGGTAGAAAAGTTAGGGTAGTTACCACTGCCACCACCCAACTCTTAATGTAAAGGGAGCAAAACAAGGCTCCAAGAGGCACAGACAAAAAAGGATAAGAGTTAACCCTTTCCAATATTCCATGTAAGATGGGGTGTACTGGCTCTGTGGTTTAAAGTGACTAAAGTAAAGTTAATGGCAACTCTACCCTTTTCTGGGGGACAGTAGCCAGCCCCAAAAAATGGAGTCAGTGGGAAGCCTCAAAGACAACCCTATGTCACTGCACTGAAGGTGCTGTGTAACACACATGGAAATATGAGGCCAAGGAGTAGATGAGGATCCAGTGCTCAAGATCACACCAAAAAGTGAAAACACACACAGCAAAACACATGTAAGAGTGGGAAAAAAGGCTCACACTCTTACCAGGTGGAAAAAGGAAATCCTAGAAATCCAGCAAAGCTGCTGAGGGACTCATTGGGTAAGGGAAATTAGCCATTTATGAGAATTCTCGCTAACACTGAGGGACGATTTTTCAAAATGATGTTAGTATGAAGAAAAACAAAAATTGGAAATAAACTGTAGGTGCGTTCAAGTCAGAATTTGAGCATGTGTGAGTCATAGTGGGTATATGTGTGCATTAAGCGTGTGTTAGCAGGGCAGTGGGAGGGGGGCAGAACCATGGAGGGGTCAGTGCATTGTGGGTGGCTTTATAATGGTGCCACTGCCATGCAGTTAACTCCTCTCAAGACAATACTGGCATCACAGGGCAAAAGCAACACAAGTGCTCTTTAGTGACAGTGCTGGCATTACTGGACAAAGCCAACCCAAGTGTGTAGTTACAGAGGCAGTGCTGGCATATAGAGTCAGCATAAAAACATCTTTGTAGAATGCCAATATTGACATCACCAGGCAAAGCCAACATTAGGGTGTTCATACAGTGGCAGTACTGGCATTACCGGGCCAAACCAACACAAGTGTGTTCTCACAGTGGCAATACAGGCATGTATTGGCACAGGGAGCTAGAGAAGTGGGGAACATAATCTCCACACTCTTCTCCCTAAAACATCTTTGAGAAAAGCCTCCAATAAAAACAAACGTCTCCTTGCAGCTGTTCCTGTTCTTGTTTGCTACAGATGTACTGCTTTGGAAGGTTTTGAAAGTGAACTGTTTAAACAAACCTTCCGTTAAGGAAAAAAAGACTACAACTTTGGACACCGTCCAAGAGCTAAAGACGGTCTGTCATGCATCCAGCACAGCAAGCCCAACTTGGTGCTTGCTACCTTTTAGATCAAGGCAACTTCAGTACAGCCACAATAGATAGTTCCATCCATGTGATGCACAAGTTATAAATAAATTACATTCTAAGAGCCTGACTCTATGGTTTATTTGAATTCTATGTCAAGACCCGGAGGCTCGGATTATGCTCAACTCAACTCTTTACTTCTCGAGCAGCCAAAAACAGTTAACATCATTTTAAACACACTGTCAAATACAACAACATCCATGAAAACCTGCAAATTTGAAGTGTGTGTCTCATTGGTTAAACACTTGACGTGGTCCCAACAGTCCAACCATGTTCCTCCAGTCCAATATAAACACCCTGGCTTCTTTCCTTCTTCCTCTTTCTTTACTGCTCAAGCAGCTGAGACAAGTCAATTTACTTTATCTTTTCATGGGTATGTTTATTGTGTTATAATTGACTGTGTGCGTTAGTTAGGCTTTTAGATTAGTGTGCATAAAGGACGTTGGTGGAGCTTATCCGGGAGAGAGGAGGGGCGCAACGGAGCTACGCTCTGGTGCTCAGCAGGCAATAGGAGGCGGTACAGCACAGAAGTTCACTCTGAGCGTGACGGGACTCCAAGGGGTTCCGGCGCTGGAGTGTTAGTTCTGCGTACAACCGACCGCCCAAGGAAGTAGGCACGGGAGGATACTCCTCTAAGGGGAAAAAGTGTACTGAATGATTTATTGGTGCAATTAGTGTCACAGCGGAAACCTCTGCGGTGAGAGAAGTCTCAGCAGAGAGTAACGACGAAGCCTCACTCAAGGCACGCCACTTGCTGGTAGCAGAAAGGTGCGTGTGACGGGCACAGTCCCAGGAGAAACTGCCATCACTCCAGAGGTCAAGGACCGAGGAGTAGCTCCCTATAGACGGATATAGCCCCAAGTTAAACTGGGAAGTATTTGCTACCAGACCTGCCTAGCTATGAAGAAAAATAAAGAGATGGGGGAAGCCCAAGTATTCTGCAACAAAAAACGACACAGACAAGCAGCATGACTAGGGATTACTCTGAAGAGGACTCCGACGGCCCTCACATAAGTGGCATCAGAATGAGCCAGGCTATCCAGAGAGTTAGGAGTGCCGGTGGAGGCCAATGCAGGAGAGCAGGGGCATTATGGAAGACCTTGTGGCCTTCTCTCAGGGCATGGCAGAGTTGAGAGAGGCACGCAGGGAAAATGGGAGAAGAAAGAAGCCCTCAGGGTACATAGCGCCCAGACCCTCCCAGCTCCCTGGGTTCGCCACACAGGAGAAGGGGTGGCAAGAGAAAGGCAAGGCCATGGGCCAAACACGACTGGGATAGCTCAGCGGGATCCTCCGAGTTGAGATGCATAAGCAGCAGCGATTCTGAGGACGGAAGCACATAGGAGTCAGAAGACTCAATGTCGGGGGATACAGAAAGATCCAGAAGCAAAAAGAGCAAGCCTATGGGCAAGGAGCCTCAAAAGGATGAATTTGACCCAGATGCATCAATTCATCCGAGGTCCTCTGAACAGGAACCCCAGACAACATCACAGCATATCTAAAGAGAAGGCTGAGGGCATCACTGAGCAAAGAGGCGAGATGAGGGCGGAATGCCCCAGACTCAGGGTGGCGGAAGAGGTAGCTGAGACCTCGGAGATTGGATGACCGCATGCTGACCTTCATGAGAAGGTATGGTATCGACATAAAAAAAGACATTGACCACTCCTGAAAGATGTGCCAGTATAAACTGCTTGATGTAGTAAGGCCAATCACAAAGATATGGCAGCTGGCAGAGGAAGCCAAGCAGGGAAAGGAACCTTTCGACCCCTTTTGGGTAATGCGAATAGTTCCATCGCAATGGAGAGAAGGCGCTCGATCCTCATGAAGACTGACTCCAAGTTAGGAGAATTAGCCTCATCTGAAGCAGCAGCAGCTGCCAAGGGTAAATTGTTTGGTGAAACATTCAAAGACATGGCAAAGTTTGCTAGCACATATGCCACACTAGATAAAGCGCAAGCTTCCCTAAAGAAGATGTTCGGGATGAAGGTTTTCCTCTGCCGATGGAACTTACTGGAGAGAACAGGACGACCAGCAAGCCAACCCATTCTTCCCATCTAGGGGAATGGGTAGAGACAGACACTGGAGAGGCAACGCCAAGCATCAGCAACAATAAAACCCCACAGGTGAGAGATCAATTATCACTAAAGTACACACAAAACATTCTCATCCTGCCGGTAGGTGGGGGGGGGGGTGTCATGGCATATACAAAAGTGGAGAGATATCTTCATACTCCTGGGTTTTACAGACAGTAGAAGGTGCAGGAATATCTTCCAAGACCGATCAGGCTCAGCAAGGAAGACATTTTTGCAAGATGGTGAGACAGAGAGGTTACAGCTAAAGAAAGCCATCAGACCAGTTGTCAGAGAACAAGGCGGCTTTGTATGCAACATGTTCTTAGTGAAGAGAAAACACAAGATCAGGCCAGTGATCAACCTCAGAACACTGAATACGTTTCTAGTATACAGACACTTCAAGGTGGACAGCATCTATCTACTGCGGGACATACTCCAGAAAGGGGACTGGCTGGCTCGGATAGAACTCAGACGCATATCTGACAGTCCCCATACACCACAGCCAATGTCAATTCCTTTGGAAAGGTCGGAGATGGGAGATTTCATTCCTCCCGTTCGGCCTAGCGTCAGCGCCGTGGTGCTTTACAAAGCTGATTAAGCCAGTAGTAGGACTCCTCAGGCAGCAAGGTTTCAGACTGATCATATAACTGGACGATATATGCATAATGTGCCAGGACAAAGAGTTGCTTTCAGAGCAGGTGAAGAGCACGACAGATTGTTACAACAACTGGGGTTTCTAGTGAAATGGGAGAAATCAGAGTTGAACCCAACCCAGTCGATGGAATATATGGGATTTATGTTAGACACTGTACAGGGTACTGTCAGTTTACCTCTAGAGAAAGTGAACTCTATCAGGAGAGAGATAAAGACCATGTTGTCGAAGGAGGACGTATCGATAAGAAATCTGACCAGGCTAGTAGGCCATCTCTAATCTTCGATCCAGGCCATTTTCCCAGAGCCCCTTCATTATTGGGCGTTACAACGTCTAAAGATAAAACACATTAGACAGGCTCTATCATATGAACAGAGAGTCCCCATTTCACAAGAAGCGAGGACGGAGCTAGAGTGGTGGTATCACCACATGGAAGCCTGCAATGGCAGGGCGATCTGTGGCTCTTCCCCTGACCCGATTATAGAATCGGGTGCCAGCCGCTGGGGCTCGGCCCCCAATGCAGGAATTGGACGACTGGGGGGAAATGGTCAGAGAAGGAGCTTGCCCTCCACATCAACTGCCTAAAACTGTTGGCAGGATCTTTTGCAATACAATGCTGGACACAAGAAAGTGTGAACTGCTCCATTCTTCTCAAGTTGGACAATGTGTCCGCGGTCGGGTACATCAACCGACTGGGCGGGACAAGATCCAAGATGCTGGCAGAACTGGCGAAAGATTTTTGCCATTTGAGCCTTCAGAGAGGAGGCAGCATAACAGCATAACATCTGCCAGGTGCACAGAACCAGATAGCGGACAGGAATTTGAGACACCCAAAGGTCTCCAGCGATTGGCAACTGGAGGCATCAGTCTTTCAAGAGATCATGAGACGTAGGGGTCCCTGTCAGACAGATCCGTTTGCGTCGGGGCTAAACAGGAAATTGTCTTGATTCTAGAGTTGGAGGCCAGACCCGGAAGCATCAGCGACGGATGCATTTCTCCAGGTCTGGGGACCAGCAAAGTATGTGTTTCCACCGTTCGCCATGATACCGCGAACACTGGCACAAGTCAGAAGACAGGGAGCAAGAGTGATACTGGTGACTCTCGATTGGAGAGGTCAGGCTTGGTTTCCAGATCTGTTGGAGATGTTGTACGATTCGCCAGTTATGCTACCACAAAGAGAAGACATACTGCTGGGCCCGACAGGGGACAAACATCCTCTAGTTCAGACAGGGAGTCTGAACCTGTTAGTGTGGGCGATTTCAGGAGAGCCCGATCCAAGCCGAGGCTCAGGAATTCATCAGAGAATAGAGAATCCTGGGCCCCTGGAACCAAGAGGCATGCAGAGGTGCATGGCACAGGTGGTGTAACTGGTGCATGGAAAGGGAAATAATCCTGTTCGAACCGTTATAGTTCATGTGGTAAACTGTCTAGCTAATCAAGCGGCTCAGAACAAGGCTTACAGAACGATGAACACTTATTTTTTTTTTATTTGATTTAATTGTATTACAATTTTTACAAAAAAGGAAGGGAATCCGACCAATGATGGATTATTGAATTGTTTTTTTTTTTTTTTTTTAGTTCCAAGTGGGGTCTTTTAACAGAAAGGCCAATTTCACAAGTTCAGTTTTTCCAAAAACAGAGAGAGACCGATGGTGCATCTTCTGTTGTTACCACTAGCCAATAAGGCCCATAGATTTTCTAAATCGAGGGTGGGATAATTCTTCAAAGGATCAGCCAAGAATCGGTGTCTGTTCTCTGTTAGGCCCGGGCATTCGAGGATTAGATGTTTAGTAGTCTCCACGGTGTCCAATGTTTCACAAAACCGACAGTTGTTTGAGCTGGATTGATTTCGGGTCGCTAGGACTTCGTTAGTTTTCAATTGGTTTAGCCTGAACCTTAAAAAAGTTCTGCTTAGCCGTTTGTCTGGGAACTTGTGTAGATATCCACGTACCCCGTCGAGTTTCATCGGCGTGCTGGGTAAGTTGGCTGTCATCGAATAGTTGTTTGCGACTTCCAGGGTGTTTATCCAGTCAGCTTCACGAAGTTTCTTTGATACCTGGTTGGGGTTTTGTATTAATATTTCCAGATTGAGGTTCAGTTCTTGAAGAATGGAGAGGTTGTATTGGGCCCATTTGGTCAACATTGTGTTGTTCCCGTAGTGAGTTTCTCTCCTAATAAGGTCCAAAACTCTATTTTTTGGGGAATCAAAGACTTTGCGATATAGCATGATGGTCGATCTCATCTTTAAGGCCCGGAGAGAGGATAAACACAATTCTCTTCTTATCAATGTTATCGGTGTCGAGGTGGCCAGGTTTAGGACACCCCGCCAGAAGAAACCTTCAAGTTTGGGCCAGATTGAGTCCGGGATCAGTGGCATTGCATCCATGCCATAAATCAGGACAGGAACGACTTTAGCTTTGTAAAATCTTATAACGAGAATGATGGAAAATCTTCCGTGCTTCCTGTCCACTGCTTTGGCCTGCGCCGTAAGCTTCTTCAGTTTTATCCAAAGGGCCTCCTGCATGGCTTGTTCTTCCTTATCGTTGCTGATCATAATGCCCAGGTATTTAAATGCCTCAACAGTTTCCAGCTTCTTCCCCTCTCCATACCAAGTGAATTTTTTCCGTCTTGTAGCTGCTGTTCCCAGTATTAAAATTTTTGTTTTTTCTTTATTCAGTCTTAGGTTGTTTTCTGCCATATAGTGTGTTAAATTGTCTAATTGGCGCTGCAGGCCTATCGGAGTTAAATCCATGAGGATGATATCATCTGCATAGAGTAGTCTCTCGATTTTTGAGCCTCCTAAGGATGGGGGGAAAATTCTAATCAGTTCCGACGATTTCTTGTAGTCCGCTATATATGCGTTATACAGGGCTGGTGCTAGCGGGCATCCCTGCTTTACGCCCTTTGATGTAAGTATTTCCCTTGACAATCTGCCTTCGGCGCTTAGTCGCACCCGTATTGACGTTCCGTGATGTAAGGCTTTTATGGGTTCCAAGATGTCGCTTGGACAGTCTAAGCTTTCCAATTTGGCCCATAATCGTTGTCTGTTGACCTGGTCGAAGGCTTGGACCAGGTCAATAAAAGCCATGTAAATGGGAGGTCCTCCCTGCAATACACTGGCTTTCAGAGAGCTTACTAAAAAGATGTTGGTTGATGTTCCAGAGTTTTTTACGAAGCCGTTTTGAAAAGGGTCCGCTTGGTCCGAGTCCGTAATCCATTTTTGAAAAACGTCCAGGGCCAGAGATGCAAACACCTTACCCATGACGTCCAAAAGGGCAATCGGTCTATAATTACCCGGGTCGTCTATGGGACCTCTCTTGAAAATAGGTACTATAATGCCTCTTTGCCAGGACGGAGGGATATCCTGGAGTCGGTTGCAGTTTTTGAAGATCTTACTCATTATCGTAGCCCATAGTTCTGGGTGGGACTTAAGCTCGGCGTTGCAGAGGCCGTCCGGGCCGGGGGCCCTCGAGTTGTTCAGTTTAGTTATTTTTAGTAGGATCGATGCTTCATCAGCCGGGATATTCCAAGATCCGGTGTCTTGGACTGTTGTTCTGGTGCCAAAACCCAACGAAAAGTTGTTATCAACTATCGGTGCGAACAGGTTTGAGAAGTGGGTTATCCACTTGGCCTCACCTACGTTGTTCTGGATGTCTCCGGATGTTTTATTGAGAGTTCCCTTAATCAGGTTCCAAAATTCTTTGGGTTTGTTTCCGCAGATGGCTGACAGCATTTGTTCTGCATCATGTTGATAGAGTTTGTGCCGGTAGTGTCTAAGCCAGCTCTTGTACTCACGGACAGCCAGCCTCCACAGGTTAAGATTTTCTGCGGTAGGTTTATTAGCGTAGGCTTTTTTTAAGCGTCGATGGGACCTTCTTTTTTCCACCAAGTCGATGTTATATCGGTGGTTGGGGGCAATTGCCAGGTTGCGGGTTTTTGATATTTGTATCAAGAAATTGGTCAGCAAAGGGGTGTAATCCAGGGCGTCTCTGACAGTAGTTCCCGGAGTCTCACCGTTAGCTTGGAAATTGGAGTATTGAAAGTCAATTTCTCTGAGTCCTTTTTCTGATATCCTTACCCGATTACCCCTGGTCGACTTTTCCAGGGGAATTGGGTATGCGAGAGAATGAGGTCTGCAGTTCTTCCCCTCCGTTATGAGTAGGTTATGATCGCTGAACATCGTCCGCTTAACCGCAAAGGAATGAATCGCCTGAAGTAGGTCCTTGGAGACGAATACGTGATCGATCGAAGCGTGTTGGTTCCCTCTTTCCCACGTCGGGATCTCCAGATTTGCGTTGGTACGCATCAGGTGAAGGTTATGCAAATCCCTTGCTTTCATGAGATGCTCAAGCAGTTTCCCTCTTTTTCTTACCAAAGTGTTTTGTTGTTTGCCGATTTCCCCTATCCCTTCGCATTCTGCGTTGAAATCCCCATTTACTATGATGTTATGGTGTTGAGTTTTTTCGTCGGCTTCGTCGAACACATTTGAGAGGGTGGATTCGAATTCCTCAATAGATGTTGCATCTGGATTCCAGTATATATTAAGTAAGAGGGTTTTCCCCTCGTTCGAAATCTGGGAAGGGTCCTGGGTGAATGTTTGGTTTAAGATCATCGCCTGGATCCATTTAGGTGTAACCAGAACTTCGATTACTTTGATTCCCGATCCTGATCTGAGAGCCGTGATTAGCCCTACAGACGGACGACCCAAGGTTTCCTTTGTTGCTGCTGAAAATGTTATTTCATACCCATCCAGTTGTGGTTTAGAGGTCAGCCACGTCTCCTGCAGACATAGGATATCAAAGATGCCTAAGTTGACATCCGTTATTTTAGTTAGGTGCTCAAATCCACGTGTGTTCCATGTTCCCAGTTTTAGGGGATTCTTTAGGTCTATTTTAAGTCGATTTTCCTTTTTTCCTGCACCTGATGAGTTAGTTCCATCTTCTAAAGGTAGTTGCTAATTTTTCTTGTTACGTTGTACTTCTTCCTTAGACCATGTCCAAGGCCTTTTGATTCTCTCCGCTGTTTTTTCCAGTTGCTTCGATGGTGCTAGATTCTGAAGCTGATGTAAACTTCTCTGCGATTTTACTTGGGGTTGCTCGAACGCTAGCTGTCCCCTGTGACGATTAGTCGAAGAATCGAGGTCCGCATCTGGAGCTATGCGTCTTCTTGGTTTCTCACTTATTCGGTTGTTGTCAGATGCTCGTAGGTGATCCATCCTGCTAACAAAATGGATACGAGAAGGAGCGGGCTTTGATGATGAGGTTGTCGGTTCTCTCAGGCCCGTCAGTGATCGAGCTGATGGTTCAGTTTGATTGTTTGACCGCTTAATTTCTGTAAGTTCGTAACCGAGGATCGTCAGTGATTCTATTTCCTTCATCAGTTGGTTCTTGATGATTTCCGAGTTTAAATGAATGTATGAATAGTCCGTTCTTCCTGATGTACTTGGTTCCACCATCCACAAGTCGTAGTTTCTAATCTGTTTTAGGCTTGGGATTTGGGCCATTATTTTCAGGATATTGGTTCTGTTCAATGTAATTTCTCCCCCGTTTGGGTTGATCTTCTTCAACCTAATAACGGTGTCGCTTATGATTTGCTTCGTTAAGGCCTTTGGGTCTCTTTCACTCTTCTGCCTTATCAAATTTTTGATAGTTATTGCTGCTCGCTGGTTCTGAGAGAGTAGTTGAGATCTGTTGCTATATTCGTATTGCATTTCGTGTGAGCGAGTTCTGTACTCGGGTGTTCTCACAGGATTGCGGGAACATGGACTCATGGACCGAGGTCGCGTTCCTCGGTGGGAGAAATTTGGTGTTCTTATTGCGTGATTATCATTTTTTTTGTTGACTGTTTGGATCTTTGGGATTTCTAGACAGTCATTTTGTTTTTTTGGATATTTTTTAGCTACACGCAGTTCTATTGAAGGTTGGTCGTGCAGACGAACTTTCATTGGTGGTTCTCGTTTGTCTGATGGGATACCTGCTTCTGTAGCTTTCCGTTTTGAAGATTTTTTCTTGCTTGGTTCAGAGCCAATTTCGTCAATCGATATCGGGCTCCAGTCAGGTCGATCTTCAACAGTCGTTACTGAATCCGATAACTCCTCTGATCCTGTTAAGTTTATTGTTGTTGATGGTTCGTCAGGATAGAATTTGCAGCTTGAGACTTGGTTGTTAGGTCTTGGGTTCGTTCCACCCGCTTGGTTTCATTCTTTGTTGATTGAGAACATTGTAACGTCACAATCTTTTTTGGATTTTTCTTTGCACCAAAGTGAAACGCTGTCTGTTGTTGGTTAAAAATCCCGTAGGAAAAAACCTTTGGGATTTGATCTGGACCTTTGGTGGTGGCCATTCGGTGACCCAAAGGTTTTGTGTAGGAGAAAGGATTTAGCATTGAGGGCTTGGGTCCAGTGAAGGGTTTGGTTCGGTAATCCTTGTGGAAGGGTTTGTTGTTTTCGTCTATTATCGCGATTAATTCGTCGAGGGGATCCAACAGGATTTCTGTTTCGCAGACGTTATTATCGCGTGTTTTGGAGACTTCGGCCTCGTGGTGGTCCTTAACTTCAGGAGGGGGTGGAACCAGAATTGTTTGAGTAGATGTTGACACTCTGTTTACTTGGACCCCCAATGTGCCGAACGTGGGCAGTAGGGTTTTGGAGAGAGCCGTTTTGAGCGATTGGTCTATTTTTGCAGCAAGATTACCATTGTTACCGACAATGAAGCATTCGAGATAGTTCAGCTTTGACTGCATTGATGCTATTAGGGACGTCTGGTCTTGTAAGGTGTCGTTGATGCTCTCGTACAGCTTGCTAAATGGAGCAAGCGCGATCGTCACCGTTGACATAATAGACATCAGGTCTGCCTTTTTGTGTTGAGGCGTTGATTGGGGTGTCGAATAGCCTCCATTGTTCGGTCTTCTCAGTTGTGTCGGCGTACTAGGAATGTTGAACGAACTGGTGGATCCTCTAGTTTTTGTTGGGAGAGGACTCTTTCCTCTGTGGTGAGGAGACTTGATGGCTGCTGGTACTGAAACAGGAGGACTTGGAGCATCAAACATACTCCTTTGGTCAGAGCCCTGACAAACCAGGTTTGTGGAAGACTCTGTATGAACTGCGGTTGAGCGATCTTTCGGGGGTGTGGTGGGTAGCTTCTCACCTCCTTTGTTTAGTGAGGTTACAGCAGTGTCAGGAGTTGGTTCAGTTAATTGTTGGATTATTTCCTTTGTTGATATAAGTTTAGGAGTGCAGTGCCATCTTACCACAGAAGGGTCTTTTGCCGCTGGTAGCGGTGTTCTGCACTGTACGTCTTGAAGTTTTTTGAGATGACCCCCTGAAGCTGAATTTGAGGGAGAGACAGGGTGCTCTTGATGGTTTAAACTATCCAAAATTTCGTTGTCAGAGATTTCAGCCTGGGGAATCCACTGGCTATCCATTTTCCTTTTAAAGAAGTTATTCATGGTCACCTCGGTGACCGGTAATGCGGGATGTTTCAAGGGTCCCATTTTTTTGTATTGCGGGACCGTTGGTTTCATGGTCTGCCTTTTCCTGCACTTACTACTTGTATTATGATGTCGTTTAATGTAGATTTTGGTAGTTGGATTCGGGTCTTCCTCAACTAACAGGATTTTATCTAGTTTTTTAGGCTGCAGGTGTGGAGCTTGCTGAGCATACATCGCCTGGGCTACTTGAGGTATTTTCTTCAAAGGTGTGTTAGGGAGACAGCTTGCCGATCTTCCAGGCTCTGATGATGGAGCCTCATCCTTATTGAAGGTGCCCGCATCAAGTAGGTGAAGGTCTGAGTTGGAAAAAGGAATTGGGCTCGTCGTGCACTCAACAGTGTCTGTAATTGACTCTGAATGGTGAGAGGTCTCTTTAGGGCTCGACAAGACATTCCAATTGGGTATTTGGTGGACCTCGACATTAAGTAATGATCCTTTTGGAGTGATGGAATAGGTTTCCACCTGGGTAGGTGCCGCTGCCGTTTCGTTTCCCTCTAGGGGAATTGCAGTGTCCGTTGTGTCGAGGTTTAGATCTCCTTTATGCCGTGAAAACGGGTCTATCAGCCCACATGATGTATTAGGAGCCACGTTCCCCGGAGGAGAGGGGCAGATCCGCCTCCCCAGCTCCGCCGAGGCTGAGATGGGCCGCTGGGAATCCTCGTCCACGAGACGGCCCAATAACTCACACACAGTGTGGGTCGCTCGGTCATCCGAGCCAAGGGAGGCGAGGTGGGAGGAGCCGGAGCCCACCGCCTCTCCACACTCCGCCGGGATGGCCAGCCCCATCGCCGGCTCGTCCGCCGGATCCACGGGCTGCAAGATCTGAGCGATCGGGCCCAATGAGGCCAAGGGCCGCGCTACCCGCCTGGGGAGCGCCAGCCCCTCACATCGCTTCCTCGTAGGCATTCGGTGCGCAGCGTGCGCGGCAGGCTCTCTCCTTGCACGGAGGGCCCGGCGAGCGGGCCCCTCCCCCTCCTCCTCAGATCGCACAGAGCCACGGTCCACCGAGGCCGCTCGGAACGGAACAGAAGATAAGGATGGTGTGCGGGAAACGGGTACTGGGGTAGGAAGGGTAGGTATGGAGGGAGTAGGGGGAGGGGGGGCAGGTATGGGATGGCGGGGGGAGAACGGTAAAGCAAAGGTTCGGGAAGGGGTGGGGGTGGAAGATGAGCTTTCAATGGCGGCTGGTTGTGGGGGGCGAGCTGGTTCCAAGCCAGGAGTTGTAGTGTTGTTTAACAAAAGTACCTCGGGTCCTGAGTCGGGTCTTGGCTCGCGGATGTTAATGTCGGGCGGGCGGACCTCCATCGTGGAACGGTACCGGCAATCCGGTGAAGTTAAGTTGAGTTGAGTTGATCGAGGGTTTCAGCCGTCAGTGTTGGCGTGTTGGAATGGGAAACACCCCCCAGGGGTCCCACGAGGTCCAGCCAAGGTCTGCCAAAGTCTGCGAGCTCACTCTGCACTCACTCCACGGCCGCTCCGCGGATAGAATGGCCTTTTCAAGCCACACAGGAAATGTCCACTGTAGAAAGACTCTGTGGAATCTAGAGTCTGCCAAAGTCTGCGAGCTCACTCTGCACTCACTCACACTTATAGGTCAGCGATCTCAGCCGGGCACGAATATCTCAAGGGTAGCAGAGTAGGTGCACATCCTTTGATATGTAGATTAATGAAAGGGATTAAGAATTTGAGACCTGCAACTTCTAAATATTCTCGTCTTTGGGACGCAAGTCTAGTTCTGCAAATGTTTGAGTCATGGCCAGATAACAAACACCTAACTAGAAAAGCTCTTTGGGTAAAGCTAACTGCATTTCTATGTTTAATTTCCTGCAAGAGGGTTTCTTATATCAAAGCTTTGGAAGTGTACAGGAAATCTTTTTCTCCTACGGGGGTAACGTTCTATATAGAGAAAAGGACTAAGACAGCAATCAAAACTGTAGAGTACACAGCATTTCCAGAGCAACCCTGGTTATGTCAGATCAGATGCCTTGAGGTTTATGAAAATGTGGCAGCTCAGCATAGGCCAGCAGATGAATCTCAATTTTTGATGGCGGTAAAGAAGTCTTTCAGGGCAGAATCATCAGCTACATTAGCGAGATGGGTGAAATGGTGCATGAGCCAGGCAGGCATTGATGTTTGTCATTTCAGGGCACATTCCACTGGAGGGGCCATGGCGTCAAAGCGTTCAGAATGGGAGCTCGCTGTCATGATGCCTGCCCCCGGAAGACCAGACCAGGCCCAGCAGCCCCGGAAGCAGGCATCATGCCACTTGGAGCATGCCCAAAAGCCCCAGTTAGGGGCTGTTTGGGTGCAGTCCTGGCGCCTATGGCGCCAGGCTCATAAAGATAAAGTCAGTCCTGGCGCCATGGGCGCCAGGCTCATTATTGATAACTTACCTGAAGCAGACCATGCTGTATACTCACCTGAGGCAGACCATGCTGCATGAAGACTCAAGCCAAATGAGGCTTAGGAGGGACTATTTTACTGAAGGGACTGTTTTGTTACTTGGGTGGGGCTGTGGAAGAATACTTACCTGGATCTTCTTCCAAGGCTATTTAAACCACGCCCGGACAGCCACACGTGCTTCGCGTTATTCTGCTTGCTGCAGCGTAACGCTCACCGTGTTTTCAGCAGCTCCAGTCTTCAGCAACGCCCACTTCAGTCCTGGGACTCCTGAAACAAGAAGAAAAGAAGGATAAAGGTTAGAACAGGAGTTTTAACTTGAATCCTTACGTGAATCCTGATCCATTTCGCCACGGAGCTGAAAGACAGAAGTCTTTGAAGCATCGCTTCGCATTCCTACGGTGCCGCGCTGAACTCACCTGCTTGGCGGTACTTCAGCATTCCATCACGCTCTCTCCATCTCGCGGCCGCCCTCAGATACCTAAGGAGACAAAGACAGCAAGGTGAGCAAGGGGACTCTCTAAGGCTATACAAGCTACCCCCAAGGACTTACCTGATTTACCACGGGGGGTACTCACCTCATCTCGGGTCGGCGCAGTCAACTCTGCTTCATCGCCGTACCCCGGCCCCTAAACGGAAAACCACAATAGACTTACCTGAATCTTACCAATTGCCATTTGGAAATCTTCGAGTGGATTAATCGGCAACCTGCAAGGAATCGGACAGAGTGAAGATCAGACATTTGAACTCTTATGAACAATTGGACTTTAGAGTCAATACTGGAACTCACCAATTCCTCTACGCCAGTGAAGTAACTGGTCATCAACGCGCCCCTGCGGTCGACGCAGGATGGAGAGCTCATCCTTCCAAACCATAAGGTGAGACTAAGGAGGGGACATCAAGAGTGATCTGTGGGAAGACAACGGGAGTGGGGAAGGTGGGTTGACACTCAATTCCACGGGTGGTTAATTCCTCTTCTCCTTTGCAGAAGAATATTCCTGCGAGCCAGACAAACTAGGCTGGGCGGGCCAGTCCAGTCAGTCATCTCGGCGCTACACGTCACGCTGGTGGAAATAACAGCGGCCCAGTTCCGGTCGACGCCCCCGTGGGAATCAGGTGAGCGTAACACTCGCTTAGAGGACATTATGAAAGCAGCAGACTGGTCTAGTGAGTCGACTTACACAAATGTTTTATTTAGACTTGTGGATCAGGTAGTGGCATTGGGGGCAAGTACGCTTTAAACTAGGATTATCCGAGCCTCCGGGTCTTGACATAGAATACTGATTTTCAATACATTTGTAATAGAAAGTCATGATTCTATTAAAGACACAGTAGTGAAGGGTTATTTTACCCTAGCAATTGCGAAGATAGTTGCGAAGATAGTTTGAGAATGGAGTGTTGATTATATAATGATTCATGTCAATTCATATGTGATTTTTTTTCTGCGATTACCCACCCATCTTGGGATAGTTGGTTCAGTGATAATGGTTTATTTTTAGACAGGTGCAGACTCGAAACCTTTGGGTTCCTGAAGAATGATGGAATGAGTTTGGGGAGTGTTATGATGTGCATTAATCAGGAGAAACAATGAACTGTATAAGGTTGGGTTTTATTGAGATACCAGGATACGACCCCCAGCCATGGAAGCAGCCACCAACCTCCACAAGTAGACTATTCACAGTTCTAATCAATACATTACATCACTGAACCTTGTGATGCATATGCATAAACAGTAACCATAACATACAATGCTAACAACCTATTAACAGTAATATAATATAGAACTATACCCAATGTAGAATGTCAGTAATACAAAGAAGTGACAACCCTAGGAGGGAGTTCAAGCGTTTTACCGGTTGGGATGCAAGTTTTCAGTTATTGATCAGTTTCAGAAAGAGTAAGAAGGAAAGAAGCCAGGGTGTTTATATTGGACTGGAGGAACATGATTAAACTGTTGGGACCATGTGAAGTGTTTAACCAATGAGAGACACCCTTCAAATTCGCAGGTTTTCATGGATGATGTAGTATTTGCAGTGTGTTTAAAATTATGTTAAGTGTTTTTGACTGCTCGAGAAGTAAAAGAGTTGAGTTGAGCATAATCCTTCACCTATGTGTCTTTAATAGAATCATGACTTTCTATTACAAATGTATTGAAAATCTGTATTGTTTTGGTACAAACACTCCTGACGTTCTTTTGTTGTAATGCACCCTTTGCTCTACCAGCAACTCCAGATATTTCAAAACTGGATAAACGTTAGCATCTTCTGCTGGGGAGGATACTGTGGTTACTGCATAGCATGAGATTTCAACTGCGAACGTGGTATCTACAGAAGAGGCAATGGACTGATGGGTACGTTACAAGGTTTTTGTAATGTGCCAAATCAACACCAGGGTTGTCTTAGAGTGCTTAGGTCTGCCAAAGAGGTCAAGGATAGCCACGGTACGATATCTTGGTCAGTGAAAACACCTTTAGTGATCAAGAGAAGTGATCATTATCCCAGTATAGTTGCCCAAGGAAAAACAGGAGGCCATAAGTTCAGGATAGGGTTATCGTTGAGGATATAGTTATTATCCTCAGTAACAATGACCCTCCTAAGGACTAAAAGGATATAGGCCGAACATAGGTTTTGGAGTTGTGGTGGTGTAGAAAAAGCATTATTTTAAAATGAGTAAAGTACATAAACACAATGACCCTCATTACAACATTGCCGGTATCCTGGCAGTAATTCCGCCAGGCTACCAGCAAATGGTAATACTGTTACCAGCACTCAGGCTGGCAGTATTACCACTGGATGAGGAGTGCTGCCGACAGTGGTAAATCCCCATTCCATGGAGTCCAACTGGACTCCATGGGGGTTGGGGGGACTTGCTGGTATTACGGGTACCAATCACACTGGTGCCCGTAATATGGGCTATGTCTGCTGGTGAGGTGTCTGAATTACCTCCAGCCGTTAGCTGGAGGTAATTCAGACACCTCACCTGCAAATTTTTAGTTGGCCAGTGCGGAAACGTGCCAGTATACAGTAATACCGGCCAGCTCATAATGAGGGTCAATGTGTCAAGTCAAAATGCTGTTAATACGGAGTATGATAGAGCTGTGGTCGAGAGGGAGAGTTACCTAATTCGAAGGGAAATACGTATTGACATTTTGGAACCCAGGAAAATTGTAATGAGTAGATCTAAAATGTATTCTGTGCTGTGCAGGATAGAATTGCAGAGGACATGGAAAGGAAGGTGTAAGGGGTCGGAAATAAAGCCAGACACAAAATGGTCAGGTTTTTGGTTAAAGACTTATTTAAATGGAAAATGGGTTGGTAAAACGCCTCTCTAACCGTATTCTGAAGAGGAGTTTCCCTACCTAAAAACCAAAAACTAAGAATCTGGTCGTGTCAGGATGTCAATAACTGAAAAGCCGTCCTCGTGTAAACGTACTATCCTGACCCTCACACTACAAACAAAACAATAACGTGTGAAAGGAAAGGTCTTTAACCCAATATTGGCAAAAAGAAGTGGTCACTGAAAACTAGAATAGCTCCAACGAAAATGGTGTCCAAGCCAAAACACCTTGGACCCAGGGGGTGGTCCCCTTCCCCTGGATTCTGAAATGGGATGCCAATAGGCCTCATTATGACCTTGCCGGTCCGGAAAGAACAGTGGTGGTCAATCCGCCACCACCATTCTTTCCGGACCGGCTGATTAAGAGTCCTGCAGGCGGGAGGTGTCACTCCCGCCAGGTCTGACCTGGAGGGTTTAACACCACCCTCCTGCAGTCAGACATGGAAACACCGGCTCCGTCATAGACAGAGCCCTTGTTTCCATGGTCCCCATGGAGTCCTATAGGACTGCATGGGAATGGGGATTTACCGATTTCTTCCTCCGGAATTACCGGGTCACCGGGATTGTAATGCCCCGGTGATTCCGGCAATCACGGAGGCAGAATGGTAATACAAGTCTGTCGGTAACGTGCCGGAATTTCCGGCACGGTTACCGCCAGACTCGTAATGAGGCCCAATATCTCTTTTACTAACAGTGCATTTGTGCCTCTCCTTGATTCACAATGTTCCTGTTGGGCAACTAGTTCTGTAACAGTCTTTCTTTAATGCAAGTTTCTCCTTTGTCTAGCAAACACTGTCTTTCTTTAGTATTTCTTGTAGCTTTGCAGCTCGCCTGGTATACTCCCCTGCCAGGACTCTATATGTAATTCCAACTTTCTGGAATACTCTCCTGCCAGGACTTATCATGCGTTTCAATTGGCTGGTATCTTTCCCTTGACAGAACTTCTGTGTTTCACAGTTCCTCTCTAGCACCAAAACTGCATATACCGTTCTTGGCTCGGTATATCTGTCTGCGGGAACGCTCGTTTATTGCACCACACTTGCATGTCATGCATCCGTATCTTATTTGGGCTTGAAGCTGTACTTTGTTTTTGCTGCATTCAAACAATCTTCTTGTAGTTTCTGTGTTAGCAATCTCATAACATTCAATTTGTCGTTGACGCGGTTGCTGGAACGCCCCAGGGTCCCCACTTGTTTTGGGTTGACTCCCCAGTTCTCTCCAGTGTCTCTGGTCCTGTTTGCGCTTCTGCGGTGTGGCTCTGCTGCTTGCTTCCTCCTCTGGATTGTGCAGATGTTCTTCCAGCTTCCTTTGCGGCTCCACGGTGAAATGCCTGCTTGGAGAACACTGCCACTCTTCAAGCTGCTGAGTGCCCAGAAACTCGCATACGGCTCCCGCGTCTCCACAGCACTTCCTACTCGCACACTGCATTTCCCCCTTCTGTCTCTGCAGACTCCTCTGCTCCGCCACACTAATACGTCTCTACCGCGCTCGAAAGCCTCTGCATAGGAACCAACCACTTCTCCTGCACGGTCACACTCAGTAGTGAAGTTGCCATCTTTAAATGTCCCGCACATAGCTGATTCTGTAGAAGAATTAGTCTGCACATTGAGCTTTGGGCACCTGTTACCTTGCACCAACACCTTCATCCTCCTCGTCCCAGTACTTCAGTGATTATGGGAGTTGGAGTCCATAGGTGTCATTGGACAGTTTCTCAGTGGTTTTACATGAGAGAATATTTCACATAAAGTTATATCAGAAGCAAAACGAGGAGCCCTTTTTGCTGCCTAAATTTAGGCTGAAAGGAAGAGGGGAACTTTACCCTGTATTATGCAAATTAAGAGCTAACAAGTTACTTCCTGGCCTATGATAGCAAACCATGGAGATGTACTTTAAGCTTGAATGGAGGGCAGTTAGGTTTCTCCCCCATGAGAAAGTCTCTTGCATCCATTCTTGGATGTCGGTCAGTTATGCACAGACAGTAAAATATCTATCCAATCCTGAATTACCAAAAGTAACCCACTCCAAAAAGTTACTTTGTTTGATGAGGTCTGGTTTGCTTTTAGGGCCTATTGTTGAATCACTCATTAATGGAAGCCCTCTTAAAGAAGGGTTTTGGATACACCTCTGTAAGAGCTTTGCAGTTAGTTGGCCGGTGCAAGTAGATCTAGGTCACGTGACTTAAGACCCACCCACTTCTCAATCAATGCTAATCGATTGTGTCTTGTTTTGCCGCCCCTTTCCTCTACTTAAGAAGACCTACAGTCGCTTTTCCTTTATAGTTGGTGAGCAGGTGCAACTGGATCTAGATCACGTGATCTGAAATCCACCCACAAACTTCACTCTCCCTCTACCTTTCCTTCCCCAACTCCAAGATCAGGAGAGCCCGAAGTGAAGGACAGTAGAAGACAAGGGCAAATCCTGTTTGGACCTGTTAAGACCAGAAGGACTGAGGATCTATGCTCCTCTAACATTAGGTAAGCTCCTTCAATAGGTGTTTCAGCCCTTTCTCCGAACAGCCCATCCCTACCATCACCACTCAAATCCAACCACGCCCTTCACCACCAACATCCTAGTCACTGTATCGCAACACCCTCACAAATGTCACCATTCACCACCCATCAGCACTGATCAGCCACCACTACACGAAAACACATACTCGCCAATGTCCACACAGTAATCAACCATGCCGCCGACATCGCCGACCTCCTCACAATACATGACCTGGATAGCATCTTCAGTACTGAGACATGGATGAGATGAGTGGTCATATCTTAAATGTCCTCATCCCCAAGGGCTACAGAATTCTACAAAATGACCATCCAAACAAGACTGGCATTGGCGGTCTGACCATCATTCACAAGGCACCATGGCCATACACCCAACTAGACGTTGCGACCATTGGCCCTTTCTAAAATCTATCCTTTCGCTTCCCGCTCTCACCAAGCGACCGTCACTTTTCATCATCTACCAACCAGTCAGACTTCACTGACTTGGTCACTACCATGTCTCTCACGCATGCCAACAACATCATCATCATCATCCCTGGCATCCTAGCAACCAAGTCAATGAAGGAAGATCTCCACTGCCTACGTGACATTCTCGATCTCACACAACACACCAAAAACCCAACTAACAGGAAAGGTAATATCCTCAACCTCATTATCACAGCCCTCTCCACCCTCCATCACAGTCTTGCTATCCTGCTTGACCATCTGGTAATCTCCTTTGAATTTAAGTCACACCACACCTTTAATGCAAACCCATCAGAAACCCCAAAAAACAAGCCTTCAGATCATTCAAAAACTTCCCAGTGGAGCCCCTAAAATGGGCTGATACAGCTCTGACGAACCAGGACGGGTACTCACTTCCCCAAGATCTCAACACCACCCTCACAAACATCCACCTGCATGCCTCAGTGAAGCAACAACCTCTCTAGCTTAAACCTTCTGCACCATTGTAGACTCAAGAACCGACCTTTATCCAATGAATCATCAAAAAACAAGAAAACAATTGGGGGAAATCATGCAGTGCATCCAACCTCGCCCTGCTCAAGGAATTCTGTGCTACACGTAGACAACTGAGTACCACTGCCAAGGGCACATACCACCAAAACACCATGGCCAAGGCCAGCAATGAACTCGGAGCCCTGAAGCCCCAACGCACCAAAGCCCAAAAGCCATGAAGCACTGCATCAGACCTCTGCCCGACCCACCCTTAACGCACTCCACCGAAACATCCACAACCATCAACTCTTTATTCTTCCTAGGTAAGGTCCTTGAGAAAGTAGTGGCCATGCAACACATTGAAGACAATAATCTCGTTCAGTCCTACCTATCTGGCTTCAGAACCAGCTGTAGCTCAGAAAAGGCCGCCATCAAGGTGATCTACGATGCCATTAAAATCCTGAGTGCTCGGAAGGGGGGGGGTGGGGCGCAATGACCTCGCCCTCAGCTGGTTCATATACTATATTGCTAATCGCCAGCCGTTCTTACAAATGGATTCCTCCAGATCACCAACTCTACCCATCCACGGTAGAGTCCCGCAAGGATCCATCCTATTCCCTGTGATCTTCAATCTATCTTTACATAGAACCGCTCTGCTTCCTCTTCACTCCACACAACATCCACATCCAACAATACGCAGAATACACACAGATCTACCGCAAGATATTTTCCATCAAAGACATCCCAGGCTCAAGGGAGTTCTATGTGATTTCACCATGTAGATTGGTTGCAGCCAAATCCATTGCTTTTTTTTTTCTTCTTTTGAACCATTTTGCCACAAATATATGAGGGGGGTAGACCCCCCCTCCACAGACAAGCCTTTATTATCAAAGTGTTTTTCCTGGGATCCCCAAAGCTCTTAGGCCCTGAAATAGGTTTACTTTTACAGGGCCTCGGTTGAACATTTACACTTTTCCAGCCTTTGGGTTTTCTTGGCTCCCGTAACCCTTATGGCGTTTTCAGTCCCGTGTACAATCGTTAGCCCCAGTCAGCAGCATTACCTCTTCGGAGGCGGACGCTTTCTACTACTCTGCCCGGCTCAGCAGTTGTTGCACTTCTCATGCGGAGAACGGGGACCCGACCTCTATGTTGCAGTATTGTTTTGGTGTCAGTTAACAGGCCCCAGGCCCACTGCGGCTTCCGTGTGGTCACGCCACCAGGCGAAACAGTCCATTTACTGTCTCCTTTTCTCTTGATACTTTGGCTTTTTTGCCGCTCAGGATGTCATCCTTCTGGCGCCTCCCTAATGATCAGCTCACTCTCCACACTACTGCTGGCTCCAGGGTCTAGCATGGCACAGCCCCTCCAAGACGTCCACCTGTCAGAGGCCCTCCTCTGTGTCGCATTCTCTCTCTCTCTCTCTCTGATTCAAAGTTCCTTGTGGTTTTATGTGCGTCATCAGAAACACAATGGATGTGTCGTTCCTCTTTGGTGTTCAGGCGATAACCAGCACTACCTAGAGCCAAAGAATTTGCGAAATGTCACTATTTGGTGATTCCAAAATAGGGTTAACAGTCTTTCCATTTCCCATGTTGGCAGACAATGTACTCTGGACTTGGAGATCTTACAGAAATTGGAGTCCTTGTCCCGAAGAGGAGAGTCACTCCCAGTGAAGTCCCACTTGCCTAGACCACTAGGGAGGGTCTTGCCGAGTGGGCTCACCTCCCTAGTCTCAAAGGGGCGACTCCCCTCTGGGGACAAGGGACAAATAATCCAGATTTTTCACAGTCCTCTCACACCTAGATGGTGGCAATGCCCTTTTGGAAGGATTTCCTGTGACTACCATGGCGCCCCAGAGTTGTGTCCTGCATGGAGCAGCACGGCTCACCAAAGGACTCTGCAAATTCGACCACATCACCCGACTCTCATCGAATGCACTGGCTCCCATTGCAAGCCTGTATGATCTTCAAATCCTGTTGCATGATCTATAAGGCTGTCACCCCGTCCTCATTGACGATTCCAAGATGGCGCCAGACTGAGGACGCACTCCTCGAGTCCTCCATGCAGGCGGGGAAAAGGTGTACACAGCGCCATATGAAAGCCTCCAAATAAGCCGAAGGGGAAGCACAGCACGACGTGGACTGCGCGTCCAGACGGCATACGCCTGAGCAAGGGGTCCGGTACAGGTGACGGAGCCCGTCACATCCAGGCGCGCAGCCAGCGGTGAGAGCGGCCTCCGCTGGAGTCCTCGGAGGGAGGCGGGGAGGCCCGAGGCGGCAGCGACCGGCAGTCCCACACGCTCGGTCGCGGGCTACCAGCGGAGACACCCCCAGGAAACAAAGCCCCGAGCCCCCGTCAGGGGCCATGCCAGAGGCAGAGAAAGGCGATCGGTGGTGGGGGTTCCCCTCCCCCCGCCCGGCAACCCGTCTCAGCGGTGCGGAGGAGCCCGCAAGGTGTCGGCGGCTCCCGCAAAAGGAGCTCCAGCAGATCAATACAGCGGGGTGAGTGCCCAGGGGGAGAGACAGCGGTGCGGGTGGTGGGAAGAGCGGAGGGTGCTGACGGAAGGCCCCGGTTACACAGACAGTGAGCTGCGGTGGTGGGGGAGAGGGAAGCGCTGCTGGGATTGGAACCCCCCCACCCCCTCCCAAGGAAGAACAGGGAACAGACACCGGGCACATCCAACGACCCGTGTTCTGGCGGATTCCCGTCTGATTGCGACCTGGGCCCCCCCAGGTTGTTGACACCCCTGAAGCCGCCGGAAAATCGAACGCCTGCCCGGTGGAGCGGCGTGACATAGGAGGTCGGATTTGGCCCAGCGGGGGCGGCGCATCACTAGGCGCCAGGCTGTGGGTGCCCCCACCTATGTTATTACACGTTGTGTTTGGGCCAGAAGTGGTGCTGTGGGCAGAGCGCGTTTGGAGTGTTCAAAGGTTCCCCCCCAAGACTGCGCTACACCAGCAGCCCAGTCGCCATTCACTGGCACCCTGAGGGGCACGGAAGATTTTTGCCTCCCGTATGGACTGGAGGAGCTAGGCGCCCATAATGAGCTGTGATCCAGACCCATGACACGCAATCGACACCTAAAACGGAAGAAGGCAACAGTTACAACAACGAAACACGCACTGCCTCAGGCAAACTAACCGCCGACAGTAGCTGACTGCCTCAGATGCCAGGTACCAAATCCAAAACGGGCCCATCAAGAGCACGGACCCCGGCAGGCCCCAGGAGGGACAGATAGAGAAGTGCTGGCGACAAAGGGCCGACTCGCCATCTCCTCCACCAGCGTCATTCACTGAAGCACAGACCCCCCCCCCCAACTAGCAATATGACAACCGACAAAGATGAACTTTTAAACTGCTTAAAAGGTATGGAGGCCAGAATGACAAAAGCCTTCCATACTCAAATGGAACAACTTAGGGAGGACCTGAAATCGTCTCTCCAGGAGATCAACAAGGAAATGGCGGAGATGGGTGAAAGAGTGGACATAGTGGAAAGAGGCCTCTCGAACATCACGGAGGAGACTAATCAAAATAGCTTGCTTCTAGACCAGCTGGCAACCGTAACGAACAATTTGGATCTCCAGGCGGAGGACCTAGAAAACCGCTCGAGAAGATCCAATATCAGGGTTAAGGGCCTGGCGGAATCAGTACTGGACAAGGACTTAAGAGACACAATGCAACTCTGCTTTAGCAGCCTACTAGCCGATGCCCAACCTGAAACTATCGGCTTCAACAGGATTCATCGAGTGGGCCCGATACGCAACGAACCAGGGTCGCGACCCAGAGATGTCCTAATAGCGATGACATCGTATGGTCTGAAGGAAGAGGTGCTACACGCGGCAAGGATAAACGGGGACCTTTAAACGGGTCTCGCATACAGCTATACCAAGACCTCGCTTGGATCACTCTTCATAAAAGGCGGCTAATGCAACCAGTCACGAAAGCCCTTCGAACACACCAAATCAGATATAGATGTTGCACCTGTTTGGCCTGTCATTCACATGGGAAGGCAAACAGAGGAATATTGGGAACTGTGCAGAAGGTCTAGCTCTCCTACGCTTGGAGGACGAACAGCAGGAGGCACCCGTGCGCCCTCGGCCAAACACATTTGGCCAGCCAGGCAAACCATGGGAATGGTCGACGGGGAGAAGGCAAAGACAAGGGAGAATGGGAAGGACTGGCAGCACCCAACCGGTTCAGGTTTGTGAACCGAAAGGCCCACCGGATCCGAAGGCGGCCTAGCACACGGACAATGTGTGAAGCACCACCTAAAAGTGAGAAGACCGCAAAATTGCTCCGAAGCGCCTGCACGGAGGTAGGAGGTCACTAATCTTTGAAGCAGGGTCAGAGTAAAACTACTCCTGACCATTGTGAACTGGGGGGAATCTAGAGGCCTTACATCCGTTGGTTCAGCGGAGGAGCCCATTAGGGGCCCAGGCCTCATACTCTCCCAGGATGGGGGGGAAGTGAAGGGGGTGGGAAAGGGTGGGGAAGAGTACGAAGAATAGGAAAGCAAGGAACCAAAAAACTATGAACAAAGATGAGCCACCTCCACAACTGGGTTCAACAGAAGGAAAACAGACAGAGGAAAGTACTGTAGCAGGATACAGGGTCCAATATGCCGAATCCCATCTCCTAGGGAGCAATGGAAGAAGTGAACATAATCTCGCTTAATGTCCAGGGACTAAATTCCCCTGCTAAAAGACGATCGATTCTAGACAGGCTGGAAGCCATGCAAACGAAAATAGCTATCCTACAGGAGACACACCTGCTCCAGCAAGATGAGAGAAGGATGCGTAGTAGATCATTCCCTCTTCAGTTTTTCCCCTCAAGTCAGTCTAAAATGAAACGGGTGGCAATCCTGTGTAGCAGGGACTTGGGCTTCCACAAACAACATCTAATGAAGGATCAGGAAGGCAGATACCTGGGTGTGAAGGCTACCGTCAATGGCCAAATGTACACAATTATAGCAGTATATGTCCTCAATGAAAAGCAGGACCAGTATATTCCCAAACTACTCCAGAAGGTCGGGGGATGGTGTGAGGGCAGAGTGATAATAGGAGGTGACTTTAACTGTGTTATGGACCCAAAAATAGATAAAACACCCCCCCCCGCGACAGCTGCAGACCAGCGAAATAGACAAGCCCTGGGAAACTCTTCAGAGACTTGGAGGTGATAGAGACGTGGTGGTTTTTCCACCCAGAAAGCAGGGAATATACACGCTACTCTGCGGTACACAGGGGACTCTCTAGAATTGACATGATCCTAGTGTCTTCCACCCTGATCCCCTATGTCAAGAAAATAGAAATCGGGGCCCAATATCTCTCAGACCACGCCCCAGTGGTAACCTGCATAGAACTGCAGAAAATAACGAATAGGCCCCGCCCACAATGGAGGCTAAATGAAACAATCCTGAGGGACATAGCGCTTAGGGCTCATATGGAGGAAGTCATAAGAAATTATTTCCTGGAAAATGTCAATGGAGAGGTGGACTGGCGGGTAGTATGGGATGCGGGGAAAGCAGTTATTAGAGGGGAATTTATAGCACAAGCTACGCAATACTACAGGGAGAAAGCCCTTATAACGCAGAAATTAGAAGAAGAGGTAAGAAATGCTGAAAAGCTCCATAAGACCCGTCAGACGCCCAGAGCCTGGCGAGACCTCAAAAAGGCTAGATCCAAATTAGAAAACCATATGGCGGACAGAACAGCGCAAATACCGCTAAACACTAAACAATCATATTACATACACGGGGGGAAAGCGAGCAAATTCTTGGCAGCAATTACGCAAACAGAAGGCGCGCAACCACATTACCCGGTTAAGAAATAGTAGTGGGGAATTGCAAACGGGAGATAATGAGAAACTAGAAACGATGGTCCTCTTTCACAAAAACCTGATGTCTAGCGGGAACCTGAATGCGGCTGAATAAGTGTCCTATTTGTCAGCCATAAAACTGCCACAGATTTCCGAACAGCAAAAAGAACAATTAGGGGCCCCTTTCACAACACAAAAAGGGGGTGACGTGATAGCAGCGCTACCTAGGGGAAAGGCACCGGGCCCAGATGGTCTAGGGAACGGGTTCTACAAAGTATTCCTGACGCAGCTGACAACCCCCCTCACTCGCCTTTTTAACCTAATTAGGGACAAGGAAGCCGTATCAAAGGATATGGGACACTCGGTCACAATTCTTCCCCTAAAGCCGGGGAAAGACCCGGTGGAATGCTCCAGTTACCGCCCCATTGCCCTCCTCAATACTGACGCAAAACTGTATGCAAAAATACTCGCAAATCGGTTGGCGACAGTATTGCCCGAGATAATACATGCAGACCAGGCGTGCTTCGTACGGGGAAGACACACTCAGGATAATTTCAGGCGGCTAATTGACATCATAGATTGTGGCACCAGGGGCGCCCAGAAATTTGCTATTGCTGCGCTTGATGCCACACGAGCATTCGACAGCATAGACTGGGAGTACGTAAGTCTGGTACTAGAAGGTTTCGGCTGTGGGCCGACATTTACCAAGATGGTTCTGGCTAATTACCAGCATCCATCTACGCACCTAATTGTAAATGGCTACACATCAGAAAGACTCAATATCCGGAGAGGTACTCGGCAGGGGTGTCCCCTCTCCCCTCTTATATTCGCCATGGCAATGGAGCCATTTGCCCACAGGATTAGGGAGGTGCAAACAGGGGAGACCCTATATGCAGACGATATTATGCTTTACATGCAGATCCAAAGCACACGTTACCCAGAATAATTAAAGAACTGCAGAGATTCGAAAAAACATCAGGGTTCACAATAAATTACGCCAAAATCCAAAGCACTGAATGTAACCGAGGGTAGAGGGAACATAACATAGCTAGAGGAACACTACCCCCTACAGTGGGAAAAACAGTCCCTGGAATACCTAGGAATCCGCATCACTAGATCCACAAAAAACCTGCTCAAAGCAAACATCACTCCTCTATGGAAGCGCCTGCAAGGAGACTTGCAGAGATGGGACGTCCAGGAATTAGCATGGTTTGCTAGGATAGCGGCGATAAAAATGACCTTGTTACCCAGACTACTGTACGTGGTAAGTTCTACCCCGGTGGTGATCCCCCGAAAATGATTCAGTAGCTCCAAAAAGCCGTGTTTAAATTTATCTGGGGGAATAGGAAGCCGAGAATCCAAAAAAAGATCATGATGCGCCCAACTCTCCTGTGGGGGGCTAGGAGTGCCGGATATAGGGAGATATGTCTTAGCGGCCCAATTGGCGCCAGCACTGAAATTGGCGGGTAGTGACCCCCTCCCAGGGTGGGGGGGGAGTAGAACAGTCCGCGACTGACACCCCTCTATGTATGCTACCATTCCTTAAGCCAAAAGCACGGGAGAGGGGAGTTATCCTACTGGAAGCGACAAAAACACTTCAAACCTGGGATACGGCGATCCGGGGCAGGGGGAACAAACAAGGCCTGGGTCCAATGTCCCCTATTGTACATAATCCAGATTTTTTGCCTGGGCTCCACAAAAAGTTCTGGGACGGGTGGCAGGGAGCAGACGCAGTGTCCTTACGAGACTTGTACCAGGATGATGCCCCACTTTCCTTTGATCTATGCAAACAAAGATTTGGCATCACCGAGCATCACAGATTTAAATATATACAAGTGTGTCACTGGATCTCACACCCAGAGGTAAAACGGGCTGGATTTCGTCCCCCAGTAGGTCTAGAACTCACGATACGGGAGGGGACACAAGAAAAAGGGATCACTAGACTGTACAAGTTACTAGATAAATCGCAAGCAGGTGAAACCCTCCAATATATGAAGGACTGGGAGCGGGACATAGGGGAGGAGATTACACAGGAAGAATAGAGTCAAATCTGGAGGAGGGCTCACAAACTATCCAAATCCATGGCAATCAAAGAATCAGCATACAAGTTATGCTATCGATGGTATCTGCCCCCAAGCAGAATACATAAAATGAACACCACGTATCCTTCAAATTGTTGGCGCCAGTGTGGAGAAAGAGGTGACCTGTTCCATATGTGGTGGTTGTGCCCAAGGATAAAAGTGTATTAGAAAGAAATACTGAGTCTAATCAGAGACATAACAGGTGCAGACCTACCACAATCCCCTAAGGTCATCCTGTTGGGGGCCGTGTCAGAAGGGATATACGCAGCTTCAGGGAACAGAGCGGCCCTCATCATCCACCTACTGTCTGCAGCAAGGAGGACAGTGGCCCAACGATGGAAGACAGTGGAAGGCCCTACAGCCCCATGGTGGTGGATGAAAGTCTGGGGAGTTATGGCGATGGAGAACATTTGCGCCACAAAGTCAGGGACATACCTCAAATTCTTAGCCATATGGGATCCACTTCAGGACTATGTGGGGGAGAGGGAGGCTCAATTCCTTAAACCCAGGATTCTAAGAAACATCCATATCAGATAAAGACAGCAGAAGACAAAGAGGGGGATGAGCTCAGGAAACTGCTTTGCTTTGGTTATAACCTTGGTTCAGTTTGGTTGAGATAACTCTAAGGGAAGGGGGTAGGAAGGGTGGGCGAGGGTGGGGGTACTTGGGGGGGGGGAGTTGGAAGACAATAATAGTCTCAATGACAAAGTTCAAGTAGGTTAAATAATTTGTTTATACGGATGATAATGGTTGTAATACTGTTGTAACCGAAGGCTAACTGTTGTCTTACGTTAAAAACAAAAATGAAAATAAAGTTGGTTAAAAAAAAAAAAGATACCTCATTGACAAAAATCAGCATCTCCGGAGACCGGTGATCCACCAAAAGAGCATGTGTAGACTTGAACTCCGACTGTGTATGAAGGAACGAACCAGAAGGCAAGACTTCTCGGTCTCCCCCCCCCCCCCCAACACTCTGGAACTTCCTCCCTGCTGCCAACATCAGACTTGCTCCAACGCTACTACAGTTCAGGAAAAATGTAAAGACCTTCCTCATCAAGGAATGGCACTCCCTAGCACCTAGGTCCACAAATCCTTCACTCCCCAAACTACCTGAGACTCAGTGATCTGCTTCTTACCGTTTCCTCCTGTGGTTCCTTGTCAATCCCTATCTGCCAAAAGCCTAACCCCCTCCGTTGTTTGCACCCCTCCCTTTTTCTCTGCTTCCCTCACTATGTTCTTCACCCTATGGTTGTAAAGCTCTCAATGGCTTCCCGAAAGCTAGGACCACACTCAATAAATACCATAACAATAATAATGCCATCAAAGGTTAGCTTACGTATTGTAATAATGAATATGTTATGATAAGATTTCTTATACCGCGCACCGTTACCATTAGCATAGTCTCCAGGCATAGTTACTTGAACAAAATGGTGGCTCCGCAGTGAAACACTGCAAAGACTGGAGGGGGGGGCGTCTGTCCTTCTGCTCTCTATATGGTAGAGGAGAGGCGCAGAGGACCCCAGCCAAGATTCTCTATTATTGGTAACGTAGTCGAGCAATCAAGGCCTAGCTTCTTAGGAGGTGATGCAGGCTGGTTCTTAAGTACATTGTGGTCCCAAGCCCCCACAAAGGAATGCCCACAAACTTTATTAGTTAAAACACAGTCTTTATATAATTAAGTTCAAGGTTATGTACACAATTACAATAACTCACTTTGTGCTTAGTAAATCTACAATGGCAAATATATACAGTTTCTATGTGGTACCACAATTATTATCAGATTTCATTAAAGTGTATCAACTGTACTCTGGTTAAATGTCACACAAATCAATTAATAAAGGTAACCAACAATAGACATAGGAGGAAAGCAGTTGGTTAGAACAATTGGCAGAATACTGGCCCCTACCACTAGACACAGTTCTGTGTGGAGATCCCCCCCACCTGGGCAACCTGTAAAGTACAGATATATCACATGCCCAGTCCATATATATTGTTCTATAAGTCTTATTTCCTTCTATAATGTTTCTACCACCCCAATGTAACTGGAATAGCAGAGTTCAACATCGGGTCGTCGACGGATCCTTCTTGAGCGGCTCCCTTTAAAGCAGGAGCCACGGATCGTCGAGATCCCACGAAGAAAGTGAACTCAGTGTGGAGGCGGCAGCTTCAGTCGCAGCGGTGCTCATCGACGGAGTGAAGACGTCCTGCAAGGCAGAGGAGTGCGAGGACCTCGATGTCGATAGTTCAGGACCGCAAAGAGTTTGTGAAGAACTGTGGCCCAGCAAGGGCGTCAAATCGTCCGGCGTCTCTACGGTCTTTGGGTGGCGGGAAACCCATCGTCAGATGCTCCTGGGCACATCGACGGCCTGGCCTTTTCCGGTGGGATAAGGCGGGCAGCGGTGCGGACGAGCGCATCCGTGAATCAAAAGTCTTAGCCAAAGGAGTGCGCAGGCTCCGGTCCTCGGTGGCTCGGCATCAAGCGGTCCCCGCTTCTGGGCAACACAGCTTTGACGGGCCTCCAGTGGTTACACAAACCTGCGTAAACTGGTCGACGACGGTGGACGGAATGTCCGTTGCTTATCTTCGTTCTCCTCGGCGGTCCCAGTCTCTGGTCGGAAGCCTTTCTAGGGTCTGACTTCCAGGGAGCTTCGGCGAAGGTTAGCGGTGCTTGATGGTCCCTCGGAGCACGGGAAGAGGGCGCCCAACCAGGTCCTCACTTGGATCAGTCTTGACGGCTTTCGGCGAAGGGAGACAGCAGTCAACCTTCTTCTTCAGGCTCAGCTTTGAGATTAAGCGTCAGTTTCAACTTCAGCTTCTGAACGATTTCTAGCAGTGAGAGGCCCGATATACTATTTGATCTCTCATTCATTCTGCTGGGTCACACTCAGGCAACCAATAACTCAGAAGGGCATTCAGCAGTCAGTCAGCCAATGAGGCATGCAGTGCATTCAGGTCATTCTCCTCCCTCGCAGACACTCACAACAAGGAATGTGTATTGGGACAAGTACTCAGCCATTCAACGTTACACACTGCATTCATACCAGTTTTGGGCATGACTGTCTCAGTCATTGTGTGAAACACCATAAACCAGACATCCACAACAAGAAGTGCATATTGGTCACACACTCCATTCACCCAGGTCCCAGCCACAGAGTGTACCCACAACATACAGTCACTGGGTAGGCTCCAGCCAGTCTGGCCTGGACTTCACAACACCACCATATATGGAACTTCCACCCAACAGCCATTCAGGTGGAAGGGATAGAGTCAGGGCTTCCCAGGACTTTGGGAAAACAAGGTAACAGGCAATAGAAAGCAAGAGGCCACAGGGGCCATCTTGTTTCCTATCAGGAATCGACTGATTCCAATGGCAGGGCCTGGGTATCCCAAAATGGAGCATACTCAGAGCACCTGTCAAATTCAGCATGGAGATGCCACCAGCCCATACCCTGCTCTGTGGGTCACACACATATGCTAGGGGCACAGGGTTGTACCCCACCCAAGGGTGCCATAAGGGTATCCCATGGGTATGTACAACAAACCAAAAACAGGAGGAGCTGCACTGCCAGGAGTCCCACATGGACTGCTCGGCAGAAAACAATACAGAACACAAATGTAAAAGGACTACAGGACAAGGACAGGGAGTCCCTGTCCCTCCAATGCATTTCCAACATCACAAACACCTATACAACAGGTTTTACCCTACCTTTTTGTTTAACGAGAGTTACATCAGGGTAATGAACATATGCAAAAAACAGACTACCTCCTACTCCAGCTTCTTCAGAAAAAATTGAGAAAAAAACAGGAACTAAAGATGAACAAATCACAAAATATGTCATTGTGTTCTTCTCAAAATCATTCTTGAATAAGGTCTGGTCAATAAGAAGTTGAGACAGCTGCAAACATCTGGGTGCACGTTCAGTTACGTTATTAGTTTTTCAGAAGAAGCAGGGGTCTGAGGTAGTCTTTGTTCCCCTCTTTTGTGCATATCCTCAGTTAAACATAGCCTGCAGTTAACTCCTCCTAGATCACAACTACCAGCGAGTATGGACAAAAGAAGCATAAATCCTTGTATTTAATAACAGCTACTTACTATCATGGCCACACTTGCAACGCCATTAGGGATTCAACTAACCACTGGATGACATGCACAATCTGCGCCATCCAAGACATGCTATTCGAGCTCAAAGCATATGGGGAAATTATGTCAGGGGGACATTTGCCTGAATTAAAAATGTAAAAATATATTTGATGAGGGAGAGGACCAAGAAGAAACAGCAAATTGGTGCCCCTTTATGAATCCATAAATACGTGTTGGAGCACCAGAGTACATTTGTGCATTTCCAAGGTGTACTTTGGGGATTAGGCCTCAAATTCCGAAGTGAAACCACCCCCTCGCCCCACCCCTAGAAACAGTAGAAAGACAGGGCCAGGGAAGAAACAAACAAAAGAAAAAACAAACAAATAATAATAATAGTTTACTGGGCACTGCCAAGTCTTGTTATTTTGCATATACAAAATATTGGTTTATTTTAGACAAATAATGCAAATATTTACATGTTATGTGAAGACAATTTCATATGATCCCATTATATATGTTTGTGTAGATGGCTTTCAGCCTTTGCTTAAAAATTGTCACAATTAGGACATCAAAGTAACATCAAAAGAATGATACACTGCGAACCTTGTCAAGATGATCCAACTTTGTTAAAACAAAAAAGGCAATCAAGAATCCAAGACCATGTTTGCTTGGAAAACCAAGTTCAACCCTCATCTTTTGTTGCTGTAAGCTGAATGCATGCCCAGTCTTTCCCATACAAAACGTAGGCCTACATCTATCCAGGAGCATTTCATATCTGCTTTTGTGTATGATGGTCTTTTAACACCAAGAGAGAAACACCTTCCCGTTTTAAAACGGCTACAGTGTGAATGCAAGACTGCGCTAAGCCCAAAACAGAAACAGGTTCATGTCCAGCAGGCATGGGAATAATAAAATGTCCATCGCCGAACATATTATGCACTTCTAGATGTTTTGTTAGCTAGAGACGAGGCGAAAACTAGCAGAAATATTTTTAGGATGCAAGAGCTTGACAATTCCCACCAATTCACTTTTTAATAACAGCTCTCCTTAACAGAACTGCACTTTTGGTGGAATTGGAGTCGTGCACCATCAGTGTTCTCTAATAATGCTCCTGTCCTCAAACTCTGGATTTAATATTTTGTAGACAGTTCACCAGCGTTCTCAAAATCACAAGATTTCAATGTCCTCTAATAGAGCTCTCGTATCACCAATACTTCTGCTAAGTTCGTTATGGGCATGGTTTAAGACCAGAAGTATGTTTTCTTAAAATATTAAGAAAAATAATATTAGGCAGAAAAATATTTGCCTTTGAGCTGATTATTATACTCATAATGCATTGCTCAGTGGCTGTGAACTTTCAGGGATGGATAATGGGTGGTGAACTGGCATGTGTAGCAGGTTAGCTGAAATGGCCTGTTCAACACTAAAGTATCACTTACAGTTGTAGAGCTTGAAAAGTATTTTATGGTACTGTCTTACTTTTTGGATGGTTGGTGGTAGGTCATGATTCACCAACTGGTGTCATGTACATGGAGGACGCTGCAGAGATCAACTAGATTCCCTTCAAACAGACAGCCCATGCTGTGCGTATCACTTCACATGCAAATTTGTGTGGTGCAAAAGGATTTATGCAACCTGTAATGCTGGGGAATTGCAGGATTCCTTAGGTAGAGAGCGATCAGCGTGTTTCCTCTCTGTATAAATGGTTAGTGAAGGTGCGCTGCAGCCAAGAAGGAATTTTTCACTTCATGCAACCATCTTCACAGCATCGGACCAATAATGAAAGTACTTGTGATCGTTATTGCCAATCCTGGAAAAGGGGTCAGTACCTGAACTTTTGATGTCAAAACCTGGAAATGGTGAGCTTATTTCAGCTCATAGTGGTACTAGCTAGCATATGATAGCAACACTTGTGATACAATCTGAATAGTAAGCCGAATATTTGGGTTATGTTAAAGAATGTGGTGCACAGCGCAAACTATGCTGCCATTGGCAGTAGTTTCCCTTTCAGTGTCTTTCAGAGTGCCTCCCCCCACACCCTCTGTAAAGCGCTCTGTTGCTTCTCAATAAATACCATAATAATAATAAAAGTAACAAGGCTGGATTTAGGACAAGGCTCGACTAGGCATCTGCCAAGGACAGCACCAGCAGAGAGCATCAGATGACCTACAGTGATGATACAGGCCCAAATGTGGTCTAAGTAAAAGGCACAGCAAGTTGTGCATTACCAATTCACCTAGGAAAGCAAATGCCCTGGCACAAGTCCTACACATTGGTACTCAAATAGGCTCTACTCTTCCTTTTGGTTCTTAGAAACATAAAACCCACTGCCATGGGATTCTGTCTGCAGATCACATAGTATGAACTTCCATATTGTTTTGGAACGAACGTTGTTCACTGTTATAAAATTTGTTTTCCATGGTATGGTCGAATAAAGTGACTAAGAGATGAGCATGGTGCCCCGGACTGAGTAATTTGGCCTGGAATAATAATCATAAGAACCTCTTTGATGAAACTATTTGGTTACAAAAATGAGTGGTTAGGTATCAAAGGATTATACTGAGAGATGATCAGTTTGAAAAAAGGTGACAAATTAGGAGAGGTAGAAATTGGATAAACCTTCGTAAACAGAAGGAGTTATCAACAAAGGGACTAAAGATGATACAACTATAGGGGAAATGTGATAGCAATCATTTTTGGCCTCTCATAAATTAAGGTTATACAACTTAACCCGATTTCCAGCATAATGCAGGAAAATGTCATAATTAGTTTGCCTCAAAGGTGAAAACTGAATATGAAATACAAGTAATGCATTTGCTAAAATGGGAATTACATGTTGAAAAAGTCTATAAAAAGGATTAGTGTACATTTTAATTCGTCAAGGCGCCTGGGACAAGGGCCCTAGCAAATATAGTGTTTTATGTGCAGGAATTCTGGTGCCTCTTTTTTATATTGTTTAAGAAGGTTATTGATGTAACAGAAGTCCATTTTTTATTGGAGAGAATATTATTGACTTTCTATTTTTGAAAAGGAGAGTTCGCAAGATTCTGGGACTTACACATTTTAAATTAATTTGTCAATGGTTAATGCTAATAATTAAATTAATACGAAAGCACAGAGAACGATGGAAACACTGATGCGCTTTGACCATTGATATGGGAGATATTTGTCACAACCATTTATTAAGGCCTGTAAAGAGAAGGTCACTTTTATAATTGTATATGAGATAGAACTTAGAGGGAATATATCAGTTATGGTTATCACAATTGAAAGGTAAGCTAAGGATATATATTATTGTCCTGGATTAGTCTGGTCTAGGATTGTTTCACGGGCAAAAGTTAGGTTTGTTTTTATGTGAATCTAATTAAAGCAAATCAATTAACATTACTTGGAATGTGTAAGCCAGTTAAGTGCATAGGTCGGACACTGCAACTCCCTGTCTTTGTAAAAGTGAATTATGCATTTATAATGTTAAGTCATAGATAAAATTGACTGGTAATAACCCAAACAAATCAAATTATGCAGAAGGTAAAGAAGAAGGTTTATTTGTGGGATTGGGCCAGAAACGCAAATTATTAAAGTACTAAGGCCACTGCAATTGAATATATCAAAGTTATTCCCGTATACTCAGCTTTTCAGTCATTTAAAGAGTTTTCTGGAAAGAATGAGAAGATACATGTGTATGGCTCAATTACACACTATGAATTGATTGGCACCATGGAAATTATAGGTCTCAGGTGGGATTTATCGTTTGAAGAGACAATATTGTAGGTTGTGTATAGATACAATGTATCTGGAGTCTCTCAGCCATTTGTATGTGGAGTATAGGGGGTAAATGCTTAGAGAAATCTAAATTTAGATTTTTTTTTTTTTTTATCTGTGATGTAAGAGTCTTAAATTCAGAAAACAGGTACGGAGAACAGCAGGCGTTAAGCCTGGTTGCTGTAGCTTTACGGATACATATTAGACATTTTTAGTTTTAAAAAAAGATAGATCCAAGTGTTGGAAATATTAGATTTCATGAGTATTATATGAAATGTTTGGATTGTGGGATGGTTATCTAACTTTAAATATTGATGGACTTGTTTTAATTGTACTGTTTGTATTTATTAATCACATACCTCTCAACTGACACGCTTTTGGCGGGTGACACCCACCTCGGAGTCAATCATGTAGTTGGATTAAAGGTTTAATGTAAAACATAACACACGTTAATAATAAAATAAAGAAGTGGTTTTTGCCTGAAATATTAAAGCATAGATGTACCTAGATCGCTACCAAGAGAGCCTAAGGCTCCTAAAATGTTACCACCCCCATCCAATGATCCCAGCAAAAGATATGAACATATCAACGTCTTAAGCTTTATTTGATGTTGCCCGTCATCTTCCAAAAAGGGAACTGAAGTTCTACCCCACACCCAAATCAGTTTACTGGAAGCAGTGATATAAAACAAAAATATATAGCGCATAGATGTCACTATTCAGACACACCTGGGAGGGAGATTTCCACAGGGGAATCGGGAGACATATCTACATATAGAAAAGCTTTGGGGCTAGAGTTATCTTAGGCGGAGACCGAGCATACATGCCAAATTTCAGATGCACCTGGGAGGGAGATTTCCACAGGGAAATCGGGAGACACATATTTTCCCATAGGAATGCATTGGGGCTACAGTTATTTTAGGTGGGACACTGTGAAAAATAGCAATATTTTTCACCTCAAAATCGGGAGTCTCCCGCCTAAATTGGGCTGCTCACATTACGAGAGGGGTTTGGGAGTAGTTTTTAAGTAAATTCGAACGAGAAAAAAACGCGCACGCGCACGCGCACACACACCTTACGGCGCAGCAAAAAGAGATGCGTATGAAGAGGCGGAAAACAAGCAGGAATGCGTCTACCTGAAGCACGCGCTTCTTGAGTTTACAAATATGGCCGCCGCAGAGTACACATACGTGCCCAAGTGCGCAGCAGATCAGTGATATTTGACAGGAGGCGTGCCTCGGAATCACCAGAAAGTACGTCCATCCTGTAACCCAACAGCCGCGAGCGCCAACTCTGTGGAAGCCGACGAGTACCGTTTGTCACTAACGCGAAAAAGAGAGGGCTGCAGCCCACCGTGACCCAACACGGAAAAAGGCGGAAAGATACTTGGTGGCCCCGTGGGAATTCCTACTGCTACCCGGATATAATCGCCCGTGCTGCTCCTCCGAAGGTAAACACACTGCCCGGGCACCCGTGGTACTATCGCCCAAAGGAAACGTCCATGCTCCCTAGGACAGGTTACTAGACGCAGCGTGGTCACGTTGTCGACTCTGGAACTAAGACAACTCCGACCCAGTTTGAGTTTTCCATTAAACTAAACAAGGATCCCCTGACGAAATCATGGTCATCTTTGCTGGGCACTTGAAACGAAACATGCAGTCTTAAACTTAGCTATCATGTGTGCAGGAGTCCCCGAAGAGGCACAACGAGAACCCTTCCGATCCTTATCAAATTACCCTTGACATGAAGGCCTGTCAAGCTCAAACATTGAGGACAAGGCTGCATGCCCCAAAGGTTACACCAGCAAATAGCTAGAGATCATTCACTCTTAGAGATTAAGAAATCATATGCACATCGAGAACCGGCAATCATTGCATGGAGGCAAGTGGCTTACAACGTTAACATGTTTACCCTTGGAACGTAGTCTTCCCAAAGTCTTTGAGACGTACAACAGTGACAGGAGTCTGCTGTGGGGCCCACAACGTAATACCAACCCCTAGCCCTGCCAAGTCGGACTCTGAGTCACCCCTGGAATCTCATCTCTTCTTCCTCAAGAGATGTTGCTTGGCATGACATCAATTTTAAATGGTACAAAATTGTGGGAGCCCCTCTTATGCGGTTGTAGACATTCCTCAGTGGGAGAAATCCCATAGAACAGGGTATTTGACCCATGTTCGTTCTCAGCAGAGGGGCTCCCATACACTTGTTTAATCAATTTAAAATGTACAGCATCTTTTAAGTTATGCAAGAACTCTGGCAGCCCCATGATTGCACTATAGCATAGCCATAAAACAATGCTGATTTTGCTTGCAACAAGACAGGTAGGCGTTGTTGGCAATAACTGTTGAAAAATGATGGCCTAGAAATAATTGGTAGCACAAGAGCACACACAGTGCTAAAGCTGGCAGATTTAGATGATGCAGAAATCGTTGATGGTACAAGTCAAACTACAAATCATTGGCATGAATAGATGACTTTGAAAGCATGATGGCTGAAAAGACTGGTGTAACATAGTGACATTACTGTTGATATATAACGGCCTACTGTGAGCTGTAGCCACATAGGTTGACATAGAGAGAGGCAGTTGTTAAGAATAAGCTTTCTTCTTTGTTACCAATGATAGGTCATCTTCTTGACAATTTGACATCGACAAGAAAACATTGGGCGGTAACTTTGACAGGTAGGAGAACGGGACACAATATGGACAAATAATGCAATCTCCATCTTGACAAGATGACGTGGATATTGTTGGTGACAAGATGACATTGGGAAATGGTCAGAGAACATGACCTATATAGACAAATGACAATGTAGTAAGTGAGAACAGGTGGAAAGAGCATTTTCAAAGCAGTACAACAATTTTTTTTTATAGTGACTCCCCTCTTTAGTTAAAATATTGTTTCCGATCAAGCTATATACTGATTTTCTATTAAAAGCAGTCACTGTAATCCCTTTTTATGGAGGCTAAGGCTTGTGCTCCCCATGAAAATCCTTGAGCCACCTTAAAGGGACCAGACCTACCATTTGAGATTGGTGCTATACAGGCCAATGTAGAGACATTGCCACAGGCACACGATACAGCAAGGTCACTGTTGCCACATGACATCACAGCAGTGGTATTCAAACTTTTTAATGCCAAGCCACTCCCTTTGAGTAAAAATATAGTTGCCAGGCCCCCTTAGATGCCATATATACTTATATTTTCTATTAAAAGCAGTGCACTGTACTGCCTTTTTGAAGAGCCTTGCAGCCCACTTAGATATCCTTCAGGCCCACTATGGGGGCCAGCCTCGCGGTTTTAAGACCCCTGCATCACAGGGAGATTGTTTTTGACAATGGGTGGGGGTACACCGAGAACAGTTCACACTGGCAGATGGGGGGAAAAAAAGGGGGTTGACACATCAGTCAATATAGGAAGACCATGGCAGGTCACGGTCGATAGAAGGGACGATAGAGAAGCTCTTCTTCGACATAAGAAAACGGAGACGTGTTGACGGAAGGCGTAATGAAGATGATTGCCGGTTTTAATTATAGAATGCTGCCCAGAGGGCATACAAATAACCCCCAGCCAAATTAGCCTACCCGTCAGATATTAAGGTCTCAGGTATAATATCTTGTGGTTCTGGAGGTGGGGCAGAAGTCGTCGGTCAGGTGCTCGCTCAACTTTTTATAAAGAAGGGTATTTTTACTTCAAGCTCCCACTCAATTGCAAATGTAAAATGCTTTCAAAAAATGCATCTGTGCGGGGCAGTCAGGGGCTGCCACACGTATACCAAGTTGTATGTATGCAAAAACAAAAACAACACGTTAAGATCCTCTTATTTGAATCCTTCTTGGAAAAAGAACACGGCACACACCACATGGCAAATGCTCCGCGATCCCACCGCCCTCACTTCCAAACAATTCTGCCACTCCCTCCCCCCCACTTAGTTTAGGAGACAGGTCGGAGATGATAATGTCCCGTGTTTATTTTTAGCACCAATTCTATTTTTTAATGTAGCCGTAGTAGGGTTGGTGGATAGGGACGGGGAAATTATTTATTTCTGTTTTCTCTGACGGGGGTGGAAGTACGTTTTTTTTTAAATGTCATGAGGATGAGGTAAGCAGAACCCGACAACAGGGTTTTATCGTATGTAGGAGTTGCACGGGGGGCCAAAAGCCACCTGTCAGCCTCTTGAAAAAGAGTACGACACGCTATACGCACGTAAAAACAGTACCAAAAACCAACAGTGCGCGCATAGAGGGTGTAAACAAGGCTGTGTCGACGTAAAGAAAGGTCGACACACGAGCAGCTGCGAAAACCCACGCACTTCACTGAATCCTCCCACTGGACACATGAATCACAAACGTGTAATGTGCAGATATGTTAAAGGTAACATTACCAGATGCTACTTCATGCGGACTCTCACGTACAAAATAAGAATGTATATTTACAGAACGGACACAGCTCTTCTTGCCGAGACCGAATAGAACTCACCCTTTCTCACTATACATATGGGTATAGATGTGCCCCGCCCCCTGGTAACTTTGCATCAACAACACATAAAAAATACCCTCACGTGGACTAATTTTAAAAAAACATATTGAACTTTTTAGATTTCTCCGAAAGACTAATATTTCTATGAAGAGCATTCTCCTACCTTATGTTGGATCGGGTTGAGGGGATTAATTCAGCCCACTCCCTCCTATCTTCTCTATTCCATTCATCCTTGTTTTCCTCTCTGGGCCCCTCACTCTCCTGCACCGATGAGGCTGGAGGACCCTCCCCTCCTTTCTCCGGCCGTGTAGATGCCCCCATTTTAGTGCCCGTGGGGCATCGAAGCTCCTTGCTGCCGCCCACGAAAGGTGGGCAGCACTGACGCATGCTTGCCAGGAAGCCACCCCCTTTCCGGGTGGCCCCCGACGGTGCAGGGGCCCCTGAAGGGGGCTGCTGCAGGACTGTGCAGCAGGAGCTGCTGGGTATTTCAAAGTGCGTAGTAGCATCATTTCCCACACGCCTTCTGAGTGCACTCCTCCCCTCCTGCTCCACCCCCTCCATAGTCCTCCCTCCACTCCCGTCTCTCTCCCGTGCCCCCTCTCTCTCATCTCCTCCCACCGACACTCGTTTCCTCTCCTCCCACTCGCTTGTTCCATCACTCCTCCACTCTACCAACACACATATTCACTGTTCCAACGCGCCCACCCACCCTTACTGTTCACCGTCTCATACACCCCCCCTTCCCACGCGTTTTCACTCGTGTCACCCTACTTCTATTCCTCTTCGCATTTCATACCCTTTCCTAGCCCCTCCTCTGAGAGTATATCCTCCTCAACCAGTCCATCCCATTTTCCCCTTCTAGCTGCCCACCTCCTCCAAACCCTCCTCCTTCTCCACGCCTATGTAACCATCCTCCAGTTCTGTCCTATTCTGTTTCATCTTTTCATCTACCCGCCCATTTTTCTATCTTATTCTTTCTGCTCTCTCGTGTGGGGTGTCAGTGCCCATTCACGTGCCCTCTCCCCATCTCAACCTACTTGCTTCTCTTCCTTTTTTCTTCTAAACACATTTATGATTGTCTTTCCTGAACCATCCCTCCCTTCTTATATCACAGCTCAATCTTCACATATATCAGCCCCTGCTTGTTCTTCACCTTTTTATTAATTCATTCGCCACTCTCCCCATCTCTACTTCATTCCCCTTCCTCTAGTTGGTCCAAACTCTGCTTTCTCTCCCACCCCCCCACTCTCCCCTACTCCTTCGATAACCTCTTCCTTTTCTACTTCCACCCAATTCAGTAATTCCATACCATTCTCCTCAAACCTTATTCTGTCTGGCCAACGTGTCTCCACACCTGCTTGGTCCCGTCCCTTCCTGCTTTACTGCCACACCTCACTTATTTTTCTAGTTCCTTGATTTAGCCCTTACGTACTCACTCCTGCAGGTCTCTTGTACCTGCATCAATCCTTATCCTTTAATTCACTACTAGATACCTCGCACGTTTATACCCTACCCTCCCACATATATACCTAAGTGTACTATCACATTACTACGGTGTGTTCCCGGTGGGAGTTTTCTTTACTCAACCTGCCAAACCATTTCACCCACATTTCGCTTCTGTCACTGAACCACCATCCTTCCTTACTCCCTTTGACCCACCTTATGACTTTCCATGCTCAGTATCACCTCCCACTCACCTACTGGTTGCTCAATGCATGCCCATGTGTTTGCTTTACTCGCCCCCACCCCCTTTAGTCTGATGTAAAGAAGAAAGCAAAATTCCCAGGTTACTGCGCTGATGGGAGAGTAGGCAGCGTCATTTCTTGCTCTTTGGTTTACAGGGAGAAGGAAAGCCACGCCCCATACTTGGATGCCTATGTAGTAAGCAAGACTCCAAGGAAACTAGTTTCGAAGTGCACAAATAGAGAGAAAACTGGCCTTGAGAGCTAAATCCTACAAGGTGGAAGGGCTAGCATGTACAACTAAAATCATTCCCAGTTTGTATAGGGGAGGAGTGACATACTGGTAGATGGTGTGGTAAGGCAGGGTAGGTAGGATATGTCAAATTCAGCACTGAATTTATCAGCCTGTCAGATGGATTCACCTCTGTTACCTTTGGCCAATCATCTTAATTCCTTCTCAGCAAAAGCTTCTGTTGCTAACCCCAACATCCCATCCACTTTGCCCGGAATAAAGTGTGGGAGACTATTCCCCCCCCCCATGGGATTCAGTATCTTGCATGAGCAACCAGTGGCATCAACGCGAAATCTCTGCAGCCAAGAAGAGCAGTAACACAACCAATACTGGAATGCAACAGCCTTAAGTTGATATTGCCTTTACAGCTTTGTGTAGAACTTCCCATATCCCCCTCCCTCTAAAGAAGCAGTGCACTGGGGCGGGGTTTACCAGACTAATTAAAGACCTCAAAAATCAAACTTGATCCCCTGGGGGAAAGAACAGGAAGTGATTGGCCCACTAGCAAAATTAGAAAGACCAATGGGAACCGGGAGGATACAAAGACCAGGGAATGCTGGGCTATATTAAAAGCCCAAGCCGGCCAGGCATGGATGAAAGGTGTTTGAATGAGTTCAGGAGAAGAGTTGGTGGACGAGAGAGTAGATGGAGGAGAGCGACCAGTGGAAAAGAGTGCTGCATAGACTGGAGGTGCCGTGAGAGAGTGCAGGTCACGTTTTGTGTGATAGAGTGGTGCCAATTGAGTGTAGTGTTAGGAAGTGGGAGAATGTTTCTGAGAGCTAGAGGGAGAGAGAAAGATGAGAAGAAGGGCAGGGAGTTATAGTGAGAGGAAGTGTATGAATAATGGTGCAAGTGTCTTAGAGAGTCAAAGTGAGAGTGTGGAGGGAGTAGTGGTGATGATGAAGAGTAGAGGGAGGAAGAGTATAGGAAGAGAACGTGTGCCAGAGATGGACACGTAGGGAGTTGGCAGGGTGTAGAGTGATAGAGGTGAGAGAAGGGAGAATTGAGGAGAGGGTAGAGAGAGAAGATGCGAGACGAGCTTTGTAGTGGATATGGATGGAAAGGGGGGAGTAAGAGGAGCAAAGCTAGAGGAAACGAAGGCTAAGAAGATCGAGAAGAAAGGGGAGCAAGAAAGCGATAGAGAGGAAGTGACATGAGGAGAGAGTGAGTGAGTGAGTGAGAGAGGAGAGCTTTTGTGGCGATGACCATCAGGAGGAGTTGCATAATCCCTTAGACAGTCCTGGTGGGAGTTAGAGAAGGCCACAGCCTTAGGACATCCATGCCAGATAAGAAAGAAAAAGATAAGAGGGATTACTGTTCTATAATACAACATCAAGGGACATTGTGGGGTTAGGAGCACATTTTCTAAGGTGGAGGGAGCCCACTGGAAGGTTGCCAATGCAATAGAGGCTGCCCTAGTCAAACTAAACCAAGCATTCCCAATATACTTACTGTTTGGAATCAAATAAAGACAAAACATCCATTATTCTTGTGTGTCTGTAAGATTATCTGTGACAGAAGCCATACTTAACCCCTGTGGCATGGTCTGAGGTAGAGTCATAGGAGCTGGACACACTTAGTAGCCTAAAGAGGAGGACACTGATTCCCAGAAGGAAAAGTATCATATTCCTTATTGAGAGGGAGAAGGGCACCATGTCCCTTATTTAGAGTGTGAAGGACACCATCGCATTTACTAGTGAATTTGGAAAGCTGGAGGAACACAGAAGAGGAGCAGGGAGCCGAGCACCGGAGACCGGATGGCCACTGAAGAGCAGAGGAGGCAGGGGCGTCACTTGACAGAGGAGGGGAGTTGAGGGGACATCCCCAGGGCACTGAATACCCAGTAGGGCAGTGATGAAGTGAGAAGGAGGCAGTGGGAAGCTGAAGATACAAGGTGGGGTGTTCACAAGGCTACAAAGAGGCTCAAATAAGAAGCTAAGCGCAATGAGAGCGATCTGTAAGCTTGAGGCACAGATTGTGTGTGTTCATTAAACACATCTTAAGAAGGAGGTGTGAAGGTATCATGGAGCAAGACACAGACAATAGATTCAAATTTCAAAATCAAATGATTTATTAAATCAAATGTCAGGATGGTAGAAGGCCTAACTTGCCCTATGCTAAGGTGGGATTTCCCTACCTGAATGAAACTAAGGAAAGTCTGAGTCAATGAGCTCAACTTAAAAGTCTGTCTGTGTCCCAAAACCTCGCCTTGCCCTCACAACTAAAGCTAACCAATGTGTATGGATGTCATTAATAAAATAAATGGTGCTTAACACAACATTCTGATCTTCTTCCAGGTCTTATGCTTCCTTTTCAGCTCCCCTTCCTGATGTTCAAGAAAGTTCCACAAAAGTCACAAGATGACTTTTCTCAAGTTCAAGGCAATACAGTTCCACACACTCCTTGGGGTTCCCTTCCCCAAGTTCCAAACACCACAGTTTAAAATAAAAGGGTCTTGAGGCTTCATTCTCAAGACATAATTTGTAGTTCCTCAAATCTCATGGTTCCCTTCCCCAAAACTTTAACTCAGCAACTTGAAATTGTTTCAGTCTTTTCAAAATATCAACTCAATTCCAGGTCAACCTGGCCCTCCTTCTGGATTGCATCACCAGTTCACTTACTTTACTTTACTTTTGTATTTCTACCGCTCAGATCGATTACCCACAGGCTTAAGGCCACAACAAGAAACAGAACATAACAAACAGATGGAGTCCCTATGCTGCACTGTTTTATTGGCACATCAGACTGTGTTTAGCAAAACAGTAGTGTTTTCAGTTTCTTTTTGATTGCATTTGTTGCTTGAGGTTCTCTGATCTCACAAGGGAGTTTATTCCAGGCTAGTGGGGCGGTAATGCTGAAGGCTCCTTTTGAGGGTTTTATTATTTTTGCATTTACGTGTCATAAGCTGTGCTGTGTTGCTGGATCTGAGCTCTCTCTGTTTTTTCTTTTCCACAATACAGTTCTGCAAGTAGTCTGGCATTTTGCCCAATGTACATTTGTGAGTAATCACCATCAACCGGAAGGTGATTCTTGCCTTAACAGGTAGCCAGTGTAGATTATGTCTGGCCGTTGATAAGTGATCCCTCCATTTACATTTTTTGCTCACTCTTACTGCGCTATTTGAATAACCTGAAGCCATTGGATTTCATATTGTGCAATACCGCTTGGTAGACTACATCAGTAGTCGATTTTCGAGCCTATGATGGCTCGAGCGATCGTCTCTGCATTATTTTGGGTGATAAATGGCCGTAGGTGTGTAAGTAATTTCACATAGTATGATGGTGCCGACACCAAGCTACTGACTTGAGCTTTCTAATTTAGATTTTTGCACAGTGTTATTCCTAGTGTTTTTACTTTACTCAGGATGTCCAACTTGTGGTTTGCTATAGTAAAGCTACTAAACAAAGGACTCAATGTGGCCAATTTCTGATTTGAGCCGACTAACATCAGTTCTGTTTTTCCATTGTTTAATGCCAGATGATTTTGAACCATCCACTTCTGTATAACATCATAGATGCCGTTGATAGCTGTCTCGTCATCTCTGTGATTCTGTTACCGGGATGACACATTTCGTGTCATCAGCATAGTTTGTGAATATAATATTATTTTGTTCCAGAAGGTCGAAGAAAAGAACCATGAATTTATTATAGAGAATAGGCGAGACACATGCCCCCTGTGGTATGCCAAAAGTTAAGGTAACTGGTTTAGCTTCCGCTTCCCCACTTGCCACTCTACATTGTCTTCCACTCAGGAATAATATCATCCACTGAGTCGCCTGATCGGAAAAAACGGCAACGTCCTTCAACCTGGTGGCCAATGTATCGTGGTCGAATGCTGCAGAAAGATCTAGAATCGTGAGCAGTCATATAAACCCACTATCCATTCTTTGTAGCAGCTTGGGCTTTAGGTCCAGGAGGGCCGTTTTGGTCCGTTACCATACCTGCACCCTGATTGAAATTTATTCAAAATAGGGTGATTATCAATATGATGCGAGATCTGGTCATATGCCACCCTATCCAGGATTTTGAGGAGAAAGGGCGTGTTTGTGATCGACCTGTAGTTGGTTGGGGTTGCGGGGCAAAGATTCAGCTTTTTTTAGCAATGGTGTGACCCATGCTTGTTTAAGAGCGGCGGGGACAAGATTTTCTTCAAATGAGGCATTGACTTACAGTGCTTCTCCTTGGTCTGTTTCATAATGTCTCTAGTTTTCACAATTTAGGGCTCATTGGTCTAGGCGCAGTTGTCAGACAACATGGTCTACCTGTCGCAGGTCATGCAACCTGGCTCTCTAGGCTCTTCAGCCCACACAGGTTCTTCTGTACTTGCCCCTGTGTACATAGTCACATTCGCTTAGTTTCTCTTTGTCAGCCTCTTGGCTTTAAGTGTAGGTTTGCACTCTTCTGGCTACTCCTGGTTAACCTCTTGGCTTTGCCATAACGTGTCACACACCTCTTGCCAGTCTTTGGCCTTGCTGCACTGAATCCATTCATAACGTTCATTTTGGGTGGTCTTGTTCATGCCCCACCTTTCTATGGCCCTCTTCCACACTTTTCCGTAGATTGCTTTCACATGGGCACTTTCCCTTTGGCTGTCATCTTCTATTTGCTTTACCCATGATGTTTCATTTAATTCAGTATTCAATATGCTTAATTTCAAGTTTTCATTCAGTTTGGTATTCAATATGCATAATTCTGGTATGTTTCAACTTTTCATTCAAGTTGAGTATTTATTTTGTATAATTCGGCTTTGTTTCAAGTTTTCATTCAGTCCGGTATTTTGTTTCTTACGTGCAGCCAGCTAGGAGCTTTGAGTGGCTTTCCCCGACACTCATCCGTCCTCAGCGTTCATCTCCGGTGCCTCCTGCTGCTTCCTTTCTGCTTCTCAGACCAGCGGCCCGGCCTTTGCAAACCCTGCTGGCACGCCAGGTGCTGTCTTGCACACGCTGGCAACTCTGCTGTCTCTGCACAGCCGCAGACAGCGTCCTTTCTTCTTACCTGCTCGCTCGCAGCTTCAGCTGCTCCTTCTCCAACACGGAGGCTTCCACACATGTGGCAGCCTAACAGCCCAACTTGCCTTTGGCTCTACAGGTCCTCTGGGATGTCGTCCGACGTCCTGGCTCCTTCCAGGTCCCACCACAGCTGCCTCCTTATGAAAAGGGTCCCCTGCTGGTCTCGCCCACAGAGACCTCCCTGTTGCTTCCTCTGCTGTTATCTTGCTCTCACTGTATATACCTGCAACCACTTGACAGGTTGCAGGTGTGGATTCTCAATTGGGCTTGCCTGACCCTCACAGTACACTATAGGCATCTTCATCATCCCAGTACTAGGGTGGTGAAATGGCTTTTTTAGTGTTCATTACTCTCTGTCACCACTTCCTTGTCCCAGGACTGTCAGAGATAAAAGGTGGGAAAATGAAGGGAGCTGGCTTACAGTAGTGACTCTCTGGGACCAAAGCTGACGGCGGACAATCACAGTCTGCAACGCCCGCCCGATACCCTGTGGCCGACTCCAGAGCCCACCCCGAAGTAAGTCCACAGCGCGGCGGGGACTGGGAATCAATAACACGGCCTGTGCCACGCCCACATTCATATACTCACAAACAGAAGCGCATGGAGTGGCGGCCCCCCTATCATACCAGCTGCCCACGCATGCCCGCACCTGAAGCCGGCACCCAGCGCCGGAAGAATCCTGCTGCATATAAAATAACTACACGCCACCAGTGGGGGCTCAACCCACTCGCTTGCAGCCCCTAGGAGGAGAAAGCGAGGAGGACCCAACCCCAGACACTTGGTGCCAGCGGCCAACCGCCAGGGAACACAGCCCCTTCACCAACCCCTGATCAAGAGCCGGACAAGCCTCAGTCCCCCACCCGGTCCACTGACAGGGCAAACAGGCGAGAAGCAGCGGCTGTGACAGTGGGGGGACTCAACTTCCAGCCCCCCGTATATAAAGGAATTACACGCCACCAGAGGGGACTCACCCCACTCGCCCGCAGCCCCCAAGAGGGAAAAGCAAGGAGGACTCGACATCTGGTACCAGCGGCCAACCGCCAGGGAACATGGCGCCCTCACCAACCTACGATCAGGTACCGGCCAAGCCTCAGCCCCTTACCCAGACCACAAACCGGGCAAACTGGTGAGAAGCAGCGGTTGCGACACCGGGGGGACTTACATCTTGCAACCCCACCCCTGCCGCCATCACAGACACCGGGCTGGGGCAGCCAAGCAGACGCACGGGCAGCAGCGAGGACCGTGCTGCCACCACCAGACCCAAACAAAGACGGACCATACCCTACGGGGACTCGGGGCTACGATCCCTAATGCCATCTGAAGAGCCACACTCACCAGCCCTCATACCCTACAGGTGACACAACACCGAGGGGGCTAATCACCCGTAGCAACCCACGGGCAGAACTGGATAAAAACGATACAGATCCAACACGTTGGCATCAGCCGGACCCCGCCCGACTAATATACAGACCGCCTTTGGAGAAGCAAGTTTGCACCATCCTCAAGGATCAGGCAAGCAAGATCGCCCATAAGCACGATGCATCCGAAGGGGCAATAACTCAAAGGCTGACGGAAGATCAAGGAAGGCACACAAAGGGAAAGACCAGGGGAGGCCCTCCGGGATCCTCCCAAAATCAGGTGGGTACAAGCAGCACCTCAAACACCCGAAAGTGGCGCCAAGACCACCCCCTCCATGAACTAGCCACTCTGGCGAAAAGGCACAGTAGGGCTGTTAGGGAGAATTCTCTGTTTAGGGTGAGTTTCCTAACCTAGTGAGTCCCCCAGCAGCTTTGCTGGATTTTTGGGGTTTATTTTTTCTCCTGCCAAGAGTGAGACTCTTTTACCCTCACTCTTGGACATGATTTGAGTGTGTTTCTTTGATTCTAGATGTGTTTAATGAGCTATGGGGTCTTTTACTCCATAGGGCTTCATGTGCTTTTGTGATGTGTGTTACACAGCACCCTCAGTGCAGTAACACAGGGGTGTCATAGTGACTCCCAGTATAGACTCCATACCCTGGGACTGACTACTGTCTCCCAGGGTCTGTAAAGTCACCATTGACTTTACTAGTCTTAAATTCCGGACAGAACCAGTACAAACCATCATATTGTGGACGTACTGGCTGGGGCAATTCGATTGCCCTGGGGTCTGTTAGTCGAGGGGGCACGTCTCCGTCCCCCCTGATCGAGTTTTGGCTGGTGGCAGTGGATACTACTTTTTATATTCAACCGCGAATATTTCTCTATGGGATTTTCCCATTGTTCGAGGCTACTATCTTTATTTATTTAATTACGATAGCCTCGAACATACCGCCGGTTTATTTAATTAATATTAATTCTCCGGTTGGTGTTTTTTGCCAAAACTCGATTCTAAAATGGCGTTTGTGTTCTCTTCTGTGACTCCAACCCAAGTCGAGCCCTTTGTTCCACTTTTTGGCAGGTTTATCCACAGAAGCCCTCCAAAGTGGTGCCACTCTGTCTGGGGTACTTAGGAGGGGTGGAGGGGGATTTAGGCACCCTGGACTGAGTTGCCTAGGCAACTCAAGTCGCACTCCGTCCTGATTGGCCCAAGTGGTGAGCCGGCCGGCTCACCACTTAGCATGTTTGAGTGACAGCTAGGCTGAGTGAATGGGGGTTTTCTGCATAAAAGCAGGGCTTTGGGGACTTGAACTTCAGAAGTTGCCACAGGACCTAAGAATCTGACGAGGGAGAAGCTGAGCCGACCTGCCACG